>NC_137544.1:116210680-117426930 GCF_963082525.1 Nesoenas mayeri
CTGCAAAGATGACTCTGGCCACAGATGGAAAAGGACAACAGCAGTGCTAATGAAAATATTTGCCATTAGCATGGAACACTGACACACATAGTGTCAGTATTTAGAAAGCCGCATCCTGCTACTTGCATCCATGGGCTCTTGGGCTGAGATGCAGAATTTGATGGATGGGGCAGGATCAGTCAAATGCAGGACTCACCAGTATGGGGAACAATGAATTGGGGCCCAGACCACTACACATCATGGCAGAGACGGAGTAATTTAAAGGCTGAGAAGGGCTCAAATAGAAAATGATGGAAGCAGAAATATTTTGCAAGAGAATAGGTTAAGCAGAAACCAAACATATTAAATATATGAGTTGAAATTCCAAATGGAGCATTTAATTATTTTTCAGGTGCCATTTCCACCTGGCGTTCACCTATGAAAGGGCTCAAGGAAAGGCCCCCTGGATAAAGATATGCAAAAGTGTTCAAAAACATTTAGTTATCCCAAACTGGCATCAAATCTTAAAGTGAAAAAAGACAACTCTCAGCTGGGTAATCCAGCTTTCTTGACGTGAAAGACAAAAAGCTGGTATTTCATATGTATCCTGGACATGAGTTAACTTGCTCCATTCTCAAAGCTTCCTAGTAGGGAACATAATAAAGGAAATAAGTGGTGAATTTAGCAAGCTGGAGTTTCTGTATCCTTCACTCTAGACATCAAACGGCTCTACCACGTTGCGTCAAGCAAAAGAAACAGGAAGGGAGAGATCACACAGCTCGAGTTCCTTGGCTCCAGCAAGGCCGAAAATCCTATATTCTTCCTTTGGGGCAGGAAGTACCTGTAAACATCTCAAATATTCTTCTTTAGCATACTGTAAACAAGAATACATCTTATTCACTGCTTTAGACCATGTAGGGGAAATAAATGGGCAGCCTTGGATTCAACCTAGAAAAGGAGATGGCAGGGGAACTGAGTCATAGCTTAAAAAAACAAGATTAAAAAACGTTTGGGAAAGGACAGGAACTGAGGTTTTAAGTGGGGCAATTCCTAAGGAAGGAAGGACACCTACTACCTATTCCAATAATATTTTGCATTTATGCAGCCGCAGTGGCTGCCGTCCAAGGACCTGAAAATACTGCGGGGCTTCCAGTTAACCAGATTTCAGATTCCAGTGTGATTATAAAACACGATTCTTCATTTTACAAATGCACCACTTTAGGCACAGAAAGCCAGATGTTTTGGTCCAGTCAAAAAGCCGAGCCTAGACCCAGTTTTACACTTGCACCTTGAGGCCAACGCTCATTAACTAACGAACTCCAGACATAAAAGGACATTCTCAAAGAAGAATCAGCTGCTGTGCAGTGATGTGAAGCTGACACTCTTATCCATGCCTACCCAAATGGACATTATATGTATGGACTATACATTTGGACTTTCTCTAACGTTTATCCTCTGAAGACACATAAAACATACAGCTACCCTGAAGATTTTATTCAGAAATTTGCACCCAAAAATGATGTTTAGATCCATTTGTCTCTTTACTGAAGGAAGATCCAGACAGTAATTCAAATCACAATTCTCTGTTTCTCAGCCATGCTGCTGTTCTAGGAGTGTATGTAATTTATTATATGATTAAATTTGGATTTTATTTCTCTCTCAAAGCAGCCAGGGCCTGAGCTGCCTCTGTGCTGGCCACCATTTGTATGAGAGAGACTCAGGGAATCCAAAGCACTGAGTGTAACGAAGCAGATAACAGGCAAATGGAGTAACTGGGGGCAAGCTTCCAAATGTCAAGTTCTCTGGCTGAACTCCATACCCTTAACACAGAGAATTTAGTGTAATGCCTGGTCACAAAGTGGTCTTGGGAAGCTCATTTAATCTTCTTCAATTTCCACTTGTGTAAGACAAGAATTATTCCTGCTCTGAGGAACAGGATGGAACTTAATGAATGATTGAACAGGACTCTTGTGGCTGTCAAGCAACATTTCAGGTTTTGTTGTTCATCTGTTGTTGTGGTTTTTTGCTTTGTTTTTGGTTTTCTTTAAAGCGCAGACACCCATATAGTCAAATTCCTGCTCGTTTACACTCCATAGAACCCACTGCCAAAAATACACTTGTGTACTTGCTAGAAAAAACTTCCAACATCATAATCTGTTTTTAATTTCTAGAAAGACTAGAATACAATCTTTTCAACTCTGCGCAGCAGGGTGTTAAGTATAAAGCTCAAAGATCTTGACAACTTGACTGAAAAATGACAACGGAGTTGTAAGGATTACAGGAAGGAAGGAAGATGAGTTTGGTGACAAAGATATTTTGGTGGTGGTCCAGCTAACTGCTGGACAACACTGACTGATGCATTCCCATGAGGACCTAGAGGCAGAGCAATCAAAGGTATAATATGAAATACCGATTGCAGAAATCTAGAGCATAAACATTATGATGCCTGCAACGCTACACTACAAATAAGCCCAAACCAGGACAACATCCAGATGTGATTTGAATCAACATTATATTTTTCCTCCCTTAATCTCTTAGTGTATAATATTAATGACTACTAATATACATCTCTAGAAACTCAGCTGTCCAAATAGATATTTACTGGCCAGTAACAGGTTTTAGCTTAAACCTCAAACAGACTAATGGACTTTTGCAAAAACATGGTTGTTGTTCTAGAGCAAAAGAGAGAGGAAAGAATTGGTGTTGATGCCAGCAGACTAAGAGCTGTTTCCTTTATTGCATGGTGTTCCACGGAAGAAGGAAATACAGTGCTATTATTACTCTAGTAATTAAATGTCTTTGCACTTTTGTGGAAAAGAAGTAGTCTCTCTAATGCATCCAAAAAAAGTGCCCCAAACCCTTTAACGGAAATCCTCAGTAAACCCATCTAAAACCAGAGCAATACGCTTGAAATGTTCTACCAATAAGTCATATGAAGATTGCAGATACCTTGGCTGTAAATTCACTGAGGTTGTGAAAAATTCAGTTTTGCACTTCAAATTAAATATAAATTATAAGCATTTGAAGTAGACTCAAAGATGAATATTGCAATAAATGAAGGTATATCTTTGCTGCAGAATAATCTAAAGTAAGAGGACCTGGGGTGTGCAGCCATATGCACAAACATAGCCAGCCCATTACTATATTTGTAATTAATTAAACATAAATTAAAACATAAATTGAACATAAATTAAACATAAATTATAAGCATTTGAAGTAGACTCAAAGATGAATATTGAAATAAATGAAGGCATATCTTTGCTGCAGAATAATCTAAAGTAAGAGGACCTGGGGTGTGCAGCCGTATGCACAAACATAGCCAGCCCATTACTATATTTGTTGGGGTTCTCCTTTATAGCTGTAATAGTGGGACTATGGAAAGACAATGGAGCATTATCAGCATTTAAGTGTTTTAAGGTTCCAGCAATAACATGGTGTGGAGACCACAGGGACAGCAGGACCCAGGCTACGGTCCCTCCTGCTCCCAGTGATGCCAACAGCTGGCACCAGGACTGATTTTTGGGTGTGCATGAGAGGGCTGAGGAAAACCCTCAAGCAGAATCCTGATCTAACTACATTAAATTCGAGAGCAAACTCTGCCAATCTAGCCTATTTCAACCCCTGCTCACATATCACAACCCACATCATACCCAGTGTATGGATGGGACAATGAACTACAGTCCTGAGAAAAGAAAACCAAGCTTATATTTAATCAGAGACACATGACATGTTAATGGATAACTGCAGATTAATTGAAACCATTGCTAACAACAAACTAGGGGCTTAAGAGGTAATATCATAGAAATGGTTTAGAACCACTTCTGCTGATTAGGCATCAAAGATCTCAACTAATGTTGCATATATTGAATATTCTGTTCTTTGGATGAATTGTTTGATAGACACTTCAGAAAAGTTAGCTGAGCTCAGCAGACAGAAAATTGGCGTGGAGACTATGCCAATATAGATCTGCCATAGTTCAGAATATAAAGGAATAATGCTCTGTTTGTAATCTGCTGCACAAGAGCAAACTGAAACACATACCTCAAAGTAAGAGAACAGTTAAAATATACCACACTTTTTCATGTTGTTATATGTCTCTGAGGTAGCAAATCTGCATCAAATGGCCTATAAAATTTAGTTGGGGGAGATTCCTTCCAAAACCAGCTACATAAGCAGATAAGTCAAACACAATGAGGAAAAGAAAAAAAGGCTTTTGAAGCTGGGTATTTTATTACATATTTAGCTGACTATTATAAAAAAGAATCATATGAGTGAGAAATTATGTTCCCATTTACATTCATATGTTCCTTATAACTCAGCTATGTTAGACAAATCATCTACCATGTCTATCATGTCAGACCAATCATCACATATCTGTGCCTGCCCATCGTACATGTGCCAATATCATATCCCAAAGTTTCCTATCAAATCTCTGGATGCCTGTACCCAGACTTATAGCGAGACATTTTAAAAGCTCTGTCATCACATCCATATGGATGATGCAGATCAGGGAAGACAACAGGTTTGGTCCATGTGTGTGCTTAAATAGGACATCTTGCATGCCTGGCTTGGTGCTGTGTTTGCTTGAGAGGAAAGGCACAGTCTAACCCTAGAACACATAAAAATGAGATCCACTTACAAAGCAATGCCATCAAAGGTACTGAAAAACAAATCTACCTTGAGAATCCTGTTGGAGTCCATATATTCCTTACGTTCTGTAAAGGAGATGCAAATTTCTAAGAGGTATTAATTAGATTTGCCACAAAATTGCTAGGGGGGTTTTAAGCCAACAGTTGCATTTATCATCATTGTTATTCTGGATGTATTTTGGTCAAAGTTGTCAGAAAGAAGCACAGAACCTTCTTGGACACCATTTTTTTTGTTAAACCACACCTCTCGTATCACAGCAGGTGCTAAGAAAAGCCTGACCTAGTTGAAACGGCCTGGACCAGATGTGACTGAGGGAGACATTCAGGCCCTACCTCTCTGCATCCTTGAGGAAAAGTGGATGAAACATCAAAAGGGAGGGAGAGGGATTTGTCTCCCTGCCAGTGCATTTGGCAGCTCTATAAAGTTGGGATGCCCAGACACCATATAACTGCTCTTTAATTAGTCTCCATGCTATCCAGCCCAAACTGCCTTTGTAAGCGCCTGGGGAGCAGCAGTATTTGCAATTGTTACTAGGCTGCTTTCTGTTGTCAGAAAATTGGGTTTTCAACAATGATTTTTTTTTTCTTCCTTTTCCTATGCATTGCAAAAGGAGTCTGATTTCTCCCTGGAGAAATTATTAATCTTTTGTTTGAAAGTGTTTGCTATGGATAGGTTTTTTGTTTTTTCTTTTCTCTTAAAGTGGTTTTCTTCCAAACTTTTGGGGGGGTTGGTACTTCTCACCTGAAAATGCATTTAGTTGCTGCAAACTAAAGAAACGGTCCTGGTTTTCGGTTTCCCAAATAAAACTGTTCTCTTAATTTGCCATTTTACTTTCTGATACAGAAATCAAACTATTTGCTGAGAAGCTCAACCATCATGCAGTGGTCTTTTGCAGATGTCCAGTACAACTGGAAACACGCCTGCCTCACAAAATTCAAATTACAGTTCAAAGCCAAGCTACACTGAAGAAGCTCATGCTCCAGTATCTAAGGAGCAGCATATATTTATAAACTTGCTTTATAGATGAAATGATACACTCACAAACATATGCAAATATTAGTGATTAAACTCCAGAGAATGGACACGGGAACATATAGGTTTTCCAACTACTCAGCAAGAAGTGATGCCTGTGCAGACTATGGGTTGTTCAGCTGCATCGCTCAGTGCCTCTTAGAGAGCTGTGCAATGAAAAGGTCTTTTAGAGTCACGAGAAGAAAAATGAGCTTTCGTCTAAACCTGCAGTAGCTCTTTCATTCACACTTTCCTTAGTCTACACATGAAAGCAAATCCATATCCATACAGGGATTATGCTCTTTCTACCCCAATCCCTGGGCCTCCCAAGCATGATTGGGTGCAGAACAAATGAAATAACCTGGAAACAGCCCTGGGTAGTCACCTCTACATAGCAACAGTGCTGGAGACTTCAGCATCTCTAAATGTAAAGTGTGGAAAGTTGAAAAAACTTCTTATACAGACCCAACTCCTCACTGCTGCTTCTTCTACCCTTTATTGCAGTGAATAATACTGACAAATGCAATAAGTCATGAGATGCTTCCACATGGCGAAGAGAATTTCTTACTACGAACAACTTCATAGAAACCAATGGGGTTGGTCATGTGAATAATATCTACAGGGTGAGAATACTGGATTACAACCCACGACCCACTGGGCTGCCAGCAGGCAAATACAAAAATTGAACAGAATTAGCAGAGGCAGGTTCCAGCCTTCTCTAGCAATAATTGCACCTCCTGACTTGAAGACAAATCCCAAACGCTCAGTAGCATGTGTGCATCATTACTGAGAAATCATAGCAAGAGGAGAATTAATACTAACTGGCTCACCTTAGAATCACATGTTAGTTCATACCAATTGAATTCAGCTTTTTGCAGAAAGGTTACGGTTAGTATCAGCTTTACACCATTACAAAGCCATGTATCCTGTATGTTTTATATTCCAAAGCCATTTACAGTGATCTAAGATGTTGGATCTACAACTCATTTTTTCCTCTGTGTTAAGTCCAAGAAGACATTGATATTCCTACATATTCATTTGTTCCCATGGGATACTGATATCTGATCTCTTTGGGTATTCCTCTTTGCAGTGCAAAACCACAAAAATAATTTGGCAGCTAAAATCAATGACTATGTCTCTGATTTGGCAAGGTACTTCAACACATGCTTACCTTTGAATGCATGAGTACCCCACTAATGAAATAGTTTTCCATTGCTTGAAATTAAGCAACTGCTAAACCAAGACTTTCATGCTTTTGTGTAACATTTTACACATACTTAACACACATTCAGTAAGTACTTAATTAGCCTTTTGTCATTATTTGTGCAAAGCTGGCCTGAAGCTCTGCCTGTTCAACTCTGTAAAAGGCTTGTATCATCATTTCCACTGAGTTTTAAGTTTATACCAGTGTGTAGTGATACACGCAACTGTGTTAGATCTATGTGCATACTGTCTATTTGCCACAGCACATCAAACCTGCAAGACCAACAGTTAAACATTCCTGCAGAAAAATCGGGCATGGCTGAGGGTAGATCCCAGTCACTACGGCACCTCCAGTTGTGATGCAGAGTGGATACAAAAGCTTAATGAGATTTCACCTGTCACCTCATCCAACAGATGAGGAAGGACTATGTATCTGACAGCACTCACAGTATCTTTCTGGTCAGTTCTTGAAGAATATTTCCAGTCAACACTATCCAGCCATTTTCTAATTAATCAGAACAAGATGACTTCAATCTTGATACTTGATGAAGCCAGTATGAAGTGAAGAAGGTCATGCAAATCCTTCTCTAAGGTTCTTAGGGCATTGCCTCATTACTTCCATTAAAATCATTAAAAACTATCACGTTTTATAGTGTGGTAACCAAAGCTGGTAAACATGAGCTTGATGCTGTGGAGATGTAATGGACTGGTCCATGTAAATGAAAGAGCTGTCGTCACACCATATGTTTTTCCATGAGGAAAAAAGCCACTAGTGAAGTAAAGATGATGAGGATGTTAACAAAAAGATCAACAACAAACTCTGGTGGAGTGTTTGTTTTAAGCTAAAAAGACTAATTTTGAGCAAAAGTGAATGGTTAATGTTGGGATATGCTCTGTATGTGTGGTATCCAAATTATACCCAAAAAAAAGGTTTGCAAGGAAGTTTAACATCTCTAAAATCCTTCAGTACTGTATCCATACACATTTCTAGGAAATTCTGTATTCAGTCCAAATTCCAGGCATTTAAGAAGGAAAAGTTTCTAAGAAGTCAAAAGAGCAGGGGGAAATCTCACATTTAATTTACACACTACACACTGTTTGGTAAATAGCAGCTATTGTTTAGAGTAGAATGCAGTCACCATTCATTATATTTGGACTCTACATTCTTCATTGGGAATTCAGGAAGTGGTTCAGACTAAAATATTCCCTTATGTTATTTGACCTGTAAAAACTTGGAGACAGGCCAGATCCTGCCGCTCTTAAACAGACAACACTCCCATTGACCGGGGTTTGGGCCTTCGCGTTGACGGTCGGCACCACCGCGCTGCTCAGCTCGGTGCAGCCGGTCCTTTGGTGCACGGGGTGTTGAGCAGAAGCTGGAAATAAGACCATTTTATTTGGCTAGCATCATGATTCACCTGCCTAGAGAGATGGCAAACATTTTCTGAGCACAGCTTGTACAAAATAATACCTTAGAAACAGAAATAGACGTGGTAGAATCTCACAGAATTTATTATTATTACTATTATTATTTTATTGTTCCTTCCTGTTGCTTCTTTTGATACGAAAGACATTACTGAGTTGAACATAGCCAGTAGCTTTTCAATGCTTCTCTTGACACGACACATTCAGACCAAGATTTTCAGAATTATTAAGTTCACTTGTTAATCTGAGGTAGGAGGAGGTACCCAAATACCTTGTGGGTCTGGCTTTCAGCGTCTTGTATTTTTAGGCCATTGAACATTTCAAAAATTAAGACAAACTCCCACATTTAGGGAGATAGTTCTGCTTATGATTTCACCTTGCCGTTAAGACTCTGTTTAAAATTTAAGGGAACTTAGTTTATATCTCATCAAGACACTTAACACACACACAAAACACACAAACCAACAACATCACCATTGCTCTGCAGTCATATACTGGCCATGTCCACCCTATAGTTTATCGCGCTTTGAAAACACTGATGCGGAGAGGATCAAAAGTATATAGGATTATGCTGTAGCCTCCAATGGACCATACTCCTGGTTGCCATCCCCTTCACATTCACCTTTGTTACTCTCCTTAATCTCTGCTACACTCCAAAATATCGCTTCAGCAATGACCTGCGCAGCATGTGCTACATATATTACAAATAGCATTAAACAGCAGTGTGTATAGGTGCAGGAAGGACCCTAACTAACTTATGGATATGGAGTTTATTGTAAGCAAAGGGAATAGCATTCCTAGAACACTTGCCTTTGAAAAACATCCCTTTGAAGGTAAGAACAAGTAACTGCTGGGTGTTCGGTTCAAATCAGCACCTGGTATTTTTAGGCCACTACACTTAAATATTAGCATTTAGCATTTATCTTTTAGAATTTAATCTATCAGATAGAAATGCTTAGTTTGGCATAGGCAGTAGGATTACTCAGTGTTAGCTCACTGGTTACATTTCCACAGACTTTAAGACATTCTTCTTTTTTTAGACTTCATAGTTTTTTTGATAGCAAGTTAACGCATGAACGTTTCTTCACCATCATACTACACAATGGAAAATGGAGAGGAAAATGGAGTTCCCTTCCTTGGTATCAACAGCAAGAGGCAGGTTAGATTCCTCCCTCACCCCCTTTTTTATTTTAATATATTAAGTTTTGAATGATCTTGTGGAATTCTGTAAATATTTTATGACGTATTTTATAGGTGGAGCATTTTATATCTAGCAGTCTTTTTGGAGGCATAGCCATTGAGTTTGGTTTCTCTCGCCCCATGGTTCAGCTGTAACTGCTTCCATCTGTCTAAACCTATGTGCAGTTCACTAATTGTCGACCCCTTAGGTAGGTCTTGCTGTTTCTATAGGTTTACTGTTAATCATTAGATTTGGGAAAAATAAACTTCTTTGACATTACCAATAAGGGTTTCCAAGAATTAAGAGAAAAATTCCTCATGCTTTAATTGAGCTTACCATTCTTAAAAAACATTCCTTCAGCAACTTAGTAGGAAATTATTATTGATTGGACTAGTTGAAAGAAGCGTGTATCAAAAGAACTCCAAGGCCAATTGGATTAAATTATCGCTACTGCAAACAATTTTAAGATTAACTTTGCAGCAAAATAAAGTTGAAAGAACTGCCTGAAAAGATTCTTTGCCTGCAAGTTCTATATCATATTTGTCATAGTCATACATTCACAGCATAAACTATGTGCTTTTAGTAACAAAATCTATTTTCTATCATACTCTGATAACATCTCTTCCATGATTTTAAAAAGAAAACTGAGAACCTGACTCTCCATGAAGCCTCATAGGCCAAAAGCAAGAAATCAAGTTAAGTCTGTGTCAACAACTACAAAAAAGCTTCACACAATTTATAAAAGAAGGGATCTTTTCCTTCAAAAAACAACTGTATGGTACACATGACTTGTTTTTCTTCAAGATGCTTTTATAATCTATCATTATTACTATATTGCTAGATACTAGGTATTTTTTATTTCCTTCCACAAGATATATAGCACACTCAGTTATCTATGGTACTTTACATCCATCACGTACTACATCAAAATACATCAAAATACTGTGGACCACGATATCATTGCTCATGTCTGATTATCTTCTAGGAAAATTAATTAATTTCAATCATTAAATATAGGGCTGTAAAAACACAAGCTTATTCATGCCTCTTTTTAAGAAGTTGAAACATTAATCACCCCCCAGTTACCATCTGCCCTTTACATGAATACAAATAAATAAAATAGAGAAGGAGCAGAAATGGTGCAGATGAGGATTCCACCAGCATAAAAACGGGGAAAGCTTTGTACCTGGGAATAGCACTGGGCCAGATGGTTCAAAGAGCTGCCAGCACAGAGCTAAAGACCCCCCAAAAAAACCCCGACATACAGTGAAGGATGAACTTGAAAACGGAACAAGTCGCAAATATCTACATTTTCTCCCCGAACTGAGAGATAAACAGCATAAGAGTAACTTAAGCACAGAACCCAACTGAAGCAAACAGCACTTACGATAATGTGGGTCAAACTAATCCATAGAATGATTTGAAAAGTATTGCTGAGCCTAAGACCTTGTATAGTAAGACTGAGCTTAATGAAAACCTCTGCAGCCACGACACAACCTGAGCTGTTTTTTTCCTCACTCTCTCATCTGATTTATGCTTTACATACCAGATGCATAAAAACCTCAGATGTGCAACAATATATGAATTTTATCCTTCTTCGGTAATGTATTGGTGTTAATCTGTACTCACAGAAGGAAGTGTTTGCAAAATTCAGCTTGATCTGGGTTCTCGGTTTCTAACGATTCCTCTACACATGATGAAATCAGAAGTATTAAACTAATGTCCATGGTGTGAATCATACAGCCAACATGGTTTTCACACGCAGATAGAATATGATGTATACAAATAAATAGGCACTCACATACACACTTACACAGCTCAAAATAACAGAGAAAAACACTTGCTGCTTAAAAATAAATCCCTGCCACTCCTCTTTTAATTCTACCAGGATTTTCAATTATCATTCTAAATTGTTTATTTCTAAGGAAAGTCCAATGGAATTTCAACTAGATGTTTGATGACCAACTCTGGGAGCTAATTTACAATTTTTCATTTATGCTGAGAAACTTTTTTCACATAAAATGTATCTCCAGTCTCATTAGAGACCTGGAAACAGAATAAAAGAGCTGTGACAGGTACATCTGAGTATATAACTATAAAGTCATTACTTCATGCGAATTATAATCATTATGTTTGCAAATGTATTCATGTTCAATGAAAAAAAAAATCTGTTCTCATGAGAGAAAAATTCTGCTTCTATGAGATAATTACAGTTTTGGCCTTTCTCTTTTATGGAATTCCTTTTAAAAGCTGCTGATTATACCATGAAGAGCAGCAGCTGGTATCTTATTTGATTAACAATTCAGGCAAAATTTACATACAAACTTAGCATCTAAGGTCCCGTTTTGCAGAGGAGGATGGAGTCCCGCCTGCTGTGCGGCTCTGCAGCACAACTGATTCACACAAAGTCCTTGCTTTGATGTGTCTGTATATGATATTGGGACAAAACTCCCAAGCTGATGTAATGGACATTAACACTAAATGCTAACAGTCTGCAGACAAAGTAATTACACAGATCCCTTTGCATCTTTTTAATTGCCTCAATGTTGTGTGTGTTTATGTATTTTTAATAGGCATGTTTCCTATACTTGCTAGAGAAATTTATCAATAATGTTTTCAAGAGGATAGGGAAGCAAAATATAAAACCAAGACAACAGTAAACACTGAGGGTTTAATATTTCCTATCTGGCCTTCCAACACAAACCAGGCAATTTGTAAATAAAACATCCTTTGTTGCAAGGTGTATGAAGGGTTTCAAATGTTTTGATTAGCACAGCCTGAAGCTCTGATTTACATTACAGGGGAGAGACCTTTAAAGCCATCTATATGTTATACAAATCCAAAGAAAAGAAAAGAAAAGGCCATAGCCTTTATTTTTCACCTCCAAGTGAACGCAGTGATGGGTTCAAGCTTCAAACCTGAGTATGGCAAATCACTCACCTCCATTTTGTTCTGTTTCCCCTTATCAGTTCATCCTTCCAGAAAGCTGTGTGGTGCTGTTTACCACACAGTAGCATTTCTACCGATAGGAAAGTGAAAAATGCTGTCTCGGATGCCCTTGTGGGCAGATCACATGTGCCAGCAAAGGATTCAACTCAGATCAACAGAGCCATTAAAATCAGGCCGTCAAGTTGCCTCGTCAGGGACACAATTTGTAACTAAAACATTATCTTCAACACTTTTTTAATTTTCTTTTTACTGCATATCATAGGTTTTCTTGCAGCTTGCTATGTTAGGTTTATTATAGGCCCTGGCAACTCTACCAATTCTTCTGTCTGTACTTACAATTGGGACTCATTTGCAAGGCCCTGTTGAACACAAAGAATCCCTTCAAAGGTTTTGTGTAAGGGCTGTTGTCACTGACTCACCAGCTATAGGCTTGATCTTATTCCTCTGAATTGTAATGACAGCAGGATCGGGCCCCAAATGAGATAGTGTCTCTGACTCGAGTCAGACTGTGCTGTTAAAATTCCCATTACTAAAATGCCGCCTTTCTATTTCTTTGTACGCAATCCTCAGGACTTCTCAATAGCAGCAGGCAAGAAAATTCCAATAATGCCAGAGGGATCTTTACTTGCCTCAAGTAGAAGAGAATCCATGGGAATTCTCAGAAGCCTTTTTTCTCTTGCTTCTGCAATTATTTTCTATGCTAAAAGCATAATTGAAGGGGGAAAAAAGCATATTACATCAGCTACCAAGACGGAAAATATCAAGAAGAAATGACACACACTGTGGAACAGAAAAATACTTCATTGCATCAGGCACTAGGCTGGGATCAGAGAACAGCGCTCGCTTCCAAGGTTGGACACAGATTTCCCATATGACCTTAAACAAACCGTATCTCCCGTGGAACTTTTTGCTACTTCATAGGAAGTCTCTGGGATAAAAGTGAATGCTGGCTCAGAGGTGTTCACAGAAGACAGCAATGAAAGCTGTATAAATGTCTAGATAGCTACAAAGCAAAAAAATAACGTGAGAAAAAGATGCCTATGGACAAATGAGTAGTCAGAAATAATTACTCCTTTCTAGACAAAAGAAAGTACAGACAGTTTCGGTGGAGATGTGAGGCTCACCTGTGCTCTACTTGAAAAGCCGTTGCTGTAGGAGACTGCACTTAAGTTATTGAGCCGTCACAAGAAAACTCAGTTTTGCTCTATTCTGATGGGATGCATTAAAAACAAACGCAACCTCATTTTAAGTGCATTAGGAAAAATGGGTCAAGTGGGATCACATGCACCTACAGCGGGGATTTCCCCACTCTCAGTTTAAGCCACCTGACGCCTTTAATTTAAGCAGAAAACCAAAAAGTAAATTACTTTCTTCCTTCCTCCCTCCTCCCCCTGCAAAAGCCAGATAAAACTAAGTACTTCCCATCATGGGCAGCTTGATGGAAAGCCTGACAGGGCAGGCTGCAGCCAAGGTGTTCCAACCGCCCAGGCCCTACAGCGGGACATGGTCACACAGCAGAACCCCTCCCAGACCTCGCTCTGTGTGCACTGTGAATTCATCACCACCAAATCCATAACTCTGTGATTTCAAGGAAATTTTCCTTGCCCTCTGGCTGACTAGGGTTGAATCCTGCCTTGGAATTTGTTAGGGCAATTCATTAACGTGCTGCAGATCAACATTGGGATGATCTGCTGCAGCTCAAAACTGCTCTTGAAGGCAATGCTGAAAAATTAGGAATTTGGCACACAAGCAGCTCTAAAGAGAAAGAAAAATCCTGGTTTGTGACCCAGTTTTCTGCTCTTAGGTTATAGATGTTCTTCCCTTGCTTCTGACATGAGACTGTAAGAAAGCTGGACCCCCAGGAGTGCATTTTACGTGACTTCCTTCAGCTCAGAGCAACTTCCCATAAAATATTTTTGAATGAATAAACCATCCTGCTCTATACATTAAAATTCCTGCGCCTAAGGTGAATGAGACTGTGACAATTAACCAAAGCCACAGAGACTCTAATAAACCATTACAGAAAGGATTTAGAACTTCTTATTTTAACAACTTAGAAGAGGTAACGATACATTTTCTAGTGGGCACCCTAAGAGAAACTTTAAAGGGGCCACAAAACGCAATTTAATGAGATATTAAATTTGATTATCCAAAAATTCCCAACATGAAACAGGGAAAGGAACACAGAATATGCACATAAACCTCTTTAGATAAGGAAATGCCGATGCAATGGAATTTCTCAGTCTGGATCCATTCAGACTTGAACGGACTCAGTACCAAGGTACAAATAGGTGGGAAAAGCAGAATAAGGCCCTAGATATATATTAAAAAACCATTCCATAATGGATTTTGTGAAGTGCTCTTGCAGCCCAGAAGGCCAGTCATATCTTGGGCTGCATCAAAAGGAGCACAGCCAGCAGGTCAGGAAGGTGATTCTGCCCCTCTGCTCTGCTCTGGTGAGACCCCACCTGGAGTTGTGTGTCCAGCTCAGCACAGGACAGACATGGACCTGTTGGAGAGAGGCCAGAGGTGCCACAAAAATGATCAGAGGCTGGAACAGCTCTGCTGTGAGGACAGGCTGAGAGAGTTGGGGTTGTTCAGCCTGGAGAAGAGAAGCTCCGGGCAGACCTTATTGTGGCCTTTCAGTGCTTAAAAGGGGCCTGTTGCAATAGGACAAGGGGTGATGGTTTTAAACTAAAGGAGGGGAGATTCAGGCTGGACATAAGGAAGAAATTTTTTACAGTGAGGTTGGTGAAACCCTGTCCGAGGTTGCCCAGAGAGGTGGTGGATGCCCCATCCCTGGAGACATCCCAGGCCAGGCTGGACGGGGCTCTGAGCAACCTGATCTGGTGAAGATGTCCCAGCTCATTGCTCAAGAATCTGGCCCCTGCACTGGACACTGCACTAACAATTGTCCTGTGTCCTCCCCAGGACCATCTTCCAGAGCTCAGCCCAATAAGACATATTCATATGGTCAGGCCTTGTAGCCAGGTTGAGATCATCAGAAGAGCTCAGCTGTGTCTCAAGATCCAAACCACAGAGCAAACTAAGAATGCAGCATCCAGCAGTGCCCATGGGGACCTTATTGGAAAGACTAGCAAAATATTTAATATCTTGTTTATAGAGAAGCCTGACCAGTTATGGCTACTACTAGTGTCTTGGACATGGGGCACGTAGCACATGGAGATGCAGAAGGCTGGTTGTCCCAGGTAGGAGCTAAAAGAGAAGACTTTCAACAATGTACCATGTCAGGAACTAAGACAATGGACATAAGGCCAGGCACTCGCAGACTGATTAGTTAAGATAGTCTTCATTTTCTAGACAACTGCTTTGCAGGGTCAAGATTTTGTTATTTGAATCCTATGCATTATTTAGGAAGTCATAATTTTAAAATTCCAAAGATAAAAGGCAGGATTTTGCTGAGGGGGAAGGGGAAGGTGGATACAAATACCATGGCTCCAAAATTCTCAGGCATAAATCGTGTAATTTAAATCTCCTAAATCTGTGAGCAAAGCCACACTTTATGTTTACAGCTGTTGTTCAGAGTGGAGAAATCTTTTGGCCTGTGATACAACAGCATCTTATTTCTTCAGTCTTGCCTAAAATTTATTATTCATGGACCACGGTTCTTTCCCTTAAGGGTACTTGGCTGGAAAGCTCTGCATTTCATGCATCAATCTCATCTGGATTAGCAAAGAAAACACTCAGCATTAAAACAATGTCAATCTATTTACATACAGAATGATGGAAAAGAAACTCTCCAAATGAATGTGTTCGTTAAGCTGTTTGGGCTGATCTGATATTCCTTCATCCTCCTTGTGTGCTTAAAGAATTAGAAGCAAGTTTTATATGATTCATGAAGAAAACGTGGAGGGAAACTACAACACATCCTATGACTTTGTGTTTTCTTCCCCAACTTTTTTGGTCTGCAATGAACAGCTGTTCATTGTCTAAAATAGCAACTCCTTTTTCAGTGTTTTTCACGTCAAAAGGAAGCCATGTTATCCGTCCTGATTTCTAACCCTAGAGAGGTGTAAACACTCATTTCCTAGTGTCAGCCTTTACGGGTCTGGGAACCCTGGCACCCAAAAGCCCGAACAACACCTTCACATGATTTTCTTTCTCACCTCTTATCAAATATCACAGCTGCCTGTAAGTCACCTTTCCCTTTAAGATCACTTGATGAACCTCTGCTTGCCTGACTAAGCCAGAGCTGCTGCTGGAAAGGGTGGAGATAGAAGTTATTTTGCAATACCTATCAGTGGGCTGATACCCATGTCTCAAAAAGAAAAAGCTTCTTAATGGCAAGGGAACTTTGCAACTTTCTCATGGCACCAGTGTTTCACATTTCTTAGTCCAGTGTGGCACAAATACCTTCCCAATCCTTTTAATTTTAATGCCATGCCATAGCTCATACAGAACGTTTTATGATTTCCATCCCTAAAGCTGCATAATCTCCACAGCACAGTGGGCTGCTCCTGCTTCCTTACCTCGGCCAGGGGAAAATCATTATTCAAAGCACAATGTCATCTTTTATTTATGGGTTTATGTATTTTGAACTGAGATTTTGAAACCTGTCAAATTTTAAATCCAAATGGTCCTCTTGGTTTCAAGCCAAGACCTTTTCCTGATAAAGCAGCACAAGGAAACTTCTGTAAAAGTGGAAGTGTCTGAAAAGAATTTAGCAGCGGACCTTAGTGATAACAGAGGCTTGATGGGCAGTAACTGAACCAGCCTCCTAAAGAAAAATACTTCCAGTTTGCATTTGTATTGCTGCAATCTTTTTTTTCTTGGAGTTTTCTTATACCAACAAAATAAAAGGGTATAGGTCAGATTTTTTGTTCAGTTTAAACTCAAATGAAGTAAAAACATCCTCTGTTGAAATGAACAGACATTCTATATTTACACCAGTGCTACGCAGAAGAGAAGCAACTATTCAAGTATCCTTGGGATCTGAAGATAAAGAAATGTACTTAGTACACTCCTGCAAATGAGAAATAACTTGTGCATTAATATAATGATGGGCCAAATCCTAGAAAAAGCTTTACTTCCCCACATGAACTCTGACTGTGTGGATATCATTCACAGTAGCAGTAGTTATTACAAGCCGGATTCCAGCCCTCTTTCCCACACTGATCATGCTCACACATGGGTAATCTGTTGATTTAACCAGAAATCCTTGGAGAGTCTGGTGCTACTTAAGCTACACAGACCTGCCACGGCCACGGTTCACTTGGAAAGGTAAGAACCTCCTGAATTTCCATCCTGTGCGTGCTGGGCCAGGCTCTGCCACCCTCATACCAACCCAAAACACGTCCCTATGCTCATTTAAATGAAGATATCTTGGCCATTATCACTAAGGAGCAAGGCGGGAGGCTCATCACATGAATCTGAATTACACATAATTAGAAGTTCTTTGAAGTGAGAGATGAGGCTAGAAGCTGACAAGTTGTCCTGTTTCCTCCTTTAATGTTCTGGTAGATCTGAACCAGCTGCAGGTCACGACAATGAGCCACAAAGCAGATTTGCACCAACTTTGCAAAAACAGGAGGCCAAAAATCCTTACAGACCACCCTTCACTACACTACAGCAGACTGTGCAAGCTTTACTATTTTTCCTATTCAGTTGCATCCTCTATATCACATGCAAAATGCCATTTATGTAACTTTTCTAAACAGCCAACCAGCTTCACATCATGAGTTTTTCCATGAAAAGGTCTTTATTCTTGTACAAAATGAATATTTTTCTTGCTTGCAAAGATTCCATGACTTATGCTCTAATTCTAGGTTTGTTTCAGCCAAATTTCTTCGAGGCAAATTTACAGCAGTTTTAATTATCATGAGATTAACTTAAAAATGACTGAGGATGTATTTCCCCTTAATGTTGCTTTTATATAGTATGTATATAACAAGAATTCCTGCTTCTCTCTGGTTTTATTTTTTTGTCTATAGATAGGCAGCAGGATTGTGCAAGAGAGGGCAAAGAGAAAAGCTACCAATTATTGTTTTTATTTTAATTCTGAACTATTAAATAAAGGGGATCCCAGGAAAGTATTCCAGCACAGGCATCTCTCATTTGCCCAGTGAACCCCTTTCTCAGCACATCACCATAGGTTTCACTGACCTTGGTAATATTATAAGGGTCATATTTTCCCATGGCTGAATTGTTCTGAAACAATTTCTCCAGTGTGTTAGGCACACTGGCTGCTCTTTGGCATCAGGCATGCGTATCCTCTTGGCTTCTTTTTCTTTCTCTTGAACAAACATATTTATTGTGACTACTACTAGGGAAATCTCTCTCCTCTGAAACTTCAATGTTTTAACATTTATGTCTCTGTCCCTTTCCTCTTTCTATATATAAAGGTGTTAACGAACTCTACCACTTCTGTAGCTTGTAGAAATCCTTCTCCCACTTCTGGATGCGACCGCAACAGAAGAATTAGTAGATGTTTCACTATTCAAACAGGAGTCAACTGGTATGATGGGCATAGAAGCAAGCCATTAATAATAACAATACTAATACTTTATCTAGAATGAAACAACCAAGCTCAAAACAGAGGAGACTTTCCATTTTCTCACCTCAACAGCATGCAGAGAAACCTTTCACAGTTAATCCAGAATGCATCCCAAATTCAAATGAAAAGTTCAAGCCGCAAACATAAAACTATAGATCATCTAGGATATATAGATAACCCCTGGTCAATGGCAAGGACTGAGCCTGAAGTGGTTTCAAATAGGACCAAATTTCTCCCAGAATGAAGCTTTGTGTAGCTTGTCGTCATCTAATAATAATAATTTGCACTTTGGATAGGCCCAAGTGAGCAGAGAAAAACAGATATTTACCTTATTAACTTAGGTAAAAGAAAATAAAAATCATAATTATGACCACCCTTTGTTAAAATAGGTACAGAAAGGGGAAAATAACAGTTCACTTAAAGCTGTTGCACGGCTTAATAAAGCTGTCAGTCACATAAATAACCTTTCCTATCAAATGCTTATTCAAACATCTGCCGGAGTAAAATAAGAATTTACATTACCACATTGGAAATATAAAACAGAGCAAATCTCTATCCCAATTTACAGTCTCATTTGCCATTTTGGTTTATAGCCAGTGCACTCACTGGGAAATGAAGAGCACCAACCTGTGTTTACAAAGGAATTCTAGTGACCATATCCAGTCCTCATATTTCTGTGCACACTTCTTGTGCAAACACAATAAATGTATTCTCCACTTCACAAATTGTTTCAAAGCAGCAACTTTAGTATGGAGAATTGAGAAATACTATTTATTACCTTCAGGAAGACAATACACAGGGAGGTATTGAGAACTGAAGCCTAGAAAATTAGTATGGACTTACTCATCCATAGCAAAATTATTATTTTAGGAGATAACGCATGCAAGTCTATCAGCAAACCAGGATTTATCATTTGCCTTGGATCCTTCGCATTCCACTCCAAGTGATAATATACTAGAAATTATTAGAGTTAGAGAGTCCTGACACCTGAGCACTTTGCTGGATTTTGTACATGTTGTGATATTCCTTAAGATTAGGGAATTAAGCTAGAAAAAGATGACTTAAAATGGGTTTTCTTAGGACTGGTTGAGCAATTTACAGAATCCTGCCCAACAGTGGGGTTTTGCACTAGGTGTGAGAAGGGAAAAAAGAGGACGTTCCCATTGGTTAAAAACAAAATGAGTAAGAAACTTGCTGACTCACTACCAAAGGCCATTGTGGAATGAATCATCCCTGCTCCTTCCCCAGGGGTCAGAAAGAATTAGTTTGCTTTAATATTTTTGGAGTATTTGAAATACCTAGAAAAGAAATCAGCTGAAAAACACAGACCTTGACTGGGAAAGTTTGGAAATGGTTTCTACCAAGGATCAAAATAGGTTTTTATAAACAGCTCTGAATGTTCCTGTTGGTTTGTTATTTTTTTTCTCTATATGGCAGCTGTTATTTGAAAATATTGTCACTCTGTATCTATGGGGAAGAGACACAGATCTCCTCCTGTGCTCACTCTTCTTTTTGCCCAAAGCTTGCTAAACCCAAACCCGATTCCAGTAGCACAGTAAGTGCAAAAGCACCTCAAGAAGAAAAGGGGAAAACATAATGGAGGTTTTGCAACACTAGTCAGAGAAAAGTTCCCTCACACTCAAGATCTGCCTACTTGTCTCCAATTATGTTTCTCATTTACTAAAACACGTGTGCTCTCAAATACAAGGATGTGTGCAGCTTCATTGACTTCACATACTTAAAGCTCAGTTCCAATATTTTGCTAGATCAATTCATACAATAAAGAATACAGAACTAATACCATATATTATTTAATGCATATTAAAATCTGGCTGTGTATTTAAATGTATGTTATAACCTCCATCTATAGCATTACTCAAAGAACAAAGGTCACTAAGGTGGACAGTGAGTAGTGTGTGCTTGCAACATGCTTAAAGATGGAAAACCTCATTTATTTCTCTTCTTACTATTACCTAGCATTGGTCAGCCTAGTTTTCTCACATGTATTAACATCACAAGTAAGAACTGGCCCTATTTAGCAGATTGTGATAAAAGGGCAATTGGACTTTAACACCAAGGGCTAAAGTCCCTCCTGTCACAAAGCAGAGAATTCCTCTGCCAGTGGATGTGAATTTCTTTATAACAAGGAGTTTGGAACCTATTTTCATCATCATTGGTTTTAGTATTCTTAAAAGAAATCTGCAACAACAATAAAATCCTCTAGACGAAGTGTGGGAATGGATTCGAGTATCAGTATGTCAAGTTATGTTCATCTGTGTTTATTACATTTGGTTTTGTATTTTCACACCCTTTTTAATGTATCAGGGAGACATTTATGCAGCCAAATTAACACAAGTTGTGGTCTTCTGATGGGATTCAGTTCCTCAAAGGCATGCATTTTGCTGATGATGCTCCATCCACACATACGGTCTCCAAAGCATAAACAACACCCATAGAAACAAAGGAAAACATTGAGATGTTTGAACAATAGATATTCAAGCTCATTGCACATTAAGGTTCTTGTGACACATGAATGTGAAATGATTTGTGCTAACATTATACATTCTCCCTTTGAAATAATTTTTATATATGACTCAGAGGTCTGGTCCAAATCCCAGAGAACTCCATGGGAAGATTCCTACTACCTCACTGAGCTTTGAATCAGGCTCTGAAGTACATCCACATTGTTTGCAACACACAAACACCATTTGCTCAAGTACAGAATGACAATGCATTTGACAAGTCTAACCAGAAATTACAGAGAGGTCTGGTTGCATTCTTTAAACCCGTGACTTCATTCGTCATTTTAAAAACCCGCTGACCAGGCGAGCTGCAGAGGATGGGATGAAGTTGATCTAAGAAGAACTAAGAGTCAGAAGGAAAAGCAGGTCCTAATTCTGGCTAAGCCACCAACTGACTGCAGGACCCTGCACAGGTCTGTATCTTCTTGCCCCTCTGTTTGTCTATCTCAAAAATGGTAACACACGCACACAGAGTTACCAAATGCTGCATCTGACCAATCGTTCTCAAACAAATACTGGGGTGGGGAGAATCATAAAAAGAAAAGTAAATGCCATGAAGTAATGCCTTTAGTTTTTAAGTTATTCTTTCTACCTCTTTTCCTTTTCAATTCCTTTTACTTCTGCATGCATACACACATAGATACACACATACTAAATAGATGCTTTAGAAAGTAAAGGGTTCAAATCTGCTTTTCCCCAGATATTTAGAAAGCGACATTCCTGCTGTATTTTCTGCATCTGCTTCCTCAAACACAGTGGTTTACTGAGACAAACCAAGTCATCCTCCAGATCCTTTTCCCAGGCTCGACCAGAGCAGTTGGCAGAGACACATGACCAGAGGAAAAGGGGAGAACTTCAAAACAAAGAAAGGTATGTTTTGAGAAAATGCGAAACGATTTACTCACAGTTCATAGTATTTCCTTCAGGCTAAAACTCCCTTTCTGCCTCACAAAAGCTTCAAGTAGCCTCAAGTCCTACAAAAATAAATAAACCCAAACAATGTATAAGATGCCTCTTTGCACCTCTCGGATTAAGTGACCTGAGCCTCCCTTCAGGCCACTTCCACGTTACTACTGGGGAACTGATTTATAAGGGACCCTCCACAGGTACCTGACAGCTGTATAAACTATGGAGATAAAGCAACAATGCACCAGCACAGATTGAAAATCATTTAAGCAGCAGAAGCTTTTAAAATAAATATCTCAAAGCTGAGTTCAAGATAGATTCACTCAGCTATAAAGCAGAAGTGCCCTCATTTGCTTTAGACTATCTTTACTGCAAGAAACTAAACTTTGTTATTCTTTTATTCTCATTTATTCACAGAGTTCCAGATCTACAGAAATAGTTGTTATCAGATAGCCGGGCGTTTTGCCTAAATAAGTCATTGAATGACATAAAATCCAATGACTAAATGTTACAATGGAGCAGAGTTTTTAAAATTAGTCTTGCTCACACAGCATAAATTTGCATTATGTAAAGTTGCAGCGATCCAAAGGTCACTGAAGTCAGTAGGAAGGACTTCCAATAAATCTCTGGTTAGGTTCTGAGAGACTACAAAACCAAGAAAGGTAACAAAAGCTGCGTCTGGTGGGCCACGGCAGGGAATTAATTTCTAATTTGACAGTGTCGTGTTACCAACCCTTCTCCCACCTATATGAAGATGGGCCTTGAATCTTCTGCGGTAATTGCGGCATTTTTATCAGCCTAAAGAGCCAGATCCACACTAGAGAACTGAAAACATAGGCACCTTATTTTTCTGTGTTAACAGCTCATGTTTCTGCTTTCACACAGAGTGATTTTTAAAAGCTGTGACACAGATATTTGCTTTTAAAGAAAGCCTCCTACATCAATTTCAACTCATGAAAAAAACAGAACTGAGAAGCTCTCCAAAGTAGTACATGTATATTCAAAATGTGCAGCCTGGTCTTATGATGCATCTTCATCTATCAGGACAGGGGCTATTATGTACGACTGCATATTTTTCTGTCATCTACCTCGTATCTCCACAGAGCCAAGTGTCACAGTCCAGCCTGGCAGCAATAACCATGTTCACACACAATTCCATGCATACAGATGGTTGTATATCTGCAGGGGGATGATGTATTTTGGACAGACCTTTAGCATCAATGTACAGCTGCTGAGGATGTGCCCAAACAAATCTCAGTGATCCTCGGCCTTTTCCTAGCCTAAGCATTAAGGCTCCTACCAGTGATGCACGGGGAAGCCAGTGATTCCTTTCTGTTATATTAGTGAGAGGTAATACTTTCCAGTTGCCAGATCAGCAAGCTTCTGGTATTTAGCTGTGAGCAAATAACATTTTAACTATATAAAAAGAGTTTGATGAGGTAATGTAAAACATTACAGTGGCGCCCAATAGAGTCCCCTAGGTCAGTAATATGCAATTTAAAGTGTTCCAAAATAACAAACAGGCTCTATATACAATAAATTCTGATGGCTCTTAAAAATGCTCTCATCACTGAGTTAATTTTAAAGAATCTAGTATTAATAGCAGCATTTTTCAGTCCTAGAAATATTTTTCATAAATTAACAGATTTGCAGCCAAATGCAACAGACAATGCACTCACTTCTCAGGATTTCTTTTTTCTAATAAGATCATTGCAGAGAATACAAGTCCAACAACTCCTCCTCCATTGTACCAAGAGCGGAGAAGCCAGGTCGTGCGTGGGGAGTGGTTGAGGGACCTGGGGCTGTTCAGCCTGGAGAAAAGGAGGCTGAGGGGAGACCTTATCGCTGTCTACAACTACCTGAAAGGAGGCTGTAGCATGGAGGGTGTTGGTCTCTTCTCCCAAGCACCAAACAATAGGATGAGAGGAAATGGCCTCAAGTTGTGCCAGAGGAGGTTTAGATTGGATATTAGGAAAAAATTCTTCACAGAAAGGGCTGTTGGGCATTGGAACAGGCTGCCCAGGGAAGTTGTAGAGTCACCATCCCTGGAGCGGTTTAAAAGGCGTTTAGATGAGGTTCTTAGGGACATGGTTTAGTGCCAGAGTTAGTTTATGGTTGGACTCAAGGGTCTTGAGGGTCTCTTCCAACCAAAATGATTCTATGATTCTATTCTATAATAAGGCTCTTCTATAATCAGGAAAGAAAAACAGGTATCCTCTAAATGCCATCAAGGTGGCCATCCGTCTCTAGGGACAATAAAGTCTAGACAGTGAAATTTAGCCTAATATCTAATTTTTAAATTCCTACGCTTCAGTGAGCACTAACTCCTCAGAGAGTGCTGGTCCAGGTCTTTAAGGCTAGGATGCCATTCACATTTTTCCAACAAAAGACGGAGTTTAACTGGAATTGTTGAAATGAAGTACTTGAACAGCATGAATCAATACTACACAAGTCCTACTATTATACAATTGTAGGACAGAAGTACCCTGGATTCTTCTTCTCCTTTCAAGTTCTGGATCTTTTAGATTCACCTACATTGTATCTTGCAATTTTCCCTGAGAACCAGCATATTTTTTTTAAGTTGGAACTACAAGTTGAGATTCTCAAAACTCCAGGATCTTGAGCTTCAAGTAAATCCAGACTTGATAGTACCAGTAATAACAATCAAAGAGACGTTTTCCATGAGTCTGCACAGAGTCTGAACTGTCACAGTGGCACAGATGCTGCTTCCTTTGAGAAAACGCTGTAGGTAACATACTATATAATTTGGGGTCTAGGATAATACTTCTTTTCCTTTTTCTGTGATTTAAAAGAGTCCACTGTATCGAGCTTACTTCTGTCACTTATGACTCCAGAATGCCTACATAGATTAGGCTGTTGTATTTACTATGTTTCAAGCCTAGCAGCAGAATAAGTGAAATATTAATAATAAGGGGTATTTTTTCTATGTTTTATCCTAAAATAGATATAATATTAACATCACTGGGTATTTTTTAATTGTAATAAAAATAGCTTATTCTGAAATACACAAGCCATAACTGTCCAAACTTCCCTGCAACTCCACATCACCAAATGGTGAAATAGCTGCATTCCAATAAACAGGCTGATAGCACTGCAATGATACCATTTTGCTTTCTTCCCTAAGCAAATTGGGCTTTTTTTTTCCACTTTGCTTAAATCTTGGTTATCCAAACTTGTTCCGTTTCCTCCATGCTATTTATGTAGTAAAAATGAACTATATGTCCCACATTTCTAATTTCATTACGTCCCATATGCTTCATTACGCTCTAGTTATCATTAAATGCATATGTACGCGTAAATACGTTCTCCGTGTTTCTTGAGTCAAGTATTCTCCAAGGCACTCTTGGAGCGTAAAATAAAGTTGTAATTTTAAACAAGTGGAATATCACTGATTTAGTAAGGGAAGAATGGGGTGTTAGTCCTCAAATTGCTGTTGCCTTTTAACCACGAAACGCACACCACACAATGTTACTTGCGGTGGACTAAGAAAGAAGAATTCCTTTCATAAAATTTAATGAGTGTAGGGTTTCTGTGTTTTATAGGGCACAGGGTGTGAAAAACAGCTCAGTTTTAGCCCTGATGACATTTTCATATAGGTGAAAGTAAAAATAGAGAGAGATTTGACATCTTGACATAAAAGGGCACAGTATTATATTGCAAGGGTACTATGTACAAGTGAAAGCATAACATCTGATTCTAGTTCTAAACACACACGACTATACAAAGAGAAAATTTGGCATGTTTTCTCTTTACAGCTAATAGAAAATACAGTGATTTGAGCATGATGAGGATATAAGATTTTGGGTTGAAAAAAAAAAAAAACAAGTTATAAAAAACATATTAAGATCAAAACTTCCTTCTGCATTTGTTCTAGAAACTACCAGCCTAGACTCAATGATCCTAGTTTATTCTATTACTTGTTTAACACTAGGTTATTTCAATTAAAATCCATTTATCTATTAAATCAGAGAAATGAGGGTATAGAACCAACCAGGAAAATGACAGGATAAAGCAGCGACACTGTTGTAGTATCTAAAATGCTACAGAAAAACGGAAATATTAAATAAAAATTTAAAGCAATAGCAAAACGTACTTCTTACAAGCTGACAAAATGTAACGTGTCAAAACAAGGGTTGAAAAAGAGTAAAATACAAAAAGTTCACGATTTCTCGATTTTCCCGATTTCTAAATATTAGTTGAAAATTGAAGAGGGATGTTTTCTTGACCACAGGCAACTCATACACACTCTCCCACCACTCAGTTCAGCTCTCAAAACATTTCAACCCCTGTATCCTCTCCCAGCTTGATGACCCCCACAATATCCCAGGAAAACACAACAGTTCACTCCAATTAATAGACAATCAAGTTGAGCTATTTTTATCTCCTTTCCTGATTCCAAGAGATCTTTTCACCATAGAGGACCAGTGTATTTTCACATCTATGGCTTTTTGGTAGTTTAAGCTGATTCTCTTCCCCAGCCTTTGGATGACACAGCTCCATCACACCAGCTGATCCCTCACTGGACAGTATTTTATTTCTGTTTGGTGTGGTTTTTGATTTTTGGGGGGGTTTATATTTGTTTTGGTTTTAATACCGTTTTGCCTTCAATACCGTTTGCCTTTAATACCATTTTTTTCTTCAACCACTATCAAAACTTATTGCTCTCTATAGAGAAATAAATTAATAAAATGAAGCACTCTCACCACAGAATGAGAAGACAGTTTCTAATACTATCCAAAACATTATATGGAGCTTGCTTGTTAGCACTTACGCTTGCCTGGTTTCAAAAACTGACCTGCTACCAAGAAAACAGCACCAGCTCACATCAAGACCTCAGGGACCACATCAGTGCTCTCAACAAAAGGATCTTCCAATCCCTAACATTCTGTGATTCTGTGATTTTCTCAATATTCTTGGCAATTACTTGATTGCTGCATTTGAGCATCTGGTGCAGTCCTTAGATAGGGGCGGCAAAATCAGGCACAGAATCATAGACTTGTCTGAGTTGGAAAAGACCTCAGAGATCATCAAGTCCAACCCTTGGTCCAACTTCAGTCCATTGACTAGATCATGGCACTAGTGCCATGTCTAGTCTCAGTTTAAAAACCTCCAGGGACGGTGAGTCCACCACCTCCCTGGGCAGCCATTCCAATGTCTGATCACTCTTTCTGGAAAGAATTTCCTTCTAATATCCAGCCTAAATTTCCCCTGGCAGGGTTGAAGCCCATGCCCCCTTGTCCAATTGCTGACTGCCTGGGAGAAGAGACCAATCCCCACCTGGCTAGAACTGCCCTTCAGGTAGTTGTAGAGAGTGATGAGCTCACCTCTGAGCCTCCTCTTCTCCAGACTAAACAACCCCAGCTCCCTCAGCCTCTCCCCATAGGGCTTGTGTTCAAGTCCCTTCACTAGTCTTGTTGCTCTTCTCTGGACCCGCTCCAGCACTTCAATGCCTTTCCTGAACTGAAGGGCCCAGAACTGAACACAATACTCCAGGTGTGGCCTCCCCAATGCAGAGTACCAACACACGTACCAAAAAAGAGCCCAGAGGCTCAGGCTTCATCTCAGACTCGTGGCAGCAGCCGGGAACATTTCCATAGATTTCAAAGCATTTCAGATCTGCCCTGGGAAGTGTTGCCCCAGCAGGTACTTATGACAGATATACCGAGCCTGTTTATATACAGTCACAAAGGGTAGAATGTAAACAGCACAAGAGCTGGTGCATTTTGCAACCTTTACTGTCATGTCTTTGTGTTGAATCACAAAGCTTTGTTACCCAGAGGGTTTTTTTCACCAGATTGGAAGAGTGTAGCGCATGACATAATAACCTTCCCCAGATTCTGCATTGTCTGCAATATTCTCAAACATGGTTAAAAATTCACATGTCATTAGCAGCAGAGCAAATCCAAGAGACGTTTTTGCCTTTACACAGTACTTGGAAATAAGGGAATTTTAGATTTTGACTTTTTTTTTTCTTAAAGATGTTAACCATTTGCTGCATCAGCATTTTTGAAAGACTCTTCCAGTCTATTTGGGCTCCTACACTACCGTTGCTATGGCCCTTCCCAAAATACATGACTTGACACTGCCTGACAAGCATATCTCAAATTCCATCTTTTGTCCTTCTCTTAGTTTTTATTTATGGAGACAATTGTGTGCCTGCTGAACTATTCCATCACACATCTGTCCCACTTTTATTTAAATTTTGAGTGCACATACTACGTGATCCATGTTAAACAACATAAGATTAAATATATACATATATATATCTTTGCTTTTGTACCAGAAAGAAATTAGCAATGGTCTTCAGTTACTTGAGAGCTTCATTCCATTCCTGAGGTGTATTGCCAGTTCCAAGTTAATGATGCTCCTATGGAGGTATCTAGTTACACATACGTTGCCATTTTAAAAATAACGTTAACTCAGAAAGAGCCAGATTAAGCAAGAACTACTGGAGAATAGGTATTGGTTTTGCTTTGTTGCATTTTCTCTATTTCGACCACTGGCACGCATTATTGTTCCATTTCTGAAAGTCTGCACAAACACCAGCTTTGGAACTAGGTCCAGGAAAATTCATGGTAAAGATTTCACAGTATTTAAGGTTTGGCTTTGTCTATTCACTACTGTGACAGCACAGATGAACCCAAACCCTAATTCTCATCGTGTTCAGCCGGAAACATTCAGATTCAGCACGCAAAACTTGAACTATCAGAGGGATCAAAATAAAACTGAAGGTGTTCAAAATATGAGAACAAGTAAAAACCAGAAATGCAGCTAAAAGCTGAGGATCCTGCCTCTTCCCTCCATCTCTCTTGCTAGTCATCCTATCAGTTAAGAACACAAGTTGCAAACCTTGCCGTCCTTTTGTGTTGTTCTTCCTTATAGAATAAAAAATAGGCAAATTTGCATTTTTTTTTTCCTTCTAGGACTAGTAAAATATGGGGGTTTGATTTTTTCCACTTTAAACAAAGTTTTGATGAAACAAGATAAATGAAAGTTCTTCTCAACAAAATATCAACATTTTAATAGAAAATCAAGAGAAAAACTACATTCCAGTTCTAGTACTTTATTAACCCTGTCATGATAGAAAATAAACATGAGAAAGGAGAGGTAGATCCAATACTTAGAAAACAGTTTCCTGCTTATCTCCTATGAGGTTTCAGATCTAAACAGAGCTGATGTTGCTCACTAATCCCAACAAACAGATACACCTTCTGTGACCTTGAACAATGGACCTAAGTTACTTAATTCAAGGGAAAGTGGTGTCAAAATCTACAGCCTCCAACTGTAAAATGTGACAATGAACAGCCATGATTTGGAGATGTTTTGATACTTCATCCTTTTTCGAGTATCCAACTTCGTGACAGTGAGACTCAAAAGATCGTAATATTGCTTGGTCAGTATTCGAAATTGAAAAGATCTCTTGGAATCATAAAAAGAACAAATTCAGCTCCTATTGCCCCTTCACTGATCAAAGGTAATTCCTAAAACTACAGCTATTTCCTATGTGACTATTTTAGCAACTTTTGGATTTATTATTTGTTCTAATTATATTTTATTATGCCCTTGTGGCTTTGTGTCATTTTTATGGCTATATTTTAAAGCACCTTGAGACATGTGCAAGGTGATCTATAAATCAATTAGTAGTAGCAGTTGTGGTAATAACAACATCATTATTTTGATGGAGCCAGTGATTACCCTGTAAAGAAATCTTTAAATGTGTGATGTTTGTCTCTGGTAACTACATGTTTTCCTACTGGTTCCTGCTTAATGATAAATTATTTTAAGAGGGTGGTCAAAAGTTTCTATGTAAAGAGGCTGAATATTTGAGAGCGCACTCATGAGTCAGTATTTCCTGGAGAAACAATATACTGAACTTGTCCGAAAAATATGTAACATGAGCATTATAGGAAAAAATAATTCTAATGAATGGGAGACCCTTGAGGGTGTCCACAAAGAAGCAGCAAACAGTGATTCAACACACTGTTCACTATTTTCTTTGCATTGCCATAATTTTCCTCACATTTCAAACAGGTTCCAGATTTCCCCAAGTGCTAAAATATTTCTCTTCTGTTAAGCGCTTGCTGTTCTCTGAATGCTGAGCAATTTATAGGGTGATTGATGAGGAACATAAGTTGTTCTTCTCTTGGAATACTCTATCTTAAGGGATTCTTTTCTTCTTTCCCCTGACAAACAACGTATTGTTTTAACGTCTACTGTACGTACTAATAAACAATAACCATTAAGGAGGTAGTAAATAACCCAGGACTTCCATACAACACTGTATATGAATTCCAGTGTTGCTGCGAAATATATGTGAGGCACAGAACTTCACTATATGGTCCTGTAAAGACCCCTCAAAATCACACTTGAACACTATAATACCTGGGACTCGCTCTCTTCGGCAGACTTAGTGAAAAAAATAACGAATACAACAAAGTGATGATTCATGCAGCCCAAATTACAATAGATCCTCATTCTCCACTCCAACCATCCTCTCGTACAAAGCACTATATAGAGCAACGCCGGCTCCTTCAATGGACACAAAGCCAGTAATTCACTCTCCAAGATTTGCTGATGTCACAAGTGCATATGATGTCACCGAGACCTTTTTTTGTGAATGTGCCTTTGTATTCTACCTATTATCAAGCTAATAACAAATATATAAGCTATCTCTCTTAAGCTGTAATTAACCCTTAATTTTCTCAGCTGTAGTTATCAGAAAACATCCAGAAGTGTAGACGAGGCTGAACACATCTCCATGAGCTCCCAACATTGTAACTAATAAAAATACAGAGATTATAAAATAGCACAAAAGCTCTAGTATGCCTTTGGGTTTGTGCATATCCATCTTTGGCTACCACAGAATAATCCATGGGAAGTCATGGGCCTTAGCTACAATGGAATGAGCTTTAATTAGTTCTACATAAGAAAATGAGGTTTCATAGTCATCCGCCACACCAGTACTATTTCTAAAAAACTCAGTTCTGCCAACAGCTGGTGAAGGGAAGAAAGCGGCCAAGTCTGCAAGAGCAAATTACTGCTTCAAACAGTTCTTTCTTACACATCGCATATTTTTGATACAAAAACTACTGTTCATTTCAGCATCTAAAGCTCAGAATTTAAGGACGACTTTGCAGGTGAAAACCAAGTAGAGTAGGATATTTGGTCTTGATTCAGCAAAACAAGGTTCTTGTCTTATTTATATACTGAAGAAACACGAAGAAAAGTTACAACAACAACAAATCTCTAAAAAGAAGTTTAGACAAATATCAAGCCAAATTAAATCTATTCAAATTTCATGTGGTTTTTTTTTTCCATTAAGATGTGGTTTAAAATAACTTATTGTGGAAAGGAGATTTAAGAGAAAGTTTCCTTGATTTTCTAGCAGAAAAATCTAGAAAATAATAATTTTTATAAAGACAACAACACTACCTCCTCTGCATGCATTAAAAAAATCTTGGGGGAATGGGGGAAAAAAAATCAAGTCTTTTATAAATGGAAGATACAGTTTTCACTTTAATTGTTCATCCAGTTGTCAAAACCATATTTCACATCCAGCTCTCTTGACCTCAGGAACTCCTGCGCTCCCTATGAGCAGACTGAGAGCAGCAGTGACTGCAGCTGATCGTCCTTAGGGCTTGAAGTGCTCTGTTTATTCATCAAACGGTACACTAAGGCAGCCAAACTTGGGCTTTTAACAAGCACTTGAACATTAGTTTCAAAATTGAAAACTTAGATAAGATTCAGCTCCTCTTGTTTGGCTTTTCTCAAACCTTGCTTGGCTTCAGGAATCTAAATTTGAGGGCTGTACAAGCCCTGGAACCCTATGAATTCATGCAGGCAGCTTACACAATGATCTTGAGCGCTGGCGACTATTTTCTACGATAATCTATGTTGTTTTCCTTCGTTTCCCTGATAGCGGGCAGGCTGCCACTCATTCCAATGTTTTAGTTTTCCAAACTGTTCCCTGGACAGTCTACGCAAATCCATAGCTTGAAAATTGTGCAGAAAGGGATTTTGGACAGTTCTTGAAGTTTCAGCGCTGTCAGGTCCTTTCCAGTGAAAAAGATGCTCTAGATCTGGTCCACACCTTTGCAGAGACCACTCCTGGAATCAAGGGATGCCTCAAAATAATCAGAATCAACTTTGTAGTTGATCATTCATAACCAAAGAGCTACAAATGCTTTAGGATGAGTGCTGTTCCAAAGCAGAACTGGCCTTCAACACAAAGGAGCCGAGATTTTGCTCAACGCCAATGTCAGTTGGCCACACTGAAAAGGCTCCAGGCCACTGAGGACCTGGCGGAACCTCTGGGTACATATGGGGAAAGCAGCACTGGGTTGGGTATTTTGTTTTGGCTGTTTCAGTTTTTTTAGCAAGTCATACTACTAATACTACTTCTCTTTGTGAATGCTTTCCAGCGATCCTGGCGGCTTCCCAGGCTCCAGCGAGGATGTCTCTGAAGTCAGCTGCAGTCTCTGAAGTGTGCTGCGAGTATCCTATTGCAGAATTTTAAATGCCTACTAACTGAATGCAGTTGCCTTATTTGTGAAAGGTGGTGCCAGAAGTATTATTACATTTCAGATTCTTTTCCCTGGATAATGGTGGAAAATTCTGTTTTAAATCCATCCAACACAGAATTAGACAGAGGAATGTCCGGGTTTTTGTTTGGTGATGTTGTTTTAATTCAACGATTACATTCCTTTGCTTTCACCTTCGCCTTTTTAAACCATGGATCGAAAATCACATGATTAGTCACATAAAAACCCGGAGTTTTTATACATACTGATAATAATGTTTGCCAGAATAACTAAATACATACACAACAGCATGTGTGTTCTAAGTGCTACAAATAAACCCTGTCTGACAGGTATTTTGGTCTATTAGCGCTGTCTCTGACAAAAAGCACTGAAAAGTGAGAATTTGTTGGTTGCAAAGCTTCTAGTGACTAATTTCCAAATCACAAAAATATGAAAGTGGAACAGGTAGAATCAGAAAAACCTCATCTCATGGAAGCAGAAGGCAAAACAACATAGAGAACTGACTTTCTCTGGAAGAAAAGAATGAACTATGTAGTATTAATCCAATGCCAAGGTGTGGTGCATGTTAGTTTGAAGGGGTGTCAGTCTGTTTGCCACAGTTCAGGAATGTGCTCTTTATTCTTCACCAAAATGCCTTATTCTTTTAGATATTCACTTACTTTTTGGCTCCATGTGAAGCTGGTTAACCAAGTCATGTTTTCTCCAATATTGTTTGTTTGTTTATTAAGTGCTCAGTATATGGAAGGCAGAAGACACAATCAAAGTATTTTACATAATAAGCTCACTAAGTGTGCTATTAATAATACCGAGAACAGTTAGTACAGGTCCAAAATAATTCAGACTTTCTTCCATTTGAAGCCACAAGATAATAAGAGGAGGCTCCAAGAGAGGTGTGGATCACCCACAAGAGGTCTGAAGAGCAACGTGTATTTTTACTGGAAGTCTGCTAACTAGCCAAAACCTTTGGAACGTCACGACACCAATTTGGCAACGTGATATCTCTCTCTGCTTTATTGAAAACATCTTAGGCAGCATAATGAAAACAATGCACTTAGTTTTCATGGTTTTCAACTTGCCTTTCTGCTGGCCTGCAGTCTGTCAGAAATGCAACGATTAGGAAATGCAAAAAAGCTCGACAAATTCCATTTGACAAAGACACAAGAGACTGAGAAAGAGAATAAAAATTGGAAAAAAAAGTTCTATCAAGAAGTCTGGGATGGGATTTTCATCTCCAGTGATGTATTTATAGCCCCTAAATAAAGATCTAATCCAAAGTCAACTGAAATCAATGGGGAGACACTTATTGACTTCAGTGAGTATTGGATCAGACCCTAAAAGCACAGCTTCTGAAAGTATGAAAAGTATTTTGGGACATGTTGTACCAGAAGTTATCACCAAGAATGTGAAAGAATAACCAGATCGTATTTAGGGTGGCTCACTGGTGATCGGAGCCGATAAAACAACTCTACTAGCAGATACAGGTCACAGATTGTGGGACAAACTTCAGCACCAGTCCAGACTGTTCTCATTTTGGTGGAGCTTCTGTCTCTCAGGCTTTAAGCATGAGCAAGGTCAGAAATGTCTCCATGTCACTGAAGGATTAGGTTCATATGTCTGTGAATGTTCACGCACAGATACTACTTGATCAGCTTGACAGTACCTTACCTAAATACCCCCTGCAAACTTCTGTGCTATGGTAGTAAAGGACAAAATGTGGTTACACTAGAATCTGTTCTGATAACGTATTACTGCCTTCTTCTGCAATGTGACTAATGAGTAGCAGAGAAATGGGAAAGATGTGGGGCAACAGCAACACATTTTCATTACAATATCAAAATAAAATACAGTAAGTGAAATAAATTATTCTTCCAGAGCTCCCACAATTCAGAGTACCAAATAAAGTTGGTTTTTTGTTTGTTTCCCAAATCTCATAATATGGAGCATTTACAGGTAATAAGCAAACACATGGCTTATCAGGAGTTTCCACAGCTGCAAAGGTAGTTGAGAACAATACATGCTTTTATAGATAGATTCAGGCAGTAATCAGAGGAACCATGTTCAGAAGTTTGGCTGTGTTCTCCAGGAAGGAGGGTTCTGCGAGATTGTTACAACAAACACATCTGAATATCTGCAAGTTTCAGGAGTTCAATTTCATATGAGGTAACACACATCTCAAGGGCACCATCCATACTGGGCCTGGGTGTTCCTTTCCTGTTAATCACAATGTTATATTCAACTCATCAGCAAGAGCTAACAGGACCTTTAAAAAACTTGCCAGAAACCTGCTAACCTGGCAAGCGTTCCGTTTTGAAATGTGTTATCTATTTGGCAGTTGAAATATCCACTATCCAAAAGTTCAAGACGCTTTAGAACAACGCTATATTCAGATAAAAACATGGAGACATCTATGAAAAGAAACTGAGCCGGGGATTAGCTCCTCTATATCATCTAAGGATCTGATCTGTCCAACCAGCTGGATGTTGACTGGGATCAACAGGCCCACAACAGCGCGGATACAAAGACTGCTCGAGTGCATTTGTCCCCAAGGAGCTCTCTTGCTGTGACTGATGGTTGGCTGGTGTGAGGAGATCCACACCTAAAGCTCCCATCACTTTGAGTGATGAGGATATGAGTATATGAGTGGGGAGGGGGTAGAGAAAAAAAAACAGGTTTGCTACACTGGCAGACTTGCAAGTCAATTTGTGGTTGTCTCATGCACTGAGAATCTATGGTGAATTTAAGCATTAAGGTTACTATCAGCCAGATAACGACTGGCTAAGGTGAGAGCCTATGTTTCTAGCAGTTATGATGGACCAAACCACAGCAGAATCACTTTAGAGACAGAAAAAAAAAAAAATAAGCCTTAAAAAATGTTTTCTCACTTGTCTTATACTTCCTAAACACAGAGTGTGTTTGTAAAAAGACCTGTTTCTGATATTGCTAGTAAGAGTGCACTTATTTTCACCAATGACCTTCGAAGGGCTGGAACATCTCCTGTGAGGACACGCTGAGAGATTTGGGGTTGTTAGCCCAGAGAAGACTCTGGGGAGACCTTATTGCACCTTTCAGTACCTAAAAGGGGCTTATAAGACAGAAGGGGACAGACTTTTTGACTTGAGCAAAAAGCAGGTGAGAATTACAGAGAGTCATCTTGACCTGGACAATTACCAACAATATCCAGAAATAACTCTTCTATGGGTAGGTAAAATATTTTACCTACTAGTAAAAATATTTTACATACCATTTTACCTATCCCAGTTTGGATAGAGTAGACATTCTTTCTTGCAGCAGCAGGTAACAATCAAGCCATTAATGCTGGCAGCCAATATCAACTGAAAATCAGAAAGCAAATCAGTGGGATTACTGGTACCAGCACTAGAAAGCGCTTGGTGGATGGCAGGTAACTGCTGTGATCCCAAAATGTGTTTAGCACAGTAAATTTGTCAAAACATCTCAGCAAGAATTTCAGCATCTCAGCTGTGAGGGCTTCAGATCTTGGAATTCAGATTATCATACTTGCCATGGAACTGAACAAGTCTGCAGCTATTTTCCAGCCACGGAGACAAGTTGGGTATGGCTTTCAATGGAAGGTCATCATGTAAACATCACTCTCAACAACACTGATGGTTAAAAAAAAATAAGTAGTAACTAATATGCTAATCAGCATTTACATAATGCTTTTCTCATCTTTTTCTCCTATCCACAAATCTCAATGTCATCCATGAAAAGAAAAAGGATAAATATCCCTCTGTGGTCACAAGTACAGAGGCTGAATTGGGCACCTGGCAGTTGGGTTCCTCTCTTTTCTACACTGTGGAACATGAATACTCCGTTGCCCTCCTTCCAGACATCCCCCAGCCCCTGCCACAAAGGAGAGGTTGGAAAAATAAACTAAATTTGGTTGGCTGATAAAGAACACAAAGGCATTCACGTCTAAATACAAAACGGCAATCAGGCTTGAAAAGTTCAAGTAGCGTGCGACGCAAATATTGCCAAGTTCATGGGAAATGAGAAATACAAAAGGTAGCCAGATGCTTCACAGAACCTGAAAAACAACTGTCCCAAGGCACCAAGACAGATGGCACAAAAATCTTAGAGCAATAAGAAGCAAAGAGGTCACTTCTAGCTTTCCAGACAAATGCTCTCAATCCCTGGGCCTTCCAAAATCCTGAATTAATAGTGTCAAAAGCTAATTAAGCAGTAGACAAGGCACAACTTTTGTATTTCTAGAATATGAGCTAGGGCTACCCAGAATTGTTCCTAGAAATGGAGCAGTAAAACATCTAAATTCACAGCTAAGACAAATTCTGCAAACCTTTGCTTTCTAATAAAGTTCTCTTAAAAATTAATGTAAGTATAAATACAGATGAAGTTGGAATTATAGTTTACAAGGGACTTTGATACAGTTTCTCATAAGAGCCTTCTGAGGCAAATAAAAAACCAAGGAGACTTCCAGCCTTTTCACACACACAAAACACTCGCACATCTACATTCGCACTAAAAAGCAGGAGAAGAATAGTTGTGATGGGGAGCTACTTCTCAGAATGAAAAGAAAAGAAACTGCAGGATAACTAAGGATTACTTTAAAACAGTGAGGGGAAATCATCTTTATTCCACTAATTTTGTATTACATCTCATGGTTCAGAAGTTCATCTTACACAAGTTGGATTTTCATCCTGAGTCTAAGCCACAGATAAATTGATTAAAAATAGAATTGAGTGGGAAGGGAGGCGAGAAAGCATGAGTATAAAAGTATAAAAGACATACAAAAATGAGTAAAGAAATAAAAACGTGGATAGGTAGCTGGATGTATATGAGCACATTCTCAGCGTACCTTTTGTGGATACCTTTCTAACCCCAACTCAGTATAGATTCAGGAAAATTATATTTTGTTTTGAAGCTGAATCACTTCTAAGGGCAAGGAACATTTAAGCCAACATGGGTTTCGGTTATAGGAAAAAGAAGGTCTCTGAGCTCAAACTGGTTTTTGCCATAAACATTTGAAGGCATGCTGCAGAAAACCTCAAGATCCACAGGGTTTGCCCATCCCTCGCATGGGACCAGCGTCCCGGGATATATTTAGTAGCACATTGTCCTCAGCTGCCACATCGTGTCTGCGGGTGAGATGGTCTCAGAATCTTTGAATCCCAACATCCTCTGCCTGTAACATGCCTGGGATCAGATCACGGATCAGCTGCGTTCCACATATATCAATTACTTTTTCACAGCTATCTTGACGCCCACAATCGTCTCTTTTGGGTCAGAGTCCCCGCTCATCCATCTCCCCCACTGAATAAATCTAAGAATGGGAACAGCGTGAGTGCTTGGACATGCAAGTGGATGGTGTTTCAAAAAGATGGACCCAATTTCAAAAGGCAGTTATTTTAAATTAGGTCCATCTTTTTGAAATATCCTGTACTTTAATATCAGTCATCTTGCAGCTCAGATTGCAATAAGCTCTATCACTACACTCTGTACCTCTGAAGAGTGCCAAAAGGTATTGGAGACAACCACCAGTTAAACACTCTGAAATGGGGTTTAAAAAAAGGTAGAGCCCAAGTCAAAAAGAGGATTCTACCAGACAGCCAACATGACACATTCTTACAGTGTCTGGAGTAGTTTTTCAAGGTCTTATAATAAAGAAAGTATACATGCTAACCCTATGCACTCAGGAGACCCCTCAGAAAGGTTCATACCATGTAGCCATTGGCCAGGACACAGGTGCTAAACAGGGCATTGAGTTCCACCACCAAGAGGAGGTACCTATAGAGATGCCAAACAGGGCATTGAGATCCACCACCAAGAGGTGGTACCTACTGTAGCCTCACACCAAAATAAAGCATATTTTTTTCTCTCTTGAGAAAGCCTCCAAAATTTCATCTTTCAAGTATGTTTAACATGAACTGACTAGAAACTGGGGGTGCTTTGAGCTCTCAGAGATCAGGTGCACATTTAAACAGCTTTGATGCTATCCCAAGGATCAAACTAATAATAATACCTTGATCAATTAAACCAAAAAGTCAGATGTTCAGGTGTAGGTGTAATCAACATGCAGGGTACTACGCATTTATATGCTGAAGATATGAAACATTACAATTAACACTTCTGTATGGCACAGCAGGATTTTTTTGTTTGTCTCCACAGGTTTCATGGAATCCATGGACGTTCAACAAAACTTTCTCAAACTCTTCTTTCCTCCCAGTGCTTCCGCTGATTCTGCTCCCTCCCTCCGAGGACAAATACATATTTGTCTCATTTGTTCCATTTAATGCTGAAAATCAGTAATGTCTGTTGCCAGACACATAGCGTCGGAGAATGGTTCTGGATTTGGGGAGGGTGGAAGAGAATATTTTTTTTATTTGAAGAGTTTCTATTCATGTAAAAGTTTTTCCTGCCATCGAGACAGTTTCCTAGTGCCCAGCTACTATTCTTTTTTGTCCCCTTACAATTATTTGGCTTCAACTGAATTATTTACTGTATTTTCAGACTGCTTACTCAGGTTCAAAGAAAGACTCTCTGTTTATGACTATTTGTGGACAAAGGGCTTGGTGTGCTTATTGTGCACTTCAGTGGAGGAAGATTTTGTGCAATTACTTTACACACATGGTAACAACTATTTGTCACAATTGCAAAGGAGAAATACTTGTATATTTATGTTTCAATACTTTTCTCAAAGCAGTGGCTAGAAGTATCAAGGTGCATAATCTTATAGCATGAATCAAAATAATTTACACAGAATTTACTAGAAAATGACTGACACAAAAAAGGGTGCTGCTGTAAAATGTGACTTTAGCACTATCCTGTGATCAGAGATCCTGAATCATCCTTCTTCTCCAAGGCCAATCCATTAACATAAATACTTTTCCCTACACTTACCTGCTATACCATCCTATAGACAACAAGCTCTGAAACATTTATTGTCATAAGAGAAATAAAAAACCTTTACTCTGGAGTATTCACAATATTAAAACTCTGATATTTGCTTATATTTTCTCCTTGAACCTAGACCTTTTTACATATCTTTATACATAAATATAGAAGAACTGGGCTGATTATTGACATGAAAGCATTAAAAATGAAACAGACTCTTGATATTTTACTTTCTGTGTGTGTGGAACAATGTAGAGAATTTAAAACTAGTTCACAAAAGATGTGATTGGCCTAAATCATCATTTCTAGTGAAAAAGCTGGCAGAAAATTATACACAGCTCCAGTCATGATGCTTTTTTCCTCTCTCGGGTATTTCTTCGCCATTAATATCTGACTGTCATTCAACTTCAGGAACAAAAAAGGATAGATCTCTTAGTTAGCAACTCCATGGCATGGGCTTTTGCATGACTTCCCTCAGGCTATTTGGTTTCAGGCATGCAAATAAGCGAATCACAGTAATTAGGGATGGAAAGGCCCACTAGGTCCTGTAGAGCACAGTTCAGGGCAGAGGGATTCCCAACAGTGTAGCTTCTGGGATTCTGCAGAGAACGTTTCAATTATCCCAGCAGATGAACTACATGGAGTTGTTCTCCCATGGCCTTTGCAAAATGAAGCAGAATCAAAGAAGATTAATTCTGGAAAGAAAAATAACCCTTATGAGAACCATCTTACATACAGTGGGTTGTAGAGTTGTGACAGCTTCAACTAGATGCTGAGCAAGATTTTTCAGACAGAAAGTTGAATAGAATCATAGAACCGTTTGGGTTGGAAAAGACCCTCAGGACCCTCGAGTCCAACCATAACCTCACTCTGGCACTAACCCATGTCCCTAAGAGCCTCATCTACACGTCTTTTAAACCCCTCCAGGGATGGTGACTCCACCACTTCCCTGGGCAGCCTGTTCTAATGCCCGGCAACCCTTTCTGTGAAGAAATATTCCCTAATATCCAATCTGAACCTCCTCAGCACAACTTGAGGTCATATCCTCCTGTCCTATCAAGAATAAGATTCATCATGTGAATTCAGCCCCAAGGTATACACAAACTCTATTTCATGAGTGTGTTGTTTTCCGTAACAGCATAAGATCTCCGACACAATAAATAAAGATTTAACTAAGTTTTCTGAGGGCAGAGAGGAAAATTCCTGCCACTTCCAAGGTGAGATATTCTGGCAGGTTAAAAAGTGGAAGAAAAATATTCAATAAATGGAAGGCAGAATTTTTGAGATACTTCTTACTCCACAAATTCTGCTGGTGAAGCAATAGAAAGAGCACGAGAGAGAAAACAGGTATGTCACCATATCTTCTGCTCTACCCCTCCTACACAGCACCATGACAACAGCACTGAGCACCAATTTCTCCTACCATTGTGCTACAATTTGTACAAAGCTGCTTCCAAGCTGTTCAGCATCTTGAGTGGTGGAAAAGGGACAGACTAGTGGCCTGGCTGCACTTGGAATTTTCCCAATCTATACCACCTCTAGAATATTAATTGTTCTGCTGAAGATCCTGAGAGGGGAGAAAAAAAGAGTTATAAGGAATCCTCTGTGCCTGTATCACTAATGAAGAGATACATTTTTGGGAAGCTCATCATCCTGGAGAAAACCAGTCCCAGAGGAAGCTTTGTCCCATTGCAAAATAAGTTGCTGACTCTCTGCTCTGGAAATGTAGTAACCTTGAGTATATCAAAGAGTTTTGAAGGGTGGTGCAAAGAGGAAAATATTCAGCCCTGATTTTGACACCATCTCTTCTCTATACAGATAAGGAGACCATTAATTTTGAAATTAGCAAGTGTGGGGAGAAAAAAGAAAAAGAGAGAAGACTTTTCCTTAGAGGAAGAAAGCCAACTCATCATCACATTCAGCCATTCAAAGGCAAGCATAAAAGTAACACTAGATTTTAGTTTTGCATATAAACAGAGCTGTTACAGCAGCTCTATAAAAACAGTCTTGCAAAACATTATGACTAAGAATCACATTGCTGAGGTACCATTTCTTCCAGTTCACAGCAAAAGACTTAATTGCTGATTCCTTGCAAAAACAATTCATGCCAGCTTTTGAGGCCATTCAGCTCAGCCAGCTCGTGCTTTCAGAAATGAACCTCCAACTGCTTTCCCTTCTTCCCTGCCAAATCCTCCTACTCTCACCTACACCAGTAAGGTGATGCATGGGAAAGAAAAAACAAACCATAGGTTGAAAACTAGAAGAGTTTTGCAGCAACAATGCATTCAAAAAGATCAGCTAAGTCGTAATGATGGCCTCACTTCCAGCATCTTAGTTAAAATAAGGACATATTTAACATCAGTCTGAGCTGAAAACCTTTCCTGGTAACACAGGGTCCTAAATAGATTTCCCATAAATACTGGGAAAGTGCTTTCAGCATACATGTTAGAGTAGAGCTTTGATCTTGTCTACACCCATTTTGGTTTTTATCTTTACTTCCAATCCTCACCATCATGCTGACCACATACTCTTCTGGCTTGTTTGTTCATGGTAAACACAAAGCAAACACTAACAAGAAATCTTCCATATGGACGTTCTATAGTTACAGCAGAAAAATCCTTAGATGACTCAGTTTCTGACAAAGGCTGGGATATCCCAGGCATTCCCAGAATACTATGATTTGATCTGGAAAGAAAACCAATAGGACACACTTGCACTACTCCCGGTTGCTACAAGCAGACATGACACGCTGTTGCCCCTCACATCTGGGCCTGGCATCCAGAACACCATTTTTGGAAGAGTAAAACCTCTCTCATAATTTCTTTTTGCAGACACAGATTTCAAAGCAACATTAAAACCCTAAATAAGCAAAGAAACAAACATTTCCCACAGAAGTGAATCATTGCCGTCTGTTGTTTTTCTTTTTTAAAGACTTGTCTAGAGGATGGAAACAGCATCAATGGCTTTGTCTTGGCCATGCAAAGAGCAGAATGGAGCAGAAACCATTTTTCAGTGTTCCTGTGTAAGTTCAGAGGGGGGAGTTATGGAGGGTTTTTTTGGTTTGGGGGAGGGAGCTGCATGGAGAGGTGTGGGGGCATATTTTCTTGGTTAAGATATATGTACAAGAAATCCCTCAAGAGCATTTACAGCCAAATGATAGCAATACTCTTTTCTTTCTGGAAGAGTTTTCATTCAATCCCATTGCAATTAAAAGTTCATATCTAAACACAGATTGGAGGCTTCACTTATGGAAGGAAATACTATAGAGAAATGGCCTGTTGCTCACCTCAGAAATGCCTCTACGCACCCCAGCCTCCCATTACTGCTGTTTGTTCCCACTATTGACTTGGATTCCTTTAGCTCTGGGGACACAAGACACACACATTTAGTCCATGCAAAGCCCACAGAGAAAGCAAGAATCTTGCAGTGTCGAAGGATCACACACAATAGCAAGATGCTTGTGCATTGGTGAGGGAGGACGAAAGTGAATGCTTATGCTTAATGAACAACCTCTGCTACTTTAGCTTGTTGCCAGAAAAAATAACCCATTACAATCAAAACCCAGTTAAGTCAAACAGTCCATGCTTAATTAAGCTCGTTCTAAGAGTTTTCTGTTCAAAGCAGCTGATATTTTCAGCAGGTGAGACTGAAGCTTGCCAGCTCATAGTATCAAATCTAAACCCTTGAATGTGGGTGTCCGTGCCGCCTGTATCGCTAATGTGGAAAAGGGAATGTAGAGCCCAGAATGAGAATATTCAGAATACAAAGCTTCAATTGAAAACACCAATAGCTGTGCCTATGCAACCCAATAAAGTGGGCTGGGCCCATTCTGTGGCCCTGAGGCCAAATGAACGCATAGCACAGTTCAACGTAAGTTGAATATGTTTTCTCCTCCCAAGACAGCATCCTCAGCCATACTGCCCACTGAGCCCAGGCCCTGGCCAGTGCTATTCCCAAAACATGCCCAGAAGTCACTTGGGTGACTTATTTGCTCCACATCAAAACTGCACCAGGAGTTCTGCTCGACTGATGAACCACCAAACAATACAAGCAACTGCACTACACTGCCATCTCAGCCTTTTGCAGTTTATTGGGAGGGTATGCAGCCCATCCATCCTGAAATCATTAACCAAAGCAGAGAGTTTATTTTGAGCTTAAATGAAGGGTCTTGTCTTCAAGGTCATTACAGCAAACCCAAAGCCAGCAAGAGTCCTTCCAATAACTCAAACTTCACACCCAACTCACAGCACCAGTTCTTGCGTGTGGGCTGATACAACCACTCACATCAGAATCTGTACCCTAAATATAATCCCAGATCACCAATGTATCCTGATTTTCCTGGTGCAGAAGCAAGCTCAGAAAGCCTAGTTCTGAATCTTGTTTGAAGTGCGTGGATGAGGAGGGAGGAGGAGGCTGACTGAAAACAACGAATATCGGTTCATTTTAGCCATCAAAACCACAAGAATGTCTACAGTGTAGATCAGTCATAAAGAACAGATGGGAAGATAAGGAAGACAGGAAACCATACACCTAAACACACACAAGAACATACCTACACACACGCCAGTTTATCAGTGCTGTAAAAGTAAGTGACATGCAAACACAAAAGACATTCAAAAGATTTCTCCTCTCATTTTGAGACAGAGGTGTGCAAGCCAAGCCTCGACTCGTTTGGGCTTGTTTCATTGTGGTTTGGAGATGCATCCAATGTTTTTTATTACTCAAACTTTGGTTCTGAGTGTATTTTTATAAGGAGTCTGAGAATGAAATATGATTCATATTTACATCTGTTAACATGTTGGGAACGAAAAAAAAAAAAAGATGAGCAAACTCCTGCTGAAAGAAATAAGAAAAAAAGAAGTTGGTTCCATTTCCCACAAGACTTTCTAGGTTTGGGCTGCAAATGGTTATGTTACCAGAAACTCTGTAAAAGAGGTAAAAGCAAAAGACAGTGGCAAAGTCAGCAGTGATTTGAGCTGCGCATCTGGCCTTCTGGTAACGTTGATTTGGAAAGCACTTAAGGGGTGTTGCAAATTAGTTATGTCAATTCAGGATTTTGGTAAAAACTGTTTAGTCCCATGATGTAATTGGCTCCGGTGCTCTTCCTCTGGAGAAAGAATACATTGTAATGTTTTTTTCTGTGTGAATGATGATTGTATACATTCTTATAAATAAGATGTTATGTGTAATCTTTCCACATAAATCTGGGACAGCTGAAGTATAATGGAAGGAAAATGTCGTGTATTGCGAAGAATTTTTTCCCCAAATTAACCTCCATAAATGTCTTAAGAACAGAGGGAGCATCTAATGAAAGGACCTTTATGCAGATGCAGATCATGACATTCCATTCATAAAAGCAGGGAGAGGCAACGTGATGTGGCTGCAAGACTCGAGGAAGAGGAGAAAAAAAAAGCTAAAAAAAAAAAGGGAAAGAAAAAGACAAAGAAATCAGAGTATGGCAGAAGCTCAGACATCTTGGCAAACATCGGAACAATCTATCATCCAGGCAGCACATCTAAAATCTAATTCTGAAAGCCTAAACTTTTCACAGCATTACGGTTTCTCATCTCAAGCAGCACTCTCTATAAAAATTCTATTTATATCAGAGTAATTAACTAGATTACAGGCAATGATGGACAAGCAGTGATAGGCACTACACATGTAAATGAGCATCAAGTCAAGGCAGACATAAACAACCACAGATGGGAGAAAATAAAAACTATTATTCATTCCTTACAAATGAGTAGCGAGAGTAGAGATTCACCTACAGGACCAGGCAGCCTGGGGCAGAGTCAAGAACTAAAAGCAGAAGTCCTGCAAATGGGTGCCTTTCTCTTCGGGTCTGCCATCCTCAGCCAGGGTCCGGTTCCAGAAATAAAGCTGAAGTAAGAACATTTATCAAACTTCGAGCCATGTAATAGAAGGATGAGATGATGAATCAATGTTCAATAAATATTCTGAACATGTTGGGATAGGCATGGGTTCTTGTGTGTGCACACATAGAAGGGGAGGGAGTGGAGACGTAAGGAAAGTAAGGGATTTCCTCAAGTTATCATAAAGGGCAAAACCTTTCTCAAGTGAACCACAGCACCTCAAAGGAAAAAGGAAGGTTAGCAGATAAAGAAATTAAGGGGATGTCTGAGCATCCCCACTGCAGGCCTAACAGTGCAGGAGAATGCTCAGGAGACTGCAGACCAGATGCTACCACAAAAAAATCCCAGCTAAACATTCAAAAGGAGAATCAAAATACTTCATGCTCTTTTTGTAAGCAGTTATTTCCAAGGGTGGACCTAAGCAAACGGAGGGCTAGCAAAGCCCAAGTACCTGAAAGAAGCTGCACTCTTCCCAAGTTGTTAAAGCAGGCTCATGTGGCACTGTGAGAAGGCTTTGAGAGCTCCCGAGATGGAAACCACATGCTAGCACACCCCCTGGAAAAAGCCCAATGTGCAAGCCAGCGGGCAGACCACCAACTAACTACATGTGTACAAGTGCTCGCTGGGTGTCTTTGACTTTTTTGAGAAGCAAAAAGGAGGGGGGCAGAAAGGTTCCCAGCCTTTGGAAAGAGCCTGACACACACGATGTGTGTAGGGGGTGCTGCAGGGAACAAATCCCACTCTTGTGAACGTGTTGGAGAAGATGTGTGACAGGATGAAGTGGGTTTGCTCCTTGCTGTCTCTCCCAGGGTCTTGTTTGATAAGGAGGTAAACCCGGCATGAGCTGGTGTGAAACGGAAAGTTGCTAAAGGATCACATTTTGCACACTTTCTTGCTTAAATTGGTCACTGTAATTATTTCTCCTGCATCAGTGACCAATTATTACAAAGTAAAGGATGCAGGGAGAATGCTGCTGCCAGAGACTCACCGACCACAGTCACAGCAGAAGGACGTTCCAGGTCCTCTCTTTATATTGCCCTTGTTCTCATTTTCCTTGGATGCTCTCCCTGAAATACAGTAAGTTTATCCCTTTTGCTGACACCCCCCCACCATCCACCCCATTCAATTACTTTCTCCCTTTTCACTCTTACCCTCTCACATCAAGAAGTGCCTTTTATCTCCCCATACCTTGAGCCATAGCATTTTTCTAAGGGTATTATCTCCAGGAGAGGTGACATGTATCAACAGGATTGCCTAACTCTTTGCATCATAAGATGTTCCTCTTTCGTGGGTTATAAACTTGTCAGGCTTTAAGAAATACACCATAACTGCTCAAGGAAGACAGTGCCTGCTCTCTAGGAAGGTCCTGCTACGATATGCAGAAATTCAATGTCTGGTTAGGGTTCCAAAACTTGGTTATGCTACACACTTTCAGGAAGGTTGGGCTCACTCTCAGATCTTCACTTATTGAGATGCTTTGAAAATCTGACCTCTCATCTGTTCTGTACCTCCCCAGATCCAAGGAAAAATACTTCTCCACTGTAGAAAACTTCATCCAGAAAACATGTCAAAGAGAGAAATTCAGAATGGGAGGGTTAATGCACCTTTTGGATGGAAACATTCTTGCCCTTTCGTTGCTGTCCTCCTTAAAATCCTCCAGTCACATCTCAGGAGAATATTGTAAAAATTGTTACCTACTATGTTTTCAAACTATTACTATGGGGAGATTTCAACAACTAAAAAAATAGTGATTTTTTTGCCCCCTTTGTTTTTTGTCCAGCAAAGCAACAGAGAAATTTTCATTGTTATTTTGAAAAAGTACACCCAACTCATAAATTCTGCCACCATTTATATTATGATGCCAAGTTGTAAAATATTATCAGCAATACAAAAGTCAAGATCTGAATTTGACTTCTGCAGAATACAGGTAAACATATTCTAATAAATACAACCTGACCAAAAATAAATCCCATGTAAACTCGCATATCTCTTTTTTGTTCACTTTTTACATTGCATGATCATTTCTGTGGTGCTATGAGGCTTCAGCAATATAAAATACTTGTTTAGGCCACAATCTACCCAATCTCAATAATTAGTTGTACTTTTAAACATCAATTTGATCATTTTTACATTGAGTCAGTCACTATTAAAATGTAAATCCATGTGTAAACATTGCTAGACTAAATTCCTGCTGTATTTCTAATACAAGAAAACAAGATCTCAACCTATATTCACTTTAAGAAGGGTATTCAGAAACATGACATCTCTTTTTAAAGATCATGCCTAGAATATTTAGGCTTTCTAATGTTTTATTATAGTCATATAAGTTCGTGTTAGATTTTTATTTCTTATTTATTTTTACAGCTAGCAAGACATTCAGTATCTAAGCCTGTAGCATAATACTTTTAACCTTGTCTACTGATTTTAAACCGATGTCAACTTGCCTTGTCCCATCCAATGCAACAGCATCACATCAGCTGTCACATCACTGGTGACACTCTGGCTTTCAGTACAACTACCTGGAATATCCAACTTGCAGAGGTGCTTTAATGCTCGGTCACAAGTACTTGGGCAGGGAATCCTGAACAAGGCAAGCAGGTGTAAGCAGATGATAAATGACCCCACCAACATATTCACCTACTACCTCCTGCCCTCTCTCTCATGCTGAAATTCATTAATTGGATGAAGTGCAGGCACAGAATGAGATTTCGGCTACAAATTCATGGCTATTAAAGACTAGAATGAGACAGACTCATTTTGACATATGACTTAAATCAGTATCAGGTCTCCAAGATGAAAAGTAATTGAACTAAACCACTATACAGTAGTAGAGCTTTGTAGTTTTCTTTCTACTACAGAAAAATGTAACTTAAAGAACATGAAAAACAGACCCTGCTATTCTGCTCAGCACTAAAGAGAAAATGAGTTCTTTTTAAACCACACATTTACAAAAAAAGATAATCTACTTTTGTAAAATATTGATTAAACATTTGTAAAAAAGTCTGGCAATTATCCCTGCAATAAACAGCAACAGCCATTAGGATGAATTAGTAATTGCCCTACAATCTGAGATATGTTATATAACTACTGTCGAAGTCTTTTTGTTACTAAAAGATACACAAATACGCAGAACTGACTGGGTAATAGCCATGAACTACATATACGATATAATTCTTAGAAATGAATCAAATGTGAAGTCTCCCCTGCGAAAAGGCAGCAAACATCAGGGCTGTGTGCATGAGCATTTAAATTATCAGCACTTCAGTTCTGTGATTGCGGATCAGCTCAAACCTGAGGTTCACTGTCAGGTCTAACAGATCTCGTGGTCTCACTTCAGAGAACAGAGGTGTCCCAAGGCAGGAGCGGATGAGATGCAGTGTTAGGGCTGCTGACTGAAAGGCAGGCATTAAAAAAATATATCACTTTGTTTGAAACAGACAAAAACGGAGTTTTAGCTAAAAAGTGCATTAGCTTCCTTTTTTTTTTAATCAGAGTTTGTAGAATGAAATATTTCTGGATTGAAAGTAATTTCTTCCCTGCTCCCTTTAAAAGTTGTAAATATTGAGGTTTTGTTTGTTTGTGGGTTTTTTTGTTTGTTTCTTTGTTTTAAAACAGCAGTCTAACTGAAGTTTAAAGAATTCAACATTTATGTGGAGAGTGACAAAGGACAGATGAGGGGAAAAGAAGCACAGGCTTTGCTTCCTGAATTTTGAAAAGAGTTTATTCCTTTTGGCTTATCTCACAGCTAGAAAAAAGCTGCAGAGCTTGAGGAACTGCAAAGCCTCATGGATTCCATTCCTCATTTCCCACCCCCGTCCATCAACTACTAATTTGCTTACACCTCGATAAGCAATTCTTGATTTTCACAGATGGAAGTGACATTCAGGCTCGGCATTGAGACAGCGCTGTTTAATATCTTTGTATGGACACAGAAAAGATCGAGTGCACCCTCAGCAATGACACCAAGCTGAGGGAAGGGACCCATCCAGAGGGAAGGGATCCATCCAGAGGGTGCTGAGGCACTGAACAGGCTGCCTAGAAAAGCTGTGGGTGCCCCATCCCTGGGAGTGTTCAAGGCCAGGTTGGATGAGGCTCTGAGCAACCTGGTCCAGTGGAAGGTGTCCCTGCCCATGGCAGGGGTTGGACTAGATGAGCTTTAAGGTCCCTTTCAACCCAAACCATCCTATGATTTGCCAAGTCAAGCTACTCCATAACATTAAATCTAAATTGGCAAATCAGCTTAAAGAGAATTTCCCAGAAACATTAGAAGAGCTTATTTGACCTTTCCAAAAAATCATTTCACTTTTCAAACGGCAAATTTTGCTTTATTCTCTATGTTTTATGCTACTGCAAAAAAAAGCTTCCGTGACATATTTACAACTAATAAATGAAAAGTACTGGATGAAGGCTCATAAGGCCTAGTTTAGTATAAAAGCACTAACATCTTTCCACCTCTGTCACTTTACACTGAAGATTTAAGCTAAAAAATGTAACAATAATGTAGAAAGCGCTTCCATTCAATCTCCTAAGCCTATTTGCCTCTCATGACTCAGCTGAGCTCTACTAACAGCAAGTCATGTCCAACCACTGAATTTCACTTCAAACCTCTTCAACAGCCTTTGTCTATCTACGGAAGACCCACCAATGCTGTGCATGTATTTTATTCCTTCAGCAAGCAAAGGAACAGTATTCACTGTTGAAGCCTTGGCTGCCCATCAATACAAGAAACTTCTGAACCGAAGAGACAACTTAGAAATGTCTTGTGCTTTAGAAAGACATTAGATATCAAAAAACCAAATCATTTATTCATTTTTATGAAGTCTACAAGAAGTCTGACTGCCAGCCGTAGCGTAATTTACTCTGATAACACAAACAGAGACTATAAATCTTAACTAGCAGCTTAACATGTGAGGCATTTGATGTGTCTGGGAACCTGCTGTACGAAAGAAATTAGCTGTAAAAAAAGAAGCAAAATGCCTATTCCCATGGGAAGAGTTTGCAAGACTGGTAATAGATCATTTGTTCATTTGGAAGACACTTGTTCCTCTAGTGAAACAGCAACTAATATTTTTGCTTTCCAGTGCTCAGACAGGAAATATGGTGCTAAGGGCCAATAGACAGAGCAAATCATCGTGCTAATTACACGGTCAGTAAACATTTGCTCTCCCATGTTTCCTCAAGGTCTGAATAATCCTTGGTTAGAATTCAGCAGTGGAACCAGTCACCTTCTTCCTCTTCCATGTCAACACTGAGGAGATGTATCTTATTTGAGAGGATATCCAGGTTAAACACCCCGATTTTAACAGGATGATCATGTCACTTGGAAAAGGTTGAGCGCTACCACGTTTGGAAGGGAAATCAGAAGGTTTTTGAAGTATCAGGGGAGTGATTTTCTGAAACTGGCCCTCAATCAACAGCAAACATCCAAATTTGAGCCGCCTAATAAATGTACAAATGGGACTGTAGAGCAGGTTGCTTGCCAGGCACTTTTGGTGGATGACAGATCCCTTCTCATCTTGCATGCAATTTTCATATTTAAGTCAAATTTCTCACATGCAGAAATATTCATAATTATCCATCTGATGATGGGCATGATATGAACAAACTTCTGCTTTCCTACAATGAAAAGAAGCATAGGGGTTTGTTGGTTTGTTAGTTGTTTTTTGGGGTTTTTCTAAGGAACAAAGATCTAATGCTTGCTATAAGTTTAGGGTTTTACCATACCCAGTTGGACTCTGAAATTTTGACCATCCCAGTTTTCTTTTATTGTGCCATATCTTCATCTGTGCTCACTTTCTGCCAGGCAAAGATCTAGTTCAGGAGCTCACCACAAACTCAACAACATCTGAGGTATATGACCACCTCTCAGAATGAGCTTGTATGTTACATAGAGAGATCTAACTACAGATTCCTAGTAAACAATTTTCTTTACATCCTCTCCATGAAATAAAGCTACCTCACAATCACACAGTACTCAGATTCCCAGCTGCTGCTCACTGGAGTAGGATGGGCAAGTCATGGGATGCAGTTGTGTCAACATCAAAACAAAAAAACCAGTCACTTAAGTTGTTTTTGAAACCCCAAGTGTAGCTTCATCCTTATAAATTTTAAGTAAAACAGGTCCCTAATAGTATTCTGAACAGCACAATTGCAGACAAAATGCCTGACTTCCACCTACTTCTCAACACGTGCCACCAATCATTTCTATTTTGATGTACAGTTGCTTTTAATTCTAAATGAGCTTTGTTGTTGTTAAGTTAAGGAAAAAAAGCCACTGAACATTCACAAAGTGAAGAGAAGGTGGCTTAGATCTTGCTCTGGTACAGACTGTCAAACCCCTCCTAGAATCAGTAGAGCTACTGCGGTTGATATCAGGAATTACCCAGCTCTGTGCAATTTCTTCTTTCACATCTCTGTTATATCTCAGAACCAGTGTTCCCCAAAACAATACTACTTTGGAAATGCTCTAAGTGCTGGATTTTCAGAGACTTAGGTCTAATTAACAGCAGTGCTGACCACCGGCTTCTCAAATGCATGAGTAGAGCTTGGGGTTGCAAATATCTCCCCAAATTCAGCCATATGCTGGTGGCCCCTACAAATCATCAGGTGCAGAGGGTGAGAAGCACACCTCCGAACCTCAGGCTGCTCCCAAAACCAGTCCAAGGCACTGAATTCAACAGCATAGAATCATTTTGGTTGGAAAAGATCTTTAAGATTGAGTCCAACCATTCAGGCTTGACTAGGGGGTGCTACACCCGTTGCACTGTTTGGTAACTACTGCCTTTGTTATTTAAAACACTGTTTATTCAAGGTAAAGATTGAATGAGAATAGGACATGCTTTTCCTAGACTTTTCCTTTGTGAGAGTTTGCAGTAATTATTTAAGTGATATTTTTTAGCCACATTTGTGCCCTTGGGTAGTTGATAGACTTTTCCCACTGCAGCAGGTTGTTTTCCTGCTCTTTCATCAAACATACTTCCATGATTTTGTTTTCAGCTCCGTTAATATTTAAATGTCACTATGAGGCATTACAGTCAGCTACTCCCCGCAGAAACTGAAGAACACCACAAATGACTGTGCATTTATAAACCCGCAGAAAGCACCACGGTTTTCTCCATTACTCTGTCATCAGAGATATCTGCTCTAGGTTGTGCTTGGAGCATTAGCCCATGTAGCCTGATATGAGTTCATGAGGCTGGAATTCAAAACACTAACCAGCTGTGGGAACCCGGGAAGAAGGCTGTCACACTAAATGGTATCCAGATTAGAGCTGTGAGAATTTGGGAAAGCCCGTCTAGCAAGCAGGATCTCTTGGGGGGGAAGGGAGGGGGAGAAACGGTTCCCAAGTTGTGAAACTCATGAGCCTAAAGGAAACTACGTCTCTCTGTTAGATACTGAAACTGCAAGGCTTGACTGGAACTAAATCTGTAGCAGGGGCTATTTTCCCAAGGGAAGAAATCCAGCAAGTTATTCTCTTGAATTAAAATATAGATAAAGTACCTCTAGGACGGTTTTCTCTCTGCACTGCAGTCTGGGGCTGGATGCACAGAACTCCCTACAGAATCTGGCTGTGGTAGGAACTGATGGGAATCGTGGTCCAAGAAACAGACCCTCTGTGCTACCTTGTACATACTTGGTTTAAAACTATCACCAACTAGACAGCAACATTTGAGTGGAAAGGATGACTACACAGTCAGATACGCAAGGAAGAGAGAGAATGTAAATCATTTGTTACTTATCTACCCTACCACTAATATTCCACAAGGCAGAAGGGGGAGAAGGGGGGGTCAGGAAATCTTGTTGTTTGTCTTCAGCTCTGATACCATAGGTGATGTAACACGGAGAAATATTTACAACTGAGAACTGCAACACCTTTTAAAAATTATTTCTTTTTCCCCGTCTTACTAAGGCATGGCATCCTCTAGGACCAAGCCTCAAATTTGTATTTGTTGCCTCTTTATAAGAGTCTTTAAAAATCTATCTAAGAAAGTAAGCAATATGGTACATTTCTAGATATGATCATTTGCGTCCTGCTTGGATTCCTTGGACCTAGCAACACTAAAATCACCACTCCAAACACAGTGCCCGTACAGGAATGGGCCAGCCAGGATTCCAGGCGAGGATGAAGCGCTAAGTGAGCTTTGGGCACATCCATCAGTGTCGATGCCGGAAAAGTGACGCCCGTCAGGTGTTGGCTCTTTGAGGTACCCGCCACAGGGTGGAAGAGGCCTGTTCAAAGGCAGAGATAGCTCAGGAAGTCATCTCATTCTGCATGCTCAGTTAGTGACCCTGAAACACAGGAGCCACGCAGATGGTGTCAGATCCCTCTGAGCCTCCCAGAACACGGCCCACAACCTGATTAATGTCACACCTGTAAGACTTGTGGGAGGAAGTAATGACATGTATCTTGTGAAATTCCCATTTGCAATTTCCCCCCTTTCATTAGAGACAAGTCTATTTATCTGCTAAACTTTGTTCCAGACTCACAGGGAAGAAAACACATACAAAAATGAAAAAAAATCCACAAGCAGTTCTCTTCTGTCAACATATTAATTGGTCTGGTTATGAAAGAAAACAATCACAGGGGAAAAACAAAGGGGGCAAGACACTTCCAGACTCTCTAGTATGTGTTGCAGTGAGACAACAAACCCAGGAAAAACAAAAGGGCACAACTTGTTTCCTCTTTGTTGATTTGAGTGATTGACAGTAGTCCGGAAAATTTTGATGTTATTTTGTCTTCAAATATATTTTGTTTCTTCAGCAGCAACAATAATGAAAACAGCCATTATATGATGACTTGTTATTGTTGAAAGTTTGGTTTGTAATGAAAATCGGCCCTATATTCACATTTTCCTTTGCAGCAAACAAAGCTGCAGTTTCTCTTTACTAGACGTCTTTCATCCTCTGCTTTTTTCCCTTTTCCATAACAAAGTACTAGAGAAAAAGAAATCAGGGAACAGAATGGCCTTTAACTCTTTTGAAAAATAGATTCTGAATGCAACTTTCACAGCGCAGCCTCTTCGCAGTAGTGACAGAAATCAGAACAGCATAACTCACACATTCCCACCTCCATAGGGAAAGTCCACACTCACTTGTGGGGATCAGTGAGTTCTGGCTGTCATGCCTGTTTTTGTCTCAAACCCTGTTGAAATCTCTGCTTGGAATACCCAGCCGCAATTTTGCTTTTGGCTGCCTTCCTATGTGATATAACATCAGCTCCTGAGAACTTCCATCTCTTGCATGTCCATACAACAGAAAGCCTCTCTCTTTGGGAATCCCCGGGTGCCTCTCTCCAGTCACCCCAAAGCCAAAGATTACAGATGCTAATTTTTCCTGAAGTTTCTTCCCCTTCTAGATAAAAACACCACAAGTTGCTGCAGAAACCCATCTGGCAGCCTTTACTCATGCAAAACCTTCACCAGCTCCCAGCACAGACATTGACTACGGAAGGATGTACAGGATTAGGCTGGAAGAAATGGAACCTAAGGCGAGTTAAATATGACTCATGAAACTAGACATCAATTACTGAGCATGGGAGACAGATTAAGGGAGACGTGGAAACTGTTTCTTTTCAGTAACTCGTTTAAGCTGTGTTTGATTTAAGAGGTCTTTGACAAGAAATGCACTTAAGGGTTTTAGTACTTCTGCTGTTCCAAACTGCGAGTGAATAAATCCAAAGGCCAAAGCACCTTGACCCCTAAACAGTAGTCAGCCAAAAAACAGTCAAGATATAACATGTCTGTCCCAACATTCTTTCCCAGATTTCAGCTGTAGTACTACAAAGGTTCAGGCTGTCATGATAAAAGATGCTAAAGTAGCTCTTTTGTCTTGCTCTGTATCAGCTGCAATGATGAGCAGCAAGATGGGTCTTCTAGTGGTATAACCACGACAAGTTCACCTTTCAGTCTGAAATCTGATTGCAGACAGCTTGAAGCTGCCCATTATTTATTACAGCAGCTTGCAGAAACTTCAGACATGCATGAGGACCCACAAAGCTCCATATTAGACATAAGCAATTTGTAGGAGTCTGTACGGAACAGAGTTTCTGCCAGATTTGTGAGTCAGGAACAGCCTCCCAGACTGAACAGGAAAGTGGATGGGAATCAGCAGCAGCCGAAAGGCTCCATCCTGCCTCTGTCCCTCAGTTTCAATATATCTAGGAAGATTCACCGGTCCTACACTTCCCCAGAATGTTTCAAGTGAGCTTTAAAAGAAAACAAAAATAGCAGTTTTACTTTAACAACACAAGGACGCCTCTGTCTGAAAATATTTACATACATCAAAGAAGGGCCTGCCCAGTGTTTAAATAATAAGTCACTTGAATTTTTAGCAGCTATTACACAGGGCTTTTTTTTTATTTGTACTTCTGCTTTTGATACTTATTTACTTATTAGCAAATAATTTTCATCTGTTCAACATTTGCATCTTATATTAGAAACATCAAAAGCTTCAGACCTTTGATGACATTTATCCCCATCAGTGCATAGCAAATTACAGCAATGAGAAAGAAAAATCTAAACAGAAGGCATTCAAAGAAAACCAGCATGGAAGGCAAAAAACACATCTAGCTCCAAGCAATTATATCTTAATGAATAAACATTGTTCTCCACTACTACCTCATGCTAAGAGATGCAGTCAACACAAACTTAATTCTTTCCATTCCTCTTCCTTCCTTATGGCAGCATTGTCACTATTGTTGCAGCCTCAGGTCTGCTACTCTAATATGAGCCAATGCTGATGATGGGACTATTGAAGAGTTTTACCCCCAGCAGGAAGATTCTGCAAGGGGAGGAGGAGGAAATCTCACATACGAATGCACAAGTAGCAGGTACCACTGCCCAGTTTGTAACATCCGTGGTGCCACGTGCTTCTGCAAAGTCCTATGTATGAAGAAGCACATCTTCAAACCATCAAGATGTCATGGAAGGTGGGGGGGGGGGGGGGGGGGCAGGAAATAAGGAGGTAAATTTTGTTACTTTATAAAAAAGAAATTGATTTTTTAAAATTGAAGATTCCATTAAAAAGTGCAATATTTTTTAATTTAACTTGCTCTAAAAGTTAAGAAAATCCTAATGTTGATGACATTTAGCTCCAGTGCAATACCAGAAAACTGGAAACGCTCTGTCATCTATGAGCGCAGCTTCTCTTTTCTGAAGATACTCCCTTAAAGATTAAAAAAAAAAAAAACCAAAAATAAGAAATTCAATAACCTGGTCTCGCACATAACTTTGCTGTTTATCAGTTGAATAGATAAATGCCAGAAGGCTTTTAGGTGCAGCTTGAAGCTTGCCTCTGGAGTTCCCCTTCTGACTCTGGCAGGTGGAATGCATTAGCTAAGTCTGCACCTATGTTAGGCAGGGAAATTGCTACATTTGTTTACTTGAAATAATTCCTTTCGCTGGCAGGAGTATCAGAAGTGCCAGAGCTTCCCACCTTTTCCAATACAAGCATAGGGGTTTTTTTTTAATGCTAAATCTACACTGTATTTTAGCAGTTACACAGTATAAGCTGCTCCATAGGTCAGTAGAAAATACCCTTTAATTTTCCAGTTTAGGATCGTTGAGCATCATTCAGATACAATCTCTCAGCAATATAGTGGAGGCAGATATAATTAGGGATATACTTAGCATTCCATATCACAAGTGTCTTATTAACAGATGTAATACTTTGCAACATACATTGATGACATATATCAATCACTTATGCCCATTTGGCACGTTATGATGAAATCTTGACAGAAAATTGTTGAAATTCCAGGAAAAAAAATTTATATGCTGCTTCTAGGACCAGAGTATAGAAAGAAACAAACATTTTATCCAGAAGCAAATGGACCACAGGGAAAAACATGATTCTCTAAAGCAGGATTTCCTTCACGGTCTGGTTGAGCAGCAGCAGCACCACACGCTGCTCTTTGCTGGGGTCAAGCACAAAGCGCCAAGCTTGCTTTCCAGTAAAATTAATAGTTTTAAAGTCTTCCAAGCTTTTTAGATCCTTTACATTGCTCATGTAGCTTTGCATAGTAACACAGCAATTCGTTTCTACAGGTATGAACACATGTTCTGCACATACATAAGTGTCAGGATTGAGTATGTGCTCCAAACCATCTTTTCTCAGATTGTATCTGTCACTTCTCTACCCAAATGTTCCTTAATTCACAGGAGAAATAACCAACAGATTGAACAGGCAGAAAGTTAAACCAAAAAAACCCAACACAAACTGCAGGATAAGGCCTCTTTCAGCATGCTAATGTTGATTAAAAAGAAGAGTAAATAATGATTAAGTTTTTAACAGATTAAGACATTGACTTTAGTGTCTAATAATGTGAGTGAAATATTGATAACTGTAGTTTTGATGAAACCTCCTAAATCTGCTTTTTGTACAGGTTTATACTAAACCCACAGCAAGACAAATGTTTAAAGAGCAGTATCTTAAAACTACTCCTGTTGAAGAAATTATCCTATGGATTGAATGTCTCTTTCAGTTGACAATTAATGCAACCATAGGAAGAAATGTAAATGTCAAGGGATAGGAAATGGGAGGCCTAGTTTCTTTTGCACAATTAACTCTTGGGGCTGAAATAAAATTCAACCTGTTGGCTAAAATTTGGCTCTTTTCCTATTGAAATACCTTCCTAATCAGTTCAACATGTTAGATGTACATCAAACTGGATCTTGCACCTCTGGGGAAAACACCACTGTTGATTTCTATTTTTATGTAAGGTACTACCTAGAATATTTCACATACCCGGGGCCTTTTTTGTTTTTAAACTAAGCATATCATTAGTATACAGAAATAATCCTAATAGACAGTGCCAAGTCCTAATAGAAACCATCTAAAATATTTTCCTAATTAGCAAGAAGTAGTGAGGTGTCCAAAACTGAAGTCAGCAAAAAGCCCTTTTACCACAGGACAGGGTAGTAATTCAGAGAAGCGAGATGTAATGTGCTGAACCATAACTTGGAGCATGCATGTATACAGGGGAATACAATCTCAGAGCAACATTTTTCTCTGGTGAAGCATGAGCATACTTATTTTTAAGCACATATTTAAAACCAATCGACGTTCAAAGTAATTGTGGAGCGTGTTGAAATGTTTTATCAAGCTAGGCTCAAGAAATAACTTGTTTCCATAGGTTACTCTGATATTAGGCTACAATTCAAACTGGAGTTGCCCACACATTCCCATCGTGAAGATGAGGAGCCAGCGCTCCAAGCATCCTTCCCCTTCTCACAATTACTAATCATACAGCTGTGCCCCTGCAGGCACTTTAGCATGGTAAAAAAACCCCAGCAATATCTTTCTATTTTATAGTTTTAAAAGCCAAGGGAAAGCAGGGAGGGATTTTTGTCTCGGCATCCTGTGTGTGTGAGTCACGCTGCCTCCTGGGGCTGCTCCTTGGGTGGTACAGTTTACACACCATCCCTCGCTCAGGGGATGCGCCTCAAGTCACCACCAAACCTTCTGCAAAGGGAACAAACACCAGCTTTACATACACTTGGTCAATGCGATGCTATCCAACTTGTAATTAACAAAAGCGAATTTTCTAAAGCTCAGACTACTTGCTTCCAAAATAATCCCAGCGGAGAGCATTTCTACTTCCACATTGCCCAGTGTTTGGGGTTTTTTTGGTGTTGGGTGTTTTTGCTTTGGTTTTCCAGGTCCTCTTATAATTTATACCACCTACTCAGCAAGTCTCAATGCCGTCAATACTGACTGACCACATCCATATAGCAACTCAATGCTCATTCCAATTATTTTCAACAATATATGGATTAGGTTACACACATGCTGCCAGAAAAAACGATTTACCTCAGATTTAAATCATTAAGAATGACCCTCCGGAGACAATAATCTCTCTTAAATGTGAAAGCTACAGACAAATGTCAGAATGTTGTCTGGCCCAGGAATGTTTCCTCATAACAAGGCTGGTTTTTGCAATCAATGAGGCTGACAAAATCTCTGATACACTCTCAGGGCCCGATCCAAGGCCCAGTGAAGTTTACGGTAACACTCCCATTGACTAGAGCTGTGTGGGAAACTTTTTTTTCCCCAACCCATGAGAATTTTGGAGATTTTGAAAGCTTTTTCCCCATCCTGAATGGGAAACAGAATTGAAATCACTTTTCTTTTCAATCTGAAAAAATCTACTTGCATCACTTCCATAAAATAGATTAAAAAAAAATCAGCCTGGTTAAAATAATTTGTTTGAAAGTGAAGGGGAAAAAATAAGGTTTGAAATTAAAGCTCACATTTTCAATATCCAAGGCTTTGTACAAAGAAATTGGAATCATTCAAGAAAAATGCAACATCAAACGCTTGAATGATTCCAACATTCTCTCGTGAAGTGCAGAGTGGGGCCTTTTCTGCATGAGTGAGTTCACCTGGGCTACTTTGCTCTTTCAAAAAATCCATCTCATACAGGCACTTTATTCACCTTCATTACAAGTGTAACTTACATACCAGATACTGAGGAAGGACGGTCTCTCATTGCACACCAAGAGGTGGAAGCCATTTGATACCAGGAACAGAAAAAAAAAGGTACAGTAATTTTTCACATTTGACTGCAAAATGTAAACGCTACATATTTCATTTTTAAATTAATTATGCTTTCTTCTGCAAGGTGATAATTGTCAAATCATGCATCTTAAAGTAGCATTTTTCAGCCCTGAAAGTCTTGAACCCCTGAGCCAAGCCCTGCATTCCCATTACAGCAGAAGCCACTGGATGGAGCTGTTATAAACAGACTTACGAGCTGTGAGAGTGAGTCACATTTAGTCTTTAAGAAATCTGCGCTGTCATTATTTTGAAGACATTTCCAATGAGAAGGCTGTTGCAAGCCCCAAATTTTCTCCATTTACAATATTTACAGAGAATTCTTGCTCAGTAGGTAACTGAGATCTGCCAGTTTTGCAGAAGCAAGGACTATCTTCAAAGGCCCCAAGATATGCCTGGTGTATTTTGTGTAATAAGAGCAAGCGGCACTAAGAACAAACACCTACATCGCCATGGCAGCTTCATTTCTTTGAGGAGAAGCCATCTTGGGAGATCCTCAATATGGATTATCCTTCAAAAAAGATAAGCAGAACAAAACAACCTCCACTTCATGGAGAGTGGGAATGGAGGAATAGACATTTATTGACTTACTGTTGTCATGAAAGGAAAGATGCACAAAAGCTGGAATTTGGCTAAATAATTCTGATAGCAAATGCTAAGACAGCTTCCTATGCATTAAGCAGTTCCTGCCAAGATTTGAGTCACAGAAATCCATAATTCTTAAGAAGAGTAGTTTCCTAGACAAAACATTACTGTAGTTAATAGCAATACAAAGCTGAGGAGGTCATTATTCTTTCTAAATATGTGTATGTAACTAGAAAATCATAATGAAAATCCGAAGACTAATAATAAACCAGGTGACAACATCAAGAAGCAAATGGGTCCTCCATGAGAACTTCTGAAGTGACATTTTTCCATCCATAACCAAACTCATCACTGTCTCCAAGGGCCGTGTGAACTGTCTCACTGCCAGAACTTTGAGCACACTTTTCTGCATGACAGAGAGAACAAACAGCATCTAAGTCTTCAGCTGAATGTTAACAGAGCAGCAGGTCGCGTTTAGAAACGCCTCCTGGCAGCAGATGCTCGATGACACCCAGCATCTGCTGTGGAAGGTGCCACTCCAGGAGCACATCCAGTCAACACACAGTAAATCCTCCTGCTCCTGTGGCTTTAACAACTAGCACAGTAAGTTAAGCTTCATCTTTTTCATAATACCTACAAAATAAGTGCGTGTATCAGCTTAGCCAGCAATCTCCCTAGATATCTCCACCTCATCTCTCTGGCTTTTGATGAGCTGTCAGGAAGTTCAGGAGAGCACTCGGTTCCCTCATTTCTAGCTGGAGCCTACGGCCAGTTTTGCAGACGCTCATTTAATCTCCCGCTTTATACCTCCTGCTGAGTGTGCCATGGCTTATATCATCAGCCACCTTTCCACAGCTCTCACAGTGAGCAAATTCCACAGCTTTCCTAGCACGGGAGCCCTCTTGCAATGCTGCCTGAGCAAAGTACAGGCTGTTTCAAAAAGCTGGACACAATTTCAAAGGAGTCATGATTTCAAATTGGGTCCATCTTTTTGAAACACCCTGTAGTGTTTGAAACACCCTGTAGAAGCCCGCAACTCCAACCCCTTATTCTCGCATCCTTGCACCTATTCATGCTTTCATATGCAATGGGCCAATTCACTGCCTCCTTTCCACGTCACCATCCAAATGCAAAGTCTCATCTGTTGCCTGAAAGGTTTTCAGATTACGAAACAGATGGAAAAAATGCTTAATTTGTCTCCTGTTTGTTGTCTCAATGCTACACATTGCATATGCTCTTAGGAAAAAACAGGGGACACAAAATATCCTTGTTTCTCACTCCTTCACGGGTTGTGGTCAGGTGGGGTCCTCCAGGGCAAAGGAAAGCTTGCATCTCTCCTGAAAATACAACAGAATATACTATGCTTCAAGCTTCTAGAGGGCAGGATGGGTCGAGCTAACGTTATTAAACAGCAAGCAAAGAGCACAAAGGGAAGCTGGTGCACTCCTGAGAAGAGCAGGGACTTGCCTACAGTGACGACCTTAACAAAAACCAACACAAACTTCAACATTTGTGGAACGATGCAGAATGTTCAAAACCTCCATAAGGACTTCATGGAACTAGCTGAAACCCCAAAAGTCACCAACAACTATTTGACTCAAAGCAAGCCTGAAGGACACAAAGTGCACTGCAAGAATGTAGTTGGAGAATAAACGAATTCAAGGGCTCCCACTCTGAAGCTGTGAGCTTTCCACAGCACACAGTTACGTGCTGAGGTTTTTTCTTGGCATTTTTTAATAAAAGAACAGCCTAAGAAACTGTGAGATTTTCAGCATCTTCTGGCACATTTAAGAAATAAGTGGCATAGTTCTACCTCAAGACTAATGCATCATCCCATTACAGATGGGTTCAAAAGGTTATATATGTGAAGACTACAACAAAAGAGTGTCAAAAAGACATCAAGGGGTCTGTCCTGCAAGGAATGGAGAGAGGGAAGTAAATATATGTACATCACTCAACAAGTGATCTGGTGTTCAAACGACTCCCGAAAGATACACATTCATTAACTGATAATCTCCAATTTTGTTCTCCATCCCTAGTCTTGGTTTCCATCTATATATTGAATGGGTATATATACAAAAAAGACATGGTTTTATTCCCAACCTACATATTCACACATATAGATGACTGATAGGAAAGATAATGGATAACAATTCTATGTGTCCCTAGAATGTTTTAATTAAATTTGGAAATTAGATGCCTGCTTCCTCTTTTGTTTTCCTGCTTTTTATATGCAAAGCAAGCTGAAATAACTATATTGTTGTAATGCAGTGAGAATTTCCACATTGCTATCACAGCTGTATTAATATGTATATACGTACAGCTGTTCATACCAGCAAGAGCATGGAAAACCTTTTCACAGAAGTGGAAAAAATCTAACTTCTGATCTTTGAAAGGTCCTTTTGGTGTTATTCGTTTTGTCTCCATGTCATAACTAAGTAGGAAAAGATAAAGAGTAACAAGAATTAAAGTAAAAATAAATAAAAAAATAAAAATCAGGAATGAAACAACACTTGCAAACTTGAAATCAAAACTCAGAAGTTCTATCAGTGACTTTTCCAGGTATAAGAATTCCCTTTCTAAACTTCTCTATGAAGAAGGATGTTGTTTTCTCTTGATTTTGAAAAACCTTCTCTGTGTCTGAATCTGCGCTCTTAGTAATGCTATTATTCTTGTTACAACAATGCCAGTCATCATCAAGGGCTCCACAACTATTAGCACAACATACACACTAAAATGTATTATATCATTTATATGAAATAAGCATTCTTGTCATGTATCAATTTTGAAAATGCAAGAGAACAGAAAGATTTTACATAAACCACATCAGGTTTTGTATGAAAAATAAGAAGAGTCAGTCACATCAACCTTCAGCCCTGGGATAAAAGACAATTTGCTTCCTCTGCTCTTTACTCATTCATACCACTCGCGCTCCATAGGACTGGACAATGCAATGAATTTTGAGGTTAGAGACAGCACCTCTAATGTTTTATAAACGTAAGCTCACTTTTTTGGCAGTAATGTAAGATAGCCCCATTCCCAATGATTAATGATCAAAGGACAGCTAGAGAAAGAATGTGTTTTTAAGTGCGAAGTCTAAACTTCATGGACTTACAGAACAATCTTTCCTGTCATTCTGGAGAAGAAAGGATGTAAACCCAAGCTACTGAACTCTGGATTGCCCAGGCCCGCAACAATGACCAGAATCTCATCTCAGGCTTCAAATGTCCACCAGAATCATGCTGAAATAACACATTCAATGCTCATATTTTTGAAAGGGCACTCTTTGTGTTAAGGTCAAAACTCACAGGTATCGCAGGTAAACAGCAGTAACTAAGAGGGAATAAATATCCTCAGTTTTGTTTGTAAAACTGTTCCTTCGACATCCAAGCCACAGACAGGCATGGATGCTTGCACTTGCTCCTTTTATGCTGTTGGGAATTTCGCCAGCATGTAAGATTAAACCAAATTTCCATATCGTACCCAGATGTGCAATCAAGAGAATATATTAGAGCATCACCTCCACAGTCCCCCCTAGGAATCAAAACCGTTCTTTATCCCACCCACCATCACCATCTCTTCATGATTCAACCAGTGAAAAAGCACAGCCCGAAACACTGCACAAACTTACAGTCCTCATTTATTTAATTTAATGAGTATTGTGACTACAAGCCCTGCCTCTAATTTAGTGTGTTGTAAACATACTCAGAGGCAGCGTGTTTTCCCAGGCTTCAGCGACGCTATTTGAGGGGATCCGTTCCCCGTGGTCATTTCCACCGAGAAAAGGGAGGCGAAGCGCCGCAGCTGCCACGAGCTGCCCACATCTGACCCCAGGGCAGCAGCAGCGACAGCCCGGGAGGTGCTGGAATCCCTCTGAACCTTCTGGAGGATTTTCGCAGCGGCGCATTTTTGCGGTGGGACTCTTCTCCCCCGCCCCTGCCAGCCAGCCAGCCCGAGCATCGCTGGAGAACAATACACAAATGTGATTTCAATTAGGTCGGTAACCAATTCATGAAGGTTCAGCCCTCACCATCTGTCCAAAGGGAGCCAGGTTCTGTTTGGATTGGGGCTTGGGCTTTTTCTCCCCCTGCTCCCATCCTCCTTTCTTATGGAATACTGTTCGACAAAGGCATCTACATAAGAGATTTAATGGGGTTTATGGCAAAAAAATAAAAAGGCAAGTTAAGGCAGTTCAACTATTAATTCCCACCACATTGGAGCATTACATAATTTATCACTTAAGATGTACATAATTTAGCATGATTCAACATTCAAACACGTTAAAGACAGACAGAAGGACAATGGTGAAAGGCTATCAATAAATACTAGTTCTTCCTTTACAAAAGAATTATGTCTGTCTGAAATAGCAGTCCCACTAAAAATTTGTTTCAAAAATTGAGGTGCACTTTGCATTAGAAGCCAAAAATTTGATCAATATACCCGAAGCCAGAAAAGCTAAACAGGAAGAATTGTATAGTTTGTTACATGACTGTCTCAAAACCTTCACTTCCTGTCCACACACATACAGCCCATCAATTCAGATTTTAAAAGTAATTTCAATCTTGATGTATCCTGTCCAATATTTGCCTTGTGCTGCTGAGCGCTTTCCAGAGGAAGAGGTCACAGATAGGTCTATATAGACAAGTAATGCCTCACCCTATGGATATTTTACACGTGGTAACTTCCACAACCCTGCATTTCCGAATTAACTTGGATCATGGCCCTGGGTCTTCACCCAGAAAGTTCCATGTTCAGACTTCATTTCTGTTTCATGGAGGGAAGAAAAAAAGTGCCATAAACTTGAAGGCAGCGAGAAGTCTCAGTGCACACTTGGAAATATGAATGTACATCTAAGATAAATCCAAACAGCCAGCACCAGGTGGGCTTTAGGATGCTCTGCAAAGCCTGGGCCATTATAGAAACTGCATCAAAAACATGTGGGCGAGAAGGGAGAGGGTGGGGAAGAAGATTGGAGGAGGAAGATCTTTCTTCTCACATACGGAAACAATTTATTGGAGCAGATTTAATCATTTCACTCATGTTGAAGTGAGTAAACTCATGCTAAACTTGCCACACTGAAGATAATGGAACAAGTCATGGGGAGGAAGATGTTACTGAGCTGAAGAGCATCGAGGGAGAAAGCAGCAAAATTATTTGCTTTGTTGTAAGACACTCTGTCAGGTTATGTCACCACACTGAGATGCAGGGATGAGTAATTTATTCAGATCATGGATTTTCCACCCAGAATTTTTCTAGCTTTGCCTCAGACAAACTTAGGAGTTCACCATCACACTTCTCAAAAATACATTAATTTTCTATATTAAGAAACTGCGTAACTTTTGTACTCTACAATCTAATGCTTTCCTACATATTAATTCAAACAAACTGTTTATTTCCCCTTCATTGCTCAACAACTGAAGTCAAAAAGGGATCTTTGCACACTAACAAAGCTATCTAGAAAGCAGGAATATACCAGGCAAAAGAAGGTTTATAAATCATCTGCCATCTCTGGAAAAGTAAATTGACATCACCTTTGTCCTTTCATCCCCTAAACCGCTGGCTGCACATCATCACAAATGGAGACAGATTAAGAAGATGAGGGAGCAGAAATCAAGTCTTCCACTTACAAATAATTAAGACATGAGGATTAATCCCAAGTTGTAGTTATAGATTTCAATGTAAACATAAATGACAAAAAATAAAGACTGAAACAAAATTAGAAAATAGTGGATATCTAAAAAGTATTCAGCATTGGCTGAAATGAGTACAAGGGAGCTTTAATAGGCTTCAAGTGAGTCACAACTGGGTGCAAACTGGTTTTGAAAACCTGTTTCTAGACCTGTATTTCAGCCATTTGGTGAGAGTCCATTCAAAGCCTGCTCTAAAACCTAACTCTGACAATTCAGCACTACTGAGTCATCCTTTCTTGGATAACTATGGGAGCAAGCACCGGAAGAGCTGCAGTTCTGTGTTTTAATAACATATTCATGGACTGACAGTCCCTGGAATTGTGGAAGGAGAAGAACAAAGGACACAACCGCAGCCTGTCCGTCTAGTCACACCAAAATCTTACTCAGAGCTACACAGCAAGAGGAAGATGGTACCTCAAAGCTCACTTAATCCTTCCTTTGTGGGAATGGGAAGCTCTCACCCCAGATACGTTTCACCAGTGCACTTACTCCACTCTTACTCTGCTTGATGACTGCTGAAGATAACTTGGAACCTTTGGAAGGGCCTGCAGGCACGGCAATGCAAAAAGGCATCCATAGAAACCAAATTCAGAGCTTTACCTTCACGATTTTCTAATTGAATATTTCCCCCTGTGCACACTTCACATACTGAATATTAACCAGAGAGGGGCTGATTTGAAAAGAGAGAATTTTTTTTTAAAGATTTTACCTTTAGATATCTTAAGCTTAGAATTCAATGATATTTCATGTTGTGGCTACTGACAACCTTTACCTGTCATTCAGTGTTTCTACCATCTGCAGTTACCTTTTGCAATGATAAAAACCCATGTACATAAAATTGAAGACACTTGAGTCCACAGCACTATTTGAGTCACACAGTCATTCATGACACCCTAAGGAATTTAATTCAGCATAATATTTGTTGGGAGGTGCAGAATTCCTAACAAGACCTCAAGTGCTCTTAGATAGAGCAAAGCTAAGAGGAGAGGTCAGGTCTGATGCATCGTGGGAGAAGGCCCGTAGTCTGTCTTTCCAAATTATTTGAATACCTTATGGACAAACTAAGCAGGGCTAAACCAGGCAGTCTGGGATGAATATCCAGACTTACTAAGGAGATTTTGGAAGCTTCATAAATCCTTATACAAAATATTTAAGCCTGACGGGCTTAAATCTAATGGCATTTGGATTGTCTAGTAAGATGCATGATACATCTTCCTTCTGATAAGGCGAGAAAGCTAAATTCTTCAACAAAACATTTTTTACACTATTTTTAACAAAACAGAGAGTGCACAGATATATGAAAGCATGAAACAGAGCTGCTTTCTTCTCATCTTCAAAATATTCAGAGAGTTCAGCTAAGTTCACTGCAAGAAATGAGTAAGGTTTTAGTATAATTCCTCTTTTCTTCAAGACTAATTACACTATTGCCATCCTCCATTTAACAGTACAGTTTAAAAAAAAAAGCCTGCCTATGAATATATAGAATTTGCCTATGTGGAAATATATTTCAAATGACACTGAAAGCCTGGTTTTAAAGAGTGCCTGGCATTCATGCACTTCCAGCATGAAACTGAACATCAATTTTTTTCAAAGGAAGATTAGCCTTCAGTACTCAGCAGTTTGTGAAAAACAAGACATATTTGAGCCTTTCCGAAAGTCTGTCCTTGATTATGGAAACTCAGTAATGCCATTTCTGAGAAGGGAGACTCACCAGCACTCACGAAACACTCTGCTGCCCTACTGTATCAGGATTTGGCAAGAACAGCGTATATTCTTCACTGTCACTTTCAATCAGGACTAAACGAAGCCAAGACATTCAGTTAAGGTAAACGTCAAATTTTTATTATTTAATAAAACCACCCCATTCCTATGAACCCATTATCTAATAAAAAACAGATCTGCCTTCAGAGGAAGAAGATAAAGAAGAGGAGTTTAAACTTTAAAGGGAAGAACACAGTAAATTATTACATTCAGGGATTATATCCTTAACTGGTATAAACTGGCACAGCTTCAACAGAGACGTGTTGATTAACATCGGTACATGATCTTGTCTAACCTGTTTAGCACTGACGTACATGTAAACTCTTGTGGTACTGCTCTCAGAATATCCAACATTTGTTTTCAGCTGTCAGCAGGTACTAGTCAAAAGAAGGAGATAATTCTTCACTTTAAGTTTTTCTTCCCTGTTTTGTACAAATTCCAAAAAATCTATTTTCTTTTATTCTACTTTGGTTATTTTTGCTCATGGAGGCTTTGGGACAGCAGCAATGGAAACTGAAGCCGTCTGGTTAATCCGAGGTCAAATTTTGTGTAGGCAGCTGCAATCCAAACTTCTCCACCCTGCCCTACCACTCACCCGAGCTCTGACCTGTGGGACCACCCCCTCGATCCCACAACAACTCAGTCCACATTTCCACTGAGTGAACACAGACAGCTCGCTAAAATGCCAAAATATCTATGTGTGAAAATATATACACGCACTGCCAGGTCTCTGTGACTTTTTCTGTTGGATAATAACCAAGACCACCAAATGCATCTGGCAGTCTGGAACCTACTGATGAATCAAGTCACTTAGTACATGTACTTTGTCCTTGTGAACAAGTTACATTTTGAACTGAAGAAGTGATATAAGTGGGAAAAAGAAAAGAAAAACAACACCCACACAGAGCTACCACCACCCTGCGACCTCATGCACCTACAACAAGGCTCCCAAGTCCATCTCTGAATCTGTGACAACTGCAAAAATAATGAGCACCCCAAATTCACATCTACGGTATTCATAGCAAACTGCTGGGTGTTGGGCACTTCTGAAGTCAAGCCACTAATTCATAGACCTGAATATGGATTTAAAACTTGAATTTCCTAGGGTATGCAAGCGATCAATCTGCTAAGTCTCTCTGATAACTGGATATGGTCTTCAGGAACCTTGAAAATCCCATCCTAGAAAGCTACAGTAAATTCTGGATTCTGAGCGTTTATGTTACACACATTATTTTAACCCTTAAGCTCACAATTGAGATCAACCTCCTGGATTTCAGCACTGTAGCACAGTACAGAGAACATCGGCTGTGGAGAGCTGACTGCCTCAATGGTCAAGTCAAAGGAAGGGCAAGAGGAAGTTTTACCATCATCATTTTTCAGGTGGGAGACTGAAGCACAAGGAAGGGAAGGAGGGGCAGGAAAGAAGGGAAAGATGCAACTGATATGTTCAAGGCCACCCAGGAAGACTGATGCAGAGTGAGAACATGAATCCACATTTCTCACTCCACCTCCTTTCCCTCCTCTCCACATACAAGGTCTCCACCTCAGAGCTGCGTGAGAGTTTATACGGGTCAATGCTAGTGTGTGTGGTGGTTACCAAGAGGAGCCCACGTCTTCACAGATGTACTAGGGGAGAACTATTTGCAGCTCTTGAATCAATCCAGCAGAAAAAGGAAGAGTGTATATGTGAGTATTCATATCCTGCTCCCTAGGCTCAAGGAATGAGACAAAACTGGCAAGAGAAACCTCAGCAAGGACCACAGTTAAAAATCATAGATGAACATTACCTGATCAACAACAACTACTGAAGAAGTGGGGGGAAAAAGGAGGTAGCCTAAATAAGCACCTTAAAAAGCCAATTCTGCCAATTTTACAGGAATTAGAACAACATAGCTTCACTGTCTTCGTGTTGGCCTAAGAGCCAGAAGAAGCAGCATCTAAGCCTAAGTGGGCTGATGACTCCTGTGTTCCTTTTGTGCAAGCCACCCCAATTCTCCTTCACTAGTTTCAAACTACAAATGCCCTGAGGCAAGGACTGTGATGACATCTGTCTTCATTCAACACTGACCTACGGACAGTCACCACGCTGGACTTTGAACCCTCTCACTCCTCAGACAGAAAGTTTGTAATGCAATTCTGAAAGCTTTTTAAGCCCATAATAGCTCATGTAGCCAGAGGTTCGGTTGTTGCCTAAGCATTGTTTTTAAATAGGTTGGGGAAAAAAAAAATCAACCGCAAGAACAGGCAGGATGGGAGGAGGAGGAGTCACTGAAGTACTTGCCAACCTACATTTCTTAAAACCTCTCCAAATGAGAAAGAAGTTTGACCCTGGTTGACAGAAGAAGAGCCCAAGCATGGGATGTCCCCAGCCACACACAGCAAAGCTCTGCTGGGGAATCACTCGCTACTGGCACAAACAGACCCGAGTGTCAGCTGTGTAGGTTCCCTGTGTGGGGAAGACACTTTGTCTTGCACAATGAAGCCCCAGCAATTGTGGCTTTTAGGAATTACTACTCCGAGATTTTAAAATGCACAAGGAAAGAGCTGGCTTGATTGTCTCCTGGCTAACTGGAAACATGGCACAACGTGTTGAATCAGAGACATCCCACTGAGCTTTAGGTGATATCTACAGTGCCACTGATAGCCCACTTGACTGACAGAATTCCCAATCTCTGACAAGCACAGATGGATTTCCTTTTAGGTTTTTATAGGAAGTATTTGATACACATAGACCAGTAAAATCAAGAAGATTATTAGTTAGCTATAGTCTCATTTCCAGAAGATACAGGACATTATATCCACCACTAGGCTTTAGTCTACACACCATGGACTGCATTTGTAAGAACCAAACATTGCAACCATTTCAGCATTTGTGTTTAGACCAACGGCGCAATTTTGAAACAAATCCACCAATTGTTTCCACTGATCACATCCAGGCTTGCCTTAGGGTGGTTTAGTGTGGCACACAAGCCTAGGCACCTTCTCTCAAAAGTTTTGGACCACAGGGACATATTCAGTCCGAAGTGTATCCCCCCACCCAGCAATGATGCACACACAGCACAGACTCAATGGGCTCAGCTTTGATCTACTGATACACTCCTGCTGCACCAAATTACTCACTAACAAAGCCAAAGCAACTTGGAAATTACTGAGAATTAAAATGCTCACATCAACAGAACAATAAGAAAAAACCACCACGAGCAAAGACATACAAGCGAAAAACAAACTATCAAAAAATTCCTGTGGGAAGAGCAGCACAACAATATGTGTAAACTGAAAATGGTAGGAACCAAATCACAGCACACAAGTGTTGTCTGGACTGCTGTGGAAGTTGTTTTCATCACAAAGGTTGTATTCTGAGAACAGCAGAGTTCTGTTCACAGAAATGTTCCCTCTCTGAAAAAAAATAGCTTGTAAATAGAGATGTTTCTGAAAGAAATATTAATTTCCACTTTTGTACTTATTGCTTCAAAAATAGAAGTATCACTGAAAGATACAAGTGTGTCAAGTCAGCAGTTTGAAAACAAATTAAGTTTTCATTTTATCTGGATCAAATGTCAGATTGCTTGAATTTTTGCTTTACTAACAGTTTAAGTTTTTCTTCCAACTTTCAGATAAATTAGCCTTTAAAATAATGAACCTCTTACAGAAGACAGATTATCACCTCCACTCAAAGGAGGAACAAATATTAAGTATTACAGAGGTGTCAGCTGGTTTAAAACCTGGTGATAAGTACAAGATCCCCCCCAATACACTTTTCCCCATATAACTGACCCAAAATCTGAAGAAAAAAACACAAACAGCCCACATACAAATACCTTTAACTACCTCATCGTTTTCCCAGCCAGCAGTTTGTCACAGAATTAGCCCTTGATTAACAGTTAGTCCCATATTAATATTTAGGGCCTGACTGAAACCCACTGATGTAGACAAAAAGCAAGACTGAGAAATTCTCCCTTTCTGCTGGTGTCATAGGAATACACAAAGTAAATGCCATTTAAAAAAGATCAGCTTCAAACTCCATCCGCACACTTTAGCCCAGGAGAAGGGCTGGTTTGGTGTCCTGTTGCCCACTCATCCCCGATTTCATTAAATACTGTAAACACAGCATAAAAAGCTCTATTTCAAAACTCGTCTGGTAAAGTACATATATGTGGTAAGACATGATAGGACTCTTGGGGCTTGCAGCACAAGATGTTTACAGGCTATAATGAGAACCAAAAGTTTCTTCCATTGCTCAAATCAATACACCAGCACAGAGAAAACTGAACAGTCACAGTGATTAATCAATTTTTTTCCTGATAGTTTAAAGGGATTTCATGATGCCCTATTAGCCAGCAGAATACCAGTACAGCTTTTCTTTCACCAGCAAGAATTTTGCAGAGGTTTAGGGTTGAAACAGACAACACAAGCAGTTTTAACACTGCTGAACAGAAGCATACATCTGCATTTTTAGATGAATGGGAGTTTCAGCCCAGAAAAGAAATGGCAAATATTGGAATACCACCAACTTGACCTGAATTAATAAAATTGCCATGACATTTTACTGCTTTCTTCAGAAGGGGAAAGGATTTTTTTCTCTTAGGTTCCATTAATTTTCTTGGAAAGCCCAGTCTAGAGGTGACAAGGAGCAAAATGAGTAACACTCAGCTATATGAAGCAGAACAGCCAGCCAAAATCTACTTGCTTAGAGACAGATGGCAAATGCAGCCAGGCCTCTGAAACTACAGCTGTGTGTCTGAGATCTCTCAGATCTATGTGTGTGATCATTAAAGATTTTCAAATTATCTAACAGAGCAGAGTCTCCTGGAGATTTGGGTTACCACACTTTTGTTTTCTTTACAGAGGACCACATTAAACTTATCCGGAACAAAGTCAAAAGAAAACAGTTCTCAAGCTTTTCTCTTTAAAAGTGTTGTGCACACACAAGCACGCCAAGTGGGCTTAATTTTCTTCTGTGAGTGCAATTCGCTCACACTCCATATCAGCAGGAACCTTGGGGAACAAATCACAGCAGGAAGGCTGAAGAGCACTCGCTGCACCTTTCCAGCCTGGACACCAGCCAGGTGTGTGTCACCCTCCTCCTCCTTCATTTGCTCCCAAGGACACCGGTTTTCCCTGGTCCTCAGGGGCTCACAAACACCTACATGCCCAGGTGGCTGGAGAGCTCCATATAGAGTCCATGCCTGTGTACCCAGGCTGTTGTATATACACATATTGCTAATCAGATATTACATACAAGTGCAGAAAGTGCCCACTGACAGAGCTTGAGCGTAACAGTAACTGCACTGAGACTGAAAAAGTATTTACCTTGTGTTTGTTCACTGGTAGAGTTGATCTCTCTCATGTTCCTCTCTAAATATCATTTATTCTCTCAACATCTTTTTTTTGGATATCTGTCCCTCTCCTGATACAGGCACCTTATTGCAGGTCCTATCAGCAACATTGCACACTGTTCAGAATACAGTGAAGGAACAAGTCACCCAGTGACACACTGCCTGTCTTCCATCATTACCGCTTCCCAATAGACGTGTGCTCCTCAGCCCTAAAAGCTTGACCAGCATCCAGTTCCCAGGCTGGACAACACCACCATAGCTCATTTTTACAATTGGTATTCAAGCCAAGCTGGCAAAAACCTGACAATACACCAGGCTAAGACTGAGCATTTGCTATTAATGCTCATCAAATATCGCAGCAAGATATTCTCTCCAGAAAAAAACACTTTGCTTTTTGAGGTGGGAGGTATCTGTTTTGACAATTATTAATAGCAAAAAGTCCAAATGCCTTATTTCAGTAGTATCCTCTTGAATTCTTATTTCAAGATATTTTGCCAATAAGTGAAAGCAAACTTTGGCTTTGCCTGTTAGTTGCACTACACAAAGCAAAATTATTAATACTTCATCCAAATAAAAAGTTTCAGCACTTCTGCATCAATATTTTTACTGAAACACATTTGACAAGTGTTGAAGTATTGATTTGGAAGGATATTACCCCTGGCATGGAAATCCCTTTCCTGTATAGTTAAGTGTGCTTCCATTTCTAATTACTGCTTACATGTGTGAGGGTTTTTATTGTTTGCCTTCAAGTGCATAAAATCACCATGATGGCTGTTGTAGATATGTTCCTAAAATGGCTTGAAACCCCAACTTCCCTAAAAGGTCACCACCAAAAACTTGCCTTCACAACATTTTCTACATAAAATACTACAAACAAATGCAAATCTGGAAGGAGGCTCTTGTTACCTGATTTGTGACCATGATTAATTCTCTGAAGTCACACGTATTCAGACTGTGAGCCAAATTTTCCAGGTAGAAGATCTGCAAACAAACATTACAAAAGAAGTAGTTCAGTTTGCTATTTGAACCACTGACTTTCCAGCCTGAAAAAAATCAAATAATAATTCATTTTCAAAGGACAATGACATTTAGCTGTTTGAAGTAGAGTATAATCCTACCATCTTCTAGATTGACAACCAAATATACTGAGAGATGTATATATACGTGATGACAAAATAAAAAGGTTTTAGTGTCAGTGAATAGCACACAACAAAAGTCTTGGGCAAGGAGTCCCTAGGAAAAGATGTTTTTACGTCACAGAAACAGAACAAGTAGGATATATTGCAAAGCAGCACTTCTTTCTGGCTATGACTGATAAAACTCATATGCATGCAACAAAAACACCTTTGCTGATCTGCATTAACCTGTTTATTTAGAAAGCTCATCTCCAGATTCAGAACAACACTTCATTAGATAGTTCTGTTCTGCAGAATTTCTTGGCCATGGAAACTCCAGACACCTAGTATAGTGGCTTGCAAAATGAATCACTTGTAAAGTTTATGCAAACAAGAAAGCCAAAACAATCCATCTCATTATTTTCTTCAACCCATTATGTCAAATATGAAGGTATCACTTATTTGCAGAGAACACAGACTGGCACTGGTTTCACAGGGGAATAATCAACCCCAATAAATTAAATGCCCAATGTTTCAGAGGCTTCATCTGGTCCTGTCCTAATTTTCAATTGGCAGTAAAATGATCCTTTTTTTCATTTTCATTGTAGGTTGTTTTCCATCCTGTTTTTCAAACTCTGATATGTCACATTAAAGGAAAAAAAAAGGACTTGAAAATTGTCCAATAGCCAACGTAGTGGCACCACTACGGCAGCCAAGCTCCTGCACTCTCAGTTGGCTGCAGAATCTCTGTTCAAAGCCAATAAAAGTTGGGAGTGGAGAGATATGAGTTACACATGGTGGATTTAGCATAGGTGAAAGCATCCAACTGCTTTACCTTCCAGAAGCAGGTTGAAACCGCCACCTCTTATTCCCTGCAGGACCCAATTGCCTAAAGGACTAGACTCTCCTGCACTCCGTTTTAGCCTCTCTGAGGTATAACTAACATTTATGAATTGCAAAGTGTCTTAAAATCTCTTCCAATACACTGTGCTCTATCAACAGAGCAGGAGAAGAAGAGAGAAGAATGAAGGTGTCATCACCACCAAGCCTTCCCTCTCGACCACAGTGCATCATCCCTCATCCTCCCTAGTACCAGCGCCCTACAGGAATCAATCCACTAAAAGCTTGTGGAGACAAGTCCATAATAGCAATTAACAACACACAGTTGCAGAACCTCTAACACTACATCCAACATAAACACATGATTTGCATAAGGACAGTTAGTCCTCTGATATAACCAAGGATGACAAGCCTTAGTCAACTTCCCAGACAAAAATTTAATAGAAGATACGGATGCATGTGCTCAGGGGTACAAGTGCAGCACATGCTGAACATGCAAAACTGAGGCTGATGTCAACTGCAACGCCTTCCCAAGAAGGAGGATAAACATGTGGTGATGAGGCTGTGTTGAGCTCCATGCTGCTTCAGGAACACCAGTATCACAGCCAGAAGGGGATAGAGTTGCACACTCACAGCACCACATTCAACTACAGCAGAGAAATATTTCAAGGATCAATTTGTTGCCCATAAAACAAAACCACAGTTTTACCGGTCCCATCCAGATCGAATTAGAGCATTTCTAAAAGTTAATTTTGCAGATGTTTCCAAAGTACCCATCTCTGTGCAACAGGCCAGGCATGAGGACACTCATTTGGAAGATAGTACGCCAACATTTCCCAAGAGATCTAAATCTCTCCTGAGTACCTGGTTAATTGAATGGTCTTCGCTGAAATAGATGCTCAAAAGCCATGTGCACATATATTTCGTATGAGAGGTTCCACTAAATCAAATAAACACAATTCTCCTTCAGCTTTCCCACCTCCCCCTTGAAATAAGGGAGTCTAATTTCACATCCTCTGGTCTGAAATAATAAATAATTAAGCAAGCAGCTTGCAGCCCCTCAATCAGACAGATTTCCCAGGGTGGGATTGCTCAGCCCCAGCACTCCCAGCGCAGTTTTGCCTCCCACCCTGTTTCCGACTTCAAATCCTGCTGCCAAACTCCCTCTCCCTGTCCCTCCATGTATTCCTTGTTTTCTTTCTTCACTTGCAGGATCACATATCTCTCAAGACCCCACAGGACCTTTCTTGGCTGGTGTAAATCACAAGGAACTTTTCTAATCCAAATAACAGCAATTCCAGCCTATAACAGCAGAGAATTTGCCCTCTCCCTCAGCCCCTCTGTCCCCAAGTTCATTTCATGAGCCCATGTCTCTCTTTCCCTCTAGGAATTCAGTACCAGGACTCAGGTTTTCTTCATACACCACAGATTTGACCCCCAATGCACTGAAATTAACTCAGTTTCCAAAAATCATGGTTTGGTTCATTCACTCTGGCTCCCCACACACTCCTCATCACCAGACTACGATGGACAAGAGAATTTCTGCAGGCAGATGCTGGCACAACTGCCCTTCCCTGGAACTCTCTTTTAATAGGCACAAAGAGACTGCAAAAAAACCCAAACATCCATGATACCTGGCACTGAGAGAGTCTTTCTACTGACTCTAAAAGGATCTTTGTGTTTTAAGAAACCTCTCTCATCTAAAGATATGTCCTTCCTTTCATCTAGCTCTAAAGGGATCTTCACCAGGACAACTTAATTTTTGAGGGAGCTGAGCACTTACCAAGGTCCCTTTAAAATATCAACGCTTGCCACAGGTTCACCTAATCCTATTTCGTCTCAGTTCTTACTGCTAAGACTTTGCTGTTCATGTTAATAGCTAAAGAGGCAAATCAGAAAGGCTTTTACATCCCTGGTTTTGAATACTGTTTGCAGAAGGGAGGAGAAAGAAAAAATCTGACTAATGCTACTTGATTTTTCCCAAGAACTCGCAACATAAAACTGTAAGAAAGAGTTGCTTCATCTTTAACAGCACTATGCTTTAGTGATTGAGAAATACTTGCCTGAATCCTTTTTTTGTTTGGTTGGTTTTTTGCAAGGACTACCCCGTACATCGAGAGGAACATCTACTGAAAGGTGTTAACTTTTGTCTTTTAAAAAGGAATGCAAGGGCAGCAGCTTCATTTGTACCATATTCTTCTTCTCTTGCGTACAATCAGATGGGTGACAGAGATGGGGGGAGAAGAATTCCACAACATAATCATTTGGCAACTCATATTATTTTCTTTCAAAGGGCATTACAATACACTTCTCTCACTTGGAGAACTTCAAGAGAAGATAATTATTCTTGTCTGCCTTGTAATATATATTAAAAATGTTTAAATGTGGCTTTCTAGGGAATTCTGCCAAATATTTTTAGGCACCAGACCCAGCTTTACTTAATTTTATATTGCCTTCTTAGTCTATTATAAAATACCCTTCCATGCAGTTTGAATTTGGTAAAAAAGCTGAAGCATATTCATTTATATTAGAAACATAAAAATGCTTCTTTCCTTGAAATAGAGATCTTTAACTCCCAACGTGACAGCCCGTCAGATGTACAGTAATTAAAGTGTCTCTACAGAGCTTAACACACATCAGTGAACTTTTAATGCCACAAAAAACAAGCAACATATATATAGACATATATCAAGAACGGAAAGCGGCTTTAAACATTCTTGTTTTATAAGCACTTTATTAGCAGTATAACAGTAGCACCTTGAGACTCCGAAGACAACCTCATGCCCTGCTGCATGAGGCATTATAAAAGCTTCAAAGATGCAAATCCTAAATCTGTAAGTGCTGTCATCAGCTACATGGGATTACACTACAGGTTGGTGTGGGTTTTTTGCTTGAGTTTGGTAATCTTTTTTATTTTCCTCTCCCCCTAAAAAAACAAACAAACAAAAGCTATTTGAGGTAACAATCATCTCTTATTATTAGCAATAACGTTTATTAAAAGGAATAAAGCAACAGCAGTAGGCAAAACAACCTGCTCCAAGGAGTTAGAGCCTAAGAAAACAAGAATGCCAAGGCCGGACACACAGACAGAGCTCATTATACAAAAGTAGAATATGTAGAGTTGGAAAAAGATAAGCTATGGAACAGAGAGGGAAGGATAAAACAAATACGGAGTGAATTTTGAACAGATTATGCCCACAGTACCGCAAGGCAAACAAATAGTACAGAGCTGGCAGTTTTGGGACAAAGAGCAAGTAGGAAACAGATGCAGAGATTTGCTGTAAATCACAGAGCAGAACAACGAGCAGAGAGAAGCCTGACAACCAAATCCTCACTTCAGCATCCATCCAGTGACTTCTGGTATTTCGCTTTTTAATAATTCAAGGCTAGCCTAATATAGCCAGGTGAGAAAGGCCAGGCAACCCGCATCCTGAACTTCTAAAGAGTCAGACATGAATTACACAGCAAGATCAGGATAAAGCCCACAGAATTCCCATCAGTATGCTTGCTGGATATTTCCCTGTCTTCCCCCCACCCTTTTCTTTCTGGATATTCCACCGTCTTCCTCCCGCCCTTTTAGAAGCCAGCATCAGAAACTGTAGATAATTAGCACAAAAGTCCAAGTGAAACGCTGTATTTGTTTAAGTGTTTATTTTGGCTTCCTAAAACGGGCTGGAATCCAGCTCTTGTGCTCAGCCCCACCTTAGTTATATTTGTCCTGTTGTGCACAACAAACTTGGAGCCACATTTAAATATGAAACTATATTAACGCTATCTTTTCATCGTTAATACACACATTAACTCCCTTCGCAACTGACCCATAGGTTGATTGGTTGACCTAACTTGTTTTCAAGGCTTTATTTCACAGAGCAGAAACGCTGGTTTACTTTTCTTAGCTTTCCCTGATAACCAAAAGGAAGCCAGCCCAGACTGCATGTTGAAAACTGAAACAGTTGAGTGGACTCCTCCTACCTCCTCTCTTGTGTTTTCATCTTTTATGGTGGCAGGCTAGTCTGTGCCAGACAAACTAAGATTTCTTATATTCTTCAGTCGCTTGGCTGTTCTTTCCCATAGATATTCCAACAGCAGATTAACGTCAAAGCACACTGAGCCAAACACATGAATCTTTGTGAAGATCTCAGTCGAGCAGGAATGCTGCTGGATAGTCTTTTTTTTTGCTGTTAAACCAGATTGCAACTGAACCTGGTCTCGCATGTGTAAGTAAAGAGTAACTCTCACCAGCGTCAACTAGCATGGGTGTATGGGAGGTCAAAATCAGATCCCTTAAATAGTGTCTGAAAAACACGGTTGCATAGGGAAGTGAAGTGTTCCCTCTTTAGTGTGCAGCTGCATACGCTGTCTGCACAATTTCAAAGTGCTGGACTTCGCAAATACAAGGAAACAAACAACTGTTCCACTCCCAGCAAAGCCAAGGGCAGGAGATGCTGCCTCCTCAGTGCCTTTTCCCCACTACAAGCACCCTCAGCCACTCGGTACGTGGAGCACGTACTCCAAGGATGGACACAGCACACAAACAAAACCCCCGAATTCACAAGTCAGGAAAAGCCTGCAGCACCCTCCTTTACAGCCATGCATCGCTGAGGGCAGCACCAGCAGCCTGGGACACAAGGGCGCAAGCAGACATCACTATTTTGGACAGCACAGAGGAACTGGCAGTTCAGAACACTCCCATCAGCTCCAAACTCAGTGGGATCTTCTGCCTCTTACAGAAATAACAAATTGCCATGTTCTTACCTCCGGGAGGGGCGGTAGCTCCCACTGGGTTCTACCCTCATGCTTAGTCCCTAACACGAGAAAGAAATGACATTTCTGAGTATTCCCGATAATCATCCCTTGCTGAAACACCTCTAAGTCCTTCACAGCCACAGATGAGGGAACAGCGGGGAATTCTCCCTCCTCATGACAGCTACAGATGAATAACACAGAGTGAAAATAACTAAAAGGAAGTGAAGATGAGCAAGTTAAAACCAGCAGAGCAGCCATCTTTTCTTGACATGGCTTCTTTCCTAGAGCACATAGGAATTAAGGACTCATAAAGCACCTGTTGCACCCTTTTGCAACAGGACCCCAATATCACCTTTAACGTGAGCAAAACGCCTGATAACATTTAAGCATTCGTACCCTGCATTAGCACAACCACGGGCAATACTTTGACCCCACCAGCCTATATAAAGTCTTCGCAGAGTTGCTCACCAGGTCCCTCTCAGGAGGGCACAGATCCCACTAAGAAGCCAGGGACATGAGGAGTCCCTGACTCCAGAATGGAATAGAATTCTATTGGTAGATTGGGTGCTGCCTGCAGAACAGAGGTGTCAGCACCTCCAAAACCATCACTGTGAGATGATGGACTAAACTTCTTGATCATTACTTGAACAGACTTCAGTCTTCAGCACTATATATCTGCTTCCCATACTATTTCAGGAAAACAGAATAACCATTTCAGGGGAAATTACATGTACAACCATGAGTACACCAATCTACAACCCTAAATGAGAATAAATTCTAATTTTCTTCAGAATAAAATGTCAGTCTACCACTGAGGTAAAGGATGAAGCGTTGTCAACTGATAGGCAACAGATGGAAGACATATGTTGTTTTTTTCCAGTAGGAGACACTAGAATCCATTAGTAGCTAAACATAATTGTTTGCAAGATTGACAGAAAGATATGAATGATTTGTCTGATTAGAAAGGGGGAAAAGAACCTCCAAAGTGATATAGCTCCTACTATGAAATGCTAGTGCTTGAGTAGGTCTGTAATCAGCCTATAAAACTCTTGAAAGATTAAAATATATAAATTAAGTTCTATGCAGCTGTGCAGGGGGTTTGCAAGATGGATCAAAGGTTGACAGTGGTTTGTTCTCCAAAATGTTTGGAATCCAGGGCTCCAAACAGTGCAGCTTATGCTCTTCATCTATCAGCAGCTTATGTTTCTAAAAAATAAAATCCAAAAATTTAAATGCCAAACTATAAACTTCTCAGAAGACATTCTTAAAGAGCTAAAGGAGAATTGGATACCAGTGTTTTGCAGTTAAAAGTGCTGGCACTTTATAAAGAGGAGCCTTTTGTTAGAGACAGGAAGTTTAGTTTATTGCCTGGTGTATACAGTTCGCCTACCACATTATTTTAGGCTATTTTCATTCCTCACACAGTAAAGAGGAAATTCTAAGAACATTTCATTGCTTTTCTTTGTTTGATGAACAGCAAAGGTTTGCAGTTTACTGACCACTGTACTGCTTTGCTACTTTCGACATACTATTTTACTTCACGTAGATCCTCTGGGGGGTAAAACATTTGTTCTTTATAAAAATCAGCTGTTTCTGCCCCATTCATTTTACATCCATCTCTCACCCTCATCTTTCATTACTTCACACAAAGAATTCCTAAATACAAAAATAGAAAAAAAAAGAGACACTTTAAAGCAAAACTTCAGGTTCAGAAACTACCAACAGTCACACTCTGACAACTTTCCTCCCTCTTGCAGTTCCCCCAGATCTTTTTCAGGACGCAATTTGGAGCAGAGTGATAGCACCACAGCTATGGTACAGCACTATTACTTAATAGTAAGTTTGCAATTCTGAAGGGCATTCATTTTAATCAAAACAGATACTGTATCTTATGTATAGACTGTTACGATTTGGTTGCCTGCACAACATCCTTCAATGCAGCTGAAATTGTAAAGCAAAGAGGTAGAATACATGCCTGGCCACTTACTCTTTTAGTTTTCAACAATTCACAATGTTATCCCAAATGTTTTTATACCATTCATGCCTGGCAGGAAAAAAAAAAAAAGATTCCTCATAAAAGGGTTGGTTTCCTAAAAATGCTGAGCATTTAAACATTTATTAGAAACAGTTCTAGTTCCTCATTAATCTGAAGAAGAAGTATTATTGATTTACAGTGAGCAATTCATCCGATATCCATCAGCAGCATATAAAAACAGAGTCTGAGAATTAAAAAATGGGTGATGCCTTTTGGCAGCTGCTTGCGCTGTCCTGCCAATGGCACAACCTGTCCAACTGGATGGGAAACAGCCCTTCTCTTTCTGGGTGTTCTGCATGCTTGACTCTGTATGTCCCACACATCATACGCTAACCTACATTTATTTTTATATTACAGGCTCAGCAAGTATGTATTAGATCAAGGCTTTGGGGACTTTAGATATTGCTTAACCTCAGTCACCCAGGCTCTTAGTCATTCCAGCGGCGAGCATGGTAAAAATAGATAAATTACACAGATAGATTGACACAGAGGCATATATACATCTGCGCACAGAGACATATATATCCCTAGGGCCTGATGGAACATCTCCAGTTAAGTGCAGAGAGCTTTGGATCAGGCCCAGCACCAGTATACGATACAGACTAACTGCCTCTCATCTTTGAAACCAGTTTTAAAAGGCTAATGCAGGGGGTGAGCCTCCATCCTGTGACCCTGGTTCTCCACCAGTGTAACTCCATTGGCTTTAGGGGCATGTAAAACCAATGTAATGAAGTGGAGAATTACGCTCACATTATGTTTTTTAAGTAGCTTATTAGCCTGCATATTACACCCTTTTTAGCGAGTTGGCAGCTGTGCAAAGGACTCCAAAGACCGAATTCACTGAAGCTGATATGACTCTTCCCACTGGATTTGGATCAGGGCCCTGAATTATTCTAAAAATTCTGGGGAGAGGATACTATAAAGTGGTATAGTAAAGGTAAAAGGGTGTTAATGAAAGTTCCTTAAGGAGATCATGGCTTTTTTAAAGTGTGGCAAATATTCCTGAACGTGGCTTTGTCTTCCTTGTTACCATAAAAAAGAAGCTGACCTAACCAAATTTCAGGATGGAAAAAATTAAAGATGTATTTTCCAGCCTAAATAGATTTGTTTACATCTTCTAATGTGCAGTAAGCGTATGGGGCGGGGAAGAGAAAGGTCGGGGACAGAGAGATAAGAGAAAGAAACATGTCTGTACCATCTCCTCTGCTGCATGCTTGGCCCTCGGGGTGAATTCCTGCCAATGCTGCTCGATCTTAACTCCTCTCTCTCGCTGCTCTCAAGGTGCCTCCCTGTCAGGTGTGCCAGAGTCACATCTCTCAGCCTTTAGGGCTGCACCTGCTTTTCCCCTCGCTGCTGCCATTGGCCGTGCAGGGCTGTGCTGGCAGGCTCCTCTCACACCCAGCCCTCCTGCCTGCCCCAGCTGCCCACACACAAACACTTAACGAGCAGGTAGAGTAATTGCTTTCATAACATTTTTTCCCACAGTGGCATTTCTCAGTTTGCTCAGGCAGGATTTAGTGTTATGGTGCCAGTTCCTCGAGTCCCGTCTCAGCCCAAGTTCCCTCAGCACTGTTAATAACAAAAATGGGTGCTGTGTCCGAGGAAGGACTACTGAATACAGAGCTACCAAAGATTGGGTGCAAAAGGCAGCTCCTCCACAGTCTCCTGCCACCTCTTTGGCCCTCAGCTTTTGCAGAATGGAAATTACCAGCAGAAATCTACTCCACAGAAGAATTAAGAGAGCAAATGCATCGAAGACGTGGCGATGACCAGTTCTCAGGTCTACACAAGCACCTGAAACACACGTAAAATGCAGAAGAGCGTAATTAACAACTTCCTGAAATTATGCCAGTCCTAGGCCAGGACATAGAACCAAATCCTTCAAAAGAAGACAGGCCAAGTTCCATTCATCTGATGTGTCAGTATAAATGTGGAGGCCAAAGGAAAACTATGGATTTCAACCAGAGCCTGTAAACCATAACATACTATTGTAATTGTCCAGACTTCTTTGAAATGGATCCTGAAGATTCAGTGACATTGATCTGACTATTCCCTCTTGGTATTTGGTCAAAGCCCTAAGTTACCATTAGAAACCTACAAAGGGCTTCTGAAATATGAAGGGCTGAATTATGACAAAAGAGTAATAATGAGGGGTTTGATTATTATTGAAATGACGGTAGCTCCTGGAAACTCCCAACGGGTGTCACAGTGTAAAAGAGGAGGCATCCGCAGATGAGGCAGATGTAAGTAGTTCTTGATCAGACTTGGAGAAAAAGAGTGCAGGTGGGCTGAAGTTCATACAACACATGAGAGGGAGAAAGTTAAAAAGAAACCCCAAGTCTCACATATTACAGTGCTTATGAGTGTGTGCACTGATATTTCTCGTGACTATGTTTCTCTGATTTTTGCTCAGCAGTACACAAAACAACAAATTTTCCTTTGACCGTGGGTATGCTGCACAAGAAGGTGACAGGCAAAGCTCAAAGGCATCCCTTCCCTGCACATTTTCATAGAATCATAGAACAGTTTGGGTTGGAAGGGACTGTCAAAGCCCATCCAGTGCCACCCCTGCCATGAGCAGGGACATCTTCACCAGATCAGGTTGCTCAGAGCCCCGTCCAGCCTGGCCTGGGATGTCTCCAGGGATGGGGCATCTACCACCTCTGTGGGCAACCTGAGCCAGGCTCTCACCAGCCTCAGTGTAAAACATTTCTTCCTTTTGTCTGGCCTGAATCTCCCCTCTTTCAGTTTAAAACCATCACCCCTTAGGCGATCACAATAGGCCCTGCTAAAAAGTCTGTCCCCATCTTTCTTATAAGCCCCTTTTAGGTACTGAAAGGCCACTAAAACAGCCTTTGAGTTGGTCATCAGCACAAGCAGCTCTCAGTAATACTTGGAATAAAGTCACCCAGACAAGCAAAAGTCCAGCTTGGGCCTCTACCCCTCACTGCTCTTTGTATCTGAAATTAAATCTAGTTCAAATGACTACATTTGCTAAAAATTTCCTTCTGAAAGCTGGACAGGCTTTAGCTGAAAAATCTCCTCCTTTCTCAAACACTTTAAAATTTCCATTATTTTTTCCATTTAATTTTTCCTATTACTTACTTTTTTAGGATCTTAAGTCCTTCATTAAAAAATGATACATCAATAGACACACATTCTTTTTCTTTCAAAGGATTATGAGTATTCATCTTCTACTCAGTTATCATATATCAGTGACTCACAATAATTTGAAAATGTTTAAAATTTGAACTGTATGATTTTGAATAGAGATGAATAGAAGAAATAACTATCCACAGTTTTTTTCCCCAGAATATTTATCAGATTCAGGAGAGGGAAATATTTTCAAAATTACAAAATCCAGTCTAGAAATGCCAAAATATTTCATTTAGCCATACTAATGAAAAAAAATGAAGTAATGAAATTTCAATGTATTTTCATTTCAAAACACTACCTTTTGTTTCAAAATATCCTTAGAACGAAAAGAAAGCGCAGGGTAAAGTCACACTCTAATCCAAAATATATATTCCGTTTCATGCCAAAATATGGACGTAATTTGGGAGGTTCACATTTTCTTGAAAGACATAGAAAATGTCTCCTTCAGTTCAAACTATTTTCTAGTAGTTTGGTTCAATTAGCAAAATACAAAGAAGAAAAGCATCGAATCCTCCACCTTTACAAAAAACATTTCATGTGACGGATCATGGCTACGAGATGTTATATCTCCAGAAAGTGACGATACGAAACCAGCGACCTGATGATTTCAAGAGCTAAAGAGAGACTTGGGTTCCACCCTGAATGATGTAGCAAAGAGACGTAAATCCACCCTAATTTTACAGAAATGGGGCAGGCAGTTTGCTGAGGAGAAGCTACACAGGATTCGACTTCTTTGCATAATCTTTAACATATTTTCTTTGCACGACTACAAGGGCACCATATGCATGGATTTTTTTTTCTGTGGAAATCTGCTGAGAAAGGAAGTCAGTCGCAGAAACATCACATGCAGAATTGAGCATGACAGCATCTTCTCAGCCACTTCAGAAGAGTAGTAATGGAGCCGGTTTTCCGATAGCTGTGGGTCTTCTGTGGGTGCAGTGAGACCATTGCAAACAGTAGACATGTTCTGATAGCACACACAAGCATATTCTTTCTATGTTGAGGTGATAAAAGTAAATTAATGCCCATTTATTAAACGAAGATACACTTATAAGTGGAGAATTTTCTCTCTTTGTTATTTTATTGGACTGAAAAAAAAACCCAACCCATTTAACATCAAAATACTTAACAAACCCCTCCACATTTCTCAAAATCAGGATAAAAAATTGCCCTCAGAATGCAAAAATCTTGATATATTTTAAAGTTTTCTTGAGGAATCTAAAGTGCAAAACTCATGAGGGTTTTCATTAGGAAAATTAAAATTAAAATGTCCAAGAAATATTTCTTGATAACTTGCAATTTCAGAATTCTCTGCAATAATTTTAGGTGAAATCTATCTTAATGAAGAGGTTTCCACACAAGCTTTTATACAACAACCTTTGAGTCCTCCTTCCAGATATATGTCACTCCTTGCATGATAATAAACAAGGAATAACTGTGCTTAGCTGTACCGGTAATGTAGGAAGCAACTGGTGAATGAAAAGCTTGTACTTCTGAGCTGGTATTATTTTGAATTACTCACCCAAAAATAACATTGCATCAGAGGCTTAGTGAAGACAAGAGGAAGGAATTTATCACTGAAAAGGTGAGTTGGAAACACTGCCAGTCCTCACAGAATTTTCTTGACTTAATGTTATACATACCATAACATGTCTCGACCATACCACAGACAACTTTCCCTGGAACACAAACATCTCCTCAGCGTCACCGGATTCTGTGATTTACGTCAATGTGACTACTTATATGAATGCAGATTACTCACATGAATAAGGGACTGAGCCTTCAGTCAGCACAGTGTCTGCAGACCCTGTTGATGCAAGACACAATCTGGAAGCGAAGCCGTTAAAAAGTTAGCAGTGCACTACAATTAGCACAATATTATTGGGACGGAGGGGGCAGAATTTTCCAGTAAGGGTGGGAAGGAAACACATTATCTCCGTGTTTCAACTATGAAAACACTGGAGTTTATTGAAAATGACCCCTGGACTGTGCTGCTGCAGCGGGATGAAGTTTAATGCAATGAAAAATTTTAACTGGTCATGATAATTTCATAGCAGGCCCAGAAGTCAGTTAGGCTATTTTCACCAAAAAAAAGGGATTATGCATTTTTCTAGTGGATCCAAGGTTTGATATCAGATTATTACCATTAAAATTATTACTAAGCTTGAACCTACAGGCCAAATCCAAGACCTACTGTATTTATTTCTGCCTGTAGGAATCCCTAGCATTTCTACAAGAGTTTCAAACCAAATCAAAATGAAAAACTGGCTGAAAGAAATCTGTTGCATCTTTCCACTTAGAAATGGTGGAATGTTTTGGCTTTATCTATTGAATCAGCCCAGATTCTTGTTTCAAGATGCATTTCTCAGTGGTATTGCATTGTTTCACAGGTATGTGAGTTAGGAAGTCCAATGATCTCTTGGCTTCTAAATGATGCACTGTCGTATCCTTAGCCCTGCTAATAACTCTTTCTCACTAGGCAGTACCTTCTATAGGTAAAAGCACATTTATTTTTCTGCAGACTGTTGCTGTCCTACTAACTCCATCTTCCATCATAATAAATAAGATGGGATTCTGCAACAAACTCGTCCTCAAGCAGAAAAAACACTTATCAGAAAATCAAAAAATCAAAAAGAAAATTGTAATTATTTACTATTGACCAGTATTGAAGCAAAATAACATTTTGGTCTGGTTTTGAATGGAGTAACCTAGAGTCATGCTATGCTAGTTCTTTCGTGATAGGATCAGAAGTGTATTGGGCGCTGCATAACATAAGAATATACATTCCCCCTGCCAGTCTTATGTAGCATCCACTTGGTTTCTGTTAGCTCATTCGTTTCTCTCAAGGATCACCAAAGAAGCGGTACCTGAGCAGGATTCAGCAGCTGTGGACTCCAGACTTGGGCGCATATTCACATTCACCACCAATTACGTTTTAAATTGAGGCCCTGAGTGAGCTGGTTGGCTCTCAATGTCCTCAGTGGGTCTGCCAGAATATTCTGCTCTCCAGTATTCATCTGAAGTTCCCAAATGGCTCTCAAGGTTTGAGGCAGCAGCGGTGTGAGTCCTCTGCCCTCTGCCACGTTTTCTCCTCTGCTCATGGAGAGACTCCAGTTCTCCCAGTCAACGCTACGTGCACACCAGTGGGCAAGAACACCAACAGTGAAGTGCTCTGAGTTATTCTCCATTAAGACCAAAGGTCTGCTCCCTCCAGCACATTTCTATTTTGTTGTTGTTGTTAAAAATGAACAGTTCAAGGCCTGACAGGCAAGCAGTTTCCTCATTATACTATGCAATTTTCTTATTTCCTGATTAATATAATCCATAAGGACCACAATTTGTTGATTTTTCATGCAGTCAACCTTTCTTCCTTGTTTAGACTTACATTACAGACATCATACATTTTACATAACAAACGGAGACAGGACCTTCGCTTTACTTCAAATAGTCTGGTTAAAAGTGTATGTCTTAGCAAGGCAATTTTCTCTGAATATTGAGAACCTGAGTAACTTTTTTTTTTTCATTCTTAATTTTCATTTCAATTTTCATTTCATTTCTTTTTTAATAATTAACCAATTACTTTAGAAATTGAACAGACTAACCAGCTTCCCCTTTCATGATCTACAGTTGTCACACTCTATTCTTCCTGGCAGCTGAAAACACCATTTGCTTGGAAACCCGTGCAATTGTAAGATTTGCCTATATGGTGCTTTTTCTATTTAAACTAGCTGCTTGCCTACTAGGCAATTAGGGTAAACAGTAAATATTTGCAGCTTTGAAGAAGCACCTGGGGAGCAGCCATTACAACTGTCTAAATTACCTCAAATTGATTGGCAATCAATTAACTTGAAGGAAAATTATCTAGTATAGAGTAGTGAAGAGGAAGAGCTGAACTCCCTAATGGCCCAAAGTGGTTTGAAAGTCAACAATCACAACCGCTCAGAAAAACAAGAGGAATTAGACCGGCTCAGGCTGTTAAAGCCTGTTCAACACTCAACCTCTTCCAGAACTGGGTCTTTAACTGCTTTAGAATCCCTATAACGATTTCAGATATTCTGATACAGACATTTTTTAAGAAGATGAGTCAGTTCTTCTGTTGAGAGAGTTGCTAATAACATAAAGACCACAGGTTTCTGAGTCATGCATATGCATATGCAATAGTGTTCTTTACCGGAAACATCGCATTGATGTTTGCAGATAACGCTAGATATAGCTGCAGACGTATGATGGCATGTGATGGTATAAAGGTTTCATTGGCAAAGGTTTTAGAAAACTGAATTGCTCACAATTAGCGCATTATGCAAAATGTCCTCAAGGAGTGATGATGCTGTGTATTTCAGAAAAATTGCTGTATGCTTACTTCAGACCTCTGCTTTTTTTCTTAACCTCTGCCTTTTAAGCCAGGTGCACACTTAAACTTGACAGATAAGAAATGAAGTTCAAATTCTTCCTAACATAATCTCACGGCTTGTTGCTCAACATTCAGAATTCCTGAAAAACTCCTCAAGCAACATCAACAGCTTGCTCGTTTTTTACAATTATAAGGATTTCTTTTGAAATACTGGTACTATTTGTTGGCCAAAATAAGAAGGGATAATTCCATGAATGGCAAGTGTTCTTTGGATAAAAAGGAATTGAAGATTGCAGAATTCTCCCTGAAGTCAGTTGAGGGAAAGCCAAGTGCGCTCGGTGCACAAAATCTCACAAACTAATTTTCGACACCGAAAAATCAAACACTTGCCAAAAATCTTTTTATAGACTTTGCAGACAATTAGGAAAAATCACAGCTGTATTGTTAAGAGGGCTCCAATTAAATGCAATCAATTTGATTAGTTTACGTCTTAACCTCAGCATCATTTTACCATCAGTAGTTATGTCCTGCAGATTCTAGATGCTGATAGGTCATCTCAAATCCCCATTTTTTCCATTACCAAGGCTTCATTATGCACGTTAAGCATGTTTCCATTTGCCTGAGGTACAGCAGGGGCAGGGAAGCATTTTTCAAAGATAACTCATTTAATATTAAATGTCAAAATATTACTCACTTCTTTAGCAAGATCATGCAGCTGCAACCTGGAGAATTAATTTGGGATGGTGTCTCTGTGGAGTTTAGGGCGTTGGTCTAAGCATACCTTTTGCTAAACAAAAAAATCATTGACTTACCCAGAATTTAAAACATTGTATGGAACTAACTGAAGGGCAATAACGAACAGCTAAACATACAAAGGAAGTGCTTTTTAAGCCAGAAACACTGTGATTAATTACGGATAAAACAACCAGGGGAACTTCTCATTACATAAAGTAATGAAATAAGTCTATTAGCACGATAACAAAAAAAGAGTGGAAATGACTGTAGGCTTTGTTTTGAAGATTATCACCATAGCATTTCCCTCTGCACAAGCAATCAAGAACCCATTGAAGAAAAGAATCCTGAATACCTGCCACTTTACAGACAGAAAATCGATGTAGGAGAAGAAAAGCAGGCTGACTGTTTATACAACACTTGCTTCCTGTGTTTCATTGGAGGCAATTACTGATTTGCATTCATGTAAATCAGGTTACGGGCAGCCCTTAAATGACATGACCAAGGATCTGTGGCAACAGAGTGAACCATCACCTGATCTTCTCCATCTCAGCTCTGAGAACTGGATCAAAGCCTTCCTCTTCATGGGAAGACCAAATTGACGCTCTGACTTCCAAGAAGAGGTGTTTCCCACTGCCTGCACATATAATTGTCTCGGAAGCAACTGATATTGTCCATCACTGAACTGCGCATTTGTCACAAGAACGTGATACAAGATGGCAAACCATCAGTCCCCCTGCGGACTTCACTGTTTATGTTGCTATTTGGGAGATAAGGCTGGAGTGTTGAGGGGTTTATTTCTAAGTTTTTCATTTAGCCAATTCCTTTCTTCTTTACAGCATCAAACTAGGAAATAAATCTTTTGGGCTTTGCTTTTCGGGGCTTTTTTTTAGTCTGGACTCACACCTTTGAAGATACCTTCCACACAGAGAAGCTATTACAGAGAAAAGGCAGAAAGTAAAGTTAAAATAGAAAAAAATTAAAATAGAATAGCCGTATTGGTGAACAAAACCATATGCAGATACTTCTATTTTGTATTAAGGATTTCCAAACTGGTGATAACAGCTGCCCTTTTGCTTAGAAAATAAGACAAGGCCATAGTACTTTTTTAAAAAGATGTGCCGATCTATAAGCCTGAGAGGAATTTTAGTCACTCTGTTTAGCTCTGTTATTTAGCAAACGAGTTCAATTAGCCAGGATTATTCACAGGACCAAAAGTTTCTTCCTGAAATCCCAGATTTGCAGTACAGCCTTTGAAATGCTTTTCTGTTAAGCCTTTCCTCTCTGTTCCCTGCAAGTGTCTTCTACCAGATCATCTTGGTGATTGGCTTAGAGATCCTTTTCTTTACCCCATGATTTCTTCTCAGCACCTTTATTTTGAAAATTGCTGCCTTTGAGCCATCAGACAATTTTTAGTACCCCAAACCAGCCTTTAACAGGTTCTTTTGGGTTCCCGTGTATTTTTTCCTTTGACCCTCTATCTGCAATGGAAAAGAAACAAGAATGCTCTCGAGGTTTGCTCTCCAGCTCCCCTCTAGTGTTGGCTACAAGCCGGGTTTCTAAGTGGGACTTTATAACCCCAGGATGAACTAAGATAAATCTGTAGCACTAGCAAGAAGCTGAGAATGCAATACCTGCTTCTAGTTCAGAAAATGGCAAGCAAAAATAAAAATTGCTTTCTTCTGGTTGTATGAAAATCTGAGATCTGAAGCTATACCTGATTAACTGTCTAGTACCCGTTGCTATAATGGGCACAGTCCTACGTGTTAAGGTACTTAGACCGCACAGTGATGTATAAATACATTGCTTTTCCTATAAGAATTATAACCTTTGGGGTGCACATCATAGACATCATACATGTTGGCACACCCACTAGTACACAAGAAATGAGTTTCCTGCTCCTGACAGGTCTTTGTTTTGTCCTTCATCGTGATTCGGCTCTCACGAATATTGCCATGAGATGCTCCAAGCCGCAAAAGCTTTTTAGCAAAGATGTTCAATTCCCAGATAATCCTTTCCCATATTACACAATAGTGATGAAATACAGAGACCCCTCTAGTTCCTACAAAAGACAAGGGAAGAAAAGTAAGCAGGGAAGAACTGCTCTTAACCAAGCAGAAATATTGCCACAGTCTCCTTTCTTCTGTCCAACTGGCAATGTTTTCGTCTAGGTCCAATCCACACAGATGCTTCTATAGGAACTGATGGTAAAGTCCCTTAAATTGAGACATATTAGTTTAACCTTAGTAGGAAAATTAACATAGTTTGGGGGCTCTAAAAGACACATAGAGACAATGTTTGGTCTGAAGGCTACAGAGCTGTGGGTGTATGATCAGCCCAGCTTTCCAGAAATCTCCCCAAAGCCAACACAGTCAAATCAGATTCTCACTTTGAACTGGTTCGGAATTTCTCTGTACTGATCTTTCACACAGTTTTGCAGGTCATACAAGGAGTTGGGCAAATGCAGAGCTTTGCTAGTTCTAACACTGCTCTCCTCGCTGACAAGGAATATCACCACACCCTATAACATGCATTACACAGTGCAATGATTATGCGTGTTAAAGAATCATTGCTGCAGGAAAAAATAAGCCTTAATTATAGGTGAGTAAATAAATTCATAATAGTCTCTCTCCATTTAAACTTTCACATTTTATTGCAAATTTTTAATGCATGTTTCTCATTAGGATTTTGAAAGTTCTACGTTTCTCCGACAAATGCTTCTTTACAATACTTCACCTCCAACATTCACAACCTGATAATGACCAAAATTACCTGGAATAGTGTTTGTTTCCAGACTGAATAATTCAAGAACAGTTCAGCTGCCCTGTAGGGTTTGACCCAATTTGCTTAGCGTCACGTGCTGTCTCTGAGAATGATCAGCATCTGATCTTCCTGAGGAACTGATAAGGTCTCAGTTGCTGCAACAAGCAGCAATTTAATTCCCAGAGAGGACTCATCCCTGTCTTTATAGTCAGGTCTTGCCTGAAGTCTGGAAGCTCAGTATTCGCTCTCTAATTTTGTCATGATCGGTTCTAATTATAGAGATGCTTTTTGTCCATGTAAATAAGCAACCTATATTTAAGATGAAAACTCTAAATGTAGAATATTAAAATCAAATGGGCGTATTGGTTGGATTTCTGTCCAAATATTTTAGTTTAATATTTGCTCTCAATAAATATTTTCCCTGGTAAACCCTGGGCTCTAAATATTGTCATGAACCATATATAAATGAATTGTGGATACCACCCAACCGAAACTCAGTTTTGCACATGTAAACTAGTTTGTAAACTAGTTTTTAAACAGTTTATTTCTTTTATAGGTTGCCTAACAACATCATGTTTTTATTGTATGTGTTTGGCTTTGTTATTGATACATTTCACTGTTCGACACCATGGCAAATCAGACTACTATATTTTGATAAGGTGGCTCCACTGAGAATTTAGACTTTAAATAATGGGATTTTATTCCAACCATTTTATTAAATCAAGAATTAACGTCACTCTCCAGCTTTCACCAATTCATTGCTGTACACACCTTCATAAAGACTTTTCCTTGATTAAAGAATACGTGGTTTGGCCTGAAGTACTGTGATACTCTGATTGTGTTTTTGACATGCCCTTATTTTTCTGTCATGTGTTACACAAGCCTCTTCTAATATAATGGGTCACAAACATTGATAACTTAAGAAGATAAAACAATTACTGGGATAAAAATACCAGCTTTACATTTTGTGCATCTTAATAAAACTTCAGCATTCAAAGTACAAAATTACACTGCAAAAGTTAAACTCTCCTTCACATTCCATTATACAAATTACAGTTGTTTATTGCCCTACAGAAGCGTAGTGGAGGGGTCTTTTTTCTAAAAGATTAAAGAAAATTCTGACACTTCCAATCCTTTTAATTAAAACTCTGCTCTCATGACTCATTTATGTCACTTTAAAATGTAGACATATAGCTAGGTTGTGGGTGTACACTGATACTCTGCTTTACTCTCAATTGCTGGCCAGACTTATCAGTTAAAACAATTTAAAACACATGGGATATTTTTTTTCTCAACCACAGACTAACAGCCAAAAGTGAAATGCGTTTAACTCCTCCAGTTTGAGAGATGCGTGGGATTTAGCCGCACAGCTCTCATTAAAGTCAACAGAAGTTCAAATCCATGGGTGTGGTATGGCACCCTTCCACCTAATTCCCATAAAGCTGGAGGCTTTGCGTGTCTGTGGGGTAAGACAGTGGGCAAAAATACCTTCTCGAGTGGGAGTCACTGCCATTAGGCTGACTTCAGTGGAGAATCCAAGCTGATACCTTGGCTAAATACAACCCAGCAGGTAGCCAGGTTGGTGGGCCAGTATCCAAATGGTGATTTCCCCCTGAAAGGATGGAGCAAATGGAGCTTCTACCACTCCAGAGTAATCCACTTCTTGTAGGTGTTGTCAAAAACAGGCCACCAACGGTGCCTGCTGTAACTTGTGGTTGATCTTAAAGGGCTCATTGCTGTAATCAGTCTGTTGGTCACAAAGGCACGGACCATAAGCCAAGCAGTCAATACCACCCCTTGATGGCAACAGCAACCAAAGATTCAGATGAACCTCTTACATCTTAACATAACACAACCAAAACTCAGGAAGTGCTCAGACCACTTAGTTTGTCAAGTCGGCCATAACAGCTCTTATGTTTATGCTCTATAAAAGATCTGCTCCTTCTTTACATCTGAATGCAACTCAAGGTGTTGGTTGTTGCGCTTTAAAAGCCACAGATGGAATCCTGGGCCCGTGGAAGAATACGGGAATGTTGCCATGAAAGACTTCACCCCACATGTGGTTCTGGAGATATATACCTTCCTAAAACAAACTTTCCTAGAGGGTAAAGACATTTTGAACTCTTTAAAAGGCTTGCAGCAATGTTTCAACTTGTCCCAAGCTCTATTGCCTTTTGCATATTTTCTCAGTTTTGAAGAGAGCTTGGGAAAGACTTCCAGGAACTGATATGTAAAAACAGGCTCTGACTCCTGCATTTCGGCATCTCCAGCAGCTCCTGCTGAGTTATCGGAGCACAGTTCTGGGCTCTGCCTCAAATCTGCTCTGTGACCTGGGGTAAAGTTGCTTACTCTCTCTTTCTTCCTCAGTTTTCCAATCTTAAAACGCAGCTGATAATGCTTCCTTTCTTCTGTGTCGTGTCCTGTCTAGATGGTCTCCATCAGCTTCAAGCTCTGCGACAAGGCGGTGTTTGTTCTGTGCCCACAACGCAGGGCTGAGGTCCCACTAGAGGCTCTTGGGGTGCTGGGCGCTAGGCCAAGATATGGATAAGCTTGGCTTTTGGTTCAAACAAAGCTGCTCTCTCCTCACAGGCCATCACTTTCATTTATTTTGCCCTGTGGTGAAGTTAATGCTACATCTGTGATGTCACGGTTGTTGCCACGACAACAGGTTTATGACTTCAATGTAAAGTCAACTGGAAGGAGAAGCTCAGGGACATGAAGGAAAGTTCTTATTCAAATCAGAAACATCTGACACAGTAACAGAGAAACAGCCAAGAAGGTACATTTCTTTTATTGTTATACATGTTTGTGGTTTCTTCTTAAGTTTTCAACAACGTATACTTCTTCCATCGCATTTTAATAGCTACTCTTCCACTTACGTTTCTTTAGTTAAAGTTGTTTTCTTTCTTCTTTTAAATAAAAAAATAAATTTAATACCATTTGTTTAACTAGTTAATGAATGCCTTTGCCTTTTTTCAATTAGTTTTAATTTAATAGGAGTAAATTTGGGCTTCAGTATAGTCTTCTTTCTGATGCCAAATATGAATGATACTATTTCTGACCAAGCAGGGGAACTGTTAAAACTGTGGCTTTCCATACTTAGCAGAATAAGCTTTCAAAGAAGAATATTTGAAAAAAAAAACCCACATCAAAGATTTCTGAAACATGGATTTAAAAAAAAAATAAAAAAAGATGCAAGAAGGCAAAGCTATTATGGAATAGAAATAAGAATTGGACAGGGTAATGTAAAGACTCAGAAGCTTTCATTCCGTGGTTTTTCCTTTGTTTTCTGTTTGCTTTTTTCCATGAAAAGCAACCTCCTCAAACACAGACGTCTCTCCACGGATTAAGGTGCCACCAAAGTACAGGCTGCAAGGTGGCACTGATACGGCCCTGTGGGAACCTGCACACGAGCCATCCCTTCTGTAGTGGCACCAAGGAATTCCCAGGAGCATCTAAAGGTGGAGATGATGCCTAAAGGAAGCCTGTGAAGTTACCGTCCATCCTTCTTAGCAAGTCTAAACACATAAATTAGTCAACTCCAAGACCCTGAGAGCCACACTGAAAATTAGGGTGGATGGCAATGCTTGCAGTTTGCTTCACTGAAACTACATGATAATGGTTGCCAATAATAAAGCCATTAAAGTTTCAGACAAAAAAAGTTTTCAGGTAGTGACTGTGCAACCAAAACTAAGTTTAGCGTGTTATGTCTCTAGTACACTCTTTGGTTCGCAGCTAGTTGATTGAACTAGTTAATTAAGATAAATAGTTAATTAAGCCTGGAATTTTCAAAGAAGCCGCAGGAATTAGGTAACCAAATTCAATGAGATTTGGGTACTTAACTCCCTTAGACTCCTTTGAAAAGGCCAGCTATAAATGCTCACCTCTTTAGTTGCAATTATTTGTTTTCGCAGGTTTATGAGTGCAGCTGTTTATGAATGCAGAAGCATGGCTGCAAAAGCAGACATGGCATGAGAACAGAGATCTGTCCATGCATAGCATAGCACATAAACGTATACAAGCAGTGGCCATACATTTAAACTATCCTTAAAGTAAAAATACCAGTAGAGTTAGTAATATCTCTGAAGCCAGAAAGAGCTTCTTAAGCTTACCTAATTAAAATCAATTAGATATACGTACTCAAATATACTTGTGCACAAACTTATATATCTAAATATGCATACATAAAAGTATTAGCATGTATATAAAGAGACAGATGTGAACATGGGTGCAGACAGTTGTTTGGGTTTGTATGCATTTTTTCTTTGCAAAACAGTAAATTGTAATAGTATTTGCTACTGGGAAAAGGGGTGGCTAAGCTACCGTGGTAACGTCCATGATCTTATCAAAGTATATGAGGAAATGCCTTTCTTAGCAGGTACATAATACAGGCAGTACGGTGGTAACTCTTATTTAAGCAAGAAGGAAGCATTGTAGCATAAGTATCATCAAGAGCAGTAAACATCTGATGGATTAAGAATAACAACCTACAATGTAATAAAAAAACAACCTTCCAATCGACAAAACCCGACGCCTTGTCTTTCTACCTGACTGCAAGGCAAAAGGACAAAAACAATAGGTCTGTTTGATAAAGGTTCTGGGTGCTAATAACAAAAAATATGGCACAGCCATCCAGTTCAGCCTTGGTGCTGGCTCCCGCTCTAACCATCAGAGTTACCCAGGGGCACCCTGACACAAGCAGTTAAACCTCCACCCTACTGAAGCGAATTACAAAATATGGGACCCACGACTGCCTTCCCTGCACATCACCCAGAGCTTTCACTGCCACGACTGCAGCCCCGCTCCGAGTCCTCTCTCTCTCCAATTACAGCAAGCACTGAAGTCCATTTTGCCTAAAAGAGACAAACATTAGCTTCTCTGCCAGCAAAACGCTTTCAGATGTGAGTAACCTTAGGCCTACAAATGCCGTTGGGGCTACTTAGATGCTCAGGGATACAGATGGGCTTAGGCACTTTGTTATTAAGTGAATCTCAAAAAGGAGGATATATCCCAAGGCCAAAGAAGTGGGAATGAAGAGCATCCAGCCAAATCCTGTTCATTAGTGGGCAACATTTTTTTCTAGTATAAACTGCCAGGACTTTCATTCCATGTGTTCACAGCAAGAGTGCTGGCCCATAAACAAATCCAAAATATACAGAAGATCCATTTTTTCTAACAAGAAGGCTCGGTGACTTTCCATTAGAGTGAGTCACTGAGTTCTCCAAACCCTTAAGGTGTAGTAGAGCAAAGGAAAATGAGGTTAGCTGAGGAATGCAAACTGATATACGGCACATATAGGCCTTTAGCTTCACTCCAACATCCACATGTGGCCATAAAAAATAGCTTCTTACATGTAAAATGTATGGATTTCCCTCTGCAACAAAGGCATAAAATATCTCACTCCCAAACAAGTATTTGAGCATACGAACATGATCTTTCACTTCATCTAGAACTACCCACCCAGTAAACCAAGCTGTATTCTTTCTGGGTGGCTCAGAGAATAGCATATTACAGTGGAAACACCCATTTATTTCATTTACTGCCATTTATAATATTTTCCACTATTTGCAGATAATGAATTCATCCACTTTTTGCCAAGATTATGCAGCCTGTTTTATAGCCAAAATTATCCAGAATCCTTCTAAAAATGTGTTACCCTTCATTTTCCACGATTGCTTAGTGGTTCTCTTGGAGCAGGACCAAGATCAACCATATTAACAATGCACAGCAATAACTGAACTGTCATGCTCCTGCTCTCCTTGCAGCAGGAAGAGTGCCATCGCACTGGTCCCTCAAGTACGCATAATTCAAGAGCATAACTGTTCAGGTTAATTAAAACCATTAGAGGAGAAATGAGGAATTACTTTTGGAGTTCTTTCCTCTACAAGTTCTACAATAGTCTTCTCACAAAGGTAGATACATTTCAGATTATCCGCTGTTTTCTTGGCGCCACTGGCTCTTCAGTTTTCCAGGATAAATTGTATTTGTAGAATATAACACAATGGAGACCTACAATGTGAAACACGCCTGAACAGACCTAGCTCCTGACCCTGTAAAAACTGACACACATCATTAACATTACACACCGTGAGTAGCCCTTTGAGGTTCAAAAGGGCCACAGACAGCGGGTAATACAGACACTCCACAACCAAGCCCACGCATGGGGCAAAACGTAGCTGCACCAAACCACACGCGAGGCAAACAGAAAACTGTGGGAAGGAAAAAGTCCCTTCTAGAATTATATTTATTGGATTAGAGCTGATGTCTTAGCAGACAAGTTCACAGTCACTGCGCTGGCGTGCAGTGGAGGGTGGAGCTGCAGCACCAGTCACTCCCTGTGCTGCACGAGGAAGAGGAGAAACCGGACGGTCACATCTGCTCTTCCCTCGTGCAGGGTCTGGCAGCTTGAAAATCCCATGCAGGGGAGAAACAAGGCTCCTTGCCATCATCAGGCTCAACAGCTGGGCCCAGCATGTAAAATGAAGCACATCCAAATCTCTGCAGGGATTCCATAGCGCTCAGCTTGAGGGTTTGATCTTGGAATCAAGGAAATAGAGCTCAGGACCCTACGTGCAAGGAGCAATCCCCTGTCCAGAGGATCCAGTGGTCTATGTTAGCAGTGATAACGGAAGTAATCACACCAATAATTATAAACAGAGGCTAAACAAAACAAATTTGCCTTCATTTTATATAATTTTACACAAAATTAGTGTAATAAATATCCTAACAGCCAAATAGTCCTTGTTTCTTAGCATTATCACTATTTTCTTTGGCACCACTGGGAATCTCCTGGCGGGAACTAAGAGGAAGGAGAAAATCTGGCTCAGCAAGAGACTCCATACCAGCCAAAATCTGCGTTTCACCCAAATCACCACTGATGTGCAAGACCCAAGCCAAGCAACTGGCACTGAAGAAGTTAATCAGCCACCAGGTGTGACCTGAGAACCAGGGAAGGCAGAGGAGCCACACAGCAGGTTGAGTTATGGCCACTGAACGAAAACAGGTTGTCATGATGTAACTAAAGATTTCTTAGCACTGACAGCTGATGGCACTGCAATGAATATTCATACTCCAAACTCCTACTTGGATTCCCATATGTACTCCAGACTTCCCAGGAACTCCTTTCCCTTCGGCCACTCCATTATTCAGTTTTGCCGTATGTAGCTGGTTGGGGCCTTTGTAATTTCTCCCTCTACACACAGCGCCCCGGCACCACACTTTCCCTCTTCCCATACAGCAGGCTCCACTGATAGCACCTAATCTGGCCTGGCGTAGACATCTCCAGCCAACCCAAAACATACAGATTTTCTATTTTTTGGCTCCCTCCCAGTAACATCTTGAGGCTCCAAAACTCATCCAGTTGATCTCAATGGAGCAGGATCTCAGCTGATTAGTTTTATTCAGATGGGTTTGTTTAACCTCAATCTCTCTCTCTCTCTCTTTGATTCCCTTTCTGGTTCTTCTCAGGGTCTCCAAGTTTCAGGCACTTCTCTAAACACCCTCTAATGTTTTGACTTTTGATGGTTAAATTTAAACAAAACTTAAAAGCTTTTCCAACTATTTTTACTCATTCTGAGAGTCATTTATCAATCCCATAGAGAGCCTGGATTGCCCCTATATAAGTGGATCACCCTGTTCATGTGTAGCTAACGTGTAACCTCCTTTATCCCATAAAGACAAGAGTTTTGCCCCTTCCTTCTGCGTAAAGCAACCAGAAGCCACTGAATCTTTCCTGCTCAAAACACAACCACTTCTAGGATATGTCCCACCACTGAGGTCACAACCAGCCCAACCTGAGGCAGTAAAAGTGCCCTCCAGGATGCTACACCATATTCTGGCTGCTAAGGTAATAATTTTATTTGCCTTGGCCCAAAAGACACGGTGTGGTTGACAATCTAGTCTGGACAGCTGCAAACCAACTCTTCCCATGTCAAAGGTATATTTCCTTTCAAAGCGCAGCTGCAGGCTATGGGAGCTATATGCACGCTGCTCCTCTCGTCTGTCCAGTTCCCTCGGCAAAAATTCTGCCTTGTGCTTCTTGCACTTACTGGAATCGCAGAGAGGCACATGAGAAGGCCTCTCAGATCCTCTAAACATTGTCCAGCTGCCACTAAAAAGGTGTCCTGACTTGAATTCATTTTTTAATTTTCTTTTTTAACAGACGACTACTCCGTGCTTTTGTGCAAAGCCATAGGAATTTTATTCTTGGACCAGTAGATAACCACAGCACATCTCTCCCAAGTTTCCAATGCCACAACCATTTTTCTTAATTTTGAAACTTTAAAGGAAGAATGCTGCTTTGGCTTCACAATTTTACACAACTTGCTAGAACCACGGGAGAACGTTACAATACCAAGCCACATGAAATGGAAACATTCAAACAGACCTTTGGGCTGGATCCTCTGCTTCCACCAAACTCCACTCAGCCCATGGCTGAGGAGTGTTTGGCTTGGGTAAGAGTCCTGGTGGCCAGCAAAAGTGGTTCGACCTCCCAGTGGAATTAAGAACTGCCCCAAATTTACTCAGAATTGTGTCCCTGACACCTGGGGACCTTCTGACAGCTGGTGATAACTGAAGCCCTACATACTGTCCTGTACTTGGGGACCCGGGAGTCACCCCAGCTCGCTGGCACAAACAGGTCTTTCCTAACACCTTTGGCAAGAGGTTCCTGAAGCTGGCTCCATGGGTTTTGCCGCCAACATCACAGTGAGAAGATACCAGAACAGTTCCAAGGAATCACTTTCCCTAAGAGGAAATGAAAAGAGAGACTGAAGCCACTGGCAAGCCATACGTTAGACATTTTGGTTAGAAGCAGCTAGACTGCACTTTGGAATGACGGCATTTTGCAGAATGCTTTGTTCTTCTGCGTGCATCGTACCCCCACAATTCATTACTCCAGCTACAGACAATGCTTTTAGTTTAGTCCTCCAAAACTGTACTTTCCTATCACAAATTTCCACATCACAACAGGGCTTAAAATACAATAGATGCCTTTAAGTTATGTCTTCTCCTGTAGACTAGCTGGCTCAGTCACTGCATTTCAGAAGGACACAGCACAGTTATAAGAACAATATAGGAACCTGCATGAAGAAAAGCATGGATGGCAGGAATCAAAAACAGAGATTCAAGAGAGCTGGACTTCCATATGACAGGCCTGTTCTGGGGTCTACACTGCTCAGATACTCAGGCATATGTAGTTGCTTTTGCAAGCACAGTATTCGGCTGAGATATTCCATCTCAGACCGATAGTTCCTTAGGCTGGGCTGCTCTGCTTCCCAGAGCAGAGCTCGCTGCTCCCTGGTCCTTCTTGCCTTCAGAGGACTAGACAGCCAAAACCAGGATTAGTTAGGTCAGAAGCCCATGCCTCTGTGCTAGGCACTAGTAAAACACATATATCACAGTATCTGCCCCAACAACTGGAAAAGCTACACATTTAATGTAGGTAAAGTTTTAGCAGGTAAAACCACTGTATTACCTCTCCTGTATACGGACATGTGAGGCACACAGCAATTCTGTGACCTGCCCAGGGTTAAGGACCATCTCCAAGTGGGATATGACACCCAGATCTGTTAACTGCTAACACACTGCCTTCTGCAGAAGGCCATTCTGCCTCCCGGTCAGAAGACAGCCCAATGCAAGCTGAGCTCATCCTACAAAGTTATTTCAAACAAAACAAAATCTCCCAATCCTGGATTTGAAAATGCTTTACAACACAAATGCTATAAATACTGAGAGAAGCAAGAACAGGAGCAGAATGAACTTATGAAACAGAGGCAATGAAAAAGAGATAGGATTTCAACTGAGGTGGAGAGCCGATGCAGAGATAAAGGAAAGTCTTTCCAGATGGCTGGAGCTGTGAGAAGCCTCTTACTCTGAAGGTGGCCATACTGGAAGAGACTGTTTGGAGTGATAATTGGGCTTCACTAAAGTCCCAGAAAAAACAGTTCTTTGCAGCAGGTCAGAGATTGCTCTCACAGAGAGGCAGAGTCCTCAGAAGATGTTGAAAGTGAGAATGCCTGTAAAGCCAGGCTGCATAGAGAGCAGAATCGCCGCAACAATTCGGGGAGCAGCCTCATGGAGTACCGACAGCCATGGACATGCAGTAGCAGCGCAAATCTTAGCATGTGAGAAATTCCCGAGTGCTCAGCCATCCCAGGTGGGTTCTGCAGCCTTGGCTGAATCTATGTGGCCTCTGCTTTGTTGCAACCAGTAGCTCACTCTGACCAGCCTAAAGGGACCTGGACAGGCTCCCCGGAGAAGTGGTCACGGCACAAGCCTGTCAGAGTTCAAGGAGCATCTGGACAACACTCTCAGCCATATGGTTTAGTTTTAGGTAGTCCTGTGAGGAGCAGGGAGTTGGACTTGATGATCCTTGTGGGTCCCTTCCAACTTGAGATATTCTATGATCCTATGACCTTAGAAGAGTCCCTGTTGTTGCAGTCACATCTATAAATCAGAGCACAGATGTATACAGTGATTTTGCAAATCCCTCCCAACAGTTGCCTTGTCTTCCTTAGCTTTGCATCCTTGGAAATGGCTGAGAAAAACCTACAGACTAATATCTTCTGAAAAGGCTTTTAAGGGCTCTTTTTTTGTCAGATTCCTCACCTGCTCTGTCAGGATGTTGTTTTAATGCCTTTCATATTTCCCATGAAAGACTATAAGCTCCCAAAGCCCCAGCATATCTGCCATCTCAGCGCTATCAGGAAAGAGCTGATGGGAATATGATTGTTAGTGATGATTACAAGTACTTTACCAACACAGGAAAGCATGTTCTGCATTAATTGCTAATCTATTTCAGCCAATTTGGCACCATGACAAATGCAACTGGTTGTATCTAACAAGCCGGGAGATCGGGAATTATTCTGTTTCAGTACATTATGTCCAGGGAGGAGAATCAACCGTTAATCCCAGGTGACTAGTTTCTTTATAAATATATTAGCAACATAATGGAGGGGTTTTTAATGGGATTATAACCACACAAGCAGACCCCAAGCAGCTGCTCTGCTAGTCAAAGGGAACATGGCTGACAATAAGATTTAAGAAACTGAATGCGGGGAAAATGGCAAACCTCTGGCATGGCACACTTAAATGACCTTACTGCTTAAAAGGAATTGAATTGTGTTGCATACATGAAAAGAAAATCAAATATGCTTAAAGCAATCTCTTTGGGCATGCTCATCACTACTCTCTCCCACCAATCCTCTGTCTAAAGCGGAGAAAATGGCCAAATCAAGGAGAACTCATCTTTTCATATACTAGGGATAGATTTTAAAGCCGCAGAGATTTCACTAATACACTGAGGAACTAAGGGGTCATTGTCAAGGGTGGCAGAGCCTATGTATTGTCACACAAACTTTGTGTTCCTTCCTCTGCAAAGCTGAAATAATTCATTTGAGTACAATATATCAGCCTATAAGCATGTCTTTGAGTGTCTGTGTGTGTATATGGGTTGGACTAGATGATCTTTAAAGGTGCCTTCCGACCCAACTATGATTTTATAAATTAATATATATAAACATATACGCAGAAAAGGAGACAGCGATGAGGCAGCCCCTGGGAATGACCTTACAATGGCACAAGAGAAGAAAAAAAATCACATTCAGAAATCAGCCTCAATACATTTCACAGATTCTGTCCACGGTAATAATACCTGGGTTCCCTTTCTTACCATTACTTTAACTGAGAGATATAAAGATGGTATTGTAACTCACAAAAGAAAGTTTGGGGTTTTTTTTTAAGTTTTAAAGTAATGAAAGACAACCATGTCCGTATAAATGGCACATACACCTCAAAATATAATATACATTTTTTGAGTCATGACTTGCTTGTAGTTCGGTGGCTTGAAGCCGAGGCTAGGATTTGGCTTTGTGGCTTTGAAAGGGATACTGTATGGTATAATGCACATAACTGTTATGAAATAAAAGCGCAGTAGTATGTAGCTGGTATAGCAAGATCTATTTAGGCGGCTTAACTTTAACATAATGAAAATAATTTCTAAAGTCCAGATCTAATTTGCGCAGCTGTGGAATTCTGTTCCTAGGGGCCCGTGGTTCAGGGTGGCAGAATGACTTGAAAGAGTACTTAAGCACTCGTTTAACACTAAACTACACCTTATATCACTCCAAAATGCTTTGTTAGCACCAGCTGAAATGAAGGACACTGATTCAACCAGCCTGACTAACCCACACTGCCTGTCTGCAACCCATTGATACCAACAAAATATCCCTTGTGATTTCAGTGGTTTGGGATCAGACCCACATGTTTTCTTGAACACCTCTTAAAATTTCAGGGCTTATCCTCCAGCTGCCTGGGCAGCAGTCTAGGTGACACTGTGCTTCCTTTCAAACACTGTGCCGAGATTGATCTCCTGGTCACCAAACACTGCTTAGTCCATCACGGTGGCACAGAAAGTGTTTAAGATATGTTTTTATATACATTTGCATGCATTAGCGGGGATACTGAGGCATGGAAAAGTTTAACTGGCCTCAGTTTTTATGGTTGTGATAGTTAGCTAATAAGGTTCAACAAACTCTATCACACCCTGACAGATTCTTCATGCATCACCAAATGTTGACAAGTACCTAACAGTGCCTCCGAAACAATTCCCAACTGTGTAAGTGCATCACCTTACAGCCAAGTAATGCAAATGCCTTCCTGCCTTTCCTGCATGACATGAATCGCTGTTAGGGAAGCTCTGCACCTTAAGACTAGTTGGTGTTAATACTTCTGTCGTGCATATAACAGTAGATGCAATATGATCCTCTGACACATTTACATTTCACTAATGATAAGCACGGGCCATGATGCACTAAAAATACTGTGGCTGTGGGGAGAATTAAGTGTATCTCTAGTCTCTGATTCAGGAGAGCAGTTAATGCTGTGATTAAGTCCATGGCTAGTCAGGACAAGACGGCTTATGTTTAAAGAGAGCTAAGTATGTCCGGTAGTTCAATCCTGAATAACACCAGCCTCCAGAACTGGGTCTGTACCAAGCCTGTGGAAGGATATCCCTAAGGAGCTAAAAGCCACTCCAACCCTGGCTGTCTGCTACTCAACGGATAAGATGTGCTTTGTTGAACTGGCCGTATCACAAAATGTAGCAACCTGCGCAGTTTTGAACCTATGTAACTTTAAAAAATCTAAACCAGAAGGTTACACTGCACACATTTCTCCTAAGGAAAGAAAAGGTTTGCAAGGGATGGCTATTAGGCACACTGAATAACACACCGCTGGCAGGGCACTCAGAGAGCAGTTCAAGGTGCCTTTCAGAATCCACAGAAAACCCACTAACAAATGCTGGAATTAAAAATGAAGACTTGCAGGGAGACAGGGGCTTTGAGCAGCACAGTATTTCAGATCAGCTTACTGGAAGCTTGAAAATATCACCGGCTTTCAGTCTGAAATGCGTCAGCAATCGTTTCATTTTTATCAAAACACAATTAGGCTGTGGTGAATGACAGCATAAATCTTAAATAGGAAAGATACAGGATGAAAGACCACCAGGGTGGAACATAACTGTAAACCTCTCCATAAAACTACATTTGAGTTCTGATCATATACACAGGAACTCCTTTAAATGATCCAGCAAGAATCTTAACTCACTGACTTCCAAAGAAAGTGTTACCAATTAAGTGGGAGAAACTTTAACAGTCAATTTTAATTACGCTAAGAGATTCACCAATCAATTCCCAGCTCAAGCTGAAGTTTTTACTAGAGACAACTGGAACCAATTTACATGCTTTTATGTTGCGTCTAGACTTTAATAAATGGTCTAAGCACGGAGCAATTCTATGCCAGTATCGAACTAGTTTTTGTGTGTACTGAGAAATGCACCAGTTTCTCTAAAATTCTGCAGTCTTGGTGTCTTGAAACTCTCCCCTGAGAAATTATTGCAGATTTTACTGAGCATATCACATAAGCACCACTGTGGGGATTGCTTACAATTAGTGATGCCACAGGTCGTCCTCCAGCTTGTTGCCTAAATCGAACAGATGCAAAGTGTGCAGAGCAGCTCTGCCCTTTAGTGTGAAATGGAATAGTTCTTCTGATTATAAGACATCATTCCTATTGAGTATTAACCCAAGTCCATTAGACCAAAAAATATCTAAATAACATGGAACCACCCAGGACAGCTACAAATTTTTAACTCATGGCCCAAACTGGTAAATCTAGGCAATCTTTCCAACACCTAAAAACCTTATCTTTCTGTTCTATCACCCCTCCTCTGCACCTCTCGTGGTCCTGATGAAGCTGTGGGCTGCTGTGCTAAAGGACTGAGCATCCAGTCAGTCCAGCAGCACTGATACAGGAAAAGGAAGCACCTGGTTGCTAGATTTTGTTTAAACATTGCCGAGCCTGCTGTAGCACACACGGTAGTACTCCAGCTATAGGAGACTCACTGCTACGGCACCACTTTGATCATTGCTGTAGGTCATGGAATCACTCAGAAACCAAAACAGTCTTGTTAAAAAATTAAGTTGAATTACCATGTAGGGAGCTCTGTTGCATTTTTTTTTTCTTCTCTCCCTTCCTTCTTTTTAAACATGCCTGTCAGGAGTGTGAAATTGTATGCATTCATCACTACTCTGCTGAGCAAAGGTTGTTAAATTCAGAAAGACATGTTTAATTAAACGGACTGATAAACATTCATATACTTGTATTCAGAGGGCACTGTATATAATTTTAATATTAAAAATCTGAGAGGTCGCTTTGGTGATTCACAACCTCTTGATATGTTTCTCACAGGACGATGTCAGCCTAACAAACCGGGGAGTTCTGCATGCCAAAGGTCTGACAAAGTTGGGCCTCCTTTTTCTAGAAGCAATGCAACAATTTACCTGCTACTGTATTTTAGGAAGAGGCAGCAAACAACTTTGGAAGTGCCACACCAGCTTGGTTGCAAACGGAGACAAAAACCGTGATAACCAGGAAGAGCTGGTTTCCATTTGCGGTAGCACGTAGCCCTTTGGTGCAGCAACAAGCAGAGGGGTCTCCAACTCCTATCTCCCTCTTCTATCTCACATCTCCCATCTCCTTCTTCCACCAGCTCCAGGCCATGAGGCCACACGCCAACCCTCGCAGTGTGTGCCTGCACAAAGGGTCACGCAGGCTCTGTAGGCCACTGGTTTGGGCAGCACATCTTGAGGACGTCTTTGGAGCTATTCTAAACCTGCAACATAAAGACTCTTTGGCTAAGTAGAGTACAAATCTACAGAAAAGAAGTCTGCTTGAGGGGCAGGACTGTGGGGAAAAGGAAGGAAAAGGAAGTAACTAATAAATGAGGTTACATGTCTAGGATCAGCCACCAGGCCGGTAACAGAGCTCGGACCAGCACCCGCCGGCCCGGTTCCCTATTCTGTTCACTGGAGTGGTTTGTCCAAGGTGTCACTCACAATTGCTGCCAGAATGAGCACAGCAGACTCCTACCCAGGCAGCTGGAGTCTTGACTGGACAAAGTATCCCTTAGTCTCAAGCGTTAATTTTGCTGAATGGCAATAATAGCTTATAAAAATCAAATAAAAAACAAATGCACCACATGTTGCAGGATGCTGGGGCTGTATGGGGTACTGTAAGCAAATGCTTTTTGCAAAGACAGGGAATGTTATTCATCATACTTGTCTGTGGTGGGCAATTTGGGGACTCACTCTAACACAGGATCCCTGACAACATAAAGAAGAACTGGTCAAAGCATTGTGCTTTTCAAAGTCAAAGGATTTTTTTTCCTTCTGTTCCCTTCAGAAAACATACCAAATTTCGGGACGTCACAGTGATCTCCACCACTTAAAATTAATTACTAGCAGTTAAGAATCTTCTGTTTCTTGCACACTTTCCTTATGCAGAATAATACACAATGTAAAGATTCACAGACTTTTGAGGAAGCACCATGATCTTCAGATCTGACCTTCTGAATAACACAGGCCAAAGCACTTCACTTAGTGGTCACTGTCTCAAGCCCAGATCTTGCGGCTGAACTGTAGCAAGTCATTCAGAAAGACATTCATCTTGATTTATGGGCACCCGTCTTGATGTGAGAACGCCACACAAAGCAGTTCCTGTCTCGAGCTTCATGCAATGAACTGCGAAGTTAAACTGGTTCGTGGGTTTGAAATGCCTGTAATCCAGTAAGATTCTCTCTCCGATTCCAGTCGGAAATAGTGTGTAGGTGGCTTATAAAACTTCCTTTCTACAGTGACCCCAAGTCTAAGCAAAAGGTCAGAATCATTTGTGTTGCTTCAAAGGCTCGATTGTTACTCAGGCCAAAAAGTTAGCCATGAAAAAAACTATATTCAATTATTCAATCTATGACATAGCTAAGATAAACATGGTGAAAGATTGTTGTTGTTCACTCAAATTCTTTCCCTACCGAGTGAAATTGTAATACCATTTTTCAGTGCATTAATTGCCTAGGGTTCTCATGCCAGGGGTTTTAAATCTTAGGTGCTAATAATTACATTTTGCTCCCAGATGCCTACATGGCCAACAGCCTTTCTTTATAGAAATTACAAAACAGGTGAAGGAAATCCTGGTCCCAGTAAAGTTAAAAGGAGTTTTCCCAGAGTTTGTAACCAGCAGAGCAGCATGCCCCTGCGGCAACAGTACCAATTCCAGTACCAACTGAGGTACCAACCCCGGTACCAGTTGAGGCACCAGTTCTGGCACTGATTGAGGTGAGGAAATTACTCCTTTTACTTGACTGAGGTTGTTAACTGTTACCCCTTGGCAAATAAAATCCTTGAAATGTGTCTGTTTTTCTGTAGGGGAGGCTACATAAGTCTGCATCTCACTACAGCCCAAGGACCCGGGTGTTGCTGTGCATGTGTCTATGCCCAGTAACACAACTATTCACACTGCTATGTGTTGTTACAACATAATAAAAGATGTAAAATACATACGTTATGCTGCAGAAAACAGACTACTACTACAATTACATGAACTGCTCATGTTTTAGTGCCACCAAGTGAAACCAGGACCTCACAATACAAGTATTTGACTGACAAGTGCTTAATGGACAGTACCCCATAGGACTTAAAACCAAACTAGACAAGGCAGGGAAACAAACAGCAGAAGACTGAGAAAGAGGAATTGATAGATAGCTGCAAAGATCAGGAACTGGACAAGACAGATCAGAGAATTAACTTGACCATCTACTACTTCCCAATAAATACTAATCATTCAAACGCCAGAAAGTCATTTATTAAGTTATAAGACCCTTCAACTTCAGTCAATAGTCATTCCATTTCAGTCTGGAGTGTACCTACCAAACAAACACACACAAGCCCAAGGAAGTGGTCTTTAAAACACAAAGTGATGGCTGAAGCTTCATGCTTACCCTTTCAAGTAATATAAACCTGAGAATAAATCCACCTGTTGGCCTTTCTTCAATGAGATCGTTAAAAAAACCTCTCTTTTATTTGCAAACAGCTTAGTGGCTACCAAAGAGCAATCACCAATAAACTTATTCCAAACAGAGATTAATTCCTGATTAATCAGTGAGAAGGGTTAAATCAGCATTAAGGAAAATGTGTAGCTACTGAAAAGTGAGCTTTTTCTGTACTAATTTATTGCAGCCTCCCATGCTGAGGCTAACTAGAATTGGATAAAAGAAGAAACATGAAAGGCCATAAAACCTGAGAAAGCAAATAATACAGCACAACAAGATAGACAGGGAATTGAGAAAATAATAATGACATGACCAAATAAAGTGCACATCTAGGTAAAAACCTGGTAATGGGAATGAATAAAATTGAGCTTTATGAAAAGTGAGTTCTGAAGAAGTCATCTGAAAAGAGCTGAACACTATTCTGGTTTTGGTTTGTTTGGGTTTTTTTTTAAATTAACAGTATATAAAAGTTAAAACAGATTTATTAGCAACGATAAGACTATAATACACGTAAGAACCCATTTATCTTTCCTCAAGATGTGCTACGCAATTTTCTTATGACTTTCAAATCCACACACTCAAATAAACAGTTGCTGAGTGGTTCTTACTCTAAGTTCTGCCTGTAAACAGTTTCATTGGCTTCACTGCAAGTACTTCTGATGTGTCTCTGAGAGAAACCCAAGACGAGCACTATATAACGAACCTTCTGCCATGTACACCATAATAAATAACCAACAAGTCAGACCGAGCCTGGTAGAAGGAGTGAAAATGTATCCAAGGAAGTGGTTATTGAGAGAAGAAAGGCCTCCTTCCCAAATTCTCATGGGAAAGCCCAACTTCTCGTTAGGCAACAGCCTGGAGGGAAACTTTTTGACCTGGCCTAGTCATAAGCAGAGCTGGGTATGAATTTCTTGTCTCTCCCCACCCAAACTTCAGAAATATCACCTTTAATACACCATAAGGAATATAAACCAACACAGATTTTAATAAAAACCAAAAACAACTGCTGCTCTAGTCTAACAGCCATGAGCTAAACATTTTACTTTACTAACTCAATAGAATTATGCTTCTTGATCTTATTATTTAAACAGAATCAAACCCTTTAAAGTTTTGGGGAAAAAAAAAAAGAGCAAGTGCAAACTATATAAAAAGGGAAAGGGTAACTTGAAGTGTTGTGGGAATGACCCAACACAAGAGTGTGATTCCCACATTGATCAAGCCCCATGAGCTGAGATTTGGGCCTTTTTGGTAAAAGCAGCTCCATCAGCAGCCCTTAGAGCCCTTCCATTATGCGGCACCACTGTAAATAGAATTGTCGGCTAACTACAGAATATAACATGGTGTTTGCAAAGGCGCTGAGACCTGATTTAATTCACTCCTTTCTACATCAGTAAGTGTGTGACAATTCAATTGAAGAAAAGGTAAACTAGGGAGCCCAGGTTTCTTTTCCAGCATGCTTTCCTAAATAAGATTTGCTAGCACTATATAGACATTTATGGGACGTTGTTCGTGGGAGCTGTGACAGTGACATGCTTGTACTCTTTGTTATGAATTGACCATAATGATAAACACATCTGTCTTAAGCAAGGAATTTTTTTAAGGATTGGAGAATGATGCCTTTTGATTGAAGCATTTGCTCCAATTATGTGTTTTTCTGTGACTTTTTCTTTCTATTTTTAGTAAGGCAAAGCAAGACCAGGAAGGGGAGAAAGGGAGAGAGAGAAAGGAAGAGAGAAGAGGAGGGAGAAGAAGAAAAAGGGAAAGGAAGGAAGGAAGGAAGGAAGGAAGGAAGGAAGGAAGGAAGGAAGGAAGAGAAAGAGAGAGAAAGAGAAAGAAAGAGAGAGAAAGAGAGAGAAAGAGAGAGAAAGAGAGAGAAAGAGAGAGAAAGCAAGCAAGCAGCTGGTGCTGAAAGTGAGCAAGACTCTCATTTTCTTCTGTCTTTTAATAAATCATTGTAGCAGCTTTGTGACAGGTCTCTGTTATCCATAATGCCCAAGCAAACAGCTTTTCTTTTAGCCTCTATTCAGCTGGCTGCCAGGGAAGCAGGACTGCGGGCAGGAAACTTCAGTGGCTCAGCCTGCTCCCCTGTAATTCAATTAGAAAAGCAAGCATGAAGTCAATATTCATTGCGCCAGCACAGAACTGCGCGGCACAATGAAATGATAATGAGAAAGTTCACAAAGGAGACGGGCTTAATGATAAGTTTTTAAAGATGTGCTGCAGCGGGTGACCCTCTGTACGACTGGCAAACATACACGGGCATATGGGTCTTTACCCTCAGGGATTTACTCCCATCCCCTGCCATCTGTATCCAGGGCAGACGGCCGATTGTGAATCCAAGGGAATCTCATGATATACTGTCTTAGGTTGCCCTATTCAGCTATTTTGCATCTCTGAAGGGAAAGAAGACGTGTTTCTTAAACACCCAGGCCCCAAGGGAACATACAATTTACTGGATTACAGGCAATGTGGCTCCAAGGGACGTGGAGCTGGGACTCCCAAGTCCGGCAGGAAGGCACAGAGCGAGAAGTCACGAGAGAAAACATCCAGCACTCGGTGGAAGTGCAGAAGAGCTGCACCCTTGTGCTTCCAGAGCAAAGCAGCACTCGGGCCCTGCAATCATGAGAACTTGAAGCATTTGTGCTTTAAACTGATGAGTACTTGGGAAATGCTGAACTTAGTTCTGCAGCTCCCTCGCAGAGAGATCCCACACTGGAGAAGGGCTCTGCGTGATTTCCTTTCTTCTCCTTTTAGCACTTTGCTGGTGACGAGAAAATCTGTAGTTATTTATTTTGTAAACATCACTGTATTTGGTTTTAAAAATAATGAATGATTGAAGTAGTAATTAAAAGAACAGCATTGTGTATACAAGCCCAGAGTTGCCTTGTTCTAATTTTGTTTTGGGATCCAACATTTCAGATATGACAGAATTTGTTCTTTTTAAAATGACTTCCATGGTAAAGCCTGGGCCCCTCACAGGGAGACCTGGGCCTCATTCTTTTTGGTGCAACACAGAAGCAGCGAGTGGCCTCGACTCTGAGCAGGCAAACACAAGAAACAGAAAGTTTTTCTTTTCTTCTCCTTTAACAAAAGGGAAACAGGGCACACAGAGCTTATACAAGTTCCCCGAGGTCACACAGGGTGTCAGTGACAGAGTCACAAATTGAATTCAGATTATCAGGCTCTTGGTCTCAGTTCATGTCATATTGTGGTGCAGGGCACTCCAAAGCTTTAATGTCATATTCAGAAATAAGTTGTTATTTCCCTAAATTAGTATCTCAGCCTCAACATATATTAACATTTCACATAACTCTGTCATCAGTAATAGCCACTTAATATGCTAGTAAATAATTAATACAAGTCAACGGCTGTATATTTTCTTAAATTCAGGAGGTATTTTTCAACACCGCTCATGACAACAGCCCATTTTTACTTCAGAGCCCAACAAAAAGGAAGTCAATTTTGCCATTCTTCCTGATTCAAAAAGCCTTCAACTGCTAATAATAGAAGTGGGTGGCAAATTGCTTCATCGGCACTAGGAAGCTCTTCATGTCCTATTGGGCCTGTTCTTCAGCTGCTATAAACCCACGCAGCTCCGCCAAAGGCAATTCAGCTTCATCAAGTCACGCAAGCCAAGGGCAGATGTGTTTGTGTTTCGCTGCCCGCTGAATCTCTTCACACTGACCCAATCTCCGCATTTCAAAGGGAGGATGAAGCACTGCCCACAACTGGAGCTTTGCTCAGGGATCTAACAGGTAGAACAGGCTGGCTGGATGTGTCTTAAAGCTGTCACACTTCTCCAGAAATCCTCTGTAGGGAAAAACAGAGCTAACCACCAGAAACAGCAAACCTGGCCCAACAGGCTGTGACAACATCCTGGACTCAACGCTCACCCCTCTGGAACATAACACAGGATGACAGCAAAACATCTCCGAACAAGCTGCTTTCTTCCAATGCTGATCAACAGACGTTACATGAAAAAAGGGAAGAGTTTATTTCTAAAGCTGCCCACACTTGTGGCTGCTTCTGCAGTTCAAAGTGTTCAACAAGTTTCTTGCCCTAACTGCAATTTATTGGCTTTTGCCAGAATTTTGAAGGGTTACAAACCCTTGTGGGACATAAAACCCTTCTCCTGGCAGAAGGGATCAGATGCTGAACTGATGGACATTCATATCTATATTGAATTATGCCAGAAAAGGGCCAGATCCCAGGACTTTACCTTGTGGTTAATTAATCTCCAGTGCAATTCTCAAAGATGCTAGAGAAAAAGAGGTAGGATAGCCACACCTTCTGTATGGATTTGTGCTCATTCTTACCATTATATAAAAGGCCAGATAAAATAAGAAGTACTAGTCACTTTAGATATCAATACAGAACACAATTATGCTCTTTTCACAGGTATATAAATGCTAGTTTTCACAACTAAATGCAAATTTTGGGTACTCTCCAAAGGATCAGTGTGTAAAACAGAGTCCTCGCTGCTCAAAACAACCAGAGGTCAAATGTCCCTGTGTAACTCCTGGATGTAGCTGTCAGAAGTGATCACGATAACTTCCCTTTTCTTATTTTAGAGGCAGCACTCTCACTCTTATGTAACAAAGGCAAAATGTGTTGAGGTCAGGGATTCAGAGGCACCAGCTTCATCCATGAAACAGCCTTTGCTTCTCAGTGCCAGGCCCTGGGAAGTTCACGAGACACCACAGGTATCTCTCTCCCTCTAGTTATCACTTGTTCATGTCAGACCCTGCTATCCTGTTTTATGCTCTGGGCTTTGATGGGAGATGCTGTCTGCACAATATCCTCACCGAGAATTGTTTTTTCCAGGAGACATTAATGCATGTAATTGGCGCATGCTTTTCTGGAGTATTTCTATCACCTTTCAAAAGATAGAGACAATCAAATCTCTCCTCCACTCATCAGAGTAATGCTTAAAGCATCAAGTGGGGAATTCCAGGCAGGCTTATGGCTGGTACTTTACATTTTCTCAAGCAGCAAGGTAACACGGGACAAGGACTGTCACAGTGTTTATTTTGAGTTCCCTGGTGAGAAAAACATTTCACACTTATCCTGGATGGTTGAAACCTTCCTCCCCTCCTGGCGATGTCAGGCTGTTTCTGCCGTTCTTATCCAGCTGCTGTCACTTGACTTCAGCCATCCCCTCTGAACACACATCACTGAAATCAGGTATCCTAGGTCAGACTCTAAACTTCATCCCAATGGTAAGGTAAAATAGAGCTCTCAGCTCATTAGAGATGAGCTCAAAACTCATGAGCTCACCTTAAAGGAAGGAAAAGTACTAGGAAAAGACAAAAATCCTTCTCAAAGTTCTGCATCGCACGAGTACCTGTTATGCTGTTTTCAGCCCTCAACTAGGCCACTTCAGAACAGAAGGATGGAGAAAAATACACTCAAAAGGGAAAAGGTAGTCTTGTAATTAAGTGATTGGCCTGACCAGGGTTTAATTTCAAACACTGACATTAGACTGCTTTGTATCAATGGGCAGATGGAGCTATGGGTTCTCTTCACCCTTCCATTTTAAGAATAAATCAGAGATGATTACACTTCTCTCCATTCTTTGTTTTGTTTGCCAGTGTTTAGAGGCAGATATTTTTTCATTTGAGCAGAAATCAGCTTGCACAACAGCCCTCTCAGCTTCTGAGAGATCGCTGTGTTGTGATACACCTTTTATTTGTGCACTACAGAACATGCCCAGATGACAAGGAACGCAATGCACTTCTACGCTCCGTGTGTCCTTCCAGCAAAAAGAAGTGAATTTGGAGGTGGAGACACAGGTGATCTAGGTACAGGTTACAGCCAAAGTCCTACAAAATTGCACACTGAATTCAACCCAGCAGAGCAATTACAGAAACACAGAATGGAGACTCTATTTTTGTTATTAATAATAAAGGTGCCGCAACCAGTGAATCCAGAGCTATGCAATTACAAGGAGACATGCAGTGTACACAATCAGGAATCCTTATCAGATTGTTTGGTCTATCTTTTCCATTTAAAAGTGATGTTTAAACGATGTTTATAGACAAAAGAATTGATCAATGAACCTGTCATTTGGTCATGAGTAACATGGAAAAAATTAATCAGGTGACGAAAATATTGCCATTTCTCTATTTGGGGAATAAATTGAAGATATTTGAAAAAGATTTTGTCAAAACTTTGGGGACACGTGCATCAGCAAAGTCAAATGTTACATCTTCCAAAATTTCCCACAAGCAAACATCTCTAAAGAGATTTGAAAATTAGATTTTCCAAAGGTAAAACAGCTGGAAAAAAAACAAAAACAGAGATTTACTATTATTTAAGCTTTTCAGCTGCTCCCTAAGAAAATAAACTTGGAGTTAAACAAAAACTCCACTGTTTTCCCACAAAATAAATAACAGTAACATTATACCCACTAAACAGGAATCAGCTGTATAAACAGTTTACCTGCCTCTGACAGCATCAACTATAGAGAGAATTGCTGGGCTACTGGATTAAAAGAAGGAATAGCCCAAGTTATGGCAACCATTGTAACCCAATCCATAATAAATATGAAGTAGCAAGTAGGAGGGGAAAATACCTAAAATCTTCATAATCTCAATTAATCATCTTCACATTCTATAGCTGAAAAAAAGTGACAATGACCACACTCTTCTCCTGCTTGTGACTTAAAGCTTGTTCAACAGTTGCCATCATGAGCCCTTGATTCAAAAGATAATTCTTTAACCAGCTAATCTCAGTTCAGTCTTTTCTGAAACTTGGGTATCTGATTCTCCACATTAATTCCCTTCACTCACAGATAGACAGACATTCTGTGCCATTCAAAAGTATTTTGCAGCTCGGAAACAATATCCTATTTTTCTGTCATGCAGTCCCCCTGAATACTTTAATGAATTAAATCTGAAGAGCTCATGGGCCTCACACAGTCCACACCAGGGAAAAGAGAAAACAGTATCAATCATTTTCAGAGCATCATTCTCTGCAAACTGGAACTATAACAACTCAGTGATTAAAAGATCTGCAGTTGTGAACACTAAGAAATGGGAGCCTTTGAAACATGTCAGCATGGCAGAAACATCTCTCCCCCCACTCCCATCCTTCCCACCAGCTCAGCATATGTAAACTTTTAGGTACTGCGTGTTCAAGTTGTTCCCACAATATATAACAGTAAAAAGTATGCTGTTGCGGAACAGAGGCATGTGTAATAAATACTTTGTGTGCTCAAGAGCCTAGGAATAGAATGCAGGCTGCATGTGTACTACAGACTTATGTCAACATAGCTAGATCCATCAGGTGCATGAAGAGAAACGATCCTGAGGGACACAGCTGGGTTTCAGAAGCTGCCTCCACAGCCTTATTTATAGCAGCAGAAAGAAGCGTCCGTGTTCTAGTTCAGCTCTTGACAAAAGGATATATAACAGAGCTTTGCTAATGGGGCTGCATCTACAGTAGGAGTACCTCAGCTGTAGAGCATATGATATTTGCAACTGATACAAATCACCCAGGACAAATCTGGCACAAGATCTAGGGATAAAAGCTGGATGTGGAGGGCTTACACCTAGCACTTTCTATGACAGTGGTCTGTGAAGAATGAGAAGGGCTTGACTCTGCCTTGCCCCAAATTTTGTGCAGTCATCCTCTTCAAAGCAACCAATATGAAGAATCTTCTCTCTTCAGCCTTGGATACTGGTACCTTTCACACTACTTTGTGAACAGCTTTGTTTGGTAACCAAGTGCCTTGAAATAACAAACCTGAGTCCTCTCATACAATTTCAACTTTATCATGCCAGTAGTCGCTTTTCTTTTAGAGGATTTGTAATAGGAACTGAATGCTTAATTCCTCTTTGTGCTTCTTTGGACCAGATCCTCGGCTAGTACAAACTAACTTAACACCCACAGATGTCACAAAATCTTCCTGTATTTATACCAGCTGAAGATCCAGCCTTTGTTTGCCAATTAAGGTGTTGCTCCTTCTAGTCCAAGTAATTCCTAACATTACTGTGATTTACAACACTACCAGGAACATTCTCTAGAATATGTCTGTGTAGCTAATATATGGTCAACAGAAAAAACACAGGGATATGGCCACAAAAATATCCTATAACTAACTTGCTGCTTTGGGACAGACTTCATCGTTCACTTCCCTCAGATGCTCTCCTGCCTCCTTCCTCACACCCTGAGCGCTGTCAGTTTGCTGTCAGCTTTACAGTATCAAGCGTGTGATCTCCCTGCTGGTACCCTGTTCAGTGTCATTTAAGCTGGCCAGTCTGCAAGGCTACCAAGGTCAAGGAACTATCAGGAGTAAGGTTTCTTAAGTGCAACGTGTGAGACACCATCTGACACTGTTTATAGATAGAGTTAGCCTCTTATTGACCACAGGATAGAAGTTAAAAGCATTGCTTTGGGAGTTCAAATGTGTTAACCTCTGAAGTGATGTTTAAATTAGGGTTATAAAAGGCCTAAAGTTTTGATCAGAGGCTTGGAGAATAAAAAGGATTTGGAAAAATTTTAGAGTGGGATCAGAGTAGCTGCACTGAGTGTGCCAACTGCTATATTATTGTTGTTTTAATTGAGTCCATCTATCAGGTCTGTGCATTATGTGATCCAGTTCCAAAGATGTTTCCCTGCTGCAGCTGACAAAATACAGACTATACACTTCAAATGCAGTTGTCGGTCTTTAAAACAGGCTGTTACAAAACATGTTGGCTGCTCTAGCAATCAATAATGGGAAGGGCAGTGTACGTTGGACTAATTCCCAAACAATTAAATACTTGCCAGTGTAAAGCAAAAAACGACGAGAGACCACGCCAAAAACTTGTTCACTGTTTGGCAACCCACAGTATTACAAACACTGATGGTTTAATAATCAGGCAAAATTAACAAAGCTGGAACAGCAGAAACATTTTCTGAGAAGTTTTCTGATGAATACGCTGAGGAGGTAACAAATATACCTTCCCTTGAATTGTAACCACATGCCACCTGGAATTCCTGATGCCCTGTTTTCCTGGAAGTTGACTCACAGAGGAGGAGGTTACATACCTGGCGTGAATTGCCTACACAAATTATGAAGACACCGCACCACCTTCAAGTGAGAGGAGCGATGCCTCTTACCCAGAAAGGAGGCTCCAAACTGCTTAAATGTTTTGAAACACTGGACCTGCACTCTGCAGGCTGGCAAAGAATAATTCAGCCAAGCCCTGAGAATAAGGGAAGGAAAGTGCTATGTCAGGGTGCAGTGAGGGCCAGCTCCTCCCTAAGGGACACACGACGACACAGCCTGGGGACAGGCCAGCGAGGTGAGCAGGGCAGGTCTAAGGTGACAGTCCAGGGGCAGCCCAGAGCCTGGACCACTAGCCAGGTTCGTGGAGAGCTAAGGCCAAGCCAGGATGTTAGGCTGCAGGTCAGGCCCAGCATAGCAGGGCCCATGGCGAGGGCAGGGCTGTGGCAGTGCTGGAGCATCCTGCAGTGTCACTGTAGGATGCTTTCGTTTAGCCAGAACAAAGTGTTAAATATGGCAACGCTTTGAGTACCATTATTAATTTTTCCGCATTTGTGATCTATCTTATCAATACAGAAAAGAGACAGAAAGCACCAAAACTGCCGAGAAAGAATGGCAGAAAGGTCCAGGCTGTATGCTATTCCAATGGCTATGCTTAAAAAGTATGAATGTCCTTTCGTGACTCCATGGTCTTGCAATAAGTACGCTATCTCTCTGCACCAAAATAATAAGGCTTGGGCACCCATGTTTTGATTTACAGGTGGAAGGAGGGAGCCACTTAGGGGCTTAGAGACAACCTTTCCTTTGCTATTAATGCCAATTAATGTGGCATGTTTATTTGTTCTCATCTAATATGCAGCTACATGGCTGTTTCCCTCAGCCCTGCCATTCAGACAAGGGCTGGGCACAGGACAGACTGAGAGGTGCCTGCAGCCTGAGGGGACAGATGATGCTTCAGAGATGTTGTGGTGTCAGTCAACGGTTATTGCTCCTGTGGCCAGAAACAGAGACCCTAACTGGCATTACAGAATAGCCCTGAGTGGAAACAGGCCATGCAAGTCATTCTTTTTCTGGACTTGTGCTAACAGCTACCGCAAATCTCCTTAGGCTTTCAAATCGTGGAAACTGTGGTAGATGTTGGTATTGTTTCTCTGAAACATAACAGGAGATGTTATGTACTCAGCTATTCTTGCTGCTTGCTACTGCAGTGTACCCTGTTTACAGTGATGTTATAGGATATAAGATCCATACTCGCCTTTTCTATCTCCACCAATTATCTGGGATAATAATCTCTTCATACTTTCTAATCCATTCACTGCATAGCTGAGGAAATGACAAAGTATAAGTAGCTATTAACCTTGCGTTAAAAGTCATTTAGAATGCTCCCAGTACACACACACAAACCTTTGAGCTGGATTTACCTTCAAGACATTTCTCTTTCAAAAGATGGTGCATGTGTCTGGGACAACTAACATTACTAGAAAGCAAATATTCTGGTGCTTAAATTAACACAAAACAGGTTGGTTTCTCTACCTCTCCTCCTCTTCCCCACCAGCCTTTCTCATGTTCTTATTTTTTTCCTTCATTCCTGTCTTCCTTCGCTGCTTTCTTAACCATGGTACATGGAACTAAAATGAGAGCAACTGGATATAGAAATACATATCTAGTAGCACTTACGCTTCTGGTAAAGCATGTTGCTGTGTGATCTCTAGGCATGCACAGAGAAAGATGAAACAAAGCAAAGTTACCTAGTAAGTGACAGTCTTAATATCCCAGACTTCCATTTCAAAGTGCTGCAGAATATAGTTCACTTTCTTTAATCCTGCAATAAACTGTGTATCAAATCTCTGTAGACCAGACCCCAAATAGTCCAAGTCCAATGCCATGCAACCCTTCCATCTGCCACTCAGCTCTCAGGAAAAGAACTGTCCCAGACAGGATGTGTAAAGACATTGTCAAAATACAGTGATCTGTAGCACAAAGTCTCAATGTCAAGAACAATCTCTAATTAATGAACGAAAAAACGTTGACAATCTCACTAGAGTGTGGACCCACCACTACTCAGGCATCTTCCTTCTTTCATCCTTCATTTTTATTCTGAGGAGAAGGAGATGTTGTTAGAAAATTAATTGTGTTAGGATATATGAGTTTGTAGCAGAAGATACAAAGTTTTACCCAGTGCTTTAAAAGGAAATGCACTGATTTGAGATGCAGTCTAACTCAAATTGCCTGCTGGCAAACAGTTCGACTGAAACCCTGGGAAAACTGGACCAACACAATGTGCCCTGTAATAGGAAACTAAAATATCCTTCTAGAGGCTAATTTTGACCCTAAAAGGTTGGGAGATTTTTTGAGCTTTCTCATAGTGCTAATACCTTTTTTCCTAAGTCAGGATCATTATAGATGGAGGTACAATCTGATCTGCAATTTGCAGTTATCAGAGGACTTGGAATATCTCACTGACTTTAAAACTGATGCTTTGAGTATTCCATTCTAGCAGGAATCAGCAGACATTTAGAAGAGAAACCTCATATCCTGATCACTACCCATTTAAAGGAATTACGTAAAAAAAAAATAGTTTGGTTCTTTAAAATTCATAAAAATGCAAACTTGACTTTCCGTATTTTAAAAGTGGACTAGAACATGAGTTGGTTGACTTAAGGTAATATTTTAACCAGAACGTGCAAGAAAAGAAACATCCTAATTGACTGAAAATCCAGCTGTGGACTTAAAATAGAATTTTTAAAAGTCACATTTTTCATGTTACTAAGTTCAGCACTGTCTAGTCTTTGAAGAAATGGATTGGCTCGACAGAGCAGGCTGGAGCACTCAGCATTCACACGGGAACTCTCTTCTGCTGTCAACTGGCCCAAGAGCATGGCTGTGAGACTTACCATGTCCTGGCTGCGAGCTATTAAATGTATCTGCGAGGGCCACCTCTGAGCTTGAAGGAGAGATTTAGGGATGGAACTTTTTAAGCTTTTTGTGGATGCTTTGTTCTGGTTTAAAACATCTTTGCCTTCACCGGAGAGATTTTCAAAGCTGAGGAAAGAATCTGTGGGCTGGATCCATTCCATTGTAATAGTAATTAAACTCTATATTCCTGAAGGCCCAATCTAACTCTTAATGAAATAAACAGCATTGCGCCTATTAGGTTCTACAGAGGCAGGATCCAGTTCCATCTGCTTTGGGTTCTTCACATGAATGCTTCTTAACTGTGATCAAGACAGCAGCAGATAGGAATCAAAGTAAAGGAAAGTGTTTGAAATCAGTATCTCTAGCACAATAACTAATCTGTTCCACATTTTCCACTATCAGTCACTTACTGGAAACTCCAAAAAACATATCAATTGTCTGTTTTATTAGCATTCTGTACTTAAACCAACAACTTAATGCATCGATTTCTATGCAACACCCACATCGTAACCATATACATTAAAACCCTGCAGTGCCAAGTGTTTCAGGGATCCTGAAATGAGTCCCTGCTAGCACTAACTTTTCCATCATCGAGGCCTTTCCCCTACCCACTGAACTCTCCCTCTATTTCCTTGCTGCCTCATGACTCACCACTGAACCATGTTGTCTGGGCAATGCAACCAAGCGATCTCCAGCCACGGAGCCCCAAAACCCTCCTCACTCAAAAGCAGTGCAGTAGCAACGTTCTAAAATCCAGCTGAACGCGCAAGGCTTCTGACTTCACTTAGAACCAATACTGGTTGGAAAAAAATGCTGATTTGGTGAAATCAAGACATTCCACACAATTTTTTTTTTATTTTTTTTTCTTTTTAAATAAAGGGAAAAAAAAAATCAAGGAACCTTTCAACCTGAAACCTCTTTAGTTTCCTGACAGCTCATCTATCCAGCACATTGACAGCTCATCAGGTGGAGAGCCATCCAGCATCTGCAGTTTATTACCCAGATGGAGCCAGGGGACCTCAGGCTTCCAACTGATCACTGGAAAGCTCTGCAGTAAGACCTCCTATTTATCTCCATTTATAAGCTTCAGAGACAAGGTTCTTCAGAGAGTGAAAAATCAATGTGGCTGAACGGAAATTAGCAAATGCCGGGGCATTTGCAGAAGCTGGGGATTTGGCCCTTGTTTTGTAATATTTGATTAAAACAGACTTCCACATCTCAAATGCTACACCGCCAAAGTTGAACATCAACTGCATGAGCAGCTGTGTGGCAGGATGTGGAAAACTACTTTGTGTTAATGATTCTGTGCTCAGATCAATATTCTACCGTTTCCCCATGAACAAGTTAGTGTTTCACAGAAGATAACACAGTGGAAGCAACAAGTGTCAAATCACTAGGGCACTTCCAAATTTCATATAGCTGCAATCCTGTGCTGCAAGCATTTGAAAGGCTGCCTGAAGTAAAATAATAATAATTGCATAAAACATAAGCAAAAGAATCTCATTGTTCTATGAAATGTAGCATTTAATCACATGGGTCCTTGCTGTTTGGAGAATAAGAGAGTCAAAGAACTCCAATGAATCCTCTTTAACAGGAGGTCCATCAACTTATGGCTGTTTATGTCACATAAAGGCTGATCATATGCCTGACTCCCACTCGGTATTTTTTAAAGAATTAATGGTGTATATATCATATGATTAAAGCCATTGCAGGGTGTTTTATAACTGCAGGATCTCTTTATAAACTGTGAGCTTATAATGTGACCTAAACCTGGCTGTTTTATGAATTGTTTTAGTTTGTGAGAAAAACAACCAGTAATGTTTCCTTAATTACCTGCATAGTCATCTAGAAGGTTTTCCGAGGTGCCTCTTATTCAAATCTTTCTACCTGCCTTCATTAAAATTCTGTGAAGCTCTGCTAATTAGCCAGAAAGGCCTCTACCTTGAACAGCCTGTCCCATCTGTGATTACAAACCTGTGTTGCTCTCTCCACTGGGACTTCACAGATACCAATTTCCAGGGTGACAGTGCCAAATGTGAGCCCACGGTGACCACAGTTCTATACAAACACACTCTGCTTGCCCACTAATCACATGTGATTTTTCCCCATTCGTGTTTTTTGTCCAAATCCCAGAAGGCTGTTGTGGGTGTCTGATCTATCAGTCTTTACCCTCTCATTTTAAGGGGTCTGGAAGAGAATGAAGAATGCTGTAGTATGAGATATAGTTCACTAATATGAGCATGGTAAAGATCTTTGACACTGTTAAAACCACCTGTTAAAATGAATACATCCAACAAAACCTTATCTCTCTTGATGGTATGAAAAGCTAAGCACTTTATCCCAAAAGTTTTCTGTGCTCTCATTTCTTTTTCCAGATCTATTTCCAGTTCTGACATTTAAAGACGGCTTCAAACTATTCCTGTCTGTAAAGTACCACCTAATTTATTAGCATTCTGCTCTAGAAACCTCTCCTGCTTCTATGCTGCTCAAAATTGGAAAGGGTTAAATATCTGGGCAGTGGGGATCATCCAATACAGGCTCAAAAGTCAGCAAAGCCCAGTTTTTATTTTTCCGATGCAGGAAGAGACTGATAATTAGAAGAATAACAATGAAGTTACATTCACAGCCAGGGAACAGAGAAGCCTGTGAAGCAACCATGGATAAAAAGTACGAGACAGGTGGGGGAGAAGGGACGTCTGTTCCCAGAACAACAGGCCAAGAGGGACAGGATGAGGGGAGCTCAGCTTGTTGCAACCCCCCCTGAGCTGCTAGATCAGTTTGTTTTAGCCTGATATGATTTTTAGCTCTCTTTGGAAGACACATGTATTTGACACAGTGCTTGTTCTCCTTACTGTCACTACTAAACCCTTTTTATTCCTCTGCAGGGAAAGTTCAGTCGCTGGATCTGTCTACTCCTTCTCCCATCTCTTCCCCTCCCCTCTGACCCTCAAAGCCAAGACATGAAGTTACATTTCTCTATTTCTTCCATCAGCTATTGTGGTATGAGAGTTCCACTAAGACATGGGCACGTTCCAAAAATAACATGCGAATAAGGACTTCTGTGTTTTTAAGACCTGACCCAAAATATTTATTTATCCAGAAGTTGAAATTCTCACGAGCAATGGGTGAAATTCTGAGAAGAGAAGATCTGCAGCAGGCCTGGACATAACACTGAATCTCAAGGCAACAAGTGTTATAACACAGGCAATGGAGGATAAGCCATAAACCAAGCGTCAGCAGAAATCTAGATATTAACATCATTTCATAACTCACATCAATCACTTTTATATTAGAAAGGAGTGAGAATGAAAGCATAGGTACACTTAAATAATAATAAGGATTCCTACAAATCCTAGAATGAGTTACTACTGACGGCACAGTAATGGATTGTTACGGCAAACAGGAGATTCACAGTTTCCCAGGAGGCTTATTCCCCCACTGCAGGATACAAATAATTCCCGTTGACTTCAGTGCCTTTCCTGCCATGAAGGACTAGGAATTTATTGGCTTCAGTGGGAGTTATGAATAACTTGCATGAGGAAAATTAAACACTAAAGAAACAAATTAAGAATGATCCTGTCTACTTCTTAAATCTATTTCAAATATTTCAGTGCTAGCTGGAAAAAACACTCTCAGTTCAAAGTTACCCATCCATAGAAACTAAAATTTCTAGCAATATCTATAAACAAATGTATATTGCCAGTGTAGAGAAGAAGTAGCAACAAAAGCCATGAGAAGCTGAAAGATTTCTCATGGAAGAAATTCTCTGTAAAGTATTTGTCTCGTGGGCAGATGTCATCAGCCAAGATGCCTTCACCCTGCAGATGCACACAGGATTCCCTTACTAACACAGTGTAGTGATCTTGCTGTAATTGTGCGCTTTGTTTCATTTACCAGTGAAGAGCAATTACATTTAAAAATCAGCCCACATAACAGGTTCTACTTTTTGCCAGATGTGTGATTAAAATTGCCATCCTGCCCATCGGTAGCACGTGTCTGACAGTATATTTGGTGCAAAAGAAGGAAGGTCCTTCTTTGAGAACCATATTTGGAGAAAATTCATTGCTATAAAGGAGACATAAGGGCTAATATTTAATCTGGTAGACCAGCAGATGGACAATCACACAGCTGTTGACCTACCTAGTCAGGCGTATCGCATTTCCACAACAGGAAAGCGATTTCAAGAAACCAGTGAAATGTGCATGTTTGGCAGCTAAGTGGGTGAGCACAGGACCAATGAGGATTGGATTGCTTACCACCTCCTCGCAGACATTGAGCTGGGGCAACTCCTAACAACAGGAAACACGGCCAGAGGATCTGCTCCAGGGTAGTGACTTGGATGGAAGGAGATGCTGCTGGAATCTCCACTGGAATGGCAGCACTGAAGGAATCGCTCCTGGAACAAGGAATTAATAAAATACTCAGACATCCCAGGAAGTCTCCCAGCGATGTCAGTGAGACTATGGGCATAGGTGAGGGAACAAACCTGAAAAGGCAGGGCTTTGCAACAAGAGGAAAATGTATGTAGCACTCTTCACCTCAAAATCAGTAATTTTATATATGCTATAGCATTTGGTTTCAGTTAAGCTTTTCCGAGCTGATGGAGACTTGCAAAACTGAGTAAACTATGGAAATACGTCCTTGTAAATGTCACCTTTATGTAGCAGATAGGGATTATGCAACATGTTGGTTATTTTCAACTTCCCATTTAAAAATGAAAATTATTTTGCTTTGACAAACTCTACTGCCCCTGAAACATCTCCAAAAGGTATCACTGCCAGGTGTCTCAGGTTGCACTAGAAATGTCAGATGATTTTTAGTCACATAGCCCTCAGTAAACTGAGGGGAGGATCATATTATGGTAAAGTGGTTCAATACTATCATAGAAAGTCTGCATCCAGCTGGAAAGGAAACAACATCTCGCAGAGTATTCAGTACCATATATGATGGCAGGACTGTTTGGGGACATTGGAATTGCTCTATATACTTATTTTCCTTTTAAGTAGAATGTAGGCTCTGAAAAACTAACAGTGTGTACACAAGATTATAAGCAATGTATTTGCTGGAATTGGTTTGCCTTTGGTCTTGAAGAAAGCGTGCACAGCTTGTATGACAAAGTAATACAGGTTTTGCTGAAAGGGAATGAAGTAGAGATGCTGTTTTGTAAATTATTTAGAAGGAAGCAGGGGCGGGGGAAGAGGTTTCAGTCTCTATTTACTATTTTTTTAAAACACCTGCCATTCAGTCAGTTCCTAAAGCTCAAAAAGAAAGTATCCTTCCAGAATATTTTCATGGGCCCTGGGGCCGGGCAGTTCCGTATCTGGATGAGTCAAGAGCATCCACTACAGAGGAAACAACAGCAGGAAGCAGGGAAATCATTTCAGACTTCCCTTGGCTTTACTGTCTGACTTAATAGGGAGACCCCACCTACACATTTAATAGGGTCAGAGCCCTAACCCGAGGCTATGGAGCATACAGATTCCCGATAATTCCATCACAGTAAGGATGTCCACTGCTAGTTAAACTCACAAACAATGCTGAATAGCTACTCAGAAGATTTACAGGACCTCCCACTTCATGGAAACAGTGACTGTTTACATAATATGTAATGACAGTAAATCATAACAAATCCTAGGAGAAAACTCCAGTGAGAGATAAAATAACATGACCTTCTGATTTTCCTTCTTTTCTCAGTCTTACAATCCACGTCTTTACTCCCCCATCCTGTAAGGATTTCTGCATATGCCTAATTTCATTTTCAGCACATCAGTAGTCCCACAGGCTTCGATTAGTCTAATTACGTGCAAAAAAAATAAGCACATGCATAAGGGAATGTCCTTTTTTCCCTTTGCTTATGCAGAGCCTAACATGGCAGGATCCCTCTCTGTAGTTCGAGCTCCCTACCACTGCGATATAAATAATACAATACGTTCCACTTCGCAAGGTTAAACAATTAGCATTGCGAACACAGGGCTGACAGAAAGCAGCACCACTATTGATCTCCATTACCGTGCTGAGTTGGACCAGCTGAGGATCAGACCCTGCCTTAGGTGGTGAGGAGTTCGCAACGTGCAAAGGAACTAAACGAACATACTTCTGTGGGGAAAAAAATTTGCAACTGGACAACTGGTTTCTGAAATTCATCTGTCAGTTGAAATTAATTACTGGAGAATGTCCTGCATGAGAAATTCCCGTTCTAGCATTTGCTGTACTATAATACAACATAGCTTTCGCAAGACAGACTTCATTACTTCTCCCCTGAGAACTCCTCCACTCTCTTTTTGTGCACATGAGCAGATCCATAATTACACAACCAGAACTCAGATTTGCTTAAAATGAGCCATTCTAGTGCTTACCCCTGACAGGACACTCTTGTGAAAAAAAAAAATACATATTCCCTGCTAACTCAATGCAATCAAGGCAAGAAAATAAAAATTAAAAGCAAATTTGTTTCTTTTCACATCTAGCATTTTCTTGTGCTGCACTTGCATCAAGAAGCTGACATGTCGGGACTGAAAGTCAATACGTTGGGTGCTGTACCTACACGTGAAAAAAGACGGCGTCTACCCCTGAAGTTTTCCATCAGGAGCGTTGTCTGCATTACATTACTTTTAAGGGAAGGGATTGCTTGTGGCAGATGTGCAAGGCTTGGTGCAAAAGGCCTGCAGGGATGCAAATCCTCCACGTCACTGCTAGAAGGAGGCGGTGCACATCCTGAAAGCCCCGTCTGCAGCTTCTGCCAGCCCTTGTGATATGGCCAGGGTGTCCAATATAGCTTGGAGGGTTCTCCTGCAAAATCTCCCCATGCTGTTAGCAATCAGGAGAGGGTTCTGGCAGCCCTTTTAATATTATTAGTGATTTAATCATCCAGCAAATAAACAAAATTCAAAATAAGGACTCTCACTACACTTCAGTACTTGCCCAGCTCCCATTCATAGCGCAGCTAAAAGATCTAGTGGAAAAGAACAGACTTTAACAGCTATACGTCCTTGTGCTCTGGAGTGTGGGCTACAGCAACTAATAATAAATGAAAGTTTACATGTTTTTCTTGTGTTTCTGCTGGGGCTGCTGTGTCATTAATTCAGCTTGTGCCTGGCTACTTATGTTAAACATTCCCTTTGTGGCTTTCTCTAAATCTTAAATTTTGCATGTGACCACATGTTAATGTAAATGTGTATTTTTATGGTCCTGTAATCTCAGTGCTTTTAAATCACAATTGCCTGAAGGCATACAGGGAGCTGAAGCAGAAAAGCTTGGTCAGTTTGTGATCATTTAGAGCTAGTTTATTTGCTCTTTCTGAGTGGATTCAGTTCCTGCAGAGGTTTTTGCCTTTAGTGTAATAGAGTGAAGATAAGATCTAGGAACCTAATTAACCCTGCAGGGCCTGTGAACAAGGCTCATTAGAAAACAGTCAAACACATTTATATTTAAATACCTTATTTACAGGAATTCATATCATATTTCTGAACAGCAGATGTACATGCCACACACTCATACCTTTAGCTGCTGTAAACCACTTCCTTAAATAAAGCTGAAAAATGTACCACGTTTGAGCTCAAAGTCATCTGGATTATACTTATAAATAGCCTATAGTTTGAAAGACTACACAGTGATAAATGAAAGTCCTGTTCACAGGACACTGTAAACTTTAGAGTCCTTTCACCTGTACCCCCCCAAAAAGTGCACGTTCCACAAAACCAGCAATATTGCAAGGCACATACTGACCAGCAAACAATTCTCTGGGGACTTTCCCATCTGTCCAAGGCAGTGACAATAAGATATACGTGATTATAGACATCTCTGAGACTTCTGGAAAGACTTCATAAGGAGTCAGAATAACGTTATTAAAAACCTCATTCAGAGGTTACTTCATATCTCTGTAAATATTCTGGGTCAGATAGTAGCAAAGCATGGTACTTGGTGTCTATAAATATGTATGTACTTGTCATACAGGTTCCAGTTATTTGAGAACAAAAGTGTCCTCAGCAATTCTGAATTATCCTTCTTTCCTAACCCTTCATTCCTTTCACTCCCACCTCTCATTGTAGACAGACCAGAAAAGTCGAGGGAGAACTTTGGAAATATCCGACTCAATTTTCTACTCTGAAGAAAGATATGGGAAAAGAAATGTTTATTTGTGGGCACAATCAGTAGTTCCAATCCCCATTTCCCCAGTGCCAGCTGATTTGACATAGCACATGACATATCCTACTGACTGAGGACACCAGGATGCTGGTGATAACCCCCTGCCTCAAATGTGGGTGTTACTGGGTGCAGCTTTATGTATTGTACTAAGTGTGTGGCAGCTTAAAAGCCAGAGGAATTAGTTTTTCTTCTCGTAACATCTCGAAGGGCAGCCTGGGCTCAGAATTAGGTCTAGTCAGTACTTAACTTGGTTGTAAGTGACTGCCTGACCAGTGAGTAGGATAAATGATGCCACTGGGACTGAAATGTATCTTACAATTAATCATTTGCTTAATGGTTTTCATGGAGAAGGATGGGTTTAAATCCAAATTTAAAGGCATTTTCTGCTGCAAGGCTTGGGGGAGTGAAGATCCTGTCAAAGAGAGATCCTAAGCAAGACAGATCTATATTGTGTCATGGATCTTTTAAAATCAAAGACATTATAAATTTATTTTAAATACTATATCCAGACACAACTGGTAAAAGCAAGCAAATCTTTACACAATAAGTTCTTCAGGAAAGCAATTAATTTTGTTGGGATTTACATGGCATTTAATACAATAGGAACCAGCCTAGAACTGGGGCAAGTGCACTGTAATGTTCTACAAATGAAAAGAATTGTGTTTTTTTAAAAAATCTTTAGCTTAAAACTTTGCTTCAGAGGCCTGAAATTGCTATTTTATAAGCCAGTTTAAAAACATGCTATTTAAAAAAGACAAAACCTTGACTGCTTCTATGAGTAGATCCGTGATTTATATTGTGAATCACTTTGGCAAGAGCAGAAAAATCCCAAATCAAGCTACTCTTCAACTTGCACCGATAAATTGTGTGTTGACATGAATTCTTTTTTCAGTGCCTCATTTTCAAGGAGTCATGTGGTTATTTAATAATCAGTCGTCTTGTTTCCTCTTCATCCTACTCAACAAAGCAGCAATAACTGCAAAAGCATTTTAGGCGACACATAGCAACTCCAATGCAGCACTGAGAAATATCTGTGAAATCAAGTTTAATGAGATATCAAAATATTACATCTGCAAGTCTTGGCTGCTGGACAGTGCTTTGGAGAGCAAAGCCAGTTTCCCTAGTCCGGATTAGTCAACATCAGGTTCATCGGTCTAACATTTCACAAAATATTTTCCCACATTTGTCCGACTGCAGTTTGAAGGGTGTAGCTGACAACATAAATGTGCCCTAAGGTGAAAATCCCTAAACATTTCCCTCCGCGATCTTTGCGTCTGGACATTACCAATGCAGATGTCTGTAATCAAGATATCTCTGCGGACCTGCTAATTACTCCCTAGGCTTTTCCACTGGCAATAAAAATCCCATTTGTCGCAGCTTATTTGCAGAACTGCTTCCATTTCCACAGTGGTGGCATTAATTAGCAAAAAACTGTGAAAATTGTTGGAGTTTATAGGTTCAAAAAAAGCCACTAAGCATTGCTCCTAAATATTCCTATAAATTCAGCCATGGCAACAAGCCCTGAAAGTCCAACTTTCTCAGTCGGAACAATTTTTCATGCTTGTAGCAATAAGTGGGAAATAATGGGGGTCTCAGATTCACATTAGGAAAGTTGCTTCTGTGACCTCTCTGTGCAGATGGATGCTGAATTTCTCAGATAATAAATCAAAGTTTCCTGAGGGTACAGTGGCATCTCTTGCTGAGGCCCGGCGAGCTGCTGGCTGCCCTCTATTCAAAGGCAGCAGGCCTCTACTCTGCAGGATGCTTTCTCTACAAATCCTTCAGTCACCACCAGGAGATATTAGGGCCTCTATAAACTGCCTAGGCATTTTGGTGAACAGCCAGCATCCCGCTGGGAAACGGACACTTTTCAACTTCATTGACATCTGTCACACAGACAAAGAATAGAAAGTGACCAGGAAAAAAAGCCACGTTATGACTTTCCCATCAGCAGGGCCAGTTAAGTCTTTGTTCTTAAAAGATATTTAAAAGGCTCATCAGAGCTACCTTGCTTAATAATATCTTAACTAAGAGAATCTTACCTTTGGGTTTTAATGATCATAGAATGTTTCTCCATTTCTTCATACTTTTTTGCATTCAGGTAACTTTCCTGTAGGAATTTCAAACAAACAAAAAAATATAGCTGTGATGCTAGTTTTTCCATGAAGTTTTTATTAACTTTCTTCCGAATAAGTCCCTGCAAGGAAAATGACACTGATTTTTATTATCAGAAATATATTTATTAAGTGCCAGTCTAACTCCCAGAATAGCAATGCATTCATTTTTTTGGAGTTAAAGCTTTTTCCCAAATGACCCTAAAATAAGCATGGGAAAGCAGTACTGTAAATACAGTAATGAATTTCAAACAAATACACTTTTTTTCCCCCTCAACGTATTACTTATATTAAACACTATTTGGGGGATAAGGCTGTCAATTCTTGTGCTTATATAAGGATAAAACTTAAGGTGATGCATTTTGCTATTTATAATCATTTTTAAGTGTCTTAAAAAAACTTCAATAGGAATTCCCCACCTTCCCTTGAGTATGATGTATATACACAACTACTTTTTTAGTTCCTTCCTTATGCAAGTATTTTCCTCAAAGAAATGATAAAATCCAGTAGGTAAAAGCACCTGGCTGGGAAATAATTTTCAACTGTGTCTCTGACATGCTGTGGGACCACGGGCTTATTTCTGGGACTCAGCTTCTCCAAAAGCTGCATAATCTAAGTGCTTTGATATGGCATTGTGATACCTAATGATAAAAACAATTAATTGTTTTTGCCCTTATCACACAAGTCAATGTAATCTATTCATTCTGGGTTTGCTCAGCTTCAGTAGAGTCAGTGTAGCCTATGTAACAGCAACTGAAAACAGGATTTGGCCAACTGGCTTCTGTCTTTTTACTAGTTGCACCCAAGTCAACTGAATTCAACCATGAGGTGAATGAAGCAAGCAGGACTGGGCCATATCTTATACAAAGACAACGTTGAGCTTGATCTAGCAGAAGTGTGGAAGGTAAAGTACTTACTCAAACAAAAAAGGGGGGAAAATCTCAACATGTCTGCTCAGCTACAATGGCGGAGGTGTCTGAGGAAAGGGACTGAGCTGCTGGTGGCTGGACAAAGAGGAGCAGGGACAGGCTGAGATCATCAGTCACTCAATGCTGACCACGGTATAATATTTGCAATTTAGGATTAGATGTAAGATTAGATGAGGAAAGGATAAGCTGGGCTTAGAAATGGGTCTTGATGAGGCTTAGGGCAGACCTCAAAGCCCAAAACCAGCTGGTGCACTGGTTTCTCAAAGCAGCATGAAAGCCAAGGAGTCATATAGAGGAGTCACACCTGCTTGAAGCCATTGCAGCAGAGAGCGATGAAGGGCAATCTGGAAAGCAGTACAGACATTTTTAATAAGCTTTTTCCCCCTCCAGTTAGAAGACCTTTTTCTAAAGGCTGAACCTGACTGAGCAAAATGAGCAGTAATGTCAAATTTAGCAGTTTTCAAAGTTTTAATGGAAAACTCTATCAAATTCTGTTGAGCAGAAAATGTGCTTTTCATGAAGAAAACCCTCTTTGTTAAAAATTAACATACTGAAGACATTAACATAGTGTTTAAAAGACTTGGCTCATTCCGAACACCTTAAAACAAAAGTACCTACAACATTCCAGAAATAGGTTTGCATTCAGTAGGAGTTTAACAGTTAAATACCTTTAAAGGTCCAAAGTTTAATGATTCAGACCCTGAATGACTTCTTAAAACTGCCTAATTCTACTAAAGCACATAATTTTTTACAGCAAATGGGCTTTTCTGAAATAAAGCTGCAACTTCCATCTTTCTTATTATGATTTCATGGACTGCCCATGGGTGTATGTGAACACAGCACAAACCTGATGGAGCTCAGTTTATCACCATCATTCCTACCTGTGCTCAGAGCTCAGGTGTGGAGCACAGGACAACCCAATGAAGTATTTAAGCATATGCTTCATATTCTAGGATACAAACAGTGCAACCAGAGTCAAAGAGTCTATTCGAATGAGTAAAACTACTCACAACCTCAAGCGTTTTGCCAGCTGAGCCTAAAGTACTCCTTGTCTTTTTTTTTTTAAATATATATTATATCATCGAGTTCTCCTTCTTGCATTATAATACAGCTTCAGAATAATCTGATATTATTGTTCCCATGTGCCCTGTATATAAGAAACTGCCATCCTTGTTTTACCTATTGTCCTATTCCATGGAGGGACCTCTGGGTTCTTGTTCTGTTTAGGAAAACCCTACAGAACGTTGAACAGGCTTTATTGTCATTTGAGCACATTTAAAAGCTAAGGGATGTCTTTCCTCTCCCTGGACCAAAGAATTTCCTCTGTGCAAACCTGTTTAACATTTTAAAACTCCTTTTACACATGAAAAAAATCTGGCAATCTTTCCTTCAGGATTTTCTGAAGAAAATGTGAATACTTCATACTCTTGTGCTGTAAAGGGAAAAATTCATCCTCTGACATTCATCCTTTGTAGTTACTGCAGAAGATAAGCTAATGGCCCCAGATTTGCAAAGGGACTACCCCATGCTGCAACTTCCAGGTTTGTGAAGGCCACACAGAAAGTTTCATTTGTCTCATTAACTTTCTCACTGTACCAACCAGAAGCTTATTATACAGTACTTTTTCAACTTTTACAGCTCATATACCTCGGCAGGAGCTCAGACACAATGACCCAGGACGCCCCTTCCAGTTCTAGGTTCCTCTGAGATGCATGAAAACAAATCACAACGGTCCAAACCAGTATTTTTAGAAACTTCAGATGAAGCACAACAATGAAACACATAATTACAACAACAATCTTCAATGCAATATGACAGGCACAAACCATACTGTGTTGTATATAAACTATACAAACATTTCCACTTGACTTCCTAAGGAAACGAGGCTTTTGCAGCTATGCCGTCTGTCTGTTCATGTCTCCCTCTAATAACTTGCAAACCCACTGGCATATTTCGATGCAAGTTGTCAGGGGAGAAGCAAAAGACTTGGAGATAATTATTTACCTATAGATATTGTCATTGCACAGAGGACAGATACATAAATTAGTGCTCCCAGCTGAGAAAAATCTTCTTGAAGATGTGGGACCAATGGTTACTTGTCCAATCAATACAAATCTGCTTATTTCTAACCTGCAAATCAGCACTTGCATAGCTACGTAGCAAATGCAGCAACAGGTGCTTTGTGCCCTCCTGGTCATTAGTGGTTCTGCAAAGGATTTGGGGGTCTCATGAAGGTCCCTAAAAGGTGCATAAGAGACAGAGGATATGGTTCCATAGGAAACTGAGTTTCTGCTGCTCCTGGAAGAGTTTCTTCTGTTTTTTCACTAAATGGACAGGATAGTTTCTGATTTTAATCCCTTGGCTGGACTACTTCTGCTCTGTCAGTTCTTCCATTGGCCTCAAAGGGCTAGGAATCCAGTACACAAGAATGCTTGGTCATACTACTGCCTGCATTTTTCATTTGAGATCAAGAAATTTATTACTGGGCTCAGGATTCCCTCAGACCTTTGAGAGACTCTTCTCGAGAGGGCATGTCCCATTCTCCAAACCTTCCAGTAATTTATTAAACCATGAGTCCCTGCTGACATGCAAGGTTTGCTCTTTCTCACGGTAAAGTTCAATCTACTTAATTTTATTCCTTTGCCACCCCTTGCTGGAGGGTGTCCTTTGGAACCAGTTCATCTTCCACGGTTACCTCTCCTACCCCCTCCTCCTGCTTTCCTTCTTTATTCCCAGATCACATACAGTGATATTGCCATATTCAGAGGCGTTCTGAGGCACCTGTTAAACTCATGCTAAGTGGAAAGCAAAATGAGAAGACGCTCCTTGAAGCTGTGCCGCTGACATGCATCATATGGAAAAGCTTTGTGAAAGTGGCTGACTTCAGCATCCCGTGGAGCATTTGAAATTGTGTCGCTGTGCTTGAAAAAAAAATATTAAATTAATATGTCTGAGTGCAAGAAAAATCACCCTGAAAAGAAAAAGGAATGTTCTGAAAAACATCTGACACGGTTTCCAAGCCGTTAAGAAAGTCAAATGGAGCAGGTAGTGCAGCAACTTGAGAAGTGAGCAGGAGGAAAAGAAAGCTTTAATCTAAATGTACCTTGAAGTACAATACTTATGGATCCAGCAAGGCCCGTCCTCTTAAGTTAACAGCTATTAAGTACACACAGGGAAGAAGGACAGATTCATTGCATGTGAGATAAACAGAATACTGCTGCCAAGTTGGGGAGTCTTTTAAAAGTCAGATCAATTGAGTCAATAAAGCAATGCTTTACACACTTGGGATGAAAAGCATCCTCCCCTTCCAAGTTATATGAACCTTTTTTTGAGGAATTACAGTATGCATAAAGGATTTCTAGAGATTATGATTTTGAAAAAGGTTTACGCTTGCATTCTTTGCTGGGGATGTAGTCATATTTTTAAAGGATTCACCAGCAGACCTTATTTTTAGTAACTGTTTAACCATTCTGCCAACAGAGCATTACTTTTAAGAATTAATGAATGGATAATGTCGTTAAAATAGTGTTTTTCAAAAAGGACCAAACTGCCATCAGGGCATATGAACAAACAACACACCATCCTCCAAACCCAGACTTATAACCCAGTTGGGCACTGTTGCTGAAGTCAGTCTGTTATTTGCATGGATATGAATTGTGAGAATTGGGCTTTTTTCTTTTTAATGAGTTATTGATTTTAGAAAATCACTCAAGGCAGAAAATCCATACATTAACAGGCTGGTCTCACTTGCCAAGATGTGTTATTCTATAGCGCTACTGAGAAAATTCAATGCATAAAGTCCTTTCCGCTTTTCTAGACAAGACAGATCGATGAGCCTCTTAGACAGAGATCAACGCTTTGCAGAGTGATCAATAACAAAATACCAGAGAGATTCCTCCCTTGAAGGGATTAAAAACTTTACACTTTTTCAGTATGACAAAGACCTAGGGGGAGAGTAGATAAGTAGATATCCTATATATTGTACATATAACTCTTAGAGATTGCCAGCAGATTTTCTTGTGTAAGAAATTCCAGGTCTTGAAAACTAAGAGCTCGTGAGAATATAAATGAATATACTTTTAAACTCAACAGGATGTCAAAGCAGATGTGGTTTTGAAAGAAGAAGAGAAGAAAAGCAGCAAAATGCCAGAAAATAGAACTCCCTGAAGCACAGCAGCTCTATCTCCAGTTCAGGAAAGCATCTCTATTCAGGAAAGGTGTTTATGCACACAATTACATGTTCTCCATGAAGAGAATGGATTTCAGCGTATGTTTAAGTGATGCCAGAGTGTGGGGTGGCAGCCTTCTATAAAAGAAATGTGTTCAAAGACATTTAGAGAATATTCCTGGACTTATAGAATGCAATGGTAACAAAGCTCAAAAGGATTTTTAGTATGGGCCCACTTGTTTTTTAAATACCTCCTTCCCCCTCCAAAAATAAAAGCAGTATAAATTAAGTATCAATTAAATTCCTACTAACTTCCTTGTGACTTGTTAACTGACAAATATTTCCAAGTTAAACATTGATTTTCCTTTGCCTCCTTTCATTCCTGCCCTGAGCAATCTCTCGGATTGTGGGATTGCAAAAGGAGTACACACATATATCACTCATTTCAGGTTTCACGGACTTCAGAATCATCAGGTGTGTTTATACAGTAAACCTACAAGAGCCGAGTCAGACTACATTTTTGGAGAGGGCTATTGCTTTGAAACCGAAGAATTAATAGTTAAAGATAGCAGAGGTGCAATCTGGTCCACTATCTGGCAGGAAATAGTTTTGCAGAGATAACTGAGTGGAATTCCATGGCATGTAAAATACATATGGTCATATTAGACAGTCTTGAGCTTCCCTCTCATCTAAAATCCATTAATTTAGTTATGTTTCCTTGGTAAATGAAAGAGTAACTTTTGACGAGATGCAGATATATTTGCATCTTCAGTGAATTTCTGTTGTATGTCTTGAACTTAATATTGTCCCAACTTTGGACTAACTTCACTGTGATTTTACTGCTTTCTGTTTAGGAAAGTAATCACAAAAATGAATAAAATAAGCATAACATCCTATGAAAAACATTTTAAAGGTAAAATGTCAGTGGAGTAGACAAAGCCCAGAACAAAAATCTCCTGAATTTTGGGTCTGCTTTGCTACTTGCTCCCAAGAGCCGAATTACTTGCTTCATTTTTTTCTGCCTCTTTTTTTTTTTTTCTTAAAAGTAAGAGTAAAGTTGCCTGCTTGCTTTTCTCTCGAGCATATTGTAAAAATTCATTTATTTTTGTGCTTGCTTGGATAACTTAGTTTACTCAAATTTAGTAAGGCCCTCATCCACCAAAACTCCTAAGCGTATACTCCACAAACAATCGTACAGGCTTCTGTCAGAACACACCACCCCTTGAACCTGACCTTCAGAACTGTGATTCTTCGTCTTGCTTTCTGTGCTCTCACTGAACTTTTCCACTACATCTTGTTAAAATGGATTTCCCCTTCTACACTTGCAATAGGACTATATCCAAGAGTGAACATGCCCTCCAGCCTGGCTGCTTTGGACACAGCGGAGACTGCACCGATCAATGCAGGGAAGAGAAAACCTTGTTGGAGAGAGAAGGGAGACGAATGGGGCTTTATGTTTCTTCTGCAATTAAAAGAATAATGATATAGAAGGGCAGAAGATCTGAGATACTACTCTGGGTTGTTCAGGTTTAGGCAGGGGTCACCTACCTTAATTTCTAATGAAAAAAGCAAAAAGGAGCCCAGAGTCCATTCACCATAAGGAATACATACATCTCAGAGTTTAAGTGCCTAAACGGCACATTTGAGACTCACGGGAACTGTACCTTCAGTGGGCTCTGACATCTGTCAGTCACACTCTCATTAACAAATCAGGCTCCGGCACTAAGTGATGTTGCAATTAGGACTCAAGGAGGCCGCTGGTTACTCCCTTTATTTGGAGTAACTTCCAAGAATTGTAAAATAATAGGAATAAAGCAAATAAAGAAACACAATATGCGTGGAAGAAAGAGAATTTTAAAATCCCGTCAAAGTCCTTAAGAATAACAGCATAGAGATAAGGGACGTTTAAGCAGTAACTTTCTTTCCCAGCCAACAAGAACATGGTCTCCTTTCAGGTAATGGCTGATTCTCGAGCCATAGATGATTTATCTGGTTTAGTTAATCCAGGTAGGGGAGGCAGACTATTAAATGTGCAGGACTACCACACTGAAACAGTAGAGAAAAAAAGATGGAAATATTCTGTTACTAATTGATAGCTGAAAACACAAGCTGGTATGAGGGTCAAGCTGATATTAGAGTGTAGGGGCAGGGGGGAAGAGAGAGAAATATTGTTAAAAGGTTTAGGAATAACCCAACTAGAACTTGCCAAGGAAAGGAAGCCACTCTACCCAAACTGAAACTCAGGGGCAGTTGTGACAGATATGAGAGACAACACACAGAATAAAAGAGACCTGTAGCAAAAATATCACTGTCTGCAAAAACAAGACATAGTCTGTGAATAAGAGAAGCCAAGACAACATCTGGTATTTGGAAGAAGATACTAGAACTGCAATGGCTCACATCATTTTGGCATTTGCAAACTCTTGAAGGGAGGTACTGGAGAATTTCCAATACAAAGTCAATGGTCACTGCACAACTAGCTCAGAGAAGGTTGTAGGGCATTAGATAATGCTGCAGAGAATCATCTGACTGCTGAGAAAATGGAAAGTTTCATTCCAGTTGGACACAAGCATGCAAGACACTTTGATTGCAGAGAAAGCAATATTTGTGCTACCTTATCAATATTAGCGACGACCATAGGAAACAACCAACAAAAAAAGCAAAACTCTTCACTAAGGACGCGTAAACTAAGCATTGAGGTAGATAAACTAGAGAGATATATTGTGTAGCAGTACCAAGAGAAAGTATATGCTGTGGTAAAAAACATGTTCGCGGGTCTTCTTAAGAGTGTACATTCACTGCGGGATTATGGGAGAGAAACGAATGAAGAATTTGATGTAAACTTCCAGGGGCAAGCAACTTCTCTGAGCACACAGAACTCAGAAAGCCCAAGCATGTGATATTTTACACTCCTGGTTAAGTGTCCCTAGAAACTACTAGAATATTTGAATAAAATGATTGTTTGAGAATAAGCAGAAAAGCCAAGAGTCAGCTCAATCATCAGTTCAGATTAAGGGAAAAAAGAGTTCTTCAGCTGTGCATTGGCACCTCCATTCTCCCCCAGTCAAAAATAAAAAAGCTGAAACTTTCAGACATGCTCACTCAAGCAGTTGAAGAGGTCAGATACAGAGATTCATTGGGAGACCAGCGGTCAATAATGCTCAGTGTAACCATCCCATACTGATCTGAGAGGACAACAGAGAACAGACCCAAAGGCAAATCACAGTCAAGAATGGGAGAAACTGAAGGAACCAGTTAGAGATGCCAGACTCAAGGTGTGATTGCAAATCTGAACCTGAGTTCCCTTGGAAATTTCTAGTGTGGGTACCAGCAGAGCCTTGACAGATGGGATGCTGAGGTTTCTAAAGACTCAGCTCGCTGTAGTGGCACAGAGCATCCTGAACACTGAATGAACATGACTAGTAAGTTAACAGATATTCAGATTACATAAAAGGCTGTATTAGGCTAATGTTCTGTGGGAAACTATCTTTAACATAATTTATTATGAGCAAGTTGGAATTTCATATGCCACACAGTCTCATATTAAGTAAAGCTGGGTCTGTCAGACACCTTGGTTCCAAGGACTGGATGATACTCTCACTTTTTTATGTGTCTCAGCCAAAACTTGCAAGGTTGTACCTATATTAAGTTCATGGTGAATGAGGTAAGGCTCTGCTCACTCTGACGTAATCTGAAATAAATGGGATGGACAAGTGATCAGATTAAAGAAGTGGGTCAGATCTGCCGCTGGCGCCGCTCCACTGACGTCAATGGAACTAAGCTGCTTTACACCAGCGGAGAATCCGGCCTGGAGGTTTCAATGTATTTAGACAAAATAAATGAAAATGCACATAAAAAGCTCCTCTTTGAAGATCCCAAGTCCAAACCCCTCATTCCTAAATAGAGTGAATAAATTACAAGAAAGCAGTTACTGTAGACATCACTCATTATTCTAGTCATTGTTGACTTGTAAAGGTCAGGTCACCCTAAATCTTTAATTGTTCCATACACTCCTGAGTGAGAAAGAAACTGTAACTCACCACAAAATCACCTTAACTCTGACCCAAAACAAATATCTTAGCAGTAACTGTTCCTGGAATGAACAGGTGCTGTCCTTTGCCTCATGAAACATTAACTTCAATCCACATCAGGCAATTGAGACTACAAAATAAAGTTTAGCTTCTGGCCAGAAATGGGTCATACTTTTAGTGCTGGAGAAAAGCAATATTTGTGGTCTACCCACAGGAACACAAACACTACCTGAAAACAAACCTACACGCATAGATAAACATTCAGGTGTTCCTCAAACTTCACATCCTTCTCCTAACTCTAACACAATTTCCTTTGGAAAACGTCTTTATAATTGCTGTTCTTCTAAATAATACTTTGAAAATATTACAGTCAGGCAAAATGTCTGCATTGTAATACTTTGTAACTTTGTCCCATGTTGATAGTGTAAAACAACCATAAGAAATGGAAAATCAGGCTTATTATAATGAAATTGTAAATCATACACATATCTTTGCATGTAGGAAAAATAAGTCATATCCTCAAATTGCTGGAAATCAGTGTTGCCCTGTGCAAATTCCATAGCTTTGCCACTCACACCAAGTGAGTGCTTGCTTTGTCACATTTATCATTCCAAAAAAGAAAATATACCCTCAGCTATTTAAGGATAGCGATCTAGAGGTGGAATTTCAGGCAAGTTTATATATACTTCTTTTCACAAATGACACCAAGGTGTATGTATTCCATACAAAAGCTCTGTAATCTCTGTTTCCAGTTTACTTCAACCTTAGCAATTCCTAGGTGCTTTTGCTCACAGCATCAACTTGAAGCACCGATACTTCTGCTGAGGCCTAGAAGAAAGTTGGAGACTTTTATCATGTTTTAAAAATCCATCAGAAATTATACATTCAAGAAGCAGTCAAATTGTCTTGTGAGATATACAAAATTAGTCTGGCATCTCCCAAGTCTCCACTGCTTGTGTTTGCCACAATAAAATTAGGTGTGTTTCACGTATACAAACTCCCCCAACAGATATTTGCAAAGTAAATATATTCATTTATATTTATATTGTTGTTGGATTTTTTTTCCTTCCCAGAGAAATACCTATTTTCCACTTCTACACTTCAGCCTCAGTTTTGAGCCTTACTGATTCCAGCTTTCTGCTGTCTTGGGACTTGGTCTACACCTGCTTTGTGCTACAGAGAGAATGAGCAACAGTGCAGACCTGAGAAGGCTGACTTGCTAGACTGACCTTTCCTCCTCTACACACAATTATTGAAGGCTTCTTTCCTGCTTTGTGTTTGTGCACTAGAAACCCTCCTCTCCAAACATCCACCCTGGGTAGTTGTATGTAGAATAAGCCTTGTGTTGAAATGACGCTGCCAGCATTCCTAAAATGCTACAGCTAAGCACAGAATTTGACCTATAGCACACTGGAAGAAAAGTTCAAACACAAAATGAGATATCCATTCCACAATCTGAATTCCAATAAGCAATTTCCTTTTCCCAGTGTACCACAGATTCTCATCAGATAGGCGATAACAGGCGGAAATCTTGCCAGTTTTTATTTTTTTTATTTATTTATTTTTACAACCCAGAATATTTCTTCAAGCAAATGTATAGATTTCAGGCTTCCCTTTGATCAGTCTTTGCAACAATGACTCTGAGCCTGTGCCTAGGTATGATTCCTCAATCCCAACACATACAATGGAAGTGCCCTAGCCCACAGAAAGCCTTCTCATTAAAGCTCTAATCTGTTCCACTACATTCTTGCAAGACAGAATTATCCAGCTTTAAAGCATGCCTCAATAGTGAGCTGTAATAAGACTGATAGAAACAGCTTAAGTAATTGGATTGCTATATGGTATTGAATGTCTGACAACAAAAGATATCAATCTCTATTCTACTACTGAATCTTTGTTCCAGCAATGAATTCATTTAGTAATGCACTTGGAGGCTTGTAGGCCCTGCAGGAGAAATAACAGACTGTGGACACAAAAGCAGAGCCATCTGATGAGCACAGAGAAAGCGACTGTGCCATTCCAAGAAGTTAATTACAGTGAACAAAAGCACAAGACTATGACTTGTTGACTATTACCATAATCACATTACTATAGTCTTCTTTTATTCCCAGCAGCAGAGGGTCTATTCTTTCTTTCCATGTGGCACTGTGCATCATATTTGTGTTCTGTCACCTGAAATGTATTGTAGAACAGACCTCCCTCTAAAGATAGCTGTAAACGTCACACTTCTGCTCTGGTGCTGTTTCTTTTATGATTTATTCTTTCAAGGCTGATTTACAAATATTGTAAGTATATTACTTTTCTTTTTTTCTTAACTTTGACCAAATACAACAGTTCCCAAAACTTTCTGCAAACGAAAATTTGGAAGAATGACTCTCTATGAAAGCTTGTGTTTATGACATATGATACTTCTATGATTTATGTATATTATTGTAACTCAGACACAATAAAATGGTTCATGACATGCTGTTTACGCCCACACCTCTTTTGGAGCTAAACATATCCCACATGTGCATATATTTCACAATGTTTTAAATCCTTATAGTTACTCCTGATTTACTCCACAGTAAGGTCCCTTCTAATAATGTGACAAATATTTTGTTTCAGAAGAAAACAAGTTCTAAGACCTTTAAAATGGATGACTTGATGGAAATAGAACTGGGACCCAGCGTTTTCATATCTATTAGACATAGTAATGTAACAGGGGGCTGGGACACATAAAATTGAGGGAGCTGGGTGGCATCTGCATCTGAGAAAACCCTCAGCTTTCGATTCCATATGCCAGGGGACAATTTTTTAACTGGTGTACATCAGCCTAGCACAAAGTTAATGTATCTAGTTCAAATAATGCCACACATTTCATACAAAATACAACCAAAATAAAATGTAGCTAGATCTCTTCTTCAAAGTAGCTTAAATGGCACAGTGAATTAGTTCCCAACCACTTAGAATTATTCAAATGGTGCTGTGCCAAAAGCTGTATGAATTCATTTTTTCAACACTATGATCGGCTTCAGTAGAGGAACTTCCCAGCTTGGAGGACAGGGAGAAATGGGATTGTCTGCACTGGAAAAGAGTAGAGCAGTGTCCATTCCCCCAAGAAAGCTCCAGAAATAAGATCCCCAGGTACTCTCCAAAAAAAGAGAGAAATGAGCACAAAGATTGGACAATATCAAGATCACCAGCTTTCTCTGGGTGTTTAGTCAGTGGCCAAGAAGAAAATGGGTAACTAGAAGGAACCTGCCTTCATATGCATTCATAGTTTCTGTGCAAAGGGCCCAATGTCTCTGCTATTTAACTTCACATAAGGATCAGAAATTAGCTGATCATCACTTTTTCACTAACCAGCCAGGGTACCAAGACTGAATTGCCAAGTCCTAACCGAATGACCAAGTCTCAGAAGAAGCTCTAGTCTAGCCAAACTCCACCTCACCCATGGCTGGTCACAAAACACCTTAGCGAGTCACTGCAGGTCCCCATCCTGCCTCTGTGGTGAACCATCTCCGCCACAGCGCAGCTCCCAAATGATGGACAGGGAGGTTTAGTGAAGCAGGGTTCTCCATACCTCAGCTGATCAGTGTAATTTCTACTTTGCTAGAATGCACCTCACGCAAACCGATCCTTTTCACACTCCAAAAAAAATCCCTTGTGGACAAGCCAAACCCTGAAAAACTTCCACCAAAGCGGGAACATGCTATTGAACGAGAAACTCCCCAGCAGAGCCCACTGGACGACCACAGGGCGGTCTGTTAAAAATCACCCACCATTGCCTGGAATTGCACTCTGTGGTACAGTCTGACACACCACAGCACATTTCCTGTCATACGCAACCCATATTCCAGCAACAGCCCATCAACATCAAAAAAAAAACCCAAAATACCCATGTCTGCTGAAGTATTTCTCCCCTCCAGAATGGCAATCCACTACAGAGCATTGGCAACAGAACCCAGTGTTCAGACAGGGAAACTGAGGCACCAAATGGCAGTGTGGCTTATTGGTTAGTTAAGTCTGGAGAGGACTGTGGGGTCTCTGCTCACCAGGCCTCCCCTCTTTCAGCTGTGAATTTAGGAATCCCCCTCCAAAAAAAAAGGTTTGTTTGAATTGTGACAGCTTCTAAATTCAGGCCTCACTTTTTAATAGCAGCGCTGCTGGTTTGGAAACACTAAGCAGTATAGACAGTTGCCTATGTAATGATTAAAATCAGCAGTGCTGTAGGCTCTCTTAAAACTTGCTGAAGATTTATTCTTTAAACGAGAGAATGATTTATTTCAACAATTATCTTCAGGCGGATTAAATTATGTGCTTTCAGGGCTCTTATTCACCACAAAATTAAGAACACTGGGTGCCAGCCATGGAAGCCCCATGATCCTTTGAGACTCGGCACTGACAGAGATTCATCCCGACCCAGGAGAAAGAGCTGTCTCTTTCCCATGGCCACAAAATGCCATCCCTGACCTTCCGCTTGGCTCCACCATTTGCACAAATCCTTTGGCTTCCCCCTCCTTGACCTCCTGCAAGTTGCAATGGACATATAAGGCACATGGCTCCCCAGGACCACACTCGGCATGCTATGGGTCGCTGTCACGACAGAAGAGTTAGGCTCTGGAAGGATTGATTACAAGCCAGATGCCCCAAAGCAGTATCATTTCCTAAGAGTATCTCTTTTAAAATGCTCTGAAAGACCAAAGATTTTTCAAGAAAGCCGTAGCTTTCAGTGAGAGAGGAGACTCCACCAGGAACATGGAAAGCATTTTTTTTAAGAATAAAACTTAAGAAAGCTTTTCCTGCATCTTACGAAGGAGGACTTCAGCTACCGGTCTAAGAGTATATTTATCATCATGTAAGGCTCCTTTTTGGTTTTGATGAATCAGGCTGAAAGTTGAGAGGGAGAAAAGGTGTTGGTGAATTCTTGCTGACAATCTCTTCACCTCCAGGAACTTCAAATCCAAACTAAAGTAAAGGGATTCTTGCATCAAGCAAAGCTTTGGAAGAATGACTCATGCCTTTCCCCATTGCCAGAACCCAGATCTCTGTTTCATACAGAAGAACCCTCAAATGTTGATTTTCCTTTTCCCTTCCCACTCCATTATTTCTCTTTCCCTCGATTTCACCTTTTGCTCCCTTTATGGTTTTACAGCTTTGACTCAGTAAACAAAAGTCAGTTGTTCTGTGTGTGCTGGACTTGTTCCTGTACTTTTCACCACAGACCGAGATCACTTGAAATGAGCCATTCACACTGCCTAATGCCCAGTGTCAGCAGCAAGACACTCTGAAATACGGAGAGTAAAAGCCTTTCTGAAACACTTACTCCAGAATTAAAGATACCCTACTGTACAGGAAACATTAAAATTGTAACATTATCATCGTGTAGAAGACCACAGGCCCTGAACCAACAGATTTGCAGCACCACCAGGCTATGAGCCACTATTGACTTCTAGGAAAGATCACCCTCAGTGCTGAAGCTCTCCTGTAATTTAAATACCTTTATTTTCACTCAGTTGTAATTACTAAGTATTAGCAGCAGAGCATGTCTACCTGGCTCATCCAAGCCATCGTTTTCTTAGCAACAAAATTCATTATACTCCTACATCAATTGTCCAAAGCCTAAAAAAAATGAGCCTCAGATGAGATAAGTGTTGTAAAATCTTGTCTAGACAGTTGTTTATAATATATAAGCATTTAGTATAAATTTTATTCCTTTCCTGTTACAATAGTGTTGCTACGTATGTTCCTTGTCTGAAATACTGAATCCACAGGATGGAGCGAACTGAAAAAAAGAAGGGTCCAGAGACTGGCAAATGAAGTGCTTAGAAGTGTAAAGTAATATCTGGAAAAAATAGGCTGAAACACCAGGATTACCCTTGTTAGTTGAAAATGAGATGAGAGTTACAAAACAGATCCAATATACAGAAAGTGAGGCATGTCCTCTTCAGCCTCTCCCGTAACAAAACACAGAGGTTCTGCCAATGAAGTAGAAAGATATTTAAATGTGATTTAAGAAAAGTCTCAATACGAATAATTACTCCATGGAACTCTTTGCCAGAAGAACAACTGGGAAATAAAAAAATGCTGCATTTCAAAATGAATTAGTGTTATTTATGACAAAATATGACAAGGTGGTTATAAAGTGCTGTGATTCTGATCCAAGCTACTGACTGAAGGCTCAGAATATTTTTTTTCCTGTAGGCAAATAATTAATTGCTTTCTAATTTCCTTGCCTCTCGTACTGACCAATGCTGACAAACGTTATCACACTGGATATCTTATCTGGTATGACAGTGTTTGTGCTTCCCTATTGCTTTCCTTCTTACGTAACTGACTTCCCTATAATATAGCGATATAGTCCCTTTCAGGCTCAGAGTTATTGGAAATCTCTTGAACACAGGAGTTTCATTGTGAAAGTGCTGCTTATATGAACATTATTCTGATTATAGCTTTTTGTTGACAAAACACCAGAGACTATTTGGAGTGAGAACATAATTCTTGTGCTAACATACGTAAGCATAACAGACACTGTGAAGGAACCACAGTGTAATAAAAGCAATAGCTATATTAATGGTTATGTAAAAGCAGGAATTTCTAATGTTTAAGAATCTTCGTTATAGGATTTTGATCTTTTTGAAGTTTGGGGGCAACTGTTTATTTATTTTTTTAAAAAACCTTGAATTATAGACTAATCAGTTTTAAAAGTTATCAAATATTGAATAATGTTTTAGAAAGCCGTGTCCTGGTGAAAAATGTGTAAAATAAAAACCCCAGAGGTCCTTTCAGATCAGTTTTCAAGCTATGTTTCTCAACATTGGTTGAGTCATCAGAATGAAAGACCAGCCTTGTAGTCAATCCATGGGATATTTCAGCAAAAGAACCTCAGACAATTGACGTCTTCAGTTTCACATTCAAGTATATATTTCATTTCCTACCTGGGTTGTTTTTTGTGCAAGGTATGGGCTAAATGCTTATTCCTAAGCAGGCTTTCTTACATACTTTAACTCACATTAGGTCTCTATGCTACTGTTCTGTCCCGACTACTTAAGCTCAGTTTTATGGACTGGGGATTGTCTCTTGATTGATATAATTGATCTCTGACATCAGTTATCAGTGCTAAGCATGACCATCACAGCCATACTGGAAGCTGTCTCACAGGAATCAGCCTTTATCTCTGTACAAGGCCTTCACCAAGCAATCTGTTGTCCTTAAAAAAAATTCCAATTCAAATATTATTTCCATATATCTGAGGCCAGCTAAACACAGTGGGACAGTATAAAAACTCCAAGACTCAACTAGAGATTTTCTGGCGACTTTTAAATGCTCTGTATAAAATCACTCAGAAGTTGTTCAGCCTGCTTTAGGGCTGGTCTACTCCACGCCTTTCATCAAGATTTCTTCAACCTTTCTCTCATCAATGAAATTCCTTCTCTGCAAGTCCAGCGTCTTCTCCTCTGGTGACCAGGATCACACAGTCAGCCCCTGGATGCAGAGTGCTGACTGAATTTCAGATTTGCTGCCTATTTGTCTACCAAGAACAAAGGAGGTCACAAATGTAAATTTCTTCTGTACCTGGAAGGCATCACCTTGGGTATAGATTTTGAAAAAAATCTTCCTTTAGTAGCAAGTTTCCCTTAGCAAAGCTAGCTTTGGCTTGGGGATAATCCTCTTTTAACAAAATCCCTCCACATTTTTTACAACCTGAAGTCACAAAAAGAAAGACCACATTTGAACAGAAAACCAGAAGTCACTGTATAGACACACTCTTTTCAGAACACCAGCTTTATCTTGCCAGTTCAGGTTTGACGGCTTTACATTTTGTCACTTGATGTGGGTAGGCTGAAACATCCTAAAACCAAGCCATGAACAAACTTCTGTAGAGCAACAAATCTTCCCAATCACTTGCCATCAATGCCTGCAGTGCACTCACCCTGCCTACCGAGTTCCATAAGCACTCTTCCTAAGGGAAATATCCTGCTTAGAATCACAGCGTAGTGAACTGTCAAGTCTTATTTCCCTTCTTAATGGGTTAGCAAACGGGCTGACATTTTTTTTTACAAGCATCTAACTTGTGAATTGATAGTGTTTACTCTCAGCTATTATTTTTAAGGGAGCTTACTCTGGCCACAGTACAAACATCCCTTTTGCTGCAGGCTGCCCCTTTGTCTAACAATCTGATACATGGAGCCTATTGACTGGTCTGGTGCTCACACAGAGATGAGCTTCCCCAGATACAGAGCTCAAACTTTCACTAGTCTCCATCCAGACTAAAAGTCACCATGTTAAAAAAAAAACCAACTAAAAGAACTGGCAAACAAATCCAGAGTCTCAGAGAAACTGAAAATTGCTGGAGGAAATTTTTGTCTGGGGCAAAGAAGCCTCTATGGGTACAGTGGGAAAGCAGTGTTTTGCACCTACCCCATAGCTATTCTAAGGAGAGTCTTTGGAAGAGTCACATTCTACAGTAAACTGCCCTTTGCACAATGAGCAAGACATCTTTTTGTGCACAGCCAAGGGGAAGATGGGAAGGTGTGACGTATATCCTATGACCTGTACAGGATGGGTGCAGTGGGGCCTGCCCTTCCTGATGTCAGGCTGCTCTGGAAGCAGAGAGAAAAGAGGTTGCTTGATGGAGAAGAAAAAAAAAGGTTAAAAAAAAAAGGTAAAAGACACATTCAATTCTATGTAAAGAAATGTGGCTCAGAAAGAAGTGTCACCTTCTCACACAAGAAGAGAGTTGTGTCCTACCAAAGGTGAAGTAGGTGCTACACACTACACATGCAACTTCTTCAGCTGGAGAGGCACACGGCAGGAGCTTGAAGGACAAAAGAGATGAGAAGAGGTCTGTAGAACCCAGAGGAAGGAACACAGCAATCCTAGAAATGCCATTCTCTTCACAGCTGTTGGATAAAGGACCATTCTGCCTTCTGCAAAGTCCTTGTATTGAGAATTCTGTGAATCAAAACCCTGAGAAGTTCAGGAATTATATGCCTACCACTTCATGAGGATGCATTGAAGAAAGTGCTGGACAACTCATTAAGCTGAAGAGAAACTTCACTGCAACAATTGCCAAATCCCTATAAACTCAATTTTTATAAGCATTGATTATTGCAGCAGCATATTTACTTACACATAAGTAAACCAATGAGTTTAAAAACATTTAACTTTCTCATTATATTTTCTATCAACAACAGTTCTGAGGTAAATTTGTTCTCTCATATATAATACATTAAACAAATGCATTCCAAACTAAACCAGCTAAAACTTATATACATTCAGAACTGTTCTGTTCTAGAATACCTAAATATTGAAAGTTTAGTTATGGAAGTTGATTGGATGATGTGCTTTAACAGCACTATGGGCAAGCAGTAAACCAAACACGTTTTGCCACAGAGTTAAGCAGGGGGAGGCTTAGGAAAGCTAGTGAGAGAAGGAAAGTAAGAGATAAGATAGAGTGGTGAAAGGCAAAAGTTGACACCAGTGAGATCTACTGCTGAGTATGGCCCTTATATGTTACTTTGCAAATACAATGGACACGTAAAAACAGGCTGGAAAAAATCCTCTGAGGAGAAAAAAAAGCTATAGCCTTGTATGCCGCTCTCAAGTATCTTCCTTAGCAATCTTGCCTTTGGTTTCAGTGTAATATGAACAGACCTATCTACTTACAAAAGCTCCCCTCTTCCCACCAGCCTTGTTTGTTATTTTATGTGTTTCTGCATCATTTGCAGAGTTTGCTTTGATCTACATTCCTCCTGGATGTGCGGTTTCCTTTTCGGCTAGCAAAAGGAAAACTGTTTGGTTTGAGAATTTGCTTATTTTGAAGCTCCGCTGGCCCAAAATACCTATTTTTAATCCAAATGAACACAGCTCAGAGCTTTCAGCTCTTCAGCACTGGTTGCCTTCCTTTCAGGAAAAACCTCTTTGAAACAATAAGTGACCTCTTCATACTCTAATAAAATTGCCAAACTGTAATCCTAGCTGGCATGAATAAGAACATTCTGTTTGCTACAGATGAGTTTGAATATTTACCCTCATATATAATCTGATCCTTGAATTACTTTTATTTTACCACCATCCTGAAATGGTCAATATTTTGTTCCACATCTGATACCCAACAACATATACCATGTTGCTCTAAAATATAATCAGAACAGGTTATTATGAAATCTCTCAGTATTGCTTTGTTACAGATCCAATTTGTCTTCTACTGATGGCAGAATGACTGCTGCCTCCAAAGGTTGGCTGGGCTTTGGTGCATTTGTCATATGACTGTAAATCCTCCTGCATACAATGTATGATGTTGAATGTAAAGTCCGAGATATTTTACTCTTTCCGCCTCCTCTAACAAGCATCACAATGCCACCACACTAGGAATAGTCCATAGACAAAACACAGTTCATAAATAACAGGTAAACAATCTTCAAATGAGAAGACAGGACACATCCTTGAAATGACTCTTTGACTGGCAAACAGGATATATTCTTCAAGGACCTTGCAAGAATAGTCCCAGAGGACAATTAGAGATTAGATCTTCTCTTCCATAGGGTTAGGCCACAGGAGTTAACTTGGGAAACAATTCAGATAAACAAAGCGCTAGCAAGCGGAAGGACACCGTTAGATTTTGCTTCTGTCTTTACTAGACACAGGCCTTAACATCAAGCTCCACATGGAGAACTTAGTTTCAACTAACTGACATCACCAGGATTGGAGAGGATCACCCCCCTATGATTCTGGAGACTAATGAACTATTGTGAGAATATTCTTAATGAGATGGCCTAGAATTAGAGTATCCTGATCCAGTGACTAAAAGGGCAAATGTGGTTAGTATCCCTCAGCAAATACACAATTCTTTCTGGGAGAGCAAGTACAGAAGTTTCGAGATTTATGTTCTTTTCATCTGCAGCCTAGTGTACTAAATGCAGTCAAAGGCAGACATGATCTCTATGAATAATTTTTGTTTTAAGAAAAAACTGATGAGGGAAATTTGTATTTAAGTGCATGTGCACACACAGACACTGCCACATGTAGAGCTGCGTAAGTAGTGGGGAAAACAGGGTTCCTACTTTGCAAGAAGGAAAACATTCCTCATAAAAACACAACTATGCCCACTTTGCCAGAGTAAATATTAAGAAAACAGTTAACATGGACGAGTAACTGAGATATCTTTTTCATACAGATATATATGAGGGGGGAAAACATAAATACATGGAACAACGTATATGTCCACTTTTTTCAGCCTAAATTAATTATGAAGAAGCTTTCTTGGAAGAGGAAACACATATATAAAAGATCAAAACTTCTAAGCTGTTCTGTATTCAATCTAAAATTAAGAAAATGGAACCTGTTTCTGTTAAGTGTATGTGGATGAGGTTATTACAGATCCTAATGTAAAACATAGTGGTTTTCTGTATGCACTCTTTTGAAACACATTTCTCTGTATCTTTAAAATGTAAGACTTAAATAATGAGGATACCTTAGAACATAGTGACGGCGCTCTGTGTCATTCATTCTGTGAAGCAAGATTACCCATCTCAGAAAGTAAGAAGATTAAAATATGACAGAGTTACCCAAATAGTAATGCCAGTGGATGATCCACCAAAACACCTGGTTTCTTTTCACTAGATTTAAATTTTCTAGAAACTTATATAAATTGTAAATATCAGATAAAGAAGCTAAAAAGCAGGAAACACCACATGTCCCAGCTGGCAACGCATTCCAAAAGCAGCACATCAGGGTTACCCCAAAACAGACCCCTAAAAGCAATTGTCTGTCCTGCTGCTGGCAACACAGTGCCACATCTGCGCTGCCTGACATCTTCTGCATGGCAAGGACCAAAGCTTGCACTGTTAAGACTTGAAACAGATCCACTTCAGTGATTAGGCTGATGCAAGGACATGGACACAAGAGCAGGATTTAATGGGCAGGCGGGCAGGAAAAGTCTTTTAACACTTTAGAAAACATTGACTTGGTGGAAGGAATTGGCTAGCTCAAGGGATTAGTAATGAGATACTGAGCCCCTCAGCTCTAGGTCACCACACCGAATCTGGTCCAGGTCAGTAGAAATCAAAAGCTGTCGCTGTTTAGTGGCCTTCAGGAAGTCGGTTGGTGGTCCTACCCCAGCTACTACTGGCAAAACATCTGTACCGCCATTACTGATAACAGTTGGTAGCACTTAGAGGAAAGGTTTAGAACTGGCATGGTATGGGACAAGACTGAGCAGAGAAAGAAGTCCCAGCAAACACACGAGTCTGGGACTCAAGAAAAATGTAAAAACAAGCTCCCTGATCATCTGCTGATTTACAGTGTGACTCTGGGCACAAGATCAAGGACCCTGTTCAAGAAAACTTTGTTTCTTCACAGCTATGGTCTTCACAAAGTATTTGTGGCCTAAATGTCCTTCACGCAGCAATTGCTGAATTTCAGATCCCCACCTTTAAAATGGCAGTAACTAGCTCACAGGGTTGCTGCAAGGAGATCCACAGTAAAGGAGTGGTTAGCTAAAAAAGCAAAACAAGAAACTAAGATGGGTGAGCATACACCTTCTACCTAAAATCAGCTCCCCTAACTCAAAAGCAAGGCATTTGCTGAGTATGCACAAGGCTCCCACTTGCAAAGCTCTGTATGTAATGTGTTTAAAAAGAACTAATTACCCTTACAGCAAAAAGTACCCCCTCTCAAAAAAACCAAAACAAAACATTTCCACTGTTGCCAGCAGAGCAGCATCAAAAAATCCAGCTGCTCCCAGCCTTTATCCCACCTAGGATGAAATTCTAATATCTGTGTCGTGCAGGATGTCAAATAGATTATCATAATAGTCCCTTCTGGCCTTAAAAACTATGAAATTGGAAAGTGAATCACAAGATATTGGCCACTATTGAAGGCAGGATGGTAGGCGGCATAGCTTAGCTACAGGGTGTGATATGCAGACTAAGTCCCATGTTCTTAGGCCATTTGAAGCTGGGAAACCGACATTTTGCCTTCTTCGTTGCCCCTCTGGGACATTGAGAGAGATGCAGGTTATTATAATAAGAAGTCCAGTTCACTCTCAATGCAGGCTAAGAATATTGCCCCTTAGAGGAGCGAGTGCGTGAAGGATTGAGAAACACTCCTTATTTTCAAACTGGATTAAGTCTTTCAAAAGCTAATAGGTTTCCAATGAGCTGTGGTGTTGCTGCTGCAGCTGCTCTAATTTGAGAATAAAAGAATGCAGGCTTTGTGCCTAGGGACCTGTTATTGATCTGAGCAAGGAGGATGGGAAGGAAGGGGGTAGAGGAGGGTTATCCTCCTTTCAGCTGGGGTTGGGGCATTCTTTTCAAAGTCACATTATCTGCTAGTAACAACAAAGCCTAACCCCATGACATGCTGCTCTATACAGGATTGCACTTGTTGAGAACTAAAAGCATTAGAGAAAAAAAACCTCCTCTGGCAACCTTGCACAGCTAACTTCATTGAAGGCCCACGAGACTCAACAGATGGGTCTCGGGACTCCCTCATTAGGAAACGTGCCCGTCCCTTTGCATCTGGTGCCCCGCTCTGCTCTGTGCCATGCACTCATTAGCATCGCAGGCTCACAGATTCCTTAGCACGTGCTTCCAATAAATATTGGAAAGAAAGGAAGGGAGGGAAGCCACTGCTTGGAGCAGCAAGATGAGGGGTCACCCACGAGGCTGGGAAATCCTTCTACACACCCACACTGCAGCCCCAGAGGGAGGACAATAAAAGGCAGCCAGCCACAAATGTGCATTTAAAGGGACAGGTGTGGAATTGCTTCTATTCAAGTTGTGGCAGATCCTCATTCGTTCCCCTCTGCCACAGTAAATAAAAATCATCATTATATATATATAAAAACCCCACCAATTCAGGGCAACACACAGATTGTGGATCTGCGAGAGTCTGTGGCCCTTTTCAAACATAACACGGACACACACTGGGTAATGCCATTAACTTAGAAGAAATTAATGGGTTTTAAGGGTCCAGTTCTTCAGCCAGGCTCTTTTTCATTCACATCTTCACCAAGCACGTCTCCCATCCAAGAATAAGGCCTTTTATTCCCCAGCTCTCCATGATGCCCTTAGCCTGTTCTTATTCTATTCCTCTCATTTGCTCTTGCTTTTACTATCCTGATAGTAGTTGCAGGCACCTTGCTCACAGCTAATGTCAGATTGGAACTGGGAGAAGCTCAAGTGATAAACTGCTGAAATTAACATGGACCCTGTTCAAAATGCAGTGTTTCAACACCAAAACTCCCAAATTGGAGCAGACTCTGACTCTTCCAAATGCTGCTGGCTCTAACATACATCTCTCACTGCATGATCAGCAACAGAAAAGCCACCAATGAACATAAATGTAGCATCTTCATGACAGTGGCCCTGTTGTAACATCCAGAATGGTCAAGATTTTTTTTAAATTCCTGTGTAAAGAATGGACAGAGAAAAGGCCATTTTTTATCCCACTTTGCCTAGGACCTTGTCTTTATATGTACCACCAAGGATGCCATGTACCCTCTGAGATCTGTGCTTTATCTAAAAATATCTATCAGACGCAAAAAGTTTCCTTCTGCCAGGGAGTAGGCAGTGCCAAGGGACTAGATAAGCCCAGGCCATTGTGCCACTGTATACACCCTTAACACCCTGGAGAAACGTTTCCCCTGCAGATCAGCAGGATCACTCCCACCCACCCAACTTTGAGGGTCAACTCACTGATCATTCCAGCAAGTCACTTAAGCACATCCCTAACTTAAAAGTTGATTGTTCCTTGATTTAGGCACATTTAATGCTTTGGGCTGAATCTGGACTTTAGTAATCCTAACCCCTCTAAATGCTTCTTCATGTCAAATGAAGCAATTCTACTTATATCCCCCATGCAGGACTAAGGAAATCCAAGGTCCAGAATATTACATTGGCCATGGAATAATGGAGGGTGAGGGCAACAAGTCATATACTGTACACCCAAATTTAAATTTGCTAATTGCAGCCCTCTTCTTTTTAGCCATTTCCTTAGCTAAATGATGCCCCTCTATTCTTCGGTCTTGCACCCTTAAAATCCTTTGGGATTGAACACATACTACCGTATGCATTTAACAATGAAAATGATCTACACAAAAACTTCAGGCATTTTGATGCTTTCATAACAAGAAAATGAAACTTGATCTGAGCACTTACTCAATAAAACTGGCTAAAAAAAGCACCATTGCAGAAAACTGTGAGGAAACCCCTACTAGAAACTTGGCGCTCTCTTAAAAGCATCAGTTGTTTATTGGAGACTGGGCTCAGCCCAGGTTTCAGTGCAGCCTTTTCTACGACTGACAAGAATAGCTGAGGTTCCTGCTTATCAAATGAAAGTGTCATCTTGTCTGTGACAGACGTGCCAGCACTGCTCAGTGTCACAGTCTTTGCACCTACTGGAAGCTACTCCAGCTTGATAAGCCATACTTCTACTCAGACCTAAAACTGTAGTTTCAGCTCTCCCCTGTTTTTAGAAAGCAGGGATTTGAGATCAGATCGCTGGTGTATGGGAATCCCACCACTGGCGAAGATAACTGAAGGACAAAGAAACTGGGTTCACAGGTTAACACAGAGGCATCTGATCCTTGAAGGGTTAACAGAGAAACAACCAGAAAGTAGGTTTTACACACATATAAATAAAGAAAACTGAAGGAGAAACATTACTATTCTCTAACGGAGTAAGGTCTCAATTTTAAACTGACGGAAAGCAATAATGTTATGGATTCAGTTAATTACAGATGGATAAAACTTAAAAGCTCTACAATAGAGATTTTTTTTTGGCTCTACAACTTTTAACACTTTCAGGGACTTTACTAGCTCTCACTAGACTACTTTCTAAGTGACCCTCGGTCTTTAATTTTTATTGTTCTCAAAGTATCCTGACTTAGATTTAGTGCCTCCTTGTAATTTCAGGGAACTAAGGTACAGAAAACCTAAGGTAAGAATTTCAAAGTCACAAAAGTCACATGCACAATATGCACAACAGAGCTTTGAAATTTTAATTGTCTTAAGCAACATGCTCCAGGGAAAGAGGAAAGTAAGTGCTTGTTGCAGCAAACTGGACTTGGGGCTCTAGTCACTAGAGCACCTTCTTCTCCAAAATCTTTTGTCACATTTGGAAAGCTTGCCTAGAGATACAGCTTTAAGAGATTCACAGACTCTGAAGAATCAAAGCTTTTATGGAAGCAGGCATGCACTGTGCAGGGTTTGGTAAGCTGTACTCTTTCTCCTAACCTCTGCTGCTTGCTCAACTTTCTCATCGTAGGTAGTTTTCTCTCCTGATCCATTTGTGAAATAGTCTAACACAGGGTGTGGCCTCCCCACAAAACGCTTTCTAATTAGTTTCTAAACGTTAAATGATTATGGAAGCGCAATTCCCATTCCACTCAGGTGATGAAAAGCTTTACAGGAGTTCAGTCTCACTTTGTAATTAGAGAAATTAGCTTTCTAAGTTTAGATCACTCAACTGTGCAAATGGGTTCATCTGCTGGAATGTGTTGCTCTGAGATGTGTGTCAGCCAAGCAGCGCAGCACAGTTCCTATCTGTGCCTCCGCGACACTCACCCAAGTGGGGAGGTCGGTCCCAGCACAGCAAGAGGAAAATAAAGTGTTGTGGGTGTATTATAGGAAAGGCCTTATCGAAAAGCTCACTCGTCCGTGATTGACTGTAGTGATATGGTCTTCTCCATGCAATCGGGAAGCTTAACTCCTAGATAAAGGATTATCCAAGTGGAGGAAATTTTCACTCTTTCACTCCGTTTGGCTAGAATTATATGTAAAACTGCAGCACGTGAATTTAGAGAAGCAAAACTACTTTTATAAAAACCTACAGAGAAACAAAGGGCTCCTCCAGCCTCTTCATTTGCTGGGAACTGAAGCCATCAAGCTTTATGACTTCTTTATGACTACAAATTCTACATTTTGACTGATACTTTTCTGGTAGCCCTTTCTACTGGTTTATTGAAGGCTAATTCAGATCATGTCCCTGTGATTATACAACCGTCTTGATCTGCATTATAGTAGTCAACAGAAGTTTGGTCACTGACTTCAAAATGAGATGGATCAGGTCCCTGAACGAAGAATTTTTCCAGGGGCGCCATTCCAAGCTTACCTTTGGGTGTCACAAATCTAAGGAAATCCTGTGGGATTGTTCACAGCCATGATTCAATGAGTCACCAAGCTTTAAAAAGGAAATTACAACTTTCCTAACACAAAGAATTGACTCCACGACACCTGACCCTCATACACCAGGCGCTCCCTCTAAAGGCCGTGATCCTCGTCCCACTGGGGTCCTGGGCGTTCTCCCAGTGGCTTCAACAAAGCCGGATCTAATTTTATACTAGGGAACTGATTCAGGCCTGAAGCAAAGTACTGTCAGGAACATCGGACCTTGGCACACAAGACGTTTCTAACGGCTTCTAAGGTGGATGTAATCTAATTATGTCAGAATAGGAAGATTAGCAGGAAGTAACTACGCAATGTAAAAAGCTGAGTGCCAGACGTTGAAAAGTTCTTCACCGGCCTCAAAGGAAGACACGTCACCTCCACGCCTCGTGAGACATGGACGTAGTGGCAGGAATTTCACATGCACCAGTTTTGGGCTACTCAAAACAACTACAATTCAGTCTCCCTGTGCACATGCAGGAATTTGTACATTGCTGTATATGCAGGGAAATGGACATCTTAAAAAGATCCTCAGGCTGCATAATGCACCACGCTCAATTGGTTTTCAGTGCAGTGGCTGAAGATCTGTCCTTGAGAGAAGAAAAGCAGGAGACAGGACTTCAAGGGGGAAATTCTGGCCTTAATAAATTAAGGTCATCTTGCTACTGACTTCCATGAGGTCAAAATTTCTTCCAGATCTGTAAGGGAAAGGGCTCACAGTGGACTTTTGCACACCTTGCACTCTGCCTTGGTTCACCTATCAGTAACACTTTGCATCTCAAGACACTGGGAGGCTTAATTCATTAGTGCTTGCAAAGCATTTAAAGTTGTTGGACAAGTAATTCTGTTTAAGGGCAGCTACGCTGCTGAGTCACAAGCACTGTGGGAACCAGAACTCTGGATTTCTTAAGCACTGGAGTCAAACAGGTGGAGTAACCTCATGCAGAAAGGCTAACTCCAGACCTGCCCTAAAGGTACAGAGCATACCAGGAGGCAGCAGGGTATTTAAAGGCCCAGAGGAGCGCATGTGTGGCACTTGTGAATGAGTAACATTTAAATCGGCTGCGGAAGGTAACCAACACCCACTGAATAAAAAAATAATAATAAGAGAGACATTGGTTCTCATATCAGCAAAGTGCAGGCGCTTTGTGGATAAAACACAATGCAAGTTTACCAGCCTAAGAAAAGTTAATGACTCCAAGTAAGGAACAATCAACACTGTTAGAACTCCTGGGTTGAACAAGGCTGGAAGGATTCAGCAACCACGTACCAAAATTGCTGGCATGTAATCTAAGTTTTGAACTCACAAATGGGAAGTGATCTGCAGGAGTCTGATGAAAGCATGAGCACGGTTCTAGCATTAGGGCCACAAGTACTGCCGGCTTCACAGCCTTAGATGCTCGGTAACAGGATGGACCTTACCACGGCCAAGAACAAGCATGCACTTTGCTTTTGCCATAGGAAATGAAAACAAAGGAGATAAAATTAGGTCAGAAATCTTCTTTTCCTCTATGCCACTGACTCTGGTGTATAAAATAGATATTTGTACATGTACTGTGTTAGATCAGAGTGGAATAGGAGATAGGAACATAAGAATAGCTGTTCTGGGTCAGACCAAACGTCATGTAGGCCAGGTTCCTGTCTCTAGCACCTCAGGAAGAAAGGGACAGTGATGCAGTGACAATTCCCAGCACATTCGCCCAACTTCTACACCAGCAACTCAGGGACTTCCCAAACCAGTGACAAACTTATGAGTGTCTTGTTTTGTTGTTCAATGCCCTTTGATGCACGGCTCTTCCTCTGGGAGCCACTCTGAACACTTTTTGCTACTGCGCAAACTATTGAGCTTCTCAGTGCCTGTGGCAAGAGGCCTCACAGGTAACCACCTGACTACGCTCCTCTGGGCTCCGCTCCTGAAAAGATGTGGCTGACAAATTACAGCACTTACGTGGAAGCTGGACAGCCGGGACACATAGCTCCAGTGCCAGGAGCAGATGAGCCTGACAGAGCCTCCGCACTCAGCCAGCGCTGCCTTTCTGGGCCGCCCAGCCTGGGCTGCAGCTGAGGGATGGCGCCTCACTTCCAGCTCGTTCCCTCCTGCCCCACGGGACATCTGTGGCGGTTTGGCCTCGTGTTATGGAGCGGACAACGAGTCCCACGGTGGAGATTGCCACCTCCGCTTCCCTCAGGAGAGCCGCGGCCTCCACCTCGGAGACCAGGCTGCCCGCCCTTTCTTTCCCCGGGCGGAGCGATATCCCGCGCCCGGGGAGCACGAGCACCATCACCTCAGCGCTCTCTCAACGGTCGCTCAACGGTCGCTCAAGGCTCGCGCCCCAGGCGCGCGCGTGCCCCACGCCCCGAAACGGCCGCGCTGCCTCAGGTAACGCGGGGCGGGAAGCCAGGCGGCTGCCGCCGGCCCGGGGCAGGGAAGTTTCCACAGCAAAACCGCCCCCAAAGGCTTCGTTTTCCTTTTAACCAGCACTGAGGAGGCGAGGGGAAAAGGGCTACGGCTCCCGGGCAGCGAGGACCCCGCACGTCCCCTCAGCGGGCGGGAAAAGCGCTTCCCTCCGCGCGGCGCTGCCTCAGCCCGCCGCTCCCGAGCCGCCTCAGCGAGGCCGCAGCTCCAGGTATCCCGGGAGGCACCTGCGGTGCGGGGCTTCCCGAGAGAGGGAGGCGGGATGGGGCAGCCTAGAGCCGCAGCTCGTCACCTCCCTCCGGCGGAGCAGCCGCCGCCCGCAGCTCGGTGCCGCCCGCGGCCGGCTAGCCCTCCTCTCGGTACCCGCCTACCTCCGCCCCTCCTGCCGGTACCTGCCTTCCCCTGCTCCTGCCATTCTCCTCCTCTTTCCCTCCTCATGCATATGGATGGGCGCATGCGCGGGCGGGCGGCCTCCCCGCCTGCCGCCGTGGGCTAGATGAAGCCGAGCGGCTGCGAGGTTCCCAGACGGGCGGCCGGCTGGTGTGTGCGCTGCATGTGCGTGTGTGTGTGTCCGCGTGTGTGTGTGTGTGTCTCGGGGGGGCGGGGGGCTCGCCGCGCCTCCACCGCGCGGTGCCCGGCGACCTGAAAGAAATAAAAGGATCGGGATAATAATCGCAATAATAAAAAAAAAAAAAAGAAAAGAAAAGGGAAAGAAAAGAGGGAGGCGAGAGAATAAGGAGAATAAAAGGAGGCTGGGCTGCTTTGCATTGAAGACCGGGGCGCTATTGAAAGCGCTTGAAAAGCGGCGTTGTTCGGCGCGGGTGCGCGCCGCGGCCGGCGCGGTATATTAGAGCGGGGCGGCGGCGGGCAGCAGCGGCGGCGCCTCCTCCTCCTCCCCTCCTGGCCCTCCCTGTCCCGTCCCGGAGCGAGCGGCGGACAGCGGCGGCCTGCAGGCGGGCGGGCAGCGCGGCGGCATGCGTGCGCCCCGGCGGGCAGCCGCGGCGGCGTGCTCCCTCGGCCTCCTCCTGGCGCTGCTGGGGCTGCGGGCGAAGGTACGTACCTGGGGCTGCAGGCGCTGGCGGGAGGGCAGGGAGGGAGGGAAGCCGCAGCCAGCCGGAGTTGGGCTCCCGAGGAATTCGCAGGAATTTTGCACTTTTCTGCGGAACGCGGGTCCCGCAGTGATTGCGGGAGGTGGTTTTTTAAAAAAAAAATAAAACAAACCCGAATGTTGAGCGGTGCGCAAGGCGCTTCTGCAAAGCTGCCCCAGCGACAGTGGAGTTACAGCTGCTAACTTTTCTGCGGAGATGGCACAGGCAGAAGTCTTCCTTGCAGCAAGACTTAATTCCCTGGGAATAAAAATTGCGATTACTGCAAACCGCTTTTTTACGAAATTACTTTTTTTTTTCCTTTTTTCTTTTTTTTTTTTAACTGCTAATTGCAGTACTCTTGGGGTGACTGACGAGCAAGGTCTGAGCCTCAGCTGGGCAGCCTTGAGCAGGGAGTCTATTTTCCCCATCTCAGCTGCAGAGGGGTTGCATTTCCAGGGTGCTTTAGCTACATCGGGTTTCTTCGGGTTTGCTCTCGTGTGTGCACTCTCCGTTTGATTTAGTTTTATTTCCTAACGATTTGGAAGCTTTCCTCGTACATACAGTATTTTTTTGAAATTGGCACTTAAGGTTGTTTTTTAGCATTAATGGTATTATATGGTTGGGATGATTTATGAGCCTTTCTCATGGGTGTCTGGTAGGGAAAAGCTTGGAGTGGTTGCTCTTTTTTTTTTAATGTTATGGATGTGCTTCTTGAAAACAGTTAAGATAACTTTCTTCTGTCTGCAGAGTTGTTGTAGATTGTGTTTGGGGAAAAAAGTGAGGTAACTGTCTGTTTCTTGTTTCTTTTTTTTTTGTTTGTTTGTTTTTTGTTTTCTCCTCCGGTTCTTTCTTGGGATTAACAGGTGACTTTAGCGTCGGGACAGTTTGAGTTGGAGATCTTATCCATGCAAAATGTGAATGGTGAACTGCAAAATGGAAATTGCTGTGATGGCACCCGAAACCCAGGAGACAGAAAATGCACCAGAGACGAGTGTGATACCTATTTTAAAGTTTGCCTGAAGGAGTATCAATCCCGGGTCACGGCTGGTGGTCCTTGCAGCTTCGGATCCAAATCCACTCCTGTCATCGGAGGAAATACCTTCAATTTAAAGTACAACCGGAATAATGAAAAGAACCGGATTGTTATCCCTTTCAGCTTTGCCTGGCCGGTGAGTGCGTGGCCTTGCTCTGGCTCTGCCTCTGTTGGACGGTCCTGTTTGACATGGCCATAGCCATGCCGAGCCGAGCTCGAACGTTTCGCGCAGGGGCAGAGGGACCAGGACTGGGGAGGGAGCAGGCATCTTGGCAAGAGCCTCGGGAATCCGAAGCACAGAAACGAGTAAAATGTGGTGGTGTTTTTGTTTTTGTTCCCTGGGGCTCACAATGCACAGCCTGTTAAATTTGAAAGTCAGATGTGCAGCAAGGGGGATCTAAATGGGTCAGGGAAGCAAACCCAGTATCTCTGCACTTTACAGCATGAATAAGTCTCTTGAGACTTAGAAGGTCAGAAGTTCATTTTTTTTTTTAATTTTTTTTTTTTTTTTTTCCAAACCAGTGAAGTCTTGGGCTTAAGCCAAAAGAGCAGTGGGTTAGGGGCTGTAGAGGGATCCCGTGTGAAAAGTGTGTGTCATAGCTGGCCTCCTTCCCTGGAGCGTGTTTGGGAAGGCTTCCTGCTTCTCCCGAGGGGAAATCTCCCTGCTCTGCTTGGTGTTGATGGGAGCTGCTGCTGCTGCTGCTGCTCTTGGTGAACTAGTTGCCAGCTTCCCTGGGAAGCTTGGAAGGTTTTGAGGTACTTGTGGGCTCTAGAAGCTAAAGACTGAGAAAAGCCTAGTCTTAGCTTTTGGGCTATTTCACACACTCCTCCCCACAGCACACCTTTTCCTGGCTACTTGCCTCTGTGGTCCACAGATTCTGGCTTCTCTCTAGCTGCGTGCAAAATTAGATGGCTCAAGGAGGTGGGGCTCTTTGAAAGGCACTTTCCCACTGTTGTCCACTTTAGCAAACACTCGTGAGCCTTGTAGAGCAGTGAGATGGAGGACGGGTGACCCTTTCTTTTGCAGAAGCCTGTTTTGTTGTTGGTCATGTAACGAACTCTCACTTTGACTTCAGTGCTGCTTGTTTCTTCTGGGGGTGCTCAAGAGAGTTGAAGCTTTTATATAGTCAGCTCTTTCATTTGCTGCACAGTAAGTGAGGACCAGCTTTCCAAAACAACCATCACCCAGGACAGACCCACAGATGCAGGCTGTAGGGTTTTTGGATGCCCGTGGCATTGGGTGCCAGGAGGTGCATTGTTTAGTGCCCAGGCAGGCACAAACTGAGGATGACTGTTCTAGGGGGCTCTTAAACACACGTAACAGTTTATCTTTTGTGGTGGCTCTCTGGAATGCTATGATAGGAAAGCTGAAAACTCCCAAATTTATGCTTCTAAAAGTTATATTTAGAGATCACCTAGGAAACAAAACTGTTTTTGCCCCGTCCCCTTCTCCAAAGGCGCTGAGCAGACAATTTCCCACCAACTGCCTTGGGATATGTTGATGCTCAGCAGTTTTGAAGATCCAGTCATCCTAACCTAGATGCCTAAGGTCATTTTTGCGAGGGGAGGAGGGCTCTTGCGTGCATGCAGGGGAGGGGTGAATCTTGTTTCCTATCCTCTGTCACTATCACTGCTGGCGAGGTGGAAGCATTTGTAGACTTTCCACTCCCTCTAAAGCTTGGCCCTTGCCAGTCAGATAAGGACTGGTTACTGGGAGGGCCTGGACTTTTTTTTTTGAGGGGGGGAAAGCCCGCCCCAAAAGCATTCCTTTTCCAGTTGTAGTGTAGACACCCACTTTGTAGTCTTGCAGCCAAGTGCTGCAGGCAGCCATGTGTTCTTGAAACGTCCTGTGCTGCCTCCTACCTGCCTCCTCTGTCAGTTGTGACTTCTGGAGTACTGAGGGCTGGAGAGGCACAAGGGTGAAATCAAGTCTGCGTTTTTAAGGAGATAGTATTACAAAGTACAATAGCAGCGTTAACAAAAGTACTCTCTGTTGGAAGTACAAGTCCTTCCTTTCTTTCCTTCTCTTTTCTTTCTCTTTTTCTGACATGAAATGAGATAAAACTGTTATCAAATATGCCATCAAAGGGATAAAGGGCTTTGTAAAAATCTGAGGTATTTGAAGCTCTGCCAATAGTTGCAGTGCTTGTGTTGCAGATTTTGCCTTTTTTTCAGAAAACTCGGGTTCATCAACGATATATATATGTAGTTGTTTGTTTGTTTTGATTTTTGTTTTATTTTTAATGAGCCCCCTACCCTGTTCCCAGTAATTTGAGTGCCTTGAATCTGACAATATGTGAATATATATAAAAAATATGTGAAACACATTCCTTCTGAAAGCCTCTCTCTTCATAGGGTTGGGAAGGGAAATCTGTGCATAGAGGGTGGGTTTTGAGGGGGTAGGGACCATGGGAGAAGTTTTCTAAGCTTGCCTGCATCTTAGTAAAAGAAATGCTTCTATTGTCCTGCTGAATCTAAATGAGAACTGGAGTCCTGTGGCAGCAACAGCAAAACTCCAATGCAGCCTTTGAAATGTGTAAAACTTGACAACTTCACACACTCTGGTTCCTAAGGCTGGAATTTTTTTGCAATAAACTCTTGCATATTCCCATGCAGAAATGTACTTTTTTGAGATTGTCATTATAGTCTGCTTGCAATTATCAAGCCTGCTTCCCAGCTTTAACTTCCATAGGACACAGCTTTTAAGCTAGCCATTGTGACTTTCAAATGGCATTTGAACAAAAGAATATCTAATGTGGCAAAGCCCTTATTTTTACTAAAATTGTGTACACAAATCATTTTAGCTCTTTAGAAAGCTCTACAGATAAAGTAGCAAACTTAATTAGTCAACTCAAATCTGATGCTGAAGTTTCAGAACTTAAAAAAAATCTTTAGATGGGTGAACGTGGACTTTACTAAAAGCTTGAGACTAACATTGCATTTACCAGTGGGGCTGAATACGAGAGTTGTCTTTGAATATAACTGAAAATGACAGTAAAGGTAATAGGAGCTAGACTGAAATGTTAATCATATTGCACTTGAAAATTCATGCTCGTCTCTGAATATGTATTGTTTGTGTTCTGCTATGTGAGGGAGGCTTTTCTTGGATGTTCCAGCTTGAGTCAGTAACATTAAGAAGTCTTGTTGCCTTGACTACTTAAAAAAATCTCATGTCAAGCTGCCCTCTTACGCCATTTGTGAAAAATAGTTATATTGCATTAAGAGGTCTTTATTCATCATACAAGAGAGGAAGAAAAGAGAATTATGTGCTTTAAAGCTGTGTGCTTTAAATATATTGTTAGGTATGGTTTGTAGTTGCAGTGTAGATTTGAAGTCTCGGAGTCTTATTAATAACTTATGCAGTTTGCTCTTGTCAGTTTTGATATGTACCCCTGTGAGTAATGGGTGTGGAGATGGTGGGCCATAAATTAATTGAAGTGATGGAAGGTTTGAGTAAGTTGCTAGGAAACAGAGCAGCAGCCAGAATAAAGGACCTAGAGTGTGTCAGAAAGCTACCCCTGCAGTAGCTAGCAATTCTTCAGTAAACTGAAACAATAATAATAATGGTTATTAAGGAAAAAAAAGACTTCTTGCAATCATTTTGAGACTTTAGTGACTTTCTTGATAGGCAGCTTGGTTTATGAAGACATATAGAAAAGTATGGAACAAAAGGATTTCCATGTTTCTCTTGTCAAAGTCTGTCTCAACAAGTTTTGTTTCATGGTAGACACATGCTCTTCTCAGACATAAATCAAATCTTTTCTCTTCCTTAAAGAATCAGACGGCACCTGAAGTGTGGTGTGTGCCCTACCTTAAGGGAACTGTGCATTAACTAAGCAAAGCTTAGCACTAAACTTTGCTTTTATGTAAAGAGAGGTCTTTTGAGGGGTGGTGAGACTGTAAGTAAGAAGGAGGTCAAACTTGGCAATTCCTTTGGTATGCATAGCTCCAATTTCAGACAGCTTGTTTATCCTGAAATTATGAACCTTGTAATTATTTAATATTGGAGCCAATTGCACCAACACACCGGGAAACTACTGAGGTGAAAAAAAAAAACCCTCCAGCATCTAAGTGACTTTAGTGTAAAATACAATTAAAAAAAATGTGAACATATTATTTTAAGCTTCATCTAAAAAGTACAATAGTCAGCTTTTTTCCTTTTTAATAACAAATCTTACTGTTACTGGTTGCTGAAGATAAAAAAGATGTTTTCTGGATAGGCATTGTTTTTCTTGGCTAGAAAGGGATAATAAAAGATCTTCAGTGTTTTTTAAGCTTCATGAACTTTTTTCCCCTGTCTTGACACCAGAGGCTTCAAAAATACTAATCTGCAGCTGATACTAAAGTAATAGCCTTTTGAATCTGAGAGAAAAGGCATTTCATTCAACTGCTTTTTTTTAACAAAAAAATAGTAGGTCACATTCATAAAACTAAAGCTTATTTTTTGATTTTGTTTTTCCCTCCCTCCTCCAGGTAACTTTTGAACACTTGTAGAAGCAAATGCAGATATTGTTCAAGCTTTTCTTAAAGAGTGCCCGATAAGTCATCTTGGAGCATGGGCAGATGAGAAGAAATATTTATAATAACAAAATGCATGTTAACCAAATCCACACTGTGTCATTTATTGTTGACTAATAATTTAAGAATAACTCTTCAGCACTCAAAGTGCAATGTTTTGCCTAGGATTACTATCCAAAATGGAGCTGAGAGTAGTAAGTGACATCTGAAGCATAATTAGCATCCACAAGGCTGGTTTTTTTCCCAGGACTGCAAAGGAGTGGTACATCCATTCAGAGGTTTTGAACTTGCATGTTCTTAAGAGTTATTTATGTTCCAGTCAGTTCAGAACTTCATCTTCCTGGTAAATCCATTTGACTATATTACCATAATATGTTTAAAAATAAATCCTTATCCTGCCTGCTCTCAGAATTTTAATTCTTGTTATAATAAAGGCCTGCTCCAGTTTAACTTCAGTGGCAGTGGGATTGGGCCTGGCGTTGAAGCTTGTTCCTAAACTTTCTCAGACTACAAACATCCAGCCCTGTCAGCTTGTTTATGCAGCTGGAAGTCTGCATGTCTGCAAATGAATTGCATAAGGTTGCTTTATGCTTAAAATTCTAGTTAAGGAAACTTACTGCTTTGCAGACTGAAGGCAGGAATAGAAGTAAATGAGTTCTGAAGCTAGGAAAGCTGGGCCTTAGCTAATTAAGTGAGATGTTGCGCCATACAAGAGGCTTGCACTCTTATACATGATGCTTATTCCAACTTCAGTTCTGAAGTCTGATGCCCTGTAGTACAAAACCTTAAGCTACAGTTTTTGAAAGTATTTCTCTGTAGATAATTCTAATGACAGGATTGGTTTTGAAAATTCAAGCTGAACTTGACTTTGCATTTCTGCTGATGAATAGAATTTTTATATGTAAATTGACACAGTTCTAATAATTGTAGCTGGTGACCCATGTGCCTCAACATGGGGAAAGATGTCAAAACTAGAAGCTGTTGCGTTTGTTTTTTGTTAGTCTGTGGAGCTCATGGTTCTGTGGTCACTGTTGTGCAGCATAAATTACACTCATTATTCTTGTAGTGTTCAGAAGAAACTGTAAAATGTGGATAGAAGTGGTTAAAGTGGTTTGTAAATAGTCAAACATCCAGAGTCTTTTACCAGCTCAACCTAGTTCTTATGCAGTTAGGTAAATAAGTAGAAAGGCTTCTTGTTCAGGCTTGCTCTATGTGAACCTGACTGTTTTGCTTGGCTGCCTACTAGGTATTCTCTCTATTAACCTTGCCACCCTTTTGTAACTGGTGCATTTAATTATCAGTGGGATGCTTTAAACAGGTAGGGGGACTGATAAGAGCAGGTAATCTGCTTGTTGGGGAAGGTTGAAAGCAGCCATTGACATCTTGGCCTGCCTGCTAGTCTTTGACAAGTGGGACTCCGTGAGAAAATAACTCGGTAACGAGATAAGGTGCTGATTAAAATGCAGTTGTCGTACAATGCACACTGGTAGCTGAAATCACTTAAAATCATTAGTTTAAAGAGAAAGAAGGAAAAAAACAAAGATGCCAAATTTTTTTTTTTTCAGTTTTTAAAGGAGGGGAGAAGGGAGGACCCCAAGTCTCCCCGCTCTGTCCCAGTACATTGTTCAGTTAATGCACGCTAGTTTTATGATTGGAATACATTGTAGTCCGGCCACCCAGACAGAGGCATTGACTGCTAATATTAACCAAGAACAATAGTGTGGCCATACTGACTGCAGTGAGGATTACAGAACATAATGGGGCCTATCCAAAAATAATGCTAATACAGGACAAGCAACAGGAAGCAGCAGTAGACTCAGCATTGCTCGGCTCCCAGACAAACCATGGACTTACTTCACACAATGGCAACTTCAGCACTTTATGTATTCACAGGACACTCATTATTCCAGCAGGCTTGCCAGATCAGAGATCAGCCTGGTTTACTGGATGCTTAAGCGTATGCATAGTTTGGATAGCGGTACTTTTGTGTCCTTCATCATTTGGCAGGAGGGTGGCAGCTGCATCGCAGAGAAGGTCTTGACTTCAGTTACTGGCTTGGCTTGTGCCAAGGCAGAATGAGGGGAAAGTCTGTCCTGGAAGCTGCTAATATAGTTACATTTGTTTTCATGTTTTCTCCTTTATGTGGCAATGAAGCGTTTACTGGCACTAATAGCATTGAAGGAACTACTCAAAATGAAGACTAAGGGAACAATGTGCTCTGTTTTCATGTGGGCATATTCTGATGAGGCTCTTGGCTGGGCTGCCTGCGTGAGGTTCTGCCTGGCTCTTGGCCACGGACTCTGAGGTGTGAGATCCTTACAGCTTGGGCTCTGTTTATATACGCAGGGTTGAGAGAGTAACAGCTTTATAGGATATTGCTTTACTGGCCCAAAGGAGAGCTTCCTGGCTATGTTGCATTTGACAAAGGGTTAGGAGGGTTAGGTTGTTTCCTTTCTTCTCCCTTGTAGGTCCCCATCTCATCTGGATGAGAAACCAGTATTCTTCAAGTCCTTTGAAGGAATACTCTGTCAGTGCTGAGCATGGCATGACGTTGTGATGCATCTGTATAGCATCATCTTGACTTGTCATGTTGCAACAAGGGTGAGAGTGTCCTGCTGACGTTTAGAGGAAGTGATTTTGTGACTAGCCTTAACTCCACTCGGAGGGATTCTCCTCCCTGGCCCTTGGGCACTTTGAAATACTCCTCAGTTTCCCTCTTCCCTATCTCACCTTCTTCCAGCTGAAGGGATGAGGGATTGCTGGACTTCTTGGCAATTTGCTGTGGCCTGCTTGTGACAGCATGCCAGTCTCCTAGCCTCCTTCCCTAGGATGCAGGTGAGGTTTGAGGGCCCTTCTCAAACTGGTCTTCACAGCTGGCAGAGCATGAGGAGAACATCTCTGGGCTTAACCTGCTCGCCTTGTTTGGCAGAGGAGGAGCAGGCGCAGCGCTCAAAATGCAAACGTCCCACTGCATTTGTCTAGTCATGGTTTCACATGCTCAGCAAAGCTCTTGCATGGTTTAACCACAAGGATAGGAGGGAAAGAAGTTTGACTAGTTGCAGCCTCTTTCAAAAAGGAGGTAGTCCTTTCACTAATGAGCCTGATGTTTTAATCTTGCTCTGTCCCACTGACTTGCAGAATGACTTTAGAAGCCAGAGTACAAAAACACCTCTTTTGGGTGGGTGTCTGGATGAAGGGAGGGAAGATGGTAATCAAGCAGAGAGCTTAAGCACCGTCTGCTTACCTGGAGCTGCTAATATTTCATTTAAATGACCAGAAAAGAGATTGCATTGGCCTTTCAGTCCCTTAAAAGGGGTAGTTTGTGATGGATTTCAGGGTCTTCACGGACTTTCTTGATTTGAATTATCAATGGATCAGCCTAAATCATGGTGTCATGTCATTGAGGAAAATAGCTCTTGCACACTGGTGATTGCTTTGTGGGTTTTTTTGAGTGTGAGCTTAACCATTTCCATCCTCTCATAGCTTAATTCATAGGAGCTGTGCTTAAATTTGACCATGCTGCCTTTCAGTCCTCTGGGCTGCTGTGGATGTTCTGCAAAATGTGCTGTCTTGCTGTTCCTTTCAAGTTGCCTTTCCTCTCAGGCCAGAATCCCTGCCTTCTGGTCAAGCTCAGGTTTACAGTGGCTAATTGGGTGTGACTCTGGAAAGTTCACTGCTGCCTTGTTGCCTAGGACATTGCTTTGATGGAATAAGGTGCACGATGTGGAATTCTTGTGTCTGGATATATATATTTATTCAAAGATGGGCAAAGGTCACCTATGGGCATGGGAAAAGTTAAACCTCCACGCTGTAAGTAGTCATTCCTGAGATATCTGAATTGTTGATCTATAGAGTGGGGATGATATGCACTTTAAAAAGAAAAATCTCAACAGTGCAGTCTTTGCACAGAGCTGCTGCTTTGGGAGATGGGAGGAACTGGCTAGAAGTGTGAGATAGTTGGATTGTTGAGGGTGACTTGCTACTCTTGTTGTAGGGCTGTGGGTATCTTGTGTCTTTTGTTCAGAAATGTCCCATTTTGAACACAAAGTCTTGTCCTTTCTTTGCCCCGTGCTGAGAGGGGCAGAGCCAGGAGATTAAACTGCCATTCTTCTTATCATCCCTTTTCAGAACAGGGATTCTTCATCTGAAATACTCAGATGAGGTGAGAGGGGGCACATAGAAACAAGGGAATTGCTAGGGTACGTCTATTCCCCCTGCATCTTGTTTCCATCCAGTTAAGCAGAAGCTTCTCCTCTCTTTAAACAAACTGTGTGGTGTTGGAAAGTGGTCACGCAAGTATCTAGCAACAGTAGCAGTTAAAGCAAGGATTCAACCTTTCCTTTCCTTAAGGGCTAGGTGTGTTGGTAAACAGTCCTGAGAACCAACCGGGTACTGTTGCTATGAGTTTAGACAAAATATCTTCCAAAACAATTATGCAAGGCCGAAAGGAAAACATCCTTAACTTTATTGGAAGTAGTGCTAGTTGCCATAATTCATTCCCTATATCATAATATTTTTTTTCAAGCTTGCACTAACATGTTGTGCTTGTGCTTCTCAATGTTGGTAATTAAACCAGTGAGGAAGCACCCAAGATAGTGCAATCTATATGTGTAATATGGCTCAGGAGTTCTATTCTATGTGCGGTTTTTTTGTTTTGTTTTTTTTACCACTGGCTTGTATAAGGACTCTTAAAACTGCTTTAAACAGTATTAAATGATCACATTGTGTCCTATTTTATTTTCAGAGTTTCTTTCAAGTTGAGAAGCTTGGTCTAGAATAGTAACAAATAAAATGTAACTTTTATGAAATATTAACCAAAAATGGTTTGGGCCAATGCAGACTCTGCATCGAAGTTTGGGCGCATGTCTCGGCTTGCCCAGCTTTGCTTACTTTCTGAAGCATTTTCCCACAGTTATCAGTGAACGAAATGGAATCCTAGTCTGTTTTGAATATGAAACATATTTAGGCGATATTCCAAGCTGGTGTCCATCACAAACTAGGTTTTCATTCAGAGGCTGCATGCTGTGTCCAGTCGTGAGAAAACAGTCTGCTTAACTTTTTTTATTCCTCTCTCTCCTTTTAAGGAATTTGAGGTCTGCTTTACACTTGCACCTTGTAGCAGCTGACTCTCAGAACCGTATTTTGGTTTCTGTTACAGGAAAGGTGTTAAGCAGTGCAGACCATAAATGAGCAGACAGCGACTGAGCACTGATAAAACTACGAAGTAATAAATATTAAAATACACAGCTTTGATGGCAAAGCATTGTAATCCTTCATGGAGAGTTTTTGTTATTGTTCTGCTCAGCAGAAATATGTTGTGTTTATTACCTCATTTATACTTATTATTATACTTTTTAATTTTTAAGTAATATTTTTTCTCAGTTTTTTTTGGGGGGGGGCGGGCAGTGAGGTGGTGGTAATGTTTTGGTTCTGAATCATTCTCTAAGTTTGGATATGGCTGGCTAAATGTCAATTTTGAAAGATACAGCCTGGATAATATCTCGGAGTAGAGCTGGGGGAGGAGAAGATGTTTTAATGGCTCTTGTTCTCAAGTTAGGATTGAAGATAAAGGTGGCTTAGATGTAATAGCTGGCACCTTTCCAGCCCATGGAGTCACTTGTGTTAGTTTATGCTTAGATTATTATTACTGGAGTGCTGGCGAGCTCATTGGCAGATTAGTGCGTCTGTAAAAGTGACACGGGGTGGATAGTGCGGCTTCCCTTTCCCTGCGCTTCCAAACAGTCTGATTCTAGCCTTTGTTTTCCAATGCTGCTTCTCTCTCACCCCACCCCCTTCCCATAGCCCTCCGTTCTTCCTCCAGTTACCTGATACGGGTGGGAGCTGCGATGGCCCTCATGCAGACAAAGCTTTCAAAGGGGGTGCTGAAAAGCAAAGTCCCTAGAGATCGGGCTGTCAAGGCAGAGCACAGTAATCTTAGCAACACTTCTGGCTTTCAGGATGGCTGGGGGAAGGGACATCAAGACTACTTTTCTGTAACTAAAATTCTTTTGAAGCAGCTTTTGAGGGTGGGGGTGTTGGGGGGTGTTTTGGGATTTTTTGATGCTTTGCCAGCCTGATGTTTTTAGGCTTCCATGTGCTATTCTTGCACACGTGCTTTATTGTGGCTGCAGCATAGTGTCAAAGGCTGTACTTCCTGGTTAAGTACATAAGATGCATTAATGATGACAAAGATGAGCTATCCAAGGTGAAAGGTCTTCTAAGTCAGACTGGATAAGGTAGCTTATGGGGTTTCAAGAAGATCATGTTTGTCTCAAGTATAATCTATTACCTATTTAGGTTTTCAAGTATTCCATTTTAAAGCAGAGACCATGATTTTTTTTTTTCCATTAAAATTGTTTTTTGTTTTTCTTACAGTTATGTGTGGCTTTGGAACTAACTCTTATTTCCTCTCTTGCAGAGATCCTACACATTGCTTGTTGAGGCATGGGATTACAATGATAACTCTACTAGTAAGTATTCATTCCTCTGGTTTACTTAGTTGAGACACCTTGATTTCCTGGCCATTGAAAAGTCTTTGGTAGTCTAACCAGACCACTCTGAGTAGGGCATGAGGAGAGGAAAAAGGTGTCCCCTAGATGACTCGGAGCAACTACTGTAGGCTCTGCAGCAGCCTATCTCCCTCATGTTGCCTTTAGAGAGTGAGTAGCTTGCTCACCTAGGTACCAGCAGTTTGATGCCTAAAAATAGATGCCATTAATTTCCTCTTTCTCCTTGGGAAGGATAAAAGTTGAGGGGTTTCTTCTGTTTTTTTTTTGTTGGGACTGTTTGTTTTTTTAAGGGTGATATTCAGAAGCCTAAATGTTGTTGATTTGGAACTCCTCTAAAAACTATGTACTTCTCAAAACTGAACATGCAGCTTTAAAAACAAAATGCAAAATCAAACAAAAAAACCTCTGTAAGAGCCAGTATAGGTATCCATCTATGAGAAACAGGAGTGACTACCAGCTTTTCCTTGGGAGCTGGAGGTCTAGGGATTTATATTTGGGGCTGAAAAATATTTAGCAGACAGCACCTGGTAGAGCTGGCTGGAAATCAAGGGTGGGAATCTTTTATCTGGAATGCCTTTGGTTGGCTTTAGAAACTTTCTGCTAAGCTTTTCCTGTTGCCTAGAGGAAGCTGTATAGGGGCTCTTGGCATATGAACTGCTCTGCTCCTACTGAAGCAGGTGGGCAAAATTAGCGCTATTTTCAATCTAAGGCTTTAACAGTGTGTGGTAAAAACCACAGGAGAAAGTATGAACCTGAACTCGTACACCTCTTGTTGATGCAACAAACCTTTTCCTTTAACAAGGAAGCAGCAGCGCTGTGGCCCATCTTACATAAATTTTTAAACAGCTTCTTGTAGTCCACTTTGGAATTCCAGGTGACAGCCACACAGTAATGAAATGGACTTCATGGTTCACGAAAGAAAGGCCTTGTAAAAATGTGTGTAGTGTAGTTTTATGTTTCAATTGGTATGGAGTACACTGCTTGGGAAAGGCCTGTGAGTCTGGGAACCTTTCCGCACAGATCTGCTTTTTAATCTCTAAATATACACGGGCTGTCCTATTAGTTCTTAGTTCTTGAAAAGAAGTCATCCATTGCAAATGATTGATGTGACCTGTCAGTGACAGCCAAGGGTTGCTTTGCAACCTGCCACATCCAGCACTGTTGCAGTACCTGTCATTTCAGGCCCTATTCCAGCAGTCATGGAGCAGTGGCTGGGAGGCTCCTTGGCTCTTAGCTATGGCGTGTTTTATGGAGGAGCAGAAAATAGGTTGCTACAGCAGCAGAGCTGTATTAAAAATGCAAGATGCCTGAATTCAAAATGAAGGTCTTGTTTACAGTAGGAGCTGGGATTTTTTTTCAGACTGGGTCTCTGCCGCTTTTACTATTATTAGAGCTCATCTTTTTTCATGAAACAACTGCATTTGCAAAGCTACACAATGAACCCTTTCTTTGCTTTCATGTTCTGCAAGTACAATTGTCTTCAGACAAAATTGCCTCATTTCTCAGCAGTGCATTTGACCAAGTGCAGACATGTTCTTACATATGTTCCCGATTTGCATTCCTGCACTAGCTTTGCTGTCACATATCCATCTGTAGGTCACTTCAGTCACTGTACTGCACAAAGTTTTTCCTTTGTACTGCATCTCTTTACTTACAGTCAGCTTTCCCAGAGCTGAAGAATAAGTCTTGAAGAACTTGTTAAGGAAATCATTAGAACTAAATAATTGTCACCATATAAAGTGATGACTATTTTTTTTGATGTTCAGGATTTTTTTTTACCCTAATTACTCCTGAATTGTAAGGACTCTGCGATGTCTCAAAAAAAAAGAGTGTAGTAGGCTTTGTGTAACTTTTCAATAGCTCTAGCATCCTCTGATCAATGCAGTCGTTAGGAGATCCTAGAGTGGATGCTTCCTTCCCCCCTCTACATTCCACTCCTCCTACGTTCCCTTTACCACATACTCTCTCTTGTCTCACTTCCAAGAGAGGCTTGCAGTTAAATTCTGGCCCTGTTGAAGCTGATGAGAATCGTGCTTTGTTGGAGCCAAGATTCAACTTAAATGGTTTCCTTACCCTCGTTCTTGTCTAGATGCCATCTTGCTACTGTCGCTTCATACATAAAGCTAATGGGGCTGACATCGCATCTCGAACTATGTCAAAGAGCCATTGTAAATTACTGGTATCAGTTGCATGTGAATTCCAGTCGGCCATAAGAGACCAGAGCAAAATGTAAACCAAGCCATAGCTGGAAGTTGTCTGAAACAAAGACTTTCAAAAATAACTGTGGTGACCTTGGCCACCCAAACTGCTTGGAGGAGTCTGGGCTTTTGTCCTTGTTGTTGTTGTTTGCTTCCTGGCGATGCATGGTTAAAATTTCCAGAAATCGGCTCACTGATAGGCAAAGGTGGGCAGTCAAAATAGCTGATTTCCCTGTGCCTAAAACCTTTGATACAGTTGCCCACCGAATAAAAAGACAGATTAACAGCTTTTGAAATGTAGCCATATAAAGTGAATGAAAGCAACAAATTCTCTGCCAGTGAGGTGCAGAGTGGAAGTTAAAAGATGTACAAAAAGCCTCTCTCTTCCACTTCATCAATTTCTATTTGGTTAATGTTTCCTCTAACCTTTCTATCAAAACATGGACTTCTGAGTCAGATGATGTCAGGAGAGCTGGGAAGATCGTTTTCTCTCAAGTCTGGCTGATGACTACTTCTTATTTACTTAACCAGTCTGCTGCTTCAGGATTGCTTACTACAAAACTTCAAACGTTATTGGTGTGGGCTAGGATTGGAAGAGTTGTTGCAATGCCTTCCCTCAAGCCTGGGTCAGCACACTTGTGTAAGTGCGTACTGACAGGTGGGAATAGGGAAGGGTGGAGAAATTGTTGTACGAGAAGGAACATGCTGATACTTCGTTGTGAAAACTGTGGGTAATGGCTCCTGGAAAGGGATCTTGAGCCTGTGAGGCCTTACTTGAATTTAAATACATGGTGGCAGCTTTATAACATGTATCAAATGAAAGGCGTTTTAGCCATGATCCAAAGTGAAATCGCAGCTGGTTTTCATCTAGGCCATTAAAAAAAAAACGTCCAGTGGACTAATAAGGATGTTTCCATTTGAGTTCAGCCTGTGGTTAAGGGCTCAAAAGAGCTGGTGGCTGGAGTTGAGATGTCATAGACGTACAGCAAGGACGTGCTTCCTAATGAGCTGGCAGATAGGCGAAGAATGATAGAGCAGAGGCAAGAGGAAAGATCTCTTTTCCAAGGCGACTGTTTTTCTGGTGCCAAGGACTGAAATAGCTGTCAGTGGTTATGTTCCCAACGGGGAACAGGAAAAGACTGGAAAAGCAAGAGTGTGTGTGTGTGGAGGGGGAGCAGTTTGCAAAACTAAATGGAGTGTCATTCCCCTTTTCTTCTTCCACTTACAGGAGCATAGAGTTGTTTTACTCGCAAGAAACAGGATGTCTTTATGCACGGACTCGGTATTTGGGGAAATGCGTTTGCTTTCCAACTGTGCTGTAGATCGGGGTGTAATCTTGGCAAGCGCAGCAAAGCCATCTCCAGCACGCATGAGTGGAACTATAATCGCTTGACTAGCCCCATTCAAGACTAATAGATATGCATCTGCTTAAGTACCTCTTAGAATTAGTCAGTAATCTTGTTGATGAGATCTAAGAGCCTTACACCTGCATGGTACAGGACATGATATTGCTCTGGATATACCAGTATGGAAAAGTCCTTAGGCATCTGCATTACTTGTGAATGGGATGTAAATTAATAAAGGCCTGCGTGTATTTGAAAGTCTTGCACATCAATGTGGGGTTGGGGGCTTAGTGCCAATGAATAATAAAACCTGATTTAAATGGAAAATCTCATAGAACCAGAAATACCAGAAGGTGAATAAGAAGTTGTTGCCCTTAATTTCACACTGTAAACACTTAATGAATGCCGGTCTCGAGCCAGGAATACCCCCCAGAATGGGTAAATGCTTACAATGCGTGTGTATTAACACTTTTCTGTGGTTGCGCAGCAAGTGCTTTGACTTTATTCAGAACTGCAGACACGCAGGCAGGCTCTAGTGGTGAATTGGTAATGGGTAGCTGAGGCTTGAGGAGCCTGTTTGGAAGTTCGTTTTGAAAGCTATAAATCAAAGGTCCTTAGCAGTACATTTAAAAATATTTTAGATGAAAAACTGTCCATGTGTTATTTAAGCTTTATGTAGCAACTTCATTAGGCTTCAACTCTGCCTTATGCAAAATCCTCAAATTTTGTTTTGTGATTGTTGGAAGAACAAGCTGAACATCAGTGAGATTTAATTCCTAGCACTCGAATGTGCCCGTACTTCACATGCTGTTTTCTAACACATCATTGGCAAACTGCCCTCCTACCTAAAATTTTTCTGTCGCTGGATTATGCTCCCATATACAGAACAGGCTACTCTGGTACTTAGTTTTGGTTTTGTACTAGGTCTACAAAGATATTTTGGCTGTTTTATGATAAACTTTCACTCGGCACTCAAGTGCTTACTAGCTGCAGGTTGTAAGGCAGTGTCAGATCCTTTAAGTCACAAGACCTGGACTACAAAGTGAAACACCACAGATATATACAATGTTCTGCGCTAATGTGAAATATTATTATTTCGAGCCATAATTTACACAGTTGTAGGGCTCTAAAAGCCAGAAGGCTCTTGCTGGAACTAGATGTCAAGTACAAAGTCTAAACTTTGAAATACTCAGTAGAGAGAAGGGGGGTCTCTGGCAAATATATGCAGTATTTTGAATTCTCTGCTTCAAGTTGTGGTAGTTTTGAATTTTCAGTGTCAGCTAGCATCGGAAGAAAGAATCTCCATGGTATTTCTTGGCCAAAACCTGGTGAGATCACTGATGTCATCTGAATGCCAGAGTTGCTTATTTTCAGTTCAACTGGTGTCCCAGAAGGCCACAAACCTTTTGTGGTGCTCATGTTCGGTTTGTAGACGTTGCTTTATTAGGCTATTGTAGTATCATGGTTTTGTAAATATTCCAGTTATAAACACCGCTAGTACCATTAATGGAGAAGCCTGGAAAACCGTATTATGTACCAATCAATTGGAGCTAGAAGTAAAAGCGGCTGAATTGTCTTTAATCACAAACTGCAGGATTCTTACTGAATGCCCTTACGCTGCAAACGGGATAAGTGATTTGCAGTAACCTAACAGTCCCTTTTGATTTCAAGCTTTATTCAGTTTGATAATGCTGCATGTGTGTTTCAGTTAATGGTTTGTAGCTCCAGGGCAGCCTTATCTTACTCTCTAAAACAGAAAATGAAGAAAACCAACTGGCGGCCTCGGTCTGGTCTGCGAAGGCAGAGCGCTGTGATGTGGGAGGTAATGACACGTAAATGAAGGCTTAACTCTGACATCTCTTCTGACTCCTAGATCCCGATCGCATTATTGAGAAGGCATCCCACTCTGGCATGATCAATCCAAGCCGTCAGTGGCAGACTTTGAAACATAACGCAGGAGTCGCCCACTTTGAGTATCAAATCCGTGTGACTTGTGCAGAACATTACTATGGCTTTGGCTGCAACAAGTTTTGTCGACCAAGAGATGACTTCTTCACTCACCACACCTGTGACCAGAATGGCAACAAAACCTGCTTGGAAGGCTGGACGGGACCAGAATGTAACAAAGGTTTGTGACAAATGCTCGAAGCCCGAGCAATCCGTGGGCTTGGGTAGGATTTGAGTGCATCATATCCAGCTTGCAATTCAGTGGTCAGTTTGTGCAGACAACAAGGCTAAGGACTGATGAAGCAGTGACTAACTCTTTACCCAGAGAACTAGGAGCAGGGGAAGACTAGTTTCTGCCTTGTTTTAAAATCTTGCAGAGGTCTGGCAAGTACTGGGCACTTAGCAGATGTGTTCTTTCTCTGATTATCCTCATCTTTGCCCTTGGGAAGAAAACCCAGCCCATTGACTTCAATGGGAGTTCTGCTGCTGACTTCAAAAAGGATTTCCCCTTTGGTGCAGAACTTCAAGACAAGCAGGAAGGAGAGACTTGTTTTAGAGCTGACCTGGCAAGTGTAAAGCTTTGGTGTTTGAAAAGTCCCAGGCTGTTTGTTCTGAGATTGTTTAACATGTTTATGAGGGAATGGCAACTTCCTAGCTAATTTCATAAGGAGAAAGCAGGACTCTGAATAGGAACAGACTATTATCAGCATGTCTTGCTGACTGCGTTTACCTGCAATTTGAATAAATGCTCCTGTTAATATCTGATCTGTTCCGAGATACGGCTCAGAAGTAAATCCAGGCTAGTTAAAAGTTGCTTTGAATGAGATGTAAAGCCAGGGAGAGTGGGCCAGTTCACCTGCAAAAGATGGAGAAAGGAAACCTATAGACTCAAAGTGACTTGCAGCTCTGTATGGCGAGACGGTTTCTCTTGCATAGAAACAACTCTTCCAACAGCTTTAGGTAGGCTCCTCTGCAAAACTAGCTGATAGATTTCCTGTCACAGGGAGCCACCTATCTTGGTTTTCCTTCCAGTAGAGTTGATACAAGAGACTTGTTAAAACCTTGGATTTAGTAGGATTACAATGCTGTTGGAGATTAAAGCATTCCCACGAGTGTGAAGATGCAGGAAGCAGGCAGCATGCTGATACTCTTCTTTTTTGTTGTTTTAACAGCTATTTGTCGTCAGGGATGTAGCCCCAAGCATGGTTCTTGCACAATTCCAGGAGAGTGCAGGTAAATGCTCCTTCTCCCTCCTTGTTTTCCCGACTCCCCCAAGTAATTAAACAAGTGATGCTTAACACAATAGGACTGGGGTGGGGAGGGTGTTTTTGGAGTCATGTTTTTGACCAAGGCACATTATTCATGCTGACTTGCCCAGAATAAGGGGGGAGCAAGCTTTTAATGCACTGATAATTTTAAGAAGCTTTTGGTTTGTGAAATGGTGGCACTAGGGGGGAGGGGAGTATGGGATAAATCGTGCGAATGCTGCCTAATGAGCACTAGCTAATTGTTTCTGCATAAATAGTGCAAATATTTTGTGGGTACATCATCTTTTTTTTCTAACAGCCTGATTAATAGGCTTTTTCAACTACTTGAAGTACAGTGCGGCTTTTCTCTCCTCTTCTCCCTTTCACTGTTTGCCCCTTCCTCCCTCCCTCCCTGGTTTCTTCCATCAGTAGGCAAAAGTCAAGCATTCTTTAGAATGGGATTAGTTAAATCTCTCGGTTCCTTTACCATTGTGAGCCAGGCTCCGAGTGCTGAGAGGTTAATAGCTGGGATGAAATCTTGTCAGTAGGCTCCCATGAATGCCGAATCTTACTCCTGTGCTTTGAACTCCACTCTGTCCTGGCAAAGAGACAATGAAAAGCAGAGTTTATGCATAACCCAGTGATTGGAATGTCTCAAAAATAGACAGCACATATTTACAACACAGGGGAGTTTTCTCCCTTAGTAATAAAATATTAATGGACGTTAAATGTGGACATTCTTTATTAACAAACAGGTTCTAAGTTGCTTCTTGTAACCCTTTATCATATCTGTTTGCATGTGACAGGGAACTCAGGGCTTCTGAGGCTACAAAATGTTGGTATTGATCCTGTGCAGGAAGGGTTAGAAGTGAAGCTTGGGTATTCACAAATAAAACTCACAAGTCTGAAGGAACAAAGTAATTTTTCTGCCTAACAAACATATTGGTGGATTCTTTATTCCTGGAAACTTTGCATGAAGCAGACTGCTTTTCTTTCTAGATAAGCTGTAGTTCAAACAAGAAGTCTGACAGGCTATATAAGAAATCAGCCTAAATAGTCACAGTGGCTCATTCTTTCTCCATGTCCCTGTGATCTGCGCTTCAGAAACAGAACCAAAAAAATCATGAAGGAACATTCTGAAAGTGAGGGAGGAAGTAACTCCACAAGAGACATGGCAAAGTGAAAGTCAGTCTGCAGGATGGACTGTTTTAGATTGTGTTCAGTGATTTTAGTGTTCAGAAGCTGGTTAACCCTCAGAGCGCCACATCTCATTTTCTTAATTAAAAGAAGAAAAAAGCTCAGCAAGTAAGTAGGAAGTATTGGGGGGCCAGATGGTGAGGGGAGCATATCAGTCAAAGCTACCAGTGATTTGTGCTTCTGTCATCAGAATAAACATGCCTTGTAGGGGTTGCTGTCTCCTAGTCAGAACAACAGGCTTTGTTTCCAGATTTTTTTCTTTCCTTTCTCTTTCTAAGTCTCTTACCTCCCACTCACTGCCCAGACATGCACTAGTGCTCTTATTTACTTAAGGTGCAACTTTCCCACACTTGATTTGCATAGTCTTGAAACAATGCTGTCCTTCTGGTGCTTTCAGATAACTTCTGCTTGCCAAGTTAGACCAATATCTTTAAAGTGAACACAGAAACAAGATTTTATTTTCTTTTAAGTTTTGATGAGTCATATAGCCTGCATGTTATAAATGCAACAGGGTTTAAAAATAACATCCCGGCAGAAACTGCTCTGGGTTCTGGTACAATAGACAACTTGCAAACATTCTTAAAATATCCTTTTCCCTTTTGGTGAGAGTCACTTTCTTTAATGCAGGCCAGCCAACAAAACCATATTTACTCATGAATCACTATACAAGAAAAGTTAACTTTGAATTTCTCACGAGAAACTGCTGCAAGAATTATTACCATGAATCTTGTTCTGGAATTGATATCTATTTTTTAAAAAAATGCCCATAGCCTTTATCCAATTTTGTTTGTTATGCTTTGAAGCTGATGTTTGAAGAAAGTCATATCTTTGGCTAAAGCCCATGGCTCTTTGTGTGTTTTTCTTTTAATTACTTGTTTCTCTTTACACTCACTTTAAAGAAAACAAAACCCACCCCTTTGATTTGATAGAAAGGAGTAAAATTCTCATTTTGGATACCTGTTCTTGCAGGTCAGGTCCCTTAATTTTGCTTGTGTGCAACCTCACAGGCAAGTTGCTTTGAATTGCAATACAAATTAAAAGGGTACATTCCTAAATTTTGATCTTAGTACATTCTTATTATATTCCCCATACAGAAGGATTTTCCAAGAGCTACTTGAGAGAGGTGGCTTTGCCTGATCTAGTTTTCTTTCCTGTTCTTTGCACACAAAGACACATAAGTTGGACTAGTGCTTTTTTGTTTTCTTCTTGTCAGAATTTCCCATTGACTTGGAATAGACTGCTATAGAAATAGCTATTAAGAAAAAAATTAATTAGGATGCAGTCTGTTACCTGAGATATTTAGAAGGGAAGTCGGACTTACCACTAGCTGTGTGTGATTACCCGTTGGCCTGATCCTCCTGGCTTTTTCCCATGAGAAGAAATTGCCAGTAGAAGAATGGTGGGGGGTTTTATAAATAGAAAGCTTAGCTGACTTCTGTACGGATGAGGTTTGTTTTCATAATTTAGTGACGGCTTAGTGCATAATTGCTGCTGATCAATTACTCTCAGGACCTGTTAATGAAATACAGTACCTCAACAAACCCTTGCTTTTCATTTTCAACTTGTTTTCCTTGCTTCTATCTATAGATCCACTTTAATTTGAAGAATCCTTGGTCTGCCTTGCTAGTGAGAACTAAGTGAAGCCAAAATGAGCGTTCCCTTAAGGAAGCTTTACTTTAACATCTTCCTTTTAAGTACAGAATTCAGGTAGTTCATTGATAGTGGCAATAAATCATTTAAATAATAGAAATTCCTCTCCAGACATGAAAATAGTTTCTCAGGATTGGATATGTTTTAGTCAGTCCCTGAAAAGAGGTTAATATGAATCAGACTCTGAAACAAACAACTGAACAAGCTATAACAACTGCTCCTTTTTGAACACACACAAAATCCTGATGTGTGCTGTTTGCTTGTATCTCTTCCTGTGGCCCAGTCCCTGCTTGCCGTGTGTCTTCTAGTTCAGAGTAAAATTAGTTTCTGCTAAAGCACGAGGAGTTCTCTGCTCTGCTACTGCCTTGGAGGGCTGAGAGTTGGTGTTAATGGTTTTATTAGCAATCCCAGTATGGCTGAAACGCCTGGAACCTTGTATTCATGAGGATATCTGACTTTTTCTTCCCCCTCCTCCATTTATAAAGCACCCTGTCAAAGTCCAGAGATTGATTTGTAGTGCACACCCACCCTCTCTGCCACATTTGTGTGAGGCTCCAAGAGTATTATTGTGCTGAATGGCCCCATGCTGGTTCTCTCAGAACAGTTATTCTTTTGTCAGGAGACCGGCTACAGAGACCTTGGCAAAACTACTAAAATGTTTGTTTACAAGAAACTATCAAACAAACCTTGAACAGCTTCTCCCCTCATCCTGCCCTTCTCCCTCACCTCCCCAGTCTTTCTCCAAGCTTTGCAGTTCCACGCTTACATCTACGCAGAACGATTCTAATGGGTTTTTAGGCTGTTTCCTTACTCTGATTTTTCTTTTACATGAAGGTGTCAGTATGGATGGCAAGGCCAGTACTGCGATAAGTGCATTCCACACCCAGGATGTGTCCATGGCACTTGCATTGAACCATGGCAATGCCTCTGTGAAACCAACTGGGGTGGTCAGCTCTGTGACAAAGGTATGCTAATCTTCTGGATAGCCAAGTGTAACACTTGAATTTTAACACCGGCAGGCTTAGCTAGGAGAGCGTGCACATAAGACTGAGTGAGCCTCCTGAAACATGGTGGGAGTTTTTGCATCCTTCAGCTACTTCACGTTGCCTCCTCTGCTGTTCCAGTGTTGTTAGCGTATGTGCTTAACTTTGTCCTGTCCTACTTGTGTGCAGATGTATTCTATAAAATAACAGAACAAAGCGTGCTTGCGGTGATGTTTCTGTTGTTTTCCAACCATGGCTTTAATGCTCCTCACCTCTTGCAGATCTGAACTACTGTGGAACTCACCCTCCCTGTCTGAATGGTGGTACCTGCAGCAACACTGGCCCCGATAAATACCAGTGTTCCTGCCCTGAGGGCTACTCGGGGCAGAACTGTGAAATCGGTAAGTGTCTGATGCAGCCGCTGAGCTGCCACTTGGCACTTAATTCTTGCCAGCTTTTAATGGCTGGTTTGGGATATATTTTATAAGATTAGGGAAAAGTCAATGTATAATATTAATTATGTCTGGGCTCACTATAAAGATCCAGATTTGCTTGTTCATGCTTTGTCATGAACAGTTGAGATCTCTGAACATGAGCCTTCTGCTCACTGGTGAGATTCCTACCAGTTACCTTGGCCGGCTCTGACTCAGACAGGTGCAAGTGTGTGTGGTGATGAGTTTGGCAGGGTAGATGATTTCCTGCTGGCCCGGAGTTTTTGGTTCGCAGTTCTCACGGGAGTGCAGTACATGAAGAGTAATGAAGGTGTGTCCGGAGTAGAAGCCTGTGGAGGGACCAGGGGTAGCTTCTCGTGCTATAGTTTCTATAGGAGTGATGTCCTTCTGTCCCGGTGCAGCGGAGCATGCCTGCCTCTCCGATCCTTGTCACAACGGAGGAAGCTGCTTAGAGACGTCTACAGGATTTGAATGTGTGTGTGCGCCTGGCTGGGCTGGACCAACTTGCACTGATAGTAAGTCCTTTCAAATTTGTTTTAAAAATGTGCTAGTTTTCCTGGTTTAGATCAGTCTTTCTAACCCCTGATAAGCTTACAGGGCAGCCTGTTGAACCTTTCCTAGCCTTAGCATTGGTTCCTAGAAGCCATTTATACCACACTGCGCCTCTTCTCCTTCACACCAAGGTTTTTGTTAAATGCAAGGTGACAGAAAGGCCAGCGGCTTCATGAAAGAAGCAGAACACTGTATTTTAGTAGCATTCTGGCAAGTTGTTAAAATACTGTTTTTAAGAGACTTGCTGGATCAAAATCTGACTTCCAGTTGCAAAAGGCTACAGGTGTAAACTTCTTCCCCTGTGCTTTGAACCCCCTTTCACACTATTATCATCCTTAAGGGAGGCTTTTGCTGAAACCAGAGTAGACATAGAAATTCCAAGCAGAAGTCCTGTTGTCTTCCTGTTCCTATGGGCAAATCCAAGTAGCAGCAACTAGTTATAAGATATGCCAGTTACTGACATTGCTCATTTGGTAACAGAGCTCAGCCTCTCCTTATTCCACGTTACAGATATTGATGATTGTTCTCCAAATCCCTGTGGTCATGGAGGAACTTGCCAAGATCTAGTTGACGGATTTAAGTGTATTTGCCCACCTCAGTGGACTGGCAAAACGTGCCAGCTAGGTGAGAAATGCTTTTCTCTTCATCTGATGTTGCTCTGCAGTGCTGGGGGAGATAAATGCAAGAGGGATCATAGCCTAGCAGGCAAGGGCAATGCCCTTTGCATTAGACACATTTATAGTTATGAAGCCTATGGATGTATTCTGCAAACTGAGAATATTTAAGCGTCAGTGTTTGCAGGACAGGGGTCTCAAAGCATAATGTGGCTTCCTTCTGTTGTCTCTTTGCTGATGCGTGCTAGCAGTTGACAGAAATAGTTAACTAAGCCGAGCAGCCGGTCCCGTAAATGAGCCGAAGTGGGGAGGGTGCGTGTGTGTGCCTCCCAGTCCTGCCCCCATGTGTATTTCTTCCTTTAGCCTGTGAGAAAGTTGCTGTATCTCTTCAGCCATGTCACCTCCTCCAGACCAGGGAGTTCACAGCTGGGTTCCAAAATGTGGATGATCTCACGGAGCATGAGCTGTCTGCATTCTTCACACAGCGCACTAATCCCAATGGCTAGGCTGCAGCACTTGGCCTTCAAAACATTCAGCTGAGATGTGTGTGTGTGGGGGGATGTCGGTCTTAATGAGTGGCTGGGTAATTATCAAATAATTAGCGTAGCCTGTATGTCCTAATTGCAGAGAAATTGAAAGAGACTTTAGAGACTGATGTATGATTGACTTTTGTTCGTTCAAGTCACGCTAATCCATGCTGTATACTACAGGTTCCTGTAGATCTGAATGAACTGCTGATTATTGCTGTGAAAACTGGCTGTAGGCTTTTTGTTTGAATTCTCTCCCTGCCCTACAAGCCCTGCATTTGGCCATTTACGTTGTTTTTTCAGATGCGAATGAATGTGAGGGCAAACCTTGTGTCAATGCCAACTCCTGCAGGAACCTGATTGGCAGCTACTATTGTGACTGCATTACTGGCTGGTCTGGCCACAACTGTGATATAAGTAAGTATCTATATCTTTGGGTTTACTAAAGGCCACTTTTGAGTATATATGTGCATATGCCACTGAGTTCTAAGCTCAGATTTAAACAGCAGGCAGAGTCCCAGCGGCTGATGTTTTTAGAAAGGGAGTAGTTGATGTGGAATGAAAATATACACTTTTATCAAACTCATTAGTCCATAACATAGCTATATTCTGATAAAGTGACTAAAACAATGATGTGAAGTTTCACTGCCTCTAGTAGAAGAATCGCAAAAGGTTCCCACCCATTATAATAACCTTATCTCAAGGAAGGCATGCAGGAAACTTGACAAAAGGTTTATCTAGCTGCAGTTTCAGAGAGACTTGAACCCTGTTTCTAGTGTAAATATATTTCTGCCTTCTAACCACGCTAATTTTATTACAGACATTAATGACTGTCGTGGACAATGTCAGAATGGAGGATCCTGTCGGGTAAGCTGTTCTTGTTTTATTTTGGTTTCCCTGAAACTTGCAACAGTAACTAAAACATTTGAGTCTAAACACGAATAGTGTGGAAATTAGCAATTAGCTGTTATTAATTGTCATTGTTTTGAGCTGGGGGGAGGGGCTGTGTCCTGCTATGGCATGTCAGGGTATGTGTGTGGAACAGCAAGGGCAAAAAATATAACTGCAATAAATGAGTCATTTTCACTGCCAGTGTCACCAGGGAATGGGCTGGTTGTTGTGCAAACTACCTGCTGTAAATGGAGATATTCCACTTGCAAATGTGGATTAATGTATCCTACTTGGAAATTAAGAAAGGAAGCCAGTGCTGGTGTGTTTGCGTGTGTGTTTATTTTTTTCCCTAAATATTGTTGCCTGATTTTAATTCAAGCTAGTTTCTTATGTTGGTATTGAATAGCATAAGACAATATATTTCTTTGGACTTTTTTTTTTCTCTTTAGTAAGAATATATCAAGAGGGAGGAAAAAACCCTTAACTCTAAACTTTCTTGTTCCTTCCCAGGACTTGGTTAATGGTTATCGGTGTATCTGTTCACCTGGCTATGCAGGAGATCACTGTGAGAAAGACATCAATGAATGTGCGAGTAACCCTTGCATGAATGGGGGTCACTGCCAGGATGAAATCAATGGATTCCAATGTCTGTGTCCCGCTGGTTTCTCAGGAAACCTCTGTCAGGTAAGAAGCATGGGTGAAAGGCCGGCCCTCCGCCAGCAGCATTCCTGCCAGCGCTCTGGATCTGTATGCTGAATGCCTCGCATCCACTCAACCGTGCTATAAAGTTGTACTTGATATCGCTGTCAGTCTGCCAAGAAAGTGCTTGATTAATATATATTGGGGGGGAAAGAAACCAACAGAAAGGCCTGACGGGCTGCTGAGGATTCTTTTTGTTAAACAGACTGCAAGCGTGTGTGTGTCAGGTTTTGTTGCGTGCTAACTATTAACTTTCAGCGGCTGTTTAAAATCAAGAGTGCTGTCTGCTGAAATAGTTACGAGTCTAACTAAACTCTGTGCATTATGAACCATTCATTGAGGCAGCAGATAAAGAGGTCAGATTCCACAATGTCTGCCTGTCATAGTGAGGGAAAGCTATGATAAAACTTCTGTTTCACTCAACCTTCCCCCTCCTTTTTTTTTTTCCTCCCGTTTTATTTCTTCTGACAGCTGGACATAGATTATTGTGAGCCAAATCCTTGCCAGAACGGTGCCCAGTGCTTCAATCTTGCTATGGACTATTTCTGTAACTGCCCTGAAGATTATGAAGGGAAGAACTGCTCCCACCTGAAGGACCACTGCCGCACAACTCCTTGTGAAGGTTTGTGTCACCTCCCAGGGAAACAGGAACGACTGGCAAGAGTTTCTGCCGTAACACAGCTCCAATAATGTGATCAGTGGAGTAGCTCTTCATAAAGTGGGTGAATTTTGCCCTGTGCCTTATGCCTTAATCGGTTTGAGAAGATGAGCACAATTTGTTAATAGCAGGTATTTGAAAGACAGCGTTATATCAGCGTGGACAGACAACACATGCAGCAAACAGCCTGCTTTGCTGAATTGATTCCAGGCCATGGATGTGGTCCAGCAATCCTCACATAAGATGCTGTGATTATTTAATGCACAAACACTTGGTATAGTCCTTTTAGTTCAAAGCAGCGAGCATATTTGGCATTGTTAGTTTTACGGTTGGATTTGATGACCTTAAAGGTCTTTTCCAGCTTCAGCGATTTTTATATGTATGTCTTTTAAACATCCATTGCTAGAAATTAAACTGTTGCTGTTGGCTTAAGGAATCCGATAGAATGAGCAATCCTCACGCAGGTCTCTGCTTTTCCTACAGTAATTGACAGCTGTACTGTGGCAGTCGCTTCCAACAGCACGCCGGAAGGGGTTCGTTATATTTCTTCAAATGTCTGTGGTCCTCACGGAAAATGCAAGAGCCAAGCCGGCGGAAAATTCACCTGTGAATGCAACAAAGGATTCACTGGCACCTACTGTCATGAGAGTAAGAGCTAAAAAGATTATGTTTTACTGTCCCCTGCTCTTTTTGGAAGAAGATTCCATCCTTTCCTCCCAGACTGCTTGAAAGTTTTCTTGTAGCACAGTGAACCTTGGAACTGCTTTAACTTTTCATATCCCGCTTGGGCGAGGCAGATTGGAATTTGCTAGGCCTTGGGGAAAGGTCACAGTAATGAACCTTCCGGCCTTGAATCGTATGTGTTCAAAAACCTTATGTATACAAGGTCTGAGGTAGTTAATAGTCGGGTTTAAAGTGGATCTTTTTAATAGTAATTGTTGGGTGACAGGCTCATCACTTTGCATTGTTTCTCAGCTATTTCTCATCTTGCTTATAACCCTTCTTCTCAAAAGAGTCTTAAAAACATAAGTAGCACCAAATAGTCTGCAGTAAGATGACTTCTAGTAGCTGTACTTCTAGTTTGACTTTTTTCCTTCTATTTTTCCCCTTCTCCTTCACAATGTTGCAGATATTAATGACTGCGAGAGTAACCCCTGTAAAAATGGTGGCACTTGTATCGACGGCATCAACTCCTACAAATGTATTTGTAGCGATGGATGGGAAGGAACGTATTGTGAAACAAGTAAGTTTAACCATTCTTCAGCACCCAGAGAGAGCTCTTAGGAACACAGGAGGCAGGAATGGCTGGTACTGTCTTTAAGGCAATAGAGAGCAATGTACATTGAACATGAACTCTGCTTCTGAAGTCGCAGAGGACAAGATGTCCTCTTCTTTTCCACTGGGTCCCAGACTTCTGTATCAGAACTAAACCCAAGTTACAAAGCTGGACTTGGAGTAGAACCTGTCTCTCCTGCTGTTCAATTTTCTTCTCTACCCTTTGGATAATTTCTGTAAGAAACCCTTAGCATTAGTACACAGTGTTAGGAATGGCGTATCTGCATCACACTTGCATTTTGTCAGTCTCAGGAATGGAAGAGGACTGAGAACTTGGCTTCTGTCCTCTGACTGATAGTTTATGGATTAGGCCTTTTCACTTCTTGTTTACTAAAACAAGATGACACACAAAATGAAAACAAACTGGAGGAATGGGGTGGAATATTCTTCCTCCCTATAATAGCACTTAAAGCTTTAAAAGACTGTCTTAAGTCTTTAATCCATGATGGAAACACAGGCCAAAATTAGGGATGGGATATGTACCTTTCAAGCATTAAGTGTTGTCAATTCTGTAAACACTGCTTAGCCTGTTTTCTCTCCTTAAAATATCTAGATATTAATGACTGCAGTAAAAACCCTTGCCACAATGGAGGAACTTGCCGAGACTTGGTCAACGACTTCTTCTGTGAATGCAAAAATGGGTGGAAAGGAAAAACTTGCCACTCCCGTAAGTTCAGCATTTCCAAAACATAACAGGCGTGCTCTGTTTGGCTGCTTAAACTTGTTGCGTTGCATTAAGAAAACACTGGTATTAAGGATGGTTTGGGTTCTTTGCAGGTGACAGCCAGTGCGATGAGGCAACATGCAACAACGGAGGAACTTGTTATGACGAGGGGGACACGTTCAAGTGCATGTGTCCTGCAGGATGGGAAGGAGCCACTTGTAATATCGGTAAATATCACCCATCGTCACTGGGAAGCAGATGCAGCAGCAAATCTGCGACCTCAGTTTTTCCTCCTGGTTCGGTTTTGACGGCTTGCTAACAACTTAGCGGCAAATGTTGTTTGTGTTACAGCGAGGAACAGCAGCTGCCTGCCAAACCCCTGTCACAACGGTGGGACCTGTGTAGTCAGCGGGGATTCGTTCACTTGTGTCTGCAAGGAGGGCTGGGAGGGACCCACGTGTACTCAGAGTAAGTCGTCTGGGCTTGAACTCTGCCAGAGTGTTGCATGATGAGAACATTAGCTCATCCTGTCGCCCTTGGAGTCAAGATTGAAACCAGAAGGGGAAGCTTGTTTGATGTAGGCTTTAGCATCACCTGAATCTTTGTTTTTAATGACTTTATGTGATAGAGCCTTGACCTGGGCATGAGAAAGTTGCAAAGGAGCTAAGTGGAGACAGATGTTGTCTTGTTTTCTCCTGCATTCTTTTTCTACAATCAGCTCTGTCTGCTTCCACTTTTTTTCCCCCCGTTAGGTTCTTTACAAGGATCTCTTCCTGTGTACATGTGTTCCACAGTGTAGTTAACAAATTTTGTGGTAGAAGCCTGGAATCAATTTTGTAGAGAATTTCAGCATATTTTTGTTAAAGTTGAGCTAAGTGTAACTTGGGCATTAGGGGAAGTTTGCTCATTCTTTACTGACGGTAGAGCTGCATTAGCCAACGTCTGCATATCTAATGTCTGTCTTTGCTTTGCAGACACAAACGACTGCAGTCCTCATCCTTGGTAAGTTTAATATGTTTATCTTTCATCTATTTTTGTTCTTATAGAATTCTAGATTCTCTGTAGCAGTTTTTTAATGTGTATAATGACTTTTCTTTATAGTTACAACAGCGGCACTTGTGTGGATGGAGACAACTGGTACCGCTGTGAATGTGCTCCAGGCTTTGCAGGTCCTGACTGCAGGATCAGTAAGTGTTTCAGTGGCACTCTGCCTTGATATTTTCTTTTTTTGTGTGTCACTTTAATCTTGTTGCGAGACAATCATCTTAATTAAGTGGTAGATCCGATTAACGATAGATGTCCTGTGTCTTCTGTATCCGTACCTAGATCTGTAGCAGATGTAGGGAGGGCAGAAATTGCCCTGAAAATGAAAAGCAATCTGAAAGTGTGCTCAGTTGGGTTCGAAACCTCTTGGTTCAGTTGAGTGGGCAAAATGCCCTTCAGGGTAGTCCTTCCCAGTTAGAATGTGCTTGTGTGGCACAGGTTGCTGCTTGAGATGAAAGTGTGCCAGCCAAAAACCTTGTCAATTAATAATCCACCGACAAGCCCTGAGGTGATGTATGCACTTCCCTGTAATTTAATAATAATTACAGGTAGGAGGACACTAACCCTTTTTTAATAACAGCCAGGGAAATAGAAGTTTCATAGTAGCAATACAACTGGAAAGGGGCTTAGTGTTGTCATCAGTTGAAGAATCTCATAGGGGGACAACACTGGAGCAAGTCAAAGGAGAGGAAGTGTGTTTGTGTGAGAAAGAATGCGTCCTTGCCCTTGAAAAGCTTAAGTGGCTATAGGGGTCAGGTTTTGATCTTTGTTAGTACCACACAGCAGAAACTTCAAAGAACCTGCTCTGGGATTATACCAGTGCTGCTAATAAGAATCTATCCCTGAGTAGATGCTAGAAAATGAACACAAAGCTCCAGCAGGCAAATCTCGCATATTTTCTTTTTTTTTTCTGACAAAATAAAAGATTCTCTAGAGTAATATGTTTTTCTTTTCCTTCCCATCACAGATATCAATGAATGCCAGTCTTCACCCTGTGCCTTTGGAGCTACATGTGTAGATGAAATCAATGGGTATCGCTGCATTTGCCCGCCGGGTCGCAGCGGTGCAGGATGCCAAGAAGGTACCTCCAGCTGGCCCTGCACTTGTAGTGACATCTGTGTAATCACACGCTAATGGGTTTCTGGTTGGATGGGGCTTTGGAGGGTGCTATTTGTTGTTTTAAAGCAAGTATCTTTATTGAAAAAGCAAACTTAGCACTAAGTTTTGATGAACTCAGGAAAGTTGTGAGTTTTTTTGTTTGTTTGGGCTTTTTTCTTCACTTTTTTTCCTATTTTGAGTTTCTAATTCCATTCAATCTCTCTTCAGTTACAGGAAGGCCTTGCATTACCAGTGTTCGAGTAATGCCGGATGGGGCCAAGTGGGATGACGACTGTAATACCTGTCAGTGTTCGAATGGAAAAGTCACCTGTTCGAAGGTACAGCCGCGCTGTGGTTTGGGTTACACTGTCTCCTGGCCCGTAACCAGCTGTTACTCAGCGGTATTTATACTTCTCTAGGTTTGGTGTGGCCCTCGCCCTTGTGTCATCCACGCCAAAGGTCACAACGATTGCCCAGCTGGCCACGCGTGTGTTCCTGTTAAAGACGACCACTGTTTCACTCACCCGTGTGCTGCCGTGGGGGAGTGTTGGCCTTCGAATCAACAACCTGTCAAGACCAAATGCAATTCTGATTCTTACTACCAGGACAACTGTGCCAACATCACCTTTACCTTCAACAAAGAAATGATGGCACCGGTAAGTAGCAGCTCTTGTGTCCGGAGAAGAACAAAATCCAGTCTGGAGGGAATTCCGCCTCCTCCTCCCTGAGAACTCTTACTTCAGGGCAGTAAATAATGTCTTATATCTGTGTGTTTGCGTGCATACATATTAAAAAAACCTAAACGCCTTTTTTATATCCTCCAGGGACTTACCACAGAGCACATTTGCAGTGAATTGAGGAATCTGAATATTCTGAAGAATGTTTCTGTTGAATATTCCATATATATTACCTGTGAGCCTTCGCAGTTGGCAAATAATGAAATACATGTTGCCATTGTAAGTATTCCTGGAATATTTTTAAATGTCTTCGTAGTTAATTGCTTGGATATGTGTGCAACATGTGGACTTCATAAAAATCGCAATTCTTGGCTTTGTCAGCACTTCTTGTGGTTTAGTTTCCATCTCAATTCCCTTTAAGGACAGGGAAGAAATCCTTGTTACATGTGCATACCTGAAAGTTACCATCTGGTGGCAACTTTAAGAGGGGTAGTAAAGCATTTTTCTGTTGAGCGCTATTTTTTGGGGGCTTTTTAGTTTTCTTTTCAAAGACGGAGGACAAAAATTCTGCATTATTAGTTTCTGTCTACAGCTCTGGGGTTGGTTTGTTTCTGCTTTGTTTAAGTGTTAAAAGTACCGAGAGGCTTAACTGATTGTGAAAGTTTATAAATAGCGGATTACCCGCGCATCTGATCTGGCACGTGGTATTAATTGTTTGACTTCTTCCATAGTCTGCAGAAGATATAGGGGAAGATGAAAACCCAATCAAAGACATCACAGATAAGATTATTGACCTTGTTAGTAAGCGCGATGGCAACAACACGCTAATTGCCGCAGTCGCGGAAGTCAGAGTGCAACGGCGACCGGTGAAAAACAAAACAGGTGAGCGTTCCCTTGTGTCCAGAACATCCTATGCTTGCCCTGACTACAAAAGCCTTTCAAATTAAATAAGTGGTGTCAGTTTTTAGCTTTCCATACAGCAGCAGACATGCTGGTATCTCACTGCCAGCCACAGTGGGACAGGGCAGCTGCTGCTCCCTCTGAGCGGTGGGACAAAGCCATGACTTGGCTTTGGAGTCCTAAACTCGCTTCAAACACCCTGTATCCTAAAAAAGTCAGGATTACCCTTATATTACATTCTGGACCCCAATGAAAAAATAAGGCTTAAGAATGGAGATTTGGGGCTTTTTTTGTCAAAAGCCTGGATGGGAACACTTGGTTTGCAACAGGGGTAACTGGTCTCGTATCTCTTCCAGATTTCTTGGTGCCGTTACTGAGCTCGGTCCTCACCGTAGCCTGGATCTGTTGCCTGGTAACTGTTTTTTATTGGTGCATTCGGAAGCGCCGAAAGCAGAGCAGCCACACTCACACGGCGTCCGATGACAACACTACCAACAACGTAAGGGAGCAGCTGAATCAGATCAAAAACCCCATCGAGAAACACGGAGCGAATACCGTTCCAATTAAAGACTACGAAAACAAAAACTCTAAAATCGCCAAAATAAGGACACACAATTCAGAGGTGGAGGAAGACGACATGGACAAACACCAGCAGAAGGCCCGATTTGCCAAGCAGCCAGCGTACACTTTGGTAGACAGAGATGAGAAGCCCCCCAACAGCACCCCTACAAAACACCCAAACTGGACAAATAAACAAGACAACAGAGACTTGGAAAGTGCACAAAGCCTAAATCGAATGGAGTACATTGTATAGCAGTGGGGTGCTGCCGTGCAGGGCCTTTAAATATCATTATAAAGGCACTCAAGAGCTTGTAGTTCTTAAACTGTTGTGTAATATTTGAGTCTAAGGCTATTATTTACTTAGAATCCCTGTGTTAATTTAAGTTTTGACAAGCTGGCTTACACTGGCAAGGATAGTTGCTGTGGTTGGCTGGAAAACCAAGTGCTGCATTTCACATCTATGCAAAACTAGTCAAAAGTGCCCTCGTGTAAATTCAGCTGTAGCTGATACATCATGGAAACCTTTGCTAAGGTATCACGTAGCCTTATCACTCCTCCTTAGTGTTCTATTGTTGTTTTTTTTTTCCTGCCAGATGTCCCAATTTCTACAGTTGCTTTAGAATAATACATTTTATTTATATTTATTGAATTTGAGTTTTTTGTATATTGGTTTTATGGTGACGTACAACTAGTTCTGTATTTGAAAGTGCCTTTGCAGCTCGGAACCACAGCAACTATCACAAATAAGTTTATTATTTATTTTTTTATTGTATTTTTGTTGGGGGCGGGTGGGGGGAACTTGTCAGCAGTTGCTGGTAAATGAAGAATTTAAAGAGGAAAATGTGTCAAAAATAGAAGTTTGTATAGATATGTAAATAATTCTTTTTTATTAATCACTGTGTATATTTGATTTATTAACTTAATAATCAAGAGCCTTAAAATATCATTCCTTTTTATTTATATGTATGTGTTTAGAGTTGAAGGTTTTTGATAGCATTGTAAGCTTGTGGCTTCTCTATTTTGAATTTATTTTCTCGTTACATGTTGCCTATATGCCAAAACTAAGGTGTTCTGAAATAGTTTATTTTTAATAGGATGGGCTTTCATGCCTTGATGCTGGTTTTTGTACAATGTCAAACGTTTGAAACACCTTCCATAGTATCACTCTAAGACTATTTGTAAGTACTGACTGAGGCAGTTTAGATAATTAGACTAGAACATTTTGTTTTGCTGCTTTAGACTTGAAAAAACGAGTGACAGGCAGATAACCTGCTAAAGAAGCGGTTTAAGGGAACAAAACTGAGCTATTACTTTATGTAGATGAAATGTGAGTGGTTGCATGTAATTAAAATATCCAATTAGCGTGTGAAGTTGGAAACACAGCAATCTTCTTTTGTAAATTCTGATTATTTTGTTTTTCTCACCATGAATATGTAATACTGAACCACTTGTAGATTTGACTTTTTTTTTGTAATCTACTGCATTTAGGGAGTATTCTAATAAGCTAGTTGTTGAATACTTGAACAGTAGAATGTCCCGTAAGATCACTGTGTAGGTTTGCCATAGATTACACTGCCCGCCTTAACAAGTGAGGAAATCAAAGTGCTATTACGACGTTTAAGATCAAAAAGGCTTATTATAAACATAGTCATCTCGGTGGTTAACCATTGAGATCATGAAGATTCCTTGTATTGTGATATTAGTGTTATATGAAAATGCATCTTTGATGTGTTGTTCCTGGCAATAAATCTTGAAAAGTAATATTTATTAAATTTTTTGTATGAAAACATAAAAGAGCGTGGAGATTATTGAGCTGGAAGGTGCTCCTGGACTAGTCAGTTGTGCAAAACCAGCGGCAGGTGCCGGTTTATGTTTCCAAGACCTGCTGCTGATTTGGGTGAAGTCAGTTTTATGGTTAGATGGTGACAGGTACCCCTCTGGCTCCGAATCAAAGCGGGCAGGGGTTCGGGAGCCCCGTGGCCCTTGTTCTGGGTGTCTTTTGGCAAATGTTCCCTCCATACACCCCTGGGAGGGCAATGATGTGACTGGGGTTGTGCAACCAGTTTAGTTGCGTGGGCCAGTGAGCCACCACCAGATCCAAACTGCTGACCCAGATGGGAAGGGATCCATAGATCACACTGATTTCCAAAGGGTAAAAAATGCTTTGTAAAGCATAAAATAAACTCTTAAGATACTCTATATAAAAAATGCTGCAGTATGAATACAATGAACACTTAAAAGACATACTCTGTTCTGTACCTTCTTTACAGCTCTCTAAAAAAAAAGAATGAGTAAAATCTATTTAGTGGTAACTTGATATTTCAACCTCGCTTTAAAAGGAGATTTCTAACTACTGTGAAATTGGGGGCTGCTCATACCCTTCAAAAGCACTGGAGAATCATCAGTTACCACCTGCTGAATGGGAACTCAACAAGATCAGCTCCATCTGACCAATAATTCCTCATCAAACGCATCCCATGAGTATTTATTCCCCTTTGTTCCCTGACTTCTACAATGTGCAATAAAACAAACCCATTGTGTCTAAAACTGCCACTTAAAGATAATAGAATCTTCCACCTCCCTCAGAAGTACAAAGTGCTTGTCTGTACTTCTAATGTTAAATGAACTATCTTCCTGACATCTACTGTTCAGCCAGGTCTCAAACCCGATGATGCAGAAGCCAACTACCTCCTCTAAAGGACAGAAACATTTAGACATGAATCTGTAGGAATAAATCTAGTCCTGGGAACATATATTTGACAGGCAAGGCAAATTCTAATTACAGACTTAATATACTGACAAAGCTGTTTAGCTCTCTGAAGATTCCATGTATAGCAAAACCTGGGTACCTCAAGCTTCAGAACTTGTCAAAGCCTTAGGTGCACTGTTCATGTCTTCATTTCCAGCCTGTACTGTATTGAACACGCAGAGGTTTTGTTACCGCAGGGTTCCTCCGTATACAACCTGTTTTTCCCATTTAACATTTCACCGCTGCCTCATTGTGTTGTTAGAGCCACACAAATCATACAGGGGGAGGGAAGAGAAATGTTTTCCACCATCGTGAAAATAAATAGAAACATGAAGTTTAAGGCTTTCCCATTAGAATAGCAAGGCACATTTATTTTTGTGAAAACGATTATACTTTGCCAGTTCACAGTTTACCACTCTGGGAAGATACGTTCTGTTTAGTCAGGAGAAGTTTCCCGCTGCCGGTGTGGGTTTGTTCTTGGGATGCTTGCTCATCTAAGAACCGAAAAATGCGCGTTTCCTGAGCTGCCATTCAAACATAGAAGCTTTAAAAATTATACAAATCCCTTTGCAGCCTGAGCTTTGCTGTGCCCGCAGCTCATTGAACCTGCCCGATCTGGGTTTGGTTGAGCTCGAGCTGACAAAGCCACATCAAAGCCGTGGAGAGGTCTGACGGGGAGGTACGGAGTGAAAAGGCGCTGACGGCGCACGTTCCATCGGCCGGGACGCCAAGATATTCACATCACGGGGGGAACGAGCCTTGGGAACAGCTATTTCTGCATCGCTAAGAGGAGCAATGACAGCCAGGTAGTGCTTGGGTGGCTGAAGTTGAGTGAGCGACCAACATCATTTGGTTTAGGACCCAAACATGGGACTGGGATCGTCAAGCAATTTCACTGATGAAGCTGTTTTGAACAAGTCACAGGGCAGAGGCTTTAATGTTTTTATCTGTATATGCAAAAAATCAGAAGTTCTGACACGGGAAGTGCCCAATTCAGCCTTTTCCTCCTCAGAAGATGGAAGTGATTGCATAAGCTCCCCCTCTCCAGCTAAACAGAGCCAAGAATATTTAAGTCTATTTAAGAATTTTTCAACTTCCTTTTCTTTCAGTATTGACACCAGTGGCCACCGTGATTACTGTTTCCCAGTTTGCTTTTAAAGGTTCCCAAAAAAGGGGAAAACCCAGTAAAATAGCTGATGAATTCCAGTTTGTGGGGAGGAGGAGGAAAGCGGTGACGGTTGGGCACCGGCTGGAGGTTCGGCAGCGCTGGAGCGATGCGGTGTCAGCCCCAACCCACAGCTTCTCTCTGATGTGCAAATTGTTTCAACCAGTTGCTCTACAGGGTGGAGAAAGAAATCTCTATTCTTTTCATTCGAGTGCTATGAGATCATATTAACATTAAAAAGGGGCATGTCCATCTCTGGAGTTACAGCTCAAGACACTTTTCTTTAGAGATCTGATGCAGATATCAAGACAACAATTATTCTGGCAGCAAATATAGAGCTAGATTTCCAGTTCCTAATACTGAGGTACTATGTCTCAATTATACTAAAGGATCCAGCTTTGACAGAATGGGAGCAAATCACGGAATTCTCATTCAAAAAAGGTTCTCACAGGAACCAATTCCTGGCTCTGGAACAATTGAAAAGGACAGTAAAGGAGGTGGGACAGGGGATATTAATTCCCTGGACAGGTTACAGCTGAAATGCCTTTGTGACACTGCATCATTCTCACCACTCTTTTACGATTTCTCGGCACAAGCCAACACTGAACAATAAGTCCCCATGTAAAAATGTCACCTTTCTGCGACTATAGAAACAACAAGGTCGTGCACTAGCTGGTTCAGTTTTAATTAGAAATAAAAATAAACTAAATTATCAAATTAAATCAAATACAAATAAGATCGTAAACAGGATGGGAGAACTGTGTTCACAAATCCTTGAAGGATTAGATGAGAGAATATGCAGTACGTTGCTTTACCTTGAAGGAATTGCTCACCCCCAGTGCTGCCCCACCGTCAAAATCAGCATATTCATGTCCCTCCCGGGCTGAGCTGCTTTGATATCCTGGTGATGAAAGGCTGCGGGTGCTGCTCCCCGCCCCACACTTTGCGTTCACACCGGGTTTTGGGTGCTAGTTAATGCTTATTAGAGAAGAAAAGAGCAGAAAGCAAAAGAAGTGAGGAGTGCCTTTTATTAAAGCTAATTTCTGAGGCCAACCCACACATCCCACCGCTGGTTCTGATCCAATTCACTCCGTTTGTTCAAGCCTGCATGAGAGTCTTTTAATGCTGCATTAAACCTTTTCTTAGATACTGATATAGGAGAAGAGATAACTACTTGTAACGCGCAATCTGGGATACTCTAATGACATTGGACATCTTTCTTATTCCAATTGAGAACAACAACTTATTTCCTCTCTCTTTTTCCTTAAAAAGAATCCATTTTCCACTCAAAAGCCAATGAGAAGATGATATAAAAATGTCAGTTAAAACTCAGCCAACGCGACCCACATGAAGAGCGGCGAGAGGGAAGGCAACGCACGCTGACAAAATAAAGGCTCTTTAACACCTCACCTGGTCAAAACTCTCGGTAGCAAGGAAAGGTTTAATCCTTAAAATTTTCCTCTTCTGTTAGAAATAGGCACTCTTGAAATTATTCAAATCAAGGGTAACAAAGAACTGCACCTATGCAATGGAAATAAGGTGCTAACGCACGCTCCAGACCCTGCTATGCAGAACCACCACCTGACGGGGAATATCAGAACCAGCACAAAGTTAATGACTCAAAGTAACTCTTGCAGTGGTTAAAACCTTCCTGCCGATCAGCACTGGGCAAGGGAGATTTTACATCAGCCGGCTTCCTCTTTATAATTAAATACGTACAAGGCCGGTCTAGCTTTTGATGTGTGTTTAAACACAAAAGTCCACTAAACAAATATTTTTAACTACTTTGATGTAAAGAATAATGGAAACGATAGTCTGCACACAGGAGAAAGTGCTTGGCTAGGAAAGGGCTGTTTCACTATCAGCAAACAGCACCGAGCGAATTAACCAGATGATTCATTAAAAAGAATGGCTAGTTTGGAATAGCAGTTATTTCTCTTTAAGATATATATCTGTCTTTTTCAATGTAAGCTCTGCATTATGGGCTTTAGCCAGTCTCAGACCTTCACATACTTCAGAGCAATGCAAACAAGCTCTGAAAAAAAGTACCACCAAATATAACAAACCAAAAAAACAACCAATCAAATAAATGGTTTCTGTGCTTCAGTGCATCTTTGGAACTGAACACTGTCTTAAATATTTATTACTTTTAATAGAATGGCATGCTAACTTTAATTAACATTAGCTCTGAGACTAATTGTCAATTTTACCCCAGCCCAGTTTCCAGCTTTTATGATGTTCCCCATCAGACCCATGATCTGGGTGCAGGTGGATTGTAGATAAACACAAGGACTGAGAAGACAACCTTGGGCTTAACGTACAGAGATAGCAGAGGCATTTGGTAACATGGTCTGGATGTCACAGCCTCACACGTCAGGTTTGCAAAAGGGAGACTTTTCTAGCACCCAAAATGAAGAGTTTTGAGCAGCGACACCATCGCAAAACCAGAAATGCCCATGAATTCAAAGCTTTTCCCTGAATAACCACATTTCTGACAAAGTCCACTTGCCTTTATTCTGAATATCTCTAGGCCCTAATGCCTTTAATGAACCTAACCTCACATTGTTACAAGATCACTGCTTTAAAACATGGATGTTCCCACGCCAGAAGGAACCAGAATAGTAAGTAACATCACAAAATATCCTAAAGGCAAAATCAAAGTGTTCTTAGCTAGAGGGACAAGGATTGAATCTGCCCAAGTCACCTCTGGAGGTACGACATTCATTTGTAAGGATGCATGCAGGTACGTTATTCAGTTCCGATTAAAACTTAATTGTAATTATAAGGTTGAACTGTATATAATAACAGTATGCAATGATACAAAATATATGTGGTTGCTCTCTGGTTTCTAATACTTCGGTGGATTTGGAGAGTAGAGAGGCAAGAAGGAGAGGAGCTTCAGAATCCCAAACTGTCAGCAGTGATAGTTTGGGGGGTTCCTGCTCAAGAACATCCCCAACTTTCACAGATACAACCGGAGTGTTTCCCAGTTTAGAAAACCAAACACAAGGTCTTTTTCTGCACAGGAGTGAAATGAAAAGAACTGATTTTGTAAACTCAGCATGTGTCTGTCACTGCATAATCCTCCAAACCTGCTGTAGGTATCTGTTACAACCAGGAACATCCTGAGAAATTCACAAAGATCTAAGCAAAATAATCGAAAGTTGTACCTGCAGACTGGACTATGTGCTTGTAACACTTTTTATCAGTTATTCACTGCGAGCACTTAAAGAAGCCATCCTGAAAATGTATGCTAAAACTCCAATATAAACTGTTATGCTATTTTAATTACACTTATCTTTGTAACAAATACTTATTTAAATATCCTTATACCTCTTTTAAGTCCATAAAAAAGGTGCTTTTTATTCCCTTTCTGGCCCATAGAGAAGACACCAGTAAACATACCTCAGATTATTCTCAATTCAGACCCATTTGCAGCTTCAGTTTTGCTCGTTCCTAGGAAAGACTTTTTTGCAGAGCCAAAGCCTGGTAAGCATTAGCAAGCTCCCTGAAAAGCGCTGGGAGAAACAGCACACAAACAGGCTGAAAGAAAAAACAGAGAGAAAATGTATTCTAGCAGGTATATAGAATCTTTTCTACTTCTTGCAAAAGCAGAAACTGTTTCTAGCAGAAAGATGCTGTTCAGTTGACGGTATCTTTCTGTCCACTGCCGAGCCATAAACTCTCATGAGGACCTGTATTAAAAATTGTTTGGCATGAAATGTCTGTGGTCACACAGGTTTTGAGAGGATGTGCGAAAATTGCTTATAATTTTATTTTAGACATTTTTTAAAAGATAAGCATGAATTAAAGTTACATTTCCTTAGCGCATTAGAGTACAAAAGTAGCATTAAAAAACATTGTGCAATTAAAAGTCACCTCTGTCTTAAAATAAGAAATAACTTGGGTATCGCTAACACCCGAAAAACACTTTGCACACAAATGGAGCCTGATTTTGAAACATGAATGCACAAAGATATGCATATATGGTTATATATGGACTTTTCCCAGTCTCAATGCTTGTACATCCAGGTGACTGAATGCATAAAATGAATCTTCCTTTTTCCAAAGACTGAATGCATGATCACAGCTTGGGTTAGAAATCAGTGTTCAGATCAAACCTGCACAAGCAAAAACTATAGTTCTTTGAGATCCCACTGAAAAAGTGTGTCTTAAATTATCAGCAACATTAGACCCCGGTGAAAGATTTATTTGAAATAACCTTAATTGGCCTTACCGTTGTAAGATCGTACGAATAAACCATGAACTTCCCAACACAAAGAGACAAAGGATTCATTTTTACTGGAATAAACTATGTGTTCAGAAACAAGCAAAACATTGAATAACTGCAGCTGCTAACAGATCACAAAAGTGACTTTTGTGTCATTAGCTGATAGGACTTTTTAATCGTATTAAAACATACACAGATCTAAAATTTTGCTTAGTAAATATTATAAGAGGTTTTTCTTTCTATAAATAAAACACTGCTTTGTAGAATATTTCTGTCTAATTCCTAAAGACTTAACAGAATTATCTCCATTACAGTCCCAAATGACTAAAATACTTAATTAAATTGGCTTTAAAATTTTTATCTAATTTTGACGTTTTATTTATTTTGATTATTTTGAATTGCTTCCTACTTTTTGCTTATGCTTTCCGAACACAAATGTGCCTGGTCACTCATGCCACCGAGGTAACATTTCAGACTTTATGATTTCTTAAGCCTTCGCAGTTTTAACTTCCTGAGACCATTTTCAGCTTCTTTTTTTCTTTTTTGGGTAAGCTTCTCCGAAAACACAGGCTGCGGTTCTAACCAAGACGGTGGCATCACAGGCAATTCTTTAGTGGTTACGTTTGGCTCAATTTTGTGTGTCTGTTCTATGTTGTTCCTCACAGAAAGAGGCTGGGAGAGGTTTCTTCCCAAAGTTAATGACTCCTTATCAGATACAATCTTCGTTGCGTCTTTAGAAAACAACCTGGAATTAAGTGGGGTCTTCTCCTCCAGGAATGAACCTAAACCACCATCATCACGCTTACTCATTTCTGGATTGCTAGGAATTAAAGGAGCCCCTTCAGAGGATACTTTTTGAAAATGCTCTAACTTTTCTTCAGAACCACAGCTCTTTCGTTGAGCCCGTGTTTGGGTCGCTTGTTGACTTCGTTTTGGACCCAGCAGTGCTGACTCACAGCTACAAGGAGGGTTCTCGCTTAGAAGACTCGACTTGAACCGCTCCGCAGAGTGAGGTTGTTGCTGGCTGCCAACATCAGCTGGCTGTTTCTGATTAACATCATTTTCCAGCTCCAAAACAGGAAGCTCCAAGCTGCTTTCAGCTCTATTGATGCAGCCCTTTAGCTGTCCCACGCTCCGACATTTCACTTCAGGCTGAGGATGGAGAGAAGTCCGACAATGGCTCTTGCCGGTCTCTGTCTGCGAGTCTGCTGAGCCAAGATACACGTTCGTAGAGCCCTTGCTGGTTTGAGGTTTGCTTGTGCTACTTTGCTTTGTTTTCGTCCTTTTCACACTGCAAGAAAAAGGAATTTTGGGGTTTTTTTAAATTAAAAAAGAATCTTTGCTGCATTAATCAGCCCTTCTTGCAAACTCTGAGACACCACTCGGGCAACCCTCTTTCTGAATGTGGAAAAAAACCCTGTGTATCATCTTGACAAGCAGTAATGTTTGTTTAGTGTGGATAATATCAAGCGTTATCCATCCGATTTTCCACTGCACTAGAGGAACCCTATTAATTAATGACTCAGCCATGAAGGAGATCACATTCTATTCTAAGAGGCAGAACTGGATTCATTACAGATGTGAAAGGTCAACACTGTATAAGTATATTGAATTCCTTCCCAAACTGGCTAGATAAAATAGTATTTCCTAAGTGCCTAAATGATTACAAACCATTCCCATATATTTACATGCATAATGTATATCTCAAGAATAGAGGGGGCAGGCGGGGAGAGGCAGTGTGCGCCTCTCTCTGTGTGAGAGTTTCTAATCTCTATTTTAGAATGTTCCTCTGGAATTTTTCCCAGGACATTTCAAAGCGTTACTTTAGAGTTAACCACTACTCATCTAGTATCAAGCCCATTCATCTGGGGAGTACTTAGGTAATGCAAGTAGATGATATTCTAAGAGGAATTATAGAGGAAGATGGGATCACAAGGGACCCGATGGAGCATCAGTGCATAAATGCTCCTCAGCAGCGTGTCACCTACAAATCTGGACTTCACATGGGCTTATGCACAAGCTCTGAAGCTGTCTATGTAAGATTTTGAGTCTAAAGATATTACTGTGGATCCTGCCACGCTGCTCTGTCAATGCAGATGTTGAGCTCCTCAGAAAGAGGGCTCTTCCAAAATAGGTAGAGCTGGCATCCCTCCAAATCTAACCTCATTTCTAAAGACAATGCAGATGAGACAACAGGGGTAAAGAGCTGCCAGGGTTCACAGCTAATTCCCAATTCTGCAGTTCATTTGGGGCTGCTGGCAGCTTGAGCAACCAAGAATGGCCTCATGGTACAGCACAACACTAGGAAAACATTCAGCTCACCAACCAACCCTCCCCATCTGCTACAGCGGGGACACCCTTGAACTGTGACCAAAGATCCAGACTAACACCATGATACACTGCAGACTCTCCAAATGAACAAAGAAAATATGTTTGCAAAGTGTTTTTCACCAGATTCAAATATCAGATATTTATTTTGGCTCCGAGCTTCATTCAAGGAAAAAACACCCTGTTTTGATTCTGCCTAGTGCTATGTGAGATCTCTACGTGGGTTGTAATAGCTTTTTTCATGCTGTACAAAACAAGGACGATTGCTTTATGTGCTCATCCACACTAGAGTAGCAGTCTCTTAGTAATTTAAAATAAACTTTTGTAAAGAAGTTTATATTATTTGAAATTTTATTACATAGGCTAGGTTCTCTTAATCTAAATTTTACCAGATTACAAATTTAACACCTTAGAGAGAATAGTGACATACATTTCTTTCAAGATGTCTTGCTTTATCTGTTCATTCAGACTAATCTTAAGCTTCTTGTTCTCAGCAGATTCAGTAAAATATTCAGACGTCCCATTGGAAAGTTCTTCTTTCTGCTCCAAAAGAAAATACAGGTTTAAAACATGACACATCAAGCTATGATTATTCAACATAAAACTCCATTTCTAATACTAAGACTTACAGATGTTCTTTATTATTTTAATCTGAGCTGCCTAAGAGAAACAAAATCATTTTTAATCTTTTTAATATTTGGGAGTCTAGTCAGTTCCCTCCCCTTTCAGACTCCCAACGAACATATTTCATATGCTAAAATACACCACAAACAAATAAGACTGTAATGTAAAGGATGTAGCTTTCCAAACCGTCTGAGGAAACTGTTGGCAAATATTTGACATCTTTGTGGCTCAAACTGTGACAAATGCCAGGAATCCCTCTTGCAGACAGGAGCATGTTTGTCAGTTGTTTTTTTTCTGAAGAGACTGACTGGCGCAGTGGTCTATACAATTATTCTCAGAAGAATTCCCATAATTTTCCATGCTTACCAAAAAACATACAGAGCGTTATTTGCTCAGTTAAGGAGGCAAGGGTTAAAACTTTAAACATGAACATTCAAACGCTCGCAGCTTGTAGTGGTTGGCTACTATGGGACAACAGGGGAATTCTTTCTGGTCTCAGCTAACAGCAGCATCGTGGTTTTCTATAATATGAGATTGGGGCAAGAGGGAGGGAAGGAAAACACTCCTTTTCTTCAAGCTGTGAGCATTTCCTTTCGCAATGAAACAATCTCAATGAGAGAAGGGCCATTTGCTGACTTCACTATCAACTACTTCAAAAAAAGTATTATCTGAGAGGCTATGGGGAGGGGAAAAAAACATGTGCCAAAGTCCAGAAGAGAAGAGGCTTTGTGCATCTCCTTTTCTTTGACACGATTTCTTAAATCAGCCTGCATGATGCAACTTCTGATCGAGGCTCAAACATAGGAGGTGCTTACTTTGACTACTTCTTGCTCTGCACTATGAATTTAGTACACTGGAGCCAGGCGGTATGAAAGAACCGAAGAAAGTAGAGGAAAAACTGCGGAGGCCAAAGTGTGTCCACGACCACTGCCTGGAACACCCCTCAGGAACCCATCGCTTCTAGGGAATTAAGCCCTCCCCCTTTTTATTTGTATTTCTGTTTTAAAGGAGAGGGGGTAAACCTCACAGCTCTTTCTCAAAGAATAAGCCAGTTCCTGTTTTGTAAGCAGAAAGAGGGTAGTCAGGCAAAGAAATAAAGCCATTTCAACAGTTTAACAAAACCCTTACAGCTGTTTTGAGCCTTCCTTCCAGACGCAAGTTACGCAAACATTTTTGTGTGCATTGAGAGATGCAGGAGGTTCTGTCCACTCATGCTGCAACACAGCGGGCAGAAAACACACGGGACATACATGCAATGTGATTTCAACCTCAGAAATCAAGCCTAACTAGTTTAATCTGAGGGATTAATTGCTGCTTCTATTCTTGTTAGAGGTATGGATTCCCCTCATTTGACTAAATACATTTTCATATTTTGTAAACTATTAAAGAGGGGAATGTTATTAAGATAGTCAACGGCTTTGCTATTTTCAAGAGAGGACAAAGACTCTGTACTGTAAAGTCTGTAGAAACTATTCTGATTTCCAGTAACATTCAGACTGAAGGATCTTGCACAATCGTTCTGCATCAAAGCAGCCGGAGCGCACTCTTATGTGGCCAGAGAACAGACACACTCTCCTTATTCTGCTTTATGGTAAGGCTAATTCTCTGAAATGTTCAGTCCTCAACTGAGGACATCAACATGGCACACTGGGGCAGGACCACCAGTCCGCTAAGGCAATTTGTGTAGATGTGGTAAAAAATGGGTGGAAAATAGCACTTTGTACAAAATGCAGGAGGACTTGGGACAGTTCCTGCCCAGCCAAACTCAGCGCTGCAGATAAGCAATAAAGCTCAATTCTGACTTGCGACTGGTTACGGATGGGGCACGAGCGTTGCCTGGAGTGTAGCGTTACATCACGGTATAAAGAACAGACCCCGGAGAGAGGCAAAGATGACGAAGTCGTGTCACTTGTGAGTTGAGTCAGACCGGAGTTAATGGTCCAGAGTTGAAGGGCTCACATGTTCCCTCACCAAGCCATCGTCAACTTTTTATTTTGTTTTCAAATAACTTATCACCTAGTGACAGAAAAGGGTTAAGGCGTTCAAAAAAATTAAAAAATCAAAATGATTTATATGTGAAACACTTCTGAACATGCCCTCTAAGTACAGTAGATTTTCCCCTTGGAACCACACCCTGTAAGTGCTGTATTTTGAGAGCTGAACAATTAACATAAGGCATATGAGTCAGTCTTTGAAAGACTCTGTGGGAACCAGAGAGCCTTTTGCTATTAGGAGTGATGTAAACTCCCTAAGGCTGGAATAAGTCCACAATAGAAGGCAAAGAGAGTCATAAATAACAACAATGGGCACTCCATATACTACCAAGACACTCAGCCATTATTGGTGATACTTCCTTTATTTTCTTTATTAGACTTAATAATTTTAGTTAATTAAAAAAAAATAAAAAACACCGTCTGTTTTGGGAATACTATTTATTTCCTATGGGAACTTCAGGACTTGTTAAAGAACGAAAAAAAAAGCTAATCGGTTCTCATCCTGTCTAGTAATCCCAAATTCCTTTTAGGCAGTGAAATAATTAAAGAAAAATATTCCAGGCATAAAAAGGAGGACAGCAGAAGCAGACATCATATAAACAATGACACCATGACAGAGAAAAACGTCAAAGCACCGCCAGACTTGTGACTTTGCCTCTGAAAGAGCTGCAGGGAGTGGGATTGCTGCTAACAAATTAAAACCACATTTCTTGGCAAATTGTTAAAGACAGATATATTTACATTTGTATAGAGACTGGGTGGGCACAAAAGATTAAAATGCTTCTTTGGCCCTTGAACTGCCAAGTTCTATTAGAAATACGTGCTCTTAAAATCCTAGGGTAAGCTCAGCTCTTTTTGTCACTAAAACTCTGCAGAAATGAAGCTGACAAAGACTTAGTACCCTACCTGCTCGCAACAGTGGCCCCTCAAAACCTCACTTTAAGATCCTTAGTAGTTATTCAAAGAGAAAAAAGAGAAACCAACAAACCTCTTACTAAGACCTGCATAGAAATATGACTGTTAGGCACAAAACACACTTGCTTTAGGGCTTATCAAATTGAAAATTCATTTTTTTACTATCTTGCTCAGCTTGCTATCGCACTCAAAACGCAAAAGGAATCCTCAAAAATATAACAGTGGTGACTGCCATCTGCAGCTCTCTCGAGCATTAAACACCTGGAAAAGAGCTACTCGTGGATGTGCACTTGCGAAGAATCCTTACAACTCATTATCCTGAAGAAGAGTGAAAGGTTTGGCCTTTTCAGCCTGACAATAATACTCATACAAACATTGATTTTTTTCTCCCTTTCAGTCCAGGCTTTGGGATGCTGGGTTGAAAGAAAAATTCCCAAAGTGAACAACCACCACAGCCCCCCGTTCCCACTTCTCATTTGGTTTCATACTTTCTAGTTGTCTCTTCGCAGGGTAAGAGTTGCACATGTTTATGCACCAATAAAGTGACACTAAGGGATAATTAAATTTCATGTCTGGTTAACAAAAAAAAACCACCCCACAATAAAAGGCACACATTGTTTCTGAATTGCATTTATCAATGTGGCTCAATTTGCCCATCAAAAAATACTTAAGAGAAAACATCAACGAGTCCAATAAATCAAATTTAGTATCAGAGTGGCATATGGGAGGGGACTCTGAATATAATAATGTAGATGAAGCAATGAAGTAAAGTATTATCCCAGACACGAAAAAGTGAATAAAATGAAAATTAGTAAAAGGAATCAGACAGAAGCACTTATTTTAGGGGAGCTTTATGCGAGCTTGCAATTGCATTTCTCTTAATGCCACTCTAAGCAGTATCACAAACTCAGCCATCTAAGATAAGCTTTACATCCCAAAAGTGTTCTAAGAGATGACTGGCAGCTGAGAGAGGTCATCCAGGACACTTTCCAACTGGATAAACAGAAACGGGCTCCCAAAAAACGTGAGGATGTTTGCCAGGGAAGGATGAACCAGATCCTGTCATCTAACTGATGGAAAATCAACAGGACGGAGCTTTGGGTCTTGTTTTCTGCCCTGCCCAAGCCCACAAGAAGGAAAACCCTCCTGCAATTTCACAATGGAAAGTTGTCAGTGTTTTTAATGCAGTGATGCATCTGCCATAGAAATTTTACTTATGAATTGTACTGCCACTGTAAAGCATTCATAGAAGTTTTCCAATAAAGGAATATTGTTCTCAACTTGAAATACAGTTCCTTAGTTTGGCTTGTGGAATCTTGCTCTACATTTTCAAATGGACTGTCCTGCTCCATATGTTAGTCACAGTTAAAAAAAATTAATGAGGATCATTCCATGTTACACATAGGACTACTGATTTCCCATTTGCAATGGGTATTTTCAAGGAATGCTGATGGTTTTAAAAATACACTCTTTGGACAAGATTGGAATTTGAGTAAGGACCAGAGAAAACTGCACCTTCCCTGTGGCCGAGTATAGACAGTAAAATCTAATTCCTGGATCAGTAGAGTCTTCATTATCTGCTACCAAAATTCATTTTGATTTGACACCATGGATCTTAAGTTTTTGCTTGTCAAGAGTCCCCATGAACGTTACTATTTAGTCTCAGACTTGGCTGAGTCTGCTACAGGCACCTGTGATACAAATTCCACTTTCTCAAAAACGTGAACCTGGGTTTCTCACGTGATCGATAAGTCCTGGCAACTCCACACACTCCAAAAGTCCCCAAAGCATCATCAGATTAGCTTAAAATAGATGACTTCTATGAGGAAAATGCCTTCACGCCCTTCAAGTCTTTTTGTCTGGATTTTAATGACATTTTACATATAGCAGAAAACCCAGACTATTGTATTGCGTTTGAACACTTGCTAGATAATAGAAAAATTCCTAATAAGCTGTAAATGGCACAAAACAAATAAAATGTGATACTTCATAGAAAAGCTGAAGTTGCAAGGAGGCCTTTATACAAATCGATACACAACTGTAACACACATAAAACCAACATACAGAACACTTTCTAAAGCCACAGAAGGTGCTCCTGAAACGCACGATTTATTTACGTACTGAGAAGCACGTGACACATGCTGTGTGTTTTTGCTTCGAGGCAAAAGCATTAAAATTAATGTAAAGTAATTGAGCTATTAATCATTCTGATTTTATATACTGATGCTACAAGACTCAGATTCTATCTTCAGAGGAAGTGGCCACTGATAAGAAATGAAGGAAAAAACAATAGCTTTTCAACCAAAACACCTTCTCTCAGTGACACTGAAGAAAAATGTAAAGTAGATTAATGCTGATGTATCTTTAGCTAGCTTTTCCCATCAATTTTAAGGTTCCTGCCTCCAGTAGTTATAAAAGAGGACATGCAAGATATACATGTTTTATACTTTATAGACTTTTCTATAAAATCAGAAGATAGCAATTTTATGTGGAACTCAACCCCTTTCCCCTCCTTACAAACCATGTGGGAAGGAATTTGCTACTTGGTTGTCACATGAGTATCCTGTACTACAGCTTTTTAAGTCTGACATGAGGATCCTCTATCTGTCTTCCAAATCTAAATGGATATCAGAGACAACCAGTACAGCTGTCTAAACACCTACCAGTAATACTGAACTTTGTATTTATCTTTCCAGATATAGCATGGGCTATACGACATGACAGAATACTATTTATAGTACATGATGTGTACAACAACATGATTCTTATACTTAGAACTTCAACACTTATAGGAAAAAAAAATCTCAAAAAGAATACATCAACGTAAAACAGACAAACAAAAGCCAAACCAACAAACAAGTAGTTCTCTTCATACCATTGCAATAGTGTTTAACAACTGTAGAAGGTCTTGGAAAGAATAACCAATACTCTTGATATTGCTGGTTATAGAGAAGAAAAATATGTAAACCAGGCAGAACCACACAGCCCAGGAGATAATTACTCTGTTCAACAACTTACTGTTTTAGTTTGGCTGCCACTGCAAACACCACCATCACCACCATCCCCAAGGCCCTCGAGATTCCTGAGCTTACACTGGTGATCCATCCCCATCCCTGGGGATCCAAATAATTTCAAATCACTACAAATCGTTCAAAAATCCTTCTGTGAGCTTTGCCATCATATATTTCATCTTACTGTTCAGTCAAGCTATGAAATTCCTATTAGTCGTAAGAGAGCCGTGCTGAAAGCTGAGGAACGGATTGCTCTTTAAAACAATTATTATGAAAAACTGAAGTAATTTAAATATTTTTAAGCCCTAGAGTCTTCAAAATCTCACAGATGCACAGCAGCTAAATAAAACCTTTAGCTCAATGCAGCTTTAAATATTACCACTGCCAGCTTTCCCCTCGCACTTTTGCTGGAGGTGCCAGACCCCTCCGAGTCCTCAGAGAGAACATTATTCAGCATAAAATCCAGAATCGTAGCTCAGATCCGCCTTAACCAGCAGCATAAGCTGTGACAGCGAGAGAGTGAGAGGGGAGAGGAAAATGAGGGAGGTGAAAGGATGATGACAGATGATAATATCTTAAATAACCACAAGGCTTTGACAAATGAGATCTTGTGAATGCTGCTAAGTAGTTACATTTAAATCAACTGGAGCACTCGTATAACAAGCAACTACCGAAATCAGTAAAAGATTACTCAATTTGTCCCTACTTTTTGAAGATTGCTTCATATGGAAATCATTTTATGTGCTTAATCATTTATAATGCAGTTACAAGACCTTTTGTATTTCTGCTGTCCTTCATCTGGATTTTGTACAATGAGAGGCACATAATCTTTTATTGAAGATATATTCAACTTAAATTGTCTTCATGCTAATAGGTGTCACTTTTTATTTCACTCCATATATAATATTCTCTCTGCTTTTCAGATAAATAACGCTATGGAATGAAGATTTTCAAATCAGTTTCTTATCGCAATATCTTGGCCTTTTTTCCAGAGCTTGGACAGTTAATTCACTCAGTAGTACACATAAACACTCTAATTGCTCTTTTTAGTAAAAATACTGTGCATTTATCAACAGATTATTTTCATTTCTAGTCCTCATGCCCCTCTCTCTGTTTCTCTGAGGTTCCTCTGAAATTCTCCACAGCCTTCTCCAGTCTTGACTAATTGAAATAATTGTGTCAGATTTCATTTCATCATTTGTCCACGTCTCTGCATCATTCACGTAACATAGAGCAGACAGCTATTAGACTTTGGCCACGCAGAAAATAAATCAGTCAGCTTGTAAGCTATAAGAAGAAACCACGACAAGTTCAGGCAAATCTCGCTGAGGCAATTCACAGCGTTACCTCTCTCAGGTATCGTCCCCTCCCCTTTTGCAGGAGGTTCCTACCTGCACTGTGGAGTTGGCAGAAGGGAACACACACACACATGCCCCAGCTGCTCCAATTCAAAGCCCCAGCTTAAAAACCAGGGTGGTTTGGTTTGCATGAACCTACAGGACTGTGATGTGCAGCAAGACAAGCTGTGGGCTCACATCCCTTCTGGCAAACTGCTCCAGGAGTGGGGATCTCCAAGGAGAACAGGCAGACAACTGAGACAAAAGGGAATATTGTAAAACTGCCGAAGCGTTTGTCTTTATGACAGAGTCAAAGACGTTAGGGTCATTACTTTGTGACGTAGTTTCTCAGAGAGAGCAGTCTAATTTAAAGCTATCCTGACACTGAAAGGGAAATCTCACCCTTACCCAACACATGGTCCTGCCAAGTCTCTGTACCAACACCAATGTTTATGCAGCGAGAGTCTAAATGAAGTGATGCAGCTGAAAGCTAACCATGCAAACAACAACAAAAAACCCTCAAAACAACAAAAATCCTTTGTTTTCAGAGGGATCAAGGAATTAACCCAGCTCCCCACACATGCCAGTACAGACAGACACCAAGGGCTGAGAGAAGGGAAAGGAAGGCTGGAGGGACTGTATGTTTCACTATCATCTGCCTTGCATCAGCTTGAGTAGAATATGAAGGATAAGTAGAAAAAAGTGACAGAAGTTTGAAGTGTCAAAAGCAAAAACTCAAAGAGAAACACAATTCTTTACCGCTCCATTAAGCGGTATTCGGATAGAGTCCATTAGCCTGTTGTCTCCCCCTGCTACCTTTTGAAAAAAGTAGTGAACCCTCTTCATGCAGTTACCAAACAACAGCTTAATATTGTTTTCCTCTACCTATGTTTCCTACAATGACTGAAAATAATTTAGCATATTGTTTGAAAACACATGAAAACTCCATTGAATGAAATTTTTAAAAAGGATAATGAAATAAAACCCCATTCATAAGACAAGTATTATAACAAATGTAACATTAATGTGTGTTTCGGACCTTACTCCCACAACAGGGTAACTAAGCGCTGCTACCAGAAGGGGTGGTCCTGCTCTCTTCTTCCAAATCCTGGCTACATGCTCCTGTGACATTTTTTGTGTCACAACTGGCAACTGTGTGGGTACAGGAGGAGATATTTGAATGAACTGACATGCTGGAAAATTAATCCTCCTATAAAAACTAGAGAAACTTCACAAAGAAATTGTGCTTTGCTGGATCAAGTCACTGAACTAATTCATTCTTAACTGAAGAATCACTTGGTCCATTGTAACCATAAGGGAAAGGAATATGTAGCTAGAACTACAGGGGTTATGGACTGACCTGTTCAGTAGTAGTCCACTATTACAACTGGTTAACTGTGATATTTTATATATGTATACACATATACACACACAGTTCCATGCCAAGATTAGCATTTATACACTATGAATCGTGCAATTGTATTCCACAGCGTTTCCCTCTTCCCCTACTCAATCCGATATCACTTGGCAATAAAAGTCTTTCAATTATTTAAGATAACCTAATTCCACACAGTCTTCTACTAATCTATACAAATTGCTCCTACGCAGACAAAAGTTTTCATTCTACTTTCCAACAGACACACTGTTCCAGCAGCACATACTCTAAACATTAAGTCCCCTGTTAATTACAGCTAAATGTACATGTTTTCATGAAAGAACCAGAAACCTCTTCCCAGCAAAATCAAAAGCCAAGCAAATCATGTCACCTACACTCTTACAATACACATTTTAAGAAAGAGAACTGTCTAATGTACCTGAAGTATGTTACAATAACACAGTTTATAAAATCATACATTTATGAAGATGATGCAATAGCTTGGTTTTATTTCTCCGTTAGGGTTTTAATAAGCAGTGGGTATATCTTTAGCATTTTTCTTTTCCTTGTGTACCTACATTGTTTTTTTGTTTGGCTGTTTTTTTAAGAGTAATAATTTCATAAGAATTGTTATTTCAGATTTCCACATTAATATCATCAGCAGCTTAACTTCATGCTTTCCCTACAACGGCTTCCTCCCATAGATTCTAGTATAAAGCTGATGTGATTATCAATGAATACTCCATTGTTAGCACATTTTCAAAGGCTCACAAGCCTCCTATAAGCCTTCCACCCATTTCCATTTCCACTGTTTCTCCAGATAATTTCTTCAGATAACCCGTTTCCAATTTTCCATTTTAGCTCTCTACATAATAATCATCAAGAAAATGTCGTCATTGACAAAGATGACTAATCTCTCCAGAGCTCTTATATATTTCCCTGGGTTTTCTCTTTTGCCATGTTCCCAAAACTGTCGTCTTTTTCAAGATAAAACTATTCAAGATTACAAACATAGTTTGGCAAAATAGGAAACAATGGTTTGATGTTTAAACCCCGCCATGCTATTCTTCCATCTTTTCCTTGAGACTTCCAATTTGTTTATGTATTTTCAATAACTTGCTGTATTGTTTCTTTAATAAAGATTGCCCTTCTTCCAAAATAATTATTACTGCCTGCAGACTGATTTTGACATGTCACCACAGGAACAGCCATTTCTAAATAGATTTTAGAAAACAGAAAATCACACATCAATAGATTTTCTCCTATTTTATTTCAGCTCTACTCCTTAGAAGCGCTCTCCAATTTTTTAAGCTAATTTGACAGGCTGCCTAATCCACCTGTTCCTCAGTCTTACAAGATGCATCCCAGAAAGCTTCAAATTGCTTCTCTCAGCAACTGATGCTAAGGTTTTTGCTTGTGAATAACTCAAGAGCAATCTAATTACGATCTTTCCTAAAACGTAGGACATAAGAATTTAATTTGATATCTGGCTACATCCCTTGAAACTCTTGGTTTAAGCACAGCCTGTTACAGAGATAGAGAGAATAACCTGAAAGGCAGTGAAAAGGCAAAGAATAAAGTGTTGAAGATAGATGGATAAAAAAAGAGATTTGCAATGAGTAAAAGAAATGTGTCTGCGTCAGGCTGACTTAAAACTGGTTCCAAGTAATTGGGAAGGAGGGCATTGAGCCTGGCTTATCTTGACAGAGCTCAGGAATGAAAGCTTGACCCAAACTGTGAAACAGCACACAAGCAGTTACCGAAAAAGCAAAGAGATTGTTAAGTCTTGACTAAGTCGGTCGCAAAGACATTAAGCAACAAAGAAAAGAGACAAATTCTCTATTAATGTATAGTCGACCACTTTTATAAAACGCAGATAAGCCCTCAAAACCAAGGGTGTGAGCTGGTTAAACATTTAAAAGAACTTGCATGCAACATTAGGAAATTATCCAAACCCAAACAACATACAGAAGAAAACAAAACATATGCCTCATTTTTAGCCTATGACAGAATTCACTGGAGTATATCAACGGAAAGGTCTTCTGGGTGGTCTTTTGTAGTCTAGTGTAGAGGTCAAGCAAACTCACCACTAAATTGCAAAGAGAAAAACACACACACAATATGGAGATCTTTGGTTTTTACTTCTGGAGTGCCCAGAGTTTGAAATCGCCTCTCAGTGGCAATCAAACATTCCTCCAGTTTGGCAAAGTACTGAACTGGATTATATGACAAGTTTGGTACTAACATGCTGTAGAAATTCTGGATCAACAAAACAGTCTGGAGTGGACATTTTGAGTGGCAAGAATTCAAAAGATACTCCAATACATTTACTGAGGGGCTGTTCACATCTTGTTAGTTTTCCAAATCAGGAAAGATGGTTTAGGGATAACTTTATCCTATTCTCTCCTACCAACATACTACACTGACCGTTCCAGCCAGTTCTATGCACACGTACTATTGCATCTGTAAGTAAAGCAAACTCCCAAGACTTTATTATTGAATAGGGTATGATCCCACTAAAAGATGTATTTATTTTTAAACATAAAAATGTTTAAAGTCGCTTTTTAAATAACCAGGAGATCCCACAGATCAGATCAAATTTTGAGAAAGTCAAGCTGAAGTCCACATCATTATATTTTTCATTTGTCTTCTCCTTACCAGACAGAATCATGTGAAAGAAACTAAAGAAAACTTCTCATCTTTTATTTTATGGAAAGATTAAAAATACCAAAGAGGGGAATTGGGTATCTCATGAGAGATATTTAAACAAGAAAAATTATAATTATTGCTCAGTCAAAATGCAGAGACAGGATTTTCTACTTAAAGCATATAAGTAGTTTTCAAGACAATAATGAGAAAGTAATAATTTTCAAAATAGCAAAGTACTTCTAAAGCAGTTTGAATGAGTAGGAGAATTTTTTTCTTCCAAGAGTGAAATATACTTCAATACATCTAAGATAAACTACGAAAATATACATAGACCTCGGCGTGTAATTCTGATTCTTACTGTGAGCAGAAATAGCCTGGTCAATGCGAGCACTCCAGAGACAATCAGCAGTTAACTGCAGCATAAAATTCATAAGCCTTTGACCCTGGATAAAGCCTCCAGGATGAAATATTTAAGTAGAATTGTTTATGGTATTTAACTACACACCAGTGCCTTTTTCTCCATAAATGTCTGGGGATTTTTTTTCCCAGCTGGGCCAGTACTGATCCATTTGAGTTGTTTCGCAGAACAAAAAAACATAGGAGAAACCCACAGACATTAAAAACTACCCCAGTATAATTTGGAAAGCAACATTTTGCCAGGACAAAACATATAAAGGAAAAAACCAACATTCTTAAATCAGGCTGCTAAAATCATACTTAGCTTTCTAAATGGTCTTTTTTCTCTGAGCCTTATATGGCTCAGAAAATGCCAAGTTTCTAACAATTACCATTTTTGTCTGTTTCAGAATCACTTCAGAATCTCCTTTTGAGTACTTTGGCCCGATTGTTAAGGCGACTTTCTGTTTCCAAGATGACAATCGCAAATGTGTGAATAACTGCATCTAAATATAAACATTCATCTTACCACTGTAAAATCAACCAGAAAATTTCTATGAGTAGAACAGTTTTCTACATACCAATACATCATTTTCACATGTCCAAGCGCCTGGGTTGGATTCAAGTCTACTGACGCAAACTATAAATTTCTCTGGAAACACACGTAGGTCTACAAAAAAAAAATTGAAAAGAAGGTTACAAAATTTATATGCGTGTTCAAAACTATAGATGATGACATATAGATGTTATTTTGGTAAAGACTATTTATTTTTTAAATCGCACACTAACCCACTTCATACGGTCTACTAGTTTCTTACCTATCTTCAATATCCCACCTCTCCTTTTGTTTTGCTTTCTTAAACCATTCAAAATAATCAATATGTCAGTGTAAATTTAGTTCCCAAGAGGACAGTCATGGCTGCAAATTAGTCCACCTGCACCCCTGCACAAATAGACCAGACAGAACCAACAGACAAACCACTTAATGATGATTTCTTTTGTGCTATTCTGGTGATGAGCCTTTTCATCAGAAAAGCTGTAAATTATGTTTGTAAAACAGCACATCATATTCAGTCAGGACTTGGAATAAAAACTCAGCATAAGGTTACAGGTTTTAAACTCTGACTACAGCAGGTTTTGAAGTCATTAAACAAATCAGTTAACTACTACTGGATTATGTATTTTACTCAAGATCACATGCTTTGTTATGAACACAACAAAGTTTCTATTTACAAAGCATTAAAAATTGAAGGTTCTCAGATTAGACTAGACTAGGCAAAGCTTTATTCTGTACCTCGCAATGCCATGAAATGAGCTTAACTAGATATTTTGTTATTGTACATATCAGATTATTTCCAGATTACTATCTTCATATTTTCAGCTCAGATTTTGGGGTTTTTTTGGTCATTGGTTTTTGTTCTGGTTTAGGTTTATTAAAAGCGTTTCTAATTTTTAAAGTATGTTATACTTCAAAAACAAGCCATAATACTCTATTTTCAGAGACAAGGAGACCAGCCATGCAGAAAAAAACATGAGGTTGACCTTGTAGATATATATACATTTTTTAAAAATTATTCTTTTTTAAGAATATCTCCTTACAACAAATTGAGTATAGGGATGATGGGCACAATTTGCCAGTGACAATGAGGTCACCCATATGGGTGACTGTCTCTCTACCAGGTACTGCTCCTTCACCACCAGCAGATCTCTGGTAGGATGTGACAAATCCCTCTGAGCTGTGATTTTTCTGGTGTCATTACAATGAAAGATGGGCACAGGTTACCTTGCATTTGCCATTGGTTGACAAAGCATACATAGAGACCTCAGATGCATCTGTATTTGCACAACAGCTTGTTAAGCTACTAGAACTTGATAATGAATATGAGTCTTTCTTAATGTTTGCAGAAATATCAAGTCTGTTAGAAAAACTGTGTCCAAGGAAGTATTCGCACTATGTCTTATGTCCAGACTATTATTGCACTGCTTGTATCCTCAGGACCTGTAAAGCCACCCTCCAAGGTCTAGTACAACAGCTTTCCAACTGCGAGCAGTCTACGGACACCTTCCAAATGGGCTACAAAAGAAAAGCTGGACAACTGTTGCAAGAACTGAATTTGTTGTGTGGGGTTCTAATAACAGCCTCTTAGGTAAGTTCACTTTAGATATCGAGCATCGCTAATTAAAGTATGAAAAATTCTTCTTCTATTAGGCTCAATATCCGCTTTTTTGTGTGACGTACTAGGTGTATCTTACAGAAAGGAAACATTGGTGCCAAATTATTTATTCTTTTAGGATATGTGTTGATTTTGCTATTTATTGGGAGCAAAACCCAGCAAAAAGAAGTTCCTTTCTTGTCAGGAATTTAATGGGGAAGCAAAGTTTTGACTGCAGCATCAGAGCCTCTCTTTTTGGCAGCACTAGTAGGGCAAGTTCATTCTAGTTAGACATTTTTATTGCTACATTTTGTAACAATCTCTCTTGCTGGCTAAACCAAACCAAAGTATCTTCCGGTATTCATTGATGCTTTAAAAACTTATAATTTAATACACAAAAAACGATGTTGAAATCCCAATGCAGACATTACATTCTGCTATTCTATTCTAACTATTCTTCCAGGAGACTGAGAGAACATGTTTGATGAAATATGCAAAATTAGCACTCCAATCTCTTCAACAAATACGAACAACTAGTTGGAATTTCAAGAGATATTTAAATATTTAAGAATATAATGAATTCCCATAAAAATAAAAAATTCTTGAATAGTTGAATGGATATTTTAAAACATTTTTCAGGGTACCTAATTGATTTATTTTCCTTTTTTTTTTTGAATACCAAAAGCTCAACACAAAGGGCAGTGATCATCTTTATTGCTGTTGGCAGGACAGGATTGATATCACTTCCTTACAGAGCTCCTTGGCTTGAGAAAACATGAAAAAAAGATCTGGTCCAATGACATCACCTATGTAAAGGTTTTATAGCGCTGAGGAGAATGAAAGCCCTTTCCTGCATACACTTGTACTGTACAGTTGATGTCATAAGACACTCGAGCAATAATGAAGTGATTCATACCGCAACCTTGAGTTGATTCACCCTGCAGAGACTCAGTAAAATGCTGAGTCTCATCATACTTACAGAATTTGGTGTAGCTTAGCTGATTACCCCATGCAAAGGCATAGACCGATCTAAAATTCAGTTTAAAAAAATCCATCATATGGATTAAGTAGAGCAAAATCTGACAAAGTATTAGTTTATGTTCCTTTTTGTTTTCTTCCAGAAATGCAAAATTGTAAGTAACAGTATAATAAACTGATTTCTTACCACGATAATGCTTCCCTACAGCACAACGGAGATTAATCCATCTCTTCATAAAGTAGGCAGTAATGTGAAAACCGTTGGCTGCAACATAAAACAAAGGGATAATAATAAGTGTAAGGGTATCTTGGGCATTCCAGTCTCCAGGTGTTGCACATCTGTGAAGACAGGATCAAGAGAAAGCAGCAGCTCAAGAATACGTAAGAAAATATAACTTTAAAGGAATATTTTGGAAAATATACTAATTTTTTGAGATTTCAGTATGAGCAGTATCTGAAAGGGGAATATTCTAAACAAATCACTAGACACCAAGTTCTAGTACCAACCACAGATATAAATTAAAATCAATTAATTGATCAGAGACATCATCTGCTTAACAGCCTAGTGTCACGGTCAGTAGTTCAATAGGCTACAGTCTATTCACTAAAATGTTTTCATGCATATTCTACAAGAAAACTACAAATGGCTGTTTACTTAACTGCCTTCTAAAAAGCAGTGACATACTCAAAGCTGATAGAAAAAAAAATGGCTATTAAAAAAAAAAGATAAAACAAAACAACAACCAAATAAACATGGAAGGTATTATCTAAAATTCAACTGAATTAAGTGAGAAATGCAAATGTTTAAACTTCTCAACCTGTAACACACACAGAGACTCCTTCAGGTTCTATTCTTGAGAAGGACAGAAATCCTTGTGCACCAGGAGCATAAGAAAAGTACAGAAAAGATCATATGACGGAAAAGAGCCATGGCTAAGGAAATCAGCTTTTTCTTTTGTTCTACTCCAATTCCCAAATGACCTGAGTACATCAGTAAGGACTTGATTCATAAAGGTATTTAGCAAGCCAGCTCCCACTGAATGGAGAGCAGTTCACATCAGTGACTCCTCCTCCATAGTTTCCCTGTGCACCTCACCAAAACGAACATGCAAAAGAGGGTATTTCCCCTCACTCTGATGGGTTTTGCAAGACTTCAATTACTGCTGCTTCCAAGACAAGTCAGATACTTTAGGTGCAACTACCACAGAAAAGTTAGAAAATTAAGTGCTACTGCTGTTCTTCTAATCTAACCATTTAGAAAGAAGTAAGGAAAGCTTTAATTAAGAAAGAAGTAAGGAAAAGTTTGTTCCAGTCTCAATCTCTACTGAGCAAGTGCCAAGGCATGACTTATTTCTAAGAATAAGCCCCCAAATGCACATTCTCTCCTGTAGAGTCCACAACTCTCCTATTTGCACACGATCTCCTGGAGTTCACCAGCAAGTGCTGTTCAGCATCACCTCTCATTAAGAACTATAGTTATTGATCGCAATCAATCCCTTTGAAATTTATCAGCCATCTTTCTTGCTTCCCCTCGGGAAGATACCTAAAATTTGACTTCCCTTTAGAGATCGAGTCAAGATGCGACAAGTTGAACCTTCCCTTAAAAATGATGAGCGCTAGGGAAAAATCTGGATGTAATCCACCAGCTTTATTAAGTGCATATTTACGAGCACAATTAAAGAAAATTACTTTTAGCTATTTCCAGTTTGGCATCCACAATTCCTCAGCACTGTTAGTAGTGTTAGCCAAATCAAGGAATTTATAGATAAATAAATTATTAGTGTGATAATTAGTGTGACCTCTGTAACACTGAAAAAGTAACATTGATAAAAGTACAACTTTACAAACAAATCTTCAAATAGACAGTAAATATTTAGAGTCTTTCCACCTCCATTTGTCTGGGCTGTTCCAAATGTCTTTTTCTTGAGAACTTAAAATACAAAAGTGTGAATCTTTTGCTTTTCACAGAGTAAAGGACAATATTTCATTCCTGAAATTCTTCTATGCATTAGTGACATGTACATCTGGTTATCCTTGTGGCTATCCTGGTATTCTCTGAGATGTTAAGCGCTTAATCATATTTGATTGACTAATGGCCTGAACAAAGTCTCAAATTGCTCTTCAAGGCTCTGGATTCATCTAGCAACTGTTCTCTGGAAGGGAATACCTACCTCACATCTAACAAAATAGATAATGCAGTAAGAGATCAAGACAACTTGACACTATCCCTGCAGTGTCAGCTCAAGTCTGAAAGTATCATAGAACCTTCATAAGGAGTTGCATTTGAACTAAAAAGCTCAGCCCAGAGGGACTAACACTAGAAAATAATTTTAATTTCCATGACTATTTACTACTTGACTTTGCGGAAAAAGCCTGAACTGATGATTTACTGTTACTTATTGCTAACTGTGAGAAAATCTTAAGATATGTTACATTCATGATACCTGTATTTTCAAAGTATCACAGGGTTTTGAAACCCTCTTGTATGTAACATCTGACCTAATCCATAGTCAGCTGGAGTTCGCAAAACTTTCCTAGTTTTAAAGTTTCCAGAGTTACAGGAGAACTATAAAAACTGCGATATCCTCTTTCTGCTTCCTTCAAGAAAAATATAATACCCAATTAACCATTCTGCTTTATGAAATAAGACAATAAAATAAGCCCCACAAGAAAACGTTCTTATCTGACAACTTCATGCCCCTTGCAGTTTTTAATCTTTCTAGGCAGTTACTCAGTATGAGTCTAAGTCTGTTCTCAATTCCAGACTTGTCCACCATCACTACTGCTCACATATTAGCATATGCTAATGTTGGCTTTGGGCAAACTGTGGATTATGCTCCAGGGAACATGGTCAGTGTACACTCAGCAAGGAGCAAAAGCTGCTGTTGATGATGTCTGGAAGGACAGACCAAGTGATAAAGCACATCATAGAAATTTTAACCTTCAGCTGCACACACCATTCTGCAGCCAGTAATACAGAGAGAAATGTCACTGATCTTAGGCTCAGCAAACCCACTTGGCTCAATCTTCCATTTCCTCTTCATCATGCAAGGTCGACAAAGCTCCGTTTGTAGATTACCAACACAGAAGGAGAAATAAAATTGTTGGTGATGATTTTGAGTTGTGTTTTTCTTATTTCAATACTGTGCACCAAATCATCAGATCCAAGTTCCAAAAACAAAAAAGAAGAAGAAAAACAAACAAAAACCTGAAATTCAAAATGTGATAGAATAAAAGTGGTTCTAGAAAAAACACAGTTTGGTTTCAGCTGAACTCACGCCAGTGTGTGTTGCCTTTTAAGGGAATGGTAATTTGCCCTGCTTGTTATATTTCATAGTCTCACGCCACCGAGAAGCTTCAGCCACTGACTCTTTACTGTGAAACCACCCAGCACCGCTCATTTTTGGAAGCAGTCGGAGCCAAGGGGACTGGTGATTCCACACGGCTGCCAAGCAGAGGCTGTGGCACCGCGTGGAGCAGCGGGAAGCTGTCTCTCCCACGGCTGTTCCGCACCGTTCCGCCAGAGCCTGGGAAAACGCCTCCGAGCTGCCGGGTTATCGGGAGCAGCCTGGCAGGTGTTCACTGCCCCGCGCGATCCAGCACCTGCTCTGCAAATAAATTCAGTTGAGTCTCCTTCAAAGCCATAGTGCAAGTCTAAGAAGGCCAAGTGCCCCCCAGCACTTCCATATGTCACACGTACCTGTTTCTCATCGCACAGTATTTTTAAACCATCTTAAAAAAAACCCAAAACAACAAAACACCTATTTTTCTTCCCAGCCCAGATGTTTCTTTCACCTTCCTGACAGGTTGTTCTGGATTAGGACTGTCTCTGTGTTTGGAAAGTAACAACAAAGTAAATCATTGCAACATGCAGATATTACAAAAATAAGAGGATTAATATCTTATGCTACAATGGGAAAGTAAATGCATAAGTGCATTACACTTTCTGAAATACTATATTGTACATTTAAAAATCTCCACTAATTATTCCACATAGATTAAGCTATACTAGTAATAATGTTTACAGTATATGGAGCTTTTCATCTTCAAAGTACTCTACAGACATATTATTACACTGCTTTTTAGCCATCATGTCTTCACTTAAAATTATTCATCACCAAACCCAAATTCCTGATTGTTTGTAAACAAAACAAAACAAGAAAAGGAACCTTTTATTCTAAACCTACTGTTAACTGTGCAGCTTTCCTTCTCCCAAACAAATGTACCTGTTCATAGCATTTCCTCCACAGGTCACTATTTCTAATTTAGAAGAGATTCAAAATCAAATGTTGGCATGTAAATTTAAGAGGCAAAGTCTAGGATAGACCAGGGACAACAGATGCAAGCTGACCAGTAGAAAAAAAACCAGGTTATTGATTTTTTTCTCCTTCCTCCTTCACAATTTTATTAGTATTAGTGCTATTCTTCTACCTGCTAAATCTTCTGAACACAGGCCAGTTGCCTTCACAAATAGGTGAGAGATCTGTCCCATCAAGGATGTGGGGATAAGATTTTGTTCCTGTCAGGGAACAGAGTTCCTGATTGGAAAAAAGACATTAACCTTTGAAAGAATCTGGTCAAGACAGGATGAAATATGCCCAGCAGAATCCTCTCTGCTCTCAGAACTCTGATAGCTGGACATGGCACATCGTCTAAAACCTTCAGAATACGAGAAATAACAGTGAAATTGGACTGAGCCATTGTATATAATACAAAAGCAAGGTTGTAGGGCTCTCCTCTAGCAGAAGTGCAGAATTCACTCCAAAATCAGAACTATAGTGTCCAACTGGATCCAGGATAAGGCATTTCTTAGCCTGCTTGTCATGGATGTTCTGGAAGGAAAAAACGAGATGAAAAGCATGTATGAGACCATCTGGCTGGAAGATGAGAAATGCACCTGATACAGGTCCTGTGAACACAGAACCTCTGAAGGAAAAAGAACGTCAGCCCCTCACTAACACTCGGGATGGGGAGGGACAGGTGGATCCAGTCCTGGAAATCAGCTCTTAAGATACAGTCTCTCAACAGCCATCCATAATGTATAAGCAATCATAGCTAGCAGCACCCAGTTAATAAAGAAGGCATTCAAGCAGATAAACATAAAGCAATTTATTTGGTGGTCAGTGTACAATTACCACAGACAACAGTTTACTAATAGGAAACAAGATTTGATTTCACCCTTTTGTAGATCTCATACTCAATGACCATATTATTAATTGCATGTGATGGGCTTTAACACATGAACTGCAAGCTATTAATGAATCCTCACTGTTTGGAACATATAACTGGATTCCAGAGGAAATCACGTGCCTGGACTTCTTAAACCACTGGAACGAGCCTGAGAACTGAGAGAATGGCTGAGAAAGGCACCAGTTGCCACCAGCCAAAAGCCAGAGAGAGCTGGAAAACAAACTCAGTGGTAAATTCTGTCTGACAAGTCAGCAGCAGAGGAGAGTCTAAAGTCTCTTCGAAGCAGCTTTTTACATTTCCATTTGCACATCAAGCTGAGCATCTCTCCCAAGCTGGCCAGACACAGCTGTATCCAAACAGAGCAACATCATTTATACCGCTGAATTCCTCAGTTTCTGCCGAAAACGGAACGCAGACACTGCGATGGTGACAAGTTTGGCTTCCAGGGCACAGTCACCATTAAAGCACATGCCTCTTTCAAAAAAAAGAAATAATGTCCTTTCGGCCTCTGTATTTTTTTCCTTGAGAATGCCCATGAGCTTCACAAAATTTTTTGATGCCATGAAAGACTTGAAAGGGAGGATTTTGTATTTTAAATGTCAGGAATTTCTACAAAGCAAAGTCTCTTCTAGCACAAAAATCCAACCAAAATGTGGAAATGAACCTTTCAGAACTTCACAGACATGATGGGTTCCTCTTATTGTTCATTAGAACAACATGACCGTGGGTGCCAATACTATAATGTTGAAAGACTTTCAAATAAAGTCAATCAGACCCTTCACAGATCTCCAGGCTCTATTTTTTTTTCCCTGGTAATAGGAAATAGCTTCTGCAAAACTTCTTCCCTGAGAGGAAAAGAGTCTAACCCTATAGCTCCCATAGCTGACAAGACTTTCATCTTCTACCAGTAACCATGTCTCTAGGCAAGCGTCACTAAAAACATCAGGAATATATTGCACCACATGGCTACAAAACCTAAGGATTTGGTGAAAAAAGCCTGACAGTCTGCAGCTGAAGACATGATGGGAGACAATGAGAAGGAAAGAAAAGCTACTAGCAGGTACCTTCAGCAGAACTTTAAAATGATGGTATGAAAGCGAAAAGGTCCTTTCTTCAAAGCTGATCCTGATATACTGCAGCAACGTTTTTGTATCTCTTTGTTTGAGGAATCCTGTTAGAATAGCCCAGTGGGGCTAAGAGGTAGATGATGGTGGTCATGACTCCTCTTCTACCCTGTCATCTAAAGGACACTTCAAAAGAAAGTGAGTTCTCATAGACACGTGTGGACTTGAACCAGCACGTGTTTCATACTGCTGTCTGAATAAAGTAAGTTGTGCCAGAGGTTTGCGGGTTTTTGTCTTTTTACACAACACACTCTTGTTGGCTTTATAATAACTCAGAACAAAAGGAAATTCTGGAGCTTAGCAAATAGGTAGAAAGTCATCACAATGCAGCCTAGTGTATTTTCTCTTTTCAAATGCTGGCCAATAGAAGGTAATTAAGTCAGCTGCCTGAAAGGCTCTATTTCCAAATAAGTCTCAATCTGTTTCTGCTCTCACAAACTCTGATGCAAATGGGAAACCATCAAAAAGACCAAGAACAACCCATAAATGTGATCATCTGACCAGTGCTGCTCAGGTCTGGCAGTGAAGCAGGTGCTGGTTGTGGTGCAAAGAGTCGGAGACTCAATGCAAACCGGTGTGTAACAAACCGCTCATTTTAGCTTACTCAATAACGCACCTGAATTACTCAGCTCAGTATCTGGTACTTTCTGGCATCAATGTAACAGATGCTAAGTGGAGGAAAAAAAAAAAAGGCACACAGAACATCCTGTTTCTCCATATTAAATAATAAATTTAAGGTCTTTAATACAAATATATGAAAGACCTAACACCATGAGCCTGTCTGGTGCCATGGGAAGACAACAGAAAAGGACAGACAGGCATTGTCCATATCCTCTAACTCACATGCATGCCCACAAAATATAAGACTAAGTATCTTGATTAAAACAATAAGAGAAAGATACTCTATAAACAAATACAAGACTGTCACCTTTGATCCTCTCTAAAGCAAACTTTGTCATTTAAAGAACTTTGTTCCCCACGGATCTGTATTGTGAATATTTCAAAGGCAGAATATTTCTCTCTGAATAAATGTAATTTGCTCTGCATTAGAGTATCTCTTACCTGTTTTAAGCTGATGGAATACACCAAGCCCTGCTACTATACCCACAAAATGCATATTTAAGATTGCGCTGGACATTTTTCCTACTTTTCAATCAAAAGCCTGTATTATTTGCTGCACTACTACATTTTTATTTACTTCTATATGTTTTTAATAAATTAAGGCGCAGGTGGCTTTGCTGGTGTAGGTTTGGTTGTGGTCATCTGTGCCTTTGAGCCAATGGAAATACTCAGTGTGTAATAAACACATCTAGAACCTTCAGTAGTGAATCAAATGCACGTAACTCACTGAATCACTTACACAAAGAAAGTGCACACAACTTCTCTCAGGAATTGGTTTTCCATCTCTATCTGGATAGATTTCTGTAAAGCCTTATGAAAGTTTTCCAAATATAAATAAACCCACAAAAATGTTTGCAATTTAAAAAGCTCTATTTTCTCCCTACCTTTGTCATATGATAATGAAACTTAAGAACAAAAGAACACAAAGGAATTTTGTGTAATATGGTAACATGGAATGTTTAAAAGAAATTCCTATTCACATTTAACCACGAAATTACACCCACCATTACTTCCAGTTATAATGAAAATAGAATGGACATCAATGTTCAACACATATCTATAATGATTTTTTTCCTTAAACTGTAATGACAATTTTTTTTCATGGGCTGCTGGTGATAGTTTGGGGACTTTCGTATTGAGACTTTTAGGGAACGCAAGGGTTAAAGGTGTGGAAAACAGATTTTCTCACAGTTTAAAGAGAGCAAAACAACACATTTAGGAAGCCAGACAGCTAAAAGGTCAAAACATTACATTTCCAGGTCAAACTTCTGGTTGCAATTAAGTAAATTCCTCTAAACATTTTGAGGGAAATAATATTTCTTTTAGGTTTTATTTCAAATCCCTATTCTTTCTTGCTTACACTGTAGGCAAAAAAATATTGTTCTCTTTAGAAACATTTATTAAAGATGACTTGCTTTTCTTTTTTTTTTTTTTAAGGAACCTGACATTGCATCTCTAAGTAAAGATCAAATCCTTATTTTTTTAATCTCATTTAATATGCCATTGAACTAATTAACAAAAAAAAAAAAAGGCAAAAGCAGCTATAAAACGTAGTTAATTTAAAAAAAAAATACATACAGCCTTAGAAATAATCCTTCCCTTTCATTATCTGTATTTTCATAGTAGGGTTTGGTTTGGGTTTTTTACTAAATCAAGGTATTTTTCCCCCTCTCATGCAGTTATACAAAAACCACTCTAACCTATGATGCTGACAATGGTCCTCATGCAAACATTTACATGCTTGCTAAAAAATACTATCTATGTTAACAAGTGATGTATGCAATCCTACACACGCAAGCTGAAAAAAATAAAACATAAAGGTATATTCATACTACGCTAAAAATTGAGCTGAGCACAAAAAGATATGACCAGATTGAGACATTATTTGCAAATGCTTTGCCTCTGTAGAATGCATGTATATTGAACTGCCCTCACCAGAAGAGGATGAATCTGGTACTTTATCTGTAGCTCATTGCAGGCAGCGCAGACTTGGAGCTGCCCCACACGCATATTTGTGAAGGTCAGACAGCTGAGGGAGGTCGGGTCTGTCATAATGACCAAATAATTTTGTCTCTGGTATTTTAGACATTCCAACACAAGGAATCTGAGCATTAAATGCAGACCACAGAACCTATAAAATGCTTCTAGCGGAAATCCTATTTGCCGTGTTCACAAAGGATGGGAGGAGATAAAGTCTTCAGAAAAATTCAACTTGAAATAGCAAGCACTTAAAAAGAACAGATCCAAGCAAGCTGTACACTGATATCCCATCCCTGCATTCCTGTTCCAGGTGACCACAGAAGCTTTAAAAGACCACGCAGAGCACATAAGGAAAAGTACCTCCAAGAGGAACAGACGTTGTCAAAAAGAACCAGGCAGTCAAATAAGAAATGGTAAGTGTTTAGGGACAGATTTTTAAAATCACTCCACATGGATTCCAAATCTGCTGAATTCCCCTTTGGGATAACCACAGAATCACACAATGTTGGGGATTGGAAGGGACCTCAAAAGATCATGTAGTCCAATCCCCCTACCAGAGCAGGAACACTTAGACGAGGCTACAGGAACACTTAGATGAGGCTAAGGGCTCTTTCAAAAGTAGCTGGACATTGCCTGGCCTAGAGGAGAATCACTCTCATATTCTCAAATGAATATCAAATCAGAAATTAAAGGTGGGGTTCATCTTGCCTAACTCGCAACATCTGTATCAAACTAGAATCCTAAACTTCATTTTTAACTGGTAGAGATTAATTACCTATTCACTTTTAGACAGCTTTTATAAACTGAAAAAGGAGACATAATTCCACTTGGTAAATACACGATTAATGGATACTGACTTTTTGCCTAACTACATAACGCAAACTCCAAGGATAACCTTTAATTTGCATAAATACGTGTTTTTTGCATAAACCCAAGTACTAACAGCAAAATTACTATGCAGATCTACTTGGATGCTTTAGAAAGACCTTTATGCTTGTGTAGGTATACTAGATAGTAGCTGTCAACACTTTTGCATACAAACACACTTATTTTGCATACACACATACCTAATAGTAATTTTCATATTTTTTTTATTTTCACAAAATAAGAGACAAAAAGATGGAAATGAGATGGAAGAGAAAGAACCAGAATGAATTAAGGCAGGTATTAATTAAAGGTTAGAGGTCAAGGCTGTTTGCAAAACCAACACCAAATTCTTTCTTTTCACAAGAATACATCAAATCAAACAACTCTCCTGTTGTTTTAAATAAATTATGTTTCTTTTCAATACAATACTAACTATATATAATACTTTATTAAGGGCACTCTTTAATTTCCTATCCAAGACCATAAATAACTTCACATGGGAGCTGCAGGTGGGGAAGAAGTAAAAACTACAGAGAGTGCGTTCAACCCACTTGTGCTGCAACTGCAAACATCCCATGTAAGACATGGCTTAAGTGCTAAAGCCTGCAAATCTCAGTGTAGTAACAGGAAGACAAAGGTAGATTCTTCAGTCTAGAAAGTACAGAACTTTCTCTGACAATCTTTTAAATGCACCAACTCGATTGGATATATTATGCTAATGAGTTTTCTGTTTATAGTGCAGGCTTTTTGCAGAAAAGTACTGTGATAAGAAAGATCACACTGGATAAGATCAAAGGTCCATAGAGCTAAATGCATTGCTTGTAAAAGTCGCTATAAAGGCTACAAGGGCATACTAAATACAAGAGCACAGTGTGTAATGGTTATTTCCCCTACTCGGCTCAGCCCTTCATTGAGCCAAAGAAGAATTCTGTCCCCTCCTGGATCACCCTCCCATGTTCTTGCGGAATCAATGCCAGTTTTTTAGCCTTTGGTAAAGAGTTCCACAGGGCTGCTAACTACCATGGCACTTCCAACACCTTCAATCAATGCTCTCTTGTTCTTAACTTGGCAGAGAAGAAATGATTTTGTAGATCTCTGTTGCATTCTCCCTAATTTGTGTGTTTTGCAGGCTGAAAAGTCCTACCGTGCTTAACTGTTCCTTGCATTTTGTACGTTCTCTGTATTTCATTTCCTCATCTTGGATCATCTTTGTTGCCCTTCTTGGAGTTTTACCCAATTCTATTGAATTATAAACTAAAGAGAAAATGCCCAAACAGTGTATAAGTCTGGAGGTTTTTTTATCTTGTCAAATGTCCTCTAGCCCAAGAAAAGAACAAAAAAGAATTTTCAGACATATAACCTCGATCTTCAAGAAGAAAAATGTTTTGGTAGGGAAAAAAAAAAAGCCATTATTCCCCATTAGCTGACTATAAAAAAATGGGGGGGAAAAAGGAATCTAAAGCAAATATTGGAAATATTGAGTACACGATATCAATCAAAATATTTTTTGTAAGTTATTGCATAAGTTCCTGCATACTTCAGGGATCTATGGGGCTCTGTTGTCACTTACACATATTAATGTAAGTTTAAAGTTCACCAAAAATCTGCAGGCCACAAATCATAAATGAGCCCAGTAGTGTAAAGACGACGCAATCTAATTCTTTTGAGACAGAAATTACAATATGCAACTGTAAACATCCGAGTTCATCTAAAAGGCTTCTGTCCTCCCCAGTCCTCTCTGGTAGTTTATTTGCTAAAGCATATTTTCCCTCCAGTTGCACCCATGCAATTTTTGTGGAGTTACTCCTTAAGCAAGATAGATAAAATAATTCGAGGTAAAACCAAACAAATCACTGTTTCACAGCAAAGGAGTAAGAATTAACAGCTGGGAGGGTGGGAATAAATCAGTTTTGCTGCTACAGGATTTTAATGTTGAATATACCCTACGAACGTCTTACACATTGCATGTTCTACAGTATCAGTGAACACTTCTAAAGCAGAACAGGGCAGTCTGAGAAGGCTGCTTTCCTTAAAAACACCATAATGCTCAAATGGAAGCAAGTCTGTAATAACTTGGAATATTTATTATCATGATTTATTGTATATTTTTGGTGTGCTTAAAGAAGCCAAGCTAATAGTTTCATAAGCAGAACAGAAAAGTATTTTCTTATGAAACTGCATCTCATGTATTTTTCTATATTAAATAAGATGTGAACTTTGACTCCAGATCTTTCTAAGGCTGAACTATTCATAATAGTGTTTGTACTTCCTCCAGTTTCTAATTTCAAGAGTTTATCGGAAGTTAATGTCTGAAAATGCAATTTCTGAGACTTCTATCTGTCCATAAAGTTCAAACACATTCACAAAAAGCAACTAGGGGAAAAGATGGATGGAGAGACACACACAGACAAAACATGACCGCAATAAGCCCTATTTCCTTGGAAAACTAGGTTAAAACCACTAAAAATACACAATCCCAGAGAAAGCAGATAAAAATCAAGCTGGGAGCTCTCTGTGCCATGTGACAGCATGCTCTCTAACTATTTGCACTGTAGAAGAGACTGTACAACAAAAAGATCTGAAATCAGAGCAAAAATGTTCCACCCTCAAGTCAAGAAAAACAGCAAGGATGCTGGGGAAGGAATGAGAAGAGATCTGAAAATTGTAGGATAAACCTAGTTAACTTTTTCGTCCCTCCTTTACAAGATACCTTCTTCATTCCTTCAATTTCTAACATGGACGTTTCTTCCAGCCATATTTTCTTTCCGCATCCTCCTTTTTCTTTCCTCTGTGCCCATGTAAATTTTGCCTTTTTCCTTAATTTTCTACAGTCCTTCATTGGCTATTCTCCTGCACTTACTATCTTCACTCAAGTCCTCTTTATAGCCTCGTTACTTAATTCTCATTGCTATTAATCAAAACCAGCCACCTCCTGTGGAACATGAAAAACCAGGCTCTGCTTTTCACTTGTCTACAGTAAATGAGCATTATGACACACCAAGATGCTTGACACCATCACCAAAAATAAGTATTTGATACTGAGTAGCGCAAGTGGTGCAAAGTGAAAACATACAGTGCATAAAGATAAAAACATCAGTACTGACTTTAAAAATCATACATTTGTAAAGAGATGTTTTTTGTTTAATGAATGAGAGAAATTAATCAATACGTGGGTTTGTTATTGGGTGACTTGCATTCGTTGAACTTCAAATAATGCAAGTTAACCGTACCTGATGAATACCCTCCTTGCTTGATTTTGGCCATGAAAATCAGATGCAGGCAAAATGAAATATTTGAAAATCTACCCCATTTTAATTTTCTCTTAAAAAAATAAAACCACCAAAAAAGTCAAACCAACATCAAACGCATTTGGACATTAATTAAACACAGGAAATGGAGAGTTTATACCAAAGCTTATATCCAAAGACTAAATTAAAGCTTACTTTGGCAAATTGTTCATACTGGTCATTTGGGAGGGGTGGGGAAATTGTTCAGACAGAAGGAAGAATAGGAAGAACTTGCTTGTCTTGGCTACTTTCTGCCATTTTTCCATTCTTTCTTTCTTTCTTTCTTCTCCTATGTGTAACACCCCCAGATTTCCTAATGAGATGGTATGCGACCCACCACACACTGCTGTGTGGGTGTAACTTAAATGAAAAAGAAATGTAAATTAACAAGTAACATGTCTGGATATTTAGATTATGTGCCACAAAACTGAAAGGCGGTATTAAATAATACTAAATCATAATATAACATTAATACTAAAAAGAAATCGTGATAGGTGAAAATTTTATCTTCAAAAATAGTTATGGCAGCCAGTTTAACAACAGTCTTCTCTGCTCAACAGATCAAGGCAGCAGGATGAGATTTGCTCATCCAAGTAAGGTAGCTTGACTTCTATTTCTGAAGAAAATCCTAATACGACATGCTTTGATATTAGAGGTACTCTAAAATCTTGCTAATACTGGTCTAACAATTCTGATTCTAATAGATTTTGAATACATTCTGCAATGTGGAAAGCAAACTAACGTTGACTCTTCAAATAGGGGTGGAGTGCTGACTTGGGATACTTGAAGTAGTAAATAACCAGCTAATAAGCATCTTAATATTCCTTCTAGAGATACACTCTGCCTTGCAATAGTGGGGGTTTTACAGCAGTGAAACTCTAGACAGAGACTTGCATAACTTTGAGCAAAAGAAACCACACAGAGTTTGAAGAGCTCGAAACTTGGAATAACCTCCAAATGCAACAATAGCTGCAAGCTTAAACATTTCAGCAGCAGCACCTACAGCACATATTTGCAGTTACCCACGTACCAAACCTGCGTACTTCTTGATGTACTCCAAAACACTGCCGGCCAAACACTGGCCAGCTATCTTGCACTTCATCTATTTATGATAAAAAACACAAAAACATATCATTATACTGTACAAACAGAATCTGTGAGGTAAAATACGGGAGGTTTTGGAGCCATTTGAGCGATGAAAACTGCTGAAGACTATTAGCCACGTGGCTCACCTAAAAGGGTCCCAGTTGCTCTCTGCTGAACACCCACCTATTCTGCTATTTCCTTCTCAGGTAAGAACAGACTTGCACCTAACTTGAATAAACTTGATTCTTGGCCGCGAACAAAGCACTCCTTTCTTACAAATTACAGCCCTGAGCAAGGCAGGCTGAAAGAAGAGGAAAGAGGTGGATTTGGAAATGAAGTTCTACATGAATGTTCGTTATCACAGACTGTTTTCTTCCTTTATTTCTTTAGTGTTAATTAATGACAGCGAGATTAACCGCAGAAAACTGATAGAACAGTAATTCTGCCTCATCTGAAGTAAATATCCTTTAATCTAAAACTGTTACAGATATTACTGATGACCTCCTTAAATGTATATCTTTAAGTTTTTCATTTTCAGGAAATAAGGGGAAGAGTCAAGCAGAAGATCAGTTCACAATGCTGGGCAGCATACCAGTATCCTTACTGAAAACTTGGTGATATAAAAGAAAGTAAGACTAAAATCTCAAGAACACCCTCACATTAGTGTTCCACCTGTCTACATCCTTAAAAACAATCATGATATCTGGCAGTATTACAAAATCATTGATTTTGAAAACCAAATTTTTACTAAGGCAGAAAACTTTAAAAAATAAATAACAAAAAACATCACTCGGTAAAAGAAAACACATAAAAAGCTCAACAAATCTCAGAAATTCTGATCCTACCCTCTGTAGTATCTCTCTGCTTTCACGGTAAAAAAAAGTCTATTTGTCACCTCGAAAACAGAAAAGTACAGGGATCTGAAAGCTCAAGTGTATTATAAACATTAAAACATTTAAAGGGATAAACTGTAGTTACAACCTGCAAAGAAGAAAAGGGTTTGAAAAGCCTTTAGTGTCGTGAAGCACTTTTTACTCATTCAGTATTATGTTTTTGCGGGCAGAAAAAACCCCTCCTGTCAGGCCATTGCAATCTGCCTCCCATATATGCCTAAAATTCTGCAATAAGAAGCCAACTGTGCAGTATTTAACCTGTGTTTTCTTATTAAAAATACTCAGTAATATTGATGATAGTGTTTAAAGCTGTAACCACCAACTAGAATTCCACAGGAATATACCTTTTCAATAATTGAAAACGTTTTGAGAGGCAAAGAATTTGTTCAGAACTAAAATTGTTAATATGAAATACAATGAATTAAAGAAATTATATCAGGATACTGATTGTATACTGTAAGCATGCAAATACACTAATTACAGAATTCATATTTCAGTACAGATCTATTTCAATATATATTTAAGGAAATGTGAGAAACCATAGGCAACACAGGGCTTTACTATTGCAGCCCTTCTTTTCTGTGACAAGTTTATAACATGCTCCAAGCTGGCAATAAAAAAGTCACTGCTTCCTAAGAACTACTTCAAAATAAATTGTTTATGTGATAGAACACCAATAGATAAGCCTATAGGCTGTAAAACCCACTAGGATGAGCAGAACAGCTAGTGAAATAACATTAAACAAAAACTAGCAAGGCATTTCACCTGAAAGATGATCTAACATTAGAGCACAAGCCATAGCGATCATTATCTTTGGTTTAAAAATTGCACTTATTAGTCTCACCACCCTCACGTACAGAAAAATCAAAGTTTCAAGCAGGTAAACAGTCTTACTACTGTTCTCCACCACACTATAATTACTCCCAAGCCATCAACGCTACTGCCAAGCCTGTAGTAACACCGGTGAAAAAAGCCGTTTATCACATCATAGCATATTTTAAGAACAAACAGATTGTCAGAAGAGGGAGAAGCTATTATTTCTAAAATAAAAACTTTCAAAACAAATCTTCAAATGGAAACAAACTTAACAAACCCACAAGGTTTCCATCAATTTTGGAGGACCCAGGATTTTACCATTTATTCTTTTTAATTCAAATTATAGGCTCTGATACTAATACTACCAGCTTTGTGTTCATTTTTCAATGAGACAGAAAGTTGAATTTTATCAGTAACATAACCGAAGCAATTTCAGATCCAAACACCAGCTATTTCAGGCTTACTGGCTTTCCCTATGGCAAATTTCTCACTTTAAAAATAAAGAAGAGCAGTTTCCACCATACTTTATTTCACAATACATTAAAGAATTTATTTTACCAGTAAGAAACATAGGACCAGATGGTGCGTGTTCCACTGATTTGCATTGACCGCGTTGTTTACGTGCCTCCAAGTAGTGTTTGACCCTTGAAGCAACAACTTCTTCTAGCAGCGTGCAAACCTCCTGAAAGAGTAACCAATGGCCTATTTAGAGCTAAATTTAAACATGTGAACACAGATATGTAACAGAAATCAATGCAAAATCACTCCCTTTCATATAAACAGGTTTTTTTCCTCTGAGGAATTACATAGGGGTGAGAAGCACGTAATTCAGGAAATGAGTTTGGAGCACAGTGGGAGGGTGGGGAATCAATACTATCAATACTACAATACTATTAACTTTTGAACAGCAAATTAGTTTCATTTGTACGCAATTAGGAAAAAAAGTACATGTAAAAATAACCTAATTTCTCTAGTTCATTTTTATTTTCCTGCTCCTACACATAACTGTTCATGTCTTTCATACTTCTTGCAGCAAAGCACAATAAAAACCACATACAACTCAAGAGGAACAAACCCTTCAGCCAGAATAACCATAGAAAAATCTTGGAGTAAAAGCAAAAAATTAATCTCTTGAATACCAGAATGATTTTTCAGATGAATATATACACACATATTTGACACTTTTCCCTCAGTAGTCTCATTTTCCACTGTGCATAACTATGTGCTCACAGAAATGATACTTTGTCGCACACAAAAATATCATTTTACCTTTTTACAGCGTTTGGATAATTGACAAAGTTATATTAGTGCCATCTAAATTAAAGTATCTTGGCTTGAATTTACTTTTGATTAACCTAGAAAGTGCGCAGAGCGACAAATTTTTAATGTATTTCTCCAAGTGCCCATATCTTGGTCAACCACAAACAGTTATTTTCTCCTTATGGTAAGAAATACATTTTCCTTTCTGCTTGAAGAGTACAATTATAAAATACTATATCTCCTCATTCTTCTGTTTAACTCATTAAAGTGATCTCATTACACATTCTCACAGGCCGATGCGTTCAGGTTAGAAGGAAAAGGTCTAGAAAGCAGCAACATCACGTGCATTTGGTTCCTTCTGTAACAATAGAGATTAGCACTCACTTCCTTAATTTACATGGAAAATATTTTAGCTGTTATGCTTATGGAAAGATTATTTAAATGTTTCTCCACAAAGAACTATATAGACCTATATTTAAGAAAGTATAAACAAGAGCAAGCTTCAAGGGAATTGTTTCTGTGGACTTTCCACCCCTAAAAAGAACTTGTAACTGAGACCTTCTATATGCATATGGAGAGATCATAGCATCGGTATGAATAGAATTCAGTTTAATAAATGTTTCTCAAAATACAAAGACCAAACTTTGCTGTTTCAGGGGAAAAGAGACAGGACAGAAAGAGCAGGGAAATTTGAAGGGCAGAGAAAGGAAATCTCCCAAATGCATCAATATGCATCTCGCAGCAACCCCAACATGGATCCACGCATAACATGTGGCAGCAAGCGGCAGCCACTGAGTTTCATCCAGGGTGAGCAGGGGATAAGCAGAATTCGTGTTTGTGTTACAAGGGGTCTAAGGCATCTGCTTTTCCCACAGACAAGCAAACAGGGCTGTACCACCATTAGTGTTTTAAAGAATTTGGAAACAACAAAAATGTAGAAAACTGCTTGTGATGAATATGTAAAAGCTCTTATAAAAAAAACCACATAGGCCTAATATACCAACAATACGTTACTGACCTTTTTCTTCCCAGTTTAACAAAGACTCTGCTTAGGATTTTCAGGAAGCGAATTGTAAAGCTATTGGAACCGCACTTCTCAGTTGTCGAAAATATGCAACCTTTGTACTTCGCTCAAAATGTGCGGTCACAGAAATGCAATGAATGCTGCCCTGTCATGCCTCTTTATTAAATCAATCATGATCTAATTTCCTGAAATTCATATCTTTTGTTTTGGCAGCCTTACAAAATACATTTTGAAAACACTTAAAATCAGATAATCGAGATAGGAAAACGGGTTTTAAATAGAAGGGGGAATGAGTATTCATTTAGTCAGAAAAAAAATCTAAAATATTTCCCCTATTTTCTTCTTTTGCTGCTTAATAAAGCACAAATGGGATGAACCACAATGCTGTTAAATATTCTGCTTTCACTCCCTGAGGATATTAATTTATTGTTTCTTTTAATTTTATTTAAACATATTAGTTTGAGATGTACAGGGATGCTCTGTAGTGACAAGTTAATTACGCCATTATTAGGAAAGCTATCTGCTGAAAATTACCGTAACGGAGACTTGCGGGAAAGTCCACAGGCATTTGAAACATGTCTTGCATTCATTTTCAACAGGGAACTTCTCAAGTTCCCACACAGATCGAAATAGGGGAAAACTCCCACCAGTAACTCATCACAAGGTTGTAGCAAAAATCACACAGAATCTGATGAAAGTTAAATTCATAATTTTGCTGGCCACTGATGCACTGATTTTCCAAAATGTCATCTCCTGACAAGACGTTCCAATGATATACTTAGTAATACAGACTGGGAGTTTGTTTTCATAAGACACAATGGTTCGACTGTTGTTTATCATGCATACTCGTTATGTTTTCTTGCACTCTGTAAATGCAAGACCAATCACACTTCTCAGAAGGAGAAAAAACAATTGATAGAAAGATACCTGTCATAATCTGGTTTATATGATTCAGGATAATTTATCAACACTCATGAGATATGTGTCTAAAATTCAAACTCAGAAGAATCAAAACAGCATTTGCACTTGCGTTTATGTACATACACAGAGTTTAAAATTTAAAAGGCAAATTGAAAGTGGTCATTAGTGACCCAAAAAGCACATATGGTTGACTTAGGGGTCCCACAGCAACCGTTGACAAGTAGCTCTAACTAACACTATTCTCATAACACTGAAAAAACACGAACAGTTTAGGGCAATCCAACTTTTTCCCTGCAGCCACAAGCTTTTGAAGTAGCACTGGTATTTGTTGTACCTCTTTCTCATGATCTGAAAACCAGCTGGTGTCTTTACTGGAGCCTTCAGGCAAAATATGAACATCCACCAAAACAGCAAAGTTCCCACACTGAAAAAAAGAAAGAAGAAGAAAAAAAAAATGTTCAACTGTAGCTGCTAGGAAGCACATGTTGAGCAGACAAGGAGGTAAACAATCAGGTAAGCATATGCATCTGATTCAGAGATACAGCAGGAAAACATAAAACTGTAGAAGATTAAGAAGTATGGAATTACAAATTTACCATTGTTTGTGGACTCAAGGTGAAACAAGAGCACCAGACATTGATAGCTCACTGAAACGTTAAACAAGCACAAGTACATAGAATTTTCTTGTGTTATTTATATGTGACTTCAAACAAACGAAAAATACAAAAAATTACCTATTCCTTCACCAAACTCCCATCATTCTATATTCTGGTCATTTAGCACCACATTAATTACTTAGCTTGCATTTTAAGTCCTTAAAAACACAGCCTTTTTAGAAGTCTTTTCCTCTCTCTAAACTACCTAACAAAAAGAATGGCGAGCTTGAAGAACTTGTGGTAACTACCTAATATTCATTGGCATCTGTTATTTAGCCAATACTATACTTGGAATGGTTAAATGATAATAAGGCTAGCATATTAATAAACACTATATAGTTATTAGGATGATACAGGCTACATCCCAAGCCACATCAACTATTTTGGAAATTCCTTGACAGACCTTAATTAAGGACAGTGTGCCATACAAGGTTTAATTATTTTCTTTTACCAGGGCATCAATCATTGCAGTGACCTTCTAAAATAATGGCATAAACATATCTCCTTAGTTGTGCTCTGCACTAAACTAACTCACCCCTAGCAAGAGAATACTGCTCACTTTGCATACAGAGATATGGTGCCTTACCAGCTTGTGTGTTCTCTTTCTTCTACTGTAACACAGCACCAAATATGACTCAGACCTCTTTCTTCTACTGTAACACAGCACCATATATGACTCAGACACCCTTTAACTAAACAACTCACAAGGTAAAAGCCAATTTCATCACTCTGTTTCGGCTGCTTGTGTCACACTTACTATGCAATAAACTCACTCTTTGACAAGGCTGGACACATGCGGTCATGGCAATCATACATCCAAAATGTCTGATGGAATAGAAACAACACCCTGATGCCAGACAAACCTCAAGTGTCTAGGTACAAGCCAGCATTCAATTAGTCTTGTTTCAAGTGGATGTTGTAGCGCATAGTTTCTGTCCTAACTTTCACCATATTTGCTCTTCACTGCTAAACATCTGTAAATGCCACGCCAGAATTCCAATTGCTAACAGAACCAATCATAGAAATACTATAAGATGTATTTTTACACTACAGTTGTACATCACCTACAGTCTAAAAGGTACATTTACATCTTAGGCTTATGGTACAGCAGAAGCACATCCCTTGAGAGTACCATTATATGTACAGTTAGAATAGATAAGGAACAAGATTTAGCACCGATTTTATTGATCGTGACAGTGTATTTGGTAAATTAGATACCTCTGGGTTTACAAAACACTTAGATCTGTAAATTATCCATGAATATAATGATTTAAATAAAATAAAACTATAATTCATGACCAATATTGTATTGTAACTAGAATGCAGAAGTTTGGCAAATGAGACAGGCATGGTGAAAATATCTTGAGAAACTTCTAAGTTACTTATAGGTATCAGTCACTGAAAGAGCAGAATGCTTTGATCTATTTTATCAAAAGGTTTCTCTTTCCTCCAGAGAACCAAGAACTACCAGATGGCTGCAATGGCAAACCTCTCCAAGCTTTAAATTGATGACAAAATATCTCTCAGAAATCTCTGGTGAATCATTAGTCAGCTCCAGCAAACTTTTGAGTTGACTACTGAACTTCAAAGTTAGCAGACACTGCATATTATAAAGAGAAAGCCAGTAAATTATTCATGGCTCAGCACTTACAACAACGAACAAGTCTTTGATACATCAAGAAAATTCAAATTATCAAATGCTACATGTTAACTTGCATCATTTTCTCTTGACTACAGAAACTTTATGTATAGACACAGATGCGAAGCATAGACCTGTTTTTCAAGGAGAGATAATGATTGTAAATATTTCTTTTGAATGACAACGTTTGTCTCATTTGCTGATTTTGAAACAATTGGGAAAAAAGAAAATAACAAATAATACTTGAAACTATATAATGGAACAGATGAAACATTTGTAGTACTTCAAAGAAAAACAAATACATATAAACAATGCATAGATCCTTGTAGTAGACAAGCTTTCCCAATGGAAGAGTTTTGGAATACTTTTCTTGTAGACAGCATGCCTGGAACTATTTCAATCCCAAAAAGGCAATGGTTTTACCACTCAATCAGAATAGCTTTGGGACAGGACACAAGGAAGCGTAACACAGACCAAAAGGAATAAGGGGAGTAAGAGAATACACAGACCTTTCTGGATCTCATTACCTCCTGGTTTTCCTAAACCATAAACATGATATAAGCGACAGCTCCCATGAAGGCTCCTTTGCACTCTGAAATTATACACTGGATATTCTCCACCTGTATTTATACTTTATATGCCTCCACATGGTATAGCTTTATGTATGATATTTACACTAAGCAGCTCAATGCAGCTTTGGCTGCTCCAGTAGCAAAGGAAAAGTTCTCTGTACAGACTAAATTCCAATACAAATAATTGTGTGGAATAGAGGGAAGTGGAAACAAGTATACTGTTTATATGAACAGATATGATCTTATAAAAGTTTCTAAATAATTTTTATTTTTATTCTGAAAGCATATAATTCCATGAAAATACTAGCTTTTATTTTAGAGGAAATGAAGTATTTCCAGCCATAGTGGCTGCAAGAAGCAACTCGTGACTCCTGGGTACTGTAACTGAAAGGAAAACAAAAAGAACAGAAATTTTTAATTCTATGTTTTCAATCTATCTCAAAATTTGCACTGGAAATTATTTTTAGGGGTGTGATTATCAAAACTGAAACCCAAACACCTGATTTGATAGGAAACACTTTTGTCAAGTATCACTAGAAGAACATTTCACTGAAAAATTAAAGACAAATAGATGCGCCAGTTTTATATCCTCCATAATTTTAGAATTCAAAATGTCTTTATATTTACAAACTGGCTTTTAATGTTAATTTATTTACTGTAACAGGCTAATATCATTCCCTGTGTCATTTAACAAAAAGCTTTAAACAATCTCAGAATGTTAGTGTACTGTTGTACGGTAATGGCATCTAATTCAGAACACATTTTTGGGAATCAAACTGTTTATACAAATATATCAAACACTTTGTAGTTTCTGCAAATGGAAATGATAATGAGACACGTCACATAAGCAGAATGAATAACAATGCAAAGTGGTAAATCAGTCAAAGAAGGTAAATCTGCTCATAACCTGCTAAAACAATGACCCTGGATAAGCACATATGAGATGGTGAATTCTTATCTCAGATCTCCTAATGAATAGATAAGCACAGACAAATACAGGGTGTTTCAAAAAGATGGACCCAATCATGAAATCTTTGAAATTGGGTCCATCTTTTTGAAACACGCTGTAGTTTTATTGCTATACTCATTTTTACAATCAGGATGCTTCTACATGGGTACTCTCATTTCTTTATATTGCATCACTTCAAATAGCATAAAAACAGTCATCACAAACAAAAACACCCAGGATGCTGCGGTTAAGCATGGTGAGTGTGTATTGAGTTCCATCACTCCTAGTGTGCTATATCATCACAGCCGACAGGACTGCCGAGCCAGCCTCCCTAGACACACATTAGCATTTCCCGTTTCTGTGATTATTGTGTGGACGAGGCTGCAGGGTCAGAATTCATTGAAGTTTAGTTGAAAAGGAAATATATGACAGTTTGAGCAGCTTTTGGGGGCAGGCAGAACAGAGTCTAGCTGGCTGCCACTGTCACACATGCTTTTACTCTCCAGGAGGACACTTGCAAACACAGGTGACACCCTCAGCATCATAGCAGGAGTTAGCTTGAAGTTTGCTGTCTCTGCTTCAGATCAGAATGGTCTTTGTAGTACAGAAAGCTTTGGAAGTTTGTTATATTATTAATTATTATATTATTAATTGGTCTACAGAAAGACAATCCCCTCCCCTATAAGCATTTCCCAGTTCCACTGGGAGAGAAGCATGCCCTACGCTGTAAAACTTTAGTACTAAGCAAACAGGGGTTGTTTCTTTTTTCCCCTGGAAGTTGTAATATTTAGTTGCAGTGACAATTTCATTCGACTCTCAGATGATGTCAATAGTTTAACAAACTAGCCTAGCTCCTGAGGGTCTCTCAAAAATGTCACAATGCTGCAAGGGCTTCCAAAGGCATCTTTTGTAGCAGGTATCAGTCTCCAGGTGCCAAAAGCATGAAGAAGAGATTTTGTGGAGAGGGGAAAAAAGTAAGAAAGCATTTGTGAAATATCTTCTCTCACAATAAACAGGAAAATTTTAATATATTCCACCCTTTTGAAGTTCTTTCTAAAATCAGTAGATATTCTAAGTTCACTTATGCAAGTTCAAACATCTACAGCACTAAGTACAATTATATTTAGTTGTTGGCCTATACACTGTGCCAACTACATTATGACTACAGATATATATACATACTTTTTCCAGGCTTTTTAGAAGCAGAAGTTTGTTCTCCTTTACCTTTCTGACCCTGAAGAAAATGCTACGTCTTCCTTTTATTTACACATTTAGCATCAATGATTTTCAATTTTTCAGCAATAGCAAGAAGCAAAAATCATTTAAGCAGGTGAATGTACAGCACAGGAGATATTTTGTCATTATACAAAATTAATTTACCTTTTATTTACAAGCGTGTCAAGGGGCAGTGTGATTCAAGGTAATATACAGAGTTTCTCAAAGTGTAGGACACAGAAATAGTGCCTCTACAGTTACTGTTGAAAGCAAGGTAGTTTGTCAACTTTGAATTTCTAGAGAGTTTAGAAAACAAAAGGTCACCAGAGATTAGTTTTACTGTCATGAGATTAATGACCAGGTCACTGGACAAGAGTAACTGGTGATTATAAAACGATTTCTTACCAGCTGATTCAGAAAGAGTACAGAACAGAGCAGAGAGAAGGCTCCAAGAGAAGCCACAAGCAGGAACCCTCAAAGAATTTATGATCAAAGTCCATTCCTCAGAATGAACAAGAATTAAGAAGCAAAGTCGGGGGGGGGGGGGAGAAAATTCCACTCTTGACCTTCTGTCTATTCTGGATAAGAACTGCTTGGTTCTTGAAATTTTGAAAATCGTGTAGTTTGTTATAAATACTGCCTGGCTCCAAGAAGATGAGCTGTAACCCAAAACCATCCTCAACACTGAGCCAGTCACTACAGTATTGGGGAATTCACAGCTGCTTGTACTCGATCAACAGCAATAGCACAGTTCTAACTTCAAGATCTACTCTCAAAGATAGCTGTATTAAATTATACACAAATTCAGCAGGAATCAGCCTAAAATGCATTCAGACCTTCCAAAAGCAGGGAGGAAATTACCCTTTTATAAGCTGAATATGAGTTACATCTAAGTAATCTTTCGCAACAGGTTGGCTTGCTTTTTTAGGAGTATGGTTCATGTCTGAGAAATTCCTCAAGGGAGGAGCATTCAGTTTTCTGGTGGTTTAGTTTTAGTCGAATGAAAGAAGTAGTATGTGAAAATTCAGCCAGTGAGCTACAGGAGTATTAAGATCACATTCAGGGGTTCCCATGCCAAGCAAGTGCAAGCAGAGAACAAGCCTTTAGGACAAACGTTTGCGAAACGTGGTCTGAGAACACAACAATAAACTAGGATGCAACATCAAGGCAACATCTTAGACTCTTAGAAGATGCAGACAAACAGGATATTAAATGTAAGAAATCATGGAGGTGAGAAAAAAAATATGTGGATTATTCAACCCCTAGGAAAATGTAAAGAATCTGAGCAGTTTCAAATCTGATGGACCTGTGTTTGCTACTGGAGATTTTCAAATCAAGGACTAATATGCTGTTGTTAAAGCACGTAATTGTGAGACAACCACCCAAATCAACAGATCATAATAAACAAGTCAAGAACACCCTAAGTATCTGCCATGGTAAAGGATCTGCATTTTTTTATTAGCAATATAAGAATGCTTCAGTGCTAACAGCCCTTCAGTTCATCACCCACAGTCAGGCTAAGCAGTAATTACTTAATCTAAACATCTGAACTGGTCTAGGAGAACTGCTCTATCAGGTACAATGTTGAAAAAGAGGCCTAAATTGCATGTGAGAATTAGGCTTAATTTAGGCTGTCAATCTATGCTGGTCTGGTTCCAATTCCGTAGGAGGCTGTATAGCCTACGTATAGAAAGGAGCTGTGTAGCTGGAGCTCAAACAATTGCAAAAAGCAAGTTTTTCCTCAGGGTAAAGTCTCCAAGTAACAGTGCAATCTCAACAATGTTTTCAAAGGATATATACCATGTCCCTGCCTGTGTCAGAACTCATCCAGAAAAACAGAAATAACAGCACTGTATTTGTTCAAGAAAATAGAAAGATAATTTGAGATTTTAACAAGCTGCTTCCACCCTTTTGTCGTAAAATAGTCACATAAAAACTGTGGTATCTGTAAAATCACTGCTAGGCAAGCCATGAAAAAATACTAATCTCTGCAGCAACCTGCATTTATGACACTTGGGGTTTGGGAATGTGAGGCCATGTTAGACAGTCAAACATATTTACAATGTATTTAAACGCAGTTAATTCTCAATTATAAATGTAAAGGGCATTTCTTGGTCTTGCAAGCACCAGTAGAGTGTCACAGGGTAACACATCATTTTGTATCACCTGATCTTTGGTGAGCAGGTGCCGATAAAGCTTCAAGCTATCTTACCTAGCTTACCCTAAGCTACCAACAACAAAAGTTTGGTATTATGAAAACTATTCACAAGAGCAACAGCGTTGTCACTACCGTACTAAACTGGAATTTGGGATGTCCTCTTTGGTTCTAGAAAGTCAGTGCTGGGATTCAGTTTCGTACCCACATGGAAAGACAAACTTGGTTGCACCCTGTACAAAAAGCTCTGCACATCTGAATCATTAATCTTGTAATGATCAGATACTACAGTAAGGGGTATCATCATATTAAGTATTGAGAACTGGTGACTCTAACAATGATCGTTACTGCCTTTGATTTCTGCACCAAGGATCAGAAAAGCACCTCGTTCACTATCAGTGACTAACTTTAATATCAAATTCAGCCATTTCTAACTACGACAGGTCTAGCAATAGGTTAAAACAACTAGAATGATTAGATTCATAATACAAAAAAGGTCATTAAAGTCCATTAAACAGCACCGACAACTAAAGCTGCTTACAAACCTAAAAAATCACAAACAGTAAAGTGACAATGTAATTTTCTGAAGAAATTAGAGCCAGTAATAAAAACACTTAAGGGCTTTTTTCAGACCTTTAACTTGTTAAATAATTTTCACAGGTTTTCACATGTCCTGCATGCTATATGTTAATACTAATGAGCCAAACTTTAAAGTATAACAAAAGATTACCAAGTATGTATTGGCAAGCTCTGCTGCATTTGTGAAGCATACGAAAAGAACCACCATACAGGACAGCTGAGGAGCTTAGCAATGTACCACCCGATTTTATCTGTTTCTGTATATGCTAGTCATGACTAGAAAATAAAGTGCAATAAAAATTAAGATACAAAGACACCACACCCTCAGTATCTTTTGATGTAAACTCTGCCAGGCAAAATAAATCCAGCCATTGAATAGCACGGAAAACATGATTTACAAAACTTTTGCAAGGTGAAGAAGAGAGAAACCACAATGTTTTTTCGGTAAAGTAACGTGCACTTAACTAAGATGAAGAGAGCAGCGGTTCTCAAGCAGATGATGCATCCAGTAACATATTTCTTGAGTTTACTGTACAACAGCTGCAGGGATGGGCCGACTTCCCTTGCCCAAAAACACAACAGGGAAGTGAGGGCAGGTCCCATGCAGGAAATTGTTCCATGTTCCCCGACTTCGCAATAATTTCACAAAGCCTCCGATTCCTTTTTATACCAACAGACACAGTCTCACCTGCTCTAAAATCTGCTCCCTTCCCATGAAGATACCTACCACAGTACATAGCTACTTAAGTGGGAAGCAGGAGGCAACAGAAAATCAACCCAGACATCTGCAGCCCATGTTTCAATATAAAATATTTGCAGATGTTAAATCGTCACACCAAAATAATTTAACAGATTAAAGATGCATTGGGTACACATGCTCAGACTTTAAGACAAATACATAAAGCAAAAGTATTTATGTAAAAAAAAAAAAAAAGACTAGCTAGCCAAATTTCTTAATATTGTTAAATTTGCTTAAGCGGTTCAAGTGTTACATTTTCCAAGTGCGTAAAAGATGTACTTTTAAACTCTGCATTTTAACTAATCTGTCTTTGAAACAAAGCAAAGCCAGGAAAGTTTCAGAACTGCATGAAATGTTTTTCAGAAATAACGTAAGAAAATAAGTGATTCACTTCTGAAAAAAAAGCATATTACAAAGGTGACACCCTTTGGACAAAATCCTTCTGTTAAGTGGTAGCATATTTAGTCAACATAAAGCAGAGGAAAGCTCAACAAACTAATCAGTGCTTTATCTACACAAGCACAAGGGAAGAAACACGAGCCTTGCAAGTGAACAAGTGACGCTCTAAATCTTGCTGCTGAAAAAGCAGAATCAAACAGATGGATAATACGTGGTATTTCAAAATGAAAACAGATCAGCAAAAACTTCAAGGAATTAATAGCTGGAAAGCAAAGGATTTCTTTTTCTTAATGTCCAAGGGAAAAATTTGTTTTCATCCGGCATTGAACAGAGTATATAATAAATAGACTTTGTGCATAAATAAAAAGAAAAATGGATACAAAAGGAATAGGAGAAATGACTGATTTGTAAAAATATGTAACATATTAACATAGTTGAACACTGAAGAGTTAGCAACAAGCAAGAACAAGTTGTGAAGTGTACCACTGATTCCAGGTGGAGGTGTTTGCCACCAGAAAGGCTTCAAACTTAACCTGCGTACTAAAAACTACTGAGTTTGATAGAAATAAACAGGGAGTGACTATTCATATATCTCTCCTAGCAAACTTAAGGAGTGGTAACCTCTGGGAGGAGAGCAGGGCAATGAAAAGCAGGTGGTGGATGAGCAGATCTTAACTTAAATCACGTGAAAAAGTCCTGACTACGTTCCAACATCAGGCCTTCGGGAGGCACCCACTAATGCATCATCTACCTATAAGGCAGGCGGGTGCATCCAGCATTAGATCACACACATTAATCAGGATGTACATGCCCCTAGCAGGCACTTCAAAAATTTGTAACCCCCCCAAAAAAAAGATAAGTGACTCAATACCAATATTCCTCTTTCTACAATGTAGTTTCTCATGTTGAGGGGTGCAAATTACCTACTATTTTTCTTCTAAAGGTTTGTATAAATGAGTTGATCAACTCAAGTCTCTTCCACTAGGGGAAAAGAAAATCCAAACTAAGCGTGATTGTTCTTAACATGAAAACAAACATTGAAAGGACACAGAAAGAAACAAACTGTGGATATTTTACACAAGTGTAGTTTAATCTATAATGGTTTTGTCACTTTCTGTAATTCTTTTTCACATCAATGTGTATTATATTCACATGTGGTCAATCAAGTCATGAAAACCCAAGAGAACACACTTGGTTTTAATACAAGGTACAGACAGTATGGGTGACCCACTGCTCATTTTCACCTATTATGAAGTATAATAGAAACAACATGCTGCCAAGATTTCAGAGAAGTCCTGTATTAAAGATGTGAGGAGGGGAATGGTAAGAAGGATTAAATTATTCTCAAAAAATTATTTATGTGTTTCACTGAGACCAAAAAAGCTGTTGCCTCAAAGAAAAAGATCATTTTAGTAATGTTAAAAAGGACTATCCATACCTAGGATTTCAACTGATATTTACGAAGGCATTTTTTAAAAGTTGAAGCTTTAGATTTCAAAGCAATTTCTTTATTTTAATTTTCCCTGGATTATGTTACTAATTGGGAATATGTGGGAAATATTTCCCACAATTACGTTCATAAAAGTCAAATTCCAGTGATAATTAGCAGCAATCCTAACACATGTGGAAAACATTAAAATCACTTAAAATGATAAATAGTGTTGATTTTATGTAACAAAATGTACACTTTAAATACATAAAAAGTTATATTGGGTCAATCCAAAGGCCCACAATGACCCCCATGCTCTGACAGCAACTAGTAGTAGATGTCTACAGGAGAACATAAAAATAGGCAAGCAAATAGTAATAATACTTTCCTCCATAGATGTATTAAGACATTTGGGAACGTGAGATTCTGCGTGTTTCTATCCCATAGGCTATAGTTGTATTTAGAAGTCATAGGTGACTGTTTTCTTATATAAAACTGCATGAATTTTTGCATCCACAATATCCTGTGGCAAGCTGTCCCACAAACCAAAAACACACACATGAAGAATCATATCTTGTAGTTAATCTCAAATTATCATGTTGGTTTAACTAAATACCCTCCGTTGTTAAATTAGAACAAACAGTCATATTTATCTCTTCCCACCATCCATGTTGTAATAGATCACTATTATTCCCCATCCACCCACCTCCAGCTTTTTCTCTTCCAGGCTGAAGAGTGTTAAATTGTTCCTTACACTGAAGAAGTTCCACAATAATTCTCTTTAGTTCAACTAAGGTGAATTATAACACTCTGTTCCTAATAATTCTCCAAATAGACTTGGCTTTTTAAAGTGCTGCTGTGAACTGAGCTGATGCTTTCAGATAATACTATAAACTTCAAGAAATCATTCCTGTGTGGTGGTCCTTTATTCAGAACTCATCACCTGTATCTATAAGTTTGGACCAGTTTTCCCTCATGCCCACACAAATGGCATTTACATAGGAATGTCATTTTAGTGAACAGTCAGTCTGAGTTTTTTTGCAATACTTCACTGTAAGCCTTCTTATTCAGCTCCGTTCCCAGGTTATTTACAAATACAGTGTCCACCCCAGAGTTCGACTCCAGTATTGCCTCCATCTCCCTTTATCCTTTAGTCAGGTGGTCTATGTAAGGACCTTCTCTTTCAGGTCAAAGCAACCTTAGTGAGGCACCTTGTCAATCACTTTTGGAGAATGTAAACAGGTTATAGCACCCAGATTTCCCTGTTTAATACCCTCACCAGTTCATGCAAAGAAGCCAGTGGGCTGTGATACATAACTTCTCTTACAACGAGCATTTCGACTTTTTCCAATGTACTACACAAATCTGTATATCCATTCATTCTGCCTTAATGGAGTTTGTGCTAATTTGCCTGCTACAGGTGTTAGACATAGATCTGGCAACTTTCAAGTCCTATCATACAAGACACTCTCAAACATACAGAACTAGGGTAGTTTAAAGAAAAAAACCAAGATTTGCCAAAGTTTATTATTCACACAGATGCTAAAATGTGGCTTTATGTGCACTTATTCCAGTGCAGAGTACCAATTAATTAGAATAACTAACTATATTAATACTCATTGTTTCTTTTGCAGCTAAGAACACTACAAAACCGGAAAACCAGTTTTCAAAGGTTTCAAATCTGTTTCAAAAATGCCAGCTTTTTAATGGCACCTTAGTAAATAGCAAAACTCTGCAAATGCATCTTAGTACCTTCTCCTGTTTTGTATAAATATATGATCCTACTCAAGCTGCTGCTCCCTCTCCCAGACTAATTCTGCTCCACTCTTCTTCCAGATTCCACCCTACTGAAGCGAACTGCTGAAAAAAAGCCACCTTCTGTACATAAGATGATAATGTTGCGTGAAACAGTCCCTTAGCATTTTTATTTTTATCATTTTCTAACCAAATCCACATATATCTCTACATTTATCAGATTATTTTTCTCCCTGCTCTATCAGTAAGCCTATCTCAAAAATTTGCAACACTTCATGACATTTTTCACTATTATCAGTTCACCGTTCAAGACTTTCTCTGTGCCTGCCTAGGTCACAGTTCTTCCTTAACACATTTTCTACATAGGTGAGTGCTATAGTAAAACTGACAGAGGTGAAGTAAGGTATGCCATCTAATAATGAGCCTCTAAGATGTCACCTAGGTGAATTAAATCTTGCTTAATTGCAATGTTTAAGTCTATCTAGCACTATGTTGAAATAGAAAACTAAAACTGAAGTATTTAATAAGTCTGTTGTACACCTAATTTTCCATAACCTTTATCTACCTGCTTAGCTCTGCAAGGGTTCTTTACATGCAACATCCCTACCTGCTGCATTGCAATTTGATGCTCGTAATTATAAGACAACTATCAAGTGCTTCATATCCCTCAAGGGGTAAATAATTTTAATCAGTTTTGATTTTGCTCCTCTGAAAAATGAAATTCTGCCAGTGATACAGCATTTTGCATTAATAACAACAGAGCATTTTTCTTTAAAGAAAGTCAACTATCAGTCACCAGAGCTGTAAAAATGAGGCTCAGTTTACACTACAAGCCAAGAAAAACAACTGGTTCTTAACTTGCTAGTCCTTCAAATTTATTACCATACTCAGGAGCTATAACTCAAATTTGTAATCAACAAAAAATAATTATTGGTGCATCAGCACAAGAGAAGACTTTTTTCCCCCTGCTTGCTGAAATACAGTTCTGGTCTATATCACTCTCAGTTCCCAAGCCTCTTTCTACCTCTCCTTATCTCTGTCTTCATTTTCCCACTGTCAAAGCCTGTTTTTCCAGGAAGGAAAGTTATGGTAAAGATGAGGAATATTGCTCAGCACCTCTTTGCCCTTTGGCACTGCTATCAAACACTGGGATTTTATCTGCCACATTAGCAGAGATCTTACAAAAAACACATTCCTTTTTGTATAATGTACATGGTGGTCACTCAAACAATAACCAGTAACAGATGTCTGAAGTGAGGAAAATGGTCTATTTAAATAGAACTTTATAAATTCTGATGATACTTTCCCAGATTTGAAACCTTGACACTTAATTTATAACTATCAGTATGGCCATATACTTTCCTTTGTCTGTTTATTTCTAGTTCCAATCTCAGTGAGGATACTTTGTCCATCATGCTCTAAGTTTCACTATGACCTTGCAGATAATCTTACTCTCAACTTGCATTCATTTAACAGTGTAAAGATAGTGGTAAAAATCCTTTGCAAAGAATCCAATAGCCAAATAAAGAATTCTGACAGGGGCTATGAACTTAAATGCTTACATAAAATTACTGGTCACATTCAGTACCCGACAATGACCATCTGGGAAAGTTTGTCTTTCAAAGGAAACACAGAAATATGAAAGAAATGTAACCTGCCAGAGCATTTTCCATCGAAGTTTTAATGTTATAAAATCTCTTTTCAGATCTGCTTTCCAGTGATTTTTAAAAAGCACTCTCACTCAAAATGCATTGGAAATTAAAGAATAACTGCTTACAGTTTAGTATTACAAGCGTTAAACGTTTTAGAAATTCTCCATGAATCAATATATAGAAGCCATTTCTGCCAAGAGCACTTTTACTCACATAGAAACAGTAGAACTAAAGATCAATTTGGCACAATACAGCCGTTCTTTTTAAGATCTTTACACTGTCGTATTATGTTTAATTAATTTCTTTTCACAATCCCTTTTAACAAATAAAAATTCCCATATGTATTTCTGGTTACAGCTGCTTAAGAAGAAAGTTTGCTTTTTAAAAATGTCATTAAAAAAAATCATCTTGGCTACAGAAACAAAGGATACCAACAACAGCAGCAGCATTGGAAAATAAGAGATTTTAAAAGACAAGGTCAAATTCTGCCATCGTAACATCTCTGCACAGATGCAGAAAGGGTTTACAGACACACCTAGAAACAACTTGTACTGGAGGATAAAACACATCCTTCCAGATCTTTAAACTTGCCAATACATAAAAACAAGCAGATCCAGTGCAAGTTTCACATTCCTGATTACATTTTTAAAACAGCTGAAAAAGATTAATAATAATCCCAGAAAACATGCAACTCTAACATTTTAAAGCTTTGCAATCAGCTTCAATAGCAGAAATCCACTGGCATTTTGCTCAAGACATTCAGCCATTAATTTCAGGGTCATTTTTAGGGAATATATTTCCCTTTTCTTCTAAAGGCAGTGAAACAGTAGTATCCTGTGTAAAGGTTTTAACCTCTGCGGGCAGTAGATAAACAGATTTATGAAGCATTCTTCCAACAGACAGATCATATTACAGGTCATAAAGTTTCTTTTCTTCCTCTTACAATATTCACCTGTACCCATGTTATTGGAAACCCACAAAGTTCAAAAAGACAGGTTGACAAGATGGAAAGGCCTCTTTGTATCCAGCAATAACAATAACAGCAATGCCTACCAGTAGTCAGAAATTTTACATTAACACACCTGATGATAGATGCTACTAATATAAAGTGATTGCATCGGTTTAATAAAAAAAACTACAACTGCAAGTGTGAAAAGGAGCAAAACCAAAGGATGGACTCTAACATGCTACAAAAATCACCTACCAAAGACAAAGGCTGATAAGACTCAACTACGGATCTTCAACAATATCAGCAAAGCTGCGTTGCTATGGCTGAGGTTTCACTTCCTACACATCTGCATCTTTTTAAAAAGCCAATGCAGGAAAGACCACACTTTATAAATTAAGTATGCAAGCCTCACAACTATCTTTGTCAAAAGGAATGAAGAAACAGAGATGACAACACATGACAGATGACAGTTCTGGACGTCAGGAAGGCCGAGTACCACAGAGCCAGGAACAAGTGACCGCACTGTCCATTTTATCTGATTCACATTAGCAAGAGGAAGACAGAAAAAAAGAACTTTGATTTCACATGTCTGAGAATGCTGTTAAGCTTCATTACACTTACACAGAGACATGTATTGATATCTTTATATTAATTTTTAGTTGAACTTAGTAACAAAGTAACAAAGCTTTTTAAACAGCCAGAAAGACAAGCTTTTGTATAGAGCAAACACAGCAAAAATACATGTTATTAATCAACTAATAAGACCTACTACGTTGCTATGGGACACAGTTGAATGAAGAGAAAATATTTCCTTACTTGTCTGACACCAAGAATGAATTTATGTGATCTACTGTAATTAACATTAAAGAGAATGCTAGAGAGCAGGGTGTGTAAACATTTTAATTCATTAATGTTAATGATTATCATATGATTAAAGTGCTAGATGTTCCAAATCTTGATGTCTTTAAAGTTTTTCAGTATGGCCTTCAACCTTGTTTCATTAGGCTGAAGATTACTCTGAAATAGCTACACTAAAGATTCAAAGCCATCCTTTGCTGCACAAGCTACATCATCTTGAAACTATACAGTAAAGTAATGAATAGCTGAATAAACATAACTACAAAAAAATAAACTGATAGTATACTTTAGATTTGATGCTTTGTAAAAACAATGACCAATAACAACTTACAAAAAATCTGCAATTTTATCAAACAAGCATTTCTTTTAAATACTCAGGTAAATTTACAAGCATTTCAGAGCTATTAAGGGAAATATACACTTTTTGGACTAAATGTTTGTTAGGACAAAAACATAATTAAAAAAATATCTATTCATACAGATTTTCAATTAAAAAAAAATAAATAATCAAACCCTTTTTAAGAAGCAGTGCCACAATATACCACAGAAAGACTTCAAAAAAGGCCACGGGTAGCATGTGTGATGCAGGTAGATTTGTTAAGCTAAACAGTTTCTGAATACAACCTTGGCAAGGGCAGGCGGAAAACTGATTAAGTAAAATCTACCATATGGTGACATGTTGACTCTCATGGGGAAATTAGCAGAATTAGAAGCACCACAGAAGTGTCCACCAATTAAACCAATACAATTAACCTACAGTAAACCATCACCCTTTCTTTGGATTAGTACTGGAGGATAAAACATTTTCTGACTTGGTCTCAGTTCAGGGGCTCTGGGTTTTCCTTCCAGGGTGCAAAGGCGAGCACAGAATATAAAGTAGACAATTGTGCTCATCATCCCCCAAAACTGAAACTTTCCAGCATTCCTTAACTCTTCCCTATTTCAAGCTGCCCAAACCAGTCTTTTGACCAGCAAAAATTAATCTTGCCACTCAAGATATTCCATCAGTTTGAATATCCTTCACTGCTTCTAATCTTCATCTCATTATCAAGCCATTACCACTTTTTGTTTTGTTCAAATAGGTCATTCCCACCCTTCCTCTTCTTCAGTTTCCAATTAGATGGACTGCATCTTCACCCTTCTACTCTCCAGCCCAGCAAGGGCCACTAAGATCACAGGAAATTTACTCTCTGTAGAGGAATCTTAACAAAAAATGAATCTATTGAACAAATGTAAACTGATTTTCCCAGATGGGTATAACTTGATGGAGAGATTTCCAAAGCAATGGCAAAGGGTTCATCACAAAACTCGACTTCCAGCTACTGTTGCCTCTTAAAGCCCATGATTTGTTACCATTCAAACTACAATACACAGCTAGTGTGTCCAAAATTTACCATTTGTAGGGAAAAACATAAGAAATTAAAATTAACTTACTTTTTAATATATGTATTAGTGTATACATTAGTAGAAAAACATTACATAAACACTACATACACAGTATGTACATATGTTGAAGAGTCCAAACATGTTGTCAGTTGACATCGGGACAGAAAGAAAACAAAATGGTTAGGAACAGTTTTAAAGGAGCTCCTTTCCTATGCCATCACATTTGGGAAGAAGATCTACTGGTTCTGGAAAAAAATAATTGTGTTCTAATTACTGTACTAAACAAATTCTTCTCACAAAACTCACAAGTTAAATGTTTAAAATCTCAGAAACCAAAACTAGGACCAAGAATTTAGTTTTAACTAATAGATAATTTGCTGCCTCACTTTGTAACTTATAGTTTATCAACAGAAATGAACCTGGGCCAGAAAGCTAAACAGGAATGATGAAACACATTTATTCTCTTTGTTCATATAATGTTTGGGAGAATGGTATGTTTGGGTTTTGCTGGGCAACAAATTAATCCAAATTTTAGCACTTAAAGAACATCTGGTTGGAGTCATATTCAATAACAGAATTTAAGCATGAAAGAGCATTTAAGTCTTAAAAATGAAAGGACAGTGATCTACAAACTGAAAGCTCTACTAACTGAAGTAATAGTGACACATTTATTAAATACTTTATAATAGTGACTTTAAAAACACTGGTTTGCCTTTTAACAGTTTCATAATGTAACTTATTCTGTCAGCTGACGACTTCCAATAATTTCGCTCATCCACATTGCAATTCTGTCTGTATTTTGAGATTTTAAAACAGCAGTCTCATGGATTGCTGTGTATTCCATCGTACGCTGTTATTTTTATCTCTTCTAGGAAAACAAAGACTTAGATTTGTACACACTGACAAGAAAAGATTAGGTGGAATATTTTAACAAAGTGTAACTGAGATTACGGTATTTATTAATGTCAAATTTCTTAGGAGCAGTGGCAAGTTTTAGTTAGTGATTATACAGTCTATTTCTAAGTAAACAACAACACAAAAATCCATACCAATATTCTGTTGATATGTCTAGTAAGTTTGGGGGTTATTTTGGGGGTTTTTGTTACCTGTAAAACCTCAAAGATACTCTGAAGCTAAATTCCTAAATATATTAATAAAGACTTTGAGAAAAGAGATAAAAGACACTAGATAAAAACATTTATTATTTTACTAGATAGGATGTCCATAAAAACGCTTCCATGCAATCTCACTGTTATTAGCTCCATATGACAAACAAATTAAGAACAACCTATCGGAACTTGCAGTCTTCACAGTTCTTTGTGATGAAAATGATGTGGTGCTTAAATGATATTGCACGTGACCACTGCACTTGCAGTTACTAACAGTAATAAGAATGCCAAAAACATTAATTAATTAAAAAAAAAACCTAGCTGTGTTGATGCCAAGACAGGTCTCATCTCTCTGAAAGAGATGTACGTTCCTGTCCTATAACTCAATTCACATCAAATAGTAGATACAGAACCTTATTCAATGTACTGTACTTCTGCCTACTAACATCAAACAGATATAAGAACAAGATTCATGACATTTATTGCTCCAATGTTCCTTTAAAGAGCACAAAGCCAGCAAAAAAAAAAAATTCCTTTGTTTTACTAAAACCAGAGTGATGATGCAAAATAATTCTTTGATCTATTATCTATTTGAAAGTACTAATCTAAATGCAGACAGTAATTGCTGACAAATCCCACTAGTAAACAAACCAGTTTCACATTTTACATATTATCAAGAGGCTACAGAATTAATGGTTACAGCCAAAGAAATGTTGACACAGTTGCAGATTGAGCCTTAACATGCTGATCATGTTAAAATACTGCACAAGAAATATTTTTCCACTTTGTAAAAAGCCAGACTGTTTACATGCGTAAGTGGCTAGAGACCTAGTTGTCTGTGTGTGGTCTTAACAGCTCAGTATCATAACCATGAATATAAAGAGAAGCAGCATGAAATAACCCACTATACTTGCAATGAATGCCAGGCAGCCAATATTAAAAGCACTGAGATTTAAGTTTCTTAAAATGAGCGTTACAACATACATCTACCTCCATTTTTACCCCTTTATCAAAGTAATTAATAAATAAATTGAAATAAAGCTTTTCTGAAAGGAAACAAATTACTATTTTTTCATAGAAGTTACTTTTTCTTCCCCTTACATTGTTTAAAAAGGAAAATAATTAGGGGAAAAAAAAAATCAAGAAATTAAAAATGATAAACACCATCAACATTAAAAACCAAGACATTCTGAAACTATGGTACCTTTACTCATATTATCTTAGTACATACGATGTATTATTCTAATTTTTATTACAGTATAACTTTAATATCACAGCTCTAGCACATTAATGTTTTAAATTGCCGATTTGCTGATTTTAACCAATTTTTTTGCTGTAAATCAGTGTTGCTAATTTACTTCGAAGTTACTGGAAAGTCTTCTGCAACTACTGGTAACTTTGTTTTCATAAAAACCAAAGCCCTACTGCTCTCACGGTTTACCAGGAGAGCACTGTGAAACCATTAGGGAAAAGAAGATGCAAGCCACCTGCAACACAGGGTGATCAATTAGTAGCTTCATGATTCACACACTTATATCTTAAGACTGTCATAGCTAAAGCATATCAAACCATCCCTTCTTCCCATTCTATTTCTAGAAATAAAACATACCATTTTAAAAGGCAAGTATGCAGTATATATCAAAAATACATTCTTTAGTCACTCAATACAAGACAATGCAAGAATTCTCAATATTTTTCAGGCTCATTGAGATTTTTCTCCCACAACCACGAACCAAAAGCACAGGCCATCATCTTTGCAGCATCTGTGAACACCACTAACCAGGGCTGAAATTTCTAAGATCTCGCTGAAAAAAGACAGATTGAAAGTACAAGGCTGTTATAAAGAATGTTCATTTGCATGTATGGGAACAAAGGGGGAAGGAGAAATTGCCTGTTAAGTTTTCCATATGCTTATACCGTATTGATATTTTTAATGTGTGCACAGAAAGCAAGGCTCTTCAAAATAGTTTCTTCTCTAAAATCACAGGATTAAAGTTAGAAAAATTTAGAGATATAATGGATGAACAGAATTAATACTGTGAGACCACTCTAATTCCATTGGGGACACACATGCCTCATAAGGTTGTGTTTCTGTTCCATAAGTATTTAAGAAAAACAAACATGTCACCAAAAGTCTTTAAAAGTATGCTTCCCAAATTAGAGAAATGATCAGAAAGTCATTAGAAAAGAAATATGTATGGAGGGTAATTCACTATAAAAACAAACACTAAGTGACCCTTGAAAGGGGTTCTTCTGAGTTTCCTCAAAGGAAGCAGCATGGCTCTGTAACTAGGCACAACCAAAAAGAACTAACACCACTTGCCATTTCTCTGTCTCTGAAGAGGAGGACTAGTTAGTTAGACCACACCAGGCAGGAACAAACCAAGCAGCATCACTTGATTATCACGTCTATACCGGCCAGTTAGGCTCAAAGTTGGATGAAGTCTAGTACACAGGCCTTCTCATGGCTGAGGAGCCTGCCCCACCATGACTGGACTTTATCTTTTTTAGCTAAATAAAGCTTTATGCTATTTATTTCTTCAATGTGGAATTATTTGCAAACATTCAGCTTTTGCTCTAGTCCAGAAATATCAATGGATTGGCTGAAGACAGATGCAAACTACCAAGAAAGACCTGAGAATTTATTTTGTATCAAATCAGATTGCAGAAGCTTCCTGTGGAAGTCACAGCGGGAAACTCCAGAATACACAAGTATTCAGTGACAGATTTTCTTTCTGTTTAGGTGGCAGCATAATCATTCCAGTCCCATTACCTGCTCACGTGCAGTCTTACACTACTAAGAGAAAAGACAGCATTGCATTTAAACTACATTCTATTTTAATAGATTTGGGCTAATGTCTTACTACTTTAACATGTAAACATGTAGCATACTGACTTTTTGAAGAGAACCAAACTATTACTGAAAAGGCAAAGGAACTAATCTGAACGTTTTGAGGATCACTGAACTGATTTGCAGATGGTCGAATTAGAGAAATAAGCACACCACTTGCTGATCAAGCTCTTACCACTAAATCTGTGTGGCAATCCGAAGAGAAAGAAGTTGTATTTCCACATCAAGTACCAATATGATGACAGCCACCAGCAGCAGAGAACATTTTGATGTGGGCATTACTATACAGCAGATGTTCACAGCTTACCCTCTTAAATACCATTATGTTCCCTATTCTGAAACTATGATTTGCATCAATTTGAAGCCACTAGTATCTATGTAGATAAAGTCTGGCGTTATGGACACAACCTGTTCTTACCTGGAATAGAAATACTCAGGATGAAGATGCAAGCTGAAGTTATTCCAGGAACACCTGTACTCTCCGAAGAGCAGATACAAGTTCTGTATTACTATTTACGCACAATTTCAAAAAACTCCATATAAGAGCTTGCAGCTAATGAGAGTGAATGGTGACATTGAAGTTCTGCACTTTTTGCTTCTTAATACAAAAAAAAAAGCTAAAGTGTTTGACAATCTACTTTTCCTAATATCTCCATCTAAAGGAGGAATGCCAAACAGGCAGAGCAACAGAATGTGAGGTGAGGCTCTGCTTACATGTGGGTCCTCCAAAGAACATGACAAGCAATGCTGCTGGCAATTCCAGCAGTATTTTCTCTTTCTAGTTTTAATTTGTAGTCCACTGGGAAGATGAGACTTTCTATTATGTTTTAACAATCTGTGATCATCAGCAGTATTCAAAACACTTTGCTACAGATCCAATGGCCCGGCCAACTCAGAAATCTGGAAATTGTATTAATATTTTGCCACCTACATTTTCTCTGCTTGGAGCACATAACAGCACATGAATAACAGTTGCCTCACCTTGTCACAACAACAGAGCTTTTAAGTGATTTTCTAGGTGTGCAGCTTGAAATGCTGTGAGATTTCTTAATGCTTGCAAGAGATATTCAAACTAAAAGGTTCTAATGAGATCTGAATATCACTTCACTTCTGAATTTACAATATTTTAAACTGCATTCTTCATCACTGGATTTTCCCTTCTAGAAATCTGTATTGTAGTTCAAATAGAAGTGTACAAAACCAGACTAAATCCCAAAAGTTCCTACATGCTTAATAATGTAGGCTTCTCTAAAACAACGAGATATGAACCACCTCAATAGCTCTACAGAAAAATGGCTTCAAATTAGCAAATTGTTTTCTGAACTATGTAGAATTATGCTGAGCATCTGTAACTAAATATCTTTTCAGTTCATAATCAGCAAGTACCCCTAGTTATATCCTCCAAACATTCTGCAAATCAAATCACAATTCCTGCCAATTATCAGGGTGAAGAAAGGATATAGGCAAAGAAATATTTTCCTTAACACCTTTGGAAGCCTTTTAAGATAATTGTTTTCACAAAACAATAAAAGCAAAATAAAATATTCAATTTTATATGCCAATTTATGCATCTTGGAGAAAGATTTAAAATTAATGACAAATTCTAACAATTTTCTGAAGAAATTTATAAACCAATGTTGCTCTTTCACTGCAAATCCTCCTGTAAGATTTCTCTCCTCTGAGATGCCCCTGGCAGCCAATGATGATTTAATCACCTGTCCCTGCTATTCAGTCTATTTCGTATCATCCTACAAACACTCAGTACTCAGCACTTGAGGTGAGAATGTGTTTTTACTCGATTGTTTTGTGGACTTGTTTTTCAATTTTTGATGTGCCAGAATTACTCCTATCATCTATATTGTTTATAAATCACCTGAGATATGGATTGCAACTACGTGACAATTTCAACACCCAGGAAAATAAAAACCAGAGACTTATACACAATACCACAATGGGCATAACTCTTGTGAGCTTGTCTTCAACTAGTGAAGATTACCTTCTTATGGCAAGGCGATGCACTATGTACAGCTACTTATATTACTCCCCTTACTTTTATACTATAGGAACGTCAAAATAAAGAAGGAAGAGTTATATACTGCATGATTCTATCAACTGTCAAATCCTGAGATCTTGGCATTGAACAGATCCTCTTTAATGGCCCAAGACTTGGCTCTTTCCTAACTCTTTAGTTCAGCAAATATTTTATGTTCAGACCTATACACTTCTACCAGCCTTTATCTGTGTGATACTAAGCAGGATAAACCACAGCCATATATATTTGGTTAATTATGAATGCTATTAAATCATTGGTATATTCAATGAACAAAGATGACCCTCTGAGTTTAAAATGGGAGAATACTGGCTTGAACTTGAAAGGTTGTATTTTAAGTGTATCTTCTATAAACCATTGTTTCACCAGCTCAGTGGAGGCAGATCCACCAGGCACCTTATTACTTCTTGGAAACTAAGCCAGGCTATGTGAAGTGAACCTTGGACATGGGATAAAGCTTAGTTCTGTTATTGCACAAGGATGGAGTCACCAACAATAAGAAAAAGCTGAGAAAATGTTGTGTGGCTGTGCCACATCTTCTTGTGTGGAAACCAGCGATAATTATGTCATTCTTCCTTCTGTTTTTTTCCTCTCTCTCCCTCAAGACTAACAACTAACTATTCTTCAACGAGCATTTGATGCAACATCTTTATGGTGATTCTCCACCTAAATGCTATATAATATGTACATGGCAAATGACATAGAAAAAGGATTAAAATCTCTGTTTTGCTAAAGCTTGTAGATTCAGGATGTCACGAAAGAGGTTCTGTCTGTAAAATGCACAGATAACAAAAATAGCAAAGGAGCCTCAATGAAGAGAGTTACAAAGACAAGGAAGTACAAAACCAAGAAAGATGACGCTTGCTCTGAAGGCTTCATAAATGGACCGTACTTCCCTGACAAAGTGTTCACAGTCAACAGGAAAAGATCATCTTGAAGCACTCAAATCCCTCAAGTTAAGACTTTGTTTCAAAACCATCTGCACATGATCAAGACCACAAACTATTATTTGCCCACTTTCCCAAGTGAAAATCTCTCAGCTACAAATACTGTTTCTCAGTAAAAAGGCAGAGTTGTCTTTTATATAGGCCTCATTAAAAATACTGCATTCTATGAAGCAGGTAAATTAAATAATATGATATACAAAGGTACAGAAATCACAGCATGGCAAGACCTATCTTCATTTACCCTTTCTTTGTCTGACTAAATGAACCTACAGAGCTTATCTGATCTCAATTCACTACATAAAGGTGCTTATTCTTTCTGTTCATTTGGCCAAGCAATATCACATGAAGGCAAAAAACAGACAGACTCTGCTAAAAAACAGGATAGAACAATACAAACCAGTAGAAGGGCTAGAATAATATGGACAAACTCTACAGAATTTACCCTCTGCAGTAAGAGGGTTTTTTTGTCAATTAAGATACCCCTCCACTCCATGTTTTTCAAATGTATTTCTGACATCATTAGTAAATTTCTTTATTGAATCTGCAACTTTTTGCCTCTTCATTACCACAATGCTTGTGGTAACGAAAATGGTGGAGAGGGATTCAGGGATTAAACAAACAAAAACGCCCCAACCACCACCACCGACTAAAGTAAACCATGAATTTCCCATATGTAATTTGTTGACATAGTTTGTATGACTGATATTACAGTAGCTAAGAAATTTATCTCACTTCTGTGTTTTTTTTTCTTAACATCTGAAATTAATATTCCATTCTAATCACACCATTCTTTTTCAAACTAGAGGAGTCTCAGTTTTTAGCACAGCATCTAGGTTTGAAATTGATCATCAAGAAAATAAATGGAAAAAGAACCAAAATGAACATAACTAAAAAACCCCACAACACTGTAGGAGTCTGCATGCTAAATTTTAAAGCATGAATTTTATGTAGTCAACATCTGTTTAAAAGGAAAGATAAAAGAATATTTTTATATTGGTCCCATACACGCATCAACATTGTCCATTCTAGCAAAAGTTTCACTCATACACATTTGAAATCACTTAATAATATTTTTATTTTCTTAAGCATGGTGTCTCACAACATTTCAAGTTTGAAATACTTCCAGTCAAAAGAGGGAAACTGGTGTAAGACAAAAATCACCAGCAGATCATTTAAGAGTGAACATACCATTCCACACTACCTTACATTCTGCTACTTGTTGAGCACCTTTCTCTGCTTTATAACATAGAATCATACACACCTGAAGTCTAATTTAACTTTTTTTTTCCCCCCATAATTCTATTTTCACTTTATCCATCTTTTCACAGCACCTGGCTAATCACAACTTCGCAACACAGGGTTTTTCATTTTACTCTTTCCATATTTAATTAATAAAATGTAAATCGGTTTTAATTTCAAAGTATCACGTTTCTATATTTTTCCAATCTAACTTGTTTAGACATTGACATAATAGACAGACTGGATTTATAAAAGACAGATAAATTGAACTGTGGAAGGCTGCTAATGAAATAAATTAGCACGTCCTCAGTTCCAGTGTGCTGCCAACACACTCCTACAGGCTCGGATCCAAAGCCCATTGACTTCAGTGAGGTTTGGGTCAGATCCACTATAAGAACAACTTAATTCAGTAGTGGTAAATGAAATCTAAGATGTATAATTTGATCAGAAAACACTCCAAGTAACACTGCAAATAATGCTGATGACTTCTTCACAGCTCATACAGATTTTTAGTTCCTTAAACTATTATTAAAAAAGTCTGGAATTTATCGTTTTTGCCAACCACACTGTCGCAGCTTAATTGAGCAGCTGTCAACTGTTAGAAAATAACTGCATCATCATCCCTTTTAGAAGAACTAGTGTGGGAAGTGAAACACTTACATGGGATCTGAAGTTTCTGCAGTCATGGTAATGAATCTGTTTTCATCAGGTGACCATGAGTCATCATTTTGTCAGCAGTTTAAAGGGTTTTCACAATAGTTGAGCGTCATCAGGGCCCATGCTTAGCAATGACTGCAGCAGGATACCAAAACAGGGTGCCGTGTCCTCTGGTACCATTATTTAAGGAAAAGTTTGGCTATTGAGTCAAGAACAATACTGCAAAGTCACGGTTGAATAAGTGCTGCGGTGATCACAAAATGTCCAGAAACTTGAAACCAAGCAATAATTTTGCTTTTAAAAATAGACTCCTTTTAAGGAAGTTGGGAACCACATGGATGAAACATAAGAAAAGAATAAAAATGTATCATCAGTCTCTCTTCTCCCTTTTACTCCTTAGTCCAGTCAGAACAAGTTCATATATCAAATATTTGGATAATTTCCATATACCAGAATCCATTTACATTGTCCAGCGTCAAGAGAAGCCACATGAAATAACACAAAAAACTTTATATTAAATTTTCATGATACTAACTTCAAGACCAAAAACTGCATCACCGCATCAATAAACTGTTTGTACATGACATTACCAGGTACTATACAAAATGCGGATCCCTTTACCTCCCAGCCTACTAACCTCCATCTGAACTCACCGGAAAGAACTGAAGAATTTCACCTACTGCGCAAGCTGAAGCCTCTCCCAGGACCTAAGGACATTTAGTGACCCCATGCAGCATCTCTGCTAAGCCCTGATGTTTTGCTGGACTCAGAGAGATTGAAGTCTTGCTTCTAAGTTTGTCACCCCTTCCTCCATCACTGCTGGACTCAGGTCAAGCAGGCAGTACCACCAAGAACTCCAAGAAGCAGAACAGTGAAGGTGTAAAATACGGTAGTGCTGGTCAGGAATAAGCACACAGCAATTATCATGGAGATTACACCTTTGAATTAATTACATCTAAAAAAAAAAATCAGTATCACTCAGTATGGTGTGTGTTAGAAACCCATATCACTGTCACAGTAGTACAGTGCTAACAATTAGCAAAAGTCTCATTTTATGCCACAACTGGAGTTTTTAAAACTAATCGGATTAATTTATTGGAATTGCCAAAAAAAAAAAGGTAATGCAAGTTGAACCATTCTTTTATTCCTTATTTGAAGTGATCCCCATGAAAGCAGTGTTTCCACTATTGATGTTTATCCTTCTACCTTCCTGTTCCTTTCTCCTTCTGCTAACACTTTAATCTCTCAGCTCTTCATCCACTCATCATTTCCCTAGGCTTGAAAATTAATCCTCCGAGGTCAGTGAGGAAACTTCCATTGACTCCAGGAGGTTTAGAATTAGACCATACACTTAATTTTCCTCCCCCCAACTCTACCTCCCAACTTCCTTTTTTCTTTCTTCTGGAACTTATTTACTCATCACTTCAGCCTTTTCGTATCTGGTCCCATGAAACTGGGAATTAAATGCAGAGTTAAAGAAAACTAGACAGATGTCCCTCCATCCATTATTCTTATTTTCTGCTTCCTATTTTAAACCATATTTTCCCCCAGGTCCCTCGTTAACTTCTTAAGACATTTAAGCCCTTTTCGACAATTGTCATTTTTCATCAATTCATAGAGAAATGAACATCACAGCTGAGCGATGCTACTCAATAATAACAATTCCAACCACCTGTATATATAGTTGTTCTGAGCAATGTAGCTTTAGAACACCATCCCTAGAAAACCACCATTAAATGGTTAATATAGCTATTTCTCAATTTTTAAAGACCCAAAAAGCAAATGTAAGAACATACAGTACACATAAAAACCAACAACCTTTAATCAGTGTGGAGAACTTGTACAAATTCTGTCTGATTGTAGAAAACTTAACCTTGGTGCATTTCTATTGAAACATTAGTAAGTACTCCAACTACAGGAATTTCACATACAAGTGTCTTAGTTTTATAATGGTGAAAAATAAATGGACATCAGAAAAATATCATATTTATTAGTTATTTTAACTAAGCATTCTAAAAAAGCCTGCCTTTCAAACCAGAAATCAGTATGTTAAACAGTTCAAAGCTATGCATGCAAAAGAAACATCTGTAGTATCAGTCTAGTAACTCTGAACAGTCACAACATATGAAAAAATACTTTAAACAAGCAGTAATCCTTGTTCTTACTCTCTACTTGGGGGCACTGCATTCATGTACGTATGGCCTTAATATGACACTAAAATCTACCTACTATCCTCCATTAGTCATTATATGGAGTCAGAGAAAAATTAAAAATTAGATAAGGAAAACTACTCATCTCCCTAGTTTTTTTCCCTCCAAACAACTTACAAAAAGCAGCAAACATACCACTTTCTCACAGAGCTAAATATTTACAAAAATATTGATTAGTTAATTCAGTGGACACACTTCAGAGAAATGTGAACTTTAAGCTGTCTTAAAGAATATCACCTAAGAATTATCCACACAGACATATCTGATAGAGAAATCTTTGTCGACATACTATCACTGTATTACATTTCAACTGGTAGCAGGAAAAAAAAGGAGGCACTCAAAAGGCCCGAGGTACGGTGAAGCTTTAGCATTAGAATCTATTAACATTTTTAAACATGCATGGAAATATCAAAAAAGGCCCTTTGAAAATAAACTGCTCATTTTCTTATTCCAGCCCAAAGACAATAACACCTTCTCCAAGTCTGTGAGCAGATCCTCCAGTGACCCATACAGTGCTGTATGTACATCTTAGTATATTGTATATCCTAGTATATTGACAGGAAGGTATCTTTCCATTTTCTTCTACCTGCTGTTAGGGCCTATAATTGACATTCTTCCTATGCACACTTCCTTTCATGAAGCGCTTCTAAGACATGCAAAGACAGATGTTAAGATGCCTTTGATTATAAATCAATATCTTCACTATTACATTAAGACACATCGATGTACATACACAAGCAAAATGAAGGGGAAAACTGAACACATTATAGTTGTACTGTCATTTTTCTGTCCAATCATACCCAGTACTTCCATTTTTGTTTCCAATACAAAACAGAAAAATATGCTGTTTCAAAGGAACTTGCAATTCAAAGCAAGCAAAAAGACTGAAGTAGGAAGGACCAAAAAATTTAATATGCACTTCCAGCATGCAGTAATTTAAATGTATAACAAGGAACACTGCTGAAAAATCAACTGCAGAGCATGCTGGATGACCAGAGGGAACATTGAAACTATAATTATCTTAATCTAAGATATGTGCTAGCAAAGGCCTACAAATCTGAGACAGAACAGAGCTCTTAGTTTCTCAAAGTAGGAAACAGCAAAGTAAATAAAGCTTCCCTTTGAGCTGAGCTATTGAAATGTAGTAACAACTTAAAGCCTTCAACGTCTGGCAAATGAACGAATTGCAGAAAACAGTAAATGAAATTTTTCTATTACAGCCATAAAAACTACTATATTTAGTTCTGCAGTTTGGCATGAATAAAGTCAAATTTACACAATGCTGGAAGAGCAATTCTTTCTAGTTTGTCCAAGGTTTTAAAAAAGGCCCTAGTGATATTATTTTTCAAATCCATATAGAGTTCTTGATTTTGCTTTAAGCCTCACCAATTAAACTTAAGATTTATTTCTCAGAACAGCAGTAAAATATTTTAGCAACACACACAGAAAGCTTAATTAAATTCATATGCATTGTTTTCCAGATTTGGGATATTTTACCATGCAACAGTTTATGAAGTATCAATATTTCCTAAAATTTAAAAATGCTGATCAAATTAACTTGCATAAAATAGTGTCTATTGCACATCACAACACGATGGCATCCAGCCACTTAGCAAGTGAAACAAGTGTGTTTAGGAGCTAACTTTAGTTTTTGTATTAAGGTTTAAAGCTATTTTACTCCATCAATTATTTTATTTCAATCGCTCTTAGATGCCCATAAAACCAAGCAAGGATCACCTTTCAAAAATAGGCCGACTACTCCCTCTAGTGAAAATAACTGACCATTACACTGGAAGCACAGAGATTCTTGCATAGACTACATGTTGTTAAGCAAATACACTATATAGGTATTTTCCTCTTAATTACATTCTAGTCAGCTAAGACTTGAAAGACTGATAAGCCGTATTTTTCACTTTCTTATCAGAAAGATTACCATACACATGCTTACAAAATCTAAAAACTTAAAAGTGGAGAATGCAGAAGATGAGACATCATGCATGAAACACTTTCAGACGCAGTAAAATACCCCAATCAATTTCAAACACAAGGAACCTAAAAGTAAGATTATATTATTTTCTATACTTCCCCTGCAGAGAGAAGTGAGAATATTCTCTGCCTTTTCATGGAGAATCTTCTGCACAGGGATATTTCTTGAAAAATGTATATGAAAGTTATACAGTCTTTCAAAAGGGAATACTCACATTAACTACAAATCCAGTGAACGTAAAAAAGCAAAAATTCACACATAAAATTCCCGATCTAACAAGTAAAATGTTACACATCGGTGCATAAAATAAATTCCAATCAGCTCTTCACATATTTATATTATATATTTGATATGTTTTAGTCAAGGCAAAGTTAATTTTCAGTATTCAGTACATGCAAAAACTTAGCCCCATTTCTCAAATGCTACCAGAAAGAAAATAAAGTTGTATCTTACTGGCACTCTCAAAAGTTGCAGTGATATTGCTTACCTACAAATGCATGCTCAACAAGAACCTATCCATTTGCTCAGATAGTCAGTGATGTTAAATGTGACTAGTGACTGCCAGGGTACATGCTCAACACCAGTAAAGTGTCTATACCTAAACAGCAAGCTGTAATAAGGCAGGTCAGTCATCAAATATCTTAAGGCTTTTTATTTAGTGACAATATTTCAATTCACACCACTTGTCTTCTTGGGAACTTAATGCTGATGATATCAAGAGTTCTCAGCTGAGAAAAGCAATGCCTTCAGCCTTAGCTCCTGTTGTTACCCACATCAGTGGCATATAGACTCAAGGGTATCAGCTCAGATGTGCTCAAAATCAAAGATATTTCTCCTAACTTCTATATCAGTTCAGAAGCAATAGATGGTATAGACATTACAGAATTGTGTAGGCTGGAAAAGACCTTTAAGATAATCAAGTTTGACTGTTAACCAAGCACTGCCAAGTCCACCACTAAACCATGTGCCTAAGTTTCACATCTGCATGTTTTAAACACCTCAACCACTTCCCTGGGCAGCCTGTTCCAAAGCCTGACAACCCTCCCAACTGAAGAAATTTTTCCCAATATCAAACCTAAACCTCCCCTGACACAACTTGAGGTCATTTCCTCTCTTCTTATCACCTGCTACTTGGGAGAAGAGACCAACACCCTCCAGACTACAATCTCCTTTCAGATAGTTGTAGAGGGTGATTCCTACCCTCAAGCAATCAACAATTTAATGCTACATGGTAAAAAAATTAAAGCAAACGTCCCACTAAATGACAGTAGTTTTACTTGGAAAAGAACACGTAACACACAAAAATTAAGTGTCTGGTCTGCTTGTTGAACAGGTTGGTTAGCCACAAAACCAAGCTTCAACAGCTTCCACAGCCTGATCAGTCAGGAAGGTTTTCGTAACTGCCCTCCAAAAAACCCAAGCTTATCCACATAGGAAGAAGTCTCTTCTTTTGAGAAAATGATGTGAAAAAACATTTCCATGAAAATAAAATATTACATTAATCACTTTGAAATGTATGCATTACCTAAACTACCCTATACATATGGGAACACAAAACCAAGAGAAAGTCCAGAAGAGAAGGTTTCACAATTAGTTTTATTTATTCCTAAGCTGATATAGCTACGGTAGAAAAATAAAGTGCTATGTTTTTGACAATGTTTTGAAAAGCATTACTCTTCAGATACACAACCAAAAGTCAAAGAATGTTTGCAAAATAAACTGCAAAGACATTTTACCTGATGTAAGACAACTACTCCCCGAAAACGGGAAAAGAGGGAAAAAATACATAAATGAAGAGTCAAGCATGATGAAAGTTTTAAGAACACCGCTATGCCTTAAACCAGGAACTCCTAAATTATCTGGCAAGTACACAAATAATATTACAAGATTATAGTACTAGAAGAATCAACCCTAAATTTTATTTCAGGTAGCAAATACTGTTTCACTGAGAATTCATGCAGTTTCTAATTTTAACTACACAAGTAATCACTTTTAGGTACACGATTTTAACCTTCCGTGGACCTCAGACACACTCTGCCATGATGCAGCAGCGATTCAAGAAGTTTGCTTCCAAAGAGAGAGAAAAAGCTGATCCAAAATATGCTACCATGACCAGAAGCTTGAAGAATGTTCCTCTTTACATTAACTTTTAAAATCAACATATGCACATTCTAAGTAGTATTACAGATTTTTTCTTTTTAATGAAAGCTATGACAGTCTACTCACCTTAATGACAAATTTGTTGGATGCCATGATAGGTCAGCGTAAGTTGGTCCTACAAAAATATCAATTAAAAGCAATCAGCACTAGAGAAAAACCTCAGATCTCTACATCAAGAAGAATTTTAAAACACTATTACTATTCTTTTTCATCACTGCTGTTTGTCAAACCCTATACTCTGCTTTAAGAATATTAAAGGAGAAATACTTGGTTACCTGTGTTTGTTTCTTTTAGTGAACCTTATAACTGTTCAGGCACTTGGCATCAAACACATAAAACACAAAATTAGAACTATTTTTAAGACCAGTACCTGCAATAGAAATTACACTGAGAACAGAGCTGCCTTTTGCACTCTGAAGTTTCCTAAAATATTAGTCTCTTAATAAGATGGACAAATCTGGTCAATTTTGGAAGGGATGGTATAGGAAAATAGTGCAAACACAGGAAGACACACCCGTTCCTCACTGTATACTTGAAGTTATTGTAAAGCACTGAGATAGAGCTGTCAAAATTTCAGGACACGAGTCAAGTTGGTGACATGTGTCTCTGTCAGCTACTACACTTATACATTTCAAAACGCAGTCATTATCCTTATTTAACTTCAAAAAAGTGCAAAACAAGATAAAGATGCACTTTGCAACTCCATAGCATAGCTCAGATAATTTTGATCTTCAGATTCAACAGCAATTGTTTTGAACTAAATAAACACTTCTGTGCAGTGCTTCCATTCCAAATACCCAAGCACTAAGACCCCACATTTTAGCAAGTATGAAAAGTGTGGAATTAACAAGGGCACAATTCCATATACTGGCTCAAGCAAAAATCCCAGTTACTGCAATGATTTTTTTCCGTATATCATATCAATATCCAAGTAGTAAGAAAGGAAGAGTAACAGTATCGTAAACCATGCGAAGTAAAATGGTTGTTACTGTAACCAGGTTAAAATGTGTTTGAACTGAGAGCCATTCTGCAAGCTACTACTCAAAATAAACACTAATATAGTTAATAAAATGTTTTACCATGTTCTGAAAAATCTCAGTTAGAGCTTTTATTAACTGCACAGTAATACTAAGCAGAAAGTTGCACAGAGCAAATTGAGTTTTAAATAAGTCACGCAAACAGAAGCTGGAATACCAGGCCTTGTGCCGCACAACCGTCCTTCTCCTTTGCGAAAAACAGCCCTAGAAACCTTTCTGTCTTAGCAGAGTAAATTCTGTCAGCTTTACTGATAGCAATTTTGAGAAACACAATGTAAGGAGTGGTGCTCTGGACCACCTGGGTCATCATATTTCAATTCAGTCGGGTACTAAGGTGCCGCTACTGTAGAAGTAAACATAGTAGAACAACCGTAAGAAGAATCAGTAACAGATAAAACTCAGGAATTCTTGAAACAGCGGCTGCTAGAACTAGGTCAGAAAAGATGCTAAAGGGAAACAGCAGCTGCCATGTGAAAACCAACTGTACTTCTCAGATCCTTGTTTATTCTTGGTGTTCAAAAACTTCAAGGAAGGACCATCTACCCCTTCACACAACATCAAAAAGCAAATAATAAGATATATCACAGTCCTTTCAAAACACCACAAAACCCAAGTATGTATGACTCATCAGATTCTCTTAAAAAGAAGAGTCTCAGCAGCATTTCAGGATTGGGCTCTTAGTTTTAATGAAAGGCTATTATCTAGAGCTTTATTAACGACCCCTATCACCTCCTGTCAGACAAAAACAAACAAACAAAAAAATCCCAAACCAAACCAAATCCAAAACACCACAAAAAAAAAAACCAAACAAACCACAACCCCAAAACAGGAAAAACAGTAGGCAAGAATCAGCAAAAAGCAGAAGAGCATTAAATGCTACAGTCTGTTCTTCAAGCAGCTAGAATCATAACCTGAAGTTAGGAGTCTGTAATTACAAACACAATTTGCTGTGGAACGTACCATCAACAATGAGTTCCTACAACAGCAAGGACAGTGTTTAACAGGTTTAACATTTACACAGAATCATGTGTTCCTTGGGATATAGTAGAACACAATGTACTTGACCTCATGCTTTAGAGTTTACCTATATGGTATGTAATTTTTTGAGCTGCACTTGGCGTACAATTCATAACGATGCTGCAGGAAGCCTGTGATCTGAAGAACAATATTTGGACTGCTAACATTTTATCATTAATCCTTACAGTAGCAATAATACGAAGAAGAGTTGCAACAAAACAGGCCAGAGTGTCACTTCTCCTCCAAATGCTCATGTCCTGCTTGAGAACAAAGCAGCTGGGTAAGTCCACTGAACTCAGCCTGGCATCATCAATAGTAACTATTTACCATCCAGAATAACTACTGTTGCAACAAGTCTGCTACTACTGATGTGAAAAGGACTGCTGGTAGGCGGAAATCCTCACCAAATCCAATTTACAAAATAATAGAAGAAAAAAGGCGCATGAGAAAAGTTACCTTTGGTTCAATTTACTCTTCATGAGAGTAAGCTGACTTTGGGAGTTTGCCAACTACCTCATTCTTTGCATTGACCACATAGATAAGACAAAGGAAACACGGAATAAATGTAAGTAAATCCTTAGAAAATCAAAAAGAATACTCCTACTGTGTGAACCATCAGGAGTCACCAAACCGTCACAGATTAAAAAAATACGGAATACTAAGACATCAGAAAATGAGGAAAAACATTCATCAGTTGTACAAGAAAAAAAGCCAGCAAGGCCCAAATACTTTGCCATTTTCTGTATTAAAAACCAAACCAACCAACCACAAAAAAACCCACAAAAACCAAAACAACAAACCAACAAGAAACACTGACATATTACAACCACACTATTTGGCAACAAGACTGTTTCATGGAATACCATAGCTGTTGCAAACTAATGCGAACCTCTAAAGAAAACTGTACACATGGAAATGTGATGATAAACAAATAAAGCAGAAACTATACATATATTTAAAAAAAAAATTATATGGTACTTGTAGTATTTGAACATCTAAAATTTTGACAAGCAGCCTGTACAAGAAAACATGATCTGGAACACTTAGGTTGCCTTTAACTAGAGTGAGACACACTTCAAAAATAATGTGGCAGAATATGTTTCCTTCCTGAGTTTGACACTAAGTGGAATGACAGACACTCAGGAAAAGCAAGTGAGCTGAGGTGTTTTCTGACAGCTGATGCAGAGCATCTTACCTTAGCAAAGAAGTAGCTTCCTGTGGTGAAAGAATTTGGAACTCAGCAGGAACAAGGAACTGAAAACTCCCGCTGCACATGCCGACTTGAAGATACAGCAGGTTCTACTGCAACAGCTACAAACTATTCGCATGCCGCCTGTCTTTGGGTGCCTCTACCATGTGTGGGGAGCAGTGGGCACCTGAATAAGGCAGAAACAAAAACACAACTGGTAAATAGTGAACTTTCTAGACTAAGCTTGTATTAACTATTTTGGGGGTTCAAAGTTAACTATCACAACATGAAAGATAATTTTTCTGAACTTGCCAGTCCTTGGGCATGGGAATTAAATGCTGTCCAGCCTATACCCAGCACTGTCGGTCTCTGAGAGCTGATCCTAAGCTTGGGATGAGCAGTGTAATACTCAGCTACTCACATACTTAGTAAAGCATTTCTAGTTCTGAAAAGACATACCAAAATCCTCACATTTTTGCAACTTCAGGAGTTTTAGGGCCCACTGTTACCAATTTCTCCACTTAACCTTTGGAAACTACCCTTCCAAGAACTTAACGTATTTTTAGCTCGTTGTTATCTCCACTCATTCATTCATGAACTGGAAATATATAGTTCAACAGTTCACTTTCAAAAACATTCCCCATTCATCATGGCCTGAAATGAGAGACCGAGGGTCACCGGAGTGCTCATTACACACAGGTGCTGTCTATCAGCTTTTTACATCACTGAATACAATACACGTATTGGCTTTGTGGACCAGGTGAATGCAGTAAAAATTACATTCAGCTGTTCCACAAAACTTAAAAATATATATCTATAATTTCTGTAAAATTAGGCATTAAAAACTTGTCTTTTTGTTACAGTTGTAAACTCTACAACTATGCACAAAACTAAAAACAAACCCATCCACTAACACATGGAGATAATAAAGTTAATTCTTAACAGTGACTGCAGGATGAAGGGGAGAGAGAAGAGTGAATACAGAAAAGATACAGAAGAGCTAAGAAAAACATTTAGAAGACGTCAGGTAACAAGTGTTGTGGTACTTTAGTCAGGAAAACGCTGTCGCCTGCAGGAACTCTCAGGTGCATAAGAAGTAACGCAGAGTGAATGCAACAAGAGTCAAGTAAGGAAGAAAAATCAGCCGGATATACGTATTTTAAGCCTGGCTGGTGCTTTGGCTGCTCGCACCGCGGCGGGCGGGGCTGACGGGACGGAACGGGCGCCTGAGGGCGGCGCGGGGGAGCGGGATCCCGCCACCTCAGCCACTGCCCCGCAGCATCACCTCACGCGTTTATTTACGGAGGAAAGCCAGACTGGAGACCGAAGAGCCTCCCAACCGGCAGCAGCTCCCTCCTCCACGCCTCCTCCGTACCTCCTCCCTGCGCCGTCCCCGCCGCCAACGGTTCTAACGGCTCCCGCTGCCCCCAAGTAAGATGGCTGCCGAGCGCGAGCTTCTTCTCCCCTATCCAAAATGGCCGCCGCGCTGTAGCCACCGCCCGCCCTTCCCTGCCCGGTCACAAAATGGCGGCCCACGCGTGACTCGCAGCGTACCCGCGAGAGGGCGAGCGCGCCTCATTGTCACGTGGCGCGGGGCTCGGCCAATAGCGGGAGGGAGGGAAGAGGAACGCCCCCGCGCCAGCCTCATTTCCGGGCTGTGCCAGGCCGCTTCCTGTCGCTGCGGTTTAATGGTGCCGGTCGGGTCGGGCTGTCTGGTCCTTCCCGGGGTGAGAGCTGAGGTGAGCGCAGCTGCGGGAGCCGGGCAGCGCCCTCCGCACCCGCCTCCTCCTGTGTGGGGAAAGGGGAGAGCAGTCTCTGGTGTGTGTGTCCCCGCGCCGTGCGGGTTCTCCTCAGCCGCCTTTGGCCTGGCAGGAGCCGCTCAGGGATAGAGGGGGAGCATTGCGGAGTAATCGAGTTTTTTAAAAAATATATTATTATTGTTTTTATTATCTGCTTTGCCTTATGTGCTAAGTCGTATGGAGCTGTGAAATCTTCACAGCATGACAGACAAGTTTTTATACAGGCTTCTTGTCAAAAATTTAGATGTTGAAATACTACAGATACCTTTAAAAAAAAAAATATATATATATATATAATCTCTTACAGTTTACATTAGAGTTTCATATTAGTTTGGGACAGGTATGGTGTTCATGACACAGCCTTGTTGCCAAATAGTGCAATGTATCTGTGTTTCTTGGGTTAGTTTGTTTGTTTTCAATACAGAAAAAGGCTTTGGGCCTTGCTGGCTTTTTTTCTCGTATGTATCCTTTTCAGACAAAGATGTATTTATGATGTTTGCAGCAATACTTTTGTAGTTTCTGAGGATGAAGGGCAAAGAGGGTTGAGTCAGCCAGGCAGAGCTGCTGCTCTGGGCAGTGTAAAGTGATGTCAGATGCATTGCAGCTTGTTTGGCCTGCAAGTTAGGAGTTCCGTGTTCTGTTTGGCGCTTGGTTAGTCATTGGATTTTATTAACTACGTGGAAAAAATGGTGTATTTTGAAACTGCTTTGTTTTAGACTTCAAATGTTTACCACTTGAAGCAGTAGTAGGGTGTAATTAGATAAACATCACAAGCTTAACAAAGCTTTAGGATTTAGTGCACCAAAGCTTGAAGCAAATGCAGCAATTAACATTTGGAGATGTCTGAATTGAGGTTATTTTTATAGCTAGCTTTTTTTTTTTTGGAGTCCACAAAGTAATACTTTCTTGTGTTATTTTGTGTTTTAATGATCTGCTGTGCTGTAACTAAAGATACTAACATACAGGTTTATCTGCACTGTGCTATTATCATAGAGTAAAAAAACCACTTCTAGAATATGTTTAAAATAATACATTATCTTTGCCTAGGTAGATGCCAGTTTGCAATGGGTCTTAAAACCATCTGGAAGGACTACAAAGTTCTGATTGTTATGGGAACTGGCCTTGGGCTGGTGCACTGGGGTTGGTTTTACATGAAGTCCAGTCCTATTTTCCAAGTGAAGACAGAGACCTTTGTTCCAGAACCTGGTATTGTGGCATACGTGATGCAAAGTGATCAGAAAAATAAGGAAAAATAGCATTAGTGCTATGTATTGTAGGTAAGTTACCTAATTAGTTGTATCTGTATCTTTAAGGCAGGAGATAGTACAATTAAATAATACTTTTCTAAAAGGCACAGTCATGCTGCTCTGACTTTAGGCTTTCAGAGCTTAATTTCTTTTTTACTGAGTTAATCTGCTAGTTTTGAGCACTCAACAATGCATCACACATCTATAATATAATCACCTAATTGATCTTATCACATGGAATTTAGAACTAGTTTTTGAGATCTAAAGGTTATTTAAAAATAGATTCCAATAACCTCAAGGCAACAGTCAAGACTCTTGTGACTGAGTCTGCAGAATTGTAAGGTTCAAAACTGCCCAGAAATAATTATGACTTTATGTAGTAACATGTTTTGTGTTGTTAGTAGGGATGGTGATTACAGTAGAAAAGAAACTCAAGAAACTAAATACTGTGCCCTTAAATAGAAATGTAGGTAAATATCCCTTTAATTTTTGAATTGTTTAAGAATTGAAAAAAAAAGTGCATGTTAGGAATCCTAAAGTTAGAAACTGTCCTTTCAGAAGGAGAGATTTCTTAAAGTTGTTTGAACATTAAAAGCTTTTGTTTACGAAGTGGTTTCTTGGGAAACAATGCTGAGTAGTTAATTTATTTTGGTTTTGAGTAAAAACAGGTTAACATCACTACAGTTTTGACACATTCATACTATAAAGTGCAGCTTATAGTGTCCTGTTATGTATAGACCTACTGGTATACCAGTATGTAAGCTGAGGGTCAGAATTGAAGTTCCTAACAAACATGTATAATTTGTGTACTATGTGCTTGTATTATATATAATAATAATAGATTTTTGTCAATTAAATAGCAGTATCGTTTGGTATTTGTCCTTACATGAGTGTTTTTTGTGAAAAAATAGCAATTCAAGCTATGCTGTGTTGTCATAAGATTATCCTAATGCCTTTCTGATTTTCCTTGTAGGTGTAACTGGCTTTGAAGTTTTTCCATCTGTGGTGTTACCAGAAGAAAACATGAGGAAAACTATCTGGAACAGAAAGAACCTTCTGCTTGTGGCAGGACTGTCAGTTATAGGTGTCCATTTTGGAAGCATGCTTGTAAACTTTGTTGCAAAAAAATCTGCTCGATCGCATTCAGAAGCTAAAAAGGAAGATCATCGTGAATGAAATAACTTACTACTGTCAATATGTACCAATCTCACAATCCTCATTTTAAGAGATAAATGATGAGTAGTCACAGAAGTGTTATTATTGTGGTGTATGTACTCTCTCTCACATTTAAAGTAATCTTTGGCTGCAAAGAATTAAAATACACTACTTAAATTTTAAGAATGTTATGAATTATAGATCCAAGTAAAAATGAGATGTCTTATTGGTCAGAATTAAAATCTCACTTTGAAAATGGCTCGTCTTGAAGCTAAAAAGCCTCCGTTATTTATTGGTGAACCTTTAAGTAAAGATACTGTTAGTCAGTCACTGTCCCTGCTAAGTGGAATATTAAAGTCTTGCTATGGTCCTGCTGGTAGACTCAAACAGCTCCACAATGGTGTGGGAGGTTATGTGTGCACAACTTCACAATCGTCAGCCTTATTCAGTTGTCTTTCTGTCAGTCATCCTGTGCTGAGGGTTTTGACGGCCTCTGTACAGAACCATATATCCCGCTTCAGTGACTGTGGCTTATTTACTGCCATTCTTTGCTGTAATTTGATTGAACGCTTTAAAAGTCTTGACGTTGCATCTTGCACTGTCATTAAAATAAGCAAACACATTTTGAGTTTATGTATGGACTACCTCAAATGTGAGGCCTGTGCTTGCCGAGTATCTGTGGATTTTAGCAGCGTTGAGACTCTTCTTAGTTTGGTACGTAGCATATTAATGAGCAAACCTGCTTGCATGCTTAATAAACCAGAAGTTGATCATCTCACCACACTGATTTTAAAGGCTTTTATGTTTACTGTTCCATGTCATGTTGAGACAAATGCTGTTTTAGGAAAGTGTGTCATAGTACCTGTGAAAGGTAGAAGAGTTGTGGATTCTACAGTTCTTCCTGGACTGTTGATAGAAGCACCAGAAATTCAATTGGCAAAACCCATTACTGTCAAAAAAACTTCTTCAAATATGATCAAGACAGCACTTTTCTGTGTGTCCATGTCAGGAGACCTTTGCAACTCTGAAGGAGGAGTTATAACAGTTCCTCAAGGAATTTCTCTAGAAATGTCAGAGCTGAATCAGTTGCTTAATATTGGAAAACAGCTGGTTGATGCTGAGGTTGGCCTTGTGGTGTGCCAGAAAGTTATCCATCCCTCCTTGAAACAGTATCTGCAAGAGAACCACATTATGGCTGTGGACAGAGCTGGGCTGTCTCTGATGGAACCCCTGAGTCGGATGACAGGTAACGAGGTCGTTTTATGTACTGAACAATTGTCCTTGATGTTCACGTCATAATGAAAAGCTCTCTAGGTTGGTGTCATTGCGGAGTAAGGATTCTTATTTCTGTCTGTATCCTGCCTTAGTAGCTGGGGGGAGTTCTTTTCTAATCCAAAAATTTTATTTTAAGGTGAAATTGGTCTTTTGTGGGCTCTAATGATGACAAATTGCACTTGTGATTGCTGAGTGCTGCATGAGGAATATCCAATTATAGTAACTGTTTGCAACTGTAGATTATTTTCAAACTAATGAGAATGAAGTAATTACTTTTTTTAATCTTAAACTATTACTAGGTCTTGCACTTTGAAAACCTGTTGGTTTCTGTTTGTGATTTCCTGTGTAGAATGAAATAACATACATTGAAGAATATATATATATATATATATATAATTTTAAAAACCGGGAGGGAAAAAAGTTCAGCATTGATGAAATGCAACAGATAGCTGTTCTGATTATAGTAATACATACTGTTCTTTGCCCTTATTGATTGGACAGGTTCAAACCCTATAGCTTCTCTACATTCGTTGTCTCCCAGTTGTTACGGCAGTTTGAAAGATGTGCGCATTGAGAACTTTGCTTCAAAACATTTCGTGCATCTAATTCCAAATGACACAGTTGTCTGCAGCTTGATACTCTGTAACAGAAATGAAACAGCATGGGATGAATTGAAGGTAGGCAAGTTTTCTTGAAACCTTTCTTAAAAATGTGGTTTTAATGAAAATAAATAAAGTAATAAGAATTATCGATACAGTGAGTTTACAAAAGTGGTTTTTCAGTGCATAAATGGAACTTAGAGTTCAGGTATACGATTTCAAGAAAACAGTTCTTGTTTCTAGAATCTCAAAATTTTGGAGTGCTCATGTGCCTTTAAAGCCTCTATTTTAATATAATAAGTTGTTTAAAGACAGAAACATTTTTCACCCGTTCTTGAGGCTGGATAAACACTTTAATTCTCATTACTTGGTCTATGAGAGCGTAAAGAAAAAACGGCCCAGCAAAATGTCAGCAGCAATACTGCAGTGGTAGTCAAGCATAGGTTTGTATTGAATAGTTGCTCTAAAAATGTCATTGGTACTGGTTGACTTCTTATCTATAACCCTGTTTGCAGAAAGAAGGAATAAAATACAGCTGCTTTTTATTTCTGGTTCTCCATACTGAGTGTGGACAAATAAATACAATTTCTCATGAAGTGGACATGGGTTTGGAAATCACTCAGCAGCTTGATATCCACATGTAATTCAAGTTTGTGAAGTCTGTCCCGGAAACTACTGTAAATTTTATTCCAGTAGTTTTTTTACAATGAGGGCAAATCCTATTAATCATGGTATGTGTAATGACGAATCTGTATGATTTTCAGCGTGCCTGTGAAACAGCAGAACACGTGTTACAGTTAACAATCAAGGAACCTTTGGCATTGTTAGGAGGTGGCTGTACAGAAACTCATTTGGCTTCGTACATAAGACACAAGGTATGTAAGACAAGGGTTTTTTAAAGCTGCTTAATGTACTTAAGAAACAAGAATTTCTATAGAATCATTGCTACAATTAGAACACTTCTAGATTGATGAATGTTGCATTTCTGCTGTCCAGTGTAAAACAAAGGGGTCTTTTTGTAGCACTTGGTGTTGATTACATCTTTTTCAGACTTTTGTTAATACTCTATTTGTACTTGTTAGTCTTTCTTTAGCTGTGTTACAGTAAGTGCTTCTGGTTTAAATGCTAAAATAAGAATGTGGAGAGTTTTCATGTTGACAGATAATTGTGCAGAACTCAGCTCTGACTTGTCTAGAAATTCTTCCTATTGTGGCATAATCATCACATGGATAATTATAGTTAAGACTGAACCATCTGTTTTAAAAAAAAAGCAACAGCACTATATATGCTTGTTTACAATTATTCCTATAAGTGTTTTAATTTTCTGATTTTTTTTTCGTTGGTTTTTGTTTGTTTTAGATCTGTAGTCTGTCCACCAGCAGTTTTAAAGATATGGATTGTTCTCGGACACAATACCAATTGGTTGCTGATGGATTTTGCCGTTCTCTGGAGTCTGTAGCTTGTTCTCTGAGTCACGATGGTGGAGAAACTCTGACAGACACGGTTTATGGACACTGTTGGTTTGTTCCATCAGGTTTTCCCTTTGTCTCTAATTGGTCAGATTTAGTTTCAAAATGTGGCTGTGGGATTAATGGCAGTGCTGAGAATCTCAACTGGAGGCTTTTGCAAGGCCAGTTTGGCTCTCCAATTATACTGGGCTGCCCTAAAGACCCCCCAGTAAAGGTTGCTGACTTTCTGACACTGGACTGTTTTGCTGCAAAGTGTAGTGGCCTACAAGTAGCTGTAGAGACAGCCAATCTGCTTTTGGATCTCTCATGTGTAATTGAAGATCAAAATTAGCTCTGATTTTATGTCAGTTGTGTTGCACAGCAAGATACTCAATTGAAAGCAGGGTAATACATAACATGTTAAGATAAGTGGTTAGAATATGAGTAACAGCTAGACATTTTAAATTAAACAGTTGGCCATTAAGTACTCTTCTGATTGTTAATCTGCTCTGCCCTCAGGCATTTTTGAATGTTTAACATTTTGCTAGAAACTGTTAAATGATTAGCCAAGTATACAATGAATCATAGTAACATATGACTTACGCATATTCAAATTAGTGTGTTCAGAAGAGTGAATGACACTTCAAAAATTGAGTTTCTCCTTTCTGGGTGATTTCAATGTTCAGGAACTAAATGCTGAATTTAAGAAGGTCTGTACAATATTCCCTCTGCATTACACAAAGTTTGGGATGTTTCTGTTAGCTCTCTGCTTTCTTTAGAGGAATGGGGAAAATGGATTAACTTGCTGAGAAAGTATGTTATGGATTAAAATTTATGTAGTCTCAGCAAAAGCTTTACATATTCAGATTTTCTTATTGCAGCACAACTTTATCACTGGTATTTTTAATTTTGGAGGTGAAAAAAAAGGCTTTTCTTGGCAAATATCTTGAGCCATTTGTTTTCAAATTTTGTTCTGAAGAACTTATCACTACATGCACTTTGTTTGCTAAATAAATTGTATTTTTATATATATATTTAGGAATTATTAAAACTCAACCTGGAGATCTTAAAGTAGCAGGTAAGCAATAGAAGATTTGAAAAGACATGGCAGACTGTGTGGGAAAAACATTTATAAATTGGACCTTAATTGTCTCGTGCAGAACACAGGACATGATCAATAATGATGTTTCTGTCAGTTAAGCGAAGCTGCAAGAAAGAATGTTGCACTTATTATTCATTTAGCTCTTTGACTGTGCATCGTTTCTTGTATTTCAATGAAGTTTGGCTTTAAGCTGCTGAGACTTGTTTTAATCTTTCAATAAGGCTGTAAATTGCATGATGGAAACTTTTTCTCATTTTCAGCTTGCATGCAAGATCAAAATGTGTGTTACAGTTTCTTGCTTAAACTCATTTTCTTTGCCTCTCTCCCTCTTTATTTTCAGGCACAAGGGACAAATTGTTCCTGACATGTTTTTCCAGAAAACATCCAAGTTACTTATAGACAAGCCTGCTTATTTGTTTCTTGGTCTCTTAAGTTTTTAATGTATTTACTGCATATAAACAGTAGAATTGTCTTGTGTAACTGAGTTTTGAAATGTGTAATTAAAACCAAATCGTTCCAGACCTTCTGTACAAAAGTCTTTTTCATTTTAAGAGCATAAATAATCATTTTCTCACTGGAAAAAAAAATGAAAAGTTATTTAAAGTTCTTTATCTTTTTATGACCTGAAATGATTGCTTCAGTGTTATAAGGAATCCTTTGAGAATTGGAACAATATTACAAGGGTTGAGATGGATGCTGTTCAAAGTTGGTTACTGAAAAGGCTGCTTTCATATCTTGATCCTCCCATGTACTGTGAACCATATGAGCACGTCAGGAATAATGAAGCCAAATGGTGATGTAGATCTTAAGGCACAGAAGAATCTTGGTAATACTTCATCTAATTATGCATCTCTAACTTGGAGTGTTGAATTAGAGCATTTTACTTCCTATAATAGCAGCTTGTTATGCAGTGCAAAAATGTTGAGTTTAGTGACTACAGCTGTGAAGTGAAAATTAAAACAATATTTAAGTAGAAGTAGTTGCTCTAGTGTTCTTTTGTCTTGGTATCTGAAGGTCGGTTCACAACTCCTATAAAACTATTGGTAGCTCTGACTCATTTTCTTTTCTCCCCTCTCACAGTTCTAAGAAAATCACACATTGGAAAATTGTGAAAAAATAAAACTAATTTTTGCTGAATAGGTAAAAATTCATTTATAATCTTTGGTTATACCTGAACCAAAGATTGTTTTATATATAGGTAGCTTTAATAACATTTTTTGTCTCTCAGTGTGGCACTGCTGCTTATGGGCAGTTGATGTTCAGTTCTCAGTTGTGCTACAGTATTCCTCAGCCTTCAGTCTTCCCCTACCTGTACTGGGTCACATAGGAGGAAAACAACTTTGGATGCTGTTTACAATTCAAGTAAGTAGAATTTTTGACTCTCAATCCAAGAGCAACATAAAAATAACTGCTGAACTCCCATGTTTCCTGGTAAAGCTGAAGTGCAAAAAATTGTGGATTTTTCTCCCGTGTTTTAAAGTTGACAGAACAAAGTATACCTGGTTGTGTGTCCGTTGAGAAGCCACGATGGTTTTATTCCTGTTCCCCTTGGCGTTTAAAGTTTGAGTGAGAAAAATCAGCATTACACAAGTAGTATTAAGAGACAAAGAGTTTTCTGATCATTACCTCAGTCGTATCTGTTGATTTCCACAGATTACTCAGAGGCTTTTAATTTAAAATTTAATAATTCTACTGGTAATGCATGAGAAGTAAGAACATGAATCTCTAGCCATCTCAGCTGTGTCAGTGCTCCAGGCCTAGCAGGAGCAAAACCAGTGCTGATAGTATAATAAATCAGGTCAGCACATTTATGATAGTTTAATATAGTTGCTCTTCAGTATTTCAGTTTTCATTCGGTATTTCCATTTCCGTGTGGTATTAAAAACTTCAAAGTGAAGAAGACCTGAAAATGCTGATTAATTTAGGGATCTTTAATATTTCTATTACTGACTCCTGTTTCAAGTAGACATACCATTATATGTTACTGTTTTGGCATTGACAAAGAATGCAGAATACCTGCTTTCCACTGACTCTGCTACTGATTTGTGAATTTGTGGAGTAACGCTGAGCAATATCCAAAGTATTTTTCTATTTCCTTATAAAATGGGAACAAAGAATTCTTCTTAAGGCATGGAAATTTGTGGGTGGAGAGTTCTAAGTAAGATCCAGATGTGAAGAACGACTTGCTGCATAGGAACAAACAAATAGGTAATTCAAAACTAACCTAAATCCATGCTAAAATATTATTATTTTATTAGAACTTTGGCTTTGCTTTTAATCTTTAAGAGCCATCCTTAGTATCTTCTCCTGAACACTTATGATATTGTTAGTCTGATCTGTTACACTTGGTGAGTTTTGGGTAAATATATATATATAAAAAATAAAAAAATGGGAGATTTGTGGAAATATGACTTTACTAGTCTGTAGCGAGGACTTGGCATACATGGGGGTGATAAGAGTGGTTTTTGAGGAATTGTAGGGACTGTGGTAGTTCCAGGTCTCAAAAGACTTTTGAGAGGCAGAAGCACAATTATTGCACCCTTATTTATTACTCCTTGTTTGTGTGCCAGCGGGCCCTAAGCTCTAGCAGTATTTATCTCAGGGTTTCTGGTACATTTGAGTGCACTCCTGCAGGTGAATCTCTTCCCACCTCAACAGGACAGAGCGAGAAAACAGGATGAAAAATCTCCTGTGTTGAGATAAACCTCCTCTTGCTGTGTCTGTCACACTTCCCCCCCTCGCTTCTTCCTGCCAAGTGGTGTTTTGTCCATTCTTAAATCTATTTATGCATATATATATATATATACACACATATGGCTGAGGGGCTGGGCTGTGCCCTGTGGTGCAACTGCTGGAACCGGCTCGAACCGGCTCTTCCTCACAGAGGCTGCATGGACCCACTGGCCAGTACCTCACAGGGCGCCATTTTGTGAGCTGTCTCTTAATCGTTGTTGCAAAGTGTAGAAAAATTGCTGATTTTAAAGAAACTTGGAGCAGGGGGAAGAACTAAGGAAGGGCACTAGAGAAATTAACGAAGCCTAATCCTGGAGGAGGTGCTGGGAAAATAGAGATTTTTCCTCAGCAGTGGGCGCTTCAGGAGGGACGTGTGACGCTCCTGGAAAACAACCAGCCGAAATGGCCGACCTCCAAAAACTGGCAGCAAGGGCGAAGAAAAACCCAAGGTCTATTGAATATAGGTGGTGTGAAGGTGTGGTTGCTGATGGCTGTTATCCAGGGCAGGTGTGACAGGGTGCCGTGTTCCCCTAAGGGGCAGATCACTGGGACCTGCCTGAGGAAGATGCGCTGAGGGACTGAGGAGCCTTTGGGGAGGCTAAGATGGCTTCCCAGGATCTTTGAGAAATGGAACAACCCAACGAAAGCTGCCTCATGTGGGGCTCCCTGGCTGCATTTCAGATGAGAAGACTGTCTACCTGCGCCTCCTTAAGCGTGGTCTGATGATTCAAGCATAGACGGAGGATCCCACAACCATTCTATCATCACATGAGCGTTGCCGTCCATGAGGAGGCTGCAAAAAGTGAGTTTCTCTATCTTTACTTTGCACCGGCACACTGGCTACTAAACAGGGGGGCTTTTTTTAATCTTCCTTGCTTTCTATTGTTTCATTTTTAAGCAAGGAAGTAAATATTTCTTCTGTAGCTAACAAAGGTGGGACAAATTCTTCTCCTGGTTTTACACACATGAACCCTGGCCACCTGTTTTTCTTCTTTGTTGGGTTCAGCCAACAAAGGTAAGAAAAGGAAAACTAGGTTTTTACCTTGTACCTGAGTTGTGAGTATTCAAAATCATGATTGTAGAAAGTGTTTCCTGAAACTGTCTGTCCCTGTATTGCTTAAATGTTATATAGTTTTGTGATCGGAGTTTCCCTGACTTCCACACTTTGTGTTTGGCCCAGATATCTTTGCTGAATTAAGTCTTGGAACTGCCCTGTCACGATGCTTTACTTGTAAACATGAATTTGTCCCTAAATTATGCTTTTTCAGTATTGTACACAGGCACTGAAGTGTTAAATTTGGCCACTCAAATGTGTTAATGTTCCCTAGCTGGGAATATTTCTGACTGAAAGTTGCTCTCAGTTGAAACATGATTAATTAGGCAGTAGCTAAGATAATTGAAGGTGTCCCTCCTGTCTCTTACCTTTGAAATAAACTGGTTTAGGAGTGTCGGTAATTAGAATATAATACAAAATGCTAAGAAAGTGGAATACTTACACCCTGCATTGAATAACCCATTTTTTTTTAATTGGTATGGTGTGGGCTTTTCCAAATAAAATATTCATCTCCAAAACAAAGCATCAGAGAAGTTAGTTTAGATTTTTAATAATGAAAATGACTGGGTAAAATATTATAGTGTCAAATAAGAATAGTTGTATGCACTTGATGTCTTTGTGAATGTAAAATCTCTTCAAGGACTTGTTTATATCAGTGTTCAACAGAACAGCAGCGTTCTGAGAGGGACATAAGTGCACATGTATCCTGTCTTTAGGTGTTAAAAAGATCCATTGCATGTGTTTAACCAAAATGGCTACTAAATGAAAAAAAAATCTTGTTCCAAAAACTGCATGCAAAACAGCAGATGTCACTCCAGTCTTTCTCTGTTGGCCAGAGAAGATTTTGCTCCTGTACACGAATAACTTGTGTGTGACATTTTTGCTTATGTTTAATATAGTGTGTGCTAAGGAAAAGATACAACACATTACAGAATTTCTGAATTTAACCAGGGATTGTTGTTTTACCTACTAGAGAAACACTGTTTCTGTACTGTCTCCATTTGGATCTGTGTATGTTGGCACAGGGTGGAACTGATCTATGAAGAGATGTGGGCAATGAGCAGCAACACAGACCTTTATCTAGTGTGTGGCTTATGTTTAAGAAAGTGGGCTTATCTAATAACTGAGGAAAATACACACTTGTGTGGAATCATTCTAAGAAATTGTTTTAGTATTCCATAATTACAGTTCTCAAGTTCAGGGTGAACTTAATGTTTTAAGCCAACTGCACCAAATATTTGAATATTTGGGTATTCTTAGTTTGGTCATTACAACTGCTAACTTTAAAATAAATCTGTATGTATAGAAGCCCAGAATGAAAGTGTTAATTTTCTTGAAGTAGTGCTGTATATTATGTGACTTTATATGTAGTGCATGCTGAAAATGTAGGTGAAAAATCTCATGTTGAGGTGGCAAAATTCAGTTTCCTGTGTCACAAAGGATCCTAAGTGTCCACAAACTCCATAGTAATGCCACGAGTGTGATCTTAATGTGATTTTCAGTGTGTGGCTGGTGTTGGTTGGTTTGGTTTTGTAAGCTGGTAAGGATCTAAACCTACTTTCCTATTGGCTCTAAAAACACGAGAGTAGACAGCAAGATTTTTCTGTTTCATAGGTCATTTTTAGTTTATTAAAACTCTTAGGCATAAAGTTACTCACTACTACATCTGAATTTAGTGCCTGAGTTAAGGAAAGATGGAGTTCTTGCAATGGGAGGAGGCAAAGTTTTGCAATACCAGAATGTGATGTACAGGAAAAGAACTAGAGGGTTTTAGTTTTGGTTTATGTGTGGTGGTTTTGTTTCTTTGGGGGGTGGTGGTGATGCTTTTTGTAAGCTAACAGTATAGTCCCATGTCATTCTGTTTTAAGAAAATTAGACTTAATGACCCTGTGTTGCTACAGAAGTGTTACGCTGACTTTATATGGTAAGAAAAACTGTAAATCTGATTTTTATTCCAATTTTTTAAAAGTGAAATATTTTAAATTTGGGCCAGATCTTTATGAATGTAAGGGAGACTTTTGTCTCTTCTGCATCCTAGTAGCATGGAAAAACATCATTCCTCCACCACCATGCTGAGAATTTGGTTTATTCCTTGACACTATTTGAGTAGCGAAGGCACAAAACACGACACAGACCAAAAAGATGGTCCTTGTCCTCAAAAGATATAACAGATGATGAGACAAAGTAAGCACACTCTCAGAGGACACGCAATTATCTTTATTCTCTGCAGTGGCCTTTAAGTGCTGAGGGAAGAACAGCAAGAACTCTCCTGAACTGCCCTCTTAGCTTCTGGCAATCAGCAATTTAAGGACTTTCTGGGTCAGGCTGCATCTGGATTGTCAGTTCTAATAAGTGCTGTTAGGACTGTTTCTCAGTTATACCTAAATGTGTGTTTCTTTAGGTATGTCCACATTCGGAGCAACAATAAAGCAAGCAAGCGCTCAGTTGAGACTTCAGATCTGTGAAGGCGTATGTCTAGGGCTGAGCCTTGCTTGGCGTTGTTCTAACACCAGTACCTAAAAGGCACGGTGAAAATCCTAGAGTGGCAGGATGAGATAAAAAAGTGTTTATATGGGCTGTCTTTGGGGCCCCAGGTCACGCTTTGGTGGGAGATTTTCAGGCTCCGCTTTGGTCACAGGAATCAGGAGAACGTGGAGGTCACTTTAACTACTTTGGGGACAGAGCAGCGTGCTGAGCTGAAGATCCAAACAGATTTGTTGTGTGACAGCAGGGAATGAAATCTGAAAGATGTGCATGTCCTATTCTTGAATTCTCTCAGCATCCCTGTTCTTCAGCGTGCCTAGCAAACTTATTTTATAGTAAACGTAGGCCAGCCTGGTTAGCTATTCTGTAATAGCAAGTATTTAAAACAGTTTAGGTTCCCGATGCCTAAAGGGTCACATTGCTCTGTGTAAACCAATGTGCTAAGTTGTTATAAACTTGCAAAACATAGCTTTAAAAATACACCTGCAAAGCACAGTGTAGACTGGACAAACCACTCGTGATGCGGTAGTGTCCTCCACAACAGGAGCAACTGCAAATTATTCGTAATGCAAGTGCTGGTAGTAAGAGACCACAAGGCAAATTTAATAGACCTTTGAATGCACACTGGGGACTTAGATTTGCACTCGTTTGCTGTTGTGATAGTAAATACGGTAAAATAAACCGATTTGCTCTTGGTTTTTAATTAGGGATGAAGGAAGATAGAAGACCACTTGAGTGTAGTGAACAGTCTACTGATTAGGGCTTTTGCATTAGAATCTGGTTAAAATCCTTCTGCTGTGTGGCAGCATCCCACAGTCCGTGCGAGAACCCCAACTACCAGGCTAAGTCTTTTAAGAGGAAAAAAACCCCGTCTATTTCCTGTGTTTGGTGTGGTTTTGTTTGCTTTTTTGTGGGTTTTTTTGTGGATGGTGTTTTGGTTTGGTTTTTTGTTGTGTATTTGGTTTTTGTTTGTTTGTAGGGTTTGTTTGGGGGTTTTTTTGTGTGTTTGTTTGCTTGTTTTAGCAAACAAAACCAATTGTTCTTCAACCAGAGCTGCCTGCATATAAAATGAAGGGCAGAACCAAGCTCACTTTGTTAGATAGTCCTTACAACACAGCAACTGCAGAGAGATGTGGCTTCCAGGTAGAAGATGAGGCCTAATTTAAGATGCTATAGGTCACACTTTGGGTGAGGAGAGGTGGTATTTGATCTTTTGTTTCATGAGTCCTAAATTATTGTCTTGTCTACAGAGGGCCTGAGGTTTTCTACTTTACATCCATATAGTGATAAATTAAAGAGTAAAGGTTTGTTTGATCTGGACATTTGGGATTTGCAGCTCTATATGTAACAGTTCTCCTGTACTCATGCGTGAAGTTAATACTGAAATTCACGTTGCATTAAAGGTTGAAACTTTTGAGATGCCCTTGATATCAAGGATGAGAAGCTCCATTCTTCTAGAAGTCACTTTTTAGCAAGTTGTTGGACCAGGGAAACAAACGTAAGAGAGAAAATCAGAGCTTTTTGCTGAATTTCTGTCTGGAGTAACTATGCAAATGGAAGACAAGATCTGCTGCTCTGCTTTTGCTGTTTTTCTTCCCTTTGCTATTCATATGCTTTAACAGTTTTGTCTGCTGCAGATGGGCAATAAGCAAAGGACAGAGAAAGTGGCAGGTGTCCAATTCTTCCAAACCCAATCCCATTTTGGCAAAACAAGAAAAAATAATAAAATTGGTTGCTATGATAAGACTTAAGTCATCAATTACTGACTTGCTGCAACACTGTCATGGGACTGGAGTCAGGCTGCTGTAATAAGATAAACACCTTACTGCTAATCCTTTGGTTTGATGTGCACAAAATGTGTGTAGAATTTTGAATGGTGATAAAGTTGGGTTGTAAATATACATTTTACATTTCTCACAGTATTAGACATATCTATTTCCAGAGCAGCTCAGGCCTTAGCAGTATTTGTCCCCCAGCCTCAATACACCAGTGAAACATTGCAGTGCTGCTTATGTTGGTTCAAAAACTGGCAGGGGAAATATGCAAGTATCATGATAAATCTTTTTAAAAGAACACGATTCTCTAAGTGTTTTGGTTCTGACAGATGGGTGGGAATAGCAAGACCAAAGAGGTCCAAAACCCCCAGTGGTCTGGCCTGTCCCTTTCCCTTTAGTGCTGAACTCCAGCAGTTCAACCTTTTTGCCTTTTAACACAAATCAGTGATTGACTCTAAAACAATATTGTGCTATAAATTAAGGCTTTCAATAGCTTAATTCTCAGGTTGTTCAGCCAATTGTACAGTAGATGTGGCCCACTGTGCCATGTCTGCTCATTGAACTGATATCTTTAAGCCATTGCCCATGCCACCTGTTAGCCAATTCTTCCTATTTCTTGTTATCCCCTTTGGAATAAACAATGGTTTGGGTTCTCAGGTGCGATGGTTTGGTTTCATTTTTTAAAGCAAAGTGGATTAAGTTAGAAAATAATAGCCAGTACACTAAAAGTAACACTGGGGACATGAAATGATGGCCAAGGGCTGTTCTTGGAAAAGAGGAGCCGGAGAAGTCAGCAATAAGGGGAAGTATAAAGTCAATTTTAAGCTAACAGTAATGGTGCTCAGTAATAATCTGTGTTAATATTAAACCATTAGCTGTGTGGTATACAGTGCTCCAAGGAAGGACTAGCCTGGTAAACAAAGGAGGGTAAAGCTGGAGATTTTTTCACCCTGAAATCTGTTTATTTAGGTCTATGTTTATAATCATTTTCTTTAATAAATACCTCTGTTTAGGAGGTGCTATTATGCAATATGCTTCAACAAATCAAGTATCAAATAAGTCCTGATGGCTGAAAAGTGTTTTATGAAGTGTCTAGTCTGTTATTTTTTTCCCCTCTCCTTTTCATTAAGTAATAGCAATATATGAAGTTATACACAGTGTATCCACATGCTACTATTCTTCCAAGATCTATCTAAACCCCATGCTTTCTCTGTGGCTTTAAAGCAGAAAAGCTAGAGATCCAGATTAGTTTGAATTTTCTACTTTACCAGAGTGTCCAGGATGAATGCAAATAACTCTTTATCATAACAGTGTGGTATGAATTTCATCTTTCTCTCTCATGGTTGTTTGTGGGGTTTGTTTTTGTTTGTTTTTTTGATTTGGGGTTTTTGTTTATTATGGTTTATTGGATGTGTGTGTGTGTGTTTGGGTTTGTTTGTTTTCTCCCCATAAGGTCAAGCTAGTCTCTTGCTTTGGCATGACAGGCACTATTTCCTTCACTCTATAAGGTTTCTATCTAAAATGAGTATCTAAGAAGTTCAATTTTTAATGCAATATGTAAAACAACTTCGACCAAAAGCATCAATTTTCCTTCCATATCCGGCCATGACTGCATCTCAGGATTTCTGTTTTTAAGACAAAATTTAAACTTACTTTCCTTATACAAGCAAATACATTTTGGGCTATGTCTGAAAATGTTGTGATCAAATAATATTCTAATATATTTGAAAGATTCACCTATTGGTCAGTCCTAATTTTGGCAGGGGATGGAGAGTGTGGGGAATAACTTTCTTTTCCATTAGATTAGTGTGAGTGATCTCCAGCAGCAAAAAGCCAGATATTTGAGTTGTGTACTTGGAGAAATTGAGAAAATGTTCTTTAATATTGGTAGTCATTTGAATTACACAGCCGGGAATGTCATGAGATTCAGAAAACTGAGTAACATGGATGTTAAATGTTTCCGTCATGTAAAGGATAATCACATAGTCTTGGGGTTGTGCCATATATTATAACTTACAGCATTTCACTACATTATATGGTCATGGCTCAAGCAAAATCCCCTCCATGTAACCCACCCTATGCTCTCTGTTTTAAAATGGATCTTCCCAGACTAAGAAAAGTCTGGGCTCACTTCAATAGGTACTTGTTAGTGTGGTTCAATGCTAAAATTTTCATCCTTATTACAAAGGAAATAACTGGTCATGAGCTGCATTTCCTGTTAAGATGTTTTGCATTGAGTCACCTTGATGTCCAGTATTTGACAGGTTAAGTGACTCTGACTTTACAGTCACCTGCCATAGCCAAAAGGACCTGATCTCCAAAAGGTGCCATGCGTTATCTTTTTAAAAGAAAAGGCAATGTTCAGATTTTTGTACTGGTCACAAACTGGTTTATAGCAGAAACATTTTACCTGGATATTTCATTCCACCTGCTTGCTTAATTGAATATTGAAAACTTAAAGGCAGGATTGACAGAGGTAAGCTACTCAACCAGCTTTCAGAATTCAATGTTATAGTGTATAATCTGGTTGCTAAAATAATTCTTGGGAATAAGATGTGGTTTTGTTAGTGAAGTGTTCTTGTGAGGAAAATATGGAGTTTTGCACAAAGAAAAAAGTAAAAATACCAAAGCCCTTTTTGTTGTTGTTTTAGTAGCACTGAGCAAATAAATGTTTAACATGGAAAGAAATATGGATAAGATTAAAGTAATTATTAACTAAACTAGTTTCACTGTAGGAACTTGATTGAATCCATTTGAGATTATGGCTTTCTGACCTCTTTTCACAGTGCGTTGTAGATTAAAATACAATGGAGCATTACTTGATCACCCAAGGATATGGTGAAAATAGGATTAGCGCAGGGTTTTGGGGGAAAATAACTGGTGCTCTGCAATTTGAGTGTTTAGACACTCAAAATGGGCTCATTAAATAAAAAGTTACCCAATAAGGGTGAATATTAAGTGGCTACCTTAAGTTATAATATAGCAATTACAATGATATTTTTTTAGAAAAGATATTTCATAGGTATATTTGAAGTTAATGAAAAATTGTGCTATCATTTTGTTTAGAAGTCAAGCGAGGAACTTGTGGGGAGCAGAATTGTCCAGGAATAGTCAGAGATCACAGGACAAGAATTGTCTCCTTAGTGTGCTTGGTCCAGTAGTTGATCATGAGGTTTCTAGGCTTAGCCAACCAAAGCAAGGGTTTTTAATTTGTATTTTCCTGGAGAAAATTTGTGCCACAGTCCATGTCACTAGCTTGATTTGTGTTCTTCCATCTCAAAATACAAAATAGGAGCGTGCACTCTCTTACAAACACAAAGGAGATTCTTCATTCTGGCTGCTATGCATGGAGACTCCAAGATTCCTTGGCTCGCACCCCCAGGAGCACAAAAACTCATGGGCAATCATAGAATAAATTACCGGGATTTTTGGCTGATTGATTTATGGTGGAAATGGCTGTTATGTATTTTTCAGTTTTTATTTCTTAGAACTGATTTCCTATGTTGCTTCTGCTTTTTATCCAGATAAAATTAAGCTTTTCAAGTAGAATTTTCCAAAATACTCTGTCAGTGACCCTCTGAATTTAGATACATATTTAAACACTACAGTTGCTTCTCTAAAGTGACTAAGGTGTTCTGTCTATATTTTAGGACCAGAACTACTGAGATCAGTGTCCTTCTTTTCCTCCTTGCATTTCTCTGACTTTGTGAAAGACCTTCAGCTGTATAGAAAGCCTGAAAAATTTGCTAGAGCTCTCTGAAGATCTGATTCACTTCATCCCAGGAGTGGATTGACTATTATTCATCCCAGCCCTGTTGTACTGATCTTTATGTCCCTTGATCTTTTTAGGGAACTGCTTTGAGTGATGCTCAGTCTATTTGGATTCTCAGACAACCATCGTGTATGAATATTGTTGCTCCTAGGAAGACTGCCTTTTAACCTTTGGAGTGGCAAACACAGTAGAAAGCTGCTGCAAAAATCTTGTAGAAAGGTGGAAACTTCATGGTGGTGGTTTTAATTTAATACATAGCAAAATTTGAAGCAGTGACTTTTCACAACTGTGACTGTAGAGTGTGGATCACTCTGAACATAAGACTGCCCTGAGAATTAGAACAGAGGATGAACATTGAGTCTGTGAAATATGTATCAGGAAATAGGGAAATCAGTGAGTTTGGGTTGGATGTTTTACTATTATTTAAGAAAGTTCCCTTTTGGAATCAAAGTAGCTGCTCTCTGAGGTTAAAAAAAGTGCACCTGGTTGGTTGCTTAAATGATAGGAACTATTGTTAAAGATACAAATCAACCACCAGGAAGTAACAAGTGAATTAATTCAAATTCTTTTCAATTAGGAGGTAGACTGCTCCATTCCAGGTAGACTGCTTTACTTTAACCTTGATTCCTCTTGTCCTGTCAATTTTCTCAGCATCAGCCAACTGCATTCCTGGGAAGTCATCCACTGCAATGGCCTTCCTAATCTTTATGTTTTAATATGTTTTCGTATATGTATATGTATGTATATAATATTTTTTGCTTGGAGCTTCAGTCAGGAGAAGTGGCAATCATAAACTGTTAATCTCAAGTTGAGTCCAAATCATCTCTACAGATGTACAGTGGAAAATCAAATAAGTATTCTACGGTTAATCTGCTCAAAAATGTGATATTATTTTTGACATATTTGGATCATAAGCAAGGCCTAGCCTGTGCAGCTAATAGAATTATAGTGAGGATATTGTATCTGCAATAGAGGGCAAATGCAGGCATTGTACAGCAAGAAACGTGTCCCGAATCACTAGTTTTGGGATAATCTTCAATTTCTGTTAAGATACTTTTACATTCATGCCCATTTACTGACCTTGAGTATCCTCTGGGGTTTGAGAGTGTCCATAAACAGCCACAAGCTATTCCACTCTTCGGCAGCAGGAGTTTTAGTGTGTATCTGATTAATCTCATGTAAATCATGGTGCGAGTGTCCACTCTTCTTGTCTAGAAAGTCTGGAGTACTCCTCTATTGCAGCATTAAATATCTGATGTAGTGATTTAACTTGGCAGATACACTAAACATAACTCTTTAGATTTCTGTCTTGAAGCAGTGGAAGCAGGTATATACCTGCAGTTCCTGCAAAAGCTTTCACAAACTTGGCTTCTTCCTGCAGGTACCACACTTGGAGTCCCAGTTTTCAGTTAAAAAACAAATTAAAATCACATGTACTGATTGCAGTACAGAGCAGCTTGAAAATATTATCTGACAGTTTCCAAGCAAGTGAATCTTGACCAATCTAGACCAGTCTTTTGGTCTACCTTATTATAGGGGGGGACAGACTATTGTAGGGGGTTTAGAGGTTTGATATGACTAATATTGATTTTTAAAAGCATAGGTTACATTAGTGTATGTGCGAAAGGACTTAAGTGGAGAGTCATGTTAAATTTTTGTCCCAGAGAGAGATATGTAAGGAGCACATTTGCTTTCCCCACTGATGTGTGCAGTGAGACATACTTTCCTATAGCAGTCAGCCAGTCGTGTCTATTAGCTCTGAATCTGCTTGGGGGATTAATATTATTGTTTTCTACCCCCAGCCCTCACACTTTCCAACTCTGCCATGTCCATCCCAGCTTGAGGATTTGGACAAGCCGCTTTTATTCTTTCCTGTTGGCAGTGAGTGCAATTCTTCCTGGAAGTGTGAGCCGTAGGAAGTCTGAAGAACAGCCTGTTCTCCTTTGCTGTAGTGTTATATAATAGGCTCCCGAGACCTCTGCCATCTCTGCAGTGAGAGGACCAGCCCAGTGCAGCCAGAGCAGTAACTGAGGAGCATGGGGGTAGAAAAGCACCCACCTATTTTGGAGGGGTTGGCAAATACCATTGTTATCCTGGTGCTGTCAGACAATATCTCTTTTTAATATCTTCATCAAATAATAGGCATATGCTAATGTACTTGGCAGTTAACAAAATAGATTGTCTCATAGTCTTTCACTTTTTCTTCCGGACATGGGGAGCTTAAAAATGTAAGAATGAAGGAGGAAAACAGCCAGATCTTAATAGCTGTCTACTGTCAATTCTTGCTGTCTTTCCATATCATCTGTGTGGCAAGGGAAGAAAGCAAAACACAGGACAAGTACTGAATTCTGCACTGGGCTTTATTTTGTTTTATTTTTGAGGGAGAAGTTGCTAGTTGTCAAAGGCATAAATGGGTCATGTAGCTGCTGCATCTTTAAAATAAAATTGTTGGCAGGCTTCCCTGCCTGCAGCGTAGTGCGCTGAATTTCAATGAAAATTGCCCAAATGTACAGAGCTCATAGGCAGTTCCGAATGCTGCAATATAAAATGCTGCAGCATACGTTTCTAGGCAACTTCCATGCCATTTGATTTGCTTGTTCATAAATCTTCTCTTAATCAAAGTACTATTATTGTTTTTCAGACTAATATCTAGATTCTGAATTGAGCAGCATTAATAATACTCTGTTTCGTCTTCCATACCCATACAGGAGATGACTGTTACTTCAAATATATAAAATACATTGTTCTGAAAACAGTCAATGTAAAGGGCAAAAACAAATCAGAAACCTATGGTTTTGAAAGAGTCTTTTGAAAGTGTCTTTTAACAAATCATTTTAACAGACAGATATGAAGACTTTGTGCTGCTCAGACTGTTGAGCATTTTCTTTACCCTTTGATTTTTTTAAGTGCTTCACACATGCCAAAGCTATCACAGATGTGAGACAGCAATATAGGATTATTGGATTATTGCTGTTTAACCAGCTTCCTGACTGGTTAACAACTGCATTTTAATGTTGGCATCGTTCCCCATGCTAACTAGCCATTAGTTTATTTCTACCATGTTACACTCCTATGATAGTACTGTGGCAGGTAATGTTGATAAACACACTTGCAAAATGTGTGGTCAAATCTAAGGCAACAGCTGAGATGGGATGAAATCTCAGAATCTCTCTTGGATTCACCACCAATATCTCCTGTTGGCATAAAGTGTAAGCATTAAGTCTTTCTTTTTCGGTATTTCTCCCACCAGCCTCAGACATTTTGTCTGTTCTTCATCCACGAACTGATCTTATCTAAATGTCTAGCATGAGTAGAAAGTTGTACAAAGTAAAGGAATAGAAGAATGATGTGTGTATGTGGCTGTCACTGGAGTCTGTGTATCATATTCTCCAAATATTAACGTTTCCATGTGTAATATTTAAAGGAGATGTTGACCACAGTTCAATCTAAATTAATCTCATTTATGTTTGTTTTGAAAACATGAGCTGTCTTGTCTTTCGTTCTTCCCTGTGGTTAATTTTCCCATATTTATCCTTGCTGGCTGATGGATGTCTGTGCTGGTTGTTTAATTGGCAGTTGGGTTCATTTAAGTTGATAGAAGACCTCATTCTGAAGGGAAGCCTGTTATCAAAATGCATTGGCTAATCTTATTAGGTGAAAGAGTTTTTGTTTAACTAGAAAATGATTAGACTGTATCTTCAGTATCTCTTCAAGAGTGACTATAGCTGATTGCTGTTCCTGGAGGCTCTTATAGTGTTTCCTGGGTCATGTAACTGAACAGAGAGGCAAAGGAAAATGATTTCCTCTGTTTGCAAGCGGTGAACTCTGTCTTGCTTCCCATGCTGAAACTGATGTATTGTTTTCTTTTCAAATATCGTTGGAATAAGCAATATGATGCAGTGCATGTTGGGAAGTATATATTTATATATATTTTTAATCCTCCCCCTAACTGAATCCATTCTGTTTTATTCCTCGCTGTGTCTGCAGCTGAAGTCATGTGGGTGGTACATCTGCTTTACACCAACACGACCATTTTACATAATTCATTCTGTGCAACCACAATGTCAGCTGCTAATCCAGGCTAATCCAGCGCTTCCCTGAAGAGCGGTATTAACAAATCTTGCTTCAGCATTTCCAGCTCAGCCCTTAACAGCCAGCACTCCACTGGACAGCATGTGGCGCACCGGCCTGGTGGGGTTTTTTGTATGTTTGCTTTTGTTTTAATACCTGTGCTCTCAGGAGATGCCTCCTAGCACTTGAGGAAAGGGAGCTCTCCTAAAAGGCAGTGAACACCTGAACATGTGGCCCTTAAGTAGAGCGAGCAAAAGCCAAGAGCTCAGAAATGAACCCATTCTTTCATTGTTGCAGGTCTTAGCACCTTTTTCTTGAAAATGACAGACTTAAAGCTGTTTTCTCTTTAAATCTGCTCTTACATCCTTTTTTTCTGCCTTTTTTTCCTCCTCCCTACCTATGCATTTATATAGCCCTACTTTCCTGGTATAGGCTTTGCATATCTTGACCCAGCCTGAAAAGAAAAATGGAACTTATTGCTTTTAATCTTCCTCTCCCTTTTTTTTTTTTTTGACAAATAATAGATGTTTAGGTTTGATTTTTGTCCTGAGACTACACTGGTGGAGACAAGGGCACAACCAGGTGTCTCCAGAGTCAAGAGAGCACAGCCTGATGTAAAGCTTTGCCATGGATCTGGATATGTACTATCTGCTGTCACAAGCAGTTCCAGGTTACGTTTTATGTGGCTTTGAATAGCATTTGGCCCAGGAACAGTCACAGGTGGTCTCCTGGAGGTGTCTCTGGTCCAGGCACTTAAGTACTTTGGAGCAAACTAGATGGAAAATCCATAAGTGTTTTCTCAGTGTTGCTGTTAGTAATCCTTACATCCATATGTGCTCTCTTTAAGACTTAGTACTGCTCGTACAGCCATGCTGATTTTAGTGCAGCTGCTTCAGACTGGAGAGGAGAAATGTTCTGTTCCTCTTCTGAAGTATTTGTTCTAAAACAGCAACAACAAATAACCCAAATGGCTTCATCGTCTCCGTTTTCTCCACGCTGTGCTGGGCAGAAGAGCAGCTAAGGCGTCTGCAGATGCAAAAATACACTTCTGGGACTTCTCCCTGCGGGAAACCATTGCTTCACAGAGGAATGATTTAAACAGCTGTAGTTTGTCTTGACAGCATATTTTCTTTACTCTCAGAGCTGCAAAATAACCTTTTTGCCAAAGTTACTCTCAGCTGTGAAAATCAGATGCTACAGTATATGCCCTTGCAGGTGTTGGGCATTTCTTGAAAGAGACAGACATGGGTGAAAATGGAGGGACAGTTTTGGGAAAAAAATTTCCTACAAGAAATCTCAACATCTGAATTTAAAAGGGGAAAAAATAAAATATGTAGCTCACCTGGAAACCAAGATAAAATTTACAGGGGAAAAAACACACTACAGGATTTGATCCAGAAATGCTGCTGTTTTGTTCCATGGAAGTTGCTGCCCAAGTGTTTTGTGCGCTTTCCAGTGTTTGAGGTTTTGTTTTTGTGCGTTTGGTTTGGGTTTTTTATTTTGGTGTGGGTTTTATTTGAGGGGTGTTGTTAAGTTTGGTTGGTTGTTTTTCCTTACCCCGTGATCACTTTTCTGCCACCCCAGGTATAATTTTCCTTTTCTCAGAATGGTTCATATTACCTATGATTGCACCAACAGTGTGTTACTTGTCAGCACTGAAATTCGGTTCAGACAAAAAAACAGCGGTGGGACTTTCAAGTTTTAAAATCACTAGACTTTGTTTTAACCTTTTTTAAAATAGAACAATGAAAATTCTTTATGCAAAAACACTTATGAGAAAAATTGCTCAAAAGACTTCATTTCTTTAGTGTAAAAATAGATTTAATGTGGCTGGCCAGCCAAGTAAGCAGACAGATGTGTTAGAAGGTACCACCTGTGGAGAGGAGGGAAACATCTGCAAGGATATTCTGTAAAGCGATGGGCCAAACCCAAAGACACTACCAGACCCAGGAGGTTTGAGGGTTTCGTGTTCTCTTAAATGTTTAGTTCAGATTCAAGTTCTGCCAGCCCCATCTCGGTTAAAGGATGGATGTGGCTTAAGAGCTGTCCCTTCCTCACCTTGTTTTCTGCTTATTGTTGTTTTGTGGTTTGGTTTTGTTTTGGTTGTGGTTTTTTTTCTTGCTACAATTAACATTTTCTATGTTCGTGTGACTCACTGGCAGCAAGTCAGTATCCTCATGTATCATGCAACCATTTAATTTAACATTTCCATCATATTTAATTCTTTTAACTTCTATGATACATTGATTTTGGGTGCTTTGTGAATCACTAAGTTCAGAAAAAGCTGATTATATCACCGTGTTGTACAACACAAAGTGGATTCTTAATTCTAGAGAGTTTTCACAGAACAGTGATGGTTCAGAGTGTTTCTGTTTGAGGAGATGGGTGTGTTACAGAGCTGGTATGGACCTGCACATTCTTTGATTGTGAGATTAATTTTGCTGTTACCTGTGTCACTTCATTGACTGAAGTCTTGTGTCCTAGTTAGTTTCCCTTTAAGTCAAATAGGATTGAGGAATCCAATTTCAGACTTACTATTGAAACCAGCTAGTGTGCCATGCTGGCTCAGGGTTGAATACTTGACTGGCAGTCACTGTGAGAAAACTTGGAGAAATGAAGGAGAACAAATGTTCTGAGTGCTCTGTCATGATTTCTTTAAACCCGGAAAACCTCTAATCCTGCCACATTTGTCTTACACTTTTTCTTCCTTCAAAAGATTTTCTGTGTTTTGAAGAATTTGTGGATATAATTTTAAAATTAAAGTGTTTCTTACCCTTCATGGTATTCAGAGCATCATGAGTTTGTCTCAGGCAAGCCCTATTTAATGCAGCATTTCCAGGCAGTACCGTACAGGGGCTCGCAACAGGTAAAGTACACCTGAAAGATTTCTGTGGTGGCAGCAACCCCACTCATCATTTTTCAGGTTTTCCTTAGTATTTTGTTGGGCTGGAACTCTAAACGGTTAATAATGTGCTTAGTTGTTTTGGACAGTTAAATAAGGTGTGATAATCAAAGCTGGTACATAGCAATGATATTTTTAGGTATGCTATTCCTTCAATAATGAGCTCAATTCTCCACAGCATTTCTCACTTCTAAAACTGCAGAAACACGCTGTATGTGTTGGACCACAAATAGCAGGTAGATTTTGATCAGTGTAGGATGACTTGCATCATTGCAGAGTCTCTAGATAGGCAGGATAAAAAAACCAAACCTGCGTTCATTCTGACTTCTGCACTGTTGACACATTTACCAGCCAGACTCAACTAAAATGAACCTTTATCAGTAGAGATGACTTGAAAGAAAAGCAGATCGCCCTGTGCCAGTGCAGTTTCTCCCTCTGACGTATGGATATTGGCTTTTAGGCAAACTGCCTACATGCAGTTCCTTTTCTATAGCTACACCTTTGCCTGTCTTGTCTGCTTAGGCTGAAAGCTTCTTGGGGCAGCGTTGGGCTGTGTATGCCCGTACCAGAGGGACGCTGACCTCGGTAAGAGCCTCGAGGTGCTGCTGTGACACAAACGCTGCTGCTGCTGCAGAGGGTTTGATGGGCAGGGAGAACATCTGGCTGGCACCTACTGCGTAAGGAGTCAGCCCCTCTCCTGCACCACGCTGCAGCTTGCTGGAGTTGAATTAAGGTTGTTTAGTTCTGGTATTTTAAAGGGAATTTTAGGCAAATAGATTGAAAAAGTTACTGAGGTAATTTGGCAGAGTTTTCTTGTTCCACTAGATTGCTTTTCTTGCTTTAAATTTTACTAATGAGCATCAGCAGAACTATTCTAGAGTAAATTCATAATACAGTAATATACAGTCTATAGGTTTCCAACTTAGTATCACCCACTTTTACTCAAGTATTTGCTCGCTGTCCATGTGTACAGTGGTTTCTTCTATCAAGTTCTTACTGTTTGCTGTGTTTTTAAATCAGGTCACTGCGGAGCAGAAAATTATTGCAGGGCTATGGCTTGAGCTCCCACTGTGTTCTCGCAGCAGCTCCGCTTCACAGCGTGTGTTTGGTTTATGTCCATTTTCAGCTTTGATTTCTTGTACTCTACAGCCTCCTCTGGCCTCAACCCTCTGCTCTTCTCCAGCTGAGTTACCATCACTTCTGGTGTGTGATTGAGAGTTTTAAAACCTAATTATACTTTAGTTTTAGAGCTTAAGGCTTTTTCTCTCTTTCACCTCAGGGCCCAGCAAGAGTCAGTGAACATGGGTTGACTTCTGAGGGTAAAGGCTGTAAGGTTTGCCCAAGAGGAGCAGCAGTTCATTAAATTCTATGTTTCTGGTTAGTTTCTGCTCATATTCTAATTTAATCCAAGAAACAGAAATGTGCAGTGAACACTGAAAATGCATTTTAAGATAGGGACTTAATGCTGAATATCAGAATTTTAGGTGCTGTTTCTTCAAAATTAACTTTTCAGCATGTGTTTTCATGGAGTTTATAAACTGACTTTAGAGCCACCTAGGCTTTTAGGAGTCCTACAGAGCATCCAAAGTAGTTAATAAAATACTGTCATCAGCTGGATTTATTGTTATTGGTATAGTAAAGTCTGGGAGTACTGTACAATAAGGTCAAAATAAGTAAATTTTCTTAAAGATATTTTTCTCACATTTGCATACTCTTGGTTTTTATACCAAATACCCTTAGTGCAGTGGGATTTATGCATATTCACTCTTTGGAGGTCTAGTCCCCCCCCCCCCCCCCCCCCCCCCCCCCAAAATGTGGAAAAGAACAGTTTTATTCATTTTAATGAACTCTTGATCAGAATTTAGATGGAAAACCTACTGTGCTGTAAGTAGAACTTACAGCTTGCCTATATTTAAGTTAACACTTAGCAAATTAACTTAGGGAATGCATACAGTGAAGTTTACCAAACCATTTCTTATATAGTATTTCATTTTAACAAGTAACCCAATACTGGATAATCCATCCCAGGAAATCTGCTTCCTTTACCTGCTTTTTAAAAGCACAGGCTTTTGAAAGGTTCAGTTATTAAAAAAAACAAACAAAAACCCACAACACCAAACCAAACCAACACAACGTAACAAAATCTTGGTAGTTTTTGTGAATGAAATTTGGGGAATAGGAAGGAGAATTGTTTTGCAGCATCATAAAAGATTCTCCTACTGTCTTGAAGCACTACTATCTGCTAATGCAGGCTGGAGAGCCTCTCAGCTATTGCCTTGCTGTGAAATACCTACCTAGTGCTTGCCTGTCTGTCTTCAGCTGTCCAAACATCTTTGTTTGCATCAACCTACTGAGACTTTTTAGATCCTTTTGGACAGATCATCCAAAAAATTCCTCTTTCAACACACATGCTGCCTTCTGGGACTGTCAGGGCTGAGCAAGACTTGCTTGCAGGTGTCCCTGTGGGTGATGCCGGCGTGGGGTGGAAAGCAGGAGGCTGTTTGTTCCTTCACTGCGTCTCCTGCTGAAATTGCGGGGGAGAGAGAGCCTGATTGAAAGCCCAGGGGTGAAAAATCTGTGGGTGGAGGGATGTGAAGCAAGTGCCATGAGAGACAGGACTGGATGCAGGATAATTCAGCACAAGAGAAAGGGGAAGGGAATGAGGAATTGAGTGGGTGAGGGGGAATGCAGGAGGGAGGGAGGAGAGTTGAGAGCATCTATGGGAGAAGGGGACAGAGGAGCCAGTGGTCTGGTAGATGGGAAGAGAAGACAGTTCAAAGCTGGGACTCTCCCATGAAAGACCCCACAGCAGGGTTTTTAACCACAGCAGTAATTGAGCCCTGATACCATAGTTACCCATTATGTGCAGGTTTTGTATGGGCAGCAGTGATCTTGTGTAGTCCCATGTAATGATTTATTTTGATTTCCTGCACTGCTGTCTTGTGTGTGGTGGTTGGTTTGGTTTTGGTGTTTTAGTTTTGTTTGTTTTTTAATTACAAAATAACATTCCAAACTAAACACATTAAATCTGCTTCATATTTTATAACACAAACATAATATCAATACTGTTGCAGAGAGAACCCAACACTATTTGGCAAGTGCTTTGCAAAATAAATCAGCCAGAACATGGCCTGCTCACCCCCATCACACAGTCTCAACACCCTAACTTCTCAGCAGGGTTTACCTCCTATATCTGCATTTCTTGTAGCTATTTGCAGGTTTAAAAATACTATTTGTGCTCTGCTAACTTCCAAACAAACTGTCGCCATCTCTCTCTAGAAAGGCAACAGAATGGCTCAGAAGGCAGGAGTCACATCCTGAGCACCTACGCCCACAGGCGCACACAGCAGCCCTGCATATACTTAAGCTGTCTCTAACACACATAATTTTCCTTATTACTAAGTACTTGTCTCTTCCCTTTTCAATGCCTCTAAAATAAGAGTTATACGAGCCTATGTGCACACAGTGAAGAAAGAGAGAGGGGAAAAACGTGCAGGAATTGGTTTGTCTGCTTCTAAATCCCTCAAATAGAAGTCTTGAGTGGTCGCTTCAGATTTGGGTCCAAATCCGAAGCCTGTGGAAGTTATCAGTTGCTAGTGGGGCACACAGAATATTTTGGAGACTGTCATCTATATTTCTAGATGTGAAGTATTTCTGTAATAAGTGTCACGTGGCACAGGCATCTCTCGAAAGAGATGCTTTCCAGTTCGCTATGCAAACTCCATCGTGTTTAGTTTTCTTCAGAAATGAAGGATGCGTTTTATTTAACCCATGCAAGCTAATAAGTTTTACATTTATTAAAAAAAAAATACTCATCACTGGTTTTTAGTTTTAATTTTCTGCTACATGCAGTAATACCACTAAATTGTTAAGGAATATAAATATTTCTTTTACTCTGTACCTTTACATCAAGTCCATCTGCTCTTCATAGCATGTGCTCTATCAAACCACAAGACGCTATGTATGATCTGTAGTTTCTTTTCTTGCATTTCTGTCAATCTAGAAAGCTGTAACAGTCTCCTTTGAGTTTAGAAGCTGTGTGTTTATGCTAATGTTAGCAACCGTCAACATCCTACAAGTTTTAAAGTTTCCTTGAGATATGCCACCTTGATTTTTATACAGTTTTTCCGGATTTATGTCTTAGTTTCTCACTGTTGAAATCAGGCCATGTATTTAATTAAGGTGATTTTTTTATTTTGTTCTTTACATGAGATATTATGCTACTTACAGATTTTGTTCTGTTGAAGAATAACATTCAAATATCCTTCCTTGGGATCACTTTGGTATTTTCATTTCCAGCTTAGACTAGCAAAGAAGGAGAATGCATGAAATCAAAGAAGTCATTAATTGTGGATTTGCAGAGCTCAACAGAAGTTTGTCTTTTAGTTGAACTTCAGTTTTGAAACTAAATGTTATGTAATCCAGCTGGGTAGTTTGTTCAGCTATGACACTTGAGAATACGTAAAAACCTTTCTCTTTAACCACCTTAAACCAACACCAACGTGGGGATCTTGCTATGATACAAACTATTGGTGAAATTGCATCAAAAGGCTAGGGAAAAAAGGAGTGATATTTCATGAAGCCTTGTGATTTTAATTCCTTCTCTCAAACCTGGATTTCCAGATGGCACAGGTACAGAGACAAAAAGAAATGACTGACTGCAAAATCTAGCCAAGGTCAAAGGGAAATTTCTTACCAGGCAAAGGCCGCTTTGGCTTGAGAAAAACTTAAGTGTTGTTTGTTTCCACAATCGATGTGACCATTTGATCTTAGGGGAGTTGTAATCCCAGCTCCTGTAGTGTCCCTCTCCTCCTAGTGAGCATTGCAGGTAAATGTGCCTGTCCAGCCTCAGGGAAAAAAGGGGCGGATCAGAGAGGTAAAGGGGGGGAAATAGGGAAATGCCACATTTGAGGCAATGTTCTGTTAATTTTTTTTTTCCTATTGAGTCAGCTGCTACATCAGGGATTTGTGTGCACAAAACATAATGAACAGAAGTGGATTGTTGTTAATAACAAACTGCATGAGGTCGAGCCTGCCTTTGAGTTATTTTGAGATGAATTAATCCTACATAAGTCAATTTCCAAAAATATCAGAGAAATGCAGTATATTAAACTTATTTACTTAAGTCACTTTCAGCCAGCTCGTAAGAGGCAGTGGAGGAAGGTACAAAGACAAATGCAATGAAACATTTCAATATTTCTATCCTTTAAACTTTCCATTTGGCAAAAAGTTCCGATAGTTTGTTTTTTGATCTTTGTTCAAGACAAAAACCAGATGTCAAAACATAATTACTTCCTTCCCAGTAACAGCTTACATTTTTTTATCAGCTTTAATGGCTTCGGGAAGTCTGATCTACTTCAGATAGGGTGCATTCCTGTCAAACAGATGAGAATAATACCTCGATTATCACCTTCGTTACTTTCTTATATATTTTTTGCCCTTCTCAAATATCCTTGCATTTGTATGTTCCCATAGTGACGCATTTTCTGGTAGGATTATTGCCCTCCTTCAGTAGGCTTTGGCATTGCAGAACGATAGTGGTGTCACAAATACTAGAATCCCTGAATGAAAAGGATTGGAAATGATCAGCAGATTAAAAATGTTCCCTTGAAGTTGACTCTGGTTTGAAGTAGTGGGGGAAAATATTTGCATAAATGAATTTTGAATAGATACTAAAAATAAGGAGCTGGTAAAGAAAATATAGCTTGTCTACATTATCATGCGATTTTAATTATGCAAGCGTTTATGTTCTTCGTGTATTTTGACTTAGGGCCATGTGAGACACATGAGTGCACTGTCACTCATGCAGAGTTAATTATAATTTGTCCATATAGGGGAAAAAAACCCTTGGGAAAATATGTTAACACTTTTCACTGACAGTAAACACTAGCTGTTGTTAGTCATTTGAGAAAATGATTCTTAGCAGACTATACAAACTCTGTAGTTCAAAGTCTTTGCTGAAAAGAGGTGTATCAGCACGTGGCTAGATCCACTACAGGAATAGATTCTAACGACTAAAGAACTGTATCCTTTTGTACCATAACATTTGTTTTTTCTTGCCCTTGAACAAGAGAATATATTTTGATCTGGTGTTTGGCAATCCAAGCCAGGTTATTTAAAAGAATATTCACTTGGAATGTGCTGACTGTAAAATGCTGTTTTTATAATAGTTACTTTTATACATTATTGTAAATAGAAATCTTTAGTTTCCCACATGCAATACAGATCCAGATTGTAAAGATTCTTTAGACTGCACCTCTGCTTTTCCCAAGTAAGTGGCAAATAAATAGTTGTCACTGACAAGTAGGGCAACAAATAGATAAAGCAAACGTGGATTCGGAGATCTATAATTTTTAATAATTTTTAAACTAACTACAAAATGTCAATCACTTCACAAACTGACAGGAGACAGAAGGAATTTCATATTACATGCTGTAAATGATATTTATCTCACAGTTTATCTAGAGTTCATTCATTTAGGTTTTTTTTTTTAATTATTTTTTAATTAAGTCAGCTACTAAACATCTCAGCGATTTGGTGTGCATAGCTCTAGGTAAGCAACAGAGAACTGTACCGATAACAAACCACATGGGGATAGCGACTAGTAAGAGAGAGCCTTATAAAAATTACATTTCTTTGCACCATTTCATATGGTAGTCGTTTCCTCCAAAAGATAGTCTTCAAAAGCAGCAGACAAACCCAATATATTACACTTATTTCTTTTTGTCTTTGACGTATTTTCAGCCAAGCTTTATTTGCTGGCAATGGCTAAATGGTGAGTGCCAAATCCCTCTTTTTTTCGTAATAAAAAAAATGATCATGATGAATAACTATATATATATCAACAAGAAAAAAGTGGCACAACTGCAAACTTGCTGGTATAACATAGTCCCAAAAAGAGTCCGAATACTGAGCATGCTTTTGTTGTCATTGTTGGTGTGCTACTGCCATGGGAAAATTCTTGTTTAAGTAGGAGTCTAAAAGTCTATTTATTCCTCATGCATAAATGCATAAATCACATCACTTTTTAGTGCAATGCTTGTTATAGTAATATAATTCCACATTGTCTAATCATGAAATCATAACAACAGATAATGGCAATGAAGAACTGAAGACAGCAGGTTTAAGTGCTCAAACATCATGATACCCAAAGACAGGAGCATGGCAGTAGCTCTGTGGAATGTCACAGTTTTACAAGAACAATACTGTATATTTAAAGGTTAACAGCACGTTTAGCATTCCAACAGTGTTGTCAATTCAGCAAACATCATTAAAAAAAATAAATGAGGAGAGGGGAAAAAAGGAATCCAAAACAGAAACAAAGAAAGGAAAAATCCCAAAAAACATCATAGTGAGCTATAGCCATCAAATCAGCACTATGTACAACCTTTGGAAAGAAAGATATCTAGAAAAAAATAATTACAAGTATCATTTTTGGAAAGCTGACAAACTACACAGGACAACATTTACAATGGGGCTGATATGTGCATGTGTGCAAACCTAGTAGGTAAATACCATGATAAAAGCATGAAGGTGCTGCCCTGTGGGACAGCATTAAAAGGAAATGCACTTCACTGCATTTACCCACTGCCCAGCATCTTTGTTGCACGCTGGTTGGCTTCATCAATCCTGGTTTTGTTGGAATCAGCCTAGAAGAACACAAAGGAAAGAAACAGATGAAGACAATGAGAACATCTACAGCACTTTATGGGCACTTCTCTAGTTTTGGCCAGGTTGGGGAAAAAAAAATAAGCTTGAAAACACTAGAGCGTTGCTTTTTATAGTGGTATTAGGGACCCAAAATGAAATTATGGATTTGCTGGTTTTGTGACACTTAGGTAGCCTCTGAGCAGAGCTTTTACGTCTGTATTTAGCTTCTCTGAACTTTTGTAAATGCTGTGCCAGGTCTGTGGCTGGTGCTACTGACAGGGTAAGCAGTATCGATGGTAATGGATGGCAGGATGAGAAATGATGATGTACACATGGATTTCACTGGTGAAAACCTTCAATGCTCTCTATGATTCAGTGGACCTGGACTCTGTTCTAATTTACATCACCAGCCACGCAATCAAAACCAGAATTTTGGTCAGTGTAGAGAATCACTGGAGCTGGTCTGATGTAGGGAATGCTGGCAGAGATAAATTTCTTTGAAAATACATCATTGTGAATCTCTTTGCTCTACATATTAAAGGAATGGAATGGGTGGGAGTGAGGCTATTCCTTTCTCTCAACAGCGTTCACCCGTGTAGTTGCAAGACAGAATAAACTCTCTCATTAGGCAGCAGAATAAACTCTCTCATTGGGCAACAGGAGTTAAGAAAAGGCAGGGATTCTACTGTTACTTGAAGCAATCAAACTAGAATTTAGTCCGGTGTAGGCTGGACCACTAACTTCACTTTCTTCCATGGGGTAGCACTTGCTCATGAAATATAATTTAAAAATAAATAAATAAAATGGCACCACTTGGGAGGCTTAGGAGTTGTCATCGAGTGGGAAGACACTTTGACCGTGGCTTTCTGTAGCTCTGCAGGAGTTAGTTTTGGAGACTAAAGACATTGTTTTAGCTGACAAATGTTGGTAAAGCTCCATTCCAGCCCACGTTGCTATGCCAACTTATGCTAGCAGGGGACTAGATAGAAAATGTTTTGAATTTTTGAAATCAGACCTGTGGGAAAGGTGACAATAGCGTTACTTCTTTAAAAGCATAGACTTAAGTAGCAACTTCTTTCTGTGGTGTGATGGCTGTGTTTTGTTAGCTTTGATGATTGTTCCCGCATCTCTAGGGTGTATCCAAATTGTGCAGATTTATTTTAGATCTCCAATTTGCAAAGACAGAACGGTGAAGCAACTTTCCCACACACACTTAAAAATCCTTTAAAAATGGCTACACTGATGTGCAATAAATCATTCTTAAATATATTGGGCTTTTCTCCATAATTGTTTTGGCAAATGCTATGTCAATATATATTTTTAGTACAGTACCATGTGCCAGATCCTCAACAAGCGTAAATCAGCATAACTACTCATTATAAGCCACACTCCTTTATTTTAGCCAGGAGTTGGACCTTGTCTATCACCGTTCAGTTTTGTGTACTTTTGCTAAAAGACTACCTAAAAAAAAAATTAATGGGTTTGGAAGCAGCTACATTTGTAATGAAATACATTAATATTAATTGAATATTGATGAAATGTAATATTGCTAAATAGGAATATTAAGGTCTAACTCTGGATGATGTTGCATCCAAGTCAGTGGGAGTCTTTGTGCAGACCTCACCTAGGTCAAGACTGAATGCTTTGAGCCCTTCCTACTTTCCTCCCAATTACTAATTATGGCTCATTTTAGAGCCAGAGTCTTCTGGTGATGATGTCTGGGCTGTCTGACCCACTTGTCACATCATCATTTTAGGTTTTGTCCCTTTCTCTCTGATCTGAGGGGAAGGATAAAGCCTTTTATTCATTGCTATCCTGGTCACTGTGGATAGACCAGATGACATCTCTGCATTATGAGATTGCTCTGGTTTGGATGCGTGCATCCGGTTTAACATAAATGCTGTAGGAGCATTTGGGTTACCTTTGTGATGCACCCCAGCTTTTGGAAAGCATGCCAGCCAAGGGTCTTTCTAATGATCATAATTGATCAAAAGCACAGTGCTCCTGGCTGGTCAGGAAAAGAAAACAACTCCAGCAATGCTGTATGCCCACCGACAGCTAGGGACAGTGGTCTGTTGGCATATTTAATTGCAAAATGGATGTGTATGCATTTGTGGTTTCAGTATTATCCAGCTAACCATTGTTTTTGTATTTTGTAGAGGGTTTTCCTAATATATTGTGTTTCTTTTTCTAGTATCTCATTACTGTGTGTCCTTACTCTGAGGAATCTGGCAGATTTTCCCTAAGACTGTAGACTGTCTTGTTTTTGTGCTGCTTTCAAGACGACTCCTCTGTGTATGCTACAAGCCCATCTTTCAGAAACATGTCACTGTTCTTTAGCCAAGGGCTCTGCCTGGGAGGCTGGATTTAATGAATCACATTACCCTGCAATGTCAGTTCTTTCTGTTGCTCTATGAAATGCCTAATTCCCTAAGAAGTCTGTGTGGATGTGGATGGCCAGTCCCTCAGTTTGCCAGCTGCTCCCAGCATGCACCGCCTACAGATTTGGACCATGTGCTTCGTGTGCACAAAGAGCCTGGTGAATGTTTTAAAAATCCAGATGTTTGCAAGCCTGAACTGAAGGGAGAGCAGTGCCTTGTGAGGCTCACTGGAGTTTGTGACAGTGTCCTGCAGGCACGGATAGGATGCAGCTGACTCCCATCCACAGGGCATGTCTCCTGCCACTATGTTATGTCATGAGCAGGGTAGCTGGTAAAATGTAATAGTGCATGTCCTCATACTTGCTCAGAGAAACTAAAATATGTCCTAGACTTCTTATTTAAATGTTTTATGATATAGGGCATAGAATCTTCCAGCCCTTTCTTGCAATGTAGATAGATGTGCAGTTTTGTAGTATTTTTCATATAAGTAGCAGTGGTAAATCCTTCTCCCTCTGCTCCTATTTTTCCCAGAAATATGAAATGCTCCAGAACGGCATCACAGCAATACTGTGCATTTTCCAATACAGTCAAACTAACAGATGCAGCGTTATAAACCCAAACTTTCAACTGACACAAAGCCATGTGCTCTACTGTGTTATGTGACTGTCTTTCTGTCAGAGACAAAAAGCCCACATTTAAGACAATGTATACTTCACCTAGTTCTCTCTGGAATCAAACTCCAATAGGGAAATCTACTGATAAATCCCTCAGTGCACTAATTTTTTTTCACCAGTCCCTGATGTAGTTAATTAACATGAAAAATAAGCGTGGGTGTCCTGCTCGTGTGAGAAGACTTGCACGTGTAAGAAGGCTCAGGAGTACAAGCTCTACCACTTAAGGTCAGAATTAACTCTAAGCTGCACATTTAAGTCCTTGGGTTAGATCCTCGGGTTGTGTAAATCTCAGCAGAAGTCAAACGTTGTATTGATTTTTACACCAGATGCAGATCTAGCCTCTTATCTCGCGTCAGCCTGGCTGTGCCTGTGCCTGGAGCTCTGCCAGTCCCAATGCAGATGGCTTGTAGATCTCGGGATCTGAGGGTGGCTGTGAGCTCCCAGCCGGGTTTGGAGGGTGCTGCTGTCTGCTTCAGAAATCTGCAATGCAGGTCTGGCCATGGAATGGTGCTCTCTGCCTTTTTAAATGGTGATTTTGCAATAGTAATGTTGAGCTTTTGTATTTCACTGGGGCTGTGTGTGGCCCATTTTTATGTCTCTCTCTAGATATAGATAAATATATATGCATACACCAAGAGAGCCAGTAGATCTGTCCTAATGTGTTTATAAGCAGGCAGCACAACAAGACTGGCTGCACTGTTACCGTATAGCAAAGTCTTGCTTAATAAATCCCCATCCTCTTTTGGGGACTGGCCCTTCAAATAGGTCATCCAACTTTGAATTGCTCTAGGAGTTTCCAAGGGAAGGAAAGTCCAGGAAGGTTTAAAACTTGCCAGGAAGTGCCAGGACATTCAGATCCAAGCCCCATGGCTCTCAGAGTGCTTTTTCTTTCCCAAAGCTGTCACAGAAGGTGCCTTGATCCGTGCTAAGGGGTCCTCTTGCCCACTGTTTTCTGATGAACCCATTAGCGTGGGATCAACCCAACCTGCACTGGAGGTTGCTGATGCTCCACAGCAGTGATCTCTGCTTTGGCCCAAGGATTTGGAAGGAGAACCAAGAGGATCTCTAGCAGCTATTTCTGTCTCTTGTCCTTCTCCAAGCTAAATAGAAACTGCAGCATGCACAGCCTGTTCTTGCAGAAGGGCAAACACAGCCCCTTTTGTGAGGTTCTCTTAGATATTTCAGCTCTTACCTTCTCCATGATCCTGTCAATCTGGCGATTCTGTGTGTCGATCTCGTTGCCCATGTCCAGGGCCATGTGACGCAAGTTGCCAATGATGCCGCTGACCTGCTCGAGGTTCTCATCCATTTCATTTTCCCGGGCATCGTTTGTTACCCTGTGAGCAAAAATCCAATTATTTAAAGCAGAGAGGATCCCCCTGAAACTCTGATTCACCTGAAACCTCCTCTTCACTTGTCACCTGAGAAGAATGCTGCTGTGCTCAGTTTTGAAGAAAAAGGATTAATAAGTAGCTAGCGTGAAAAACATTACATGCTTATTTTTTGGATGTTAGGATTAATTGTCTGGGTTCATCACTGCTCCATTTATACTGTTTGTGCCAGCTGCTTCTAGAAGTGTTGCTGTCTGAGCTTGTCTGCGCCACATGCTGCACCTCTCTGCTGGTCATGGTCCTCAAAGAGTGAAAGGTGCTTTGTTTGGACCTCTGTGTGATTAGAGTGCATGGCAGGTGCTGAAGAGTGGTGGAATTTAAATTATACCAGCTCCCCTCCGTGAACTACAGGTTGCTAATGGATACTGTCCAGTCCTCCTATACTGAAATATTAGGAAGGAGCTGCTTTAGCTGTGAAAATCCTGACCTAACATCCTATTTAATTAAATGTATTTTTGGTAAATGACAGAAGCAGCTTCTCTCAGATTTACTGGCTTTAGTAAAGATCCTTTGTCTCTCATTCTTAGCACTGTCTTTTTAATTTATTTTTTTGTTTGTTTTTAGAAGAAAAACCTTGCGCTTAAGCCAAGGCCCAGTTCTACGCTCCAGTGACTGGAGAGGCATGTGGTGACTGACACCGGGAAAAGCAAAGTCTGTCGGTCCCACTCAGAAAACTGCTACTTTGAGCCTCTCGTACAATTTGTGTTCCTGTAGGTGCCAAAAGGGTGCTGCAGGCTATTTGCAGGATAATAATGGCGCAGCATAACTTCCTTCACTGCTATTCTGTTATCGTGCCCCAGCATTTGCTTTGGTGGGGCTGCCATCCAGAAATTTAAAAAAGAAAATAAAAATAGTGAATGGCAGACCCAGCAAACTTAAATGGCAACTCCATGCGGCGCTCCAAATTGCATGACAGCATTGTTTCTATCGCACTGATTTTCCTTTATCACAGCAGCCAAAAAAATAAGTGGATAATAGTTTTTGGAAAGATAATTACTTATTAATCTGGTGTCCTTAATCTTCAGAGATCAAAGCTTTGCCTACTGGTATGCCTTTATCCATTCAGCTGATAGCATTGTCATCTAAATACATGCTTCATAAGTACTGTTAATCAGTAGGTACTTATTGCTGGATCCCTTTGTATTGCAGAAAGTTTGCAGTTTGGTTGCCATTAGTATTGCTGTGTGTTTCGAAGCAGCTTTTATTTGACTGCACAGGGGTTGCCACTAAGGCATCAGCGTTTCTCTGTACTTGTGGCTTTACAGCAGCTGAGGAATGGGTCAGCATTCCCCATTCAGCAAGGTTTTCTGGATAGTCACTCGCAGGGAAGTGGTGTACCTCTGTTAAAAATGTGCTTCAGGTTCTGTGCTTGACTTGGTGCTTTGGCAGGAAGCCTGAGGCTTTTTTCCTTTTGAAAAGAAAGGGATGCTGGATTCTTTGGTACATCCTCTGGCAAGGATGGGTAATGAGCACTGCGTATCTTGAGACACAATAATGATAAACTAGTGTTTATCTGACACTTAATTTCTGAGGCATTTGACAACTGTCATTAACAAGACCCATAATAAGCCCCCCAGGAAAAGCATGTTGTTCACACCAGGAGATGGAGTGCAGAGGACAGTGCCAACTGGCCGTGACAGTCTGCGACCTCACATTGCTGCTGTCAAGTAAATACACAGATATGATTTATATTTTATTATTGCCTAAATCTGGGTAGTCTCAAGGAGGAAGGCTTAGGGCCACGTTTTCAAGCATGTTCTGGTTCTCAGGGCTAAGAGTGCGACTTCCAGGATTTCTGGCAACATAACCATCCATTGCACTAGCTCGTGGAGGCACCCACAGTGCCATGGGAAGCCTTTGGTACCTGTCTTAATCGCTGTCAACCTAAATCCAAGCACCCAAAACTCGGTGGAAAACACTGGCTCCATTTCATTACCTAGCACTGTTGAAGGAGTTAATGAGCATCAAGAACTCATGACCATATGGGAGAAATCTAAATATATCAGTGAGGAGGAGAACAGAGAGAAAACAGTGGATAAAAAGGCTCACCTGCGGATAAAGCCACCACTGATGGCCATCTGCTCCCGTTCATCTACAACACGTGCAGGCTGGCTGGCTACAACACCATCCTGATTATTGCCCCAGGCTTTTTTGTAAGCATCACTTGATTTAAGCCTATGCAAAAAAGATGATGAGTAACAAAGCATCAAGTGGACAAGGACAAAAGCAAAACTCTTCTCCAAGCTAAAAGCTGAATCAAGCAAAATGAGTTTTCAGATAGAGGGTCATTCATTGTATACCGATATATCATAACCCTGAATAAAAGGAGGGGTTTGGTGTGGGTTGTTGGAATTTTTTTGCTGTTATTTTTTAATATTTTTTTTTGTTGGTTGTTTTTTACTGCCACAATGACTCTGATGGTCAGAGGTTTTGTTTCCAATAGGGTGAATTGCAATTGTCAAGTCTACAACACTGCACACAGATTTTTTGGATGTTGACTTAGTTTCCAGAAAGAAGGCAAAAAAAAAGGAAAAAGGAAAAAGAAAAAAAAAAAAGAAGAGAAGAAATACAGATCAGTAGAAAACATTACTTCATTTCAGTGACACATACATTTCGACATCAAACACAGAGAACATACTGGCAGACAGACATGAAAACAGAACTGCCGAGTATAGTGTGTACATCACATCACAGCAACACACCCTCGTAGAGAAAAACAGATTTAGCTCGATTTTAACATTGTGCCATGCAGGAGATTGGGATTCTATTGGTATTTTTTTAACACATATGTGGCATAATAGGCATTTAAAGCCACTAACCTTTCCCAAGGTGATTTGGGGATGATTTTATAATAAAATTCAAAGGGTTTGTTAGATTTTTCAAATAATATATCGGTACTTGAAAATAGTGATCATACATCGACAGTTGATGTACAAACCTTTGTCCACAGAGACAAAAAGTAAAATAGGCAGAAGTGAAATGAGTGCAGGAGAAAAGATACGAGCAATCTAGCATCAGAAAGGGAAATTTTTCTACATTTTTTGTTTCATGCACCAGCTACAGGCATGAATAAGAAGTGAAGCATTCTCACTAAGCACAGTTGCCCCAATAGTTCATCATACTCTTAATGCATCAGCAGTAACAGCCTTCACAATAAGCAAGACACAGGCAAAAATGGATCATCACTTCCTTCAGGACCTTTAAACCACAGGACTTTACAATAGCCTAGCAACTCATATTTGTTGTTTATGACAGTTACATGAGCTTTCTGAGAGCCATTTTTGACTGAGCTGCTGTGGATAAAAAATTAAAATCCGGGCATACCTTCAGTGGCAGATTAGCATGTGCAGCATATTTAGGGTTCCTGTCATTAGGGTTGTCAGATGAGATTGAGCAATTTAATGGGAGAGTGTGTTTGGGGTCTGTAGGTCTAAGTTCTCGATTTTATTCTGGAAATGGAGCAGTTTCCAACAAAGCTGTTGGGAACTGCAAATCTCCATAGTTTCCCTGTTCTTTGGTCAGTTCCAATCAGTCATATAAACAGCCCTGTGGCTTGGCTTTGGGGGGAGGAACTGAACGTGCTTCTAAGGGGTTTGGGAAACAACACGGCAAATCCATCTCTGGTGTTATGTTCTCTCCATGCCCTCTGAAGCAGCTCAGATTCTATTGAGCCTGAAGATTTGTTGCATACTCCACTACAGAATTAAAATGTAGATGAAAGAGGATCTTTCCTAGTGCTCTGTTTTGTTGCTTACTTCCTATTGAAGTTTATGAAGACTTGAAAAGATGACGGTCAGCTTGTTCGTTCTTAGTTTTCTGAACTATACATCAGCTTTGGCATTTCTAGAAATGAGTGGAAGTAGTTTTCTTGCTGCACATACATTTACAGGGTTTTGCCTGTTCTTTAGACCTGTACAACTTTGAGAATGTGAGAATCTCTGTGTTTGAGGTGAGTTATTTTATACACCTAGAACCTGATCTCTGTTTTCTTGTGGACTTCCCATTAAAGTCAACAGGTGGAGTCTGGGTCTGCTCATGCTCCATAGCAGTTGTCCTTTTGAATGCAGTCTGGTCAAAGTTTCATGCCATGGGCCTTTTAGGTCTCCTGAGAATGTAGGATCAAGCCTTACATTTTGGGAAGGCTCATGGAGTTGTATTTGCACTGTATATCAGAGTATAGTTCTGTGGGAAATGGTTAATCTATTTCAAATATATGGCATTCATCTATCACCAGCCAGAAGAGTATTAGGGGATCATGCTGATACTGGTGCCAAGAACTGTATGGATTTCTCTGTCTCCTACACTCCACTTCTCAGAATATCACCTTATTCATAGCACTTGAGTCCTGGCATAGTGATTCAAGGAACAGTCTTTGAAAACATTGTTCATCCATACTCTGAACAATTTGACTGGTTAGCAATGCTGATTTATGAAACCTGGCTGCAGACTGCAAAGTTCAGAATACTGCCTCAAAGCAGGGAACAGACACCTTTAAAAACGAATATCCCCCACGTGGAATGTAAGCAGTATCTTTCTGTTCTTGCATCTATTGATTTCAAAATACTTCAATCAGAGTGGAGCGGTAAATGTTTTAAGGCCACATGTTGGGTGTTAACCCCATCCATGCCGCAGGTTGGGCTGTCAGTTCTGAGCAGCCTTTCCTACAGTGCGGAATATTAAAGCTGCTCTACAAAATTGAAGATTCCTGCAAAACACGTGGGAATTTTTTTGTACTTCAAGGGTGAACTTTTCATATGGATGCTAAGCCAGGTTCCTCTAGGAGGAGCAAGCCAGGATACTGCTCCTCTTAGAGCTGCAACAGCTTTTAGGGTCTGGGAGATGTAAAGATTTTGCTGCACACTCCTGTACCTGCAGCTCTTCTGTGCTGGTTCCTCTGTATTAACGACTTGGTTCACAGGAGGAAAATTTATTTATTTATTTATTTATTTTTAAAGCTGAAGCAGTATCTGCATTGTGTCCCGAGGGAATTAACTTCAAAATAAATGGTGACTGATAAGGCAGAAACCCAGTCCTACAGTTCTGTTTTCTGGCAAAAATACCCACTGAACTCCATGATTTCTCTCTTTCCTTTGGTCTTGATAATCATGGCAGGATAGGACCCTGGCTGCGAACAAAGTATCTGTGCCACACAAACAGGGAGTATAATACTACAGAACCGCTGCACTCTGCTTTGTTTCCTACATGATCTCTGGACAACCATGTACAAATGTTTTTGCTATAACCTGGTTGCATGTCTGCTCACTGCATGCTGCATTTGCCATTCCTCAAGGACTTCTGGTTGGTCCACTTTGTCCCTTATTTCCTACACCCGCATAACCGCACGTCACATTTTCATTTGGCATTAAAAACAAGCTTGGCATTACTTGGAGGACGGTTTCGTTCAAGTGTGATGGCATGCAAGCAAGTTCGATGCATTTCAACATTTCTGCTTAGTGTACGTGCTACCCAAACAGGAGAAATTTGTCGTGTTCAGGTTTTCTCAAATTTGTTGCCTACGGCAGGATGAAAACCATTTCAAGTTGGGCTCCAATTGTGAAACGTCATGTCTCTTTCAAGATCTCATTAAGGACTATTGCTATTTGAACGATGAAAAAAGGTATGGTTTTCATCCATAATTTTGAGTAATGTTTATTATGACCTCTTCTGCTTTTTTTTCAGCTGTTTTGTTTATTAAACTTGTTCGTGAAAATACTTTTCAAATTTTAGGCTCTCCAGGAATAAGGTAGCCCCAGTGCTTTTGCTCACTGGAACTCAGTACACTTTGTGTAAAATGTTGAAACTTTTACCATTAAAAGGTGTCGACAGTGAAGCTTTCACTGCAGTATGCCTGATTTTAATGCATCTACAGTATTTCCCAGTCAGTTGTCTATGCTATGAGATGAATGCATTTGAACCAGAGTCGTTCTTTCTGCATGCCACATGCTCATCCTGCCCATGTGCCTAGCAAGGATGAGCTTCACAAGGCCTTTGGGATCAGCCTTAAGTGCTCAAAGAGATGAGGCAGGCAGCACCTACTTGTTACATGGACAGACACAAAGACCACAGAATTTTCCTAGGTCCGTCAAATTCTTTTCTGCTTCTTTCATGTCCTTATTGATTTGGTCCATTCCCTCTTCGATGCGTTCCAGTTGTTCTGATTAAACACAAGTATTTTATCCCCACAGAATGAAGCAGATGGAAAAGGACAAAGAAAAAAAAGACAAAAACTTCAGACATTCACTGTGACAAAAAACTGGACACCACATAGCAGAGCCGGTACCCAGTACCTACTTGTTACAAGGACATATGAAAAGGCCACAGCATTTCCCTAAATCTTTTAAATTTTTCTCGGCCTCCTTCATGTCTTGGTTGATATGGTTCATGCCTTCTTCAACACGATCGAGTTGTTCTGGTCAGGACAAAGGGATGACAGTGTGGAATGAATTGTATTTTTGTTTGTTTGCTTTTGTCTTCAACAGAACATGAAAAATGACCGTGTAGAACTGAATTAATAATGACATTACAATGCATTAATCTGAGCTGATGCATTGTTGGAAGGTTGTATGCCGCACTGGACACCGAAGATGGTTTTTACTAATATGGGAAGAGTGAAAGAAAGGAGGAAGATGTTTGAAATATATTAATTTAAACAAGATGTAATGATGTATAAATAGAAAGGAAGGGTTATAAAGTTTAGGATCTGGAAACATAATACAGTACATTCACTTACTAAAACACCAATGACATCCAAGAGAAAGAAAGATAAAACGTTATTATTTTGCATTTATCTATGTTAATACAAGACAAAAGGTGTCCTTCCATGGAAAATACTTCAGTTACTTACACTTACAAATCCCTTGGAATCAGGTGATTTTGGGCAGTATAACTGCTTTGATTAGTGGGTGACTGAGTGAGAAAGCTGGTAGTAGCAGAGATGGAGCGAGCTGTGAAGAGCCATGTTCAAGTACTCCTCTTTCCAGAGGCTGAGGAAATCGAGACCTGCCACGTTGATTGTCACTAGAGATTCATTTCTAATCTGTGTAAGGCCTCAGGGCCGGTTTTCTTTCTGGTGTGGGTGCTGCAAATCAGGAGTAACCCGCGTGAACACAGAGGAGTTACGACCAGCACAGGAGCCTGATGCTCACCGAAAGAGGACCATTTGCTATGGCACTTGTTATCTCTGTCCCCAAGGGATCTTAGGACAACAAGCATTGGTGACGACTCTTGTTTTCAGTGGGGTCACTTCTGCATTGCTCCAGGGTAAGTTATGAAGAACCAACCCAGTAACCAGCCATATAGAGACACTGTCTCTCCACTGGCATCAAACAGAATTTGGCTTATTGCCACCTAAGGCTGACGAGGATTTAAGGTTTTCTTAGTGACTTGGTAGCTCATAATTTAGTGTGTTAATTTCTTCACTATGAAAGCTGGGAAAAATGGCCTAGGGGAACAGAATGTCACAATGTCAAACACGAGTACATCCCTATTCCCCGTATTGAATACTAACACAGAAGTAAACCTGAGAGGAAAGGAACTAAGAGAGCACTGGTTACAGGAGAAATTTAATGTCATCCCTGATGTTAACTGAGCCCTGTGTTGAAGAAAAATAAAAAGGGGGGCATTTTAGGAAAAAAAAAAGCACGTACACGTTGACGTCAGTACAAGCCTCCTCTTCACTTCTTTAGGAATATGAATAGGCCTCATGTCTTTCTTACGTTTCTAATAACATTTCAAAGCTCTTTGCGGGGTTTGGATACGAAATTCCCATCTCATGTCTTTCTTACGTTTCTAATAACATTTCAAAGCTCTTTGGGGGGTTTGGATACCAAATTCCCATTAAATTTTATTTTATTTTATTAATTTTAGTGGAAAACAGGTATCTCACCCCTACGGGGCCTTGAAAATCCTGGCCTAAATTATTCAAGCTGAAACAATTCAAATATTGAACTTGTGCTCTTAGTCTAATTCCTGCACAAGGCTGGACTTTGGGAAGGAGAGGTGACACATTGGTATTGCCTGCTGCATCTGCGCTTCAGCCAACAGGTCTCATTCTCTCCAGCTGGATGTACCTGTCTCCTGATACCACAGGCATTATTGATCCCAAATCCAAGGATACATTTAGAGGATCAGCGTTACCTGGCAGTGCCTTCTAAAAGGGGCACATATAATGTGAGCAAAGGATTGGGAAACTAATAAGGAAACCTGAGAGAGACACTGCACAAGTTCTGCCAGATAAACTGCTGAGCCAAGAACCCAAAATATAAGGTTGGATTGTTTTAATGCACATTGTAATTTTACATTTTGGTTGGGAGGCTTTAGCAGAAGCTTTGGTTCATGTTTGTAGCCACAGATTGTATATCTCATCAGAAATGTGAGTATGTAGTAGAAGGTGACACTGCTCTAAGTGCTCCTGCTTCTCACTAACTCAGAGTCCTGCCTGCTCCTGCATAGTTGGGCAACACCAGCTCTTGCTCTATTCTGCCTGAACAAATTAGTGCTAAATGAAGAGTATATTTGACATGACCCAAAGACTTTCATTTAAATTATAGCTCTCTTCAGGAACCTGACTTAATTTATCCTGCTTCAGGATTTGTGTGTGATGCCTGTGCTTTTTCTGAATACACAAGGGATCCACAGCTAATTTATCTTCCATTAAAGGAAACCTCATCAATGTAAAAAGCCCATGTCATATTTGTAGCCCGGAAGTCTAGACAGCTGACTGCTGGTCCTAAAACCATTTGCTGATTGTTAATGTCATGGGCTGGATTGTTAACTGGTTTAAATTGGCATAGTTATGCTCGTTTCGTGGAGCAGCACCACTTTATACCTGTCAAAGATCTGGTCCCACAGGCAAGGAAATAGATTCCAACAACAATTATTGAAGCATAACTATTATCAAGAAATTAACATAATGAGGTCACTCTGGATTTGTTTTGATACAACTGATATTAAAATCTGGCCCAGAATGAATCATTGCTGCTAAGAAACCAGACGGCTAGCAAAAGGTTAATTTAATAATTTCATAGATCTTCTATATTCCAACTTTGCATATTGAATTAAAGGATTTATGGCAGACAGTCTGCTAGCATATACTGCCATGAATCTACGAAAGTTCACACCCACCACTGATCATGTCCCCTACCTCCCATTTATAGAAGCACTCCAAGGTCAGAGTTTAAGTTTGTTGCAGTATTCTTTGAATATACTACATCTACATATATGTTTAAATATCATATCACTATATGTGATATATAAGAGAATTGGCATTGTCTGGAAGCAGAATACACATCAGAAGCGTGTTTCATTGAGATTTTCCTCGTTTTTTTTTTTTCAGGAAGCTCTGCTAATTATTAGCCCTATTTGTATATTGATACCATTTTACGTCTGATAATGTCACTCCAATTCAAACACAGTGGTCATATATCTTCTTCAGAATCTTACAGCAAACTAATGGCATATCTTAGGATAGAGGCTAGTGTATTTTTACCTGTATCATTATACTTATGAATTCCTTCTGTATTAAAGCAATAGGCAATTGAGGGACCATAAACCGGTCCTGTGAGTTTTATGATAGCATTGTGGCCCTTTGCCAGTGGGTCTTTGCCAGGATTTTCCACAACAGCCCGGCAAATCTCCGAGAGGGAAGCTGTAGCAAGAGCATCGCTCAGCTGCTCCTGTGGTCTCTTGAGCAAACGTTGCTGCAAAATCATCTTAACACAGCATTGAATGGAGGACCAGGACAGGGCAAGTGTGCGGTTGCTCCACCTTTGCATCCCATCTGCTATTTATATTATAAATGTTCCTTGACTAGTGTCTAGGATCTGAGGCCTGGGCTTGAATGTCAGTTAATTGCATTTGGACAAGAGAACTTGCTCTTTTGCCTGGAGTATTGTGCAATGAAGTAATTTCCACCAAGGACAATTTTAATTTAGCAAAAAAAAAAAAGGACATCTAAGAACAAATTGTAATAATAATTGCATACAAGAGGGCTAAATTTGAAAGAGAGTCAGCAGATTACTTCCAATGATAGCCAAAGATCCCATTTTCCATAAAGCAGAATCATATTGGATTGAAGTACATTTCTAGGACAGGCTTTTCAGAAATCTTGAGTGTTGACCGAGCTCTGCTCTGAAAGGCATTACTGAGCACAGGTGTGAATGGAAGGAAGTTGGAAGGGAGAGCTTGTAAGCCCACATGTAGTTGTGCTAAAAGTAACAGTTACACAATGCACAACTTGTTTTTGCAGGGGCTTCATTTGTCTTTTGTTCTACACTACATTTCCAACATAATTAATGTCATTTTCCCTGTAGAATCTCAAAGTGTTGATAGTTACCTTTTTTATTTTTCGCTAATTAACAAAGCATTTCTGACTGTGATCAGCTCAGCTCATAGGTATTGTTGGAGTCCCTCTAGCAACTCTGCTTTTGGCATCTCACTGCCCATTGCTTTTCGTGGTAGCTGTTGAATAAGATATAAGCTGGGGAAGGACCCTGCACAAGGGGCTATAGTTTTGCTCTCTGATGCAAAGGAATTGAAATTATCTTTGTATTTACTACAGTTATTTCTCCAGTGCTATAGAAACAGATCAGCCACAACTCATACAAAACTGTAAAACTTGCAGCTCCTGCAAAAACTGTAGAGGTCAGCTGGCATGGGCACCACCAGGTGGTGTCAACCTTTTTGCTTTTACAGTTGCCCAGTTATTCCAAAGTTTTATCTCCATAGTTCAGCTCAGAGTATTGATCTGCTGGGTAGATGAAGCTGCTCCCCATCTTCATTGGCATTGCTCCTTCACATTTGCTGTTGGTGTGGTGAAGGGAGAACATTTCAGTTGCATTGCCATTTTCTTTGTGGCTTATCAAAGTCGTGGATGTGGCTCTATCTTGCCTTGGATGAAAAATGGCTGTGCTGCTACTGTTGTTATTGGAAAAGGTTTTCCCTTCCACCTCATTTTGAATACAAGAACAAAATTCTTTTGTAATAAACTGCATGAGGACATCATCATACCCAAAAACAAAGGTCCTTGGAGGTCCAAATCTCTCTGCCTCCTGATATGCCCAGGTGATGGGAGCTCCCTTAAAAGGATCAGAGCTACCACTCTGGGACCCCTGCTATGTCCGCAATTCAGGTTTATCTCTGTATCCCCACTTTGCAGTATCAGTTTCAATTCTACAGTCTTTTAACTAATATGCATCCAAATGTTAACATTTTTCTGAACTAGCATGTTTCACTAATGCTGGATAATCCTATGCAGCATCGCATTTTTAGTGTAAAATGGGAATATTTTATTTTAAAGCATTATCTACGTATCTATATTTAAATAAATAAGGTTGTTTGACTCAAGGCCAGGTTTTTAAAAATGTAAGTATTATGGATGCACATAATGTCCAGGAAAGACTTTCTCACCGATGGAAAAAAAATCTCAGCAAGGAGAATTTAACCTCTTAGCTCCTTCTTGTGGGTTCCACAGGGAAAGAACTCTGGTGAACTGGTTTGGGTGACATTACCTGGGTCAGAAAATGATAACCCTTGGTACTGCAGAGGGACCAGTTCAAAAGCCACCTCAGATTCCCAGTGACTTCAAAGGACACTGGAGGGAGGTCTCTAGTTTTTGTGACAGTCCCATCCTCTGTGAAACAGGAGTAATAAAAGCTCTTGTGAAGCTCCACATCTCTGTAGGGTCATAACAGGCTCTGTGCTCTGCTGCGCACCCAACTGTGCTGAGCGTTTGGGCAACAGGACCTAGTCAGCCTGGCTTTAACATAGAAATACCCACTATTGTAAAATTACACTGACTTCTTTCCTTTTATATTCCCAAAGGCATTTGCCTATTGATGTCAGAAAATGAGTTCTGCTTTGCGTTATTTAGATTGAGATCGGCTCAAAGAAGTTTTCCTTGTGAAGGTCTGTATAGCTTCAAGGCAAGCAATTTTGTAAGGAAACCTAGAAACAGAGCTTCAAGCAACTGCAGAGATTAGATATTCTGCTTGCCACCCACTGGAAAGATCAATGTCATGGGTTTTGTCTGTTTAACACCTAATAATCTTAAGTGACTTGTGCAGTCAGCTGAAAAGAGATCACATGGCAGTGTTAGCAAATTATTTCCTTAATCTTATAATCTGCTGAGACATCCATGAGTTGCACACATTGCACTAATTACAGAGGATTCAAAGTCATCATTAGCGTATTTTGCCCAATAGTATAGTAAGTTCTTTGTCGCTAAAATTAAAAAATATATATATCAGCAATTATTACGGCTGCATATCACTAAGATGGAAAAAAATTAAACATTTAGCATAGTACAGTGGTTACAATATTCCCACAATTTGTATTAGCGTTGTTAATAGCATTGTTTAGACTGTTTTCCTTGAGAAACCCCTACTGTATAGTCACAAGCTTAATTTACTGAACCACTTAAAGTATGACCATAACCAATTTAAAGAGGCTTTTAAATTGGCTGATTCTTTCATGAAAGTATCAACTAACCACATCTCTGGCCATACATTTCAGGTTTTACTGTCAGTGGGAGTTTAATACTGAGTTCCCCGAAGTCCAAAGAGATCAGCAGGACCAGTCTCAGCTCTTTGGCTCACACGGACAATCCTTCCTTGCTTGACTAGAGAGTCGGTCAGATAACCCATGTGCACAAAGGGTTTAGCAATAGTAGAACTCCAAAATAACAACAACAATAGCAACAAAAAATCAGGGATAAAACCCAAATGAAACCTCCAAACAATCTGTGGAAAAATAACAGTTAAATGACAGAAACATACTGTCCCAAGACAAGGGAAGTTACAGGAACCACTGAAGTTTCTGCTGATCTGTCTGTGAATCACACACCTGGGTATTTATAGATTTTGTCTGACAACATTCATAATTTATTTTAACTGTATAATTCACTTCTGAAACAAAACACATTATTTAGGCAGGTGCCATATCTGTTTCAACATAAGTGATTTCTGGCTTTCTGTATTCAGTGCTGGTTCTTCCACTGCGGCTATTCAGAAAAAAAAAATTCAAAGGCAACAAAATATTCTCTGTAATTTTTTTCTTGTCAAGACAAATTGATGCGACAAAATTTGGTTAGGTTGAATTATTTTCCCTCAAGGAGGAAATGGGAGGGGAGAATTAATAAGATGTAGGGGACAAGGGGCAATGGGATCAAGCTGGAACACAAGAGGTTCCACTTAAATTTGAGAAGAAACTTCTCAGTACTTCTTCTCAGTAAGGGTGACAGAGCACTGGAACAGGCTGCCCAGGGGGGTTGTGGAGTCTCCTTCTCTGGAGACATTCAAGACCCACCTGGACATGTTCCTGTGCAACCTCACTTAGGCGTTCCTGCTCCAGCAGGGGGATTGGACTAGATGATCTTTTGAGGTCCCTTCCAATCCAGAACATACTGTGATACTGTGATACTGTGATGTATATATAAAAGCAAATAGAAGAAAATACTTTCCGTTTAGGTTCTGTTATTACTTTTTTGTCCATTTTAGTGCCAGAGAGGCAGGGACTTTACAGATGAAAAGGGTCCATCAGGCTCTGCAGTGCATTTCCCAACAATGTTGTACCCTTGCCTATAATCGTTGTCTGGGCTCAATGAGCAGTATAGCATTACCTCTGTAGAAAACAATTCCTAGTGCAGTTTCGTATCATGTCACATAGTAAATAATAACAAGGGCTTTTTTGGGGGGGGGCGGGTTTGATTTAGAGTAGCAGAAATTTATAGTCTGTTGGTTTAACTTCTCTTTGGAGACACCATTTTGCTGGTGCTGTGGGTCTGCAGCAAATGAAGAATTATTAGTTGCAAAGGGGAAGGAAAAGAAGCTACCTGCTTCTTTGTAATATTATGAAGGGCAAAAATGTAATTTCCTGGAATGTGCTGAATATATTTAGCTCTGTCTTTGTCACTGTCATCCACAGACCCTTTGTCACTGTCATCTAAGCTTGAAAGCTCCTATATGGTCAATTGTAATAAGTTGTTTGTGTCATAGCTTTTAATGATAAATTTCTCTTATCCTCAGTGACATTTCTGTACAACAAGCAGCTGAATTTTACACAGGCTAAGCCTTTTTTACCTACTCTTTCATTGCATTTAAGGTATGCTTTTCACTTGTAGTTAAACAAGTGAGAAAATGACATAGCACCTGTGTAAATAATATTGGATTTTACACTTATGGAGGCAAATCTTCCTGTTGTGTAGCTGGTTCTTGACCCAAAGCTTGCTGAAAAAATGATGATTTGGAAGAATTCAGCCTGCAGCTCTCTTTAACATTAATGGGAAACATATCAAAAGAAATACAGACTATTATGCAGTTATTGTATGTTTCTCTAACAGACAACAAAGCCGAAGGCAAAGAGATTCCTGGGTTCTCATGCACAACCACACGTGTTTTATAGTCCTCATTTTCAGGATTGCACACAGTTAGTACAGTACGTTGAGAAGGGTTACACTTCCTTACTGAAGCAATCTGAACTTACCTCCTTGCTCATCCAACATAACCAAAGTCCTGATACCAGCATCTTTACTCTACATCCCAATAGTGGTAGCAAGGTAAGGAGAGAGAGGGGGAGAAGAAAGAGAGAGAGAGAAAGAGAGATCAGTGAGGGAACACTCAGCCCTAGGTACGGGACATAGGAAGGCAAAAGAAAAACAGTGAAAGGAATGACACAGTCCAAAGACCATATGTACCTGGACACTGGGTACTCTCAATTGTATCACCAATCCTTCAGGATTCACTGGGTTACTGAGCTACTGCAGAAAACACAAAGTCCTGGACTTTGAGATTAAAACAATCACTTTACACAAGGGTAGTTTCTAAAAAGAGAGGGTTCATCTCCCAGTTCTCTGAAGCAGGAGAAGGGAAGTAGGGGGTGTTGACATTGCAGGTTACGTTCATCCCACACGAGAAATTCCCAAGGAAAATAGATACGATATAAATGTGTTTGTTAAGGAGGCATAGTGGTTTGTATGTAGCCCTTGCAACACAGAAGTCAGAAAGCTTACCTACTTAGGAAATCCATTTTAAAGCAGGCTAATATTTAATAGGATTAAGCTACATTTTTTGGCTTGGAGATCTAATAGATATGGATTTGAGCCAAGTTTTAGTTCAGCCAAGAGACACCTTCAGCATCAATGGACTTCAGATCGAACTTGATGGCAGGGTTTTTAAAACTTCTACATGCTGATCCTACTCCTGCTTTTATGGAGGTTAATGGGACTCGTATCATCACCTTTGCTGGACACAGAGCTAGAGCAAAAGCAGAACAATTCTGAGCTCCCACCTGCCTAAATCAGCAGCAGGGCACTTTCACAAATAGCATTTTTGCATGCATTATCATCACACTGGGATGTGACCAGATGTCTCGGGTTTCTAGGTGCTGTGATACTAAGCTATATCACAGATCAGATTAGCTCCTTTTTAATTACGAAGGGAAAACTAGCTCCATTCTGCTTGGAGCAGTGATAACGTCTGTGAATAATTAATGGCCTGAATGATCTCCTGACTGTTGCATTTCAATAACAGATGAAGTAAAGTCCTCTGAGACTCATCAGCTTGCCAGGATGTGTGCAGCAGTAATATAGCTGCTTCCATGAACATAAAGCCATCCATACCCTTGTGAAGCACATGAAGTTGGTGGTGTTGATTTTGCAGAGGATGGGAGAGATGCCCGACATTGTACAGGAAGGTGAGGAACATAAACCTGGAGTCCTGACCTTCCTTTTTGCTTCTTCAGGCCACCCCACCCTCTCTTTGAGGCATGTTATGGACTTCATATTCTCCTTCCTCCCAGCTGCCCTGCTCACTGCCATCACGCATCTCTTTTTCTGGGATCAGCGAAGTGTCTGTGGCCGTCAGCTGCACTGCCCACATCAGCTCAGCTCCAAGCCCGACTGCCACACTCGAGGGCTGTCTGGCTCCTGCAGCTGGTGCTTCTCTGCTCTGCTTCAAGAGGATCCTGCTTGCTTCAAGAGGGATGCAAGATGCCTCTCGTTGTGCTCTCATCTGCCCCTCTCTACGCTCCCATTCTTGTCTTTAATGTCTGCGTCACTGTAGAAACTGGGAAAAACATCACATGTGTGCAGCCTGTTTCATTCCCCTCCTTTTTTTACTCTTTCTTCTTTTTTTTTTTTTTTAAATCCTTCCATGAGTTGCCAGGTGGAGAAAAAAAAAGCCTCCTCCCTCTCCCCACAGTCTTCTGTGCCCCACTGGCCCTGGGTCACCTACCTACCAGCTACCCGCTGCTGCTCTCTCGCCCTTCAAGCTCCTATTGTGTTTACTTAAGTCCCAGCCATCTTTTATTTTTGCAGCCTTTAGAAACTTAGGGTCCAAGGGGCATCTTCAATTTGCCTGTTTAGCATAAGGAAACACCGTTAATGATCTTAAGTTTTCTGTAGGGCAGGTGCCAGATTTACTAAGCATTGGATATGCAATAGCATTTTGTTGCACTCTTTCTACACCCCTGGCACCCAAGGATGTCTTACCCAAAAATATTTACATGTATTTTCAAAAACATGCCTCATGCAAACACAAGGATGCTCCTTAGGTCCTGAGTCATCTTGTGTCTGAGTAAATATGGTGTATTCTGACACGGAGCCCTTCTAAATATTGGACTCAGAAAACCCGCAATTGGTGGTATAATAGTTATTGGCTTTCAGTGAGTCAGACACAAATCAGACTGAGAAATGTTTGCTGCTCCTTAACCCTCTGACCTTATTTTCTTGGATTTTTTTAACATCTGAGCAAACTGCCTTCATGCAGCTAAGATGTCCAGTGACCTGAATAAGACCTGTTCTGAGAGAAGAATTCAGCAATTAGTCCTTATGGTTTGTATTTCATATTAAATCCTCGCACAGAGCAAAAGAGGTGCAATTTTCTTTTACTTACCTGACCATCAGTGCCATTTAATTTTATCAGGCAATACTCTTAAGAGCAGCCTGACACAGCATTGCTACTAATGTGAAAATATTAAAGGGTGTGCACTGAATGTATTTCTCTGCATCAGAGGCCTAATCCAAAGCATACCGAGGCTAATAAAAAGATGCTCACTGACAAAGACGAGGTGATTCAGACATCAAGTGACAATCTCCTTCTGTTCCAAGTTTCTATTAAGCATTAATTTTCAGCCTTTTCGCGAAAATTAACTCTGTAAAGCCAATTCTTTTAAAAAATCACATTTGGGCATTTAAAACAGACTCAGGCTTTCCTCAAAGTTCATTATTTCCATTGTGACTGATCTTTTAGCTCAAAACCAAACATGTCTGTAAGACAGAACTATTCTAAAAATGCCCTAATTGGAGCAGGAGAGAAACGCTCAGTAACTGACCTTCAGTGACAACACACTGAGGCATCTCTGGAAACTACAAAACCTTTTCATTTGCAGGAATATAGAGGAAGAAATGTGCCACACAAGTGTGTTTGGGGCCCAAACACAAACAACGTTGGCCTTTTCTGCATGAGAACAATCACAGAACCTCCCCTTGGTGTTGGTGAGGGCAGGTGCCAGCAAACACACTTGAACTGGTTGCTTAGAGAATGTGTAACAGGAGGTGACGAAAGTTGTGTTTGCAAAGTGCCAGTCAAAAATAACGTGTTTTAGAACAGCTGATCATCAACCTTGATAGCACACTCACAGGAGAGCCATGGTCATGGCAGGGGCCTGGTGACCATGCTTTGATTTGTGTTCCTGAGGGCTCAGGAAGCGTTCTGACCCAAATCCAGTGCTCACCAACCTCAATCGTATCCTACATGGAAGGCCATGAATGGGTAGAACTAGTGAGGTCCATCTTATTATGAAAATTTGTAATAATGGGATGCTTTCCCCAGTATTAGAGCCTTTCTTTCTTCCTGTGCTATGGAGGAATTAAGACCCTCCAGCCCTTGCGCAGGCAATCCTTTGTTTAGCTTGTTACAAAATAAGGATTCTCAAAAGATGGGATGCTTAGGGTAGTTCAGGCCAGAGGGAAGAAAACCAGATCTTTCGTAGGACCCTATAGACTTCATGGAGCACGTGCCACTGTAATCCAGCTCTCAAATTGGAAACAGCCTTCTCTCGCTGGAGTTACTTTTGGCTCTCCTTGTCTTCCTGTTGAACTTCAGAGGAGAATTTGGACTGCTGGATTTTGCCATGGTGCATCAAACATCTTACACTCTTGTCCTTTAGAAGAAAACAGCATAGCATGAATTGCTTTTGTTGAAGCATTGAACTGACAGCTCTGGAGTTCCTCTGTTTATCCATAAAGAAAGAATACTGGAGATGATAAAACATACCACTTTTCTCACACAGCCCTTGAGCATACTCAGCCCTGACTCTAAGAATGAGCAGGTCAGCTGGTGTGTCCTCTCAGACTGTGATTTCCAAGGAGACTGCTGTAGGTTGCCAACTGTTTTTCTGCAAAGATCTGCCCAATTTTGCATGCAAAGTGACCCCTTAGAGCAGGAGGCCATCACTTTCAACTTAAAAATTAATTACTTTGGGTGAAACAGCACCACAGTTTATGAAAGTTGATGTCCTTCAGCCTTTCAGTTGCATTAAGCTCTAATGTTTAGATAAAAGCAAACCAACAAGTAGCACTGGTTTGGGTTCAACAAGCTTTCTATGAAGCTCGTTCTCCACTGGACCACCAGCTAAGCTACTTGTCAGTAAGCCAGAATACGCGATTTTAAAACTCTGGGCTTAGTTCAGCTTTTAGATACCTAATTCTACCAGTGTTTCGGTGAAGCCAGTTTAACAGCATGTCTGGGAACCCTTTTGGAGGATTTAATACACACTATTTTTGATCTTCTGCAACAGCTTTTTAAACTTTTTTTTATGAGGCTCTCAGAACAATTCAGCAACAAAACATTCACTGAAATTTGCCTAGCACTTCAGAGGAGAAATGCATCGCCGTGTCATTTCTTATTATTATTGTTGTTACGTCACTTAATTTCCCGAGATGGGAATAACACTAGGAAGCGAATTGGGATGATTTCTCAAAGGGTCCATCAGTCCCTCCAGCAACACAGTGTGTTGCATCCTATCCACGCCTGCTACAAAAGGCAGGTACTCCAACTTCGGTTTAACCTGAGGGGTGATTTTCATAACAGTGTAAGTGAATGACTTATCAGGCAATCCAAATCACTTTCTCTGCATTTCAGGACATACCCTGAAAAATGGATATACACTCTCAGTTATGTGAGGAACACACAAATTTCCACTTCAATGAATAATTTTGTTTTAATCAATATGGATTATAGAGTTTGTTTTGAATAAATTAATGCAGACAATTCTGTAGCAGGAGAGGCTGACATTGCTAGCACTTCCCAGAGACACTAAAGAGAAGTGTCAACACCCTAAAGACAAAAATGTGGTCCAAGAAACATTTTTTAGTCATCCATAGTAACGCATTTCCTCAGCTCCTGCTCCAAGTTCTGTCACCCCATTAACGCTGGAATGTCTATCCGTGCATGATTAAAGAGCCACGTTACTTCTCAGCCTATTAATTCACCCTGTGGTTCAGATCCTCAGCTGATCCGAATCTGTGAACCCCCACGCAAATCCTGTGTGCCCTGTTTTCATCTAATGTGATGACCCTGACTCCAGTGCTACCCTGCTGGTTTACATAGATGAAGGGGTCTAATCCTGCGTAGGAAAAAACAAGGCGAGAATTATGAATCTCCTTCCCCTGTGCCAGATATATATTTCTGTAGAATTATGCAGATTAAAACACTTTTCTTAGTAGAACCACTCCAATAGCTAATGATGTCAAGGGAATTTTTCAAATTTGCTTTGACAAGCTTCAGACCAAACTCTAAATTAATAGAATATTTCTTATTTTATTCCTCAGACTAAGGAATGTTTGACTATGATAATAATGTATTGGGAAACTTGTTTCCCAATCATGAATGAAGTTAGTAAAGTGGCATACTGTGTGTTCAGTGTCCGGTGTAGAGCAACATCATGAGGTTATCAAACATTTATAGCTTACCATTTCAGCTTTGAAATGTTAATAAACTTGACTGCAACCCCCCTCCCCCCCAGCATTTGAGAGGAGAAGATAGTCCTGTTTGGATATAAATGTACAAACCAGACCTTTTGTCTGTACATGTTGTTAAGTGCTTTCTTGCTGGGCTTTTTGCAGTACTGATCTTGTTGGTATTTTTTTCCCTTGCTGCATCATAGCCAGAAACCATCTTGTTTTTTCCCCACCCTACAATGACTGATTTTCTTTAAAGGCCATGGTGCTGCCACTGGAGGATGGTAGTACACTCACTGCTTTTCCCTTGCATGCCTTATTCTACACTTCATAAAGCTGGCTCAGAGGTAAAAAACTTGAAGAAGAAAATAAGATGGTCAGCTGACAACTGTGTATTTAGTCTCACTTCTTCTGCCTCACTTTGTTTTTATGTTTTGGCCCAAACATTGCACAGCACCATCGCAAAATACAGGTATAGTTTTCCTCATGAACGTTCCCTGGGAAAAGCACCAGGGCTCAGTCTCCAAACTCAGCCTAGTCTTCTTGGGCAAGGAGAGCACGGTCCTTTGGGGACACTGGTTTTGTCCCCCAGGCTATGACCTACATATTAAGGATGCATTGTACTGCTATAGGGCCTCCCTGGGTGGACAACACTCTTCTGTCCCAGAGTGGAACCAGGTCCGTCTGTTTATTCTGTATCTTCCTAGTATCTAACAGAGCAAAGCCAACCATGACAGGAATCCATATATATATATGTGTGTGTGTGTGTGTATATATATATATACACACACACACACATATATATACGTATAAATAACACTTAAGCATGGAGGCATCCTTTTCCTGGGTAAGGAATAACAGATTTGCTGTGTCAAAAGAATGGAGTAAAAGGCATTCATTCACTAAGTAAGAATATCCTCCATCTCTACCCACCAGACAGGTTCTGCTAAGCAAGGGAGTCTAATTGGATTTTTTGGTCTATTAGATCAGAGCAGCACAAGTTCAATTTCAAAGACACTCACAGTTTGTCTTTTCAGTATAAAGTCTCTCACTCCCTAAATGCTGCATTCTTTTAAAAGTACCTAGGAAATGGAGTAATCAGCCACCTGTTCAGACTGTAGAAGAATTTTAAAGGTTTTTTGTAGTCAGATTAGTGAAAATAATATTCAGCTCATTGTAGAAGAATTCCCTTGACTGCTCCGTGTGAGTTTTAGAAACTTCTCTATTTGGACAGGAAGATATTGTAGCATCTGAATAAAAGGCAGGTCCAGAGAGATGCTGAGCTCTTCCAAGAAGCACTAGAGTAGTACGTAAATTCATTGGCAAATTCAGCAGTCCCAGTTCTCCTCCCACTTTGCCATTTGCCACGATTTAATACTGAAATCCCAGTGGCATTCACAATATGCTGGTTCAATATGTTAGGAAGACTCGAGCAGTGCATAGGTCACACAAATACGGCTCAGGAGAGACAGGGCTGATATTTACTGATGGTTTGGCCCTGAGCAAATCACTTCCCTTTCCTGCTCCTCTCTTTCTTCCCACTCATCATCTGCCTTGTTTATTTAGATCACAGGCATTTTGGGGTAGCAGGCTCTCTTGCTTTGCATTTGTGGAGGTACCCATATGACACTCTCTTCCATGTCATTGAACTGATTTCAGCAGGAGCTGCATCCAGCGTAGAGTTGACATGAAGTGATGGTTAGACATGACATGTCCAGGGAATTGAACAGCAAAAAGGGACAGATTGCTCATGAGACAGGAGCACGTTTCGACTGCACGAGGCCCAGATCTGAAGTGTTTGTGGAGGAGACACGATACTGACTGCACTCAATGACCCATCTGTCTGTCTATCTGTACACGGAAATTTAATTTTGTCTCCACTGAACTCCATTGATCTCCACAGTCGTGACTGATTTCAAGGCCATGAAGCCTACGGCTGGGCTTGTACTTGCTCCTGAATGTGGGACCTGATGTAATTTTCTTCCCGTTGTCTCTGTTGGAGACTCCTCCGGTTGTCAGGAGTACTGGGACTGTCAGTGCTGATGACCCTGATTAAAAATGTCACCAGCTCCAGAGCCAAGGCTCGCTCGGTGTCTGAAAATAATACGTCCTGTCAGGCGGGAGCAAAGTTTTCTACCACCTGATGGAGGAACACTCTGAACTGAACTGAGTTTGGGAATTTTTGACTTTTAAACCCCTTTGTTATGAAAAGGGTGAAATTAAGCCTGACTTAATTGTTTTTTCCCTTTGGGGAGTGACTCCTCCAGGCAAGACTGAGCCTGGGTTGCCTTCATCAGCACCGTGGAAAAACAGAGAACTTCCTTCTCCAGAGCTGTTGATCTAGGACATCTCGTGAGCCTGGAAATCCTAATAAATGTTTGAGAGATACATAAAGAAGTGGCTGTGGCTACTGATGCTCTGTAAATAGCTGCAAGTGTTCATGGGGAGGGAAGTGTTTTAAGACAACGGGGTAAACAGACCAAGGGCCTTTCTCACTGTTGCCACTTGCAGTTTTATGTCAAGAACATCAGAGCTGTGCTGTCATGATGCTCCAGGAGCTCTGCAGCAAACTCAGCCACTTGTCCTTGACTCCAAGTCACATTCAGAGCCTGTTCTCTTGGTTTGTCTCAAGTAGCCTGTCTCGATGGACACTCAGGTGTAGGCAAAATAGTGCCAGAGCAGCTGGTCTGTATTGTGACACTTGGCAAAGGGGACACAGTGTCTTGAATGATCCTTGTAAGGGGGGACAGAGTGGCATGTGAAGCCATGGCCATGCCCTAGCAATGTGAGTTAAAAAAAGAACAATTCCAGTGTCAGACTCTTCATCACTTTTTCTGACAACAGAAGTGCTAATAAAATGCAGGTTCTTACCTCTTCAACAAGCTGCAGCATTCGACGGGTGCTCTCAAGGGACTGAAAAAAAAAGAGAGGAAAAAAACAGTTAGATTTGGCAAGATACAGTTTCCAACGCTAATGCACAGGCTCATGCTGACAGTACGCTTTTCCTACGCTCTTTGCCTTCTCTGGAAATCAGGCCACCAGCAGGGTACTGGTGATCTCTTCATCTTCAGCTCTCTGTCAGGGTTTGCTAATGCAGCAGTTCCCACCGCATCTCGAAGACGCTGCCGTCTCTGAGGCTTGTGCTCCCCTCGCTCGCACATTGCGGCAGTAGCGCTTGGAACAGCTGGTGTTCCACTTTAAAAATAAAGTCTGTGGTTTTCAGCTAAGACGTTTCAAGACCTTGTTGGTGACTTTTAACATTTCATAGGTTTGGCAAACTGAAGGGGTCCTCAGAAAATACTAAATTGCTGCTTTTTGCTCTGAGGCCAGTCGAATTGATGCGGGCTTTAATGCCTAAACCAAACTCACGATCAATAAATGGCTTAATCTACACTAAAGACGACATTATATTTTGCCCTGGCTCATTTCTTTTCCATCTCTGCTTTCAGTGTAAAGCTGACAGAAAACAGAATCAGCCTTAGACATCCTCTGCCGGATCAGCTCCTATTTCTGGATGTGTCTCTCATGCCAACCCCAACCCCAAGTTTCCAGTTTAGCGCTCGGTCTCACTTCATCGGCAAGCTGGTCGGCACGCCGTTGCATTTCTTCCAACTCATTGCGCATATCAGCGTCTTCCGCCATTTTAGCTGTGGGGGTGTTTGTGGAAGCTGCAGATCAAGGATTTGTACTCAGCTGCTCGTGAGCCTGGAAGACAGTGAAAAGGGAAAGAAACAGTGCGGTTAGGCTGCCCGACTCACTGAACTGTGCTTAAATGTCAGTCTCACAAAAGTGCTTTTACTACATGTGCGCTCTCACCCAAACTCTTTTGTCCTAGATAACAATTCCTATATGGTAGAGAGCACATCTTACGTAGTAGAGAGTAGAGGATTGTTCAAGGTGGTGCTTTATTTCTGTATTATTAATCACTCTCGAAGAACAAGGATGCATCCTTGTCGTGTTCTTTGAGGAAAAGCCTTTCTTTTTTCTTAACCTTTCCAATGCTATTCATATCAAAGCTGGAGACTCGGGAGGTGTTACTTGCTACCAGAAACAGTCTTGAGGCCCATTCATTCTTCTCTAGAATTAAAAGCCTTAACACGAAGGAGGTCAAGGTCAAGCCTATGCCCCTCATGTCCTATATTTCAGCTGCATTGCTTTGGGGGCTGGATGCTTAGCTAATACATCTGCAATGAAATTAAAGGCAATGAAACGAAAGGCAAAGAAACTTTGCAGATTCGTATCAGCTAATGACTTGTCCACCATGTTCAGACTCTGAAATAATATTTACAACTAGGCTGGGAGAAGTTGTCTACCTGGGAGAATCCTTCATTTTGGGGAAGCGATGGCAGGACCTGATATTTTCAACTTCTCCTCAAAATGGGTCAAATTCTGAACGTCGTTATCCCTCTCAATACAGAACAATGCCACTGAGCTCATCCTAACCAGACATCAGGATGTAGCCCATTAATCCTCATTTGGGTAGGGTTTCTTTTTTGTTATAAATTTGAGCCAGCTCTGATTACTGAGCATGACTTGATTAAGAAAGGCGGGTCCTCCTACCATCTGTCAGGTCTTTATAACAAAAACACTGGCTTATTTCTCTGCTTGATTCAAGCACGGCACATTGCAAATTACTGCTCACTGAATGTTAGATTTGTTCATTGCAGGAGAACCTAATCCCAGGTGCGGAGGAGGTGGGGAAGTTGCGAGGGGCTGCAAATAAACAGCCATAAAGCACATGCCGTCATGCTCGATTACAGAAAGAGGACAAAGCAGCCTCTTTCAGCAAACATTCTGTAAGAAGGCAAAACCCAGGGGCTATTTTCTGTCCTGTCTTTGCGATACGTGCAGCTTTATAAAATGAGAGAAGTCAGGGCAGAGCTTGGCTCTAAAATTTTAACAATAATAACTCGGTTTAAATGGAAGTTTTTATCTGTTGGAAATTAATCTGTTCCTCACTTTGACAGCGCTCACTGTGAGGACAAGAGGAGGGTGGGCTGAACAGGTACAGCTGAGGGGCAGGGAGATTTTCAAGTTCACACCCTGTTTGTGTAGAAACTTATAAGGAAAGGAGACAGCTCCTTCCATTCTTCTGCAGCTTCAACAACAGATTTGCCATTTTTCTTATCTAAGAGAGAATATGTGACCTTCATGCTTCTGCATTAGCTGTGCCCTCGCTTGTGGTTGCTTTTCCTCTTTGAAGCTACAGCAGGAAGAAATCCATCTCCAAGAGTCAGCCCTGCAGCTACTGGCACAGCATCTTACTTTCATCACTGAGCACATCACCACATCCTTGTCAGAGGGAGACTGACATTTCGTGATGGGTCACACAAGGTTTAGGAGCCCAAATGTGTATGCTGGAAGAGAAGCCCACCCGCTTCTGCCAGCTGCGTGGCCACAGCGATACGAAGGACCAAGCTTAAGCAACTCATCTGCAGACCCAGCTGATGCAAACACAGGGTTTAATTTCACGGCTGATATTCAGACTGATATCAGGCCCTTCAAGGATGCTCATAAACAGCAGTAAATACTCTTTACGAAACAATGGCACACTCTGAGGATTAGGAGGAAAAGATGAACCAGGAATTGGTCTTTTCTTGAAGGACACATGAGAGTGCAGCTAAACTCTCAAGGCCACCCCAACCCTCCCGCTTTTGCATCTGTGTGGCCTTTTGGGGCACATCGTGCAGCTCCAGGAAGACACTGCTCCTGATCAGCAAATAGAACATGATTGGCTGAGGTAAAAACAAGTTATTTCAGTAAAGATCTACTCTCCAAACTTCTGTCCCACTTGGCACAGGCTGGCACTAGCACTGGTCACTGCTTCACAGATAGTGTTTTTTTTCCCAGATCGAGACAAAACTCAGCGTTTAAATATTTTTGTCACAGCCTCTGTGACAGAATACCAGGATCAAGTCTGTGCACCTACTTTTATAGTATCTAGTTAAAATATTCTCCTCTGCCTGGATCCCTCACTACACTTGTGCTGACAGAATAGCTAAACTGAGCTTTAGCAAAAATCAAGACAATTTAGATGGGACTTTAGGAGTCATCTCATTGGTATATACATCTAACTGTGAGGGGAAGGAACCTGGTTCTGTGCTAAGTCTGTACAGTAGCATCTCACTACCTGTAAAGTGGGTGATGATGCATCAGTGAGAGAATGGGATTTGGTTCAGTCTCCAAGCACATCCAGTGTGAGCTGAATGATTTCAGATGTGTAAGCGAGTGAAGGTGACATGAGTGCTTCTACTGACAATAATGAATAATGCAGTCTGTTTGTCAGTCAGATAATAAAAACTGCACAGAAAATTCAGTTCTCAAGTAGATTCCAGCCTGACTCTTGATCTTTTACTTATTAATTTTTTATCATGAGCCAGCAGTGGTATTGGGTGGTGCAAAAAGACAAATAGAGTGGAGAAATGGAGAAACGTTGCGATTTTTCTTAAGAGTTCTCAGTTAGGCAGAGCCATCAGTTGGCATCTTAATGGCAAACGCATCCTATTTTGCATGAAGCTAAAAAAAAAGATCAGAGGTTGTAACCAGGGAGATGTTTTGTAGCAAGTGATTGAACTTGACAGGTTTATTGAGATTGTTTGGTATTTGTGAAGTACTTGGAATGGATTGAGAAACAGCAAAAAGCATTCTTCCAGACAAGTCATTTTACATCAAGTTTTAGTCATAAACAAAAGTGCCCCGCAGCAGCGCTGATTCAACTTTATCTACAAGAAAACTGTGCACAAGAATCAATAAAGGTTACTGATTTCCACACAGTATGATAAACCATATGCATTTTGAAGATGACTGGGAATGGGTTTAAATTTTTTGCAGGTTTTGCAGTTTAAAATGGGGAGTAGGATAGATTAGAGAGAGGATTTTCCTTGAAAAGGCCCATTTAGACTGAAATTCCATTCCAGTGTCATGGATTTCCAACAACAAGCCCAATAAATCTTCATTGTAGAGAGCAGATTTATACATTTTAAAGGGAATTATTTATCCAGAGTACAAAGAGTCTTCCCTCTATGGTGTTTCTTAGAAACACTTATATATAGCACTCTTGATGTATAAAAACATTGAAACTGGATGATTACTGGAATGGCCAACAAAAGCTAAACCATAACAGATTTTCTTTCACTGATTACCGGATGGACTTTGAAAAGCATAAAGTACTAGTCTGTCCTTGGTCCCTTTGAAATCTGTAACTGTTTTAGTAAAACAAGAACAGATCAAAGATACTATTGTGCACCTTGGGGAACAAATTCCTTGTGGAATTTTTTATTTTTGGAAATTGCCCATATTTTGCATTCTATTCTCATTCAAGCTGATTTGAAACAGCTATCAAAAACATATAATTGTCATAGGAACCATCAATAGGACTGGAAATAATATCTCAAAAATGTTCTCTGTACTTTCAACATAAACTACATTTTATTCTGTCTAGAGTCACTGAGGATATGACAGATTAGAAAACCCAAGCTGTGAGGTAATATGTCTATCATCTCTTAGATCTAGAATTTTGATTTAAAAAAAAAAGTTGTTATAGAAGTTACAGCCACTTGCACACATTCACTCTACTTGTATTTATACTTGCACTCATTACATATACAAATGCAAGCTCAAAATTTCAGGACCTTGGTTTTTCCACTTCAGAAAAGGAAACAGAAATCCTTTGGGTTCAGGCATGATGGTCTCTTAAAAGGAGACAAAAGTCCCAATGTTGTTACAAAAAGCTGTGTACTTCATGTACCAAGCTGTACTTTGTGTCTTCCAGACAACACAAGCCACTTCTGGGACTTGGGTGACTGACATAAAAGTCCCTATCTACCAGTTTTTACATGTTATGCCAGTGCTCATACAGTAGCACAAAAGCAGACTAAGGGTTAAACAAAAATACAAAGACAGTCTATCTAATGGAAATGCCTATTACACTTTGAATTCTGCACCTGCTATTTAATAGTGTTCAGATACAAAAAAGAATCTCATAGAGAGAACGTTATATATCCTTGTGGAGTTATACTGAGGTCTAAGAGAGACCTACATATATCCCCAGAGGATGAGAGATACAATGAGTGACCTTTGAAAGCAAATATTTGCTTCACAGTCATATAAACACTGCAACGTAATAAATACAGAAAAATGAAAATGCTGCAATTTACTGTGGTGAAGGCAACACTGCAATAAAGTGTTCTTTTTTAAGCACTCTCCCTGTTATTAAAGGACACATCTATTCTTCCGTGGTTATTTGTAGCCAGAGGATGACTGCATTGGCGTATTCTACTAAAACAGTCAAGAATCGGTCAATACCACACTTCATACTTCTTTCTTGTAGGGCTGAAAGCGCATTACCGCAGTGGCACGGCATTAGTAGAGCCGCAGCAAACCCAAAGGGAGACTTCAGACTGCACATCTCAGGATGGATGTGGAGCCATTTAAAGCCGGATGTTGGGTTGCAGCTACTCTCCTTTGACAGCACGCCTTTCTCCTTTCATTTTTTATCTGGATTTTGGATGAAGGGGGTCATCCTCACCCCCCAGTGTTGCCTTGCAGTGGTTCATTTGGCTCCCCAAGTGTTGTACAAGGCATGTTCAGCCGCAATGGGGCCGGGCACAAGGCAGTTCTGGGGCTGTATTGGAACCTTCTCTAAGTGTGCGTCCTTTTCCCCACTGCACCTCCCCAACAGCTTTCCCTGCCCATCAGGGAGCTCTCTAGAGCTCACACACTGGCCACGTCTTTCACCACCTTCACCAGCCTTCCCCAGATGCGCTTTTTGTGTCTGGGTTATAAGAAATGCACCAGCATTAACCCCAAAGCTCAGTCTAGACCAGAAACTGCCCACTGATACCAACAGGGAGTAAAATGACATCAAAAGTGAGAACCTGCTGCAAAAGGATGCTTAGATACCGACAGCTCTGTGTGTTGCTAGCACCAGCATGTTACCCCTGAAATTATGTTGTGGATGTGGTGGTCAAAAGCAGGTCCCAACAGAAAGCCAAGAAAAGCGTTTGTGTGCTGCCCACAGTGGGTGTGACAAAAACAGCTAGTCAGAAATTATTTAAGGGAGCTGGGAGAACAGATTTTATCAAATATAGGCTCTCAGTAATGGCCCTCACAAACTCTTAGCTCTTCTGGGTTTCGACTTCTGTCATCTCCATTTCACCCAGAGTTCACCACAATTAATACCACCTATAACAAAAACATTTCCTGCTTTTGCTCTTATTGTGTTTTAATTGATCTGAAAGCACTTGGAGAACAAATCAACTAATTTTGTAGTGAGAGATCCTATTTAAAGATTTTATGCTATTGCACAAAATGTAACAATGACACATTGCTCAAATTGGTTATTTAGATTTAAATTTTAAATAGCTTTGAAATAAAATCATGAGGGAAGCCTGCTTTTTATACCAATTCTGCAGCACAGCCTGTTGCCTGGATGTAATTTATTCACAGGATTTTCAGCAAAGTTCTTGTTTCCAAAGAAACATCTTTGTTCTGTTGGTGTTACCTATTAAGCCAAAAAGCTGCCTCTGTGTTTTCATGGGGTACATCAGCATTAAAATGTGGCACTGACACCTCATCTCTGTCTCACAGCGTGTTGCTGGCAAACCTTTGAGCCAATCTCCACAGCCCTGTACAGTGATAACCAATTCTACTCTGATTTTTGCTTGATATTCAGTAGAGAATAATGCCTACTAGTGAATGCTTGTCAGGGATTGACTCCGGAAAAGACAGACACTGAGATCTTGCAAATCTGAACTCAGGAGAAGCAGGTGATTCCTAGTTTGTCGCTGTCTTCCTGCATCACCTTAGACAACTTATTTTACTCTGCAGGCTTGCTAACGTTGCCTGAAGATCAGTGTCTAGAGCTACATGAGGTGCCGTAGGTATTTTGTTTCCTGCTGCTGGCTGTATCTGTCAGCATCGCGTAGGCATCTTGGATACCCTCTGATGGAACTGCTTGTCCGTGTTTAACGACTGAAACCGTCGCCCATCTACACAATATGGATAAAATTATTTTACTTCCTATCTCCTATCTTGTCCTTTTTCTTTTTTCCCTACTTAAGTTGCAGGTGTTTCAGGGCATGGAGTGGCACTTGGTTTGGGGCCATATGTGGTGTGGGACAACAGGGGCTTTTGGATAAATGCATGTCTGTGTCAGAACCTGTATCTCTCTAGAACAAGAACTCTCCAGTCAGGGGCCAAAATGAACATGTAGAAGTATACGTAGACAAAATTATGACTCCTGACTATTTGCTGAATGCGTTGGAAAAACTAATTGCAAAGCAGTTTTCCTATGGGCTTGTGTTGCTATAACGTCAGAAAGCTCGATAAAAACGATTTCTTGGTGCGAAGGCAATTACGCAACATAAATGCGCTACTGGGGGAATTGCTGCTTCTTGTAAACGTGTGCACGTTGACCCCTGGCGAAGCCCTGATGGTCGGCGCTAAATGAACGTCATTGTGTGTGTGTACACGGTTGCAGCGCAGCGGAGAAGTTGTGTTGACACAAGTGCTCGGTGCCTCCGGTTTCTGCAAACAGGGAGGTTCTCGGCAATACCTCCCACGCTTCCCCCGGGCTCTGCAGCCAGGGCAACGGCAGGTGGAAAAAGTTGCCGTTGAGATCTCGGAAAATAACAGGCAGTTGTAAAAGAAAGGCCTGGAGCCACCCCATCCCAAGACAAAGCGAGTCATTGTTGTTCTGTCAGTTGTCAGACTGCACTGCTTGTTTTATTAATATGAGCCTCCAACCTGTGCACGTGGCTTTATCAGGCTCCAGCACCAAAAACAAACAAACAAAAGCACAGAGCAGCCATTTTGTAAGAATTTCACTTCAGAGTAATAACAACTTGACTTTCTGTCTATTTTACTGCTAACAAAACTGCTTTAGAAAATAAACCTTTTAATGTGTTCTCTCTTTGCAGTTATTTCTACAGCTTTGTACCCACACGTTTTCCCTTTTATTTTTTTCTTTCCAACAGCAAGAGAAAAACATTGCAGCCAAGAATATTTGGGTTTATTCCGTCTGGGAGAACAACCAGCCAGAGTGGTGGAGGGTGAAGAAAGGAACCCTCTTAAAAGGAGCCAGCACCTTGTCTGGAGGGAGCTGCTGGTAGCACAGGGGACACTGAAGAGACACCTGGCCTGAGCAGAATGCTGTGAGTAATAATCCCCTGCTCTCGCAGGTACCTGCCTCATACAGCTTCATTTATAATTAAGCAAGCCATATCCCATGATTCTCTAAGTTTATCATGTTCCCACTAGTTTTGAGTTCAGAACATCACTTCTCTAGTATCCAGAAGACATTTCACTTCTAGCACAAATTAATTCACAGGCAGAAAATATCAGCTTGCTCCTATGTTGGTCTTGCCTTGTGACTTAGTTTCTCTCCTTCCCTGCTCTCTCCTTCTCTCTCTGTGAGGTATATAAACAGCAGTCATAACCTTTCTTGGCATTTCTTATGACATGAAAGATCAGACTCTGTTAGTCCTTGCTTGGTAGATGGACTGTTTGTTGCCTGATCATCCTGGCAGCTGTTGGTTATGCTGGTTCCAGTTTGAATTAGTGTTCTCTGGGAAAGGGTGGCTGGCATTTCACAAGGTATTTTAAATGAGGCTTTGCTTGAAGGGCTTAGTGCTTCCCCATCCCTCCAGGAGAGACCTGCTCCAAAATATCCTACAACCTCACTTGCCGTTTGCATAGCTGGATCTTGGTGGCTCAGGACAAGAAATCCAGGTATTAGTAGAGAGGATTAAAGAAAATGTCTGGACTCACGACAAAGCTATTTACATTCCATGGCCAGAATCTGGGAGAAAAACCAAAGGCATCTGCTTAGCTAGTGGATGAGATTTCTGACCATGTCACGATTTTCAGTGAAACTTACACCCTGAATTCATTTGGGTTTTTCTCACAATACTCACCCACCATCACTGCAGCAATAAGAAGCAGTCAGCCTCTCTTCCCTTTGATTATATTCCAGCCTGGGTTTCTTTACGTTTCTCCTAAGCCACTAAATCTGATTAAAGGCCAATTTTAGAAGCTAGGGGTGAAAGTCACGCCACATCTCGAGTTCGAGGGAGTCTCACCGCTGCCATTAGCAGGATCAGCCTTGCAGGAGGAGCTACTGGCCAGCAATGTGCTGGTAGGTGCTGGCAGTGTCTGGAGGGTGAACAGCAAAGCGTGTGCATGTGGGTCTGTGTGCAAACACAAAACAGGAGCGCTTGCTGTCTTAAATGCTTTTGTGTCAGATGTTCATGGGGCTTTAACTGCCCCCTTCTGTTTCTTCTAGAGGAATAGATGGATGGATGGATGGATAGATAGATAGATAGATAGATAGAATATATATATATATTTATATATGTATGCATATTTATATTGCACTTGTTGCAAGACAATTATTGAGGGATTCAGGAGACAGCAAGGAAGGGGAAAACTGCGTGGAAGATTTTCCTGGGGAGCATAAAGCAAGTTCCCATGAAGCTGCATGGGGCCTGTTGCGTTCACTGTTCCTATAACAGCTTTGTGGAAAGAGAGAGACTGTTCCCTCTGTACAGTCTTCTCAAGAATGCCCAGAGCTCCTGGTCCAGTCTGCTGCCTCCATATACACACCCAAGCCGCTTTCACATCTCCTGATTTAATTTAAATATTTCCTCTGCTGAGCATCCCAAACCAAGTGATCTTTTGGGGCAGGAGTCAAACCTGGGTAGTGACGGGGAAACCAGTGTGGGGCACAGATTCCCCAGGAAGCCGAGCAGGACCTGCATCCACCCTTGGCTCAGAGCACCAAAGGTGTTCGCCACCCGTCTGCACCAAAGTGTTATTGCTCCTTTTCCTCGCTGTTTAAGAGTTGCTCACAGACAACAACTGCAGAGTGCAGAGGTTTTGCGGGTGGTATGAGGCACATCCTTTCTGTGGGTTTCAGGAAAGGGGTCGGTTGTAGCCTGGGAGGTCAGTGAGCAGCCTGTTTGCTCACATCTCTCCCACAGAAGCTGGATCAATCAGATTCATCTTATACAGAAGTTGAGCTGCGTCTGTGCCTATTAACTACCACTGGGTACTGCAGACAGTGTCTGTGAGTCAGGAGTGCTTCAGTGACATAACAAGTAATGCAGCATGAGAAAATCACAGTAACTCAGCCCTGTCTGCTCATTCTTTTGCTCTTAGTGGGGATGTCTTACATGTCAGCGTGGTAGCAAACAACCGGCTGCTGTTGGTTTGCATTCCTGGGTGAAGGGTCTCTCCCTGTATTTTCATAAATCAAGAGGAGCAGACCCAGTAGCAACAGAGAAAGTGGAATGAGTTTCTGCAACAGAGAATTAAACGTGAGTAGTTGTTCAAAAGGCCTTACTCATTGCCTCCACACTAACTCTTCTCTGCCTTTGCAAAGTCAGTGCAAAATGCCACCATCTCAGAGCAGTTACACTTATATGCAGATCAAATCAATGGCAGCAAATGCAAAATGATCCAAGAAAGCAGTCAGACAACTGAAGAAGGCTAAATGGATGATAAAAAGGAAACCCACAAACTGGAGGAAGATTATTTTTAGGCTAAATGGATGATAGAAAGGAAACCCACGAGTATTACAGGAAGAGAAGAGCGCATTTGCATTGCCCTCTGTCACAAAGTAGAGCTAATGTCTGCTGTGTTTTGCAAAAGTTTGCAAATCAGGGGGAAAACTTGTGGTGATTTTATTTGATTTTAAAGTGATTTTTTTTAAATTAAATGAATGGAACAGGGAATAACTCAGTCATTAAAACAGCCACAGAATTCATCATTTGTGTGTTAAAAACAGGTTAATTGGGTACTCTCCCTTCTTTACTCATCCTTATGCTTTTAGGACTGGATGAGACAAGCTATGAGTGTAACTAACACTTTTACAAGCTTAGTGTGGAAGGGCCAATGATTTTAGTAGACAGAAAAATATGGAAAAAGGTTTTGTGGTGAAAGAACAACAACTCAATATTTTAGTTTAAAAGATTGTCAGCGACATAGTTAACAGCATTAGCGTCAATGTTGCTGTAGCTTTAATTTCAAATCAATAGACAGAAGGTGTTCCCCTGATGGTGTTTGTTATAGGCTGTCAGCAGACTCAGGCAGGGAACATTTCATTTTTCTCTGCGTGGTTTGTATTTGCAAGATTTCTTTCCAGCCCAGGACTCACACCTTCCCCTGCCCCTGAGCTGTATTACACCAATAAGTATTTACTTTTCCTACACCTAACAGGACTCGATAACTCTGTATTTGTTGAACTGAGTGCTGCACAAACCCCACCGCTTCACTCCTCAGCATTTGGTCTTAAGTTTTATGTTCCTTTCAGCTAAAGGGCTGTAGTTTCACTGTGGCTTTTTTGGGGTAGGTTTCACTGTTTTTTGGTGCATTTGTGTGGGCACTGAGGCAAACACGCGGTGCCAAAGGACACCTTCTTCTAGCAAGAGCTGGTAGTGTAGATTCTGGCTTCTGCAGCTCTGACCTCAACTTTAACACAGATGAATGTAAGATGATTAATGCAGCTATTGCCACATATAAACATTTTAATAGGGGAGTAAAATTCTATACACTGTGATCATGAGGGTATTAGGGATATAAATATGCAACTTCCCCTATTGAGATGTATTAGTGATAAACAAAGCAATTAATTATGTTTATAGTATTCATATATTCCTTTCATTTCTGCATGATGGTAAAAGCGTGGTCATGTTTCAACCAATGGACTGATATATTTTTAGCAGAAATCTTCTTTAACTAAGTTCCCAGGGTCAAATCAGCAGCTGACAAAATACAAGCATTATGAAACTGGCCTGATGGTGTTATTTGTAGAATGGGATTTTTAACTGAAAAAGAGCGATTTTTCCATCTATGAGGGACAGCAAAGAAGATGTTAAAGATCTCATTGTCTTTGAGAGTCTTAGCTGTCACTGATTATTCATGTTCTTTCAAAACAAAAAGGAAAAAAAACAAGGAGATTGAGCTTTCTGAGGGTGCTCCCAGTTACCCCCAAGGATATCTTTGGTTTTGCAGACCAACAGCCACGTTCTTGGCTCAGGCCTCACTTTCTGTCATATCCAGGGCAGCCTGTCCTGTCCCCAGCTCCACTCACCTCTACTTTGTGCCATGTTCTCCATTGGCAACCTAAACTGTGAGAGTAGGAGTCAAAGCTGAAGAAAGTCCGTGAGCTTTGAAAAACTTATTTCCCTTCAAGAAAGAAATAGAAATAGCTACAGCCACATTATAAAAAGGACCTTGCTTAGGTTTTAGCTGCCCTCATTCTCTATATATAGGTGATACACTGACAGACATGTGAGTATGTAAAATGCAGCTGGCACAATATGAGGACACAGCAGAGTATCTTTTTAAATGCAGCTTTTATGGCAAAAAGGCCTGGGAACCCAACTTTAAACCAAAAAATCTTTTAGAGATGTAAATTTTATGGTTTTAAAGGCTCTTTTATAAAGTCACGAGGACAAAAACTTTTGCTGCTGTTAAACAGCTCATCTCCCCAAAGTTTTGCAGATGCTGTTCGGAAAAGGGAGAGGATCTGGCTGCTCCTCTCACTGGGCACAACTGGGAGTTTAAATGAGGAGATGCTGGTGTCATATCCACTGTTCATTGCCAGTGAATATTTATACCAAACCCAATACACTGGGAATTACTGTTTAATATTTATATTTACAATGCGCTTACAGATGTCCAAGTCAAATATTGAAAGCATCTGATGTTTTTAGGTGCAGTAACAAATTGTATTAGCCACAGGAATGCATAATAGCACCCCACAGATACGCAAAACTCTTTTTCAAAGGCCACTGCTGCTTTCTGATTCACACCTACAACTAATTCCTGGCTGCTACTTATTTCCCAGGAACCAGTAATAGAAATTCGAAGCGGCCAAGAGCACACACACACACTGGCTGTCTCTGGTACAGGGTATGAGAACTCCTCATTATTTATTATGGCTCATGAGGCTGATTTAGAAACCTATCTTTCTCCTGAAGTCCATTTCAATGAGGAAAAAACACAACATGCTGCTTCTGTGAAGATTACCCAGACTTACAGACGAGGATTTGGCTATACTAATACAACAGCACAACTTCCATTCCCTTTTTTCTTCCTTTCTTTTTTTGTTGACCAATCAATTCAACAACAGGCTGGATAGTGCCTGAAGGGCATCGCTTTCAACCACGTGATCGGCAGATTAACAGAGAGGCTGCAAAATCCTTTCCGCTCAAACTGTTTTAACAGAGGATCAAAATCTTTCTCTCTGCATGGGGATTTTTATTTAGCTTGTTCTTTTTATTCAGTTTGCACACGTTTACGAAGGAATTAAGGCCTGCAAGGGCACGTAGGATGGCCTGGTTTGGTTTCTAACCTTCCCCTTCCAATTCGCGTTTGGGAATAGGAAGTTTTTCACTTCCTTGTGGGAATGTTGCCCCTTCCCTGGGTCTTATGGTTGCGTCGTTATTGGTTGAATCTCATCAACACACAGATGATAACTCTGAAAGGTCCGTACTTAAAACATTTTGCAAAACCTCCCTCTTTTCCCTGCTGAAGTTCATGTTGACATTAATGGAGACGGATGTATTGAAACAGGCTGTGATACAATCTGTAGGGGGAAGGCAGGAGCTGGGTAGGTCCTATGGGGTTACATGAGATTTACAGAGCTCTGCTGAACAATACAACATGAAACCAAATTTGATCACGGAAATAAAATAAACGACAATTGACGGATTCTTGGGCCCAGCAGCCTGGTTACCGGGAAGCTGATGTGTTAACTACTTTGCAGCATAGAGGTATATGGGGATTCCTGTTGAAACTTGTTATATATAATGCACAGATCTCGGAGGTATGCAAGTACAACTACTGCTAAGGGCAAGAGCATTCACTCTTGTAGCACAGAAGTGTTTTTACTGGAGAAAACAGGACTCAAAAAAGAAAAAAAACCAAGCTGGGATGACAGCGATTTGGATATTACCAAAAGCAATGGCAAGAATAAACTCGGGAAAAAAAATTAATAGCTGACATTTGAGAGCAACAATGGTCTGGTCACAAACAAGTTGCGGAATTCAGCAAATACAGGATTTCCCCAGAACTGTGCTTGGATATTCCCACAATCTCACTGTCGAGATCCTACAGCTCCGGATTTCAAGCAGGGGAGCAAAGTGTGTGCTGAACAGCTGAGGGCAGAGGGATTTTGCTCCACTACCTGGTAATGAAAGCTCCAATTATTTTTTCATTTAAATCCCTAAACCTTTTTCTGCCATCACTGGAAGCTACATGGGGTGATTTTGGGCCTTTAATACCAGAGGCTTTATAAAGAGCCGTGCCAAATTGAAGGAATAAAACATTCCTTACAGTGGATGAATAGTGACAGCCAATCTGCTTCTTCTAAACATTAAAACGGTACTTGTTTTACATCTGAAGAACAGGATTTGCCTTCCAACCTCTACCTTCATTGGACTCTCGTTTATTTAGGCACATCTGCATTCATTCACCTGAGCATAAATCCAGAAAAAACATCTGGGTTTCAGCCGATTCCAGCTCTCTCAACGAGAGCAGAGCTTATCCCAAGGACAGGCGACTATCTGCAGCGCTGCCTCCAGAGCATGGCGGAGATGACTCACGCAGCCTCAGCCCCCGGCAGCCTGGAGCAAGCAGCACCGCTGCTCACCAAGCTGCAGCATGACAAGGACCACAGGGCTCATGATGAGAATGAGCTGGGGGGTACAACTCATAACACCGGGCGCATCTGGCCCAGCACAGTCTGTGACACACAGGAAGAGACCCTTATGATCATCGAGTCCAGCCACAACCTAACTCTAGCACTAAACCATATCCCTAACAGCCTCATCTATACACCTTTTAAACCCCTCCAGGGATGGTGTCTCCACTACTTCCTTGGGCAGCCTGTTCCACAGCTTCACAGCCCCTTCTGTGAAGAAATGTTTCCTAATATCCAATCTGAACCTTCCCTGGCACAACTTGAGGCCATTTCCTCTTCCAGTATGAGTCAAAATATCTTTATTTTTTCAGCTGGTTTTAGTTTTGGAGAGCTCTCCCTTTGCTTCTGTCCCTTCCCCAAATGTATGTTTGAGGATTTTTAGAAATGGGAATATTTCAAAGACAAGAACAGTACTTGCTAATGAAGTCACTTGTCAGTAAAATAAATTCCAATCAAAAATATTGACATGCCTTACTATATATTTATAGATACTACTCCTCTAAGTAAAGACAGCAGGATGGGGCACAAACTTCACTTGAATGTAATCCAATTTAAATCTAAAGCAATCATTGTTTTCTTGTGTATTTTATGTAATCCAAATTCCTTGATGAAGAACCAACGATTCTTCATTCTTGACCTAAGAATAATGTGGGGACAATTCTGTGCCTGATGCAGAATGTGATTCCTGTAAGCAATGTTACTCAGTTCAGAAATTTCAGATTGAACTGCTTTCACAGTGCTGACACTTATTTCCCAATAAGTGAATAGAAAGAGGGACATGACTTCTTCCTTCGTGAAACCACAATGACACATACAGCAGAAAATCCGTGTGGTGTAAGAGATCTTGTAGTGCAGCTGCTGCCTTCATACTTAACTCAAGGGTAAGTTGAAGACAGGTTTAAATGAAGTTACCCTCTTAGGCTTTAAAAATGCATCTAAAGAGCACATCTTGAGGACATATAGGCTGGACTCATCTGGTAGACTAAAAGCCCTTGTTCAAGCAAATGAAAAAAAAAAAAGCCATTGTTGAAAAAACAAATGAATATTTATGTCACTTAAATCAGTGAATGGCTTAAGAGAGCTTTGTAACTCTATTTCAGCCACTGTAAGCATGGAGCCCTGTGACTGACAGCCAAACTCTTGTCTGAAATGCCCCAGGCTTAGCCCAGATATGACGTTGGATTGGCAAAGACATCAAGCAACGTCTGTGGTCATAGCCCTCAGGTCTCCTCCCTCATGTACAGAAATACTGACATGCTTGTGAAAAAGCTGCACTTCCAGGTGACCTTGAGCTGAAGAGAACAGGGGCAAGAGATTTATTTAAGGAGCTTGTAGGAGGGGCATGCTCTATTTTTAGAGAAAAAATAATCCATTTGGGGAATTTATTACACTTTGGAGCTAGGTGGCTGCCAGAGACAAGGGAGCACCCTCCTCCTCAGAGGGATGTATTCCAATCCCGTTGTGTGCCTTCATGTTTTCTGCAGCACCTTCCTGTCCTCACTGGGCTCTTCTGCTCTGGAGCAGCCCCATGAACAGTGAGATATGCCTTTCCCCTTCTTCAACCACTCGCAACCAGACCCACAAATCTTTCTTTTCCAGGGAGTCACCTCCTTGCTCTTGATAACATCCCCTGGTTGCTGTGAACCAGAGGGCACTGCAGCCTCTGCAGTGAGTGACTCTGCTCGAGAGCTGCTTCAAAGGCTGAAGTGAAGGAGTGGAGAAGATTTGATGGGTGTTAAACTCGGACCAGAAGTAAAGGGCATAATGCAGTATCCGTTTTAATATTTGATGCAAGGAAGCCCTCTGCCTGTCTGCTGCAGGATCCTGAGCCCTGCAGGGACCAGGCAGCCTCGCTGGGCAAGAAAAGCCCCAAGTGTGAGTCCCTGGGGCAAGGAGAGGGGTCAGGTTGAGGACCCCCCTTCCCCTGCAGCTCTTGGCAAGGCTTTATGCCCTGTCCTGCTGTTGTTCAAACCCCAGGTGAAAGGAGGCACAACAACAAGATGGCAAATTATTTACTTTCTTCCCTTTTCCATATAGTCCCCATCCCTCCTCATGAGGCTGCCTTGAATCCAGGTTAAGTAATGCATGATAGCGGAGTCACAAAAGAGACTAATTACTTTCTCAGGTTTCATTAGACATTGAGAGTAATTGCTGTCTGAAACTTCAGCCAGGCCCCGGATGAACACGAGCATCATCAATGCCCAGTAGACAGCCGGCAGCAGCCTGTGACGCAAACTTAGCTTCAGTCTGCATTTCAGACAACCCAAAAATACAGGCCGTGATTTTAAACTTTGTCCTGGCGTACAGAAATAACTGTAACTGTGGCTGAAACTGGCAAATGTGAAAAATTAATTTTAGATTAATTCTGTATTTAAGAAAAAAACACCAGCTTGTGAGGAAGGGCTCTGCACGCCTCTTTGTCTTCACTGCTGGAAAGCAGCAAGTGCCTTGGGCTGGGTGAACTCAGCTATTGCTGTGTTCATTGAGGGAAGAAGCATTTACAATCTGTCTCTTCTGAGGACTTGACTGAAGAGCCTGGAACAGGTTACTCTCTTTTTAGTGAAACACTATAAAGATTCTTCTCCCTGTCAGGCTGAGGTGAGAAAGAAACTCCTGCCTAAGTTTTCTCAGAGGAGTTTGTCTCACTTCTACTGAAGGAATGAAGTCTTCCTTATGAACCCAGTGGTAGCAAATGTTGTAGTAGCTCATATTGATTAACTTGTCTATCTATAGATATTATTTCCATAATGAACAAATGAGTATTTATTCATATTTAATAATCATTCTGTGAAAGCTGAGATTTCCCATTTATCGATTGGTAAAAGAAAGTTGTCTGCTACAGAAATGTGGCACTTCCTATGGTGCGTCACAATATGAGTCCACTCAATGCAAGTCACCTGTCTCCATAATACCCTGTGCCATCTTCTAGACCAACCCATCAGTCCTCAGTTAGAGGCTGATTAATGCCAGGAATGTGATCATCCACTAGCAAATTTCTCATAGTTATTTATGTGTCTAGGCCAGGTTAGTGAATTTTTCTGTAATATACAAATCCTAGTTCTTTGGCAAGTCTTGCTGCTTCAGACTTCCTCTGACTTAAAAAAGGAATAAGAATTTAAAAATTTATCCCAAAGCTTAATGAGCTTGTATTTCCACAACATTTTAGTTGGCTTTAAGATAAGCACTAAGCTCACAAATAATACAGGCACAGCAAACGCTATGTTTTATGGCACAGATATGGAGAATGGGGCAGAAGCCACGTATCTTCCCCTCACTGTATCTCAGTGCAACAACAAAATTCATGTGAAAGCTCGTCCCTGGAATTAATAAACACATTGAACTGCAGCGCTGAGAGCATTAGGTCAGGAGCAAATTAATGTCATTGAGCCAGTGAAGCTTGATGAGGTAAGGCACGTGCCACGTTTGGGCTGCTGAGAAGGCTCCTTCGTTCCACTGCTGCTGAACACATGCCCTTGGTTAGCAGATATGTTATAGTGATGGTAAGATGTGAAGATGTCCTGTCAAAACATTCTGCCTCCTGAGGCAGCGCTTGAAACTGTTAACAGATTAACAGAACCTTTAGGCCTTGCCCAAGAACTTACCCCATCCTGAACAAAATCCAAAACCTGCATTATGTCACTTATACCCATGCAAGAGGAAAAGCAGAATTGTTAAGTATATTTCCCCTACCACCCTCTTGGACCAGAAGTCTGATCACTGGGATTTACTGCCTTAGCTCTTCCGTGACCACCAAGGAGCGGTATCAATCACACACTGAAAGCCTGTGGGCAAATCACCAGAAGTTCAAGGCATGAACAACTGCTCGTAGAGACCCAGCAATGAAAGTGGGTACCTGTCCTCTGACCCTCAGTAGTTACCTGTTCCCAGGACCATCTCTAAATATGATCAGTTTGAAAGCTGGACAGAAGGAGATCACAAAATATGAGCCTTTCAGGTATCCCGCAAATCACCTCCCAGCAAGTGCCTTGACGATCTTCCCTGATTGACCTGTAGCCTCAGACCCTTGGTGGCCCCATGCAGGGCCACTAAGGAAGAGCAGTGCCTGTCATCTTCTTTTCTTTTAAGACACCCCAAGGCCCACAAGCAGAAGAGACATCAGGCGTGTGGAAAGGCAGGGAAAGAACCGTGTTAAGCTTTTCCAGCTGTTGTGGTGGGTGCTTATGTCCTGTGAGAGCCTGAGACTTGAGCAGGTGCCCAGAAGGCACCATAAGGGATCAATTACAGGCATATGCTGTGATAAAAGTAAAGTACAGAATTCAGTAGGACACCAGTATTAAAATATTGTTTCTCCAGCTATTTGGTTGGTTTGGTTGTTTGGTTTTTTTTAAAAAAGATGCTTCTTTCTGTAGCATGGTACAGCATCTGCTATTCCAGAAAATCTAAGTTTCAAGGCCGTACTTTTTATGCTTAGTGCTACTTCCAGAAGAGACAGGAACCTGCATTAGCAGCTGCCAACCACAGCTTCTATATTATCCCAGACATCTGATGCATCGTCTCCAGAAATGGCTCAGCCATAGGAAGCCCAATCAGCCTTCATCTGCTTCATCTTATCCAAAAATGGGATGTAAACATTTCCCACTTTCACTGCATTTCTGTGGGCAAAGTTATGAGGCTAAAAAAGCTTTTTTAAGATCTCCAAAGCAAAAGCAAAAGAACTTTGTCCCCTTGTCTCTCCAATTTTGATTGTATATCAGTATTTCTTGGCTCTGAACTCTATAATCAGTCTAAATGCGTTAGGGGGTTTTAGACTAAACAGCGGTACAAATGTCATTCATCAGTATAGACTATTTGGCAGTAGAACTAGACTCATGCCAGACACATAGATAGACAAAAGTAAGGAAAGAAAATGAAAAAAGTTTGCCATTTCATTAGAGATGTGTGATATACTGATCTTAAAAACGAATCAAATAAAGATCAAAAAGCTTACTACGATGAAAACTCTTCATTTCTTACAGGAACAGAAGCTTTGTAGAAAGTTTAAAAAGTGCAAGTATTTCTTTCTAATAATCACTCTTATCCTTTTCAAAGCTTTGACAAAAATGATTCATTTTATTTCTGCTAGCAAATAAAATCCCTGCCTGGGGATCTGACTATCTTATCACACGTTCTGTACCCACACTTGGTTAACTAGCTGCTAAAATAAATGCAATAGGTTATGTTACTCCTGAAGGGAAGTTTACTCAAAAATCTAATTCATCACAAACAATAATGATTGTACCTATGAGAAAAATATATTTATGTTTTTACATAAGCAAAACTGGCAATATTTGTTTTCAAAGTGACAACAGATAGTTGCAACTCTTTTTTATTGTGTACTAGAGAAACCTCATGCTTTATCAACTTACTTCCTTAGCTCATTGTTAACCTCGACAAAGTTAATTCTTCATGTGGTTTTACAATGTACTTCCCATAAAAATGGTAGTTGTCCTTTGCTTTTTTATGAGTTCTAGGCACAAAACTTCAAGAAAAGTCAGAGGTGTTTGCAGTAATGGCCAACTGAGCTATCGCCTGACCTAGAAATTGAGCTTCTTGAATCACAAGCACAAGCAAATGATTTAATTTCCTGTGACATCTGCAGTTACATCTGGACATTTCCCTTTGGTCCATCTGTGTTTGACAGTCCTGCCGTGTGTATCATTTTCTCAAAGAATGCCAGATTGCTGCTCACCCTTACAAGTCGACATGCGTATGTCTTCTCTTCCTTTGAAGAGAGGTCCTGGCAGTTCTGTTAAGAAATTTTAAATAGTGGATCACATGCCTCTATCTCAGCTCACAGAAATCCACCCCTGGATTGAGATAGACACTTTTTTGATCTCATGTATCTTGCTTGTTGTGTCCTATCTTAGACTAACCATGGGCCCGTGAGTTTGTGAAAATGAGATGGTCAACCAGGCAACAAAACCTTTTTACATCTCACTGATTCAAAACCAGTTTCGTGGCTCTTCCCTGTATCACAACATATGGCAGCACAGAAAGGGATGTTCTAAAATTCAGGCTGAATGTTCTTGTTCCAGCATTCCCAGCAACTTCCTTAGAATTTTTCATGTAAGTATATCACGCTATATTAGCGTTCCCACAATTGCTATTTGTTCCTCTATTTTATTTGTGGCAGACCTGAATAGCCTGTCGTCTTCCTTTAGGAGGCCTTTCAACAATGTTAAAGCATCTATGAGGGAAGTTATAATCCAGACAAGCTAAATCACTGTCCTAGATATTCTTCTTTGCTTAATGTGATTCTCTGCGGGCTGCATCTCTTGTGACTCTTGCTAGTGACAGTTGCTATTTCTGCAGAGCTGAACATCATCGCCCAGCTGAGGAAATGTGACCAACATATATCCAGCTGCAATTCTGCATTTTCAATAGCATCCCCCTGTTGCCTCAAAACCATATTAGTTCACATGCCTCTGTTAAGATGCCTATCAAAAATCTTGTGGAGAGAATTACTGGAACTAATGCTTGTCAAAACATCACTTTTTGAAATGTTTAGTTAAGAATATTCAGAGAGAGTGAATTCTGAATTTGAAACAAAAGCTTTTCACTCTTCCCACATCTGTATCCCTTGCACACCCAGTAAGGGAGCAGAACGCCTTCTGACCAAAATGGAAATGGAAGAAATGCAGCACAGGTGGAACTTTGTGTAGTGGGCAGTCTGCAGATCTAGAAATTATTTTCTGAGAAAAGATTCACCAAATCATTTCAGATTAAGAGGAAGCCAAGAAAAATAAAATTTGTGGTGAGCATTCCCAAACCATAGAAAAATGTTGGAGACTTCACTATGTAACTGATTTGCTGCAAAATGTTCTCTTGCTTCTTCAGCTGAGTCACACCTTGAGAGTATCTCAGCCATGTGATGACTGAGGTGCTGATGAACCACATTTTTCAGCCCTGGCCCTGCTTTGGACTTAAAAAACTGATTCAGTAAAGGTGAGTCAGTTCTGTTCTGCCGTGATGGAGAGAGGACTTGACCAAGTTCTCCTTTAGACATACGATGATTCATAGCACAATTCCTATTACGCTCAGATGATTAAGGAGTTTACAGAACAGGCTGTGTTCCTGCCTTGTACAAATGACTATGTTCGTCTGTATGTAACTTCCTCTTTAGGTCTCAGTCAGTGAATTAAATCACATTTACTCTGAGATTTGGGCAGGGGTTGTGCTGTTGGTTCTTTGTGGTGAGCAGAAGACCGCAAGTGCAGCCCTTGTTTTATTAGGGCACAGGACAAATCGTGTTCAAAGCTTCCTGAGCCTCCATCCTGCTCTGTTCATGTTGTGCTTCCCTTAGGAAGGAGGAGCAGCTCCACAGCTTGTCTTCTGTGTAAAACACCTATGCATTATTAAAGTGTTTGCACTTAAGATGTTTGCTTTTTGAATAGGCTCCTTTGTTACTGTGCCCAGAGAGTTTAAAAGTGCTTAATTACTGCCAAAAAGACCTTCTTCCTCTTAAAGTGTGTTCTTTAGTCAGTTGCTAGGATTTCCACATGGTGTGGATGAAGTTTGCTCTTCGGACTGCAGTGGTGCTGTACTGATTTACCCCAGCTAAGCATCTGGAAGTAAATACTGAGCTGAAATGGGAATCCTCCTGCACTGAAACAGCTTTCTTTTCTTGTATCTATTGTTATTTCAGCTCTGTAGGATGGGTGTGTTATTACCAGTGTGGTATCAGCTGGAGAAGGTCTGGTTGATAGGATCTGCCCATGGCAGGTTCTTGGCCATCCTATTGCTAACAGTCTGCACAAGGGTTTCTGGCATAAACCTATAGGCCTTTGTGTGTCAGGACACCCCTGTTCCAGTGCTGGTCTAAAAGACTTTGCAAAAATGTTCTTTGGTTTTTTACTTTCTCTTTACCCACTGAAAGCAGGGAGGAGACAGGAAGAAACATTCTTCTTACCCAACTGAAACATAACTGCGGTATTTTGAAAAGTACCTATATTAAAGAATGGCTTTCTCAATATAAGAGCTGCCATTTTTCAGTAACAACATCGTTAAACCTGGAATTGTTCTGATGAAGCTCGCTGTTGCTCTGGAAGCGACTCAGTCAGTGCTGTTCCAGCACACAGCCACGTTTATTTGGCTGGTCCAGCGGGGTCCCTTGTCCTGGGCTGTGAGCCAGCCCAGGAGACATAGAGCTTTATGATATTTAATTGTAGCTTGTGCTGCTGGACAGCTTGTCCTGAGCAAAGCAGTAACCTATGAGACACGATCTTCAGAACGACTGGGACTTTTTTCCTTTCTCTCCCTCGCTCCAGCCCATAAAACCGTTCATCTGAGCAACAGCTTACAGACATGAGCATGGTGTTCGCAAATCCCACCTTGTGGTGGGATCTTATAACTTCTGGTGATGCCCTTTTTATAGCCAACCACTTTCATTCTGTCTCATGTCTTCAGCTGTGAGGCAGTAATTTAACCCCCCATCTGGCGCTATTAATTTGCACTGATAACTTCACATCTCTTCTAAAATAGGCTTCTATTTATAAATGCTTGAAAAGAGTGCCTTTTTTCGGCTTCCTAGCTAAAATTAAAAAGTCTCTACCTTGGGATATCACAAACGCTGGTTTGCTTTTATTTTCAATGTAAGTGCTGCAGAGCAAGTACGTGTCTCAAATAGCGCAGTGAGTAGATAGCAGTTGTTAATATTTTGCTCAGCTATTTGTCTCTGAAACACTAACTGCAGGGGAACAGTCCCCACAGTTCTCACAAATACTGCCATCCTGGAGTCCATATATGCATCTATAAGAGTTCAGCGTGGCTAAACTCTGGCTGGTTCTTAATTCTCCCCTTTTCTAGCAGGGTATGAACAGCCACTATAGGTTTTCTTCTCTTAGTGAAAGAAACAAAAATTAAACTAATTCAAACTCTTCATAATACTAAGAGTAAGGGCGCACCTCTGCATGCTCTTTGCATTTTAAAATGCAAATATTGAACAGAGGCTCTGTCTTCTAAAGGGACACAGGCTGGATTCCAGGAGTGAGAATGTTTTATAACCTAATGCTTCAGGGCACTTTTAAGGTGCTACCTCCAAAAACTTGAGTATTGACATTTACATTTTAAGTCTAGTTAATCAGTTTTGGCATGCTGATAGGGAAAGACACCAAGAAAGAGAATTAATCAAAATGCCATTACCCTGGTTATGTTCTTCACTTTCTTATTTTCTTGCTCCGTTCCTCAGCCTTATTGGTACAGTGGATCAGTGCTTGGTTAAGATAAAAATGATTCATCTAAGTCCTGGATTTGGCCTCTCATGTTTGATAATAGTGGAAAGCTTGGTTAAGTTTTGAAGGGTCTCTGACTTTATACGAGAAGTAAATTGTTTTCAGAAATATAATAGATTCTGGCTGCAGGCATGAATGGAAGAGCTCTTCGTCTGGAGAACAGCTGAGTGTACAACACTTTTCTTGGAAATGTCACCACAGAAACAGGCTAGACCACAAAAAGAAGGTAAAGAAACTGCAATCTGTAGACAGCTCTGGAGTCCCACCTTCTGTGCTTGGAGATCTAATCTCCAGCATCATGGAGTGTGTCCTGGTCACTGGATCAGTGTCTTATCTCTTCACCTGCCAGGCTGGGGAATGTTTTAAAAGCTTTGTGCACAAGAATCTCCTAAGTGCAAGAAAAGGCTTTCTGGGGACAGGGAAGGAATGGAAACACAATGGGATCCTGACTGGGAAGGAATGGAGCTCTCAAGAATAGGAATGCTGAAGAGGAAAGCAAGTGTTACTCCATAAAGTAACAGGAGTGACTGTGGGAAAATCACAGTAGGACAGCAGCAGAGCTGCTAGTCAGTCAAAGTAGCAGTTTAATAACTTTGCAGATAAACAGTCGCATCTATAATGAAAAAAAATATTAGATTTCACTGTTCAATTAAAAATCATATATTGTCACATTCTCCACCATGAGCAATCTTTGAAATTAAGACTGGATAATTGTACTGCTGAAGAAGCAGGTAATACAGAAAAGCCCTGTAACCTGTGAGATGTTAAGAGGGGTTCAGCTCTCTAATGGGTCACCTCTTCTGGCCTCTTCCTCCATGAACCAGCCAAAGGAGAGGGAAGCACTGGAGTCCTTGTAGCTGAGGATATTTACACAGCAAGGAGTTCAGAGTTTGCTCTTCATCTCCACTTGCACTGTGTTCCTGTCTTCCTACTCTTTCCCTGTTTGTCCCTTTGTGTTCTGGGTCACGTGTGGCAGTTAATGCCTTTTCTGTCCACACCAGCGCACCGAGCCCCCTGTCCTGAATGGGGCTGTTGGAGTACTGCAGTAGCTAACACCCTTTTTGTGATGTCTGCAGCTCTCTTGCATTCTATTTGTCAACCTGTTAAAAATGCATGCCAGTTCTTCTTTACCAGGCTCAGAAAATGATCTTCAGAGCCTAAAATTTGCTCCAGGAACAGCTATATTGTATGATTTAGAACAGTTAATTAAGAAAAGAGGAACTAGGCAATGCAATTATTTAAAAATGGCTGGCTAATATTGAAAATTTGAGGCCTGCAGATGGCCCTACTGTTGCATTACAAAAGTGATCTAAAGCATTTTCAATTATACTTTGTGCATTCCTGGCGCCTCGAGGGTTTTTTCCACTGTCTCTTTCTTGACATGCTTATCTCTAAAATGAACTAAACTGACAGGCCTCCACCACAGCAAAGAGCTATCCAGGCCTTCTTTATTTTTTTCTCCTCTCTTCTCTTTTCATAAATAAGAAAAACCTCTTGAAGAGACTTGCTGCCTTATCAAGTTTAGTCTGACCACCAACAGCTATGTCATATCATGCCCTTCGTGCATTCATCAAGCACCATCTTAAAACCTTTTCTTGCTCTTGGCCTTCCCATCTCTTGCTCCTTCTGTTGGTATAATAAAAGAAACACATTTTCAGGAATTTCAAAAATAAGTAACATATGCCAAGAACATGTTTTTAATGGAAAAAAACCCCAACATTATAGGAAATCCTTCAAAAGGCTAGGAAACCAATACATGTCTCCATACAGCTGAGCAAATGAAACAAATGCTTCTCCGGGGAGAACGGCTGTTAGAAATCAGTGGTGAATTCCAATTTATTTGGGTTTGCATACCTTAGTTTGTTTCTTGAGGGCTTTTCACATACTTGAGTGTCACTCAGGTGAAAAGCAAATGTTTGGCTGAAATACTCAAATATTCACAAAACGTATCTGGGTTGTATATCCAGCTGTCACGTTATCAGTTTGGAACCAATGCTGTTGAAGCCAGAGGGCTCGGTCTTGCTCTCTCCCTGCAGCTTAATGCAGCTCAAGCAAAACCTGCGGCTCTGGCAAACTCCTTGTCTTGGATTATGCTGGGCCACTAGAGTATGATCAAACATGTCGGTGTTTCCTACACCTTCTGGTCTGAGATCACTTTCTTCTCTTGCTATCGTGAATGTAATACTAATAATCCAGGTTTATATGGCACCTTCCAGCCAAGCATTTTACAAACCTGAAGGGGACAATCCTGTGTAATATCCCCTTGAATGCTAAGTAAATAACAATCATCTATGTTGGGAGGAGGCTGCCTTTCAGGGATATCCAATTTTAAGACCCCAACCCCAGGCAGTGGAGGCTTCTGTGCCCTAATATATATAAAAAATATCTTTCCAAAGTTATGGGATACTTGTCCTGCACCTGAAGCTGAGGAACACAAAAGAAAAGTTATTTTAATGTCAGTTCTTTCTTCTGTAGATGGAGATAATTGGGGCACTTAACAGAGATTGCATTTATTTAGTGTGTGATACTTGCACCCGAATCCAGATATTCTGGGTGCACCCCTGTGCTTTAATCACTAAACAACAATATCTGAAGCTAAACTGACTGTTACTGAACACCTCCAGTCCGATAAATTGCAATAGCTTTCTTATTGTTTTCTGTGAGAACCAATTGTTCCCTAAGAGATGTCTGTGCACAATAAACAGAGAACAGAACTATCTTTCCTCACAACATCAGTCACCTATGAGGTCAGTGCTGTTCAGCATGAGCAACCCTGAGCTGAGAGGTGTGTGTCTGTGTGTCCATGTCTGTGTGCAGAGGTGTTCCAGGCAGGAGAGCACATGCCTGAATCAAACAGCAGATCCCTGATGCCTGCAGGAATGAAACCTTGGCTAAATCCCTTTGAGGTAAATGGTGAGTTGTCTAAGGATGCGAATAGGACCAGACAGAACCAAAAGATACTAACACAGAGGGGAGGAAAAAAACTTTCATTTGCATCTAAAGCATGGTTAAGCTAATTTTAGTACCTTTTCTTTTAAAAGATGCTTGAATATGCATGGAAGACTTCTGTTCCTCTTCTAAAAAAAAAAAATAATCAGTGAACAGTAACACTATTTTGACAGATCAGCTCTTCTGAAGAAGTATGCTTTTGTTTCATGACATCTTTTAGAGTAGCTGGAGGAAATATATTTACCTCTGTTGGGCAGATCAATGAACTGGCACCTGCACAGTTCCACTGTGAGCTATAATTTCCAGGAGAGGGGAAGGAACCAAAGGATTACTTGGCACATCTTCAAAATCACTGGTTTATATGAAAAAAAGGAAAGAAAGAAAAGCTTCTGGTACAACTGTATTGCAATGCAGAAACAGAATTCCTCTCCTCCGAGTGCATAGTAATTATAACAAATACATCATGACAAACAGCATAGCTGTGATGTGATCGGAGCCTTTAGTTTTCAGCCCACTCCACACAAGTCTTCTAGTCTCTTTGAGAGCCTAGTGTCTGCGAAAGCATTTGGAGATTTGCTGTCTGGCATTTTTAGTAAGGATATACTACTGAGAAAATGTAGGAGATGGAAGCAATCAATATAAAATTACAAATGTGCCCCACAAAGCACTCTGCAGTACCTTTGTATGTGCCACTTCCTATTAACTGGTAGGTTTTGAGTAAGAAATGGCAAATCTTGCATTAATTTCAAAGATCACCTGCGTCAAGCATCCTTTTGTAACGTCTAGGATATACATTTTAGTTATTAGCACTGACACAGGCTGATAACTATTATTTTGCTCACAGATTCTACCAGTAAACTCTGGCATAGTAACTTTGTCATATTAAAGGCACAAAGAAAACTGTAATTATAGTAAAAATGTATAAGAACAATTCCCCTCTTTCTGTTTTTGAAATGCGTACAGTGAGACTTGACTTTGCCTTTGGTCTTTTTTACTTCTACTCTGCCAATAATATGTCCAAGCAGTCACACGTTTAAAATATTGCCTTAAAAAACTTGATGGAAGAAGCTTAATTTACCTGTGTATTTATTGCAAGGCAGGAAAACTTCCCACATCTTCCCAATTTGGAAGAAAAATTAATGACTGCTGCTAGGAATTGTGGTCTGTGAAATCAAACTGCGCCTGGAAGTGCAGGTTTCATTTTCTTACACTTCCAATTATACAGTTCCGACTTTTTCTGCACAAAAATATGCCTCTAGGAAAAACTCGGCTGCCTTTCTTGGGGTTTTACACCATAGAAAAAGTTCTGCTGGTTTTATGTACCAGCAGAGTGCAGCAGAACCCAACCCGAAATACAGCCATAATGTGCAGGATTCCTCCTCCGCTGCTTCATCATCGTTTCCCGTCACCATTTCTGAAGCAGAATAACTGCAGGAACCTTGTCTCTGAGAAGCTGCGACGATGAAACCTGGCTGGTGAAAAATGGGGCTTTGGATGGGGATGGCATTTCAAGTTACTCTTGTTTATAGAAAGACATGGTCCTTCAGCAAGTATATCCATTTCTGGTTTAAGACATGAATGATGAAGCTCAGCCCAGGAGCTCATCAGCCCGTAGTGCAGCACAGCGCTCAGTTATGCTAATTCACGCCAATTGATAATGTGGCCCAATAATAAATTAAATCCCATTTTAAAAGTGAAGTAGAGCATTTTTAGCTCAAAAAAAATTATTTTCTTTTAAATAGGCAGACAGAATACAGATTGGTCAGCATTAACTTTCAGCTTTCAAAGGCCAGGAACAGCTGTGATTAATTACTTAGTATTTCCTTCTCCTCCCTGTGCTTTTATTAGGATTCAGCTTTCTCCAGTGGGTAAGATAGGATGCCATATATTTCATTATTAAAAATAAAAATTAAAAAAATAAATGTTATAATGCAATGATTGAATACTCTTTAGAATTACAGCATGGCAGTATATTTCAGAGGGGACATGTACGCAGGACTTGTTTTCCCTTGAAAAACCTAAAGTGCTAAATGTTCTCTTTGTTAACAGTCCCACAAAATGATGCGCAGTGTTTCCTCTTGGACTGCAGGGCTGATCAATACACTTGCACTGCTGGGAGTGGAAAGCTTTCCATATCCTCCATATCCTCCACTCATCTCTAGCAGCCCACGGCCTGACTGATGAGCTTATTCAGGGCCTTACGCAAGGTCTGTCTGCCTCACTAGTGGAAGCATTAGACACCTTGGAATAATCAAAATCAGAAGTACATGCTCATGTCCCTTCACATCAGGGTCCTAATGCTTTCACAAGTTTGTTTCTTTCGTCACAGTGCTCCTTAACAGTAGTCAAAAGGGGATTGTAGGTGAGCATGAAGATGAGGTGTGTGATGAGGAAACAGCAAGTAAACACAATGAAAGATGTAAAGGTAAAGCTAAATTTCCTTCTGAAATAACAGGGGAAGTGATCCAAACACTTCTTCCAGGCAACTCAAACCACTTTTGAGTCTTGCAATATCAGCCATAGAGCCACCAGAAAGCAGGAAAGAACAATTTTGAGCCTATGAAGTTGACTTGTCTTTGTGCTTGGTGGAAAGCAGCAGAAAATTCAGTGGAATGTGAGACAGCATATTGAAAACTATCATCTTATGAGAGGCAGATTTTGCTGGTGGGAGTGTGTATCTAAGTATTTGTGGAGGGAATAACAAAGGGGTGATAGACAAGAACTAGGAATAGAACTTGTGTGTTTTGGAGAAGTCCTCATTGCAATATGATGCAGCAAGCTAAATCTGCCAAGTCAGTAGGGAAGAAAGCCAGAGTTGATTGAAGTGAAGGGCAAAGATCTCATTTAAGGCTCAAAAATAATGAGCTAAAAAGAAATAATCTTTTATTTGTCAACTGATGTGCTTGACAAACTATATCCAGCACTCCCAGGAGTAGATATATGAGCTTTGGTGCCCAATCCAAAGTCCAGCTTCCTAGAGGTAATCATGATCTGCCCAAGATCTGCATCCTGCTGCAGCTCTCAAGCAACACATTCTTCTTCTCTGTTCGATGCTCTAAAAACGCTGTGACAAGTGTATTGTTACAGATCGCCTGGCACTCGCTCAGCCCAAAGGTGACTGCATTGGTAGTGGTGGGCAAAGGTTCACAGGTAGCAAAATGCACCCTTCCCAATGAAAGCTGCAAAGTCAGCCTACATTTTTTGTGGTTTTACCTAGCTTATAACTCTAGAAATCTCCAAAATGAGTATGTGTGTGTACATATGTAGAGATGAAAGAATTTTGCTTATATTATAAAGAGTTATGACAGAGCTTAGGGAAAAAATACAAGAAAAAGAGTAGTAGTGTGACGACAAGCCAAGGCAAAGGTAAAGCAGTTTTTTCTCCTCCTAGGCTTCCCAACATTCCTGAGAGGACAATTAATTAACAAAGCGAGTCCTACACTGTGCCGTATAGTTTCTATTTTTCCCTGAGGGTTGCTACATATGCAGAAGCTGTAGCCTCATGACACATAGGCATAAAAATTGCTGAAGTTATTCATACTGACAGGAAAGTATTTTGTTTCGTTACCTTGCTCAGTTAAAGGTGTTCAAGCATTAGGCAGAGATCGTGCTTTATTTGCCTTAACACTTGCTATTTGTTGCCGTACCTAAAGCATGCTAGAAAAGCTTTCTGTTGACCTGAAAAGCAGCTCCCACCTCCAGTGCAACAAATCTGCAAATTGAAGCTGCGTCTCATTAGATGTATTTTGAGGGTTTGGTACTGGCTGGATTCAACTGTTCTTTCTTTCACTGCCCCCATGAGTTCAGTGGACACAGAGCCTGGTCCCGAGTGCTCTTGAGTAATTTTCTAATTAGTTGTAGGAAGAAAGTTAAGCTACGTTTATTTGGGGGTCGCTATTTAGCTGCATTTCGTTTCATAACATGCTGAGTTTCTGCAACTCCTCTTGACTTCACTGGGAGACTCAAGCTCTTGCTTTTGCGAATCTGGCCTGCTTGCACCTTTGTTTTGGTCACCTCTGTTGTCTTTTTGGCATTCATCCTAGGTATCAAACTCTTCAGTGGTCACCTCCTGCCTGATCCCTTCTGCATTACGCAGAAGCAACGGAAAAACACTGCTGATTTTTCCTAGACTGGCGTCTTTGCCCATGATGGAGGGACGTATAGGGAGATGGGGGCCCCTGGAGAGAGTTGCTTCCCCAATTGTATCCCCTGGAACAATTATCTCCCAGATGGCCCCATCCCTTCCCTTGCCATCCACAGGACTGGCTGCCCCACACCATCCCCGTGTTGCCATGGTCGATGGGAGAGTTGCTGCATGCCCAGAGCTAGGTCAGGATGGGGGTTGCGGGACAGGCATGTCCTTGCAGATGCTGCAGCCAGGGCTGGCAGCAGCCAAACGTGGGTTGCGGGGCTGCTCCAGCACCCCCAAGCTGCACCGCAAACCAGTCCCCTCGCCCCGGCCCCAGCTTTTCAGCTGGGAGTGAAACCAGCAGCAATTATTCAAGCCAAGCACGTAAATCTGGCAGATCCCACGGCCCTGGTTTGACGCAGCTACGCAGCGCAGTGTCTGGACACGCAGCCCGATCACCCCTTCTCCCCTTGTTTATTTGCCCTGCAGGAAGCTGTGAAGTTACCAACTTTGCCAACAACGAGCCGCACCGAGGGGTTTGGGGAGGTTGGGGTGCCGGGGAGCAGAAAGGACGATGCAGGGAGGATTGCCGGGGATGGGGGAGCCAGGGCCAGGACCGCGGTGCGGCTTTGCCGCCGCCCCCCGCCCGAGCTCGCCCGTCACGGGGCAGCCCGGGCGCTGCGTTACATAAGGCGGCAGCTTCGCACCGCTCCGCAGCGCGGCCGCGGAGGGCGGGGGCGCGAGGGGACGACACGGGACAGAGCTCAGCCCCTCCCATCTCATGACTTGGGGAGCCCCCGGGCGCACGGAGGACCCAGACCCCGGGCACACTGTGCCCTGGCGCTGCGCGGCAGGAAGAGGGTGGGCGCCGAGGGTCCGGAGCGTGGAGCCTCCGCGGGCGCGGGGAAGCCCCGAGAGACTGCCGCGGGTCCCCGCGGGCAATGCCCGCTCCCGGAGGGACCCCGCGGGCCGGGCGTTACGTAACCCCCCGTTTCCCTTACAGAAATACCTCTCTCCTCCACGACAGGGCAGGGAGAGAGGCCAGAGCTTTAAACGCCGATTAATTCAGGAACTGAAGCTATCTTCTTTTTTTTTTTTTCCTTTTTTAAAATTTTTCCCTCTCCGCATTCTGAGCTGCCGGGGAACCCCGTTCCACCACAACCGGTAGTGCCGCGGAGGAGGGCAGCGCGGGGGGCAGGCGCGGAGCCGCAGGGCGCTGCAGCACTCCCGCCTCCGCGGCACGCTCAGCCTTGCGCGCTGCCGGCGGGAAGGTGCCGCGGCCGCATCCGCGGCCGCGCAGCGCGGCGCTCTCCGCGGGGTTGAGCTCCGGCCCGCCGAGGGGTGTCCGCGGAGCGGAGCGTCCCGGCCGCTGTCCGCGGTGCTGACAGCCCCCCCTTCCAGCCCTCTCTGTCCGCGGTGCTGAAGCGCCGCCGCGGTTGCGGCGCGGGAAGGGCGCTGCAGTGCCCCGGGCGGCTGCAGCCCAGCCTGGCCGAGCAGGGCAGAGCGCTCGCAGACCCCTCTTCTCGCTTTAGGGAGGGATGGCGCTGGTTTCCCTCCTCCTCCGACCTTCCCCGGGCTTCCCTTCTCATCCGGCCTCCTGATCCCCGCAAGAGAGCCTGGGACGGCGGAGAGGCAGAGCCCGGCTCCCTACCCTGGCTCCAGCCGGCGATCAGGCTGGCGGCGAATTGCACTCCCCTCCCTGCCTTCCACCATCCCGGTAGCAGCCCGGAGGCTGGAGACAAAAAGCCGAGCAGGTCCCTCGTTAAATATATCCTTTTTTTCATTTCATTTTCATCAACACCTCCCCCTCCCCCTGCACAGCCGAACCCCGCGGTGGTCTCCCACCCTTACCTCGGCTGATGGAGCGCTACGCCGGGCCGCGGCTACGGGGTCGGTGGGTCGGTGCTGCAGATGGGAGGCAAGGACAGCCGCTGCTGACCTCCCCGGGTCTCCTTCTTCAATGGACCGGGAGCCGTGCCCTCATCAAAGATGGCCGTCCGCTCCTACGTCAGCAGCTTTTAATAGCCCTCCCCGGCGGGGGGGAGGGGGGGGCGGGAGCGGGCGGGGGGCAAAGCGGGCCGGGCGGGGTTGAGTCATTGCCGCCGCTGCACCGCTCCGCGCATCGCGCACCGCCGGCCGGGCGGCCCCAACGCCGCTTCCGAACCGACCCCTCCGCGGCCTCCCCCGGCGCGGAGCGGAGCAGTGCGGGGCGGTGCGGGGCGCAGCGCCGGGGGGCTGAGCGCGGCTGCGGGTGAACCGCCTGGGGAGGGGGGAAGGGGGAACGGGGCCTCCTGCAGCAGCGATTTCCTCCGCCAAAGGGGTGGTCCGAAGAGGGTATCCCTCTGAAGTCCCCGGTACTCCATATATGGCCAATCTACGTGGGCTTCTATTTTTATGTGTGAATTCTTCCTGCTCTCCCTCTTTTTTATTTCTCAGAACATCCTGCCAGGGGTCTGGATGTGTTAATCTGATTAGTCCCCCCTCGTCTCCCGCCCTCAGTAAGAGCAGCCAAACCCAAGGAAATCCATGGTTAAGGACGTGTGTTATAACTGATCATTTGAGGGACAGGTTCAAAAAAGAGAGAGAGAAATTAAAAACTAACAAAAGCCCAGGCACGTACGTGCGTACACACAGCAGAGTGAGCACATCCCACTGCTGCCGAGGAGGAAAATGGTAACTCTGTTCCAGGAAAGAGCCTGGCTTATTTATCATGGAGTAATGAAAATATTCATTCAGAGTGCACCCAATCTGGAGCAAATGGAGCTGTCTCCAATGTGAGTTCTAAAGGGGAGAAAATCCTTTCATTTCATACAAAATGTTGTATTTTTGTAAAATGTATCTCTTAATGGGGATTTTAATGAAAGATGGGGATTGCATTTGGAGTGCCGGCGCTCTCTTTTATAACCTCAGTCTTTCCTTCCTTCTCATTCCACACGCCTTGGTGCGTTCATTTACAGAACCATCCAGACCTAAAGCGGCGATGTCTCCCTCTTCCCTGCCTGAGCCTCTCTTGTGAGCAATAACCGCGCACTGGCTATGTTTAACTCTGACACCCCGTGCACAGGCTTTGCTAAATAGCCTGCGGATGACACAGAGTCAAAACATCAGTCCGACATTAGCAATAATTCTATCTTCATCATTCCACCCCCCTCTTTTGCCATGGCAGGGAAAACCGGAAGAGAGGGAAGACTATGCAGCTGTATTTTGGAGCTTTCATCTCGTGTTATGGTTGTACGGGGGTGGAGGAGGGAAAGGGAGGGGAGGGAAAGCGCGGGGGAGAAGGAGAGAGAAACTGCGGGTGTTTCCTCCTGTCCTGCTCTGTAGTTCCCAACAGAAAAACGTGACTGTGGATCGTGCTTTGCAATTCTCACCCTCTCCTACAAAAATATGTCCTTCAGTCTCATTTGGAAGAAAGCAATCAAAAGTTTGCTAAATATATGACAAAGGAATTCTCAGGCAAGAGGGGCTCCCTGCTGCATTAGAGTATCTAATGAGCTGTGCACATGAAAACTGCAGGGAAGGAGACAACCTGTCAGGTTTAGGGGCTGTAAGTACAGACTAACAGTATAAGATTAACCCTGTGCTGACACCCCCTTTCTCCCCCAAGTGAGGGATCTGGAACAGCAGCCTGACGAGGAAACAGATTTAACATCATAAATGGCAATCTGGGAAAGCAAACCTTTTCTGGGCAGCTCCTGCATGGGTTAATGGTACCCGGCACTGCAGATGGCAAGAGGAATCCCAGGGTGAGCCTTGATCTGAAATCTAGGCTGTCCGTGTGCACGCACTGCGCTTTGCAAGTTCCTGGTACATGCCAAAAAGTTAAAAAGAAATTTTCAGTCAGACAGCTTGTCTGATAGGTGGGTTTGAAATTATGATTTTCAAGAGAGCAATACTAGTACTTATTAATAATTCATATTAACGGTAGATAACGGGAGCAAAAGAGAAATTCTAAACTGTTGTTTTGACTAAGCCACCAGCACTGCAAAATGCTGGCTGGGTTTGGATTCAGCCCAATAACGCCTTTGAGAAGAATTTCAGTCCATTGGATACCAGCAGGGATCAATTTGGCTCCTTGTATCAAAAGCCAGGGAGGAAAATGCAGTGAAGGCAGAGCAAAATGCAGCATAACTTCGGGAAAGTGGGATAAGAGATGGTAAAAGGAAGGGAGGGGTGGGAGGGAATGAGAGGAGGATTAAAGGTAAGTTTCCAGTTAGAAAACTGAGTTAAATATAAGATTCATTTTCCAGCTCTGCTGCAGCAGAAATCTCATATTTTAATAAAACAACATAGGGTAGAATCATTAAATAGACCATGAACACTGCCCATTGAGCTTAGTAGGGATGACTACCTTTCCTACAGTTATTCTTAAAATGAGCAAGGGAAGGGATGTATTTTGTGTTGTTCAGGAATGCCGATGCCTCTATCCCAGGAGATGCAGAGGGGGGCAGCCTTTTGCACCGCAGCACTAGGATTTCTGTCGCAATAAGTGCTACTAAGCAATTTTGGCTGATTCTGTAGCATCTTTTGAGGATGAAGAGATTATTGACTCTATCTGATAGTATTTAAACACTCATTTCACACTGTGTATGGGAGAGCTGTGAGAAGTGAAGCCTAAAAATAAAGTAGGAGGAGAGAGAAAACCGGAATTCGGTCTAAGAATGATTCAGCTCCCTCCTAATTATTCAGGCAAATATTCAGCAAGCTGAACAACCAGTACCTGTGGGCACAGCCCATGAATAATGAGACAGGGAACATGTTTTCCTCTATGCGAGTGGCATGATGCGGATTCCCACATTACCAGCCAGGAGCTGGCAAAGGGCAGAGCAGGCAGATCTTGCAGCACGTTAGCAGGGAGGAAACAACAGCCCCTGTTTTGTCCCCAATTCGAGGTCTGATCGCGGGCAGTGGAAGCTTTCTGGCTGCTCACAGAATCACCTTCAGCTGCCAACACGCACGCCTGCTCGCTGCAAAGCTGGGCTGGGAGGCAGCTAAGCGAACCAAACACCAAAATGCTGAGCAGTGCTGCCAGGTCCTGGATGTTAATTCCTAGGCCCTCCTGGAATGGGTTGCAACACAAAGATCGCCTCGGTTTCCCTCCACCTTCCCCAGGCATCGCCATGTGGGTTTTTTAGCAGAGAGGGAAATGCCTTGCTTATCCAAGTGCTGCTTATCTGTGCCTCAAGTATGCGGATAGGAAATAAATTGAGCTAGGGCAGAGACAGCAAAAAAGAGAAGGGAAAAATATACCTGCTTTGGCACTGAACGCCTCATAGCCTCTCTGATTTCTGCATTTTCCCAGGCTTAGATGCCAAGGCATGCCGCAGTCTGTTAAGGGCTGTGCAACCAGAGCAATTTGAGGATCGAGCCCTTTATGCCAAACTCCTAATTATTTTGTGTCATTCATTGCTGTTTATGTAACTACTGAATTTTGACCATCACTGGCACTTGCATCTACACGCCCCAGGCTGCTTCTGATTAAATTTGAGGGAATGGCTAGGCCGAAGTTTCATTTTTTTTCCTGCATTTTCAGGATCTCTAGAGATACAGTTGAGCTGTGGGCTTTTTTAAGGACCTGTCTATGATAGGGTGCTCCAATTCAAGCCAAGCCAAGATTCCTCTGAGGCTTATGATAAAAAGTAGATTTAAAATACAATTTTAATATAAACCCCACTGATTTCCTGATTACTCTCTTAGATGTACAGAGCCAGACCCACAAAGGTGTCTTGATACCTGTTACCTGACCAGGTCCTTAAGGAGCAACCAGGACATAAGTACTTGATGAATCTGGGTCTCCACTGCTGACCCCACCTCCCCTGCCTTGGCCTGGTTGCTTTCCCCCAGCTACACAGTCCAGTTTGTCCATGTCATTTCCAGCAATGCCAGACTTTAACACCTATTATCCGATGTGTAAAGGAGAAGTAGCCACAACATAAACAAATCTCCAGGGATTATAATGTAGTGTGGAGGTGTGACTGGTCTGAGGCCTCCAGGAGTCTTGCCAATGGGAGTTTTAGGCCAAGCTCAACTGCCTGTTGGACACAGAGGAAGGAGAAATTTGGTCTGTATTTTATGGAGGAAAGGGGACATAGACAGAGTTACGTCTGTGTGCCTATGACATAAACAGCAAGTAAGGATTAAACTCCATTTTTCATTGAAAACGATCCCTGCTTTCATAAAATAAACCCTAATCAGATTTGAATTCTCCTCCTGCATATGTGACCTTAGCTTGACAACCATTTCAAAACCTTGTCCGTAGCGCATACAAATATAGTGGTATACGATATAATATATTTGCAGTTCCCTGTGTAATTTTGACCGTATACTCTAGCTGACCACTAAGCTTTAAGCGAGTGCAAATTAACATGCTGGTTCAATCCACGCTTAGAATGAGGTAATGTTTTCGGAGAATATTGCTTGTTTACAGGAAACACAAAGCTATATAAAATTGTGAGCAGACTTTTGGAACCAAGAAGTGCAATTCTGTTTGCAAGCTTTGAAATCAATGGACCTGTGATGAGTTCAAAAAGCTGGCTTGCAATTTTTAATAATCCACCTGGAGATGAGGGTATGGATAGTCCTTCCTTGATGGTTATAATTACTACTCACATCATAAATATGTTTATTACAACATTTCACTGTTTTTGAATGGTGTGAAATGGTGCAGCAGCACTGACTTCATTTGAGTTGTTCTTGATTATACCCAGTGAGGTAAATATGATTTAAGGGAGGAAGTAAAAACCTCGTGAACCCTGAAGTAAATGACAAAAATGTAAAGCGAACCAGAACACCTCTTCTCCTCCCAGATATTGGTTTCTGTCTAGAAGATAAATGGCTGTTGGGCTCCCCTACAGAGTTATAAGTTCAGGGCCATCAGTTGTCACAGCAAATGGTAAAAGCCACAGCAGATGGAGATCTCCTGAAGATGTCGGCCTAAACCATTATGGAGGCTAGAACTGTCATGTCAGATCATGCTATCAAGTTGAGTGATTTCCTCTGACATTAGCACATGTGATGCCACTTGTTGCATCTTTTACAAGGGGAGAGCTCAGCCATTTCCCTGGGGTCTCAATGTGGCTCCTACCCCCCATCTGTGAGGGAGCCTCACCTGATGCAAACTGACTGAGCTCTTTTGACCTTAAATTCTAGCACCTGTCTCTAATTTGCCCCATTCTGCCTAGGATGCCTTCTGCTGCTCCACTGCTCCCTTACACTGGCAAAAGAGCTGGCAGGAGAGAAATCTTCTGCTGTGGAGCTTTCCTTGTGCAACCTTTGTCCTGGAGGGATGAGTTTGTCGTGTAAAAAAAGTGCTGTGAGCACTGAGTTTGTTCCTCTCCCTTGCTGTTTCCTTTCTGCAGTGTGTGTGGGAAGGTGTTGACTGCCAGTAGGTCTAGTTCCTGCTCTTTCCTTTAAACTGGGTCATCACAATTTACCCTCCTACCTTCAGTAAGGATTTTTTTTCCCCTTCTCTTTCCCCTTTGATGTTATCCTTCTGCACCTCTCACTCTCCTCCCCTTCTTCCCCTTCCCCCTGTTTCCTCCTTACACTAAACAGGAGGAAAGTGGGTCACTTCATAATTGCTCTTCTCTATTTCAGAGAAACTCAGAGGCATAAAACAGAACAAACAGGTAAGTGTCACCAATTCAGGAGAGCTTTAAAGATGTTTTCCTCTTGGCTGTCTCCTGGGCTTGCTTCACCTCCTCCTTCCCCTTTGCTTCCAAACCCCTGATGTAACAGCTAGTGCTGCTGTCTGACTGTGTAGTTAAAATTCAAGCTGAGACTAAGTGACTTGGGAAGCTGAAAGTGTGGTGGTTGGATAGTTTTTCTTCCCTATTTTTTTTTGTTTTGGTTTAATGGAATGACAAAATATTACAAAGGGAATGAGCTGTACTTAGATATGCAAAGGAGGGAGTGATTCAGCATTGATGCAGTAGTTTGCAATAATCTCAGGCACCTGTAGAAATGATCTGGAAAAAGAAAGAATGACTTCCCAGCTTGCTAACAATCTCTATCTGGGAGCTGTTGTTTACCACACAACAGGACTTTTGATCATCCTCAGTTAGACTAAACAGCAAGAGAAATGTGAAGTCCAGCATGCTTTTTAACGTAGGCACAGTCCTAGGGACTGTCTTGCCCTTGAGGCCTCACTGTCAGAAGTATCTCAGCCATTAGCTGCTACTTTCAGTGAAAAACCTGGTGTTGAGATGAGTCCCTCTCTGAGGAGAGAATTTGAGTCTGGGTCCATATCTACTGTTAGGAGCTCCAAAAGCTGAGGGTGATAGCTTCAACAGGTATAATTTGTTTTTTGAGATCCTGTGTTTACAGGCTCAAGGACTGTGCTGCTCACCATTAGCTCTTACTGCAGATTAAACTAATTAGCTCTGTTATATATGTCAGGCAGACTGGGTTATTGTTACTTACAGAGCCTGCGAGTGTTCACTGCACATCAGAACAAATTTATTGTCCATACTCAGTTGTGACTCTCAGCTATCGCCTCATGCTACAGCTTTCACTGTCCTGTGCAAGAAATGGTCCTTTCTCCTTGGCAAATTCTCTTGCTGTGCAGAGCAGTGGAAGAGACTGAGCTCTAGGAAAAGGACAGGAACCTACCTGGGTTTTACTTCTAGCCTTGCTCTTGAACAGTTGTGCCATTCTGGAAAGTCACTTCCACCCTGAAAATCAGTGTTCTCAGCCTCCCTGTGAGGACTGGCTGGCACAGTCCTTGATGGTGGTTTACAGAATATGCTGCATTGATGCAGCTGCATTTCTCTCTCCCCCTATTTAAACTGAGCTGAATCTGTCTCAGCTTCTGTTGCTTCCTTGCCCCGTGTAAAGTTGTAAATATTTTCATCCTTACCTATTGTTTACTATACACCTGCTCAGTGGGACTTGGTGCTACCTCTGTAATTTATCTCTCCAAGGAGAGCCCAGAAAGCAACAGGGCGAGTGCCTAGAGAGGAGGTTTCTGTTTGTTAAGTGAAGTCATAAGCTTGCTGAGCCTTTTGGAGGCTTGTTTCTGTCACTAAGGGCTCTTGGGGAAAGCCTGATGTGTGTGTTTAATCTCTGAACGAAAGGAGACTACATCAGACAGGGAACCTACTAGAGGGGAAATGGCAAGTGCTCCTCTGGGCCATGATGTCAACTTTCCATCCCGTGGATGTGCAACTGGAATAATTCAGGTGACTCAAAAAAGGACAGGCTTACTCTATACAACAGGACTGAGTTTTAAGATACTTAGCCTGGGTTGTTAACCCTTGTGTTCAGCTTTCATATACATAGAAGTAGGTTTAAAATTACTCCTGGCAATATTCCTCAGCCTGGTCTGAGGCAAAGGACTCTTATGCATCATCAGTCAAACAGAAAGACTGTCTCTGTATCAATGGGTCAATATCTTAATATATCTCTTAAATGGGAGTGAAACTGTCCTGGAAACTTCCTGAGGGTTATTTCAACTTTCCCTCCTCCTTCCTAGTGTTCTTCAAATAATTAATTTTCTTCTTTTTTTCTTTTTTTTAATTGAAAAACTTGCTGAAAATTGCACGAGACAGGGAAGTTGATCTGTTAAGAACTCCCCAGCTTCTGAATGTGGGATAATTTTTCCTCGCTTCTGGAAAACTAGTAAGTGCTCAAAATATTTTGAGGAACTGGAGTGCAGCTGAGAAAAACTGTCTCTCAGCTTAATTCTTGCCTCTGGTGTTTTTAAGGTGTTTTAAGGAGTTTAGGGAGTGTTCTTTGACCTGCCTGTTTCTAAAATATGCACACTATGGACTCCTGAGTAATTAGTAAGCGTTGCTCTCTCACAGGAGCTATATGAATAATACGAACCTGAATCAGAGGATGTCAGGTTACTGCCTCATCTACTTTTTTCATGCAAATACTGAACTCTGGAGTGTGATAATACTTGACAACCTGCACTACTGTGAACCCAGCCCTGGCTTGGCAGGGGATGTGAAAGGTCAGGTCTGGGTTTGCTGGCATGCTGATGAGAAAGCTCTCACGTTGCCTGATTGAGGTGTGTAAGAAAACCAACACAAAGGACTAGAGAAAGTGGAGGCCTGATCCAAAATCCAAAGGAGTTTTCCTGCAGGCTTCAGTGCAGGTCTGTGAACAGCTTTGGACTGAGGGATGTATATGGATTGCTGTTGAATCACTTAAAAATAGTTCCTTAGGGACTGTTTCCTCAGCAGGAAAAATCCTCATTACTTGAAGACTGTCTGAGCAACCGCCCACAACTCAGATTGCAGCTCTCACACTTGCCAAAACAGAAGAAAAAAAAGACCCTTTATTAAGAGGAGGCTGTCAGAGCCTGCACAGACCACAAGTGAACACCCCCAGGTGAACATGATGCCCATCATGTGGCCCCTATTAAGCCCATTAGAGCCCTTATTATCAAGCTCAGCTCCCATCAGTGCCCCCAGCAGTGCTGTGGCCCTGGAGCTGGCCTGTGGCATTTCTGTCTCTGACTTGTGTCAAAAATGCTTGTGAAAGAGGTCTGGAGACTTGGGCTTCCTCATTCATCGCTCAGCACCTTTTCAAAGCAAAGGGCTGAAGTTAAAAGGTGACTAGAAAAAAATAATCATGAATTTTAAATTTGTATTTGCGTTATTAGTGTTGCTACTACAGCTGAAACAATGGCTCCTACACTGTGGCTCATGAGTAATATGTTCCTCATGACCAGAATGATCCAGATAACAGGGAGATCAAAATAGACTGTTGCCTCTGGCACTTCCCTTGCTGTTACGGGCTCAAGGGATGCTACAGGCTGGGGATTGCTCTGCTCGGAGCCAGGCTGCTACTTTGACTCTGCATGTGGGTAGAGGAGATGGCGACTACTCATGTGCTTCTCTACAGGCAATGTGAGTCCTAGTGGAAGAGGAGGTACAAGGAAAATGGAGCTAATACCCCCTCTGTGCTACCTTGCTTACCAAATGAACTGTGGCCCTTTGCTGCTGGTCACCCAGGGAGTGAGAGTGATGGTGTGGGCCTTGGAGCACCTTCAAGGCACAGTGAGCAGCTTCTTGCCCACACCTGATCTGGTTCCAATCTAGATTTACAGCTTGCTATTTGTCTTTTGCTACATTCGGAGGATGGAGACTAAGTCTTTGTGGTATGTCCATTGACGAGTTATTTTTCCTTCTCCTGAAGGAAGGCCAGAAATGAAGGGTTTAATATATAGATTGACTCTCTACTGCTGTCTGTGACCTGTCTGCTCAGTGTAACGGGCTGAGGGTGACATTTGGTGTGCAGGGTGGGATTTAAGGAAAGGCAGGAAGAGATGAAGAACAGAGGGTGGAAGAGAGCCCTGAACAAGCAAGCGAGCTGAAGCTATGAGTTCAATCTAATTGCAGAACAGCCGCCAATAAGAGAAGAATTGGTTTGGTCTTTGCAATGGCACAGTAGTGGGGTGGGAGGTTGTTTTCCACTGTTGTCAGGGAATAAATGCTGGAGTGCTGATGCTACATCTACTTCTGAGCACTACCTACAAGTCATCAGTGACTGATTGTCACTCAGTATCTGACATGTCTCAGTGTTGGCTCTTGTCTTGTCCTTACCCCAAACTTTGTGAGCACTTACCCATCAGGGGTCCAAAGTAGACATCAAAGTCCTTTGTGGGAGTGATTTATTCCTGTGGAGTTTTCCATCACACAGCACCCATGCAAACAAGATATAGATGTGTTGAGGTTTATATCTGACTCTTGTTTATAATAGTTCAAGGAGGAGAACAGGAGAAGCTTCTGGCTATCCTCCAAGCAGGTGAGACGTTCAGCTGAGCAGTACCCAAAGTCATTTATCTGCTTTCCTGCAAGAAGAGTCTGGATGTGAAAATATCCTCATTGCAGCTTGTCTTTTTCCTCTCTTATGCCAGGATGCTTCTACTGCCCCTCCAGTCGTGTCTCAAGCCGGTTCAGACTCCCTGGGGTCATCAGGACCATGGCTGTTGTGCTGCAGCAGAGCTGAGCCGCTCTTGTTCCCAGTGTGTAGGACCCTGGGAAGGCAGTGAGCCTTCCTTGAGTATGAAAGGTCTGCAAGGAAGGCCCAGACGGAGTAGTTAAACTCCTTTATTTGGTTTCTGAGCGTCCTCTTGTTCCTGTGAGTCACTTGGCACGTGGCCCTGGTGCTATGTGCATTGCTTTGTCTCGGTGCTGGAATCTCTCTGCAGAACGTACCCTTCAGCTGATCTGAGATCTTCTGCACAAAAAAAAAAAATAGCCAGCAGGTTTGCAGAATCAATCATGCTAAGGCAGAAATAGCTTTGTGCTGGAGCCAAGGTCCTCTTAAGGCAGGAATCATTCATTTGGGAGATTTTAGCAGCACTGGGCTTGTTAGTAATCTCAGCTATTGGAATTCATTGGGAGTCCAGCCCCAAACATGCAGTACTCAAAGAAATTAAAAATGATCCCTTTGGAGCACACTCTATTTGCTTTCTAGCTTTCAGCTCTTTAAAAGCTGTGCCTCCACCTCTAGCTACAGGGGGTAGAAAATGGACCGAAGACCACAACAGCACAGAGCGTGCCAGAGTGAGAGCTGCCCTACGGTGTTGGGGGAGCTGGGTCGTATGCTGGGCTTTCTGCCTGATTAGCTTTGTGGGCTCCTCCCAGGAATTTTTCTTGGCTTCTTCATTTCTTTCGGTACTCTGCACTCTGAGAGGAGCTGGGATGTGACCCCATGTGGAGAAGGCAGCGTTGTTGTGCCCTCTTGTGTTGGCACCCATGGTGTAAGTCATCGTTCCTTGCACAACCTTATTCGTATTAAAAGCTGGAGGAACCTGTGGGAGTGAGCAAAGGTATTGGAATTTGACTCTTTAAACTGATCCACTTGGTGATATCAATTGGTTTTGTGCGGGGGACCGTCAAGGCTCTGTAAAATGGGCTGGCTTCATCCTCATCCGTAACAAACAGAAAATAACATAGTGTAGGCTGAAGGGAGAAGCAGCCCGTGTGTATTAATTCGTGGCATGACCTTTCCTTGTAAAAAAGGAGATGTCTGTAGTTCACCTGTATGAAGAATTAGCACTAGCACTGTTTTCTTCCTGCATAGAGATTGGGACTGCTGCCATCCTATGCACCAGTCCCACTGCTTATTTGGCAATAAGATCAAGAATCCTTGTCTGGTACTGGGTATGAATCCACAGCAGGGAGGAATTCTCCCACACACTGACAGAGAACAGATTTATTGCTACATATCCACACAAGGTGCTGAATTCACCTATATCTTCTAATGTTCTATTTTAATTGCTCACATCAGCCAGCCACTAATAAATCACTGCTAAAATTGCAGTGGGTATTTGGAGGGGTAGCGATTGAAAGAGATCTTATTGATACTATTGTGGAAGGTCTTTTTCTGTCCTTTCTGGGTAAGTGAATTCTATCCTTTTGGTCGTATTATAGATCTTTCAAAACCAGAGTGTGCAGAGCGGGTGGCGAGCAGATTGAGCATCGCTGTGCAGACTGCTGCATCCCGAGCCAGCAAAACGCTGTGTGCTGGCTGGAGCCCTCAGCTCCACCTGCCTGCACTAAAAATCAGAATGCAGGGAAGAGCAAGAGGCTTCCAGCAGAGGGCTGGGTTTGTGTTTTTTTCTTTTATTGTTGTAAACCATCCTATAGAGCTAAACTGTAGTTTTCCAACAGTAGGTGCTTCTGGGACAGCGTCTGAAGACTAACAGAAAAACTGTGAAGCAGTTGTCTCTCTCTTTCAATGCAGGAGAATTTGGCAGACCATGATCTGAATCCCTTAGAGTTCAGCTATTGAGTTTCATAAGCTGATGTATTTTTTTAAATACTTTGAAGAAATCTTTTATTTTTCTTTCCTGTTATATAGCACTTTGCAAGAGCAGTAGCACTGATGCTTCTGGGAGGGACGGGTGTATCATAATTAGAATATAACATTGCCATTAGAAATAACTAACATGATAGTAGTGCCTGAACCAAGACTAAGCACAGCTTCTCTTGTGTCATATGTGAATATAGTGACTGAGATACTCCAAGCCTAAATGAGTTTGCAGTCTAAAATAGATGACACTGGCAAAAGGCAGTAGAAAATATCCACTTCCAGTCTATGCTTTTCTGCCCTCAGTAGACTTGCCCTGTATGCTGAGAACTCCAAGGCTGTGCAAGGTAATGGTTATTATTTTTAAGACAAGGGACCTGGGAGGTTTTTAAACTGATATGCTTTGGGTCATAATGCAACCTCTCTGTGGGGACAAAATTGTTTCCTGATCTTGATTTCACACACACACACACACACACACACCCCCAATAGAGATAGTCTCATAACTGCCTAACTGTGAAGATGATGGGAAGATAAACCAGTTTGCCATGTCTCCTCATTACAGTTCCTACTTGGCATATTAGGCTAGGCTGCCAGCAGTGTGGTATAGCATGGCTTTCCTGCATACGTATGCAGACCGTATAGAGAGCATTATGTGATAGGAACACTCGGTAGAACAATTGCATTGCTAAATGGCCATGCAAACGCAAACCAGAAACTGGGCAGCCCACTGGGTAAAGATGCTCACCTGGGATCCCATCGACTCTTTGCATCTCATTGCAAGGTGTTTGTTCTATCCTCTAGTTTCTCTGAGTGTGAAGCTGGATGCTCATCTCAATGGTTATTTTTGTCCAGAAAAACACTGGAGGAGGGGTGGGGAGAACAAGAGAAGCAGGAGCTCACTCAATTTTGTCTGCTTAGCCTTCATTAGAAGAGGCAGAGGGTTCAGTGTATCCTTTGCAAAGGAGAAGCTGTATGATAATGGTCTTGGCTCGCCTTGGTGGAGGCTGGAAGGAATTGTGAGGATGTATTTGTGGTGAGTTGTTACAGCTGCTCCTCTTCTGTGAGACGTGATATTAAAGAGCAAAATATTGCACAGCCTAATACTTGTGGGTATTGCTTCTGTCTGGCCATACAGAAGGCTTTGGTGTGTGGTGTTTGATCAGGACTATAGCATATTTCCTACAGTGCTTCAGTCAGAAGTATGAGACAATGATGGTTAGAAGACCATAGGTTGTTTGGTGGCTGTTTTCTTGTTCTCAGGTGCTCTTCCATGAGTCAAAACCAACTAGGAATGTTATATTGAAAATAACCTGAAGCCTGCTGCAGGGAACATGCTGACTTCTTAAAACACAAAGGCGGTCTAATGAGAAATTATGCAAACAGTAGATAATAGGTAAAAATCTGAGGTTGAAATGAACTAAACAAATCCTTAACTTGCCCAGTTATCCTCTCTTCACTTCTAAGGTGTAATTTATCTGATTAAAGAAGTCCCGGTGTATTATGTTTGCTCTTCTTGGAGAACATGGTCCAAGACTTGTTTGTTGACTTGGGCTGAGGGGAAGGATTGACTTTAGTGTAACCTGGACTAGAACAGCATGTCCTAACCAGCATCAAAACTCTGGTCAGAAGAAACAGGATTGTGTTTACAATGTGGCCCTGCTGTCCTTGTCGTTTTGTTCAGAAGAAAGTACTTTTCACAAGCCTGGGGAAATTAAATAATAAAAAGGGGTACCAAGATCAAGAAAAAACAATCTGTCCTGACATTTTCATTTAGGAATACATGAAATATCATAAGAATCTGAAATCCACTGAGTCTGGAATGACAGGGGTGTGCAGGGGTTGCTCTGAGAACTCTGGAAGACATGGAGCTAAAAATAAAACAAAAAAACAAATGAGGGGAAGATGCTGCAGTAACTTAGCCCACTCTGTATTGCTTTTGTATCGGTGTTGGGGAGATGGCAGGCAGCAGCTGCCTGCTTCAGAAAGCCTATTTTTATTAAGTCTTGCAAGTATTCAGAGGAAAGGGCAATTTCAAGGAGCTAAACCATGCAATATTAGCTGAAAGACCTTGAAGATACATGCTCCATCATCAGAGGAAGGTATTTTTTCCTTTCTCTTCCCTTGTACTTCCTGGCCTGACAGGAAAGGATGCAAATACCTCTTCCTACAGCACCATTTGCTGGAGTCCTCTTTGGTCCTCGGTGTACACAACATGTTGCTGAGTTTCCCTGTTCCCTTGGAGAAGCCAGTTAGATATCTGACCCTGCATTAATTCTAAATTGCAGGTTTCAGTCTAGTATGAGGGGGACTGGTGTCATTTATTTAGCTAGGAAGGGAAAAGCTTGTGATGTTGGCTCTTTGCAATGGTGACAACCGGCTTTCCCAGGAGGAGTGGGTGACAGCAAAGCTTTTAATGAGGGACAAGTACCTGCTTTATGCAAACCCAACTGCATTACTTGGGCTGGCTGTAGATGACATGGGATGCTGCATATATATTTGTCTTCTGTCCCTTTTTTTAAGGACTCCGCAGCTCTGCGCTGTAATCCCACACCAGCTGTAGGAGGGTGATGCAAAAGGAAGAAAGTGCTTCGTGCTTTCCTTGTACCCACAACAGGTTTGTGTAAAGATTTGCTGGAAATAGAGTTTAAATGAGCTTTTGAGGAAAACCCACTGGCATTACTAACTGTTGTTGGGGTAGGATTACTGTTCCACTTTCTGAGTAAAATCCATCATCACAGCACCTATTTCTGTGACCCCTAGTTTTGACAGTTTTCTATTTGCTTAAGTTTGTCTCTGAAGTTCTCTCAGTCTAACAGAGGTGTCTTTGTGTTCCCTGTGGTTCAGCAGAGCAGATTGCACAGATTATTTCACTTGCAGAGTCCTCAAAAGCAGAATGGTTTGAACAAGCCCATTGCTTGGTTTCTTATTTAATCCTTCAGAAGATGTTCCAAGCTACACAGAATATTGATGAGGGATGATATGTAGACAGACTAGGAAAAAGCTGCCCAGGAAGGGAATAATCTATCTCTTGAGGGAGGGTGCGATGGTGATTCCCTTGTCATCATTCTCCGCCAACTTGTCTTGTCTTTGTTCTTCTTAATCCATGAAGTGAGGAGAGTTCACTTCTGTCATCCATTTAGTGTTTGGCATCTCCCACAGACAGCCAAGGAGGTGGCCAAGGGTGGTAATGAATGTTTCTGTGGTGTGTATGTCTTTCAATTATCTTCGGATAATTTAGTCAGTTACTGAATGGACATCAATGACCTGGGACAGACTGAAGTGTTGTCACAGGTGAAAGATCCCAGTCCCATTACCAACTTCAATCAACAATTGTTTCCTTTACTGAGCACCCCATATTATAACTATAAACAAAATCAGCATCCTACTGAACAAGAATGAAGATGCTAGGATAGTTACTCTGCTGGCTTACAAGGACCTGCACAGGTGGCATTGGAGGTGGGGTGTGTTGTGTCTTCTGGGGGAAGGGGCTTGGTGGATTGATTCCTCGTCTGTGTCAGAAACAGTGTTGAAAGCCCATGTGTTGTACAGGGCACCAGGGTTGTCTATTTGCTCTCATACACGCTGGCTGAACTGGCCCAGTCTTTTGCTGAGCCAGATCTTAACTGCCAGATCTAACACATCATCTGGCAGACCAAAACCAGTCTTGGCTACTGGCAGGGTGATAGTATCAAGGTTTGATTCTTTCAGAGGACGAGATTGGTAAAGCTGGAGCTAGCCTGGACCTCAGGCAACCAAAATCCCGGGGCATGGCAGGACAGTAAGGCTGAGCTTTCCAACTAGCCTGGAGCTTTAAACTTTCAAGTTGGCTGAATCTACTCTTGGGTCTAGTTTTGTAGAGGATCTCAAAGTGTTGGTATGTGTATGTAAAGTTAACTTCACAAAATAAGACAGCAGTTATCCTCATTCTGAGAGTCTGACTCTCCTACAGAAAGTGAAGTACCAAAGGCTGCTCTAATATCAAATTCCTCAAGTGGGCTACAGGATGCCTTACCAAAAGCAACCTCATCCTGTTCCAAGTGAGTGATGGTTTGAGGGTGAAGCTCAGAAGTGCCCCTTGTGCTGTTCAGCTTGGCACAGGTAAATCACAAGTGGCAGGTGAAGACACCAGGCTACAAATGTGGGGTTTTTTAACAGTCTTTTTCTTTTGCCTTTTTAATAGTTGTATTTGCCCTGTAAAGGGGGTGGGAGTGAATATAGTATTTTTTTTTTTCTTTTGTGCCCTTACTCATCTCTTCCTATGTGTTGGAACAGCTGTCCTGTAGGGTGGTGAGAAAGCATGCAGGTAAATATTGATCATCTCTTTCTTTGCAGTGATTTAGCAAAGAGACATTTCTCTACTTTTCACCTGAATTGTAGCCCTGCTCCCAAATGAATCAGTTACTGAGGAGTATCCTTAGGAGAGAAATCATTACATTTGTGAATGAAATGGGCCTTTAAAATAGATATAGAATTCCTGATAAGTTATCCCCAGAATCCTATAACCATTTTTCTGTCTTCATTAGTGCCTAAACAACAGGAGATGTGTGGGGGAAGGAAAAGGAGGTAGGAGGCAGCTGATGAGAGGGATGATATACCCTGCTAACAAGAACTTGCCTAATCGATACATCCAGGACCTCTGTGTTTCCCTTCGACTGCCTCATTCTGAGCAACCATGTTAAGAAAGAAGAAAAATATTCAAAACATTGCTGACCAGAGCCCCGTGGAAAAACAGCAGATACATATCAGCAGGGCTGGTGCTGCTGTGGATGGGAAACCCATGCAGCACTGGGATCAACACGTCGCTGCCGTGTGGTAGCATCAATTTGCCACAGCCCTGGCTTGGCACACGAGCCTGTTCTCTTTTGCACCTTTTTTTCCTTTACTTCAGCACAGTATTTAGCAGCAGGCATTGACTCTCCCTCCTTTTTGTTTTTTGTGTTGCTTTCCTAGTCTGGAGGAAAATAAGCACAGCTGGAGGAGGACAGAAGGAGGGGGAGGCAGAGCTTGCCTTAAACACCAGATGTGGAGAGAGGTGTGACACTTCTAGAGGAGACCCCAAAGGATTGTTCTCTGTCCCTAGGGCTTTTCTTATTCCCTCCTAAGTGCAGCACTTTCTCAGAAAGGAGCTAATCCTGGCAGATATCAAGGGCCACCAAGGCACTGATGTGTGTGTTTTGAGGCCAGCAGCACAGTGTGGTTCACCAGAGCCCCAGCCGTCTCTCCCTCCCCTTCCACCCTGTCAAAGTCAAGGCTGCTTTTCCTGCAGCACTGCCCTGCTGGCAACTGGGAATATCCACTGCTTGACATAAGCCAAGTCTATCATCTGAGGGTGTAGTGGTTGAATAACAGTCTGAGCTTCTGCAAAACAACTGTGGTAGTCCCTTGGGCCATGAATGCTGTTTATTCCTCCCCCAGGGCCCAAGGGAGCAGATACACTGGCTATGTAAAGGACTCTGAGGACAGCAGTGGAACAGCAGCTTGTGCAGTGGTCAACAGGCTTGAGTTTGGTTGGAATCTGCCTGGTCCTGCATCAAATGCCGGCGTAGGGGAGATGAATCTTGCAACCCAGGAAATGCCAGGAGAAACACCTCTGTCTTGCAAAGGACATGAGGAAAACATAAGCTATGTCCTTCTGACTGAAAAATCAAACAAAACAGGGACACAGTTTCAAACTAGGTCTCTGCTGGTTGTTTCCCGTGGCAGTGGTTCTTCCTCACCAGAATTTCTCCATCAACGAGTTATCTGCTGCAAGCTCGTCTTCAGGAAGAAGACATCATCTTCCTCATGCTTGTCATTGAAGTTGCGTTCTTTGCTCTTTGAGGTTGGTTTCCCCTTTGGCAGCCTTTGCCTGCTGCCTGTTTTCTTCTCTGAATGCCCATTTCCAAGGGCAAAAGCTGGGTTATGCTCCACTCTTTACCAAAGCCCTGGTGAGGGCTGTCACAGGGTCCTTCCCAAACTGTCTGCTGATGTGGACTGCAGGCAGTGACTCCTGCTCACACTGGGTGTTTTATGGGGCTTTCAGGAGCAGAAACACTCTGCTCTGTAAACTCCAGCAGAACATCGGCTGTATGTTGAAGTAATTGCCATCCTTGATCCTTCTCAGCTTAGACCCTGCAGTAAAGTTCATTTGCACCCAGCTGTGGCAAAAATACAAAGCTATGAAGAAAACAAATATGAAAGATTCTTATTTAATGAACTCTGGAAATAAATAATGAATACATCATTCTAAGTGATTCTTCAGTCTGCTACAGAGTGCTATCCTGAAATATGAGAGAGCATGAATCTTGGCTAATATGAAGGAGGTCAGTCATCATTGGGTTTCTGAATGAATATATATCACAGGATGAATGGAAGAGCTAATTGTTTCTTGGAGCAAACTTTGTAGACCTTTGTGTATCTAAAAACTTGGCAGTGTGCTGAACCTTAATTTTTAAACACTGAGTGAAAGATGTGTTTCAATTACGGTTGCTTTGAGTCTGATGCCATTGACATCAACAGAGAATTTACAACAGTCTCATATCAGCTCCATGGCAATTTGTTGAAACTGCAATGAGAAATGAAAGACTAAGCAAGGTTTTGCAGCAAGATTCCAATTTCCTAGAAGATCCCATGGTGACAGGAAAATAGAATATATGACTGACTTGAAGTGATTTGTTACATGTCTTGTGTTAAATGCATCAAGTATCTTTGCCATGATGTCCGAGTTTGGGCTTTATTTAAAAACCAAGAAAGCTGTTTAGGACCTTCAGCTACTGGAAGACTGGCTCACATTTCAAATAAGTCACACAGCATTTCTTCCTTCTTATAGGTTGATTTTCAATTATTGCTTATATCTCAAAAGTTGAGGTTTTTTGATAGCTACTCATTTTGGGTTTTGTCTCCCTTGGAGTCCTCAGTGGATAGACACATGATAGTGAAAGCACTTTATGGATAGATGACTCAAGAAGTGTTTCCTTTTAGAGTGTCTTCAAAATAACTTCAAATTATAGAATCAGAAGGATTCTATAAAAATGTGAATGTGTATATAAGTACGGTGTGAGTGTGAAAATGTAGGGATAAAAAAAGGCCGATTTAAAAATTAACAATCCAGGAAAATTAAACTTATAGTTCCTATAACAAAAGTGAGATATTGCCTGATTATTGACAAGGAGAAAACATGCAAGCAGGCAGCAGCTCAACCTTATCAAGGGGACTATTTATTGTCAAGGCATCTTTCTAATCTATGATTTGCAGACTTGTCAGGGGACTGAAGTGAAGGTGGTGAGGAGTGGTGGAGGCCTAGGAGCCTTGGTGAGGGCAAGAGAGTGCTGCCTGCGTTGGTCTGTACAACCCTTTCTACCCTACCCTTGTGATGCTATAGCATTTTTGCCTATGGGATCGTGGGGATCAGGCATATAGCTGTGTCTCTGGAGCTTGGACAGGCAGTTTCCTATAGGAAGAATTCCTTCTTGAGGCTGTTTTCCATTTGCACTCAGTAAAGCCGGCTTTGGTTCGATGGTGTGGAAGTCTGCACCTCTTGTAGGGCTCCCTGCCAAGCTTCCTGGGAGCCAGATGTTAGTAGTGAGTTTATCCAAATTAAGCCCTTTACTGTAGCACATATGATGTGAAGAAAGTTTAACTTTCCCTTGCTTTTCCACTTGAGAGCCAGTCACAAACCAGGAAACTCTTTGTAACTTGTGGTTATTTCATGAATGAGACAGGTCAATAACCTCCATTTCACATCAAAGTTTATATCTTGTTTCAAAGTGAAGTCTCTTTGTTTTTCTTAAATCCCTCTCAGATTACTTTTATAATGTCTTTCCCCTACCCTAAAAATCAAGGGTTAAATACATGTATTATTACATTTAAAGGTGGAGGAATTTGATTTTTAAAACATGTCAGACATCTATTTGAAATTCTTGGGAGCTAGGTCCCTAAATATCCTTTAAAATCTGGAGCTGTGCACCAGATGGAGAATCAGCATTTAAATAGTAATTTCACAAAGGCAGAGAAGCATGTTGGTGAAATTATTTCCTTTAACAAATAGTTGTGCAGCATGAAGAAAGCAAGCAGAGCCAGCATCTTACAAAGGCAAATTATGCTTGCTTTTCCTTTCTTTATGCCTCTTTTCTAGTCATTTTCTTTTGCTATAGATGCATCCAGTCCACGTCATGGTGCTATGCACAGAGTGGACTAAACTGGGTATTAGTTGGTCTCTTCTTGGCACCACACAGTAGATCAGAGCAAACACTTTGTGTCCCACAAAAGGCTGAATCCTTCTTATGTGCTTAAGTGATTTTAATGTGAATATAAATGTCATAAATACACCAAACAATTACTGTCCTGCAGGATTAGTCCAAGGTAATGCTGAGGCTCTTAAAAGCGGATTGTTAATATATGTCAAGCTCATAGAACTGGATGTTGAGCCATGTTACGTACCTATGCACCTGAGGTTATGTACAAATACAGGGGTTGCAGTTGAGGTCAATACCCCAGGAAAGAGGTGGGAAAATCCCATCAGCTACTGATGTCTGAGTATCAAAGATTGATGATGTTCCTGGTGGGGAAAAATCAACCCCTGATCACCTTTCCAAACAGCAGTGATGCTGCAGATTGTGGGTGATGTGTCAGGAATCAGTGCCAGCCTAGAACAAATCTCCTTATCCTAGATGCTGGGGACATGTGCAATGTGCAAAGTAGTTTGCAGTGTCTGGGAGGGAAAGGAAACTTTCTAGACAGGTGGAGCTCAGCAGCTTTCAAAAAACTGTAGCTTCTGCTTAGAGATCAAACAACTGCCACATGGTGCTGTTTTTCCTATAGCACCAACATATTTAGCTCTGCCGGGGAAGTCTGAGGAACTGATTCTCAGTGACCATGTAGGATACGGCAAAAATTGGAGTAAAGCACCACTGAAGCATGGAACAGCTTTGGAGAAAGGAGGCTGAATAGCAAGTGCAGGAGGGAGTGATGCAGCATGTTGCTTAAGGAAGAAGGTACCACTGAATTTGACCTCCGATTTTATTTTATGAAAGCCTGACAGCTGCAAAGATACAGGTGTTGAAAAATTAAAGTAGAACTCTTTAGATATATCTAGTCTCTTCCACCAAGCTCTGAATCAACATTATTTCAGTATAAAAAAATAATTGCATGCTACTGCTCTGATTCTCAGCTATATGACCCAATCTCATTAAGAGCTACAATAACAGCACATCTAGCTAAGAGCAAAATTTGGCTCAGAACCCTTTCACTTCCACAACACCCACTTTTCAGTTGAGTGTTCAAAGTTGCTGCAGAACATGTTTTTTGAAGATTAGCTATTAACTACACACTGTAGTATATTTTTCTAGTGGCAACTATTTCGTAGTACATCTGCACTCTAGTAAACTTTCTGTCATACCTTAAATTTGTCTTGTTATTGTCTATCAAGCCCTGTTAATGCTAATTGTGTTCCAGTGCTGACTCAGTTGATGAGCATAATTTTATGATGTAGGCAGCTCTAATTCGTGATCTTCTGGGGTTTCACAAAATATCCAGAGCCTTCCTCAAAAGCCATTTTGCAAGTGATTAAGACAGTCACGAAAACCTTTGGGCTTAAGGTTGCTCTATAAACGCGAAGTAGCACTTACTGCCTGGGCATTACAAATGCAGGTTTAATTTTGGCTTTATCAATAGTTCTTTAATAGTGATCCACACAGGAGCAGTTTGTTACTCTGTGCTCCTAAGCAGCTTACTGTGTCACATTAGGAAATGGAAAAAAGTGAAGCTTATAGCATTAAAGACAGCCTGAAAAATATTTTTTCCTTTGTCTCCCTTCCCCCTTTCAGGCTTTCTGCTTCAGTAGCTCGTATTGTAGTCATCCTATACTTGGAGTGACTTGAAAGCATCCATGATGCTGTATCCCTGGCACTGTAGGCAAATAAACTATATTTTTGTGCAGCAATCTGTAAGCTGCACTTCAAGAAGCATTTCCTTATCTGCTGACAGACACTCAGGAAGGCTCAGCAAGGCCTGAGTGAAGAGGGCATTGGTGGAATGAGGAAACTTGCCTCGTCTTCTTTGATGCATTAAATTCAAAGCATCCAGAGGAGGAGTCTAATGGCCACGGCTTTTCCCTGTCTGGCTATCAGCACTCTGAGGGTGAATGCTTCTGCTGCTGTACTGAGCCACCGTTGTCCACGGTTCATATTCAGGGTGTTTGGGAAGAAGTTTGGGAAGAGTCTCTGGCAATGAACATGTGGAGGAGTGTGGAGACCTTCACTGACTTGCTGATGGTAACGCTAGCAGCAACAGGCTCATCCCCTCGAAGTGACTTGGCACCAAGATTAACCACACAGAGGATGATGGACACCTGCATGATGTAACCAAGGGCAGGGTGAGCTTTTACACAGCTGGTTTGTCTTGTCCTTAGATCTGTCCCTCCTGGGCAAAATCCTCTCCTTCCTGGAAAACTGTGAATCCTCCTGCCCTGAAGTCACAGCTGCATCCAGGAAAGTTGCTTTTTCCTTTGCTTTTGATTCCAAGCAGCTTCCTGTGACTGTTTTGGGATTTAAAGCTGAGTTTGTTGAAGTCTTATGGTCTTTCCTTCTCCCTCCAGCATTGCACAGGAACCTTTTCTTGTTCTGCCTTCTGCTAAAGAACAAATCGCTTTCCCCTGCACCACTGGAGCTGCAGTTTGCGAAGTTCTCTTTGTAAGAGGTGCTTTTAGAGACCGGAGGGTTAGATCAGACCTTTTGAAGACTCTTCCCCCATACACCACTTTCAAGGCTTCAAGGCTCACCTGCTTTTTAGCAAGCCAGAATTGACACCAGCTTACTTCAACATTGAAGGATGCTTTCCCCCGGCTCCTTTGCCTTTGTGAATGAGCTGTTGGCAAGTGTTCCTGACTGCAGCTGCTAAAGCCTTAATCTCTCTCTGTATGGAGATACAGAAATTGCCTTTGTTGAGTCTTTACAGTCTGTTGCTGCAGTGTCAAAAGCTTGGTTCATCTCAGGAATGGAGCAAAGTCTGCAGAAGGCAAGTTCACTGAACTGATGGTAGAGCTGGCAGTGCTGGGATGCACCTGCAGCGTCATGTGTGGGCTGCAATCGAAGGTCTGGTATCCCAGTTAGCTCCAGTCAATGTATGAGAATGGTGGAAGTGTTATCTAGGATAAACCTACCCAGCAATGTACCTTCAGATGAAGAAAAGCCACACATTGTAGGCTGAAATCTTTTTAATACTTGTGTTACGCTGCTGACTGCAGGTTCTCAAAACTAGTTCGACCTGCAGCCTAGGAAGGAGTCGAAAGGTGGAGGAGAGCTGCGCTCCTTCCCAGGGTGGTCTGGCCTGAGGTGGAATTAACCTCTTTGTTCAGTGCGGAGGAAAAATTCACAGGAGGCCAGGCTTGACCTACATTTGATCCTTGCAATGTGCAGCTTCTTCTTCCTGTGCTTTTTCTTGTGTTGACCTTTTGTTCCTAGGAGGTAGGTAAAAACTTACTTGAGGCATTGCTGTACATTTTGTACAACAAAACCTTCCTTCCAACCAGGAAGATAATTTGAAGATCGTTATTTCAGTTACAGGAAACCCCAAAGTCAAATTAAAAAAAAAAAAAAGAAACTTGTTCTTGTGAAATCTTCAAATATCATAGGATTAAATCTCTCTTTAGGTTCTGACGTTATGGATGGGATGATTGCCATTGATATCTCATATGTGCCATGTGCTTCAGAATAGGGTGTTTTGCCAAAGTGTCTCCCACCACCAATGAAATTCCAGTGAGTGGGAAATGTGGTCGTCGGCTTCAAAACTGGCAGGGTGAGGGAAGGCCAGGGTGCTGGAGTTTGAAGTGTCAGATGTTATGGCTGATTATGGATAGTTTTCCTTCAGTATTTTGATCACTGCATGTGCGAGAGCAAAGAACAAAAACTGGTTATTCGGAGGACAAGAGAGGGTGTTCAGAGGAGCATGTGGCAGTCTGAGGTAGAGCTGTGCCAGTGTGTGGTGGTTTGGTATTATTCCCCCCCGCTTCCTTCTATTCTATGGATGAACAAAGGCATGGGTGAGGGAAGACTTGAGACAAGCTGTTTGGTGTTGAACAAGACATTTGACCTGAAATAGAATATCTGCATTTATCAGATGGGGAGCTAAGGCTTAAAGAAATTGGGAGAGACATTCACAAACCCTGAGTGATGTCTGCTCCCCTGCACCTTCCCCACCCTTTCCTGAGCTGCCACATTCTCTCAAGCTGCTTTGAGTCTTGAGTTGATGGCAATAAGGGTCTGGAGAAACTCTTTATTTAAGGGGAGCCATGGGCCTCTTCCAACATGACTGCAGCAGTGATGGTGCTGTGTTAGGTTTGCTCCAGCAGATGCGCAGTATCTCTTGCATAACTCACATGAGAGGAGTCGCTGGCATGGCTTGTAGGCAATATTAGGACTTTTAAAGTGTGTGATGCACCAAGCAGTGACCAGGCCTCTTGGTTCTCATCTTCTGAGAGTCAACATGAGAGAAGGGCATACTGTTTTGCTGTATAATCACATGTCAAAGGATGTGTTTTGTTTTACTTTCTCAATGAAGAATGGGATAGAGAAGGTGCAGGTCAAGGTGGGCAGAAGTGACTATTCCTAGCAACTTGCCAGGGTGGCACGATGTGCGTGCTCTAGCTGATGCATCATGCTGTTTGCAAACATTGCTCCTCACAGCTGATGCACTGCAGACGGAAACAAAAATATTACATGTAAAACCTAAGATGTCTGCAGGCAGCAACATCTTCAGAAGGTTCCATCTGTAGCAGGACTTGGCCGTAAAGCTGGGCTGACCTATTTTACCTTGCTGGCTCCTGACACAGGCAAAACGCTAACCAGTCACAAATTATTTTTGCAAGGGCACTCAATGTGTTTTGACGGGGTTTTGCCAGCCAGTCCTTTTTCCCTCGTGCTACGCAGCCTACCCAGGTGAACTCATCTGAACAGCGGCAAATACCCCAGGGGCAGAGAGCAGCTTGACCTTATCAGTGGATCTGCTGCTTGTATTTGAAGGATGCTGAGGGGTTACCAAGTCAAAGGTATGAGACGCAAATGGTGTTTGCTGGAGCAAAGCATCAACTCCCACCACGTTGCTCTGCTTGCACAGTGAAGTGAAGCAGGGAGCTGCGACTAAACCAAGGGTGCAAACGTACAACTCAAGGTTTTGTTATAATGTCAAGAGGGCTGAGTTAAAGTTACATGTGCAGCCTTGCTTCTGGGGCATCTCAGGTTCTGTGAGCTTAACTGCTAATTATCCATGTCTTCTCTGTGTGCTCCTTTAAAAAAAACAATAAAAGAAGGAATGGGAGGGAGCTAGAAATCAATAAGCCTCATTGTGTGGCATTGCATTTAACACCTATGGGATACTGGGACCTTTTAAGTAGCTTTACATTTATGAACTAGCAGAGCAGTAAACTAGTGAACGCCTCAGCCAAGCACAAAAGTTCAGAGTGTCTTTACCAATGAGTTTTGTGGCTACAGGGTAATTTTTGCCAGCTTCTGGTTCCACTCCAGGATCTACTGTGATTCTGCAGGTTTAAGGGTCTTTAATTTCTGATCCCTCTGGGACCAGCTGTGTCGCTGTCTGCTCTAGGACTTCTTCTTTTTCCCTTTTCCTGTCCCCTTTTGCTGCTTGTCCCATCCCAGGCTTTCAGTCCTGCTGGTCCCACAAACATGGCCCTCAAAAGGTTCCCTTTGTTTATGCTCTGGCCTTGTTTAGTTTTCTTTTCTCTCTGTAATACTTCAAGCTCCTGAGCATCTATACTTGGATCTTACCCTTCCTGTGTCCAGCTCCTGCTGGATCATGAGCAGTCAGCACAATTTATTTGCTGTGGAATATAGCTTGTCAACAGATTTTTCTCCTTTAACATGAAACGGCCGAATCTAACGCAGGCAGTACTGCCAATAAACTTTGCACTCTAAACCTTCCCAAGCAGCGATTTGCACTTGTAAAGTATCTCACTTCGTCCCTCTCTAGTGGCATGAACAGAGATTTATAAACTTCTATCGCCAAAACAATTTGCGGAGTAGTGGGGCTTGCTGTCAAATGTTGTGATTGCCCCTTGATTATAGTCACCCAACGTGGAATATCAAGTTATGGTCGCAAAGGAATAGCAAGTCAGAGCTTCTGCTGATACCAGTCTTTGCAATCCCACTGGAGGCGACACATCTCCACCATTTCACACCACACATGGTGTGTGCCAGTCTTTATCCGGCATCTATAGCTCTAATAGGAACATACACTTTGCTAAATTAAGAAGGAATATTTTTGTACTTTAGTACAAGCATGCTAACAATTCTGACTTATTTTAAGGATGTGTCTTAAAAGCATTAAAAGGGGCATAAAATAATAATACATGTAATTTACCACTGTGGAGACTGTCAAGTGTTGTCATGCTACTGGCATCTGATTTAATATACAGGCTGCCAAGAGGCATCACTAATAGAATTTGCATTAATATACATAGCTTCTTTAAAAATTAATTAGCCAAAGTAGAGCATCATGTGCTGAGACTCTCGAACAGGAGAGAAATATTGAAGCAGTAGTGAAATAAGCAGTCTTGAAGCTGCTTGGAAAGGTGAGAGCAGCTGGAAATACTGCCCCAGCCATTCCCTCCTGCCCATTGCATCGTGGTGGGGACATAAACTGACAGTGTGAAGCATTGCTGTAGAAAATCTTGAAGGAAGTCATAGATTTGGACTGGGCCTCGAGGCTGTTGTGTCACAGCTGGAAAAAGCTGCAAAGAAATACAAGGAACCTGTTAAGTCTCTCAAAGAAAATGTGATATTTTTCTAATGTTTTCCTAGAGGCTGGGAGGTGCCAGCACTTTGCGACTTACGCAACATGTAGTCATGGGTCATGTATTTGTGTGAGCGTGCACTGAAGGCAAATATTTTGCAGATTTGCATAGGTCAAAGTATCCAACAGCAGCAATGAAGCGTTGCAGAGCTTATAAAGGAAATGTGTGATAACCCTCACCCCAAAGTCAGCCCCTTTATTTTTGTATTCCTCCATCAGCCTCAGAATGCAATGGCAGCTTGACTTGGGATGCTGTTTACTTGACTGATTTAATAAATGAGCTGCACCTTCGGTGTCCAGCACTTTCAGCTTCTCCGTGTGTTGGAAGTGGCAGGAGATGGGTTTTGCTGCTCTATAAGGAGGAGGAAAAGCAAACTTTTACTGCTCATGTGTATTGGTTACCTTTTGTCTGAAGCTGAACAAAGTTAACAGTATTTGTGCCAATGCTTTGCCAGGTCATGACTCACTCTTCTCTTGTACTTTAGCGCTGTTGGGTTCAGAGTCTGAGCTGTGGTGTGGCCACGAGGGAACCAACCTCATTGCCCATGGGCATCCTTGATATCAGCTGAGGGGAAACAGGCCCAGTGGTGCCATACCCAGGCTGGGCACTGCTAGCAATGAGTTCCTCTCATTGCTGAGCAATTCCCAGCTTCACAAGCTTTCCTGCCAAGAACTTCCACCAGCTAGAGATCTTTTCCTCCCTTACCACCTGTGAATGCTCTCTCTCCAGCTATTTGTTAAAACTATTAATAATTGCCAGCCTCCTCATGTACTGTCGCCTTGAAGATATTAATATTTATAAGTTGTGATCCTGTCCCTTTTGAGTCAAGGCAGTGCCATTGTTTCTATTGCAGTCACATGTCTCGTTGTCCAGTTTGAGGGTTTTGTAACTCAGCAGTGGAAGTTTTCTCTGGGCTGGAATTTGGAAAGTGGAATTTCAGATTGGAAGCAACTAAAGAAAAAAATCAAATACAGCTATTAACTGTTATACTTATGGAAAAGCAAGGGAGATTAACTTTTTTTTCAGCTGTAGTCTGGCTCATTTTGGTAAATTAGTTTTTCATAAGTCAGATGAGTTTCAAGTGGTGCAACCTTTCCGCTTTTGCTGCAGCTGCTGTTCCTTCAGCATCTCCATCCACGCGATGCACATGTGCAGCATGGGAAAGGCAGCTCGTGTTTAGGCACTGCAGCAATCTGGGTGGGCACACAGCTCGGGGCCAAAATACTGGCTAAAATATAGCTGAAGACCACAAAAGTTGCCCCTTTTAGAACAAATCCTACAGCTTCTCTGAACCCAGTCCTGGTCAGTACTTGTAGGCTCTTGTGCTTTTCCTGAATGGAGAGGAATGCCAGGCATAGACTCCAAGAGCTGGGGTATTTTGTTGTTTTAAAGGAGGTTGTTACCTTGAGATCTAATGTATTTAATGAGCACATATTCTTCTGATTCATTACTTCAGGTCTGTGTTTATTCATACAGCAATCTGGTTTACCTTCACTCTCCACTCCCCAGGAAATTGTGTTATTACTGATAAATGCTCAGACTGTCGGTAGCGTCTGAGGATTCACTGCACAGAGCAAGCTCAGGGGACATGAGCATCCCCTTGGAAGGCTGAGGGGGTGGTTGGCAATGAGAAAACACCTACACACGGTTCTACAGAAAAATGAGCCACAAATGCTTTCTTACCAAGTGGGGTTACTCAAAGGGTTCCTAGATGTGCTGAGTAGCAGAAGGGGAAGACAGGGTGGGGGTGAGTCTGTCAGGGGATCCATTGATTTCCAGCCAATGTGGGATGGACCGATAGCTGGGGCATGATTAGAAGCCGTAAGTGAGGGACGTTGAAGATGGGTTGAGCTGGACTGCAGCTCTCAAACACAGGCTGAAAGCGCTGGAGTGAGTCTGAGGAATGAAACGAATCAAGAAGCTCTAAATCTAGAAAGGTTTTGCTCCTACATCAGAATGAAAACAGATAATTTGCCTGCCTTTCTTTGCCTGCACTAGTGGGAGTGCTGCTCTGGTCACTGTCCTGAGGACCTCCCACCACCCTGCAGCCCTGCTTCCCCAGCCAGCATCACCCAGGGCAAAATGGAATGGAGGAGGGGTGGCTCCCTGCTCCAGACATAGCAACTGGGGCTACAACCAGAGGCTGGGGTTTGCTGCTGCTCCCACTTTTTGGTGGGGAGCTTCCCGTGGTGTGCTGCTCAGACTGTTCTGTGAGCCTTCCAAAGCCAAAATCCAGAAAATATGGTACTGGCAACAGTGGGCAATTTCTACCTAGAGGATGATGGACCCATCGGGATTTAAGAAAGGAGGATTTTGGAGGATTGCAGTGAAACAGGCAACTGAAAACCATCCAGGTACACTGTTAGAGGGTGAAATGGAGGGCTGAGCTGTTGGGGAGGGCAGGATGTTTTCTCTGTGAAACAGAGATTAGACTCTAGGGATGGGGTTGCACATCCTCAGTTTCTCAGTGCAGCTCGCTGAGGATGAGCAGTGTGATGGGAAGGGTGCTGTGTGCGAAGCAGCTGCTCTGTGCTCACACTAAGGATATTTATCTCATCAGTGCCTCGCTGTCTTTGATTTCCCCAGAAACAAAATGAATCCTGTGAAGTGTTTCTTTTTCTCACCTTCCTCCCAAAAAGTGATTATTTGAATGGATACAGGAATAATTTTCAGTAGCATCAGTTTTTCAGCCTTTGATTTTTCCTGCTGCCAGGTCCTACATTCAGCCAAGCCATGGGACAAAACTGCCCTCCTGGCAGCCAGAGAAGGTGTAAATCCCAACCAGATCTCACCATATGTCTGGAGCGAAGCTGCTGGTGTTCCTGGTGAAATCCCCATGCCCAGACAGCAAGGTGCCCCACACCTCGGGGTTGTTGCAGTGTAAGGGATTTGGTGGTGTGATGAGCAGGAGAAGGATGGGATTGATGGAGCAGGCGTGTCCCCCTGAATTATAACCTGGTTCTTAGGACAAAATGGAGATTGAGCATTTTTATTTTTATATTTGTTTCTTCTCTCTAGGTCTTAGTAATGCTCTGCTGCTTCTTACCCAGGTGGCCAGGGGCTGTGTGTCCTTGGCCATCACAGGGCCCCCTGTCCTTAGGAGACAGCAGCAGTCTTTGCAGCTGGGACTTAAATCCGTGAAAGCTGAAACCCCAATAACGCTTCCCTTTGAGTCAGTGTCTCTGTGGGACTGTTCTCCAATATAACTTTCGTACTGTAAATACTAGAGATATTTACCTTCTGTTTCAGAGGAGTGAGGGCTTTGGTTTTCTAGCATGATATTTATTTCCTTAGCTCAGCTTAGCCTTTATTGGCTTCAGGTTCTTGGATGTGGGGGAAGGGGAACAGTAGCAGATTTCTGCTTATTTTCTCCAAGGTACACGAGGTATCACCTGCACAAGCAGATGGTTTTGGAGGACACTGTCTCCAAGGAGCGCTGCTGACATTGGATGTGCCACAAGTCACAGTGCAGAAATGTTAGTAGCAAAATCACCTTGCAGATGTTATCCTCAACTCGCCATCAATTTCCTCCCTCCAGAAAGGCCTCTCTGATTAATGCTTGTAGCAGAAGAAAGAGAGACCATAATACATGGATCTCATAAGCAAAGGATTTGTCAAATACAAACGCTGCCATTGAGACGTACATTGATTCAGTGGCTTTTTTGGCTATTTGTAGAGTGAGGGTCCCCAGCACAGAGCTGGAGGTGGTTAAAACAGCCAGGGGATTGTCCCCACTGAGGGCAGGGCCTCTCTCTAGGTTTCTCATAGCCTTTTACATTTATCTTGAAATACATTTATCAGAATTTTTTCTATTTTTCTATAGCCATATATTTTTCAGAGCTGACCAAACAATATGCAGGGTTCCCGAAAACTAATCACTTTTTTTTTAAATCAAAACCCAGATACCGTTATCATCTTCCTCCCACTTCACAGTTTCCCATTAGAAACGCAGAATACTTGGAACAGAAACTAAAAATACCACTAAACTTTTAATTTTGGTCCAAAAGGCCATTTGTTTGTTTTCAAAGGGTTAGATTTCATTATTATTTTGAAACACTAGCCCAAAGCAAAGCACAAAGTTAGGCTGGACCTGCCCACACACCAGATTACCATGCTGATGGTTTATTAGCCTGAGTACCCGTGGCCTCTCGCAGACTCAGTGTGTGATGGTGATGGAGACATGTCCACATGACATAGATTTTCTCATCCTGACCTGCACCCTGAAAATTCTTGAAACACATGGCCAAAGCAAGAAAGGCTCCTGGGAGAGGCTGAGATGCTGCACAGAGGCTGGGCGATCTACCCACTCACGCAGGGAGCCAGTGGCAGTGCCAGAAAGTGAGTCAGGTCTCCTCTGCTCCTTAAATCGAGTCTTGTCAGCCCCCATCTCTCTCTCCGCAGCTTTGTGAAGCCTAACGAGATCCAAGGTAGTTACAAAACAATGTCAAAGGTGTTAAAATGATTACCATAGAAATACATCTGTTTTCTGCGGTAATGCCTTGAAATGCTACTGAGCTCTTGGAAACCAGAAGCCTGGCACCCAGCTGCTGGAGCGTGTCTTGTGTGGACTTGGAGAAGTCTGCTGAAATGCTGGATTTGCTTTCCTTTTAAAATCATCATTGTAGGCAGTTAGGGGAAAAAAAAAAAAGCAATTCTGTTTCCCATGTGATGCAGATCTTGTTCTAGCTTCTAAATCCCTCTAACCTGATTAAGGCCTTAAGAATTTCAACTATTGAAAATACGAGCTTTTTCATATAAATATTTTAGATTAATGTCCCCAGTGCAGTGAATAAAATTAGGTGCTTAAGTCTTATCTTGAGGAATTCAAATAGCTCACCGTGTAGGGAACATGCAACCCTACCAGAGGCTTAATGTATATATGTATGTAAATATAGTTTACATCTGTATCAAGTTTGCATATCTATATGTAAATGTAGTTTATGTATACAGCAGTTTACAGCAAATCTTGAAGCATTTTCTTTTTACCTTTTTATGGTGTGTATTTGGGCAAACAGAGCCTGATCTAACCCAGGCAGTTTTTAGAGATGTCTGTCATCTCTGTCATCCTTTGGATCACACCTTCGCTGAAGAACAGGGAGGTGAAGCTTGGGCACGTGGATAGTGATTGCAGAGATGCATCTTCATCTATGACATTTACTTTATCACATATACAGAGAAGGGTGTTGGTACAGAAGAGTTCAGAGATTCAGGACTCTGATAAATGCACATGGTATCTATTTTCCATTGGAAGGGAGTGTTGCAATTTCTAGCTGAAGTTCTCATGCTTTGGTGGCTTGCCAAGTCCTTGTGTGCAGTTTGCCATGCTCTGCGTTCTCAGTGCCACAAGGCAAAGGGACATGTCCACCCCAGCTTCTCACCTGTACCATGCTGGCCACGAGGGTCACCCAGGCTCCCAGAGCTGCTTGTCCTCTCATGGTGGGGACAATGTGGAGATAGATGTTGGCAATGCCCCTCAGTGAGAGCTGGAAGGGCCAAATCTGGCCACCTTTGAGCCCTGAGATGGAGCTTGCCTGGCCATGGGGACCTTGGGGGGCCACCACCCCCAGAAAGGAGGGAGTATTGAGCTTCCTTGGAAGGAGGAGATCATGATCATCTCACTCTTTCTGTAATAACTTTTCCACTGCTCCTTGGGGTACAGCCTTGGGGATTGGTATATCCAGCATTTCTGCAGAGCACTGTCAGACCCAGAGCAGGAGAGAGGACCTGCCTGGGAACAGCAGCACAAGCAGCAATGGGTCACTTCGTTGCTCTCCACACTTTATCTTCCATGCCTCCCAACGCTTTGTGGAGTTGTAAAGGTCAGAGCACTTAAACTCACGAAGGGAAATGTAGTGTTTGACTGTTCAGAAATATAACGCAGTGGTGATTATTAAACCTGCTTCCTTTCATGCACCAACAGCCCCTGCAAAATAAAGTGTTAACAGAATAGATTTAGCAGCAGATGGTGAAGCAGAAAGCGAGCACTGGAGAGCAGCTGAATGCTGCAGCCGTGGGCAGGTCTCTGCAAAGCTGAAGGCGAGCGGCCAGGGCTGCCCTGCAACTTTGGACGTGGTACGGGGGGGTCTGTGTGCAGGGAGGGGAAGGAGGGTGAGGAGGAGGTGACAGCTCTGGTAGGGATGTGTCTGCAGGGTCTCTTGTGCCACCTGTGCCCCTCACACCTGACCTCACCGCCCTGGCAGAGTGTTGGCCAATGCAGGCAGCGCTCCCTGAAACCAGACTGGGGGAATTTGGTTGCTTTGGGTTGGTTGATGTTTACACAGCCTCCAGGTACCTCCTCCTCCTTGTCTGATCTGAAGGCACAAACCCAACAGACTCCTGTCACACAGCAGGCAACACCAGTCAGTCACACATCTGTATTATTTAAAGAGCTGGAGTTACTGGTATGTTTGCAGCTGGTCCACAGTGGCATTTACATTTTAGCAGCACAAATGCAAATTGTAATCCTGCTGACAAGACAAATTTTTGCACGGTTGTTGCTGCATTTAAAAGTATAAATTTCCTTGAGATGTTCCTGCTTGCAACTGCAAGATAATCAATGGTCACTTTTTGAAAGTCACAAGATTCTGGCTAATTTTCTGGTCTTTTCCTGTGGAAAAATACTAGGTTATGTGATCTTGGTATGTGCTGGTAGCAATGGAGGAGCTATCGACAGAAATAGAGAATACTCCTGAGGATGCTTGCTAGCTGGCAGCTGAAAACTTGTCTGCTGAGCTCCCTTTTGGGTAACTGAAGGAGACTGGCTGTTAGCAGTGGGAATTTGAGAACTGCGCCGTGAGTGCTCTTCCTCCAGTGTGGGAATACCAACTAACTGCCTGTTCCAGTGGAAGGAGGGCCAAAATAAAAAGTATGATAAGCATGGGGAGGAAGAGACTGATGCAAGAGGGAGAAGCATGAGGTGCAGCCCAGGATGGGGGCAGAGATGGATGCAGCAGAGATGAAGCAAGAAGGCATGAGGGTGAAAAGCAGGTAGCAGAAACTGAGCAAGTCTGTTCTCCAGAAAAAAAATCACAGCAGGAGCCAGCCACTGTGCTTTTGCCATCCAGCTACACTAGGAAATTCAGCAAAAAAAAGTCCTCGTGGATGTCATTTAACAACCTTTTGGTTGACCTGAAATCTCCGGATTATTCACAAGGATCTTGAAATGCTGGGGCTGAGCGTGGGGGGTTGGTTTTGTTAAGACTCTCTCACTTCTTGTTCTGTCTTCACATCTGTGATATTTACGGGTAAAAATAATGCAGTACAAATATAGTTGTGTCTGTCTTTAAGAAATCAAAGTTGTTGTGATGCCTGGGGCTGTGACAGAGCCTTAGAGAAGTGCAGGCAGAAAGCTGCTGCTGTAGGGAGGCAAAGAAATCTGGAGTTAAATAAAGAAACCAGCTCCAGCATCACACTTGCACCCAACCCCTCACCATTGGGCTCACACTAAATCAGCACGTGCTCCTACCAGCCCCTTCTGCTATATTAATTAGCGCAGCACCCTAACAAGGAATGCAGAGAGTCATTTTTCAGTGACGATGAGCTGAGCTTTTCTGTTTGCTCTAAGGCAGGCTGTCTCGTACTGAGCTTTCAGCTGCTGCCGCAATAAGGGATGAAGTGGATGGTGGAAAATGAGAGAAGCTCCGATCTCTTGGTGAAGCGGGAGGCTGCGAAGGTGCTCTCTGCACACCAGCAAAGCGGAGCGAGCCAAAACCTGGAGACACCCCCCCAGCAGCGCAGCAGCAGCAACCAACTCTCCGGAGAATTCCTGCAGCAGCCTGCTGCTTTTTAAATCCGGTCAATAAGCATTAGATGAAATGGATGTTTCTTTGTCTGTGTATTTATCTGAACTTCAGTTACACTGAGCACTAGCTGGGAGCCATAAAATGTTTTGTGCTGGTTTATTAAAGAGGAACTTTAATTACCTTATGAAGAATTGACCATTTTCTCTCAGTATATGAAAATCAATGATGATTTCTTGCATCCTCAAGAGCAAAAGGCCCAGCACTGGCGCTGAGATATTCCAGTATACACAACCTCCCAATACAGTGAGGGTATTTTCATGCCTCCTGTCTGCAGACGCTGTCTGTCCGGTGTTGCTTTGCAAACAGAATTCAGAGTAAAACAAATGTGCTTGAATGAAAGCCCAGTGTTTGGGTTTGGAAGTGGAATGCTGGGCTCCTGACTGGGATTTGATTTGGGTTTGAAAGCAGCTGTAAGGTAGGAAGATGTATTTGGGGGCAGCTTGCTGGCTCTGCTGAGATTAGGAATCCTGCAGCATTGCCTCCTGGTCTAACCAGCTTAATTCAGACACAGGGGACCAGGAAGGGAAAGCACAGGCAGTGCCAACACTCAACTAGTGCTGTTTCATACCAGGCCATGAACTGGCAGGTTTGTTACTTGAAGGGAGACTTGGTTTTGTGACCATCGCCAAATGACAACTGCATTAAAAGAGCACAAATGCACAAATGCTGCTGAGCGATTCGATGTTTTATCTGGGCTTCTTGAGACCTTTTTCTTCAGTGACTCAAGCTCTTGTCTTTCACGTGCTCAGAAACACACAAAGGATGTTCAGGCAAACTGCTTGTGGCAAATTTGTTGGTTTTTTATTATTATTATTAATCCAAGTAAGCCAAATTGTATAGATTTTACTGAAAGGGAAAAATTGCTTGTTACTATCCAGGTAACTCAACGTAATAAATTCTTGGAAGGTGTATTTACCAGCTATTAACCCACCTCCTCACCAAAACCCAAACACCATAACCTGAACATGACATGTCTCTTTGCCCTGCAGCCCAGATGACTAAAACAACTCCTTCTTAAGGATCAAAACTTGCAGCAGCTTGAAGAAACCTTCCACTGTACAATCCATAAGCTCTTTCCTGGGGACCACAGAGCTCGGCAAGGGCTGTTGAACTGGCTGTAAGTCACACAAGCAACAGGACTGGTGAGGAATTACCTGCTTTAGGGGATGCCATCACCTGTTACTTTTCACAGAGCTCATCAGAGAAACATATTTCATCCTCTTAAGGCTTATTTATTTATCCTCAGTCTTATTTAACTCCTCTTAAGTATTGCATGTATGGCATTGGTGGTTGTGTTTTTCATCACTTGTTGCAATCACTGATCCAAGGGGACAGTGCAAAAAGAAAGGAACAAGCTTACATCCAAGGTCTAATTGAGCCTATGCAGCCTCGAGCGCTGGAGTCCTCCTCCAAAAACACAATGTCCAGAAGCTACTGAAGGGCCGGCATTAGTTAACCTGTAATAGCGGCAGGAGCCACAGAGTCTGCGAAGCAAAATCAATGGAGCAGTATCTGAAAGCTGCACTAAATAACTCCTCGATAATCATAAATCTTGTTACCAGCAGCTCTCGAGCTGCTTTACACTGGGAATGATGCCCTCACTTTGTGGAGGCGGAAATTCAAGCATCGAGGAATGAAGCGATTGTTCCTAGAGATACAGGAGAGAAAAAAGGGTCTGGATTTCTGGGCCGGTCGGTGTGTTATCTACAGGGCTACATTGCCTCCCTCCCGCGACCAAGCGAATCGCCATGGGAATAACCCGCTGGTGCTTTTTGTCTCTCTGGTGGGTGCTTTAGGGAAGCAATTTGTGCTGGGCCAGGATGACACTGGGCAGCACCGGAGGAGCAGCTTCAACACAGGGCTCGGGGTTTGCTGTTTCAACTGGGAGCCTCCCTGCTGGGTTTTGTGTCCTCTGAGCTGGTCTCTGCGCATGCAGGAGAGGCAAAGCAATTTGTGCGTGGTTTAAAGATCTGTTTTGCAGCAGGTGATGGGAACAGCAGAGCTTGGGATAAAAATGACACTCGTTATACACATGCAGCAGTCTGACACTGTCCCTGCTCAATTGTCATGGTGTTTAACTCAATAGCAAAGGCAGATTTGGTTTTAACTTAGTTTAAAAGTACATCAGGCAGGGATTAGAGAATATCCCCCTCTATGCTCTTCCTCCAGGTGAGCCCTACAAGAAGCAGACTCTTCCCTGGGTTTCTGATGGGAAACAGGTGCCTGATCTAAATGTGAGCATGTAGGCAGGAACGGATGGGTCAGGACAAAGTTTCCTGGAATGACTCCTGGCGCAGGGAGAAATTCAAGTGGAAAATCCCATGTGTAGGCACCTGGTTTCAAGGCAGAGCCTTTAACCCTCATCTCACTTATTGTTTGCTTGTTTTTTAATTTAGCTGATGTGAGGTAATGAGGATGAACTAACTCCTCCTAAATCACTGTGGTACGATCGATTAAATAAGAAATCCTGCCCTGAGTGAGATGCCTTACAGCTTCAGAGTTTGTGTCAGGGACAGAGAAGACGAAACCACAGGCTGTGACTATGCTGGTGTTTTAGTGAGGATGAGGGTGAGCTTTTGCAGCAAGAAAATGAGGCTTTGGCTCATCACAAGGTCTCTTCTCTTTGCCTTGGCTTTGCATCAGCAGAGGGCAGCAGAGATTAGAAGAAAACATAGCTATGAAAATCCTGCAGCAGTGGCCAAAAAGGAGGAGAAAAATATTCTTATAAATTAGCATGAGCCAAGGGCTCACCCCTGCATTGCTGACGCTCTTTGAAGGAATGCAAACATATTTGCGTCCTTCTGGCCTACGCTGTGCACCGGGATCTTGCTCCTGTCGGCTGACTGGCAGGAGGAAAACAGAGTGCTTAAATATGTGCAAGGACGGAGAAGAGCAATTCAGAATGACATCTGAGCCCCAGGTCTTGCTTGGGGCTGCGAAGAAAATAGAGCGTGCAAAATGCTCAGTCCCTCCTGCCCAGCTGAGGCAAAAGCCTTGTGGAGGGATCTTTCCCATCTGACAGCGACTTTAATTCACGGCGTGTCGGCAAGTTGTCCCTTTCCTTCCCTGTGCCGCAGCCTCCGCCGTGCCTGCAGCCCCAGGGACAGACCTTGGCTTCCCTTACACCAGCAGGCTTGTCTTGTATCCCTGACATTACCAGCAGCTTTTCTCTCCGCTTGCTCTTCTCGTGCCTTCCCCTCCATAGTTAAAGCCTGTGGGCTATAGAACCAGCAAAGGGGTGGCCTGAGCCCACTCAAGCACCAAGTTCTTGACAAACACTGGCCCTGTGCTCTCCGTGGATTAACACCAGCAGTAAATGCCAGAGCAAGATGGTGTCAGGCAGCTTCACGTTGCCTCCTTAGATGGGTCTTAGGCAAATTTGCAATTGAGGGCCAAATTTTCACAGCAGGGTTAAACGTGTAGCAACATCAAGTGCCAAAGCAGGTCACCATCATCCCCTTTCGCAGGCTGGTGAGGAGAAATGGACTCCAGGCATTGTTTTCTGGGGGCATTGCCCTAGCAAAACAGTCTGATTTTACCAGAAACCAAAACAAAGGGGCTGGACAGAGATTGCCCCACATTCCACTGGCTGCCTGCTGCTGCAAACATCATCAAGTAATTCAGCTTTATGGATGGAGAAAGCTACTTGCTGGACCAGGGCTCCACAAAATAGGATTATTAGGGGTCCAGTTACGTGTGTTGTATTGCAATCATTACTATTAACTTAAATAACTGTAACATGTTACAATTAGAAGCTCCAGCACAAAGAAGGCACCACAATTTGCTTTTCTTTGGAGTGAAGCTCTCACTGAAGCAAAGCTTTATGCTGAGCACTTGCAGGTATATATTCGGCATATATTTGAAGGATTAAACCGCCTAAAATATCCAGCGGGCTGCTGACTGCTTTGGCACAGTGTCTTGTCTGTTCAGATGTGACTTTCAATTGTGCCTTTCACTTGTGCTTCATTTTTTTGGCTTCGTTTATTGCTTCCAGGCAAATTTCTGACTGTTGTCAGTACCCCAGGCAGGAAACCCAGTTAAAAACTACTGTTGTCTCAGCTGCTCTAGCATAAGCCTTTTTAAATTCTAAGGCATTTTTAACTACAAAAGGAAGGAGCAGGATGTCTCTTACCTCACTGTGCTGTGGTGTTTATCAGGGTCACATCCTTCCTCACCAGGAGGCCTTTGCCCTGGTCCTGATTAAACACAAACATATTTTATGTGGGAAGAGAATGGGCAGCCCATCAAACATGAAGGAAAGTCAGGTTATTCAATGTAGCGCTAACACATGCTGGCTTGGTCCAAATCCTTACCTGCATTAAGTTTTTCTTTTCATTTTTAATTGCAACCCTATCTGGAGCTTGAAGGAAGACGGTCAGTTTTGGATTTTTTCTTACAAGCTTTATCAAAATTTTATTTAAGAGGAAAATATTTCAACATTTTGCAGTGTTCTCCCAGCAGGTCTTGCTGTGAATGCTCAAGGCTGATTTCAAAATTGGTTTCTGTAAGCAAAGCAACATGCATCTCTGAAATTCATTTTTGCTGATTATTTTTAACATTCAGGAAAAGTTGCCTCCCACGGTTCGCCAGCAGCACCACTGCACAAGGTCACGGGCCCGGCCTCAGCAAACTTGTTTTTAAAAAGATGCAAATCAGTATTTCAAACGCGGATGGTGCTTTTCAGTACACAGAGGTCTGACTGTCAGAAGGTGGATATTCCTTGTTTACTGAGAAATTAAAATCTGTTCACCCAGGTAGGCTCTAAGAGTCACCCAGTGGCTACGAGAAACCATTGAACTACTGGGCTGCAAAGGGAAAAACCAGCTGTTGGCCATTAACAGCCAGTTTAATCAGCTGGGGCAGGAGAAGATAGGGAGAGAATTAAAGGGAGAAGTAGCAGTTCCAGGAACAAGTGGGGAGTGCTATCAGGAGGAATAAGGTATTGTGAAGGGGAGGGCTAAAAGGCACGAGGGGATGAAAGTCATGATGAAATGATTCTGTACCTATTTCTTTTAAGTAATGGTTATATTTGATTTCTTCTTTTTCTCTTTAGTAGATGCCAGGTCACTCTGGCCCATCAGATAATAACTGCTGACAGACATTCAGAATTAAGAAGCAATTTGAAGCTCCTTTTGGCTCATGTGAATGTCTCTGGTTGTCCCTCTGTAATAGCTGTACAACCCAACAGTGCTTCCCTGGGATTTGCTAGGCTGCTTTTCTCTTCTTCATCACCAGGTAGGAGCTGGATTGCACAAAATCAGCTGGTCCCCATTTTTCTAGTCTGTTCTTTGTTTTTCTACAGCTCTCCCGTATTTTCCTTTTGGGGTACCTGGACTCCATTTCTCCTGTCAGCAGCATGTCATAGGCTGTAGGAACTGGACAGATGAAACAACTCTGTAGTGTCCCTGCAAGCCCCGTGCTACAGGAGAAGAGCTGTTGGGTTGTACAAGCACTCTTGGTAGTAGGAGAGGACTTACTCAGCCCACTCTTTCAGTAGGATTCCACTCAGTAATACTTGTTTTTCCCCCTTTCAGGAGGTCTCCAAGCCTTATAACGACATTATATTGTGACTTAGCCTTGTTCCAGTTAAGTCCATTTGTAGAGGGAGGAAGCAGAGCCCTTATTTGGGAATGACAAAATCTTCCTTCCTCCAGCCCATTAAAACCAATTCAATTCCTCTTGCTGGAACTCCTCTCTGATTTGTTATTACAAATGAGATATTCCTGGGAGCTACGGCAAGGGGTTTGTAGCAGTAGCAAGGATAAATTGAATTTCCTGAGGTTCAATCTCGAAGAACTGATAAGCTGGGCTATTCAGGAGCCATTCAAAGGTCTTAAGCTGTAACCATATTTATTACTTCCACTGCACTTACAGCAGCTCAAGAATTCCACATTGTACTGTCCATTTTGCATTAGCATAACAGCATCGATGGCTGTAACTAGAACAACATTTGAGTTGCAATTTGCCTTTCAAATAAAGCCCCATTGTGAATGGTGAATGTACTAAAAATGGGGAGAAAAAGCATGTTCTTGCATTTCAGCCATAAATTTGTATTTAATGAAAACTGGGGGAAAATACATGTGCTGGGTCTAGGAAGCCTGTGAGATCATCTGAGAACAGAGGAGAGAGAACTTTTTGTCAAATGCATCTTATTTTGTGGCCTTACTGAAGCTGTATTAATGTCATCATATTGAAGTGATGATTCGTTGTACTGTTTATTTAATGTGTACGATAACTCTAATAGTGGCTTTCTCCTAGATTAAAAATGATAGCAGAAGCAAGCTGGTGAAACTATATAGTGACTTAGAGAAGTCTCGGGGACAGAGAAACTGCCCAAAGGGACATGTGGTGCATGTTCGCATTTTGGGGAGAAACGTGTGGATTGTCAGGGTGAAGGGTATGGTTGAAATGGGAAATTAGGCAGGTGTGTGTGAATCCAGCTGTCCCTATATGTGAGAAGAAAGAAGCCCCGTGGTGAGGTGCTTTTAAAAAACAAATAGAAAATAAAATTGGTGCAATATGCGCCTGAACCACTGACTGTTCACCGAGGTCTTTTTTACTAAATATCTCTTGGTGCCCAGTTATTCTCATGTCCTGTAGTATTTGATGAATTTTGAGTCTGTTATAAAGCACTGGGGCTTCCTGCATAATGAGGAGCCTTTGAAAAGCACTCCAGAGTTAAAGAACAGAGTTCTAAGCACATAAATACGTGCCAATGGCATATACAACAGCAATACCCAGCCCTAATTTCATGTGTTTTGCAAGTGAACTTAAAATAGCACATGTTGGAAATCAGGAGATGAGAAACGTAATTGTCTGTGTCCTGCAGTGAAGTGGTAGGTGAAGCACTTTTGGGTACCAACAGCAGCCAGCCTGAGGTACTCATGTTAGTCTGAAAAGTACTTAAGGATTTCACAAGTGTCTTGAACTTTAAAGGCAAATCACAAAGGTGACTAAGGTTAGATTACAGCCGGATTGTGAACTGAAACTAGTACACGACTCATCTAGTCTTAAGTTGCGTAGATGTGCGGAGTTCATCTTCCCTTTTCCTTTCAGCGTTGCTGCCCTCTGTCTGCCTAATTTTTCTGCGTTGGTTTCTCCCTTTGATTTACTTTTCACTTGTGCTACCAGTCTCAAGAGACTGAGTCACCACCATAATCTGTTTGAACTCCCACCTGCAGATTTCCTTGTTCTCGGTACATTTTCTGCTATTGATTCAACTTCCCAGAAGGCGCTCTCGCTTTGCTCTCTATCACCAAGGCCCCTCTCTCTGACCATCGCTTGGTACCCTTTAACATTGTCCATCAAACCATCACTCAGCTTTTCCATGACCAGTACAGACTCTTTCCCTCCCTCACAGCTTGCTCCCAGCTCTTTCCTGTATTCCCTTCCTTCTGCTGATGGTCCATACATTAGTGTGGCAATAGTGACCCAAGTGAGGAATACTGTGGTACTTCCAGGGAGCAGAACCGAGCAACTGGCTTTAAGAGCGCAGAACTCTCTGCGCTCATCTCCGTAACTCTGCCAGAAACACAGTTTTACCCTACATGATGAGTTAGGAGTTTCTGACTGTGCTGCTTGATTTTCTATTGATGGCTACTGTTCAGCAAATTGACCCTGCATCTCTCCTTCTAGAGATGTAGTTTTATTTACAATTGTTCATGGGCATCCTGCTCCTTGCATGCACTGCCTTCTATGACTAACTTTAATACTGTTATTTTTGTTATTAATATTTACAATCATCTGCAGCCAGCGGAAGTTTTATGCTGCCAAGCAAAGATGATCTGCTGATACTAAGAATTCCAAGGCAGCTGATATTTTAAATGGTATCTCACTTGCCTGTAAAGTCTTTCTTTATACTGAACTATTAAAATGCTAAACATATCCGGATCTTTTCCTCAATGTAAGCAACTTGTCATAAACTACTCATGCACAACCACACTCACACAAATACGTTCAGCAGCGGTATCTGAAAATAGTATCTCCCTAGCTATATCTGCTGGCTAAGCATTTGTCTTGGTTATCTACTGAATATCGCATTTACATTTGGATCATGGAATACCAGGTAGGAAGGGACCACAAAGATCATCTGGTCCAACCCTTCTTGGCAAAAGCACAGTCTAGATAAGATGGCCCAGCACCCTGCCCAGCTGAATCTTAAAGCATCCGGTGTTGAGGAATCCACCACTTCATGCAGGTACTGGTGGTATCTTTAAGAATGTGACCATCCAGGCTTTTGCCAACCTTCTTCCACTCTGCTCTCTTCATACCTAAGCAAATCCAGGCATGGAAATGTTACGTCACACACATCATGGGCAAAACTTGGTTCTTATTACAAGAAGCGATGAGCCAGAAGGAAAGAACCTAGTTTGAAGCTCAGATTCTGGACTTCAAAACTTGCATCAAAAAAGATGAATATGTTTGAAAACAAATTTTCAAAAGTAGCTGTACTCTTGAGACAGGCATCTCTTGAAGTCTGTGAGACTTCATTAAAATAAATTTGAAGAATGGGAACTATGAAACCAGTAGCTATTTAATTTACAGTGTCTGTCAAGACCCGTCTCATCTTCTCTCCTGAGGGACACACACATCACCACACTGGACAACCAGGGAGCAAACTGCACTGCTGGAAATCTTTCTGTGTTATAGGCCAACAATAATTAGCTGAGGTCCTGAAACACAAGGGATTTTTATCCCTTATACATTAGCTAACTAGACTCTTCTCACAATCTTTGTAAATATTTTTTAAGTTTCCAAGGATAATTGGCCTAGAGGGTTCCACAGGCTATTTACACATTGTACAGTATTTAATGTGTGCTACTTTCTCTTTTTTCTTTTTCCTCTATCTGAATGTTCTTGTATCCTGTGAAAGGATAGAAGGTTTCAGTTCACATCTCCACACTTTTTGCTTCTTTAGATATATTTTATGGCATTCCCTCCCACTTACTTCCTCTCTAAGCTAAACATTCCCCGTATTTCTGGCCTTTGCTTACCCAAAATTTATCACTTCTCACTGCCTTTTTGAAGCTCCAAATTGGGCTCACTTTTGTGCTGCCAACTATTTCGTAGACATATTCAACGGAACTCAAGAGGCGGAGTCCCTCAGCATAAGCCATGCTGGTCCTATCACATGAATCTTTGACGTTATACACTTCCTAAAATGAACTTTCAGCACCTGTTCTTCATACTAAGTTACTGCAGCCTTGTCAGTTCACTTGGAAGACACCAGTTCCTTCCCAACCACACAGCTCATTAAAACTGCAGGGACAAGATCTGTGGACTTCACATTTGTTGGGCAAACACTGATTTGGATTAGCTGCAGATGTTGCTCTTAATGCAAGAACGTGGATTCACAAAATCTCTGAATATTCTTCAAATTTGCAGAAAATATCTAAAGGTTTTGATAACAGCTTTGCAACACTGCAGTTGGGGAATACAGTGACTGAGGAGAAAGGTTTGTGCACTTTTGCAAGTGTGTGGGAGAACACGAATGCAGTACACTAGACAGTGGTAGTCCTGGTTGTAAATTCTGTACTTTCTATAGCCTCTGCAGGCAATCAAGAACATCGTTGTCTTAAATAATTTCTGAATGCTATCTTTATATTTAATACGCTTTAAGTAGTAAGTGTAAGGTATCTTACAGGAAGAAGTTTTATGTTGGGGTGAAAAATAGCCTGATAAAGCCATACCTTCACAAAGACAAAGGATGTGTGTGTGTGACACAACAGCAGCCATGTCATGAAGTACGTTGAGCCAGCTGCAAGACTTAGAATCACATGAGGATAAACCTTTCTCTAGACTAAGACCTTAACAAAAGATTGTAAGCGGAAAAACTTGCTATCGTTGTTTTTAATCATATGTGAGATACATTTATGGAGCGCTGCACAATTCCTTCCTTACAGAGGAGTAGCATTTTAGATCTTTGTCCCCTCAAAATAGGTGCTGAAGTAGCTTCTTCCAGCTGGTGTGCTTATTGCACAGCTTTTCTATTAAAGGGGGTTGTGGAGCTTTCCGAGCGGCCACCAAGAGCAAGGTATTCACGGAGCAATTCCTGCTTTCTTACTAGCTCCTCTGTTGCAGCTTCAGGGGACCAAATCTAGAAAGTAAAGGTATTTGTAGTTAATTTCGACATGACTTCTGCAACTGAAGCATTAAGAGGACACTGTTAACCAAACAGAGCCATATTCTGGCACTCCTTTCCATCCTGAGACGTACAAGAAAACTAGTGTGGCTTCCCAGAAGATACCATGACATTTTGTGTATATATAAGCAGGGCATCCTCTTGTCACTTCAAATTTATAACATGCCATGGGCTCATATCAGGGATAAAGTGGAAAAAAAGATGTAAAGGTAATTGTTGAGAATGACTGACTCAGGCCCAAGATCCTCAGAGTGGAAAATAGTAATTAGTTGTAGAGTCACTTACTCCCCTGAGACCACTGCAGAAACCAGCACAAATGAGGGTTAGGGAAATGGTAACAAACGCCTAACAAAGCTTCTCAGTCAGCAATGGTATTCTTTTCCTTTTTAAGGAGAAAAAATATTTACAAAATTACTTCTCTGTGATCATCTGTTTCTTGGTTATTTGTGAATGAGTATTAACAAGTCCTTGATACAAAAATTATATTTCCAGTATGCTAACTCTAGGTAGTAAATATTTAGTGTACTGTGATCCATTTAGTTCAGTAACTGTCACTGACATGAGTATTAATAATCATCCAATAACTAGTTGAGAAGGCAAATTAGAAGCTGATGCTGGTCCTGTGCACAAGGGCTCCTATCCTTTAAGTGTAGGAATGTAAAAATCCACACCATGAACATAGTTGCATTTGTATTTTACTGTGGCTCCACTTTAATCCTATTTTAAAATCTTATAAGAGCCTGATTTCCATGATAATTTGTTTTATGTATATATATGCGTATATGTATATAATACGTATGCGCATATATATGAACTATTTAATTTACCATTGTTTTGTGGCAACTTGTCTAGCCTGTGTCATGTCATCTATAAGTTAGTCAAATTGTGAGGTCATTTCATCAGACTGTTCTGGGTTTTGATCTACAGCAAGGTCTATCTTTAAATTAATGTGTAACCGCTCAAGTTTTGCTACTGTACGTACTTTTCTGGGTTTGAATGTGACGCCCTCTTTCTTGGTAGCACCGCTGGTTATCAAAGAGTTCAGATAAATAACACTCTCCTTAGGGGAACGTGCTTTCTTTTCAATAATTGATTTTTCTATAACTGGCAGAGATACCTGTGAAGGCTGAAAGAGAAGTTATCAGTTATACAAATACATCACATTTGGAAGCAAGGCACACATCCCGCATCTTCTGATACTTCTTTTGATATCTTTACTGTGCGTGTATTTTTCTTAATCTGTTCAGGATCTGTCATTCTTAAAGCTGATATTTTATTATTTTTTAATAACCCAAAATTGTGAGGGGAGACCCTTTAAAAGATAGAGGATAACTCCCCTTCTTGGACACTAAAACACTCTCCGCTCTTTAAGACTCCCAAGGCAATCACCTTGTACTACTGGTGATCCCAACCTGTGCTGGGTGATGAATAAATAAGCACCCAACGTTGTCATCCTCCTGCCTATGGAAGTCCTATATATCCCTGACAAATTCAGAACATTTTGAAAGGGGAAAACCAACATTTGGCTACCAGCACGTATTTACTGCACCGCCCAGGGCAGGACTGCTGGAGGACGCTTCCAGCAATGCAGATAAAACTGCATTTTCTCTCTGAATAGCATTCTGAGTCTGACTAACAAGTACCACTGGTAAATCAGGAAGATCTCATCTACAAGAAGACAACCAGCATGTGGTCACGGAGGCGGATGTCAGCTTGGGAATGAGGGCAATAGGAAAGTTCTCAAGGCTCCTGGTGGGTGCAGGAAAGGCATCCAGAAGTACAACAGCCAAACATCAGTCTGGGATTTGAGAAGCAGGATTTGGGTCAACGGTAGAAGAGGAAGGATACAAGATAAGCTGGGAAATGAGAAGTCAGCAAGGCTGATATTGCCTCAATTAATTTGATTAGCAGAATAAAAAGATCTTTCTACTAATTCGAAGGGCTTTGGTCTTATCCTATGAAGAAACAGGTGCTCCATTTAAGAAATTAGTTACCAGTTGTTTAGTATTTACCACATCAGAGCTGGATGATCATAAACTTCAGGAGGAGGGGGAAAAGAAGAGGAAACGGTTTTCTGTGTCCTGTCAGTTATGTAGGACATAATTCTTAAGTGGCATTGGGGGAGACATGAAGTTCATACAATCAACAAGTCAAAATTTCAACTGATGAACAAGTGCTAGCAAGAATGAGTATTGGCTTTGGAAAATACTCACTTTAACAAAACTGCCTGATTTATAGCTTTAGAGAGACATGGAGGGCAAATAAATGACAGAAAGAGGCACTCTACTAACTACTAGCGAATCAATCCTTTGCTACCATCTCTCGTACCTCTTTTTTCACAGCCTCTACAGGCTTCAGTGTAGATTTTCTCTCTCCTGCTTTTTTTTCTGGTACTTCTGGCAAATTTTCCAGTTCATTTTGGAGCAGATCAATTATTCGAGAATCTGCGAATGCTTTAGCAATATCCAGAGCATTCTTTCCTGTGTTTAAAAAGATCAAATACCTATATAAGCCATGGAAATTAACCTTGGCACTTGTTATTGCAACTGGATCATGACACTACAGTCAACTGAATTTAATCAGGCCTCTATTTTATTATATTAACTGCTCAGTGTGCCAGCAGTGTGCCTGGCATTGGTGTGAGCATGGCAGTCATCAGCACTGCTTGCAGAAATAAGGGCTTGCAGAAACGAGCCTTGAAACTAAATACTGCAGGAATTCTTGGAGTAGTTACTAGGCTCTTAATGTCCTAACGTTTGCAGCTTAATATACTGGTCTTGCAAGTTATAATTTTGACCTGTGAGAGCTGAGAGTATTTAGCACTAGGAGATGGCTGGCACAATACAAGGTTAGGAATGTAGATTGAGCTATTACAGGTATCTTCCTTTTCCAGTGCTTGCCCTATGGCTGGCAAGGAGTGAAGGGAAAGCCCCGTGGTTTAAGTTATGCCAGACACTTCGGTGCCTAAGAAAGGAAAAATACTCCTGGATCTTATGAGATGAGACCCTGTGGCTGTGAACAGTTGTGAGACTAAACTGCCATGTGAATTGAAACTTCACACGGTAACAGAAATGGAGAATACACATCCCTTCTAGAAGAGGGTTTCACCTATAATGCATTTTAGGAAGGAAAGTCTCATTATGTAGCAATATTGCTTCCTATGTTAGAGCAGGGGCTTAAAATGTGATGTTAACCGCTTAAATTAATCCAAAAATAGAGGAAATAATACTGGATGGGGAATCTGCTGTGAGGAGGTAACGCTTCAGTATCAGCTCAGATTTGTTTTTCTGTTAAGTAGTTTTTTTCTCTGGGACTAATATTTATATGCTAAGCAGCAAGATTTTTTTTTAACCAGTGCTGCCTGTGCATAAAAATAAGTGATTTAAATGGGTGGCAGAGTACATACTAGCCACAACTAAAATCTAATTTTCCATAAAGTAATATTAATAACTAGCTAATTTTTTTTTCATTAAAGCCATTATAACTCTGTATATATCCTGTGAGGAGCAATAGACTCTTTAATCATGTAATTTATCACGTTACTTTATTTTCTAGATGCATAAAACCCAGCAAAGCTGACTCCTTAATGACTCCATACTGTAGAAACCTAATAGAATCTAAGTCTTACCTTCCTCCCATTTCTGACAGCAATCACAAATTCAGAACACTTCTCAAAGTGTTTGAAGAATATTTTTTTTAATAAAACATGTATACATATAAGAAAACAGGCCTTTTGGGGAGAGATTGATATTTACCGTTGCTGTTGGTTATCTGGATGTCAGCACCCGCAGTGATTAAAAAATAGACTATATCCAGTCTGCTGATCTCGATGGCTCTCATTAGCGGGGTGGCGTTGCCTATTGAAAGCGCATCCACTGCTGCTCCAGCCTCCACCAGCAGTTCAGCGATATCCAGGTGTCCGTTATAGCACGCGTGGTGGAGGGGAGTCCACATGAAGTTGTCTGTTGCGTTTATATCTGCCCTACAAAAGAGTAAGAGGAGATGTGGCAGGTGGAGCCAGCTACTAGATATAGTAACATCCACAGCTCCAAGTACAGTCAATGTTAACTGCCCACTGCAAGGGCATATTCAACGTAAATAACATTTTCATATTGCCACTCATTTTAGTATCTGATATATTGCTTGTCTTGGAATATTAATTGTAAGAGTGTGCCTGGGTGGTGATCACATCCAACGCAGTGACCTCTACATGGAGGTTTTCACAGGTACAAAGAAAAACAAGCATTCAAACAGCTTAATCCTGTCAAATGCAGGTAGTGTTTGTGCTCCAGCTCCACAGAGAATGGCAAAAAGCAGATTAACGAATTGAAAAAAAGAATGCTCCTGGGCCAAGAACAGGTGCTCTAAAACACATGGCAAAATTGCCTGCTGTCCAATTTATAAATGAGTTAGACAAGGTCTATTTCAGAAAATCTGAGGATTTAAAACTTTTTCAGCCACTGTGCCACTGGACTAGATTTGTTTCTCCTCCCATGTTAAAACTGGTGTGTTTTGAGGGATGCAAGGGCTACTTTGGGGGAAACATTTGCAATACGCTGTGTTCAGATGAAGCTGTGGGGAAAAGTATTGTCAGCCCTTTAGCAACCAGCTGCCTTGGGAGCTTTCGGGCTGGGGTCATGCAAGCCATGAACGAGCCACTAGAACCCTTAATAGTGTTAAAAGGGAAGAAATATGGTTCCCCATAGCTTTTCAGAAAGCACAGTCCATGACCATGCCCAGATCTGCGATCTCCCATGCATGCCATGGACCTAGAGGTCCTGAACTGAATCAGGGGCACTGTCCCGTTTAGGGACAAAGAGCTGATGTCTTCCCAGCACACGCGGAGGGAGGGAGAAGGAAGAAAAATTACGAATGAAGCTGCTTCCTGGGATAGCTTTTTGTTCTTCTGGTTGGATGGTTAATATTTAAGACTAGATCAAAAGAACCGATTCATCTGTTCATCTTGTTTAAATTTTTTATCTTTTTCAGAATTCTACCTTTGGTGAGATCTTATCACAGTAAATTCCCCAGACTTATCAGTTTTACCATTGTTATCTTTCAGTTGCTTAGCCATTATGGTTTATTCATTTGCTGTTGTCATTTCCTTTATATTTCTCATTAAAATAAGCGGTTCCAGTTATTCCACTTTCTCTCTCAACCCAGCCTCCACACCAGTATTGATACTCTGTCTGCCCTTGAATCCTTTTTGCTGCCTTCACTCTACCAGTAACAAACCGATTGAACAGACCAGAAACAACACAGCACTGACTTAAAAATTCTTTAGCATTAAATTTGTCTTTAGCCCAAATTAAATTTACCTCTGAGTCTTGCTAGAACAAGATAGAAAGCAGACACCACCAAATTAGGTTTAAACCTCAGCATTTTCTATAGCTCTGGATAAGTGTTTTGTTTTCTATTTGATGTGGATTTGTCGTAACACGTTGAGAAAGTTGTGTTGTAAGAAGCATTTGAACTTCCATGCCAAACTGAGAGTATCTGAAAGTCCATGCTGTTAAGAGATGCAAAGCTAAACACTGTACTGACCACTTTCCACTTTCTGCTTTAGGTCAATTTAAAAATCTCAAAATTGGTACTTTTTTTTTTAAACTAATTTATTACATTTCTAGGTCCAGCTGTTAAATATGATGAGATGTGACTCCAGTGCTGTCTAGTGAGGTTTAACACAAGCAGTTGAGATTAATTTGCTGGATTAATTTGCTAACTCTTGCATCCTTATCTTCGGAAGATCTGAATATGCACGTTTACACAACTTTCCACGTGCTCCAGGAATGTCAGTGTAATTACCAGGGAGTATAAAGATCCACGTGCTGTTAAATCACTGCAGGAGCTGGAGCAACAACTACAGCCACTTATTCTGAGAAATGAATGTTAAAATGAGTTCTAGCTATAGGTAGAGAACAAAGCTAATGCAAATATCTCTGAGAAATGTTCATTTAAGCATTTATGTGAATGACTACAGCAGTCTAACAAAAAGAAGAGATTATGCTATTACACCAGTACAATTGAATCTTTCTTGAAATGCTTTAACTTCTAAGCTGTCATTGAGATTTTTCACAAGTGTGTCTGTAGGCTACAGAATCGCTGAAGCACTTCTAAAGTGAGGAACGGACTAAACAGGAGCACGCGCTTCTGGTGTAAATCCTGCTGCCTCAGCCTGCTGAGGAAAGCGATTATAAGGCTGATCCCCTTAAAACATTTGCATGCAAAGGCCCTGGCATGTGGAACAGAGAAGTCCAGGATTGCCTTGATGATTTCAGGCAAGTCACTTGAGCCGGATTTCTCCAAAATCATTTATCTGATGTTGAGTGTTTGGTTTTGGGGATGCACCGTTTGAGGCGTGGATGTGAACAAAGTGCAGTTCCAATAGACTGGATTTGTAGGCACTCTACATCTGACCAAAATGTCAACAGCCCAGACACCAAACATTTCAGGTCTGGGAAACATACTTCTTGGGTGTTTCTATTTCCCTGTTACTGAAATGTGAAGAATAATAAACTGATCCTCTAACTCAGGATCTTATGGAACTAACTTTAATGCTAAATGTTATGTCAATAAAATAAAAACCCATAGTTTGTTGCATCCAAATGTTTACTGGAAATTGATGCTTTTTGAAAACCCTTCCAAAATATCAATTAAAAAAAAAAATAAAAAATCAGAAATGATCTTACCCCTTTTCCAGAAGATACTGCACCAGATCGATGTTCCCAGTTGCACATGCAGTCATCAAAGGTGTTTTGTAATATTTATCTTTTATGTCTACTGGCACACCCTCGTCAAATGCTTTCTGTAGAGACACAAAGTCTCCAGCTCTGACCAGGTAGTTAATATTCATGTACACTTTCCTTGGCTCATCTATGTACCAGACACGGTCGTCGTGCACGGGATGGGCAGATGGGTGGTCTCGGTTAAAGCGGTCACTATCAGGAGTGTCCTGAATAACCTCGACCATGTACAGAGGGAAGCCGTCTTCCCTATGCGGACACACGCTCTTCGGCATAACACAAATCGGCACCGGGACGGCAACTCCTTTTTTGCCTCTTCCTTTCCTCCCTTTCTTCCCCTTCTTCCTTTTAGGTCCAAAAGCTGTTATAAGGCAACTTTTCTGCAAATATTTAAAGCCCTTAAAAAATTCTTCTACGTTGATTCCCTCGGGCTCAGACCCTTTGTGTTTTTCAGCGATCATTTGTATTTGTTCAACGTCCACAAAGGCACAGTGCTTCTGAATAAGCGATATAAAATCAGCTTTAGTTACCATCCCATCTTCCTGCTTGACAGCCTCAAACACCTTGGAGAGGGCATCCTGGTGCTCTAAGGACCAGTCATACAGCTTCAGTGCCCAGAGCGGGTTTTCCTCCTTAGCCTCAGGCTTGGACTGTTTTTTAAAGTTCTTTTCAGCTTTACGCAACTCTGCTGTTGCTGCTTTAAAACCACCCTCCTTGGCAACGGCTCTTGGGGTCTTTTGTGACAAGTTCATCCATGTAGGATCACAGCCTAAAAACACGGACACAATTTCACTGAAAATGCAGTGGGATTCCTAATTATGTAATATAAAAGCCTTTTAATATACATGCAACTAATTGCCACAAGTCTACAATTTTATGCTGTTTTAATTATAAATAGCAATAGTAGGTGGAAGCACATTATTGATAGACTGGAAGGTTAGCTATGTGTCCATACTTGTTTCCCAAAGGGAGAGTCACTGGATAACCCCTGCACTACTTATCCATCTGCTCATGAATATGTACAAAAAGGCACAAGTTCCATGAAAATTCTAATCTCTTACTTAAAGCAGGAAGCAATGTTAAGAGGACACAAAGATTAAAATGTCACTTACCATTCTATATCCCAAACTTGCAATTTGGTGATGGACCACTGGTTAAACATTTGAATTACGAGAACAGTATGTAGGATTTTGCATGTGCTCATGAATCAAAGCTTGAAGTAGCATAATTATCTGATTAAGTTGGAAAATGACTACAGCTTCTTTGGAGTATGTTTCAATAGCTATGGGTGCCAAGTTTCTCCATAACTACACTGAGATAATTTTTTTAAATGATCAGCAAACCAAAAATTAATTTTCTATTGGAATATTCAATAGAATACTTCCAAAAACAACTAAAACCAGAAGCATTTAATACAGTCCGGTTCTAAATTATACAAACCTATGATGTTTCTGCTGCTTTCTTTGAGGAATGTTTTATCTCGGCCACATTAGTAGAAATCAGTCATAATAGCCTATGTTTGGCAGATCTTAATGAGAATTACATACACCACATGATACCTCAGAGAGTCAAATCTTTCATAGACGCCCAAGTGAAATCTTTCCTTTAGCACAGAAAAAATAATATACAGGATTGTTGCAAAGTAAAGTGTTATAAATGTACCTCTTTGTCCTATAAACTTGCAGCACATTGCAAATCCTCCCTCTGCAGCATAATGAAGCGGTGTGTTACCATTCATGGCAATCAGGCCCAAGTCTCCATTATAAGCTGAAATAATCCTCAACACCTAGAAAAAAAAAGACAGTATCACCAAAAATCTTATTTGTTAAGATGGGGAAGGGTGAAAATGATTTATAAATAAATGCAATATCATCTATTCCCAGTTTATATAGGGAAGTTCTCTCCCATGCCCAGCTGGTCAACGTGCACGTAATATTCAAATTTTTTATAGTACTGTGATTATTTAACTGAGGAAATAAAAACTTTGTTCAGTTGTAGATATCAAGGACAAGCTTCACTCCTGCCAGTCAACTGCAGGCCCCTGTCTTAAAGTAATGCTGACATTGCATGCACAATCCAAACTGCATAATTTTATATACTCTCAGGATGATGTGTGGGATCAGGAAGAAAGCGCCTACCTGCAGCTGTTTGCTTCTGCCCTTCTTGTAATGGGAATGTTTCATCCAAGTTACACAGCTGGGAGATGCTCCACATTGAGAGAAACAAGCTCTGCGGTGGAGCACCCATATGAGCACACACACTCAGAGGTACCTTAGCAAAAAAGGCTCTGCAATTATGAGAGGGATTATGCTGGATTCCCTTTGATACTTAAAAAGAAGCTGGTTTTGATTGCTGATTATGATGCTTTGATTGGCTGAGATACTGGACTCAAAAAAAAAACAACCCAAAAACCAAACAACCACAACAATAACACAACACAAAAAAACCAAAAAACATGCAACCCCCCAAAAAACAAACAAACCAACCACCTCAGATTGGGCTTTGCAACCATGTTCTAACGCCACAAATGATGATACCTCCAAATGGCCTCCTTTGGCTGCAAAATGTGCAGCACTGTGTCTTTCAAAGTCGAATTGGTTGACATCAGCTCCTCTCTCAAGCAGACCACGCACCAGCTCGAGAGCGCCCGCTCCTGCGGATTCCATTAAGACTGTGCGACCTGTAGCCTGCAAGGTAGCAAGAAATAAATTCAGAATTTGTTTTGTCTGCTAATTCAGGTTGGAGCAATATGATCTGATTGTTGCAAAGTGGCATAAAATGGTGGTATTACCAAAAAAAGGAGACACGTCTAGTAGTTTCAAAGATACTTGCAAGTAGACTTTAAGAATCTAGTCATGATGCTGCTAAAGTATGAGTAGTCAAATCCCAGAAACCCAAGTACATTAGTAGCTCCGGTCCCTTGAATTGTCCCTATGAAAATCAATTCCTTAGTTAAGGAATTCCTTATTCTGTGTGCATGCTCTCATGCATGTTTACAAAATCTAACACAAAATACCAGCATAAGGGGCTGTGGCTGGAGGAGTGCTACAGGGAAGGCAGAGCAACTGGGGAATTTCACTACTGTTCCGTCTGAGAGGGAAAGTTCCCCTTCTAATACATTAATGCTATGTCTTTTTCTATATAATACTGTATGTTTGTGATTAGCAGGATCTATTTTCTTTATAATGGCTGATTTTGGTAGATCTGGTGACCTTACCAAGAGCAGAGCACATCCAGAATCAGGGATTGCCTGCCACTAACATCTGGACCTACAGCAACACTTAGAATATCTGACTTGCCAAATTTCTCTGGGTGTAGCAAACCATTCCCATTGTGTGAACAGGTTATGTGCCCATCATATTACAAAAAAATGCAGGTTTCTCATATTGCAGATGCACTGAGTGCATGAATCAGACACGTGCGTGAAAGGATGGGATAAGGATGTCCAAACATTGGTTTTACTATAGCTACAAGCTAGAAAGGATGCTGCAAAGCTAGGACCAAAGCAAAAGCCGTGGGTAGCTTTAAAGGAAAGCTTGAGCTCCTTGACTTGGTCAATAGCACCGAGCTCCAGTCCTTCAGGTCTTTGTTAAATTAAGGAAGTAAACAAATAAATGACTAAGACATGCAAAAGAGAAAAAAACCAGTTTCTTATGCTTCATCCTTGCCTTGATTTCCCCATCAGGTTATTTTTATGTTGACTCACCTTTTAGTGAATATTATTTCAACTCTGAAAATTTCAGGGCGTATCAAGGCAAAGTACAAATCAGCACTCCTCCAATGAAGTACAGTGAACTGCAGCTGCTAAAAGCTGGCTCAGTTACATTTTGGGTTTGTAAAATATTTGCACTCTAATCTAGAATAATCTAGATCAGGATACATGGTTCAAGCAGAAGACTTAAATCCCTGCTCCTGCAAAAAAGGTGGTATAGAAGAAGGGAATAGGTATGGCCACAGAGTTAAGCACTTGTCACTGCTTATTTTAATGTGAGGATTTAAGGTCACATATGCTAGCCATCTAATAACTATTCTATATACTCCTGTATACATGTTCATAGTTACAGAAACATTCATACTGGGTTCATTCCATGGGGATTTGCTCCTCTTTCCAAGAAATTCAGACATATTTCTTCAATATCACGAGCTTGCTCACAGGCTTGTAGAAATACAGGCTTCCCATCAGTAGTACAGTTGTTAACATCTGCACCATGATCCAAGGCAATTTGCGTGCAGTGGTAGTGCCGCTTTGTAGGTAACATGCAGTAAAACAAAACACCTGCAAAGAAAAACAGCAGGGATTCTGGTGCAATAGTATATTATTAGAAAGGTTACTTAGGCTGTAATCTTCACAGCTGACCAGACAGTCTCCTTCAATAGAGGCCCATTAACTTCTCTCAGGGTATATACATGCAAAAAAGACTTCTATTAATAGAATAATAATATTATTAATTAACATTAATAATTTAGAGCCTTTGAACTTGGGGAGTAAACCAGAATTTAAAATATGACAGGTCACGGGAAGAATACAATTCTCAGTCGCAAGCTGTCTTTCAGCTACGGACAGGACAGAGGTACGATTTAAAGGCCTAGACTGTTCAGGGAGAATTATCTTCCTTGCCATCAAAGCTCTTATGACCATTAGCTCCTGTTGAGCTGTAAGGACACCGCTCCTCTCTAGAGACTGGACACAACATTTGCAACAAAGGTGTAACACAGTAAGGAGTCATTTCATGGTATTTCTGGTCTGATGAGGTTCCCTTTTACTTACCTTTCCCTTCATTATCCACAACAGTCATGTCTGCTTTAGCTTTTACTAATAAATCCAAAATCAACTCATGGCCTAGCTCAGCTGCCTTCATTGCTGGAGTACATCCCATTTTGTCCTGGACATCTGGGTGAGCTCCCTGTTTCAGCAAGAAGCTGCACATGTCACTGTCATTTTTAATGCAGACCAAATGAAGCGCACTAAATCCTTCCTCAGGCTCTGTGAAATTCAGGAGGTTTGGGAATCCATTCTGGACCAGCTTTTCTATTTTCTTCTTATCTTTCTGGTGAACGCACTGAAGAAGTTTGTAGATCTGTAAGTTCAGAAGTCTGTAATCTACTGGTAACATCCCAGAATAAGAAAACGTGGCTTCTTTCAAGGAAGTAATTTCTGCATGGGGAGAGAAGAAAACATGTAAATGTGGAGATGAGATTATAATTACATGCCAGGAAGAACAGGAATCAAACTACGTTCAAGGCATGAAAATATCCACTTTAACTTGACAGCGCACCAAGCTTTGAATTAATTAATCTCATTTAGTATGTACAGCATATAGAGATATAATAGAAATACATGTAGCACCTTGCAAAATTGTTCTTTATAGTCTTCAAACTGTTATGAACAAGTCTCATTCGAGGTGAAAATTAAGTTGAGAAACTGCAAGGTAGCTGCTTTCCATTCAAATAAATGTTATAATCTACAACAACTTGGAAGGCTAAGGGGAGACTGATCATCTGTCATTTTAGTACCTCAAAGTGAAAAGAAGAAAAAAATTACACGTCACAGTGTCCTCTGCACTTACTGAACATAAAACTGATACTAGCATCACCTCATCAGTACCTGAGCACCTTCATTTTTTTGGTAGCTGATGCATGACTTTCCTGCTGGGCTATGTACATAACGTAGTAAATTGCATTTCTCTGCAGCAAAACCTTCGGCGAAAAAAAGATGCAGACAGTGAGACACTGGTCTGGAAAATGGTTACCCCTGGTGATGCAACACATGCTTAAGAAAACAGCTTTGCAGTTGCCTCAATTCTGATTTCTTTTTTTGGTCAGGCTTTTTAGCCACTTTTAGCTAGTCTGAGCACTAAGGATATTATAAGGACAATTTCTGAAGATTCTGTAAGCGGATGGGAAGCTTCAGCAAGCCATGGGTCAGCCTGTCCTCCAAAAATGACAATGTGCTTACACACCCAAGCAACTACTAGTTTTAAGTGTTCCTGCCAGCGTCCACAGCAGTGACACAGCAAAGGAGCAGGGTACAAGTGGCACAGGCTGTTGCAGGAACAGCTGTGGCTTTGAGAGGCAACAGGACAATCAGCAGCACCAGTGGGAAAGGTGGACATGTGCTGCACATGTTAGACACCACAGAGTAGGGCTGAAAAACAGCAAACCACAAAATATTCTTGCAATGTCCCTGAATATATGTCCAATGATGATTTAAACTACATGGTTAGGTATTACTTGCTCCCTACAACCTGTCTCATGCAGGACACGAGTCTGACAGCACACCTTGCACTTACTGCACACTTTCCGTTTTGCTCACAGGGCGATGTGTTACACTCCATTACAATTTTAGCCCAAATTCAGCCTGACCAGTTTTTTCTCAGTGCTTTTGAGATGCTTATCATGGTATTCTTTTAATACTTCACACACAGTAACAAAATCATTTCCATAAACATAAGTGAAATTATTTTCATCACAATGGTGAAGTTTGTTGTTATCACAATCCAACCACCAGTGAGATCCTACCAAGTTTAAAGTCTTTGCTTCAAAGCATTAAGAACCAACAACTTACATGAAAACAACCGTAACATATTAACTGTGACAGTTAATATTTCTTTGCAGTATTTATTGAAAGTGACTGGATTAAGTTTTATTAGAAGTTTATACAGTAACAGAATCACAGCAAGACGGGGGAATACAAAACTCTGCCCAGAGTCAGGTAAAGTTATGAGCAGGTGAAACAGGCTGTGTAATGAAAATATAATTAAAGCATCCTGCAAATTTTCATTAGATACTACCAACCATATGTACTTCATAGAGTTTTTATCACTTAAGCTGTTACAGATCTTTTAATGGAAAATTAGGGATTGTTAACATGGCTTTGAGACGGTCATGCTCCAGGGAGGACTTCATGAAGCTATAATCATAAATCCCAAGCTTGTAACATCTGCTTAGCAACAATTTTATCTGTTGACAAACATTGACAGAATTGCTACCTTCATTCTGCCAGCTTGTATCATTGTTTTGGTTGAGACCATGATCTCATTTCAAATTCAGATTAACCGTTTTCCCAGTACACCTAGTATTAAGAAAATCATTTCAATCGGACTCTTGTTGTCTCTCAAAGCTTTCCAAGCTGTGATCAAGGTACGTTGATAGGGAGGGAAGGTCTGGTGGCCAGGGTGCTCTCTCACTGGCTCTCTGTCGAAGCACCTGACTGCTGTTGGAAGCACTTGTGACTCCTTTTTTAAAGCTTTCAACATATTTCAGTTTCAACATTTCAAGTTGAAAACATCCCTTTAATTATCACTATTCACAAACCAGTAAACAAAATTTTCATATGTTTTATCTTTAGTGAGAGAAAATAGCTTAGCACTTCCTAAATTTAATCCATTTGCCTGCTGGCCATGGAGATAAGCATGAGCCCTATATGCTGGTATAAAAAAAACCCCACCAAAATAAACACAATATGATAACAGTGCCACGCTATATTTATAGCTTTATACAAATAATTGCACCGGATTTTGGGCTGTGACTAATGTTTAATAGGAGTGATGCAGCAAAATCTTCCTAAAACTGAATTCCAGTAAAATGAATAGCCTGTAATGATGGGGTTTCTCTTCTTGGTGTTAACTCTCAAGAAATGCTTTGTCCTGGGCTGAGGCATAGCTTAGTGCTGAGTGACCGTCGCTTCCCTGGCGCTTCCCATCTGAACCGAGCAGGTTTCAACCCTGTGCTGAGACTGTTGCCCCAACACAGCCCTTTGGGAACCTGGTACTGAGTGCTGTAAATACAATCCCAAGGCTAGGGCTGGATTTGAGCAAAAGATTTGTGTTTTTACCTCTACACTTTGCCTTGCAACTTCCAGTCACTTTAGTGTTCATCCAAACTGGAGTGTAATAGAGCCAGGGAGGGCGGGCAGGCAGCCCTGGGGCCAGCAAGCACCTGGCAATCAGGTGTATGAGCAACAGCTGCAGGGGACAGGGGCTGAGAGGAGGTTGTTTCTCATCCAGGAGCAGAGCCCAGGTTCTCCATAAGCCTCAGGACTGCTGAGGATGAGCTGCTGCTGAGTCCAGGAGCAAGGAACGGGGTGTGCAACTGCTCTCAGACGGCCTCGAGTGCGGAGGGCCCTGGGGAAGCCAGGTAAGGGATAAAGCTGGTGTGAGGTGGTTTTCCTTGGGCTGCAGTTCAGAGGAAGCGGTGGCCTGTAGAGCAGCTTGGTTTTAACTGAAGAGAAACCGCTGGAAAGGGAATATGTTGCAGAGCTGGCGTTGACCCACACTGTATATAAGTGGTAAGGACTTGCGTGTCTGATGGTGCAGAAAGACAAGCTGAGGTAACTCCTATTAATAGCCCACCCTCCTCTACCAGAGGTGCCGGGGGGGCTTGCTGGTGTCTAGTGTGGAGTATTTCTTTAAGAAACCCGAAGCAGAGCGGCGCTCTGGTGCGGCTCCTGCTGTGTGTGCGTGTCCCCATTAGGTGGGCCTGCACCACACACGGTGCCCGACACCGCCGCTCCTGCCCGGCCGCGTTCAGCCGCCACAACCCGCCGAGCGGGAGCGCCGCTTCGCCTCACCCCGCCGGGCCCGCCGGCGGCCTGCGCCCGCCCCCCTCCCCAGGCGCTCACCTCAGCCCCAGCGCGCTCCTCCGCCGGCACTCACCTGAAGAACCACGGGCCCCCGAGGGCCCAGCGGCCGGGGTGCCCTGGCCTGAGGGCCGCGCTCCCCCGCCGACCCCCGCCGCGCCCGCCATTGTGGTCTCCTTAGCAACGGGGCGCCGCGCGCGCTTCTCCTGGCAACGGCGTCGCGCGGCGGGCAGTTGTGAGGCGGGAGAGGCGCGAGGCGGCGGCGCCATCGTCCCCTCAGGGCCCCGGGGAGCGGGAGCGGAGCGGCCGCCTCCGAACCGCGGGCTGTGGGGTGCGGAGCGGTGCCCGGCCGCCCTCCGAACCGCGGGGTGAGACGGGGCACACGGCCGGGCCTCTGGTTTAGGGCGGGAGGTTGATGGGGAGGGAGAGAGCGACCGCCCTCATGCCCTGAGCGGGAGCCTGGGCCGCGCTGAGCGGGAGCCTGGGCCACCCTGAGGGTCACTGTGGGCAGCGCTGGGTGCGCCGGCTTCCCCGAGTTGGCGCTTGCCCTCGAGTGTTGGGTGTCCTCATCTTCCGTGGTGCTGCGGGGAAGGAGTTGGATGCCGTCCGTGGCCTTTGACGTTTCCCTACTGTAGACTTTACTTTCTTGCCAAACCTCCTTTTCCTCCCATGGAAAGCGGTACAATGTAGTTGTTTCGCCTCTAAATTTGACTAGAATTGCTAGCCACAAAAATGGAATCACAGGATTTGTGCATAACCCAACTTCATAGGCATCCCAGAAGGTTTGTGTAGCACTACAACATCAATCTGACTTAAATTGAAACACAGTTCCATAGAGACCTGGCTGGAAGGAGAAACCTATTTATTAACAGCAAAGAAAACCTGGCAGTGCCAACAAATAGGAGTAAATACCCGAAACTGTTTAAGGGACTTGAAGCATTAAGTCATTCTAGAAGACAAACACCACTAACAATGGGGCTTCTCAAGCTCTCTGTGCTTCTTTTCTATCCCTTTAGTGTCTGATTTCAGCCCCCACAAACCCGCTGGCCCTTGGTGATTCCATGGGGCTCAGTAATCACATGTGGGATAATGGCAGAGAGGCCGGGTGCTGCAGTGACACCATCTGTCTCGGACCCAGCCAAGACTGGCTGTTGAATTATTTGCAGAACACTTTTAGCATCGGGAAGTTCAACAACAAAGTTGTTTTCTGACATGAAATCTCTCCTGCCAGAGAAGCAGTGACGCGGAGCTGGATGCATGTCCAACGGCTCGGGAGGACGGGTGACGCAAGGCATGAGGCTGTGTGGTGAGTCACAACAATAGATAGCATCGTTTTAGCAGAAAGCATTTCATTATTTCCCCTGCAAGGAGTGCCATTTGTACAGTAGCTATTTTGTGCTAGTACTTTGTAGTATGAGTTGGCTGGATTATTAGTCTTGTGCTGTTCTGCCTTGGTTGATTGCTTTCCTCTTTGGAAAATACAGCATCCAAGCCCTTCTCCTCTTTTTTTCTTGTTGCCTATTCTGTGTAAGATTTTCTGCTATTGCCGCAAACAAGGAGACACGTGGGTCTTGGCCTAAGGCCCAGGTGAATTCTCCTTTTTTCACTTTGCGGAGCAACACACATTAAATACACATTGGAAAAGCTAGCGCATGTATTTTGAAATTTAGTCCATTAGGAAAATAACTGAAGATTCTATCTGAAACACCCACATGACTTGACTCTGGAAATTGTGGAAACTCTGGAACCACATTATTAACAAGTGTAGGTACTTGGTATTTCACCTCAAGTGTGGATGTCTGTCTAAGCGCACATGTGTTTGGGGAGGAATATTTAAACGCTTGATTTATTTTCTCGTGGTGATCATCTTTCTATGAGCTTTTTGAGAGTGATAACGAGGACTCATGATTCAAGAAGTAAAACATGCTCTTTCAAAAGCTGGATGTTTCAAAGCACGGTGGCTTCAAAAGCGGAGCTTCTCTGCCTTGCCACCTGCTGCTCTGGTATTAGGGTACTGCAGCAACTCCAAAATAAACAGGATCAAAATCCTGTTAGAGAAACTTACAGTAGTCCCTGTCTTTAGAGATAAATAAAACTCACCAGAGAAAATTATTCCAAGGTCTGTAGCCTCAAGGTGTTGGGCTCTTTTTGGCTGACAGCTCAGTTTTGGAGGAGTGCCAACCTAATGCAGGAATACAAGTAGGAGGTTGCAGACAGATGTAACTCTGTGCACTAAGGAAAGTGCAAACTGCCCAGAGTGTCGAACGTACCCTACAGGTTTGTAGCTGGAAATTACAGCAACTGTTGCTTATTTTGGATGTTGTAAATACAGGCTTCTTGTATGGGTTTGCACCTTGACTTGAGGTAAAGGTGATTTCAGGGTTATGTGATTTCAGACCTGTGGAAGAGGAGGGAGTGCTGCACCCCTTTTGTGATCATTTCATGTGAGGATCTCTTTCCATTAATCTCAGGGAGTCTGAAATCAGTCCTGGTATGTGGGGTTTTTTTAGGTTTTCTTATCTAACACTGTACCTTGGAGCCCGTATAACACAGTGGGAGGACTCCAGATGACTTTCAGTAGGAGTGCATCAGGCCTGTTAATAACTGAAGCTCCGCCTCTCTCAATTAGTTCTTTATATGCAGATCATAATATTAAAAAGCTAAGAAGAAGAGATGTAAGACAATAATTTTGTAGCTATTTTTCAGTTAGATTCCACACTGACAGGTTAGACAGCAATGAAAATACAAACTGTCTTCGTTTGTCCCACCCGCTCTCATCTGGCCTGTCACTGTATCCCATGTGAGACAATACACACTGCAAGTTCTTAGTTGTCAAGACCGTGGAATAAATGTTCTGGAGTATTGCTCATCTGGTGTTACATGAGGCTACTGAAATACTGATCACATTCTTCACCACATACACAGCAAATAAGGCAGGGATTTTCAGGTGAAAGTATTTCATGTGGTCAGTATTGGGGAGGCAGGTCTTCTGGTGGTCCTGGGTCTCAGCAACAATTTATTGCTGTAGCTTTTAGAAATGCAAATAGAAGGGAGATCATGTAATGGAAAGCGACATTGTCTGTGAGGCAGAGAGAAGCACATGGATCCTGGGTCTGATGGAGAAACATCTGGGTTTCAAAGCTGCTTGTTTTGAGTTCAGTGCCTACTTACTGTAAGGAAGGGTAATCTGTACAAATAATTGCTAAGAGCATGAAAGCAACTCTTCCAAAGCGATGTAAGGCTGCTGAAATCCCCGAGGTCAAGCAGGGAGAATTCCTATACAAAGAAATCAATTGGTTCAGTTGGAATAAGCCTTGTTCCTATTCCCTTGCTTGGCCTGGCTCAGTTGTGGTTAAATGAGGAGAGTGCATGATAATCATCTGATAATCTTGCTGTTGACAAGCAGGGGAACAGGTGGGAGCCCTGGCTTGTCCTCTTACCAGTGTGAGCTCTTGGGATGGGTCCAGCATTTAGGAAGAGAAGTAAGATGTTCCACAAGCTAAAAAAGGTGCAGTAAGATGACTGGTCCGCTGCTGAGTGTATCAGGAGAGGACCTGTAATAGTCTGCCGTTTGCTCATCTCGCCTATGTTTCTTACTCAGACTGCCCAATTACCCACCACAAGGGAAAGGAACTTTTCTTGGTAATGAATTCAATACATTACGAAATATATCCCAGGTAGAGGACGCAATTTCTGGTTCAGACCAAAAAGTTAACTAGGTCAACTTACAGCAGAGTCTTCAGTTTGATATGAGAGACCTGGCATGGCGAAGGCTAATGCTCCGTGCTGCCGTTCTGTACCTACCAGTGTCACCACAGTGGATGCCAATTATTCTGGGATCTCTTGGTCCCAGAGTTCTTGGATTTTGTGCCATGCCACAACCAGGCCAAATTTAAAACTGTGTATGTATAAAACAGGAAGCTGTTCCACATCAGTTGGTAAGAGACTGCTAATGAAGCCACTCTGCTCAATTACTCTCATAATACATGTTATGAAAGTTTTCCTGTTCATTTTAATAGATATTTTTTCATCAGACCTTATTCCCTATAAGAGTAGCAAAAACAGAGCTTCAGGCTAAATATGTTCTTTCTAAGCTGCAGATTGCTACTGCATACTGATATCTGTCACCTTGGCATTTAGCTCTCTGACTATACTTTAGGTTAACACATCGATTAATCCAGACATTAGATAAAAGATAGAGTTTATTTAGAATGGAATATTAATTTGTAAATGGAATATGCTACTTATTTTCCAAAGTCCATGCCATACTGGCTTTGATACAGATCCATCCAGAACACCTGAAAAAGTGCTGAACTGTAGTTAGCCAAGACCTTGCTTCCGTATTACAACTTTATTGTCCAACTCTTCCTAGCTTTCTTTAACTCTATTTAAAGTATTTCAAGGTCTAGTGCTCATTCCTAACTTTTCCATTAACATCTCAACAAATTAATAATAACATACTACTCAGGTTCCTACAAATAAGGTATTTTCATGTCTGCTGTAATGATTTCAGGTATGCCATGGCCCGGTAGGATACGCTCCACTTTGTCATGTCTGCAACACAGTAACCTGGTATTGCTTTAGAAAAAGATGCATTAAATTTTCTAGGCAATACATAAAGCAGCATAAGTGGACGTATGTGTTTTTCCTTCCACATGGGAGAAGTAAAGTTACCTAGAAAAATGTGTTAATTTTACATGGAGTCTTATATGCTTCTCCCAATGAAAAAGTGACATTTCTGATTAGGGACACCACCTGAAGTTTGTATCAGTTAACTGGTGCCACTCTACTGATTTCTGGGGGTGTTAGATTGAGCCCTGGCTTTCACATTTTGAAAAACTGCCCGGCCTGAATCACTGAACAGTACCAATGTAGGCTATGCAAGTTTTACTTTACTTAGAGCATAAGACATAAAGTAATCCATCACAACAGTTGGGAATAAAGCACACACAAACACCAGTGCTTTTTCCTTTAGCTTTGCTACCATGTAACGTGCCTTCGGTGCAGGAGATGTTAAAGCATCTACCATAGCGTCTACAACCTCATTGCCATTAGTGCTTCCTTCACTGAGAATGCTGTTGAAGAAGTTTGCCCGCTCTTGAACGTATTCCTTATTGTAAACTGCCTTTTCTTCTTCACTGAGTTCATTCCAAATCTCTTCGGCACTGATTGGTGGCTGAATTTTTGTAGAGCGTGCATAATTTCCTGGCTGAATAATACAGACCTAAAAGCAAGATGTAAAACTTACCACAATGCAATCAGTCACTCTGAATTCAATTAAATACGATAGTCAGTAAAACAGATCAAAAGCTTTCTGCAGACAGATCTCTTCCAGACAATGCTGCTTTGTTGAAATTTTAACCTTGAAAACTTGACTGAAATCAAATATATTCCTGTGAAACATTGCAGAGGTGCTTTATTCTGACTTCCTCATTTCACTCTGATGTTAATGTTCTTGTTTTGACTACTCAGCATACCTTCACAGAATGCAATAATGCATCTTTGATTCATATAGAATGCTTAATGGTATAAATGTTTTGACAATAGTGAGACAAAGCATTTCAGTATGACTTTGATGTCTCCAAAGTGGAATACTTTGGATTTTTCCCTCAGTGGCGAATCTCCTGATTGGTAATTTCTTTTGCCCCAGTTTGGGACAAAAGGAGATGTTACAGGGAATTAGAAGGTTCTGGGGAAAAAATAGCTGTTTTCTCCAAGTGGGTGTAATTAAAACAGGTGTTTTCAGCCAAGTACAGAGGGGACCAAAGGTCCTGGTCTAGCTCTCAGTGATGTCGCTGGCAAATTTCCATAGATTTCTGTGCGTGTGGATTTAAATTGAAAACACACAAATCCTTTACTGCTCTGCCTGTTCTCTTTGCATGTGTTGTTGCTACTGTTCTGCTAACTTCTGAGGCTTCTGGGAAATTTCAGAGCAGGCTTAGTGCTTACAGGATGCATGTCTTTCCCCCATTAGCAGTGGGCTTGTTAAAACTTTGTAGATATCCAACATTAAAAACTCCATGGCATTTAACTGACTTGATTTCTAAAGACTACAAGCCAAGGTGAGAAAGGGGAGCACAGGGAAGAGGGATAGTGTCTTCTGCAAGGTCTTTGCAGGGCAGGTTCTGAGGCAAAGGCCAGCCAGTGCCTTGCATACAGTGAGAAACAGAAAAATAACTCTCATAGATACTGTGGAAATGTCTGGCAGTCTGGTTCACTGCATTGTGTGCTGAGGCTATTCTGGAGGTGGGGGAACAGTAAAAATCCCAAAATGACCGGAGTAGCTAACCTGTTAAACTAAGCTCTTCCATGCATTCGAGATTATCCTCAGCTAATTGGTGCAAATCCTCATCGTGCTGTGTGGAATTAGGATGTGTAAAATAACTTGCATTTTATAGGTTTATATTCATCCGAGAGGGGTAGTTAATAATGTGTGGCTGTAATTTCCTCCAACACAAAGCTTATGAACAATACTGTAAATCTGTGTATATAAGAGGTATACCAACATAAATCCTCAAGGGAAGACTTCTGGTGGTTGAGAAGTGTTTCAGCAATGGAGTGACTGCAGTGAAAAAGCCTAGTGAAGCTACTTAGTGATCTAAGCTTCAGGTTTGACTATCAATGTTGCTTAGACAGGGCACTAAGAGCACTCTTAGAGGCTTTTAGGTTTAGAGAATAAAAACATCACTTTGCGTGATACTGCCTCTTGTAGTGTAGCTATTCCCACAAAAAGGAAGGAGCTTTTAAGCACTGATGTTGTGAGAGGAGAGAGAAAGAACCCCTCAGGTAGGTGACAAGCATGTCGCTCACACCTGGGCTCTTTGCTCCTGCAGCCACCCCAGAGAAGGTTTCAGTTCCCTGAAGCTGTCACAAGCTCTTCACAGAGCATGGCACTGCACAGGCAGGCCTGACTGGGAAAGTTTCTCCCCTGTAGAGGTTGTGGAGAAAGGGTGGAAGTCTGATTGTTGGCACAAAGCAGAGGAGTGCTATCCCACAGCTTCAAAGAATGGCAAACATCACCCAGGTCCACCATTCTTAGTGATTTCCAGCTCACTAATTAACCACAGACAAACCACCTCTTTCCAAGGGGAAGCTGTACCCCTGGATTCAGCTCAGATCTTTATCTTTGTAATTCAGATGCACAGCACTTGCTTTGCACAAGATATTTTGCATGTGCTTGTTTCCCTTGACCAAAATTTACACCCCTGCACCATTATCTGGTATTGTTTCTGCAAGTGGCTTGCTTCTTTCCCCACAAAAAAGATGCATTTCAGCTCTGTAGGAAATTTCAGGAGTGAAACTTTTCTTTTTCTCAGACGAAAATCCATGTTGGAAATAGCAGGGAGTTTCACACAACAGCTACTCATTACATCACTTACCCGAACACCGAACTTCTTCATTTCCAGTCTTAGAGCATCACAGAATCTCTCAATAGCTGCCTTGGTCATAGAATAAATGCCATTTCCCAGAGAAAAATAGGCAATAATGCTGGACATGAAAACAATGCGTCCTGGAAAGAAAACAGTGCAAATAACATAGCTTCACTCTCAGTCTTTATCATAGAAGTGATTTACCTGAGTCTTCTGAGCTGCTAATAAAGTAGTATTTAGTATGATGCTGTTTTACTACATAGTATGGCAAAGCTGGGCTGTGTAAGTGTGAGGTCCCAGCACAGAAGTGCACCAAGCTGTGTAAAGCAGAGAACTTCACACAAAAACCTTCCTTCCATCTGGTGACAGATGCTGGGCCAGACAAAGCGTAACACATTCCCAACGTGCTGCTTATTCCTGCTGAGTCCTTCCAAGTCTGACACAGGATGAAAGAACTGGAAACAAAGCAGTCCCCTTAAAACTTTAGACTGAAGAATAGTAATAAAGATCAATGCTAGTAATAGGAGGAGTGCAGAGGAGAAATGATGATTTTCCTTGTGGTGGATATGTGACTACTCATACCACTATTTCTGCACTGAGTCCTGGCTTACAGCTGTGCATACAAAGCCAAAATCAGATTGTACAGTGATAACTGCTCCAGAGGAAGGTGACTTGACAGAATGTGTGCAGCCTTACGCTGCCTTTCTGTGATTTCCCTGATCTGTGCTGCTTTCTTTCCCCATTATAACTCTTGCCAAGTTCAGGCATGCATTAAATAGCAGAAATTTCTTATTTGAGGTGCTGGGCTGTTGTTTACTTGTAAACTTCTATCACATAGTCACACCATGGAGTAAGAAATGTGTGAATGTGGATACACAAATACCAGAGGTGAGAGAGAAGATGGCCTCGTTGCTAACAACATGGAGAATGTAGTTGCTGTCACAGATGCAGATAGCGTCTGTGCCCCAATCTGACCAAATGGCACAGGCTTGTGGGATATCAAAAGGGTATAATGAGAATGCAGAGAAATCTGTCATTTTGAATTAGGTTCCCTGCCTTCCTACACGGTGTCTGGAGTAAATCTTACACACAATAACAGAACGACTACCAGCTTGCTGATAAAGATGCTGCATCAGCTGGCCTGGCCATCTGGAAAAGTTATGGGGAGATGTTGCTTCTCTCAGAGTAGGACACTTAATTTTAGGAGGGCAATACCTTCCTTTGCAAATATTAATAATATTTAAGTTTCTTCTGGGAGTAGGGGTAGTCAGATGCTTCCTTCAGAACACAGCTGCTGGCTGGCAAGATGGTAGGATGACCTCTGCCTCTGTTATCCAGTAGCTAAGTGACTTGGGGCAGGCACCCAGGATGTGGGACACATCACTTCTGTCTTTGCCTAAGAGAGCTTTCCTAGGAGAATGCTCTAACATCCGTAATTCAGGCTTTTCATTTGAACAGGTCACTTGCTGCTCCCAAAAACATGAGCTTTAGCTGTCCTGCTGACCCAGCAAGGAAGGGAACAGGACAAAGATTATTCCTAGAAGTACTTTGGCTTCTCCTCCTACATAGATGGGACTTGAAAATAGTGTGCGCAGTTAATCAAGGCAGCACTGACAGCCGGGAGTGACATGCAGAGCACTCTTTCAAGATAAGGTATTTTGTGTGTGCAGACACCCAAACCCAAATCTTCTAAAAGTTTATGCATGTGCTGAGTATCACACACACAATTAGTCCCTTTTGCTTCAAAGTAACCCCTTGCAATTCACGAAGTCAGACAAATGCTTCCAGTGTATCAGTATCACAGAGTTTTAGTAGTAAGTGGAATGTGACAGAAAAAATGTGACGTCTCCCCATGTAAATGCCACGTAACACACCAGGTATATACAATAGGACATTCTTTTACAAAAACACATACAGTTTGCAGTATTTAAAGGTGTCTTTTCTTTTTCTTGCATCAGAATATCATCAACCAAAGGCAACCAAGCAGGAAGAAGCAGAGCAGCCAAAAAGGGGATGCTTTTATTTTACTGATGTTTTGTGCAGCAGTGGCATCTGGGGCTTCTGGAAGAAACCTAGCCCTTACTGTGCTTGGTGCTATATACACACAGAACAAATCCTCACCTGAAGGAGCTTACAACTTAAATAGACAAGCTAAGCAAAAAGGGGAGAAAGGAAAAGGGTATCTTTCTAGCGACAGGTAGGGAACAAACTGCAGAGCAACTGAGACATGCTGCAGGTGGCTATTTGAACCATTTCTTCTCAGAAGAAAGGATAAAGCCCATGCATATGGAGGTCCATGCAAATGAATGTATCCCATTCAATACCCATGCATCTCTGTACAGTACTGTTTCACATACTTGAAGTTTCCTGCAAAGGTCACAGGATCTTGCTAGGCCTGGAACTGGAAGTTAGATGTCTCTAGTTCACCTCTGTAGGATCATCCTTCCTCTCCTAATTGCCAAACAGTAAAATAGTAAAGCCTAAATAATAAAGATAAGCAGGAGTTTATTGGATCTTTGTGTTTTCTGACTGTCAGTGCTTGAAAAGTCTTGCTTGGGCTTAATGATCTACTGTAAGCATTCTCTCTCTTTTGAATCACTGAGATAATTCATTATTTGTAATTACTTTTTTTCTGTATATTCTAAAGACAGAATCTTTAAGGGCATGTTTTCCTCTCAGGGCTTTACCCTCTTTTCAGGATCAAGTTGCTCTTTCAGGCCACTCAGAAGGAAGCTGTCATTTCAGTTCAATGAGAGACAATTAAGGCTTCTTTTATAGATGCTACATTACCCTGATTATAGTAAGCTAATTATTCTACAACTCTAAATAACAGTGGATTAGCATTACCCTTGTATTTCCTTAGAAGAGGAAGAAATGCCAGAGTTGTCCTGATGCTCCCAAGGAGATTCACATCTGCAAATTTTTCATATTTCTCCATAGACAGCCACCCTGTCTCACCAAATGTTGATATTCCTGCATTGTTGACAAGCCCCCAGAAACCTATGGAAGAGAAATGTCTCAACAAGCATCTTTCACTGCAAAACGACCACCATTAGGCGACAAAACAACAGTAGTGATTTGGAAACAACTTTTTAATTGTTATCTTTTTGTCTTTTCTACTTATAAGTGCAGGCACGTTTTATCTAATGAAGGAACATAATTGTGTTCTTCATCTGGACTATGTAACTCTCAGTGCTATTTAATAATCGCTTTAAAGTCATCTTAAGTTATTTATGAATAACATGATCTGGGAGACTACATCTTACCGCCAATGCGGTGTACCATGATATTTTAATTACTTTAATCCCAGTGCATGCTATGAGCAGCTTTGTGAAAATTATATTAAGCAGTCTAAAGGCTAAGGGGTAATATTTTCAAAGAGCCTGATTAATTTAGGAGCCTGAATCTTGGAGCTTTGGCTCAGGACTGGAGCTTTGATTCCTTCTGAACTCAGCCAGAATCAAGTACGTGGGTGTAGCATTGCATAAAGTAACCGAGTAAGGTCAGTGGCTACAGTATTTTTTGGATCTTGTACTCTTGCCCAACTCTGCTCCCCACATAACAATGCGTCTTAGAGCCATAGGAGCCCAGCCCCCTGACATGCTGTAAGATTCCAGTGTTTACAAGCAGAAATGTATCAGCAGCAAAGCTTGTTCTGACACAGCTCTACATCAAGTGCAAGCCCTTTAGCCCAAAGCCACAGAACACTTCATGTGAGCGCTAATAACCTCGACTGTTGGAAATGCTTTCTCGTTGAAGTGTCGAGTGCTTGCAGTTCAGAGCTGATGTGCTGCCTAAACATGCTGATTACACCGTGCTGACTTGCTCTTGCCCTCAGAGCACGTATCTGTAGATGTATGGTAAAGCAGCGACATGGTGCTTTTGAAAACATTCCTATTTCTGTCCTCAAATCCTGACTGAGGGTATTTCTAGGGTGACCAGCAGTGTAACTAAATACACAGAGAAGGCAGCTAAGTTTGCAGCCTGTCTCCACCAGCCTTGAAAATTTTGCTTATGCATTTTTAAAGATTTCTTGTACTTGTCTGAGGCAAATGATTGTTCTGTCATGCTTCCTACAGGATCTCCAAGCCCAAGTTTCTGGAGAGGCAGAGTGGACAACAGTGCCTCTCTGGACACAGGGCCTGAGGCATGGGTGTGGTGTGACCCTGCCATAGCGTCTTGTGCCCGTGGTGGCAGAGAGATTCTCTGGGGACCTTTGGTCACCCTGGTGAAGGTGTTGCAGAAACCCTTGGGCTGAACTCTTTCTGATCTTTTCTGACAAAGCTCCTGCAAGGATTTCATGGTATCTTGGTTCTTCCAGAGCCCTGCTAGGAACTGCTAATACATTATTTCCTTTACAACAACAGCTAAAGCTGAAAGTCCATTTTTTTTTTTTTAAATTAGTCTGTAAAGCTGTAAGCTTATTTCTCTTTCTTAAAATGGAACTAACCCCACGGGACTGATATCCTTGTAAAATTTTTCAAGACCAGTGGATTAGAGAGTACTCTGTAAAAGCTAATTATCAATATTTTGTACTTGCATGTGATCTGATCTACAGATGGACTGCGTAGCTGCATATCCCATCTGTTTCTACTGAAAGCTGGAGGCCTCTGTACTTAGCTTTATTTTTATATAATCTAACATAACACAAACTAAAGCCTGGCATCACTGTAAAAGCTGTTCCCTGATCTTTTCAGCTTTACCTTTCCTAAATGCCACTGCATCCTGCACAGCAAAGCAAGAACACTTGCTCCACATATCCCTGAATTCCTTAGGGCTTCAGAAACACAGCCATCAAACTTTAGACAATTGATTTTCTTCCTCTTTCTCTAAACTGTGAAACACAGAATTTAGCTTGTAGGGCTTGAGTTTTCTCTCCAGCGCTTTGTCAGCTGTCGCTCATGTCCTTCCTAGAGTCCATGCGGTTAGTGGGAAGGCCAGCCTGCGTGCACAAACAGGCAGAGTTCACAAAATAATGGCTCCTTTCTGTGCAGATGACAAATCAAAAGAGGCAAAAAACTTGCTTGAGTTAAACTGAAACAGACTTTTTTTAAAGAGAAGATTAAATAAAACATAAAAAGATATTTTGTTTGGGGTCAGTACAAAACATTTTAGTTGCCCTCAAGCAAAACATATTGTTACTCAGAACATTTCAGCCTTCCCAAGTGAGAAATGTTCTGATATTTTCCACAAATTTTCCTGCCGCTTTGTTCAGTTGAATCAATTTGCAAAGTTCTACCCAAATAACAAACAGTTCATTATTCCCTTATGCCACTTTTTCAGAAGGTTTCCTACCTCCTGAGAAACAACCTGCCCAGCTATGTACTCAGGATACTTCAATCAGCTTTGGTCTTCCTTTCCTGAAATGTTTGTGGTAAAAATTAATGCTATAAATGTGCATACAAAATATATTGTATATTTGCCTAGACAAATGCAGCTCAGATAACCTGAGAAGTATAGTCCTTAGATGGAAAGCTAGAAGGACAAGGCACAAGTAAGAACTGAACCCGAGAAGGAGAAAGACACTGCATTTCCTGAAAGTGTCCATGCACAGACACATTAGGAAAAAGCAGCTGAAGTTTGATCAGGAAAAGAAAAATTACTTAGACTGTCAAAACAGAACTCAGTCCAAGCACAATTTCGGAAGAGGGGTGTTCAGACCATATATGCTACAGCAGGCAGGGAATAAATAAACTGGGAAGCAGAACTGGACGTCAAATGGATTTTCAGTGATCTCTGTGTTGGGAAAATGGATCCCGAGGACAAAGATTAAGAGCTAAAAAGATCTAAAAAGATCTAACAGCTAAAAGATCTAAAAAATCACTTTAGGAGACCTAACTTAAGATAATATCTGAGTTTAGCCACGTTTTCTAAACTCAAACACATATTCTTGATTTCATGTGTCTTTGGAGTTTCTGTCTAAACCTGAGCCCCTGTAAAAATGACAGGCTCTTTCCTGAAAGATTCCAATCCAATACTAGAGGAAACCAGGCAAAGGAAGGGAAGTGTGATTTGCCATATTCATATGGAAAAAATGGAGGGAACAAGCCAGTCTGTCTGTGGCAATGCCGGATGTTGGTGGTGACAGGTCAGCTGAGACTCCTGAGTTTCAGATACGGACACTCATGAGTCACCAGCCTTTGCTCGGGATATTATGTTGTGGTCATCTTCATTGAAAGGATGAGTCTATTTGAATAGGAAGTCTGGTACTATGGGCCTACTGGGTAGATTCTGTGAATAGGAAATAACAATTAAGTGGAGGGGAGTATTTAATAACCCACAAGTAGGATGCAGGACTAAAACTAATATCCCTCCCTTCTAGCTAGCTACATGTCACCCACTCACAATAGGCAAGGAAGGGAATTCCTGTTTTAAACAGAAAAAGAAAAAAAATGAGGTTTGCTTTAGAGCTTAAGAGAATTGCAAATCAACATGCTCCAAAGTTCTTGTTCTACTTCATCTTGGTTTTAATGTGCAAGTGCAAGAAGTTTCTTCTTTTTAAGCAAGAAAGGACTCTAAATATTTTAGAAAGTCATCTTAATGGGTGCATAAGCCATAAAAAACAAATAAAAAAAAAAAAGGCAGGAGAGACAGTTATAGAGAATGAGCTACATGCTATGGAAATTGATTTGCCATCCTTTCAGACTGACATAATTTTACAGTCTAGAATAGAACAAATATTTACAAGGAAACAAACTATGAAGTGGTCCAATATCTAGCTAGTTGTGTTAGCCGTAGTTTGGATTTCTACTGTGGCATAACAGAGAAGATAAGGTGGAGTTTGGGTTATTTATCTCATGGTTACGGCATAACTAGTGTAGGGAGTACTGTCGTTTATTCCTGATATTTAGTTGTACATTTTATACTAAATAGTCTACTTAAAGCAGAAATTATTGCAGGCACAGGAAAATGCCAGAGCGCAGTATTCCTCCATCCTGGATGACCTCTCTTAGCATCAGCAACTGCCGACTGAGGCTTCTTGGATTCATTTTCCCCAGACCCAGGAACTTCTTATTTCTTTCCATGCAGTGAATTGACTCAGTGGGAGAGTGACTCTTGCGTCCAGCGGAGTCCACAATGAGGCGGTTAACTTCTTCATTGGGACTTTAGGCAAAAAATACAGGCTCTACAGTGTAGAGCCTCTTCAACTTGGGTCTAGGTTTGAGGCAACTGAAATCTGCCAAAGAACAAGATTCAGGATGGACCTGAGTTCTCTGAGCCTCTGTTCGCTGCCAGCTTCTTGTCTGGAGAACCCTCTGTAGCAGATTGCACACTTTTCAGGACAGGGACTTTCTTACCTTGTGCATGTATCATGTCTAGTACAAAACAATATGTGATGCTGACCAGGCTCAACAGACTTTATGAAAATATAAGCAAAATCATTCTGCAAGTTTGAAGGGAAGAAAATAGTGCAGAGAGGTGTAATAAATGCAAGAAAACATGTATTTTCATCAACTACAAAGAAAGATTTCAGATAAAGGACAAAATTTTGGCTTATCAGATTACAATGACTTGGAAGACAGCATATCTGCCAATGTCTGGCATTCAAACAAGTCATACTTGTCTGAGATTCACAGTCCATGGAAAGGATGATACTGTAATCATAAAGAATAAATATTTACTCTTTACCAGTATTTACTGTGAGCTATTTAAACACAGTATGCAAAAAGCGATGGCTGTTCAACTGCTTTCTCCTTATTTGTGACATCTTCTGAGGTTTCAGTGTGGAATGCGTAGCCTTCACACACTCACTGTTAAACCTGAAGATTGCCAAAGGAGTTTCTTTTTGACCATTTTTTGAATGATATAGGAGGGTTTTAGTGACCTGACTGCAAGTCCAGCATGCTGTTGTGATGTACTTAAAATCTGTGGTACCTGAGTTAAACTGATTATAGTAAAAATGCCATGAAGTGCAGAGAGGGAACAATCCCTAAGGAAATGTGTAGTGATTCCCAGAGACACATCCCTTTTTTCAGTTTCTACAGGGCTTTGCTGAATACAATTACCTGTTCTGAGGGAAGGGGAGAGAGAGACAGAATTGTCCAACGGTTCTTACCAGCTAAAAGAGCATCCAGAACTTTGACTGTAACTATTTCAAAGGTGGATGCTTTCACAGCTTTTTAAGTAAGATAATCTGTGATCTACTATAACCTTTCAGCACAACCCTGGATTCCTACATCAGTTTGAATTGTTTGTGCAAAAAAAAAAAAACCAAAAGCAGGTTTTTTGTCTGTCCAGTGCTTATTTAAAACGGTCCACTGGTCTCACCACCTGCTCTTTGTTCTCCTTACCACAAATGTCCAACATGTACTTGATTTTCAGTGTGGTCTGTTTCCTGGTGCAGGCTTTGGATGTTCCTGTCTATGACCCAGTAGGGAAAATGTCCCAAGGTTTCACCACAGAAAGTTCTTTAACTGGTGGGACATTGAGGCACATGCTGTGCTGCCCGTGCTTTGGGAACCTTTGAGTAGCAGATAAAATGCTATCTGCAGAGCAAACGTCCTTTTCTCATCTTTTAGGTACTTTCAGAATATAAAAGCAGTTACAGATGGTTCATAATTCTCTTTCCTAATGAAAAATAATGTCATTAAAAAAAAATCTTTGACCAGAATGTAAAAAAAATAAATTGGTTAATAAGAAAGTTAACCTTATGTTGAATTATTAAATTGAAATTGTTTTTATCAAGTTAAAATGCCAAAGAAAGCATCTATTTTCAGAGATGCCAAGAAGGACCACTCCTACTAAAGTCTTATGCTTAAATATTCTACATGAGTATCCTCACAGTTTCATTACACTTGCGATAAAAAAATGTATGTCCATATATTTTATAAATTATGAAGAAGACTTATGGCATTCACTCCATTAATATCAGACTTTAAAATAGCTTTTTGCTCTTTTTTATTTAATAAATTTAGGAGGACGATTACTTGATAATTGGGAGTTTCCCAAATGGTGTATGTGCTATCTGACACTATAAAACTAGATTTTGTCTTTCTTGGCCCCTCCAGCAAGCCCTGACATCGCTCATGTGATTAGCCCTGACCTGAAGGCACATCCACACACTTATGAGCAAGGACAACCAGCAAGTTAGTGCTGAACTGTGGACTCGAGTCTACACGACAGCATGAACACCATCATTGCATAAACTGACAGAATTACAGGATAAATTGTCTGTAACCCAGAGTTTCAGGTGACCCAGTCCCCATTGAGCCTGTAAGGCTCATCTGTGTTGTCTCTGCAGCTTGGGAAAGAGCCTGAGAGGGGAAGGCTCTGCCTCTTAATCAGATAAGGTCAAGATCAACCATAAATACACTTACTTACTGAGCAGCATCTAGGCTTTTTCTTACTTCCCTTCTGATTTCATCCCTTTCCCAACATGCTAATAGACCAGGCAGGCAGAGGCCTTGCATTTCATTATCATTCTGCATGCATTATTCTTTGCTTATATTCCCTGTGTGAGCAGGAGGTGTTTGTAGTTCTGAGGGAATCTTACTTCTGAGCCTGAGTAAGCCTGTTCTGCGCCAAGTGGATCCCCTGGTATTACACTGGGTGACTCTCACCCTGCAGCCTAAGTAGGAAAGGAGGTAACTCTGATCCTACTACCTGCACCCTGTCATGTGTTCTTAAGGGATAACCCAGGATTTAGGTTGTCTGCAAGGATTCTACAAGCTAAAATCTATCCATTCCCCTAGGCGTGTGTTCCCTGTAGGGTGTATAATTGACATGTTTCCTTTTAAGTAAACCTTTGAGGGATGAGCTTGGCAAACCTCAAGTTGTACCACAAAACAGCTGGTCCCATGTGGCAAGGCAGCTGTCTTATCGAAATTTCTTTTATTTATTCTCCCTTTCAGAAGTCATGCCCAGAAATACATCACCTTCCTGCTGCCTCCTCTGTGTGCACACTTGTTCTTTGCATTCCCTGCAGTTTCCTTCTGTTGGATACCTGGGGAGGGATCCCAGGGATCCCTGTACTGGGGATTTTCTTTTTTGGCAGACAGGTAACACCTGTGGCACAGGGAAAAGCGCACCTATTTTCCACTGTCAGCATCTTTGGATAGGCCACGGTTTGTGTACTGCTTAGCCAAGCACCAATGCACTTTTTAATATAAAATATTGTTGTTATTACTGATAGCAGTAACTGCAGTTAAGCACCCTTATTGACACCGCTTCCTAGCCACGAGTGACAGTCCAGCTGACCCTCCCAGGCAGCTCCTGCTCAGCAGCCCCCTCCAAACCCCAGGCGAACTGAGGGGCCGTTTTCGGGACGCCCGTGTCCGCCGGTCCTGCTCCTCCCTCCCGCCCCTCCCGCTGCCCGGGAGCCGCCTCGCCCAGGCGGCGGATGGGGCCGGGCCGATGAGCGGCCGCCCCGGAGCTCCGGTAGCCGAGAGCGGGGCTCGCACCGCCGTGTCCCAAGGACATCCCCGCCCGCCTCACCTCACCTCGCTCGGGCAGGTGGCTGAGCACCAGCTCCTTGGCCGCCAGCACGTCCCCGGCGCGGGTGACATCGAGCCGCAGGACGCGCAAGCGGCCGGCACCCGCTTCTCGCTGCAGCCGCCGCGCCCCCTCGCCGCCGGGGCACAGGCAGCCGGCGAAGACGGTGAAGCCGAGGCGGTGGAGGCGGAGCGCCAGCAGGTGCCCGAAGCCGCTGTCGCAGCCGGTGATGAGCACGGCCCGGCCGGCCGGCTCCAGCGGCACCGCCCCGCTCCGCCGCAGCCGCGCCAGCAGCAGCAGCAGCAGGAGGAGGAGGAGGAGAGGGGCCGCTGCCCACATGCTGCCCGCGCCGCCGCCGCGCCGTGTGGGCGGGAGGGAGGCGGCGGGGAGCGCCCTGCCCGCCCGCCATCCCCTCCCCCGGGCAGCGGCGGTCCGCAGGCACCGCCCTCGCCCCCGGGCTTGCGGGTCTGGGGCCGGGCGGCGGCGGTGGTGAAGGGAGCTGGCGTCCTGGTGAAGCCTCCGGCTTGGTCTCTCCCCACCGGCGGCCACGCACCTGTTGAGCCCCGTGCTACTCGTGGCTTGTTTGGAAAAAAAACCACAACAATCAGGCTGTCAGCATCGTGCGATGGCCTGTCGGCTGGATCTGTGCGGTCAAAAGGGAGCTGCGTCGTGCTGAAATCCAGTGTTGTAGTTCAGCCTCTCTGCTCACCCGAATTTCCCACAGTCCCGTCACTACAGACTAGCCATAGGGCGTGACATGAAAGTATCATGAGTATTTCTAGATCTGCGAGATGAGGATTTCTAATATAGTTGCATTATTATTTTATAGTAGTTGTATGGTATAGTATTAAGAGGATGTGGGTTCTTATGGCCCAGATCTCTGTCTGCTATGTTATAGCAAGGGTGCCTATAAATAGTCCTTGGTAGAGGAAAATATCTGTTTCTTGTAAGCTAAAATGTCAAGTTTATATTGCTGAACAAAGATCTCTGAGAGCTAAGATTACAGGAGAACATTAGGCAGTGTTTTCTCTGCCCTTCCCTCTGAGGAACTCTCCAGGCAGCTACTGGAAGGGATAATATGTCATATCTGACTCCTCTGATTAAAATGAAGTTGTTGAAAGAACCTTTATTAATTGTGATTTAAAGTCGGCTTGTAAAAAATACAAAGGAGGCAGAATCATTCATTGACACATACACAGCAGCAGAGGAAGCAGCCGGACTTAATGCACACAGGGATGGTCCTAAATATTTGTGTAATTTGCATCACTGTAGCTCCACAGTCAGCCTTGTTCACTTTTAGTAGTTTGTCTTAAATATCTGCTATGCTGGGTTGTGGCAGAGGGAGTTCAGAACTGGTGGCACCTGGCTGTTCCTGAGACTCCAGAAGTGGCACTGGTCCTTGCAGTCACCTGTGTTTTGTGTTTGCGTGGGGATCCATTTGTATTCACATAGAGTGCTTTGAATGACATTGTAAGAAGAAAGGGAATAATTCTTATTTAAATTTCTTTTCCATGGGCTGAGGCATTCATGTGTCTTTACTCTTGTCCGCTGCCCATCTGTTTAGATTGGCTTTAGCTTTAAACTGGTCAATGCTCTCTCTTCTGCACTGCTCAGGCATTGAGTAATAGAACTTGAAGCCTCAAGTGGCTTGGAAAAGGAGGTTGTGCTTTGCTGCCAGGAGACAAAGTAGAAAGTGGGATGGTTAAACCCAAAAGAAGATATCCAGACACCTGTCCTCAGTAGGATTTATTTGATCGTGCTCCATCACACTCGGAGAGGCTGTCCTTTTTCAGGCTTCAAAAGATCACTCAGTCTTCTGCAAATACATGAGTCACAAAGCTTTGTCTTTACATTTAAAAAATATGCAACCCTCAAAATAATGAGAGTTGATGACAGCCTGTCCTCCAGCCAGCTTCCCTGTCTGGTTCCCTCTGGCATAAAAAGATGGGGAGGGATTCCAGATTCGCCTCCTCCGTGCCTCCCACCCACCTCTCCTCCACGTCTGCCAGTCTCTGCTCTCTCAGCTTTCGTGTCCTGTTAATAACATGAAGATCAGAGGTAGTGACAAAGCTATTCTCCCAAAGAATAAAAGGTGACCCAACTAACCTCTGAATCTTATGCTGTTTCTATTCCATGTAAACTTCAAAAGATATTAAAAATGTGGCACACAAATGCGGCATGCTCCCATCTGAGAACAGGAGCAGTGTGTTGTCAGAGCAACAGAATAATTTAGACTGAAAGTTATGGGTTAGAACTGTATCCTCCACAGTTTGAAACAACTTCATGGCTACCTAGTCCAGTAAATGAGGCCACTTAGGTTTAGTGTTTGCACTAGAATTTCTCTGTTTGTTGGAATTATTTTCCTCTGGTCCGTATTATTTTGTTCCTAACTCAAATATACCTGTATACGTGTGTAGACACACATACGCATGGATACATGTTAATATTCACATTGAATTTATGGATCTCTGTTTTGTCTATTTTCTGAAATCCCTTTTTCATCTTTAGAACTCATTTTAAATGAAAATGTAAGTTTTTATCTCTGTCTTAATCTGTTCTACCTCTGTTGCGTGATTCAAAGCAGTTATGGTTTACCTCTAGCATGTTTAAGCAAAGGTCTGGATTGTGAGGAAGTAGATGAGGAAATGGCAGATGCCAGAGGCTGATACTGATGAGGATCTGGCCAAGTCTGTACCTAGAACATGCCCAGGGATCTTCCACTCTTCCCAAGAGCCTTTCTGGGAACAGCAACCTGTGAAGTTTATGCTTAAAGCTTTCCTCTAGGTCACCCAGTAAGTTTCACAGTGTGAAATAAGTTGCTACAGTTAATAAAACAACAAAGAATAAGCTTTCCAGAGGCACCATAATCTCTTCTTTCTTGATTGGAGAGGCAGATATTCAAAAGTGCTGCATTCCTGAGAACTACAGAAGCTGCAGTTCTTCCACACTTTGGAAAATCAGTCCATTTCCAGAAGTGCCCAAGTCTGGATTTAGGCATTTAAGATTAGGCTCCTCCTGGGAAAAATACTGCTCAGATCTTACAAGCTCCTTTGGTTATTGGTCTGAAGCAAATTAGATGGAAAAAAAGATGCTATAACCCTTTCATTGAGCAGAGAAGTGTTGCCATGTTGTTACTACTCGAAACAGAGTGCATTTCTGAAGGACTGTCAGTTTGTTCTTGGGTGATGGCTGGAAAGGACCACAAAAAAGGAGAGCCGGGATGGGCTGTGCTCCTCCAGTGCACTTTAGGACTTGCAGCCTGACTTCAGGGAAGAAAGATCTGCTTTTTACCTAGTTCTGAGCAACAGGTCAGTGGCTGTGAGGAGCAGAGCTTGCTACAGGACATTTAAATAGTAGTCACAGATCTTTATCTAGCATAGCTCTGGTAGAAACCAAGATACAAGGGAGGGGAGGAGGCAGTGTAGCTTCTCTGCCTTTAATCACCTTCTTATCTTTTTGCCTTTTCTCATGTCTTCTCATCTGTGTTTATTTACCAATTCTCTTGTTTCTGTTCCCTCATCCCTCTTCTCTCCTGGCAGTCTTATTACAAATTGGAACCGTCTCAAAATTTGCCATCTGTCATGCTCACTGGTACCCACTCTCAGTAGTGGGTAGGAGGAGTAATGATAATTGATGTCTTTCTTACAGCCTCAACTCTCCAGCATGGTGTGGAAGTCATTATTATTTTTATTTTCTGAAGGAAAGATGAAACTGTTGCCTTTTCAAGTAATTGCGAAGCCATCCTTGGTCTCACGAGAGTCATTTTGGTGCAAAGCATCTCTCTGTCAAAGCTTCAGAAGAGTGCTGAGAATGTGACAGAGTGCCTCCTAACAGCTCCAAAGAACCAAGCAAACCTAGGAAACTATAAACACAGACCCCTCTGTTGTTTAACATTCTAATGCTTTTGAAGCCAGTTTCATGATTTCCGGGGTGCAAGATCAGGATTTCTGACCTGTAGGAGCTGGCTGTGTATTCTCTTTGCCATCTGTTGCGTCTTGTCAGCTCAGATCATTTAGCTTGAGTACCATAGCATGTTGCTGACTTTACCTGGGACTTTTTGATACTGGTACAGTGAAAATGACGCTTATCTAACAGAAAGAAACATGAAACTCATCTTGACCAGCTCATCTAGATAGAACTTTAGCAAAATACATTCCTGCCTTCTAATGCTGACATGCAGATGACACTGCTCTCTGCAGCTATCCGAAAAGCTGAAATCTAATCTGCTTCTTCAGGCAAGCATTTTAGGACTGGCAAAACTAGCTTTCCAGGAAAAAAAAAAGTTTAAGAAGTGTATTTTTGGTGCAGTGAGACAGCCAAAGACATTCTGAACAGAAATGCTTGCAGTTTTAGATCTGGCACGCTGTGCGTCCTAGTTGAGAACTCAGCCAGTGAACGCTCCGCTGTGGTGTCAGAGGAAGGGAGCCAGCTCAAGGCTGTCACCGCATGTAATTAGATAGGAGCAGTTGCACGGGGGCTGCGCATGGGGAATAGCGAGTCTTTGAAGACTAAGCAGGATGTCTGCTTCTGTATAATGTGATGTGCTGTATTAAAACCGGGACTCAGTTGACAAAACAGATTTAGGATGCCACGTGTACTGCTGAGTGTGTCATAAAAGGGAGATGGCAGGAATATCTCTACCCGTGAAATATTTTCAAATACTTGTCAGTGTGTACGATGTCCAGTCCATTCCAGGGATGAAGTTGTGTATTTGTCAGAAGTTATTTTACTAAGTCCTCAGGATTAAGTCTTTTCTAGCAGTATTGGAGTAGTAGCAAAGAAACGGAATTGGGAGGGAATTGTCTCAGAAGAAGGAAAATCCACCTTCTCCTCTTACCTGAAGTGACTGATCCTCTTTAAACTGGAACATCCCTGGCCCAGGGAGAGATATGTCATGGTTCTGCTGGTGTTTCCTTGTGCATGGGGCAGTGTGGAAAGTGAAAAGACACCCTATACCTTCCATTCATTACATTCCAGAAACAAGCACAAAATTAAACACAGGTCTCATTTCTAACTTACAAGACAAACATTGGATGATTCTGGCTTGAAATTTTACCACAAAATGACCCAAAGTGAGTAAAAATACTCAAACTGCTTCTCCACCCATACTAATACCCATTTCTATCATGGAAGGATTACTGCAGTGTAGCAAATTGAAGCTTCAAGTGTTGTTGGGGGATAAGGATGAGAGGAGATCAAATTTCCTTTTTTTCCTGGTGACCAGAGCTAGAAAGTGCTGAAATCTAAGTGGTTTCCTCCAGCATGTATTTTCACTTCAGCCATGCAGCGTGGACACAGATTCATCAGGTAAACTGTTTTGAACCTGAGGGTTACTGAAAAAGAGGCGCAACATTATGAGATTAGGATTTCTCTCTGGTTAAAAGTTAATTCATCTTGAAAAAGGATGTTTGAATGCAATGGTTATTCCTGAACTTCTCCATATGATGAAAAGCCCTTACACTGTTGGACTGTTGGGAAATTCCAGTGGTCTCAGAGTAGATAAAAGAAGAGTTCAATGGTGATGAACTGATCCAGCATAAGCATTAGTAAATTTTGAAATAATTTAACTCAAGCCCTAAATATCTCACTCTGAACGTGCCCTGTAATTTTGATTAATATTGTGTAATAAGTGCCTGAAAAAGCACAGGGCACATTTACACTGATTTGACAGGAGATTGTCACAACGCAAGAGGTAGAAACATGAAATCTGACTCAAGTTACTATATCCTAAAAGATCAGTAAGAAAATATCAGGACCTTTCTTCCTTTCTGAGGGTGTACCTTACCCCTCTAAGGACAGCGTGCTCATGACAGCACCAGGGTCCATTGGCGATTTTTAAGCTAGCTCCGATTGCTTCGCATCTGAACCGGAGCCAAAACTTTCTGACGTCAATACAAAGATCTCCGTTACTTTTGGATGCCTGATTGCACTGTGTTGATGTGATGACAGAACAGCAGCAGCCTGGAGCTCATACAGGCACGTAGGCAGCGGGGTTTTAGCTTTTGTGTAAGAAGTATGCTGAGCTTGCTGTTGCTGCCCTTAGTATTCCACGCTGGCACCTGCAGATTTGCCTGTTGAAACAGTTGTTTTTATGGAAAATCTGTCCCACTGACCATGTTACAAACTGAACAACTGTATCATCTCTGTTCCTCTGTAATCTTCCAAAGCCAAGGACCTGAAGCTTTGCGGTTTGCGTAGATCAGCAGAGGACAATATTGACAGTGTCGTGTTACTTGTGCTTGGGAGTTACTATTTCCAGGGCGATGCATGTGCCAGACAGTGCCCACGAGATGGCAGCCTGTGCAGTAGAAAAATGGGCTCTGTTTATATCTCCTGCATGAAAAGAGGATTATCCTGTACACATGCCACCTTCCCTCTGCAGGCAAAGGTGGCCTCAGCCCTGCAGCCCCGGCCAGCGCACGCTGCACGAGGTTTAAGCATTCGGATAATGCCGTGCAGATGCGCCAGCTCCCACCTGTGCTGCAGGATCTGACAGGTGAGACATGCTGAGACGCATGCAAGTGTCACAGAGAACCCAGACAAGCTGGGATGATTTAGAGCAGGAGTGTCAAACTCATTTCACCGGGGGCCACATCAGCCTTGTGGTTACCTTCAAAGGGCCAAATGTAATTTTAGGACTTTATAAATGTAACGGGTCATACCAGTTGTTATGTGGCCCCTGGTGAAAATTAGTTTGATACCCCTGTTTTAGAGGGACAGCAGGAAAGTTACATCCCTGAAAACACAGAGGCTAGAGGGGAAATGCAGTGAAAAAGACCTGGGAGCCAGATGGCCAAAAAATAATTTGTGTGCATTAGTGGCAGAAGAGCTCTGAGTTTGCACTGCAGTAAATATACGTGAGCACAGGAGGGTGCTGCTCTTTTTCTGACTTAGCGTAAAGAAGGATGTCTCTTCTGTGCTCTTTGGTGCCATCAGCTTACAGGCTTCAGAAGAACGTGTGTTCATTCATCCTGGACAAATACCTAGGTGAGGCTAGCAACTGAATAACCCCAGATGGCTACACCTTTCTAGAGTAAAGTAACATTCACATAAAGGCATATTGTGCTTTTAGGTGATGACCAGCCACAGCCATCAGTTTTCTGGATAAGCACCCACATCTGTCAGCCTGCAAAATTGTGTCATAAGGACTCAATGCTGATACAGGTGAAGGTGTGAATCATTTTACTGTTGTCCCTCACTATCTAAGAGACTGTTAATCAGAAGGCTGGTGGTTTAAGGTCCTGTTGCCCTTGTGCTTGGTTGTTCCAGGACAACCCAGAATGTGACGCATAATTTGTCAGTTGGTCCAAACTGGAAGAGTCTAGACACCGCTTTCTACTAGAAATAGGTCTACAAAATTACTTTGCAATTTTGTATTGAGTATCATTTGCCTTTCCTTAGCAGTATGCCAACTAGTAGCAAGGACAGAGAAGCCTAGATTCCTTATTTACATGTCTGTGTTGCCCTGTGTGCAGGACAAGCTTAATCTATTCCTCAGCCCTGCCAAAAAAAAACAGAAAAAAAAAAGCCCAGAGGATGGAAATACAGGAAGATTTGCATTAATTTTTTTTTAAATAAAGTCGAAAGTCAACTCCATGGTAGAACTGGAGAGGTGCAAGAGATGGAAAGGTGGTGTACACAGTGAAGGGGCTTTTAATATAAGAAAGAGAGATACTGAAATTTGCTGCTAAGTCTGCTGATGCAATTTGAGCCCCTGAGAGAACGGTTCAAGAAACAGCAGCTACTACTTGCCTGCTTGCACCTGGTCCCAAACCTCACATTATGTAAAAGGAATTAATCAGTAGGTCTGGCTTCCTCCCGGAGTGTAAAAGCCTACAGAAAAGAAGCCTTGGCTTCTCTGATCTAGTTCAGTCTCCACCTGCCAGAAGTGCTGTCAAACTTCCTGTCTTTGAGCAACCCTACGGGTTTATCTTCTTGGCCCTTCAATAAGTGAGACAGGACATAAGGCTGGTCTCTGGGCTCAGAGGAGGAGTACATGGTTTGCATGACCGGTTTTTGTAGATAACAGGATGTAAATGTTATTCTTCAAGGCAGTTTCTAATCCCTTCTCCCTGCCTCCTCATATAGCCCTGCTTTTCTGGGAAATACAGGACCTGTTTTTCAGCAGCTGTGTGTTTACCCATATCCATCAGCTGAGCAGCTTCCTTGACTCAGGATCTTTGCCTCCTCTGATGGTTGCATCACTGGTACAAAACTGTAACTGCATTATTACAGAAATATAGGGGCTCGTTTTTTGAGCCTAGGCAGTGTGTAGGAGATCATTTGGGCTGGCACCCTCCCAAGCATAATGTACTCAAATGTCATTCTGCTCCTGGGTAAAGCTTGGATTCTTCCCAGCTTGTCTTCTCCTTTGGCTTGCAGCATCTGTGTGTCTTGCTCTCATCTCTTGGCATGTAGATGCCTGAAGGTGTAGAAGAAAGTGCTCTTGTTAATACTGGGAAAGTGGAAATAGATGTATTTTAAATCCTAAGGGGCTGGGCTTTGCTTAGGTCCTTCTGCATTGTTCTTCGCATCATGCAAATGCCCACTTTTTGAAAATGGCCCCCAAATGAAAAGGAGATGCTTTGGAGCAGTGCAGTGAATGTTCAAGGCCTGCTGACAGGACTACAGCTGCACAGAGTCACTCTAAACTGGGTCATTTTTAATGCTCCTCACAGGGGATTCAGAGCATAACTTTAAGCACATTTGGAAGTTTGGATTTAAGGTCATCTCTAGCAGAACCCACTGGCTTTGCTCTGACAGTGTGCGGGGATGTTGACACAGTCGTGTTTCAGATCAGTGAGAATTGAAGCCATTACTCAGGTAGCAATGAGACTGTTTCAAAGCTGAGTTCTTATCTGGGTTGCCAAAGAATATTGTGTTTCTGAAAGCTATATGTCACATGGAGGCTGTTAAATAGTGAATGCCAGGATGCATAGCTAAGTGTTGACACACAGAAGAATCTGTCTTCTGAGCATCAGCTTCTCTGCCTGGCAGCAGCAGTGGGATGCAGTTTATCTAAATTTGCTCAGCTAATTTTTTTCTTTAAGTCAATAATAGCTTTTTCATTTCTTTCATTAAATAGTTTCTGATAGGAATTTATTTTCCCAAGGGAAATGGGAAGGACTTGAAAATTTCTGAAGAAAATGAGAAAAAACCCTACCATGAACTGTAATTGTGTGTTCTACTTTCCAAAGCATTTCATTTCCCGTCCTGAACTGTCATTTGACATCTAAAGGAAAGGGCCTGTCAAAACCTAATTAAACCAGGCTCAAGTTTGGGCAGTACAGCCTCAGAACCAACATTCATCCCTAGTCCTGCAGGGTTTTAATCCTAGACACGGAAGAAATCAAAATCAGTTCTTTACCCTGTCGTGCCTGTACTACAAGGGAAGAGTGGAGACTTGGCAGAGGCCAACAGAGGCCCAAACGCAGCTGCTTGAACTGGCTTTGTGCAGCCCTCTCGTGCTTAAAAACACTCAGGAACCAGCTTTAACTTACATCAAAGAGCTTTAACTTACATCAGCACAGATGTGGGCAAAGCAGTAGCGCTCTATGCCCAACCTGCTCTCCCTGTTCTCTCCCAGCAAGCCCTGATCTTCCCTGCTCTGTGTTGTGATCATAACAAAAGTGGTTCTGGCTCGTCCCTCACCGAGCAGACTCACTAGGCAGAATCAAAGAATTATTCAATAGTGTCTTTAAGTAGGCTGGATTTCATAGCAAACACAGAGGAATTAAGCACCAGCATAGAAGTCAGCATCTGCTTAAATACTCAGTATTCAGAATGCAGGTAAATTTGGAGGTGCTAACTGTTTGAAAGCCAAAGGCATTCGTAATGTTCATGTAGTTAATCATCCATCAAGCACTTTGTTGCACAGGGAGCTGAGGAAGAAAAAACAGCTTAATATTGCACAACAGAGATTTTAGACTTGTTGGTCTCAATCCCAATTGTATTTTGTTGTTCCATAAAATCATGTTAGCAATAAGATGTATACTGGGCCAGTTCCTTGGAGTCTCTTACTGCAAACTCCTTTTCTCTTTTTCTTTTTTTTAAGAAGTGAATTTATATACAAATGTAGCCATTTGTAAGCAAGCAATATATTCAATAACATTTTCCTTTGTGTCACATTTATGCCAGAAATGAGAAACTCTGAAATGCCAGAGTCCTTAGAATGCTGTCTCCATGTGATTTCCTCTAGTCTGGGTTTTCACAACAGTTAAATTTGGGTTTCAGTTATACAGTGCACTGGCTGATGAATATTAAACAAAGTCTTCATACCTTTCTTGGTTTGCTTTTACAGACTCTGCTGGTACAGAGGTTTTTTTCTTTTGACAGTGCCCTTCTCGGTGCCCTCCATTCCATTCTTTTATTGTTCCCAGGTTGTTCTGAGAGACAAGTGACAGTGTGAGACTGGAGGAGAATGATTACATTTTGCAGGGAAATTATAGAGAGTAGAAAATCAATAGTTAGATGCTCCCTGGGACTGCCTAAAACTTCTTTGAAGAATAATTAGATTTCAAGAGGGCTCTGGTAGCTGGAATTCCTCCCCAATTCTGTATGCATAAGATAAATTTAGTCTGGGATGAGCAGTGTGCTTTGAGGTCTTTTCGCTGGTCTGGGGAAATGGTTTGTGTGGAGAGAATGAAGGAATTAGCTAGAAGAGGTTTGGAAGAAAGCCTGGCAGGCCACATCCATCCTGGGCTCAGAAACAAGCAACAATGAAAATGGGGGAAACTGAGCAGAGCAAAGCACAGAGGGGACTTAGGTGCTGGAGCTCTGCACTGGATTATCCAGGTGACTCTGTTCAAATGGCAATTAGCCCTTGGACTGGCGGCTCCTGGGGTAGAGCTGAGTGACTGTCAGTGTGGAGGGTCAAGCCCAACAGGAGTAAACAGTTAATTCGAGAAAGCAACACGAATCATATCCAGGGCTGTGTTTAAGCTAAATGCCTGGCTTGGGGATCAGCAAAGGTTTCCTGAAGCTGGTGAGGATGAAGAGCAGCAAAGGACTCCTGCTGACCTCCACCATTGTGTGCTGACCCCATTGCATGTTTGACCATTTTCAGTATGCTGCTTCCACCTGGGATATTGCTACTGGTAATCCTAAAGTTGGGCAATGAAGTGTGGGGTTTAATAGCTTTGTTGGTTTGAACTGATCTAGACAGAGTTGAGTTAGGAGTGAGATCAGTCTAGCTCTCCAGAGCTGCCAGTGCTCTGCCTTTCAGAAGCATAAAAATACGCTTCAAACACACAGAAAGCTGCTACTGGAGGTGTCAATAGCAGTTTGTGACAGACTAAGTGACATCTGATCAATTAGTTAACTCTCCAAGAAAAGACTAATAATACTGAAAAACTTGCTGAAGGCATCATATTACAGGTATTAAGATACAGGAGGTTAGATAAAAATGTAACAAAACTAGATAATAAAGCACTACAATAGCAAAATAAGTTGTAGCAGAGGTGATCACAGGGTAACAGAATGACACCTGCTTTTCATTCACCCATGGAGATTGATGTTTAGTATCTGTTGACATTTACATTCTTGAAGTCAGAAGCGTTGTAAGGAAACATGCCTTTGTTTTGCTTGGTTTTGGTGTGATTTTTTTTTCCCATGTATCCATTCTGAGGAACTAGAAAAACATCCAAGCACATGTGTAATGTTAAGCATGTGACTCATCCCCTCTAGAGCCACAGATGTCTCTCGCTCTTGCAATTAAATAAGTGCTAAAGTGGTCTGTTGGAGCAGAGCCCAGGAGCACTATGTGCAGGTTTGAGCTCATCGGTACAAAAGTGGTACTAACAAGCAGGCCTAGACTTATAGACTTGTCAGCTTAGCTTCGGTTCCTGGAAAAACACTGGAACAAATAACCAAACTATTTGCGAGCACCTATAAGAACATGAGGGGATGAGTAACAGGCAGCATAGATTTTTTTTTTTGCGATCCAAGAGATACAAACCAATCTAATTTCCCATTATAATAGGGCAACACTCTGAAATTTGTTTGAATTTTTGAGCTGTTTCACATGCACTCGTATAAGGATGGCATGGATGAGAATACCTGGGTCCAAAACTGATGAAAGGATGTTTTGGAGGGAGATTTTGTGTGGGCTGTTTTCTGCATTTCCTTATGTGATCTGGCCGATAGAGGAGTGGGTATGCAATTTAAATTTGCTGCTGATACCACATTGGAAGAGGCTGTGAGCACAGTGGGCAGGGTAAGAGCTCAGTATGATCTTTGCAAGCTAGAGATGTGGTAAAAAAAATAAAAATCCACAATAAAACCAGCTTGCCATTCAGCTGAGACGGTGCTGAATATAGATTTCTGTATTGCGATAACCTAGGGGAATAACCTAATGAAATTTAACAAGGGAAAGTGTAGAGTCCTGCATCTGGGCAGGAACAACCCCAGGTTCCAGTATAGGTTGGGAAATTACATATTAGAGAGCAGCGTAGGGGAAAGGGACCTGGGGGTCCTGGTGGACAACAGGATGACCATGAGCCAGCACTGTGCCCTTGTGGCCAGGAAGGCCAATGGCATCCTGGGGTGTATTAGAAGGGGGGTGGTTAGTAGATCGAGAGAGGTTCTCCTTCCCCTCTACTCTGCCCTGGTGAGACCACATCTGGAATATTGTGTCCAGTTCTGGGCCCCTCAGTTCCAGAAGGACAGGGAACTGCTGGAGAGGGTCCAGCGCAGGGCAACGAAGATGATTAAGGGAGTGGAGCACCTCCCTTATGAGGAAAGGCTGAGGGAGCTGGGTCTCTTTAGTTTGGAGAAGAGGAGACTGAGGGGTGACCTTATTAATGTTTATAAATATATAAAGGGTGAGTGCCACGAGGATGGAGCCAGGCTCTTCTTGGTGGCAAACAATGATAGGACAAGGGGTAATGGGATCAAGCTGGAACACAAGAGGTTCCACTTAAATTTGAGAAGAAACTTCTTCTCAGTAAGGGTGCCAGAGCACTGGAACAGGCTGCCCAGGGGGGTTGTGGAGTCTCCTTCTCTGGAGACATTCAAAACCCGCCTGGACATGTTCCTGTGCGACCTCACTTGGGCGTTCCTGCTCCGGCAGGGGGATTGGACTAGATTATCTTTTGAGGTCCCTTCCAATCCCAAACATACTGTGATACTGTGATAAACTCTTAATATAGGTTATTATATAATTATAACAGATCAGGGAACAACGACGTGTCATTGATTTATCAATAAGGGTGAAAGTTTTTCATGGCTCACAAGCCAACTGCGAATAAACAATGCCATGCTGCTGCTGCAGAAAAGGCACATCCAATGTAATAACAGGGCTGTCGCTGCTATGGGAAGTGCTATAATCCTTGTGGTCAGCTCTGTGCTAACAAGCAGGAGCACAGCCCTCACTTTTGACCAGTGTTCTTCAAGACTGAGCTGGACAATGGTTGAGTATGAAAAGAAAAGCAGTAAGACTGATCGAAGGTCTAGAAGACTCGATCTGCCAGGTTTCATCCTCAGGAGAGCGAGACTGAGGGGGAGACTAAATCTCTTCCAAAACATGGTCGGGAGCTGCAAAGGAAAAGGGGGATGATTCAGTCTTCACCCTGGCAGTTAAGACAAGAAGCTGTGGGCTAAACTACTTCAAGGGATAATTAGAGCACTCTATTTTTAGTAATTAATCTGATACTAAGGGAGTGCGAAGGACTGGAGTAGATTCCCTGGGAGAGTTGAATCTCTGACACTTTGAAAATAGGCTAGACCTCTGTCAGGATGGGTGAATGGACTGAATGACCTCTGGAAATCCCTTCTAGACCCCTGGTTCTGCTAGGGTTAATCTGAATGAATCTACCAGCATAAATCCAAGTGAATTTAACTAAGTCAGTCCAATAATCTGGTATTTATGGAAAGGGAATCTTGTCTTCTCAGCAATACAGATATAGATATCTAGAGGTTTTCCACTTTGACAGTGAAAAGTATTAAATCACAGTGTCACAGTATGTTTGGGATTGGAAGGGACCTCAGAAGATCATCCAGTCCAATCCCCCTGCCGGAGCAGGAACACCTAGATGAGGTCACACAGGAACATGTCCAGGCGGGTTTTGAATGTCTCCAGGGAAGGAGACTCCACAACCCCGCTGGGCAGCCTGTTCGAGTGTCTGTCACCCTTACTGAGAAGAAGTTTCTTCTCAAATTTAAGTGGAACCTCTTGTGTTCCAGCTTGATCCCATTACCCCTTGTCCTAACACTGTTTGCCACTGAGAAGAGCCTGGCTCCATCCTCATGGCACTCATCTTTTATATACTTATAGACATTAATAAGGTCCCCCCTTAGTCTCCTCTTCTCCAAACTTACAAATGCGTAAGCACAGAGAGAAGCAGGGTAGGAGAGTGTACAAAGCAACTAATAAATGACAATATCTAAGTTGAAACTCACTTGTTAATTAGTGTATTAGCTAAAAGTAGTTGATTCCATCCCACTTTGCCTCAGCCCCTGACTGTCGGTGATTTCAGAGGCTGATAGAGGGAAGTAATGCAGAGCAGGTTTCTTGCAGCCCTCCAAACAGCAGAAGATGACAGCCTTATAGACTGCGGACAAGTCGACTATATAGATATATTCAGCATTTAATAGTCCATCAAATGCTATTAGTGTTGGTCATATTTGGGCTCTTCTTCCTTTCATCTACATTTCTTCATAGAGTCTGCTTAATGTTTTGCATCTCTTTTTTTTTCTTCCCTGTAGTTAATTTCTGGATCCTCAAGCTCCCTTTTTATTTTTTTACTCAAAGGTAATTTCTTCCTTACAGCTGTCTGCACGTAACAGCTCCATTAAATGTGCAAGTAGGAAAATGGCATGTGATGTTTCACTTCACAGGTGATAGTGTAATCATTGTGATTGTGTTTTCTTTGAAAGCTCCATTCCTGTTACCTGCAGGAATCAGGAATTCTCTTCATCTAGTCACTTGTTTATTTTTAAGAAAAGAGATATTAAAATCTACCAGGATATTTTTAGTTGGCTACTTCTTGCTTCATACCTTTATTTATCTATCACAGAGCACTTATTAGTCTTTTGACTAAGAAAATGCATTCTTGCATTCAAAAAGAGAAGCGCTGTACATACGGAAGAACAAAGATAACTGACTTTTTGCTCAGCTTCTGAACTCACTTTACAGACAAATTCCCAAGAAAGCAGTTCCATTGAATTCTTCCCATTACGACAATTGACTAATTGGTGGAATAACCCACATCTGATCGGTTTGACCTCTATTTCCTAAACCCTGACTCTTTAAAAGGTTCAAGTTTGCATGTAAGCCTTGACAGAGATGTTCAAGTTCAAATATCATGAGATGATGGGTCATCAGAGTTACCTGAAGCTTGTCTGGCACATAAAAGGTTCCAAGAACACTGGACTAGGACTCCAGACCCTTCAGCTTTCTCTTTTCCCTGTGGCACACTCCCTAAGTCTCAGTTTAAATGTGCTCTCCATACAGGATGGTAGGTTCTTGTACCGGTTGGAAAAAAGCCAAAGGAGTTGGAGACCTCTACTCCTGACACAAAGATTCAGCCATAGCAGCAGATATTTAAGGCTTTGATTAATGTTTGAAGTTTGTAGCTCTGGTGTGGCCTTAGGCAGGACAGGATTGTTCTTGTTAAATTCTAGTTAGAAGCATATAACTCCTTCTGTATTGCTGAATTACTAGGATTTCTGTCTGTTTGAATATGTTTATGTGGTGACAATCTCAAAGCTTCAATGGGAATTCGATGCCTTAGGCATGAGTTGACCTGTGATACTAAGCAGTGCAAAGTGCATCTAAGTGGCACAATAGAAAGTTATTGTTTCTTCTTAAAAAAAAACCAAAACAAAATAACAAACAAGCAAAAGCCAAAAATAACCACCCACCCAAAAGACATGTTTCTCGCAGTTGTACTTTTTCATGCTTCTCGAAGCGCATACAACAGCATTGCCCATAGTTGGGGTTTTTTCTATTTTTTTGTCCCTAGGAAATGCCAAAATAAATTAGCCACATTATAGCAAACTAGTCTTGCTACTGTGCATTTCAGAGTTCTTGTGTTCTGTAACGTGGTATCTGGGCTCCTTGGGCAGATGCTGCCTGTGGCATGTGCTGTTACAGCCACGCGTGTCTGCTCACAGACCAGCATCTATAAATGGCACAGCTTCCCCTGTCGTGAGGTCATGGGGACAGGCTTTTGGATGGGGAAGAGTGCCCCCATCCTCTCACTCTGCAAGAAGAGGGCTGTTCTGCAGGGAAATCTGCCTTTACTTCATTTTTTCTTTTCCCTTGCAGTTGTCAATTTGGAGATTCTCTCAGCTTATTTCAAAGCCAGTGTTAAGCCTTTTAAATTAGCTTTATCCTGATACACCAATAGGATGCTTTTACATGCTTTTAGCACTACCTATTTAGAGAGATTAAAGCAAAATGTAAGGCAATCTTTCTCTGCCAAAGAGTAAGGATTGTAAAAAAGGCCTGTGGCTCCTTAGAACATAGGCTATGTCCTGTGGTATGATACCAATAATATAACTTAAATGACGTGGTATGAAATAGCAAGCACAACTGTTCTAGGGCAAAATGTGGCAAAGCTGCTGTGGCACCACCAGCCTCACCTTGGTGAGCTCTATGGGACTGGTGCTGTCCTACCCGACCACCAGTTGTGCCTTGTCCCTCCATATATGTGTGCTTTTATATTTTTTACATATTCTTTAGTATCTAATTAATGAACTGTCAAAACATGGGCTGCTAATAAATCATTCCTTCAAGGAAAGACTGTGTGAGAAGCACAGAGTCCAACTGTGTGTGATCTGTAAATTTTTATAAGTGTTTGGCCATCTCCAGTGCAGGTGAGAAGCACATATGGCTCCATTTATACATCTGATGTGAGTGGTGCCTTGGAGCACGGCACCTATGCAATTAACTGGATCATATAGAGCAGGTCCTACATATCTTAAGACACGTCATCTCCATATCACGTGTCTGATGTGTCCAGCACAACCAGAACACACATGATGGCATGTGGCTGAGGGGTTCACTTGTGCATGGCTGGGATTTTGGGTGTTGGGAAATCCCAGTCCTGGTGCCAGACTTCACAACTTGCTGGTTTTGTTGCAGAAGTAAATGGGTAGTAGAGATGCAGACGATGCTAACTAGGGCTCACGAGTGTTAAGCTAAATATAATGTGACTTGATCATGGCAAGCACATAAGAGGGTTCAGTAAATGTTTATATTGATTAAACTATTAACAAGAATAGCAAATCCCATTACGCTAATCATTGTTAGATTGCTTTCCTGCCCTCTCCTCCCTCTTTCTCCTCCCCTGAATGCTTTTCCTAGAATACAGTAAGCACATATAGGGAAATTTCTCACCTCAGGAGGCCTAGTGGTCTGAAACACCTCCCAGTGTTCACTGTGGATGTGGAGCTCTGGTGTGGAGCTGTCTGTGCAGCTAAACTCTGCTCAGGAGAGGAAAGTGTGCAGAAAAATGCCCCCCCTTCCAAATGAAGAAAGGCTGCTAGTAAGAGAACGATAATGCTGAGGAGTGCTTAACCCAGGGGGATGCAGGTTTAGTGTCTTTTGACAGGCACACAGATATCCAGGAAGAAATAGTGTTGGCTCGTAGATTCATTATTAACATATTTTCAGATGGTGAAAGGATGCATTAATGTAACCAGCTTCCCTCTGCTTCTCCATCACCACTAACATTTTGGTTCCATCGGGAAATAATGTTACTGTTACTGTTATATTTGAAGTCAAATTCTGTGCTTTCTTAAAAAGCTTCAAAAAATGGAAGTTTTGCAGTTGGTGTCAGGGAGAAATCGCAGGTCTTGGGTGATCAGTTGTTTCTGTTCTGATTTGTAGGACAGAGGGTTTGGAGCTAAAGGTTTGTTTTCTTTAAATAGACTTATAGCCCGATTACTTTTTTTTCAAATTAGTCAAAGTGATCTATTGCAAAACATTTGTGGGAATTGTTTTTTCCTGACGATTTTCATCAAAACTTGGACTTTTTTCAGTGATTTCTGAAAATCTCTCATTTTAATGACAGTATGGGTGAGAGGGTTGTGTCCCAAGAGATGTTGGCAAGATCTTTTGGCTAGGTTTGTAGACCTTAGGAACAAGTTACTTTATTTTTTTCCAGTTATACATTAGTGATGAAACGTTTGAGACTATTTAAGGAATTCAAATCCCATTCAAACAACTGGGCATTCAGATCCCTTAGATTCAACAGTCTGTAACTTCAGTTTGGTACAGCTAATTCGTGTTAAACACACTTCTAAATGCAGTTACGATTTATCTCATGGTCGTATTGCCTCACAGTCATAATTTTATGCCTGTGCACAGTAGTTCTCTGTATCCCAATGGACTGGAGAGCTTTGTAAATAAATGTAGGCCATCCCTATGTCCTCGGGCAAGCAAAACTTCCACTGAAGTCTTCAGGAGCTTTGCTCACAGAATGTCTGTAATTTCAGACCATGAACGCTACTGTCTATACAAGCAGGCGTCATCCTTCGAGTGAAGGTCACTTTGGGGGAAAAGCAATAGCCTGTAGCAGCCCACACATGTCTCCTGCAATAGTTTGGAGGAGAAAATGATGGTTATCAGCTGAAATTGCACAAGGTTATGTGCACAGAATGGGATTATGCACCAAGGGAGTTGACAGGTCTGCCTCAAAATGGTGTTCCGTCTAAAGGAAATCTTTCCTGGGACATTCTGCAGAATATATGGGTTTGGTATTGTTTATATAATGGCTTGCTTGCCAAATATGTAAAGACTAAAACCTCAAGCTTTTCATTCAGGAATTTTCTACTTTAGCATGTTCTCTCCCAGTGTTTTGATGTTCTGGAATTAAAATGTTTGTTTTCAGTCTGGCTTGATATTAAACTGGTTTAATGTCTTAGAGAAGCTGTTCTGAAAGTTTTCCTTTTTCCCTCTGGACCCAGCTCCCTGTGTGGGTGACACCTCTTATCATCCGTCAGACAGTTCTGAGTTCTGGCCCTAGATAATGAAAACCAAGCCCTAGCATTTTTCTTCCTAGCAGCATTCTTCCTTTATTTCCTTTCACTCCATGGTTTTTCTCTGTATGTGCATATCCCTGTGTGTACAGTACAGCATGATACTGTACAACCCAAAATTTCAGTGTCGCGGTGTCCTCTTCCTTACAGATTAGACTTGCAAGGGAGTTGAAGACCTGTCTCGTGGTTCAGCAGGTGCTTTCTGTCTTCATGCACAGCTTTCCATTGTCCTGTGATTGAAGTCGCTGCTCATAATCCTCCCCTGCCAAGAGTTTGTCACTTCTCATCCCAGCTGTGCTCCTTCCCATAGCATCTTTCCTTTGTGGCATGACAGCGTTAAGATATAGCGCTCTGTGGGTTTCCTTCCTGGCTGAAAGACATTGTGAGAGTTTTAGCTCTTCAGTCATTTTGACTGACTTCATTCAGACTCTGTGATTTTACTGCCTTCCCTCCTTCATCAGCCCTGCACTGCATCACTGCTGCTACAGCAGCCGCTGCTGAACACAATGCAGTGGGAGGGACTGACTTTATTTTCACCTGTATGTTCAACATAACACCTGCAGAATGTTTTATGGACCTGATCCAAAATTCAGAAAGGTCAAAGCAAAGGTGCTACTTGAGAACTAGACACCTGAAGGTAGAATGTTAGAGCAAGGGACCCTCTATCCTTTAGCAAGAAAAGAACAGACCAGGTACTGGGGACACCTGGGGATCCATCTCATTTGCTGTATTGCTTCTTTTTTTTCCCCATCCTAAAGCCTGGATCAACAAACAGGGTGAATCACAGCAGGCTCTGGGTGTTTTGTCTCAAGCAGGGATGTTGGGGAATAGACCATTTTAGTTGTTCTCCTAGTCATGTGCTGGACTAAATGTAATTCAAGAGCATTCACAGCCTGCAGCAGCGAGAATACAGGAATGGGGGAGAGATGATCCAGCAGTGAACAAGCTACAGGATATGCTTTTTTGTTTTGCCCTTTAAAAGCAGCTTCTGTGCCTCCTAAATTCCAAGCGAGATGCCAGCGAGCAGCTAATGCGCTGCCTCAGTGTTGGAGACTGAGCTTGGCTAATCTTGTGTTTGCTGCCAACCTAAATCCTCTGCAGCTCTGGCTCTCTGGCTGCGGAGCTCAGAGAAGATTTGCTCCCCCAGCAGCAGCTCTAAAGCACTGCCTGTGCCTCCTTGCTGGGAGAGCCCGTCCCTTTGCTCTCCCAGTGATTTTGGAGGCAGTGCTTGCAGGGCAGGACTGAGCTCTGGGTAAACACCCCCTGCTGAAGTCCCTGACAGACCCTGCAAAAGGTTTTGTGTCAGTATTTATGTTAGTTATTTAATGCGCATTTGGGTCACATCACTTGATACGATGTGAGATCTCTGTATATGTGAACAAGCACCAGTGTTGACAGCTGTGAGTTTACAGCTGGTTAGAATAGGACAGCATTTACCAGGTAAGGGGAACACAAGCCAAATTTAGTTTGTCTTTGTCCCTGAGGGTGCTGGCTGTAGGGGGCTGTGCCCCAGGCTGGAAACGTCAGGGCCAGACTGGTGCAGAAAAGCAGAATCCTTCTGGTGTTGGGGTATGGAGAGGGAGGAGGCTGCTCCTGAGCTGCTCTCTCAGCCCTCCCCATCCCTCTTCCTACCGGCTGGGTCACCCTTTGTGTCCCTGCAGAGGTAAGAGCTGCCGTTGCAGGAGATGCTGGTTATCTCTGCCAGGTGCATGTACCTGAGCTGTGAGCATGTTGTTTCACCTCTCAGTTTTTGGACTTCAGCAGAGGCACAAGGAGCTGCAGGCTTCTCTTCTTCAGGGAAGTCAGGACACTGTTCAGTGAGCAAACGAGGACCGCAACGCAGAGGGCTGCAAACAGAAAAGTGCCGCTGTTTCAAACACTAATTCAACAGCAAAAGAGAACATTAATCTCTTAAAAAAAAAAAAAAAGGCATTTTCAGCACAGCCTTTATTGGCTTTGGATTCCCAGAGCAAACAACCCAGGGGCACTGCTCTCCTGTCCCACTCCTACCCCTGTGCACAGGGGCTGTGGGGACAGGAGGACGGCTTGAGTGAGGAAGGGGTCTGCTCACAAGCTGAGCTCCCTCCACGCTGGGCAAGTGAGCACTGTACCCTCAAAATCTAAGCTAAGTAATGGCGAGCAGGGTGGCCAAGAAGGCTGGTGCCACCCAGTGATGGCTGGCTGGGATCTGGAGCTTGTGGAGAGCAATGGTAGAGCTGGTGATTCAAGGAGTTAAGTGGCAGATTTCTTGGTTATTTACCTGTCTGCTTTTGTGATATACTCCACATCTAGTACATATAACCTGGAAAAGGAGGAGAAGATACCTACTTTTTCTGCTATTTCATGAAGGAGAGCTTACAGCTCTTACAGCTTTTGTTATTCTCCTCTCTACTAAGAAGGGAAAGTGCACTGGGACTCTGCAGCCAGAGTCATTCCCTCCCTGAGGCCAGAGTCTGACTCCTGTGTCGAGGCTCTTAAAAGGCTGAGAAACACCTTCAAATGGACATAGCATGCAACTAACTAATACTGTTTGTAAGGCAAACAAATTTATAATGTAAATAACTATAAATGAACATGGCATGTAACTAGATTAAAATCACGCTTTAATTAGGAGGTTCTTTCTAATCAGGAAGTCTTTTTTCCGTGAACAGCCAGGCCTGACAACAAACCCCTTTTGGTGAATGCTGAGGCAGCAGTAGCTTCTGTGTGAAGAGCTAACCAGGAGAGTTTCTGCTGTTTGATAAAGACTCAGTGCTGCCCGCTATTGAATTTTATTTTGTTGGTGGGAGCTGTGAGATTTTATTTTTTCCCATTCCAGGAGGAGGGAGCTCAGGTGGGACAATGGGGGCTTTGCAGAGCTGGTTCTGCACATGTTGGCTCTGTACTACCCAGGCACTCTTAATTACAAGCCCAGCCTGCAAGAGCAAGAGTTTTCCAAAATACTAGCTAACACCTCTGAACACAAGCTGACGATGACCAACCTTGGTGAGGAGTGGCCACAAACAAGGACTTTGTTTTTGAAAACAATGTTAAGAAAAAACCTTACTAGCTAAGATATTTTAAAGATGTTTTCCCCCTCATCTAGACATAAATGCTATATATTCAATTTTACTTGAATGCTACAAGTGGTTCCTACCTGGAGCCTTGAAAACCTTCTTACATTTATAAGAGTTTTTTCTCTTGGGTAACCTGCATGTGTCTGGTTCCTCTTCTTCCCATATCAGGATTGATGGCTTCTTTATCGGTCCATACATGCCTGCCAAATTAACAGGGTATGAGCTGAGTTAACTCGTACAGCTGATTCTTAAATTACATCATGATGTTTCTCTGAAGACATAACATGTACAGCTGACATATTGCCATTTGCAACTAATTCTTATTAAAAACTTGCTCTGTAGCAGCCATCCTCACTGGGGAGGCGAGAGGCCATAGTTTGCAAGACTTATAGATTTAGAAGTAGAGCTGGTGAAAAGACTCTTTTTCCTCCCTGCAGCCATTGAAATTTATTATTACATATTCCACTGGAATTTCAAATTCTTTATTTTTCTTAAACAGTTGCTTGAAGTTATTTTTATGAAAGCTTTGGAAACGTTTCCATCAGTTATATGAACAGGCTGTACAGAATAAATAGGAGAAAGCCTTGCTGTATGAACAACGTAATGTACTTCAAAAGGCTCAGCATCACGCAGTGATGTCAGATTATTTGCAGAAGGTCAAATCAATTTTATTATCAGGCAAACATTAGCAAATTACTTTTCTTAGAAGCAAAGCAAGCAAAGTGTTTTCCAAGAAATACTGTTGAGGAAAAATCAAAGGGCATTTATTAGAAACCATCACTCACTGGGACTTGTTCTCTTTATGGTACTTATTTATGGCGCGTAATGATAAGTTCTTGCATCCTGACATCGTACAGGGACAAATTCAGGTTTAAAACTTTTCTAGTTTGTGAGGCAAATGAATCAGAACTGGGGCCTGTTTGTCTGTGGTGTAGTGAATAATCTTTGAGAGGGGATTTTTGTCTGTTTGCTTACCTGACAGGGTGCCAAAGGGCTCTGAGCCATAAAAAGGCAGTGTCTACTTAAGGGACCATATTTCCTTCAAACCTGGAGGCTGCTTAAAGCTGTCTGAGACGGTGACTCCTGCCCCCCCAGGAAAGAAGTGACCTGCCTTGCTTTAGGGAAAGAGAGACAGAATATGGTCCTGAGGAAGGTACCTCTGTGGGAGATTTTCTGGGGACAGCCCAAGGAAAGTTCTAGATGAATTTTTCTGGCCAAGAGTCATCCTTCTCTGTGCTGCATTTGCCGAGAGCTGTAAAGATATCCGAAAGCTGGAACCAAAGGCGCTGTGGGTGGTACTTGGCTCCTATTATCTGTCTGTTCATACCTGTAATGCTGGCCCTGAGAAAAGAGACTTGGGCTGAACCCCTGATCCACATCTGTCCTGGACCCAACTGTCTATCCCATGACTTAACTCATTATGTCATTCTTGTATATCAGATATTTTTCATATATCTCATTTATTGTATCTGACTAATGAAATGCCATGCCAGCTGTATGGTAGCTATGCTGGGGCTAACCATGGTTTGTGGCACATCCCTCTGGGAGCAGGCAAAAAGACTCGCCTTCTCCCCAATCTTCTCTGCATCAGCATTTTGCCTCTCTGTTTCTTAGAAAACTGTGATATGACTTTGCCTTCTTTTACCCGCTCCCATGTTTAAGTTGCAGAGTTGATGCATTGCCTTGTTTTGCATCAAATGATGTGAATACACATGATTGACACAGATAGACAAGACCTGTGCCCTGGAGCTGGTCATATGAATAAAAGAATCTGCTAGAGAGGTCTAAAGAGAGCAAGTGAATGACAGTAGCGTTCCTCTTCCTACCTCTCTTTCTGGCATCCAAGGATTTGGGGACTTTGCTTCTGTTGTATTGTAGACATTTATTTTTACAGGCTGTAATTTATTCTCATATTTCTGCCAATATTTTTATTTTCTGGACCTTATTTATATAACCCTGAAGTCTGCTGCTCTTGAATGAATGGAGAAGGGAGTGGTCCCTCCCTTTGCCATTTGCTACCTGGTAAATTAGCCAACACTGTGTGTAGGGTTATTGGAACTGTTCAGGAATTTTCCATCAATGTGTTTATTCATTGGAAAATGTGCTCTCCATAAACTGAAAGCAGGATGGAAATTCAAATCTCTAATGATGACTAAAAGTGTTCCCGATTCTGTGCAAAAGTCTCGGGTAGTAAGAGAGAAAATGCATTTTTAATATAGGTAAATATGAAACCATATAGGTGGCCAGAGGAAAAGAATGCAAGGCAAGTAACTTGAAAGTAGTTTTAGCTTTACATTGATGATATATCAATTAATTTAATGATGACCACTTAAAATGGGAGTGGGGTAAGCAAGGCTCTAATGGAAAAGAGGCATTTGGGCTTTTATAGTAAAAAGGCAGTTCAAATACAAAAAAAAGATTTGGAAGGGCTATAAAAATCAAAACTTTCTGGGCTATTATATTTTGGCTTAGCTCAAAGGCTTGAATGAACTTGTGTGGTGCATATGTTGTGTTCTCACCTTCAGGATGAGGCAAAATGGAACTTAAACAAACGCTGAGACCTATAGGGAAAAGCCTATGGGGAAAGCCGTTAAATGTAGCACCAGTTGGACATACAGGCATAAATATCTGTTCTAAGCACTGATGACAAATATTCTTTTGCAGGAGGAAATACAATTATTATTCATTACTGAAAGTAACTTTGTTATTCATCAGTCCATTGTTTTAAAAAGTTAACTCCATCTAGTCTGGGATTAGAAATGAAATGGTACCTGGGGCAGCTGTTTGGCAGGATAATTTCATATCAGACAGCTCATAAGTTTCAAACTACTTGTCCAAACCATAGCAAATAATACAAGTAGTCCCAGAAACTGGGGAAAACCACCCAAGAATGGAGAGAAGGCTCTGTCTTTTTGGATCATTTCTTCATATGAAATCATTTGACTGACTATAACAAAGCATCAAGTCTAAGACCTTTTCACCACATGCATTTATGATTTGATAGACCTGAAAAACAGGTTAATTTTTGTTTGTTTTAAACCTCTGGTGGGAGATTGTTGCCTGGTCTAAACTATTGCCATTTTTTTGAAGGTGATATTACTGAATCAACCTACCTGGGATGAAATTCTGCTTTGTGCTGGGATTTCTAAGAGCTTTAGTAGCACAGGCTGTACCTGCTGGCTATTTCCTCCAAGATCATCCTCAGGACACCAGAGGGCAAATTAATTCATTGCCAACAGCAAAGCTCCTGGGGCTGAGTTGACCATGGGTCTGGCCAAGTCCTCTGTGCTGCAGCAAGGGGAACTTTGTCAAAGAGTTTGTTCCTGCCCACTGTTTCCTACTGAAAGTGCCACAGAAATTCCATGTTACCTGGGAGTTCACAGCATAGAAAGTGTCAGGGAAACAGCCTGTCAGTTGCATGGAGAATTTCAAGAGAGTAGATTTAAAATATTCTACTTGGGAGTTCTGTAATAAAACAGATTTATTTGTATGTATCCAGGAAGTATTGATTTATCATATACAGAGATACTTTTCTTTGTAAATTCAGTCTCACTACATAATTTAAGTTAACTCTTTAAGCATACTTCTTGGAACTGTTCAGAAAATTTACGTCACTACACACTGTAACATGGGAAGTTAGTATTGCAGGTAACTTTTCTTTCACTTGGTTTCCTTTCCCTCTCAAAATTGTCCTCTGGAAATATATCCTCAAGGCTTGAGGTGAGGCGTGGAGTAAAAAAAATACAGGTACACGCAAACACTCCAAATACTCTTTCAGAAAAATGTCATTATTTCTAACGGAGAAATAGATCTGTAGAACTCTTTGAGCTCTAATCCTGGTATTCTTCCAAAATATTTCTCTGGTCGGAAGCTGTCCAGCTCTGGTTAATGTAAGTCAATATTTCTAAACTGGTGCAAATTTAAGCTCTTGATTGGGACACTTTAAAATCAGCATAAAGGTTATGTTGCATTTGTGAATATTTCCAATGACTTACAGGATCAGAGATTAGTTTAGCATCGTGCATAAGTGATAAATAAATACTTTCCCATATAACCTTGTTTTTATTTTACCTTATATCTCTAACCCTACTATTGCAATTGCCTTAAAATGCATTGTTTCTTTCAAGAACAATGTGCCATAAATATAGATATCTTTCTGGTGATCTCTAAAAATACTCTTCAGTCTTGTGCTCTTTAATGATTGATGAAGCTTGGAAATGAAACTCTTGTCTGGAGATTGTTGTGAGATAAACTTACACTGCGGGAGTAAAATTCATATGAGCGAAGCGGGGGCAGTATAAAGAGGATACGGCTTTATGGTCCTAAAGAAAGCTTCTGGCAAATTTTAGGAGCCAGTATAGCATAAGTATCCAATTACCTGGGCTTTTTTTGCTTTCTTTTTGATAAATGATCCATTTCTGTTCATGTTGCCTGCAAACCTAAGTTTTGGCAGAAAGCTAAAAAAAGGCCATGGCAGCATGTGGCTCTTTCACCTCCTTCTCTTTCTGTGATATTAAACGCATGGCTGGTGTTAGTGAGGAGCATGGCACCACATTCTGAAAGCATGCAGGTAAAATAACCCGCTTTTTTAATATGCAGTAGACCAATATGCATTTTTTAGTTATTGCTTAAAGATCTCGATTTGCAAACAGCAATCCTCTAGCCAGCAACAAACAGACAAGCAAAGCGCTGGCTGATGTGCACAGCGGGGCTCATGGGCACCTGCTGTATCTTACAGCAAACCCAACCTGCTGTTTGTAACTCAGCTCCTGCTTTCCCTGCCCGCGTATTTCCGCACGGCTGCCTGCCTGGTTTGTTCTTTTGAAATCTTGATCAAGTTCTCTGGCCTCTATAATATGGGTCAGGCTAGTTGACGGGACTGATCCCTGCCAGGATTAAAAACCATATCACATGGAGTCCTGAGCAGCAACAGTGTGATGGGGAGATGGAGGTTTTGAACCTGCATGGGCTCTGCCCACTGGCAATGAACAAGGGATGGAGGAGAAGTGTTGCCTCGGCTTTTCTGGATTGTGTAACTTTAATCATGTGGGTTTATGTGTAGGTCCAGGGTCTTTGGCTCCTGGCAGAGAAGTCTGTTGAAACAAGAGAATTACAAAAGCGCTTCAGGGAAGTGAAAACTTGTCTCCCATGAAGTGTCAGGAAGTGTTGATGCAGAGCTTCTTTTGGAAAAAGGAAAAAGCACATCGACTATAGATGGTGCATAGATTCTTATTTTCAAAAAAGAAGCTTTGAATGAGAAGGTCCCCTTCATCCTAAAATAAATAGCTGCTACCAACCTAGTTTCAGAATGAGATCTGTTTTCTCTGAGTTGTTACATAGCCCTGATAGCTGCTGTATCAAAGTAGTTCTCTAGTTTTGATAAATCCCCAGGAGATAGGAAGGCAATATAGTTGCAAGCTGTTTTCTGAACGACTTCTGGATAACTCATATTAAAGGCACAAAAGCGTAGCTACAGAAATTAATCATTTGACTCGTAACTCTGAGCATAGTCATTTGCAGCCTGGAAAATGGCCTGATTTATCCAAGGTGGCCTGCAGTTGTTGTAGCTGAGTGAAGTTAAATAATGCAGTACTCTTTAAAATTGCATGAGTATATGATTTCGTTTGCTTTAGTCATTCATAATTCTTACTCCCTTGTAGTTTATTGCAGTCAATGATTATCACATCTGTTCGATCCGTCTCTGAAGTGAGAGAGAATGGCAGGTGGTTGTGACTCTTCCTTGCCTGTGCCGAGCACTAAGCTATAGTCTTGCAGAAAAAAGCTGAACTTTCCCTCTGTTGTAAGTTTAGGAATGACTGTACGGCCTGGCCTTTTAGCTTGAGGTGGCTGTAGCTCAGAAAAGTGAGTAAGGAAAGATCTCATTCTAATAAAATAATTTGATTTGCCACATTGTCATCCTGAGGAAGCAAAAGAATTTCTACAGTGCACCCACTGCAGAAGGGAGTGTTTTAAATGTCTCTCTCTCCTGTTCAGGCCAACCGTAGGTTGTTGCTTTCTGCCTCCATGGACTAACCAAAGTGGGTGGATGCTGAGGGAGACGCACAAGGCAAATTAAAGTACCATGGGAGCATCTACCACTGTTTCCCACTGCAGAGCAGAACTGAAAAAGCAGCTTGACCTTTAGAAAAGGTGGAAAGTGTCCAAGAGGCCATTGGGCTGCAAGAAGTTTTGATACTTCAGCACGCTCTATAGTCCTGCCAGTGTCTCAGTACACAGCCTTAGGCAAGTGACTGCAGCTGTGTGTACCCATCCTTGCCCAGGATTAGCCAAACTTGCCCCTGCTGGATGTTGCTGCCCTCATTTGGATTATTTCTTCATATGAAATCATTTGACTGTAACAAAGCATCGCGTCTAAGACCTTTTCACCACATGCATTTATGATTTGATAAACCTGAAAAACAGGTTAATTTTTCTTTGAGCTCTGCTCAAAGAGGTTGCAGGAATGTCCCATGATATAAAGAAGAGAGTAATCAGCTGGATTAATTAAACCTACCTCTTTAAATTGATCAAATGATCCAGGTGATTGTGCCTGGACTGGCTTAGGAAGAGGTTATGAGAACTACTCTGCCAGCAGCACCATGGGGACGAGGACAGATGGCCAAGGATGACAGTCTGTTATCTCCCACTGGTCTAGCTGTCTGCATGGGCAGCTTTCTCCAGGCCCTTTGGAGTCCTCAGAACAAGCACTTCCCACCAGTCTGCAACACCGTGGTGAAGTGCGAGGTGAGAGTCTGTCAGATATGGGACCTAAGATTATTTAGGAATTAATGTTATTGATTTGCACCAGTTATTTCTCTACTTGTGGGAAAGGTATTGCCCATCCTACCTAATGGACAGGAACAGAGGGAAGCTGATAAAGTATGAAAGAATCCAGCAGTGGTCAAGTCTTTGCTGAGGTTCAGGTACAAGAAATGAAATCCTGACCCTATGAAAATCAGCAGGGCTCTTGCAAGCAATGTCAGCATAGCAGAGATCTGAATGAACAGGGGGAGGTTGTGCTGCACAGCCAGAAGCATTGCTCACATAGAGTATTGTCTGGAGTGCAGAAAGACCTGAGAGACATTCAAGACCCCAAAAGGAGAAGACAGGATCTCTCAAGACACTGGAAGAGTTTTGGATGCAGCTGAAGAAAAAACACAGTTCAAATAATCTCTAAACCATGAGAAAGGCTGAGTCTAGATGTGAAACAGTGGTTTCTCCATCCTGTCTTGTCCTGGCAGTTTAATTAGGGTAGCAGAACTATGTGCAGGCTGGCAGGGCAGGGTCACTTGACAGCTTTTTGGGGCTTGCTTATCTTGGCAAAGCCTGAGGCAGCAAGTATTTGGGCATGGCACAGTAAATACTGATTTCAGCCCCATGTCTGTTTGGCGCATGTGTGTGATTAGGCGAACCCAAAAGTGCTGCAGCAACGGAGGCCACAGAAATTAGTTAGCCCAGCATTCTGGTTGTCTGAACTCTTCTGGAGTCTGGTCAGGTTGCTGTCTGTTGGGTCTTGCCCATCTCCACGTATTTTTTTCGTTCTTGCTTTGCCCCACCCTCCCCGCAGTCAATCCTGAAAATCATGAGACAATTGCCAGCACATTTCCAGGCAATGTGCCCAAAGAACATCATGGCACAGCAATTTCTCAAGCAGCTCCATCCCAGAGCACTTGGACACAGTGCCAAGAGCTCTTGCAATATTTGATAGTACAAGCTCAGCTGCTGGAGGTGAGCAATTAAGACTCCTATTTCCCCCCACCACCTCTGTTGACCTCTTGGTCACGGAAAAAACTTAATTGGATCTAAAGGTACCAGAAGCTAAAAGCCAGAAGAACTCAAGACCTTTTATGAATCAAGTTAAGCTGTCACAAAACACATGTTATGAATTTAGAAAGGGGCTGACTTGCATTTCTCTGTATCTTTGTGTTATGATCTCTTTAGACCTAATAGCACCTTACTTAATTTGTACTGCCACCACAAAATAAAGGTACTAGCCTACTTGAAAATTCAGGTCTATGGGCCTGAATTAGGATAACAAATGAATTATTTTAATTTTAATTATTTTAATTGTTATAATTACTTTAATTCTAGAAGAAACCATGATCAGGGGATTCTCTCTCCACATTGTATCACTTTGGAAGGCGTTTAAGATGCATTTCAAAGCTGTGTTTATATGAAACAAGTGTCTTTTTAGTTACATTAGCAAAGTTATGGTGGTAAAAATTTCCTTTGGGGACAAGTTGTTAAAAAAAATCATAACAAACCCAAAAGTTCCTTTCTTTGGAAACCCAAAATTGCATGCACATAAAGTGCACAAGAGTAATTTTTAAATGGAGAAAGTTTTACCATGGTTCTGCCATGTCTTGTCCCTACAGCACAAACTGTTCTCCTCTCCCTGTCCACATTCTGCTCCCCAATCTGCCTGTTGCATGTGGGGACCTACCAAGACAGTCTTTTGATTTGGTTTAAATTGTTATATTATCAGCTGGTGGCAGGTGTTCATGTTCACTCAATCCATGCCAAAAATACTCCAGTAAGTCTTGCAGAATAAACACAAGCACTCACTTGAAACTGTTAACGAAGAAATCCAAGAAAACTGAGGTTTCCTTTTTTCTCCCTCCTCCCCAACATAGTGCTTTGATCTGCCATGCAATTGGGTCAACACTCGGGAAATACATTTTAACATCCCCATCTGTGATGTGAACGCTATGCAGGAGATCCTAAATGCAAAACCTCGTGGATCCTACACTAGACTACCAGAATAATTTTACTAGCATAAATTAGCTAGTGAATTACTAGCTACTAAATTACTAGCTAAATTAGCCCTCTGTTGTGCAAGGCACCCAGTCTTGGAGCCTGCAGGCTGCTAGGGAATGGGGGAAATGGGTCCCAGGCCATACAGAGTCACATAGGAACTGAACACAGGCACTTCTGGTCTGCTGGATGCTTCTGAGGAGAAAAGCAATGTGAGAAGCTGTGTGGTTGGGTCCTGAATAGCTGTAGCTAGCAGCAGGTATTGTCTAGGGCTCCCTACCGCCTCTCTGAATGGCGTCTGTGCAAGGGGAGGCTTCATGGTGCATGCTCTGACTTCCATAATGTCATAATGTCCTTCCTCTGCAGAGCCTGGGAGCACAAAGAAAACTTCCAGTGCTGGGCAGCAATGCAAAGGGTCTTGTTATTTGTTGTGGTGAGATACGGGTGTTCTCAGAGATCTCGGCACAGCGCAATCAGGCAGAGAGGCTGCCCTGGGGAGACCTCAAAGGGAGCCTCGGAGAAACCACAGAGAGAAGAGCAAGGAGCAGAGGGATGGATAAGCTGGAGAAGAAAGGAGACAGCATGGGAAGGCAGTGAGAGAGCTTCACTGCTCAGTCGTGCCTTAGGTAGGGTCTCAGTGCAGAGGAGGTTTGGCCCCTTGTAAACCTGCAGCCCTGCAGGCAGTGAGGTTACAGCACTGATGGCTGAGGCTGAATTTTCTGTTGCTCCTAAGAGGTGTAAAATTATGTCTGTGAGGACAGAGACTCCTGGATAGCAGAGCTAATTCACCTAGAAAGAACGAGGGAGATGCCCCAGTAGAGGTACTTACAGCCCTCCCCTCAGCAGGACACTTGCAAAATTTTTGTTTTGCACAACAAAATGCAATGCAGTTAGTGTATTATAACGCATTTCCTAAAGCATTCTTGCCTCCCTCATTTGCTGATGAACTACAGCAATTTCAGTCTTGTGCGTTTTGATTTCTAGTGTAGACAATATCCACAAGTTTGCCCTAAAAATTACCTTTCAGTGATAAGTGGTTCTCTATGAAGGTTTTCACTGTCTTCTGGTATTCATCTTCAGACATATGGAGCTGGGCCACCTCCAGGCTTGAAGGCCACTCTTCTTCTGTAGCTGTCCCCTCCTCTCGAGGAAGCCACTGAGCAGCAGACACCCTGAAACCTGCTTTATCCAGGTTCCTTGCAAACGTCCTTCCAATGGAGCTGTTGGACACGAGAATAACAATTGCTCTCCCTTTCACGTCAGCGTTCCTCTTCACAATGCCAAAGGTGGAGACGATAATGGAACAGGTCAAAAATGCAAAGGAAATGCATACAAAGGCATAAAAGAGGCAAGAAAGGGTCATTGCGAATAATAAGTCTGTGACCAGCAAGAAGAAATACTGCAAGAGGAAAATCATTATTAAAAGGATTAGTTGCTGCTTCCTCGCTCACAAGTGAGCTGAGAAATCTGCGAGGAGTCACAGTGTGCAAGCAGGCTGTTATAAAGCCAAGCAGTTGCGAAATGTGTGGGGGCAAGTCAGACCCTGCGGGGAGGGTGAATCATTGTCTGGGATAGAGCAACAGTGGAGATTTTCAAACCACGTGCGTTCTCAGGAGAAAGCAGTGTTGTGTTTGTCTTGGTTTCACTGTGCACTTGGATGCTCTGCTAGGCTGGAATGTAAAGATTTGTTTTGTAAGAACGTTTCATCATGTGTTGTTTTTAGAGTTGTGAGAGTACTGGGTCTTTTGGTAAAAAAACCGATTTTTTAAAAAAATTGATTTTTTTTCCTGGTGAATATGATGTTTGAAGGCTTCCCAGAGGACAGAAGGGGAAGACTAAACTCCCTGCCCTAAGCTGCAGAGCCAGCTGATCCCGGTCCCTGCTAGTCACCCGGGGCGCAGTGCCGTGGGCCGGCGCAGCCCCGCCCCCGGGCCGGCGCAGCCCCGCCCCCGGGCCGGCGCAGCCCCGCCCCCGGGCCGGCGCAGCCCCGCCCCCGGGCCGGCACAGCCCCGCCCCCGGGCCGGCACAGCCCCGCCCCCGGGCCGGCACAGCCCCGCCCCCGGGCCGGCACAGCCCCGCCCCCGGGCCGGCACAGCCCCGCCCCCGGGCCGGCACAGCCCCGCCCCCGGGCCGGCACAGCCCCGCCCCCGGGCCGGCACAGCCCCGCCCCCGGGCCGGCACAGCCCCGCCCCCGGGCCGGCACAGCCCCGCCCCCGGGCCGGCACAGCCCCGCCCCCGGGCCGGCACAGCCCCGCCCCCGGGCCGGCACAGCCCCGCCCCCGGGCCGGCACAGCCCCGCCCCCGGGCCGGCACAGCCCCGCCCGCGGAGCAATGGCGCCACCTGTCGGCTGTCGCGGACAGGGGTACCGGCAGACCCACCCCGGCTGCCCCCTCCTCCTTTGGGAGTCACCCGCAGCCCTGGGTGACCCCGCTAGAGCCAGCGGTGGCTGCAGTAGGGCGGTAGCTCGCTCTTGAGATGCGGGATGGCAGCATTTCCATCTTTCTTCTAGATTAGCTCTTCTAATTCTTCCTGGAAATTCTGTTTTAAAAGAGGCAAACCAGCAGCTACCCAGAACCACTGCAACTTTTTTTTTTTTTTTTTTTAATTTTCCAAGGAGTGATTTGTCTGTTCAGCTGTTCTTCATAGTCAATGAATAAACATTAAAATGAGAGGCTCTAGTGTGGCTCAAGAAAACACTTCAAAAGTAGTGCTTTTTTCTTATTTTGGCCCACCATCTGGGAACAGCCAAGACCTCGGGCCTGCCCTGGGTTTTATCTTATCACATTCATAAGCATAAAGATATTTTGCCAGTAGGTGACCCATGGGGCAGCAGTGACATTCCGCTGGCTCTGCTGATGGCTGTCACCCAACTCGAGTTTTGCATGGTAATTACTAAGCTCACTCCTCCAAGGGCTTTCGTTGCATCCTTTCCTGAACGTAATTAACCCTTGGGGTGCTACATCATTTTACTCAGCAGATTGTAGTTTTCAGCCCTGTTCAAGAAGTTACTGATTAATGCTTTCCTTCTGCATGGAGTTTGCTGTTTGTTGTGTTAAGCAAGAGGATTAAAGCAATACATGTTACAGAATCCTTCTTTAAGAATATAAATAGTGATCTTTCAGAAAGGTTGATTAGACTTTATTTAGGGCTTGCCAGAATTGCTGGCCAACACAAAAAGGGAGGTTCAGTGTCTGTCAACTGTGGTTTGATTTGGTTAAAAATGCATTCCATGGGGAGCTTGTGTTTTATAAAATCTTGAGAGTGCTGTTGAACTCTGTATAATTAGAGAGACTTATCTTAAACCTCTTTTGAGCAGATCCTGAAGGTCAACTTATTTTCTGATCAATATCACCATTGTGTTCCTGGTGCTACTAACCGAGCAATAAAAAGTGATGCTTTTCCTAAAAACTATAACCTAAAGTCAGATCTTCAGGTGGTTTGGGAGCTCCACAGAGGCACCGTGGGGCTTCGAGGCTCTTGCTGGGGACCAAGGTTTCAGGCCAGTGCAGTTGTCTTTTTGTCTTCCTTTTGCTGCCCATGTTACTGTGGACAGAATGGTGGGCACCTCAAGAGAAAATGAGACTGGAAAACATGTGTTGAGGGGTTTAGTAGCGTTGCTACTGGGGCAGGTTTATTCTGCTGCCAGCCGTGAGTGTTGGTTGACCTGTTCTCCATGCTGGGCTTGGCATATTTTTCTCTATTTCAAAAGGGAATACCCAAGTAGAAAGCATACATTTTAATTTTATAGATTAAATAATTTCAATAATAATTTTAATGTTAGCTTTACAATGGTTTTCCTACATTTTGATTTTATTCTGCTGAGAAAGTGGAGGTACAAATTTAGTTTTTGTGATATGGACTGCACTCAGGAGAGGTTCGGAGATATGAGAGCTAAAATGCAAGTACAGCAAGAACCACTGGAGTCCCTTTGGTGGTCAGCAGCTTTTTGCAGCCATTCCAGCAGCCTTGGGGAGCTGTCGGGGAACAATTCTTATTGAAGCTGCTTCTTTTTCCTCCCTTATGTTTGTTTGAAATTGTTACTGAAAAATATTACATCTGCATGAAAGATAACCAGGAAATTCAGTTTTTACCAGAATGAAATTTAACTAAGTTCCTCACTCAATGGAGATTGTTGTTTAAAGGTACAAAACATTATTATCCGGGAGGATCTTGACATGACCATAGGGTTCAGTTGGTCTGGAGAACTTCATTGAGTAATGAATCCATATGCAAATATTTGTATCTCTTGCAGTGCTCTGATGTGATATTTACCCCATCCTTCAGGCTTCCTAAAGCAAAATGAAAACAGTGACTAGTTAATGCATTTTCTTTTTCAGTTTGGTACCAGTAGCAACAGTTGATGGTAATAAACGAATTCCTTCACTTCTTATCTGGTTATGAATCTAAAGAAGAAAACCGTCAGCGTGGGCAGATAGTAACGTCCTAGATATTCCACTGCGATTCAACAGAATACTGACCTATTTATTTATATATCTTACTTGATGCTCTGGCCCTCTTCTCATTTTGTTTGTGTGTTGTTTTTTTTTTTTCTAAGGGCAAATTTCCTTTCTTTTACTTGAGGCTTCTTGCTCACTGTTAAATATTGTTCAGTCATAGTCTGCTAATTGAGTTAGGCAGGAACAGAGAGGAGGAAATGAAAAAGGCAACTAATAATGAGTGGTGCAGTAGCAGCAGAATGTATGGACTGTATGTCTGTGTGACACACACAGCAACACTAAGAGAACTTTAAGGATGCATAGCCCTCAAAATCTGAAAACCAGAGTATGGGCATATAATTATAGGGCACACGTATCACAAGGTCAAACTTATATTCCACAGACAACATTAAATTATTAATTTGTTATGTTGTAAGCATTGACCTTTTCAGGTTTTTTATGTCTTAAATGCGTATTATTTCTGAAGTTGTGTAAAAAAAAGTACGATCTATACAAATTTTTGAAAGCTTCACAAACATTATCAGCTAGTTTGGGATCCTTAAGTAAGTCCTGTGTTAATTAATAGGTTGCCAGCAATAGAATGCTTTCGTCTTCTCTCAGATTTTGGCAGTGGGTTTCCTAGCCACTGAGGACTTGTAGTAATGTCTTCATGGTAGAGCTTGTGTATTGATGCCTTTCATTAAATGCTTCTCTGAATTGGATCTCAAATTCTTTAAAAGGTCAGCTGCTTCTGAAACTCTATTGCTTGCAGAAACGGTCTCTGTTGATTTGTGGCATTCTCACAACACAGCTGTAGCTCTGGCCTTTCTTATTGTCTCAGCCTTGAACCCTACCCTGGTATAAGCACCCATCCTAGGTTTGTGCTGGCCTCCCAGGCCTTCTGTAGGTGGAGAACTCCTGAGGACAGAGCTGTGAGCTTATACATAATCCTGGCAACTCCATCCAGAGACTCAGTACGCCTCAAGATGTCCTGGTGTCCAGCCCTACCTTCCTCTGGAGCATCCTGTGCAGCCCCTGAGGACCTGGAGATCTGCATTTTTCCCTTTCTCTAAACTCCAGCTTTAGGATTATCCTTGGGCCAAAGAGCCAGTGTTTCAAGTGTTTCCTTATAGCCGTGAAAGCTCTTCTGAAACAGAAGACATCTTGCCAGAATTATCATCCCAGCTGTCATGGTCTTGTAAAATAATTTGGCCTGGAAGGAACCTTTGGTGGGTATCTAGTCCAGTCTCCTGCTTAGAGCTGGTCCAATTATCAGAAGTTTTGCAATGAACTTACTACAGTGGCAGTGATGTGGGTCTCAGAAGCCCCAAATCTGTAGAGACATTCAAAACCCAACTGGACACAGACCTGGGCCTCCTGCTCTGGCTGACCGTGCTTGACCAGGCAGGTTGGACGAGGTATCTTGAGGTCCTTTCCAACTTCAACCCTTCTGTGATTCTTTAAGGATCATATTCATGGCTATCAAGTATTCTCTACATGTGAGTGAAAAAGCTCCTTTTTGATTACTGGAAATCATCTGATGGGGGATTATTTGGTAACATTAACTAGTGCTGTAAAATCTGCTTTCCAGTGCTCTCTGTAACCCCCCTGATTTGGCTGGTTGGTCAGGACCTCCCTTTGGGTAGTTAGCACAGGTTTTATTTACAGCCTTCCTGTGCTTCATGGAGTCTGTTAGGGCTCCTTCCTGTGGAAGAAGCTTGAGTCAGTCTCAGGGCATTGTGTTGGCATCAAAACCAGGAAACTCTGAAGTATGGAGACCCTCAGTGGGGATTTATCAAGTTTCCCTTGACATAAAAGTGTTAATGATTCTCTCTAGCAAACCAGAAGGCTCAGCACAGGTCTTAAGAGCAGCAGGAATGCTACAGGCAGAAGCTCTTCCATGTTTTTAAGGTGACTTTAGGTACCTGAGATATCTGTCTTGTTTGGGAAACCTAAGCAGTAGAATAAGTCCCTGCTATAAACATTTTCAAAATTTTACATAACCCTGTCAGCTATTGCCAGCTTGCAGCATGGAACTAAATGGGTATATTTGTTAGGAAAAAAAAGTGCAAAATTCATCAGCAGAATTGTTCATTTAACAGATTCACAAATTATTCAATGGGATGAATGGAAAAATAAAATTAAACATCCAGATAAAGTGTAACTAGAAGTATAGAATAATTCATCGGAACAACTCACTATTTAGAAATGTGAGCACTGCTTTCCCTCGCTTGGTCAGCCCCAGCGGATGAAACAACAAACTCCTGCTGCAACAGACCTTGTGTTTTCCTGCTGCCGCGCACACTGGGCCTTTAACTACAGCTAACATCTCTAAGTCATGTTTTATAAAGTATAATAAATCATTTTCCCATGATAAATCCTATATGAATCAGTATTACCCCACTTCCACAGCTGAGAAAATTAGGTCAGACAGGAGAACTGACTTGATGGAGGCCACCAGGGAACTCTGTTGGGGTGGCAAAGAGGGTGGAGGAGCCCTGAGACAATCAGTTGGGCCCTGACATTTGCTGTGTCCTTCCCAACCTGGAAAAATCCAGCAGCATCATTTCTTTTTGTCCTTTGAAACTGCTGAGTGATGACAATAATGGGTTATCTCTTGGGTTAAGCACACCTTTAGATACATTCCTTAAAACTGCCAAATAGTCCAACTCCAACATTAATATTAATGCAGATTTTCTGACTTAAGCGTATGAGCTTTTTTTGAGTCTACAGACATCAAATTGACAAGCTGGAGAAGAAACCCTATTTGGGAAACCCTGAAAGTGTTCTTTAATCAGAAGATTATTAAATGCAGAGTAAAAAATAATGGGCATCCTCTGGTTTTTGGCTCCCCATTTTTTTCCCCAGTATGATGAGGGATGTGCTTTCTCTGCTCACCATAGCCAAGCTTTTCTTGAAGGTCAGGAGCTGAGGATTTAAAAATAAAACCTGACTGAAATGTAATTGCTTCTGCCTGTCAACATATTCTCTATTATATGTACTAGTATACATCAGAAATATTTAGTGGTCTCTGTTACAGAGCCTTGTCTGTGCAGGAAAGCAGAGGAAGCACCCTGCAGTGAACTGAGCAGGTAAAACAAATGCTTTGCTTTGGATGAGCTGTTGCAAAGGATTCTTCCATACAAAAGCTCTCATAACAACAGCCAAGTGTGCATTAGGTGTGCTTTTCACCTGTGTTTTACTGAAATTAATTTCATTTCTCATCTCTTCTCCCAAAGCATTCTGGCCAAGTCACTGAACAGCACCAAAAGTGTCATTTTTGGTGACCAGTCTGGTAGAGCCAGGTCAGAGTTCGTGAAGGTGGTGTTTGTGTGGGAGCTTGGTTGTAGTATAAATCCTCTTCCCGAGAATCCCAAGGATGGAGATTCCCCCATCCCTGTGGCTCCTGTCCCAGCATAGCATGTCAGTGTCCCCAGCCATCCCGATGGCCCTCTGCTGGGCTTTCTCCAGCCTGCCAACATCCTCCTCCTCCAGAAGGCATCGGACCTCTGTGTGTTTTCCATAGATACTTGTCTAGACTTCATTATTTCGCTTGAAAAACCCTAATTTTCCTGAATGGATGACTTGTAATATTCGAGCAGTGTTTTCCCGAGTGCTGAGTTTTCTGGCCCAGCTCCCAGTCAGGGTTTGGCACCTCCAGTGGGACCAGCCAAGCTGCCTTCCTGAATCTGCAAGATATAGCTCATAGCCTCAGATAAGTTGCAAACACTTCTGTATTTTCGTTTTGTTTTTTATACTTTCTGTCTAAAAACATATTGCTTCATTGCCTCCTTCTTGCAGGAAGCACAAATCCCACTCCTGCCTGGCGTACATCTCCTGAGCTCTGCAAAGCCAGGCTTTCAGGAGCTGTTGTCAGAAATAAGGCCTCTTTATCTGCCTTCCTCTGTCGCCGGTATCCGTTGGAGAGAAGGGTTGAAGTGTAAAGCAGAACACGCCAAGAAGCCTTTAATCACACTGATGCCACCATCCTTTGCTCCTCTGTGGGTCTGCTCCCAGGCAAAGCACCGCTGAAGCCGTCTCTAGCTGTCTTCATGTTTTTATAAGGATTCAGATCTCATCAGCCTTTTATCTGTTCCATTCCTCCTCCCAACATGTTCTCAGAGTTCAGATCACTGCCTGGGAAGGTGCAGCGTTCAGCACACTCCCAGAGGTGAATCTGTTCCCCACAGTGTACGGCCAACGGGCTTCGCTCAACCGGCACCTCAATGATTCCACGATTCTGTGATTCTATGATTCTATAATATGCTGGGGCTGCCAGGGGCTGCCATTCCTCTGGCTCTGCAGCACTCCAAGCAAATCCATCCAGCTATCCTGCCTGCTTATCACTCATGCTGCTTCACTTTATTAACCCCTCTAGCACACAGTGTGTGAAGGCTGATAGCATTTTCAAGAAATAAAAGTCTTGGCAGCAGTAGGAATGGGAAATATTCTGTTCTCTTCTTTTCAAAGAAGAAACAAGGACAGCAGAGTCCTTCCATCTGGGCTGCGAGGCTCCACAGCACTTTGAGTTGAGGTGCATCAGCTTTGGACTTTTGCACCTTATGCCCACAGGAGGCTGACTTAGGTTGTTCCCAGAATTTCTTTCATTACACTTCAGCCTAAATGAGTAGCTTGACTTCTCTCTGTTACCTGACTTTCCTTCAAAGCGAACCTTCCCTGCCCTGCCTATTCAGACGGTGTGTGATGTTATGCCACAATATTATGCCATGAACTGTAAACCACAGTAGCTGTGCCTTGTGCTTCATGATTCAGACCTCAACTGCTGCAAACATGCATCTGCCCACGTACATTGTACCACATTTTCCTGTGAAAGTGTGCCATTCACAGGAGAACTATACCAAAATATGGCCCTGTGTCCCTTTTCTTCACACATTACGAGAGCTAATCCAGCACTGCCTTGAGATAGGAGAGTTTGGGCACTGGTGTCTTAGCTGCCTTGCAGCCCAAATTGGGGGGACATCTTGCGGAACATCCCATAAAATAGTAGACAGGATTATGGCATGTGTATCCCTCTGTTTCTGGATCCCTTTAGCGCTGCATATTTAAGCTAGGTCAGTTATAATACAGCTTGAAGCAGAAAGATGAAAGCTGCAATTAACATGATCAAGCTCATATTTTCTCCTGAACAGCAAATGCAAATGTTAATGTAGACAAGCAGACAAAGACCTCTCCAACCTCTGTATGTGCTGAAAATTTAGCAAGCACATCAATAAACTGTTCATGGAGAGACTCTTGAATATTTTTGTATTTTAGCCTTGTCATCAGCAACTTTTCAAGATAATTATGTTGTGTGAAATGATTACTATAGAATGAAAGAGCAAGCTCCAGGGTAGTTTGTCTCTATGGCAGTTCATTTTTCAGTGATATGAAGGATGGTTTTAATCAACAGGTCTATGCGATAGAATAAATTCCACTGTCTCATTATTGCTTTGGGGTGCGGGCTGTTTTCACTGATAACTGTTTTTTATAACCAGAAATAGCTCCTGCTGCATCCCAGCAAAGAAAAGGACATGTATGCTGCATATGAGTATATCATGCTTTATGGCTGACATGGAAAAGCTATCCAAACAATCTAGATGCCAAAATCCCATCAGTATTGATGAGCACAGAATACCCAAGTCCTTAGTTGCCCGAACTGAAAAATCTACATACACAGCGTGTAGTTTGAAGCATGTAGAAGTCAGTGGTCAGGCTCCTATTGATATCAAAAGATATTGGACCTGGCATACCTCAAGGATTTTAGAGAAAACACCAGCCACTTCACACTCCCAGCAAAGAGGGTTTGAGGTGACCTGGCTGGGTTGGCGCTATGGAAATATTAGAGAGGACTGATACCACTGGGCTGGAGCAAGTGACCTCGGGTGCAGAGGGTCCCACGGTGCTGCAGCCCATTCAGGATGCTTAAATGGCAGCGATTTCAGGAGGAAGCTTGAGGCTGTGGTGGCGCAACCTGCAGCAGGTGTGTCAGGGCAGGGTTGGCCATCAGGGCACTGAGAGAGACAGAGCTCTTGGCATGACAGAGCCAGGAAAACCTCGGTCCTTCTCCCACCCTCCTATTTACCCCACCTGGCAGCAAAGCTTTGCTTTAGCACGGTGGTGTGGCCCAGACCAGGCTGTGCCCGTGCTGTGTAATGCTACAAAGGTGAGAGCAAGGTAAGTTTCTCCGCAAGCCAGTGCATCTCAGTCTGTCTTAGTCATAGTGTGGAAAGGCAAAGTGAATTCAGGCTCTGTCACCAGTTAATTCTTGGTCGTTCTCCTGAAGACGCACCTCAAAGCCCTTGTTTTAATAAGCACTGAGCTGTTAACTTGCGCTTTTCCTATTTACCTTGGCTGGAGTTGAGCTGAGCATCAGGGCAAGTAGATAATTAGAGCTGCTCACAGGGAGCTGTTGTGTAAGTGAACACTTGTTAAAGCTGGTCTTAGTGATGTATGCGATGTGTGAGCTGAGCCAAGGAAGCAACCAGGCTCTCTTGGCTCGTCTAGCACTTCTCATGTTCCTGAAAGATTGTTTAGGTGTGATCCAAAATTTCTTGATCATGTTTATGCCTGAAAACCAGGCAAAATCACTACACTGCATTTTCCAGCCCTTTGCCCAGGATGTAACCAGTGGTCCACTATGTAAGAATTTTCTTCACTTTTGAACACAGCGCTCCAGAAGCCTCAGGAAGCGTCATAAAATGACCTAGATGCAAGAGGCTCAGTTTCATCTGTGGGATTGTAAGCAAGTGGGCTTCGCGGAGGGGGTTACTCACTTGTGGGTGAAATGAAACCGAGATTCTTTAGCTGAATTTGCCACTCATCTAATGAAAAAGCCGTTTTTCATTTGCTGCCCTTTCAAATGTGTCCATCTGTAATTAAACATAGCCTCTCCATTAAATGTTAGGTTACACCACATTCATGTCAGCAATTAGAGTTCAGTATGTATTTATTCATGTTGACTTTTCATTGTTTGATGCTCAAGCTATAGGTTTATTTGGGTAGGGTGTTGTGTTGGTTTTGGGTTTTTTGTTTTTTAAAATTTTTGTTTTCCTGGCAACTTGAGTCAAATGGCTCTTGGGTAGAAACAAGAACGCAGTTACACATGCAAAGAAGTGGACTTTGGCTGAATTAAATAATATCAAGTGTGCTGGATACATAAGCAAAAACCAAGCTTATCAGAGCATGTTTTGCATTTGGTGCTGGTTTATCAAGTAAAGGAAATGTTACCTGAAGCCAGCAAATTGAACTGCTTATGGTCTCCATGTTCTTCTGATTTTATTACCAGCATCTCTCTGCCTTGTCTCTCATTTTATTTAATGGAAAGAAGTGCCCTGTTTTTCCATCTCCGGATTAACTTGTTCATTCAAAGCTAAACCAGTAAAGTTTGAAGACATTGTATCTGCTGCAAGTTCCTGGCAAGCTCTAGTACTAGAGGCTTATCAGATGCCCCTTTATTTTCTCCACCTTGAGGCAGGATTCTTAAAGACTGGCTTTAAAAAGGCAGAAAGCAGATACATCCAGTAAAAGTTAACCAGTCACAGTGGCACTGGATTTAATAGCATTGGAGTGGAGACCAAGCAAATCCATGTTGACTTTCTGTGGTGCTTTATGTGTTCTTGAAGCCTCCTCTGATCTTCCTGAAAGCTTCCCCTCTTGCTTACAGCAACTTAATGACTTTTCAAAGGATGAATAAGAATTCTTTTGGAAAGTAAATCTGAGGAGCTATATGGAAAAAGAACTGGTCTAAAACTGAAAACTGTTCACCTGGGAAACAGGAAAAAAAATAACATTGTATTTAGCATGCAATGCATACCTCACTACATACTACTAAACTGCCATTGCATTAGCACTGAATCACAGGAGAAACCCAGCATTTCACAAAGCAGATAAAATCAGAAAGACTTCGATTTCTGGGATGTTAGATTCATAGAGATTAAGACATATTGTGGCAGCCTAATTATTTTGTAATACGGTGAGTAAACCAATGGATGTGCACTTAATTTTTAATTGTAGGGACCATCTATTACATCTACTTTGTGGGCCAAATCCTGCTCTCATTTACAATTAGTGAAATCTTACTGCAGGCAATAATTCTGTGTGAAAGAGACAGCATTTCAGCACTCGTTTGATGGTACATGTTGTGATAGAAAACAAGCCAAGAGCAAAATACGTGGCTCTTCATTTCCCACTATTGGCATAGAGGTGGCATTGCAAGGGTCTGCACAATGAAGAGCAAACAGCCGCTTGTCCGCTAAAGAATAGGGCATGTTCATTTTCAGTGGTTTTCCAAAAGAAAAGGACTCTTTGGGTCTATATTGGGTCAGGTGAGCCTCTCTCATCCAAAGTCAATGCAACACCTATGGCAAATGATGGCTTTTCTCAAATTCATCAAGAATTTGTCACCTTGGCTCGTTCCTGCTGACCTCTGGGTTTGAGCCGTGCTGGGAATGGGGGATCCTGCTCCAGCTGAAACCTGGTGGCCAGGAAAAATCCACTATCATTGCCAAGAAGACTAGATGGGGAAGCAGATGCTTCTTGCTTTATGTTCTCCATGAGGTTTATTTAGAGCTGGTTGTGGTAGACTTTAAATTGTGACTAATTCCATGTAATGTTTGGTATTGCCAGGGGTATTTGTATATTTTCCAGTATTAATAGTGTTTTCCAGGCAGAACATTGCTGTAGCATTTGCTCCTAGCTTGCTTCTAGGTCCTGGTCTGGCTTCCTTATGAAAATGACCCAAATTTTGAGCTGGAGGCTCTCAAGAGTAAGGACTGCTGTCTGTGCATTCTCTGTATGATGGCTTTCCTCTTTGTGAGCTTCTCAAGGACACCTGCATGCCACTGTAAATCACTGTAAACTGTAGCCTTGTCACCCTGTGCTCTGGAGAGAAAAGTCCTCCAGGTACTAAAGGACTCATAACTAATAGCACCAGCGTCCTTAAAAGCTGCACTTTGGGGTTCTCTTGAGCATTGTCAGGGGGCAGTGGGTGGCATTTGTGGTGGGAGCCACACTGCTCAAACTCTTCTGTAATCTTTTTCACATTCCCACCTCGTGGCTGTTGGGGTCCGGGTCACTCTGATGAATGCGTTGGCATGTGGCAGAGGGGAGAAGCACTTGCTGTAGAAGGTGATAATCATGTTTGCTTGTTTATTGCCATCATACCAGGGGGAAAAAAGTCCTAGCAAATAGCCTCTTAGTCTTAATCAGAAATGTTTGAGGTCTCTTTTGCAGCCTTCAGGCCCTACTGGTCTCCAGAGACTTTCAGTGCAAGCTACATAACCCTACCTTGGTTCTCTGCTGTTGACTGGAAGAGAAAATGTGTTAATTTTATGGCACTGCTAAGATCTCCTAACACAGGGTTTACCCTGTGCCAGAGTGTGCAAGCGATGCAGCGTCGCTGAGCGTGGGCTAGCCGAAAATGTAATTCAGAGAAAAATATCCTCAATCCAAGTAACTCGTTAAAGTGAGTGGGTATTACCTGGGATTATCCAAAGGTGTAACGGCCGTCTTCCCCAATTTGCTATTTACTGATCTCAGAGCTAGGAAAACTTTAACCATCCCCATCTTTTCTTTGGGTCTGTGGTGCGATTGAGACCTCCTGCCCTAGAGATGCTCTTTAGGGAATGTGTGTCTCCTGTTGCCTCTGCTGCCGTACCTGCCCTCAGCGGGACTAAATCCACCGAGATGAGCTGCGTTGTGCATCGCCTCTCCGGTACCCTCATAAGAGGGGGATCTCTTGTTGCCATGACAATGAGCCTGTCGGGATGAACATTTCTTTCTGCCAACAGCAATTCAAAGCTTAAAGCAATGCTGCTGCCTCCAAACACTGATTAGTGCCACGTGTGAACAGAGCTGGGCAAAGCCTTGGGAAAATAAAAGGGTTTGGGGGAAAAAGCCAGCTGGTGCTGTGGTGCCTTCTCTGCTTGGGCTTCGAGCAGTGGGGAGAGCGATCGCTTTCTGCCTCTTTGTTCCTGGCATAAATCAAATCAAGCCTCCCTTCCCCCAGCAAAGCTCACGCTAAGCTGGAGCATGCCAGAGCGAAAACGGATTAAAAAGAAAAATCATCCTTGCGGCAACAGATGATGGGGGTATAAATCAGCGAGATGGAGGGTGTTCTGCCCCAGGGCTGGTGCTCGCCACTGCTAACAAGGCACTTAAATCAATATGGCTGGGGGGATCCGAGGTGTCCCCCAAGCCCTACTCTGCCTTCTGTACCTGGAAACCAATGGTCTGAGAAGGACAGCGGCCAAATCTTCTGCGGGGGTGAACCCAGGAGCACAGGGCCAGCCTGAGCTGCCTCTCACCACACTGGAGGGAGCTCCTGAGCCGGCAAAAGTGTGTCCTGATCAGCTCTCCCTAGTCAGACCCCAAAATGATAAAAGTGGGGTATATTTCAGGATGCTTTTAATAGCTGCTGTTGGATGACAGGTTGTTTCTTTTCAGGTTTTAGATTTACAAAGAGTTAGTTTTTTCCCCCCCATGTAAATGAGTCTTCTGCAGGTTGTAAACAGTCTTATACAGGTCTTGAATTTTTTATTTTCTTTTTTAACTTTTTACATACAGAATCTGATTTTCCTGGAGCCACGTGTCCCTGGGAGCTGGGAGACTGAATTCCCAGGGTGGAGGTGACACAGCTTTACGCTGTTGATTATTCTTTCCCCCATGAACTGGGGCTGGCACAGGCACAGTGGAGGGGGCCCTTTCAGCCAGCCCTGTTGACCCAAAACCAGAGTGAAAAGTTGGGATGAGTGAGGCTGCAGATGAGCGGAGCTGGGGACTGAGGACCAGGACGTGCTCCTTGCTGTGGACGGTGCTCAGAGTGCAGCTGGTGTCAGCGACCACAGGGCCCCCAGCAAAAGCACTTGCAGAGAGAAGGAGGATCTTGTAAGCAGCAGCAGAAAAGCAGTGGGACGCTGGAAGGCTGGGGGGAAGATTGCAAACACATAAACATCCTTGCTTTGTGCAGGGTTTGGCTGCCATTGAAACACAGGTTAAAACTGGTGAAGCTCAGAAAGGCGTATAGGGGTTGTACCTGGGGTGGGAGACCCAAGATAACTCCGTAACAGTGCTGAGCAGAGCGTGAAGGAGGGTGTTGGCTATAAGATGTGATCTATAACCAGAATCTGATGTGACTCTGATGGACCCTCAAGCCATGGACAGTTGGACATGGTGTTCCTAAAGGGTCTTGAAATACAAAGAGCCAGCACCACACCCCCCAGATAATGCTGTTTTCTCCCTGGCGTTTTTGTACCAGCAGGATTGGATTAAGGGAGGATTCCCTCATTTGGGAAGAGGTGACTACTTAATCCCCAAAGCCTGGATTTAAAGATCCTGGAGAGAGTAATCACAGCCAGGCAGATTAGAATCTGCTGGGGAGCGCAGCAAGAGAATGCAGCATGGTCCAAGCTTGGTCCTCACCCTTGTTTGCAGCTCCTTTTTCCAGGCCTGGGTCTTAGATATAGTCGGGCACTAGAAAACACCAAATCCACATAAAATAAGTCATTAAAAAGAGCATTTTCTTACTAAAGTCATGGATGGTTTCGCACAAGTAAAAATCATGCAAAACAATGCTGGGGCAGGTGACAAATTATAAGGAGAGTTGTTCGTTTGTTTGTTTGTTTTTACAAGTGTCTTTAATATTGCTTTTGCAAGGCTCCTGCCATAACAAACTGAGTCATTCTTTAGCCAGAAGAAGAAAGGAAGAGATGTTCATCAGCAGAAAGTAGCTGCTGTAGGGCTGTCCTTGTGATGCCCAGAGGCACACTGGCCTTCAGCCATGTGAGGAAGCCCATACTTACTGCCTTGGTTGTATGAGAAGACTGGAAACTAGAGTTTGTGGTGGTTTGTCCCTCATTTTTTACTTACTGTGGCTTATGCTGTCAGGAGCAGGACCGTGCTCTGCTTTTCCCCAGGTATGCCAAACCCAGCCTTTCAGCAAGGTGCAACTTCTTTCTTGTTTATTTATTTGAAACCTGATCCCTAAACCTTGGGATTTCTGTACAGATACAGTAAAAGTGAAGCATTTATCCCTGCTGAGGCATATTCCCCCTGGGAGATCCTGCAGGAAAAATGGGGCCATATTGGCCTTTCCAGCTGGCCTTGGGTATTGGTGCAGCAGCACATGAACTCAGTGGTGTGTGTGTGTTTATCTAGCAGGAGGCAGTTGCCTCAAACCAAGTAAGGATCAGCTCTCTGGCAGGTTCACCATTTCAAATTTAAAACTGCATTATTTATTCAGACAGGATTTTCCGGCAGCAAACCCTGCATCCTTTTTTGCATCCTCTGTAGTCAAGAGGGAAGACAGTGGCACACTCGATGCTCCCCAGACCGTGCCCTGCACCCTGTGGCGACAGCCCAGCTCAGCCGAGCTGGGTGGTGAGGTCAGGAGAAACGGGCAAGCGCCAGCCCATCCACCTCAGGCTTGTAAACTGGAGCTTCTGGCCCTGCTGCACGTTCCCTTCTTGGTGGCATTCTTTAAAAGTTCCCTTTGGGCAATACTGAATCACCTCTCGGCACGCAGCCCTGTGACAGGGCTGGTGCTGCTCTGCCCCAGCTTTGCAAGTGCAGTTCATCAGTCACCTTGACTTTCAAGTCTTACATGATAATCTCCTCCAGTCAAATCAGTCACCTTCATACAGGCCTTTGCTTTCAGTTTTCAGATCCTCTGGATCCTCCTCTTGCAGGTCTTTGTTGGCTCTATGATGCTGTCCTGGCCAGGGATGGTTCAGGTTAAAAACCTCTCCTACTTCTGTGTGAATCCACCCTCTGAGAGAGACATTGCTGCTGAAGTATGTATAAACAGCATGGCAGAAAGGAAAGCTCTATAATATCAGAGCTACCAAGAGCCTGAGGCCCTTTTGCTTAAGTCACCGAAACAGACTGCAGAAGGGTAGGGAGCTCTCTTGATTTTCTAATAATTTCCAGTGTGACTTTGCACTGTTTCAGCCCAGATGCTCTTTAAGGCATTCACGGCTTGATTTCAAAAGGAATTAAATAAATATCTCTCAAGATCTGATCCTTGAACTCTTCCTTTGCCATTCCTTGCTGAATTGAGGGTCGGTGTTTTCTCCTCTCCCTCTATTGCAGCTGCTCAGCCACGCTGGTGCAGAGGGTGATTTCTGTTAGCATGCCAGTGCCATCATGTGCCCCAAGTCTTGGGGGACGCTGCTCTGCTGAAACAGTGTGAACACCTCTACCCATGGAGCGCAGAGAGGAACATCCCTGGTACCATCTAGCAGAGGATGCTCCACCAGCAGGACACCCGCTCCCCAGCTCAGGTGCTGCTGGGCTGAGGTGCCACATGCTCCGTGCACACAGACCTGCAAGGCTGTGGGTTATGGGCCTTTTAACCTCCCTCCTGGGCTGTGCCCTGTTGAACTGGATTTAAAAGATAGTGGCTTTTTTTGCTAGAGACTGCACTGCTGCTCTGGGATGCTTTGCTCCTACAATTTGTCCTTTCAATTTAATTGTTGCCAAGGAGCCATGTTAACCCTAGCCTTTTAAAAGGTGAAAATCCTTTCTGTTGTTGAAAACTCACTGTGTACAAGTCTCTGAGGACCAGCACTTTGTACCACATACCAAATAGGAGCAGTGGTCTCAGTCTGGTTTCTAAATAGAGTTGGCTGACGTTAGCAAGGCAAAAACAGCAAACCACCTGGTGCTATTCTCCATCTGTGCTCCGAGGAGACCCAGAACAGTATCAGCAAAAGGGCCACAGGGATAGAACAAGGTGTCTTGGCAAACCTGTGCATATGTACGCAGTAGTCAAGAGAAATCCCTGTTTGCAGCACATTGTTTTCCGTTTCTTGCATGTGCCCATCAGCATAATTGTAGCATACAAGGTGCTCGGGGACATAATGCCGAAGAATAAGAGCTCATGGGTAAGAGTGGGAGAGAGATGAACAACTTTAGGTTGCTACCATATGCTTTAAATCCCTTCAGGAATGGCTTTACATTGGGAATTGTAGTGCCATTTTAGAAGAGTCAGATTAGTAATGCCGAGGAAGGACACCTACCCGTCCCTGGGACGTCTTCCCACTCCTGCCTGCGCTCACAGTCTCGTCAACACACTCTGCCAACTATAGGCACCTTCCTGGTTTTTCTACCTTGATCAAATCAGTATGTCTTCCCAGACAGCGAGCAGTCCTTTGATTTGAAAACAGACCATCAAGATAAGCCCAAGAGTTGTTCTTCAGGTCCTAATGGGCATCTGGTCTGCTGGAGGATGTCCTGCTGAGCGGGAGGAGATGGATCACAGCTCACGTAGGGGGTTTCTCTCCGCCTGCCACACTGGCTTGAGCATCCTATGAACCCCCTGTCATGGTCAGCACAAGCTGAAGCTGATTTTTAAGTCAGCACATGGCTGAGGAAGGAGGGGAGGAAGTCTTGGCAAAGCCATGATCCTGTTTGCTCTGATCGCTAAAGGTCACGAGGTGGCTCCTTCTGTCAGAGGAAGGAAATAAACGCTGGGATCTTCAGCAAACTAATTTCAGGCTTGTACCAATTCCCCTTTCAGTTTAATTTAATCATCTTTGGTGTCTGATTCTACAAACACGGCTTTGTACTGCTAAACCTTTGCTGCATATTAGCAGAGAGGCAGCTGGAATTTGAATTTGACTTTGACTATAGTGAGAAACCTTATATTTAGCACTTGGCAAATCTCTTGAATGCAGGAGCGTATCAGCATATAAATGCAGGTTGCTTTGATCGGTATAATTTTGGAGGCTTAAGATAGAGAATATAGGCCAGGGACTGATACTTGTAAAGGAGCTATAGAAAAATATTCTACCAGGTGATTGTAATTGCATTACCCTACAATAACCTACCTAGAATTTGCTGCAAAGCATTGTTTTCAATCGAAAAATGCTTTGGGTTACTAAGGACTTTTACAGTGGTCTTTTGTACCCTGCAATATAAGGGTCAGGTACAGAAACACGTTCTCTCAGATGAAGAGACTGGCAAGAGCAAAGAACGGGAAGAGCTGGGCTAATTCAGGGTCTTGACGGTGGCCAGGCAATGCAGAACAAGCTGAAACGGCAAGTGGGATAAACTGCTTGCTTTCACCCCTCTTCTCCATTGGGCAAAACTCCTGCTGGCTTCTTTGCCGCGTAGGATGCCAAACTAATAGTCACTCTTGGCATTAAAACATGTGTAGGACGCAGGATTTGGCCATATGCTCTAACAAAAGGAAGCACTTTAGTTTGCAGCTTGGGGCTGGAGCTGTTCCCAGCGATTGCCTCTTCTGACAGCTCACGGCCCTTTGAAACCCATCCAGTTTCACGAGGGGCCACCTCTGACCCTGCCGACTTCTCAGCAGCTCGCACAGACGCACGAACCCGAGTGCACCGCTGTAAATTCTGTGTTGCTCCCTGGAAATCCCCAGGGTCTGTTTTTCTTTTGGAGTTGCTGTTGGAGGGAGGAGTATTTGGTACCTGCTGGGCTCCTGGCAGCTGGGAGGCTCGCCTGCGGGTTTGTTGCTTCCCAAGAAAGACTTTGATTTTTAGAGAGAGGATACCTGTTACAATAGCAAAACCACTGCCAGAACGTAGGAGGGTTTGAGGAGGAGCTCAGGTTCTGCTCTCAGCAGAAAGAGTTAAAAGCTAAGATAACAGTGGTGACTTTGCTGTTCAAATTTGCATGGGCAGAATAGAAGATGGAGCTTGGATTAAAATATTATTATCAGCATTTTGGGCATGATAACTGAGCATTCGCTGCCCCTGGAAAAGCAGTAAGATGAAGAGGTGACCCTTCCTTCCCATCGCCTCTGTTGGCTTCTAGCTTCCAAGAAATACCCTAAGCACTTTGATTTATTGACGTGCTGGGAAAAGGCAGTTAAGTTTTACAGCCAGCCAACCCTATGAGTCCAGATCTTCTGAAACAGAAGTGAAAAGGGAGCCTCCCCGTTCCATGTGTGTGAGGAAGGTATTTTCAAAGTGTGATGGTGCTCTGGAACTTTAGATCTGATGGTTGCTCATTTTCCACTTCTCAGAGCTGCAGCTCCTTCCAGCCTGTGATGCCTTCTCTCTCTAACCCGCCACCATCAGCGGGTGACCGCACCAGCATCGGCGATGTTGCAGAGATTGTTTTTGCACCATGGCTACAGAGCACATGAGATGTGATGCCTTGCAGCTTTTTGCTCTTTGGGCCCGCAGCTCAGCGTCGCAGGAGATGGTTTGTCTCACGGTGAACATCTGACCGCGGGCCAGTTGGCAGCGCCTGCACAGGGAGGCCTGTGTTCATAGCAGAGTTGAGGTTGATGCACAGCGTCACTAAAACGGATTGACAGATTTGCAGAGAGCAACTTTCATGTGTCCCATATGTTGCTTGGCTTCCTCTGGGTGACTTGAAAAGAGGCGAAAAAATCTTTTGCTGAAAGAGAGTGAGAGTATTTGTATATTTGGCTATTTTTAAGCATCTCTTTCTCCCCCTCTAGCTTGACCTGATGTGGTCAAAAAAAAAGGTAACAACTAATCATTTAGAAGCGTGTACAGATGTATTAAGTAAATACAGTTTCCTGTGGCCCTAATAGCAGGCACAGGAAAGTTCCCTTAAAAATCAAGAAGTTCTGCTCTCTGAGAATTGCAGCCCTGACTTAGATTGTCAAAGATATAACACTCCTAAGTGGCATGGTAAGTGCTGGGTTGCTCTGATTTACACCTGAAAGGTTTGGTACATTATCTATAGCCGGACTTCCCGGGAAGTGTGAAATTTAACCTTGAGATCAAACAAGAACCTTTCTGAGCAATGCTATTTTTACTTCTCGCTGTTTCATTTAGGCAAACACGTGCAGTACAGACCATGGGTCCTGATGAAGTGCCATTGTTTAATACTGAAAAAATGCACATTTGATCTAGTTTGCATTTCCTAAAAACTGTGTTATTGATTTGACAATATATTTTTCCTCAGAAAAAAAAATAATCTGCAGTTATTTATTCATTCTTGCCCCTTGGAGAGCTCACTACCATCTGTTTTTCTTGGCTTTCCATCACCTTTTTTTTTTCTGACTTGTTCTTCTCCCACTGTGCACCACTGAAGAACTATACTATACATTATCTCATAGCCAAATTATGCAGGGTATTGTAAACATGTTGTAAACTTTGCCAGCTGCAAAGTCAAGGGTTCTGAGAGATCTTGCCAAGCACTGGAAATGCTCTTTGAAGAAAAAAGGCAGCCTTTTGGAAGCAGATTTGCAGGGCAGCGTGACACAAAGGTGTAATACTGCTTTTGCAAAACACTGGGGGAAGAAAGAGAGCAAATAAATGTGTTCTTGGATCCCTGTAGCTTTATCACAGAGGCCAAGAAGTCCCTGGAATGGTATCTGCTCAGCACTCACTGATAAGACACAGCACAGCTCCTGTGTGCAGATGCCGGGACTTGTGGGCTCTGTGCCCTGGCGGGTGGTAACAGGGATTGGAGCCTGATATAGCCCCAGCACCGCTGTCATTTCGGTCAGGACGGAACCATGCTCAGGGCACGCTGCAGGACTGAAACCCCTGCACGTCCCAGGGTTGTCCCCACCATTGCAGCGATGTCCTGCAATCAGTGTCCCGGGAGGCTGCAACTCACGGGGCATTGCAGGGTTAAGGCCCATTGCTGCTCTCAGAAATACAAGTCGAAGGAGAAGAAACATGGATTTGTGAGGTTAAATCTATGTAAATCTACAAAAAATATTGCTAGTTACAGATTCTTGTGTATCTTTTGGTAGTTGAACAGTAAGGATAGCTGGACAGGATGTTCACCTGCAATATTTAGAGAATTCAAACCCATCTTTTAAATTACTCCAGTGATACATTATCTTCCCCTCCAACAGTCAGTGAAAAGGATCACAGGTTCAGTTGTACCTACACAATGTGACCGTGAATATCCTATGACTTATTGCCCTATTCCTGCTATTTTTACAGGGTTAAGAGCTTAGGGGAGAAAAATTGGTCAGCTTGGTGAGATGTATTTCTTTTTGCAAGGGAAGAACCATGTTCTTCCAGCCTTGGAAACGTTCTTGTGAAAGCTATTTCTTCTCAGAAGTGTCTTTTATTACTATTATGGGCTTATGTTCATAGGCTTGCACTCTCATTAAGGGGCACTGATTTAAATGAGGGGCTTTAATCCACAATTTTTGTCATTATTTAAATCAGCTAGCAGGAAAAACAGAATTGATTATTTAAATTAATCCTGTTGTTCATTCGTACTTTTCAATTATTTTCCTAAGGAACAACTATACTTCCTTGCTGCAGCCTAGTGCTCTTTTTTCACTTGTGATCAGGATATGCTATTACCACATTTACTTAAGAGTCTGCAGGTGAAGTCTAAAGTTACTTAACATTTTTCGTTTTCTGTGCTAAACTGATGACTGATGCCTCTAATATATGACTAATTTTAATGTTAATTTGTGTCAAGGTGCACTGCAGAGCAGAGTAAGAAACAGACATTAGTTATTGTGCTCTAATTTAAATTACATTATAATCTTAAATATGATGGACAGATGGGGTAAGAGGAAGAGGAATGCAGCTATCAAAACTTGTTCTGCATTTGAAATGGACATTTTGAGGAGAGGAAATATTACCCCTTGACAGCAGACTGGGCTATTACTAATCACCAAATCCCTATAAAGACTCATATGAGGGGAAGTGCAATCACCTGTTCTCTCTTTGGTTTCATTCCCCAATGGTTTTCTCAAATTTGAGTGAACCAAAGGGAGGAAACACCTTTCTGTGCATCCCAAAGAGAAACAGGTCAATACGTAATGGACTTAGAGTCTCAAGAACCTCCTGATCCAGGTGGTTCAGCAAATACTTCAGTCACTGCAGTAGCTCGACTTCACCTGAAATTTGTAGGGGTTTATTTCTATTTACTACAAAATTACAGTCAAACATAGGCCATAATGTTCAATGCCATCAATTCAGTTTTAATTCAAAATTATTGAATTTTAAACAAATAATGTCAGTAAATTTTTAAAAAAATAATAATCCTATGGTCTGATTTTTCTGGGAAAAGAATGTTTTGCATTTTTCATCCTCCTTTTATTTGCATCAACTCTAGCTCAGTGTGGATGCAATGAGTCGAGGGGCTGTATTTGTGCATTATACCATTATGTGTAAGAATAAGCCAGAAGCAAAATGAACGTTATTATTTTTAAGCTTTGGGCTTTGGAGTATACATATGCAAATATACATCTATTTTTGAGATTGAAGGGATTAAATAGTCAAGTTCATCCTTCAGGTAGTTCAGCCGACTTTATTAGAGACACTAATGTCCAAGTTAGATACCTGGTTTCTTGTTGGCTTCAACCATCACGACAGAAAGTCCAGAGCTCTCGGGATACACAGAATGAGATGTTTTCAGTGCTGACAGATGCATCCACCCCTCTTCAGTGCGAGTCTCTGCAGGTTCATGTGCTTGAACCCTCTGCCTCCCCTTCTCCCAGCGGGACGCAAGAGGATTATTGCGACCTCCCTCCCTCTCGCGACAGTGCGGTGCCTCTCTCCCAGGGCTGCAGTTTGGCAGTCGTCAGCCTATCCCATTTTGCCAATTCACTGAGACAATTTCCTCCCAATCACGCTCGAGACTAAAGACAAAACAGCGAAGGCTGATTTCTTTTTCTTTCCCCCGTCAGAAGCCATATGTGCCATGCCAAGATGTGACACGCGACACCTTGCCGTACAGACACACGTCACTCATGCTGACTCAGCCTTGGCCCACGTTATTTCTAGTCTGATGCACCAGGGAAAGGCTTCAGCTTTGCAGTGAGGTCTAAGCCCAAGTTGTTTAATTTTCTTTAAGTTAAATTTTTGGGGAAATTAAATTTAAGTTAAATGCTTTGGGGAGGTTGTTTAGTTTCTCTTTTCCAGAAGCCTGAACATCCTTCAGTGGTTACTGCTTTCAAATGATGCTTCTGGCCACAAAACCCACTGCAAACCAATGGAAAGCAGGAGCAACAGAGCAACTTGGACACTGGCAGCCACTCTGGGTGGCTCTAACCAGCCTGCATCTGAATTTCATATTTAAGGGCTTGCAGTTATGGTCCAGGGCTTCTGAATAGCTTTATGCTGTATTTTTGACTGTGCTCTGCTTGTGCTGGTTCTGCCCAGTGCTGCCGTGTGTGGGTTTCAAAGCCAGAGCAGGCGCTTTGCCATCCCAGCAAACACATCATATGCTGTCAGGACCAAAGGGAGCTCATTTCATCTCGCAGCATTAGGTAGAGCAGCAATTGAGGGGGAAGTAAAGAAAATAAGGTAGAAGCAAACATTTTGAGTAACAGAAGAGCACGTTTCTGATTAATATTTTTGTTGTTGTTAATGTAGGGGGTTTTGTAAATACAGAAACCTGTTTAAAACTCAGTGAGCGGCCAAGCGCCTCATCCTTTGCCTCCCTCTGCCCATCCCAGCACAGCCACCCCACACAGCTCCAGTGCAGACCCTTGTCTTCCAGCCATTCCTGTCATATCGTCTCTGCTCCTGCCATACAGAGTGCATTGTAATGCAAACCTGCCTCAGAGAAACTAGAAATTATGTTTAATTTGACAGCATTAAGTGTGAGATCGCCCCTCTGCCATGCATCAAGCAAACCAGCTTCAGGTCTTTTCTTCCTGGGGACTTTCTGCTGCAGGTGTCTCTGAAAACACTTTGCTGTCCGTGCTCGGTGTTTCCTGGCAGGGATGGTTTGTGGTCATGCATGAGCACACACCATCTTTTCCCTCCTGATTTAGCATGTGGAAGGACCAATGAGTACCTTTATTAAAGGCAATTGTAATCTTTCTTACGGAAGATTACATAAAAATGTAGGCTTAGAGCAGCTTTCAGAGGCAGGCACAAATTGCCAGCGGTAATACACCTAAATTACATGGAATGTATGAGGTTTGGATTTTGTACTTCTCTGCTTCCTTCCATTGCTTGCCTGCACCAGATCTGTTCCCAGCGCCTGGCCATTGCTCAGAGAGAGCTTACGGGTAACGAAACATGTCAGAACAGTTGTTTGTATTAAAAACCAAAACGTATATTTATAGATATATATGATGCCCAAGGTCCAAGTGCAGAAGGAAGTGGGGTGGGTGGATGCCTGGGTGAATGGATGGGTGGGGGTGTGGTTAGATGGATGTTGATGGAAGTGTGAATTGGTGCATGGGTGGGGGGATGGGTGCATCAATTGGGGTGTGGGTGGCTGGGTATTTGGGAGCCAGGGGTTGGTACATGCATGGGTGGGTGCTATGTGGGCATATGAGTACAAGAGTGGCTGAATGAATGGGTGGCCTCAAGTTGTGCCAGGGAAGGTTCAGATTGGATAGTAGAATAAAATTCTTCACGGAAAGGGTTGTGAAGCAGTGGAACAGGCTGCTCAGGGAAGTGTTGGAGTCACCATCCCTGGAGGGGTTTAAAAGGCACGTAGATGAGGTTCTTAGGGACATGGTTTAGTGCCAGAGTTAGGCTGTGGTTGGACTCGAGGATCTTGAGGGTCTCTTGCAACTGGAATGATTCTACGGGTGGGTGCACAAGTCAATGCATGCACGAGTGGGTGCAGGAATGGGAGCATTGATTGGTGCTTGCATGGGTGTGTGGGTGCATGGGTGGGTGCCCAGGTTGGTGAATGCATGGGTTAGTGAAGCAATGAGGGCATGCATGCATGGGTCAATGCACGGGTGCACTGATGGTGTGGGGGTGTCCGGGTGCATTGACTGGTGGATGGATGGATGGATGGGTTGTTGCGAGCACGGGTGATGCAGGGTTTGGTGGGTGTGTGAACGGGCGGGCGGACAGACGGACAAAGATGTCAAGGGCAGGTGCGGAGCGAACCCTCCCCGCGGCGCTAGCCACGCGCCGCTCCGCGCGGAGAGCCACGCGCCGGGGGGCGGGGCGCTGCTGCCGCGCGGGGGCGGGGCCGGCCCGCCCTGGCTCGTTGCGCGGCGGCGGCGGCACCTGCGGGCCGGGCCGTGCGGAGCGGAGCGCGGCGGGGCCGATGCTGATGCCGATGCCGAGCGGGGCGCAGCGGCGGGCGCGGCCCGGATGTAGCCGGCGCGGGAACATGGCGCTGGGGGCGGTGTGACGGCGGCGGCCGAGGTAGGGGCGGCGAGGCCGGGAGCCGCGGCTGGTGCCCAGGCGGAGCGGGGCGGGCGGAGGCTCGACCTTGCGGGGCGGGGGGCGGGTGAGGCGCTCCCCGGAGAGCGGCGGGGGCCGCGGTGCCGCCCGCCGGTCCTGACAGCCTGTGCCCGGCTCGACGGGGCCGGCAGCTGCCGGGAGACAAAGGCACGGCCCGGGCATCCCCTGCCCACCTGTGCGGAGCGGGCAGAGCCCGGGGCTGAGGCGGGGGGAGCCGGGGGCTCCCGGAGATCTGGCTTCCTCGGGGCTGGCGGAGGGGATGCAGCTTTAAATACTGAATACCTTGGCGGGGTTTCCCACAACAATGGCTTTTTTTTTTTTTCTCAAGGCATTTTGATTTTTGTCAGGGTTTTTTCCAGAGGAAGTTGCTCCCAACTTTCTTTGAATATCATGTGCTTTTAGGTTTCACCCAGAAGGCAGGTATCTAGAGAGACGTGCAGCCGCTCCTGGAAATATTCATGCATGCACCTGTGTACCTCTGCTTGCCTTTTTTTTTGTATATATAGGGTTAGAAATGCCTGTGATCGACTCTGTTCTTCTGTGTTCGTTAGCCACAGATCATTGTAGCTCAAGAAAATGAGCTGCATAGTGACTACAGTGCTGGAATAATGCTCCAGAGCCAGACCAGAGGTGCTTTATGCTTGGTATCGATCAGACCTTGAGAATTTACCAACCTGCCAGCAGCACGCAGGCTGCCGTTCTTCCCCTTTGTTACATCCCAGCTCTCTGTTAACATGAAGAAACAATGGATTTTTTTCTTTCCCCCCTGAATATTTAGTATTAGACCAAATGGACTGTCATTGCTGTTAAAGATAAAATTTGCACCAGCAGCAAGACCACTCTGCTGGTAGCCTTTCCCTTAATTTTAGAAATTGATTTATTTTTTTATGTGCGTTAGCATTTGCAAAATGAGGGAAGAGAGTTGGTACCTGTGTTGAGATGGATCTCTGGTCTTTGCTGCCCAGGCAGCACTCACAGGATCATCACTCCTAATTTATTGCCTTTATTGTAGCATGAAACTTTAGATAACGCTGCTTAGGACTAAAGCAGGGAGCCACGCTCCCCTGCCCTGTGTCAAAGCTGATGTCGATGGTTGCGAGCATCGCTGCTTCTGTTGGGCATGGACCTCTTGTTGCATGGTGAACACATCTGGAGGTGTTGGGCAGTTGCTCTGGCTGCCTGCTGGGGATGATACTTCCGACGCATGGAGTGTGTTTAGTGTTTCACGTGGGGCTCCCTGGCCGTCCACACCCCCAGGAGCGAGGTCGAGCAGAAGCTGTGGAAGCTTTTCTATTCTGCTTTGAGCTTCTCAAAATGGCATTGCTGGTTTCTTCCTGCTGAAGTGTTGCTGTTGGTGCTGCATGGTGATTAATGACATGGTGATTGCCCCCATAGGGAACAGCCGTTCACCAGGTTTGCAGGTGGGGACAGAGGGACCCGAGTGGCACTGGTCACCGGCATCGGAGCTGCAAAGGAGTTACTCATTGCAGCTTGCCTTGCCGGCTCTTTCTTTGGTTTACTTAGGGGTTTTTTGATTGATGGAAAGTCTTTGTTCAGTGTGGAATTGTTTTTGTACTACCAAATGTCATAATTGGAGATAAACTGAGTGAAAACATGGTTTGAATTTAAAGTCTCACTCTCATTTTGAGTGGGCTGAAACTAAACTTTCTTCTTTCTCCCACTTCAAACGTTTTCCAAATGAATTTTATCTAGCTGGAACTGCTTTCTAGAAGAGATGAATTTCCATCGGAAGATTTTAGAGCAGTCTGTGCCATAGTCCTGCTTCCCTTTTGTGTACAAACTCAGAGTGCTGTTGCTCACTTCTGCAGTTATTTAACCTTATCCTAAGGAGATGAGGATGAACCAGTCACTGTGTGTGTGCTTGTCCTTCAGCCATAGCGACTGTTGAACTGGATTTAGCAGAAGGGCTCAGAGTAGATGTTTCTGTGCAGAGAACTGGTGGCACAGAGAGGAGACCAAGGCAGTCCTATTGTGGAGAACACTGTTCCAAGCCATCAGTGAATCCCTTTGGCGACCCCCTGCAGAGCCAGGCCTAATAAATCCCATTGCTCATTTGATCCCTTGTTACTTTGGTACCTCTATTTGCTTTCCAGTGGCTTTTTTTCCTGGATATCTTCAGCAATCACAAATACTCACAGTAGGTGAATATTTGGCTTATTTGGCTTCAGTGAAATGTCAGCATACCTATGGCTGATTCTAAAATGGAAAGATGTAACAAGTGAGATTCTTGCAAAGCATTTTATTTCCCAACTATTATTTGCCAAAGTAAGAGTTATTTTGGCAATGATTACTTGGAAAGCTAATGTTTAGGAAATAAAATGCTTTTCAAGAAATTTGCTCACTAGTGTCAGTTCTTGCTGTCAGTCAACTGAGAATAAACTCACAGTGCTCATTAACAGCAATTACGATTTTGCCTTACCTCATCAGCATTGCATCTGACCCTGGGTTTGCTACTGAAATAAGGGAGGCAAACTCTTCTTTTTGACATCAGTTGGAGCATGTAATTTGGATTTAAAGCTTCAAGGAGGACTCCAGCTTGGGTGACGGTGTTGCCTAAGAGATGCTGCTGGCACAGATCTGTCATGGGTACGATGTGGTTTTGGGGAGATATGGAAAAAAAGAAGAGGAAAAAGAGGGGCAAAGAGTGGCTGCATCTCTGCTCCTCTTCTCTGATCGCCCTCAGACTTGACACTTAAATCCAATTATTGCTTTGAAGCTACTGCGATTAAGAATTTCAACTGTTTAGTATGTACTTGTTCAAATACATAAATTCACTCAGTTTTTACTGGTTTACTTTGTAAAAGCTACGAACAGAAGTCTGCCAGGTGGCATGTGTTGAAACCAACAGGTGTTTGTGAGTACCACCAGCTGAAGAGTTTCTGATGCGCACATTAAGCTCAAACAAAAAACCTCTTGCTCTAATACCCCTTTCAGGTATCCTGTGGGTGGCATTCGTGTCTCTGACTCAAGGTGCTGTTTGGCCATCCTGGATGGGTTTCTGGGGCTGTTGGTTCTTTGCTTTTGCTGAAGTCAGTGGAGTTGGGCTGTTGGGTCTCCTGCAGGGTCTGGCCACGTTTCCTCAGGTGTTGGTGAAAGCCAAATGAACCCTCTGCCCTTGGGGTGGGGAGGTTGGGGACAGGCGAAACTACAAACACCTGGTAGAAACTTTATGTGGTTGAGATGCCTCACACCTGGATCATCCACATTTTACCATCTTCCAATTATACTCTGTTTCTTTTTTTTTCATTAATTATAATTTATTAAACATTTCCATACAGTCTTACTACTCTCAGTAGCAATTTGAAGCATGAAAACTGTTTTATACAACTATTTGCTCAAAAAATGGATAGCATGACCAGTAGAGCCTTAGTTCCTATGGCTTCCTCATTGCATCTCTGGTGCCTGGTATGGGTTTGTGTCTTGCTCAGGAGGAGCTTCCTAGGGTGTCTCCCTTCTCTCCAGGTACAAAACTTGATGTTTTTGAGACAGCTTCCTCCACTAAATGCAGCTTCAGCTGGTGATGAGGTGTGTGTAATACACAGCACAACTGCATCAGCATCGTTCTCAAGGGAAGAGAGCGTGCACCAAAGGACTGTGCAACAAAAACCAGTTAGTTATGAGGCCATTTAAAATGCAAAAAAAACTTAGAGCAAATTTCAGTTCACTGTAATGATATTTAATGTGCAGGTAACTCTAATTAAGCCTTTAATCCATTAGGCTGTGCGGTTTCACTGGGGATTTGCTGTTAGTGCTGGTGTTTCAGCCTGCCTGTCTCCGAGCCCTGTTGTGTTTGGAGGGCTGTCCCCACGACCAAGAAAAAATATTTTCTATCAAAATGAATGTTTAACTTTGCTTTGTGTGTTTGTTTGAGTGTTTTGGTTTAGTTTTCTTCTGGGAGAGAAACAACTCGGAGGGCAGGACTGTGGCCAGGGCTTCAGGGCTGAGACCTGCTGCCAGCGTTTGGTTCTCCTGTGGTTCAGCCGTGCCTGTTAAAAGCAGCCATCATGCAGCCCTGGCAGAAAACGTCGGCTTTGAGCCAAGTCTCGTGCCTTAAAGGTTCAAGGATTATCCCTTTTCATATAGTGCCTGTGAGTGTGGTGACGTGAGAAGCACGTGCTCCTGTTGCATCGCGCAGAGCCAGCCACGACATGTGAAGTCAGCTGCTTTGCATCTTTTCCAACTAGTTTGTATTCTGGGTCCCATAAGAGTGCTACTGCTTTTGGAAGATGCATCTGGTGGAAGTACAAAGGTAATTACGTTTCAGAGCAGACAGAGTTCTAATATGTTTTAAAAACAAACAAAACTAAAATGCTTGAATCAAGTTTAGTTCTTTTACCGGCTGGGCTACCGTTTCCTATCTCTGACCTTCCTTATCCTGTAAGTAAACCTTTTATTAAAATATGAGCTGTATACACCAATTAATATTTATATCTCACAAACCACCGAGATTAGGGTCCTAGTAGGGCTGGGGGGACACGTAGTAAGTTGTTTTTTCACCTCAGGGAGCTAATGGCATAAGTTGTACCCATTCTATTAGCGCGTTTGCTGTGTGCTGGAGTGAGGATAGCCAAAGCGTGCCGGAGGGGAGTGGTGTGACTTGCTCAGCAGCAATGGAGAGCAAAAGTGAAATCCCACCTCTCATAATTTTCCTTCTGGGCCATCCTGGCTTTGCTCCATGTGCCGGCTTTGCCGTTCAGAGTTTGCTGGTAGCGGGACGTGCCGCTCCCGTGTCACGGGTCTGGGAGCTTTGATTTTGCTGAACAAAGATGCTCTTCCAAAAATAGGTTAAGCCAAAGAACTTGAGTGCCAAAAATAGCAATAGAGATTTTCCTTTTTTTCCAACTATGTTTTAAATTTATTGTTCCCTGCTGGAGGCAGCTGAAAAAGTGAGATACTGCAGCTATAGGCAAGGGAATAGTGGAAGGAGACATACATAGTCACCTCTAGTGGAGTAAAACCACACGTGTCTGATATTGCTGCAGAAATACATAACAATGTAGATAAAAATGTGCAATGTCACTAAACCCCTCCCTTAGCAAAATTTTGTTGTTTTTGTAGCAGTTAAGCTACCCCAGAAAGGGGAGGGTACAGAGACAGATCCCTAGTGACAAAGGAGAGGACAAAAGAAGTGCCAACCAACAAAAACTGGAATGAATAGATGCCACGAGAATGATCCTGGTGATAGCCGCTATAAACCTTTTATTCTGACATGCTCTGCTGCCTGTGAATAATGCACTCTTCCCAAACTGGTGGCAGTAAAATCTGAGTAGCGGCTTTCCCTCCTGCCTTGACACAGGTTGTTCAGGTGATAATCGTTAAAACTTTAGATCCTCTTCTGGGATTCTCCATAGAAATTTTCCTATTGTTAAGTTAAACTCCAGCTTTCCCATTCCCCAGGTTAGATGCACACACGCAGGACAGAGCTAATTACTTGTAGCTATTTAAGGCGCTGGACTGAGTGTGGAGCTGGAAATCAGGAGGCACCGCGGCTCTAATCTGGGCTGTGCTACCCGCCAAGACACCTCCGAGAACTTATTTAACTCTGCCTGCCGCTGCTTCCCTCTGCGTAACGGGAGGGATTATGATAATTGCTTTTGAAAAGCACTTTCAGGTGTTTAGTTCTATTTTTTTCAGAAAGTGCAGAACTATCTGAAGAGGCTCAGTCCATCCCAGGAGGCTTTTGGTACTTTGCAGGATTATGAAAACAATGCTTAATGCCTGGTTGGGCTGTTTAGGCCATGTAAATAAATACATTTTAAATATTTTTCCATGAATCTTTTGCGCTCTACTCGCAGAAGGGCTCTTGAGTACAACTGAAGGACATGGAAACGAGATATGGTTCAAAAGGGTTGTTACTGAACTCCTTGTGAAATGTAAGTAAAATGTCAGAATGCTTAAATGGCTTATTTTTTCAATCGAATCCTGACTCCTCCACAGAAACCTCGATTCGCATCTGTTAAACTTGTCTCTACCATGAGTGTTAAGACCCCAAAGACAACAGACTTGCTGCATTTCTCATAGGCTTTGGAGGGTGTTTGGTTTTGTGTTCTACAGAAAAGGCTGATTTTCTAGGTTAAAGAAGTAAGGGTTTCGTGAGAGCAAGGTGAGCACAAAGTAAATGTGCCCTGAGCTGTGCCTGTATCCTGGATTTTGAAGCATGCAAGAAAGAATAATGGTACATGAACTTGTCACTCTCGGTTGCACACACAGAACTCCTCTTTTCCAGATAGCAAAACTTCTTCCCATTCGTGCTTTGTGTCACAGGGGGATAAAAAAAATCAAAGGGCAGATAACCCCATGGCTGAACTGGAGCTGAGACCAAAGCGTTAATGAAGAAGCTGCTGCTTGTGGAGCGTGGTGCCGTTAGTGGGGTGGCTGGTTGGGAGGCACCGTTGGGGCTGGGAGGTGTGCCGGCAGGCATGGGGGAAGGAATATTACAGAGGATTTTAGGTTGGGAACATAAAGTTTAGTTTGCTACTGGGAAGTGCTCCAGTGCCAAGGTGGTGGCTGTAATTGAAGCCATTGGCCGCTCGAGGAAATCTCTGGGTATTCCCATGTTTTATGCAGGAGCTCAAAATGATGCAGCCTAAAATCGAGGAATATTTTGCATCTTCCCAGCACAAGGGATATAGGCCCCATGAGCTTGTGTCGAGAGATGCCTGGCTGCCAAAATAGTTTAGTGTTGCTACGATGGTTGCAGGTGGTGATTGCCTTTTAAGTTCTTGCTCTGTGTTCTGACATTTTTAGGACAGTAAAAGAAGGATGAGAAGGAGAAAAGCTAACAAATTAGAAAAATCCCACGTGTGGATGTTTGTAATTGCATTTGTGTCGCTCCATGGAAAGAGTCTCGTCCTACTTGAAGTCGGGGAGGGGCTGGCAATGAATAAAAGTAGTTATTGCCAATAGCTCTCGTGCCAAAACTGAGTATTGATGATAGGGCTCAGCTTAAAGCAGATGGTGTAATTCATACCCTGAAATCCGCTCTGGGGAAACACGTGCAAAACCATGTGCCTCGTATGCCACGGAGGATTTATTCCTAGGAGTGAGATGGAAGAAACCTTCACTTGGATGGAGATGAGAGCTGAGCCCTGGTCCTGGGAAGCGAGAGCTGCTTTACTGAGGCAAGGCTTTTATTAGGGACCACAGCATGTCCTTTATTTTTCATTATATTAGAGATACTATACCAAAATTAGCAAAAATGCAGCATCCATCCCACATCTGTGCTTTCCGTACCCGGTCTCCCTAAGGACCAGCTCTTAGCACTGTCGGGATTCACAGGGACAGTAAGTAAAGCTTTTCCAAGTACTTAAGAAATACAAGGCATGAGGTAAATAATTTAAACACTGATGCAGAGCATTGCTGGTTGAAAAGTGACTTACAGTCTCTTAACAGGTGAACAGTAAGTGGATTTTTTTTCCTCTTTTTGGGGAGAGAAGTAGGGAATGTGGCACCAATCAGGAGGGCTGCTTCCTTCCAAGAGGAAGGCTTGTTGCAATGAACTCAAGCTAAAGCCAGGGCTTGCTTCTTCTTGGGCAATCCAGTCTGAATTTGGACGTCACCAGTGCAACATACCACCGGCACAGTGTGTAACATGAGAAACCTGGTAGCTCTGTGCATCACATTTATCATAAACGTCTGCTTGAAGAAGCATTTTGACTTTTTTCCTCAGCATATGGTTGGACGTGGTCCACAGTATTTTGTTACTGCATTTTTTCTTCAACAGCCTGATGCTGCCACTTGTTAGAGGCCTTTCACTGAGGGTTAAAGGGTTTCTGGATGTTCTCATTCCATTACTTTTGCCATTTTTATTCTAACACATTTTTTCTTCTTGTTTACTTTGCTCTTCGGTATCTCGCTTACTGATGTAACAGCCCTGTGCTATTTCTCTTCAATTTCCAATTCTTTGTAAGACAGACAAATAGTCAACTGTCCTGATTTAGCTAGAACTGAAACTGCAAGTATTTTTTTCATGGACTTTATGGGAAAATTTGTGATAATTTCTAACTGATGTTTTTTAAAGACTTTTAAAAAAAATATGTGAATGACTGTCAAGCTGTCAATCAAGACAAAGATTGGATAATGCACCATTCCCCTGACAAGTTCCCTTTATTATATTAGACATCCACTTAGCTCTGTAAATCTGAGCTACTCAAAATTTGCCCTTTAACATTTACTTTTTCCACCCTTTCTCAGTGTTACTTAAGTAGTATAGCTGTACAGCATAGTCAAATAGATGTAATAATCTTTGAAGAAAATAACTTTAAGGTGTGCTAAGCTTTGCAATGTTGTGGTATTCTTTACCATTTTCCAATCTTCCACCCTGTCGCTCAGCATTGCACCCACCTGCCCTTGCTAAAGCCAGTAACTAGCCTTGGGTCAGGCTCTAAAATACAGTCTGGCTTTATGATGGGTTTTATAAAGCCAAGCAAGTGTTGCATGAACATTTGTGGGCCTTATGGTCTGTTTCTCAAGACTTTTGCCTATAACATAGGGCATTTTATTTTCTCTCTATTTCCTTTTAAAGTAAATTTGGAGAGCAAATTGCAGATTTTCTTGCAGTCCCCTGATTCCAGAGGCATGGATTTTTCTGAGAAGCTGTTAAAATGGTGAGATTTGTTTTAAAAGCAGATACTGGGCCGTGCTGAATAGTATCTTTTCACAGTACTGGCTGCTCTTTTCATGGTTCTGGATTTAAAGCACCATGAAACAGAATTTCAACTCCGGGCACCACTGGCATCGCATGTAAAGCACAACAAATGTACAGAACTGGTGCAACAGCATTCCCAGACCATTCCCCCATCTCTAACAGTATTTGTAGGTTGAAAACCATTGCCTTACATGCCACCAAGAAGATGCAGAGTTAGCATATCTGTGGCAGGATCCGCGCTCAGGCTGAGCAGAGGGTGGAAAACTGCTCCGGCAATGTTCCCATCCTGCTGGGACAGGACAAACCAGTGCCAGCCCTGTGGAAGGTCCAAGTTTTTGCCCTAAATAACAGTAAAAATGGCCATGATGTCATAGCAAAGCATTGCAATCATCATGGCAAATGGTGAGAAAAATAAGAATATAGAAATAACCATCTCCCTTGGCCCACAGATAAATCAATCAAACCTTAGCCCTTGATCTCCCATTGCTCGCTAGCCTGCAACATAAATCCAAGGCTTTATCATTAAGCTTAACGGGTCATAAAATCTGGGCTATTTTGGTGGTAGTTGCAGACTTTTGCAGCCCAGGCGGAGAGTGGGCTCTAAGCTGCTGGGTCTTGTGTAACTAGGTAAATAGCAAGCTTCAAATAATACTATCAAGCTATCAAATGTAATAACTAATGCAGTCAGGCAAGCGTTCGGGGAGGGGAGCCTTGCTTTGCTGATGACAAGCTTGATGATAATGACCATAAGAGCCCCCAGTTTAGAAAGACCTTTTAATAACAAGTTTAAGTTCCTTGCGCTTTACTTGAAGTCATGTATGTGCGTGTGGCTTGGTTCAGGCGCAGCGCTTTTCTTTTCTGCCCAGCAATTCCTTATTCACTGTGGGCCCAAGAGAGCAAGCAGCAAAAACCAGAAACACAAGAGCAACCGACAACTTGCTTACTTTGTCATTGCAGTTTAAATATTTATGACAGCGCTTCACAGCGTGCTAGTAAATGCATGATAGCATATTATGTAATGGTAATAAAATTTTAGAAGTAGGAGGCTTCACTATTGCCCTTTGCTAGTCAGTCTTTGCTACTGCTTATGGTGAAGCTGTGTAAAGGCCATGCCTCTTTTCACCCAGTTATTAGCCTGTCAGAGGAGGAGACTGTCTAAGAAATTTTGTGTGTCTGGACCCCTGTCCTGCCATGATTTGGACAACATACCGTGGCAGAATGAGGCAGAGCCCTCCCCTCAGCACAGCCAACACAGGTCCCACAACGCAGTCAGCAGGGGAACATGCTGGTTTTCCAATTGTATGGTCCCACATTTCAGTCCAAGGACTGAGTCATCAGTTTCTTGAGCTATTTCAGCAGAAATAGTTGAACTAAATTGGAGTTCTGCACTTAAACAGAGGTGTGTACATTAGTGCCTTAATGAATCAAGGAGAGGTTTCCCCCACCTCTTAAAGACAGACATTGGGAACCTATGGTTAGTTTTATTTCAAAATTGTAGAAAAAAAACCTTAGAGTTCCAGAAAAAGTAAGTTAAAGATGATTTGTACTTGGCTTAAGAGCTCTATTATGTCACGATGGCTTGCTTAGCAGTACTGTGTGTGCTCCGGAAGGCACTTTGGGGATCCGTGCCAATAAAACTCAGTCTTGGAAGCACATGGTGTGAAAGGATGAGAAAACAAGCCGTGAGTGTGTCGCAGGCTCTAGGGGCCGGTGGGATGCACGTTCAAGTGCAGGGACTGAGGGCTGTGCCAGACTTGGGTGAGTTCTTTGCACAATCACAGAGCGATTAAATGTACAGCAGGTACCAGCTTATTTATCTGATGTACACACATGTGTGTTTACAAAAATACAGTTGCTCAACAATCAAGACTGTTATCTTAGTCTTTACCAGAGACGTTGTAAGGATGCCAAGTGGGAAAATGAGATCTACCGGAATCAAGAAGTAACAGTAGAAGTTGCTGACTTTTGATTTTGAGCCTTTGCATACACAGGCAGCTCCAATTACGTGTGCTGTTTCATACACAAGATTGAGCAGGGTGCAGCAGTTGTTTCCTCCTTTATTATCTCTCAGTGTCCCCTGATGGAAACTTGGCTGAGCGAGACGAAGTCCCCGGACGGCTGCAGATTCTGATGGGATGAGACACATGGCCAGATGGGCTCCCAGCTCCATCAGCTCCCTAATTTGGTATCTCCCTAATTTCACGTTTCTGGAGGCTGCGCAGGAAGATCTGGTGAAGTTTTAGCTCATTTGGTGCAGTTTAGAAAGCAGAAGCTGTAGTGGGGCTTGTTGCTTTGCTGGGATACTTGGCATGTTACTGTGTTTATTGATCCCAGTAAAGCTTCAACCTACGTGCAGTAATTCTGCAAACATTTTTCTTGAATTTCAGACCTCAGAAGGCCACCAAACTCCTGCCTTTTGTGGTAGTGTGGGATTGGGGCCTGAAAATTTCTGCAGACATTTGAGGAGGGTGGTGGGATGGACATACCTTGGGTTTTAGTTGGATCCATGGGATGAGTGTTGTTGCAAGATGTGGATGGGCCTCATGTCACTTCTATAATGTATTTGGCAGTTCCATAATTCCCCGAACTTTGGTCTCTCCCTCTTACATTTCTCTTTTCTAAGAAAGCATTGTCTGTTTCTGAATTTTGCTGCTTTATATAGGCTCCTTTTCCTCCCCCTCTCACCACTCGCTGCCTCTTCTCCTCCGCCCCAGTTACTAAAATCTCCTCTCCCAATGCATCATCTTCTCAGCAGCGCTCTCATATCTGCGGGCTGAAAGCAAAGCAGAGCACACTTGAGGAAGAAGAAATGAACCCAAACCCCTGTAAGTTTTTAAGTGGCTGGAAGTTGTTTTCCAATCAAAGGTGGTGTGCGGGAGTCTCCTCTGCTCTTTGCTTCTTCTGTCCTTTATCTGGCAGCGCTTTCTCCCCGCTTGCTCTGCACAGAAACGAGAGCGGCTTTGCATTTCCAGATAAAAGGCACCGCCGAGTACCTCTGGTGTATAAATACCAACTGCAAAATTCCTGCAGTCCGGGTGGTAGGTGCCTTCAGGAATACGGCAAGTGCTTTGGTAGGGAGAAAAGAAATAGGAGAGCAAGGAATTTTGGAAAGATAGGAGAAACAGAAAGAGGGGAAAATGCACCGTGATGAGGCTCAGCTGAATTGGCTGGTGAGAAGTAGTCAGTTTGATTGCTGCAGTAATTGAATCGTGATTTTCAGGTGTATTATGGAAAAAGTTTGCAGGTGGGGGATCAGCTGATCCCACCTCTTGCCCTGGAGGTTTTCCAGCCACAGCCGGACAAAGCCCCAACAACCTGCCCTGGTTCTGCTGCCAGCGGGGGACACGGGGACCTCTCCGGCTGGGGTGAGTCTGTGACATTGGTTGGTGTTTGAAGAGAGGATAAAAACAAACAGAAATATCTGGGTCAGTGCCAAAGAGAAGTATTAAGAGTGACATGGCAAATTTGGTTTAATGTAATCTGGGCTTAAACATGGTGTTGACTGCACTGAAGGCTTCCAGGTCTGGCAAGGGGGCTGATCTTGGTAAATGTATTTATTTTCCTGCTTTTGATTTTCCATGTTTGTACATACTGGTATATCTTAAAAGCATGTAGCAAAGAAAAAACAAAAGAAAGGGGACAAATTAAGTGACTGCTGCCAGATTAATTATTCCATCTCATTTCAACTTGTATTTATAAACATATAACTTTGAATGGGAGTATTCAAAATGATCTTTGCAACGACCATCTTTCCATCTAATGTAAAGTCATTCAACTTTACAAGAAGCAATTATGCTTCACACTAACAAGTGAAAAGACGTGGCAACATCAGAAAAAAATGATTATTCAAGCAATCTTTCTTACATAACAGAGCTAACTAATCTCTCGGCTTCAGTGCTTGAGTGCTATTGCAAATGTGCTCCTGAAAGAGAACTTCATTCTGGGAATGCTGGCAGCCTGCTCCTCATCACTGATTATTGCTTTTTGTGTTGTTGCAGTGATGGCTTGGGGTGGATGGTTTTGCTTTTCAATTATTTTGTCTCTGTAGCATTTCTTGCGTTTGCTGCTGTTTTTATCCTCCTCTTCTGTGACCAGTGAAAGAGAGGAGCAGGGAATAAGGTTTGTGTCCTGCTTAGAAAAATAAGTGAATCTCTAGACCTGCTGTTCTGGCTCTTGTCCTTGAGGCCGTCAAGGTTGAGGTTCTGGAAGAATCTAAATGTTGATTGACTTTGTTGCCAGAGAGAAGGGTCGATTTGCAGACATATTGGTTTATTGGTGTTTGATGTCTCCTGGTCCAAAAACTGAGAAAGAGAAGGAATCTGCCAAAATATAGGAACTTTGGAAAAACAACCAACCCAGAAAAAACCCAAATAAAAAACAACCAGCCAAAACAAACAAAAAACCACAACATACAACAAAACAGAAAAACAACAACAAATTATCAGATTTTAGATTCTCATCTGAAGTTTTGCAAGTCACTGTAACTAGTGCAGTGTTGCACATGAAATCTTGTTATGAGCAAAAGGAAATGTATCTTAGCTGCAGAGCCAAGAATGTATCGTTAGTGTAATTGAAATCTTAACCCTCTAATGAAATGGTTATTATTAGTTTAACTCCACTTATTACAGAAAAATAAAAGGAAAATAAAAAATCCTGCTACAGAAGCACTCGCAGTGACAAGTTCGATATTGCTATACATGTATTTCCTACTGTCTGTGCCTTTCTCTGCTCACCTCTCCAGTGCCCCTGGGGAAAAAGTGGCGTGGCACAGGGGTAAGTTTTGGGTTTTGTCTTTTCATCTTTCTTGGCTCCCCTGCAGGCGTGTCTGGCTTTCTGTACTGTACATCAAAGCCTGCCCCAGAATTGAGATGCAACCAGCAGAAGCAGAGGTTCAATTCAAATTCAACCAAACAGACCAGTTTTGCAGGTGGAAATTGCTGTCTTGTAAGGGCATTTAGCCGCCCCTTTAGCTTTACCAACAGTTTTGTAAATTCAAAATGCATCTTCTTCAACAAAGCATTTCTGCTTCTAGTTCTGACTACTCTTAATATTAAAAAAAACAAGGCAGTGAGTCATTAGTGTCCCGAACTGCTGCTGGGAGGAGCACGTTGCTGATGATGGCATTTATTCTTCCTTGCTGGGAGAAGCAGGAGGTGGAGGTTGTTGGCTTCTTGCACTGGGCTCTAGGATACACGTGGGATAATAAATATATTCATATTTTCCAGCATGCTTTTAAATGCTCTTAGAGTCTGCATCCCCACATCATATCCATATTTACTGTATATATGGTGTTAAACACATTGGATACTCGTTCTTTGTTCTCTTTGCTACCACAAAAACTGATTTGGCCAAGGTCTGCATTTCTTTGACTGTTAGTGAGATACATATGGGGCTTATGCAGTGTTGCCTATGAAGGGTCCAGCACCATCCTCAGACCCCTCTCTCATCTTTTTGCTCTGGCATCCCCTGCCTGGGAATCCCTTCTATGTCACACTATGCTGCCATATCATACCTCTGCATCGCCTGACCACGCTGGGATCATCAATATTTCATTCTCTGCAGAATACCTGCCTGTCACTGCTGTCTGTACAAGCATTATGGTTATGTACAAAGATAAGTGGTCAATAGCAAAATTGGTGGTACAGCTAAACGAGCTGCGGCAAAGCCCCAGGCAGCTGCAGCCAGAGCCCGACCCTCAGCAGACTTAGCACCACAGTACGTACCCTCTCATCAAGTTATTTGCTAGTTTTGTTCCCCCTCTCTGTCTCATAACAGTTCTTGACACGATATTTTCATCTTAATTATTGCTGAATATTAGGTTGATGTTAATAGGAAGCTACTCATAAGGCTTTCAAGATTTCTTTCCTGATCTTAAAGTTAATTGAGAGGCTGTTGCCGTGCATGCAAAGTGAAGGTTGCTACCCTGCCCTGTGAGTTTCTTTGTGTTCTCCTGGTGTTGAATTTAAATTGACATTTCAAAAGTATTTTGACTGAGGAGCAGTTGGCTCTGGTGTTGGAAAATTCAGTTTCTACAGCCACAGGATGACTGCCCAGTTAACATCCAGGTAATTGGGGAATTTCCATTCTCGCTGTCCACGAAGGAAGAGCAGAAGAGCCAGGGGATGGAATCGCAGGTGCTGCTCAGGTGGCCACGCTGATGTGTCTCTGGAATTGGGCATTGTGACTGAGGCTGTGCCGATACCATTAGCTCGCTGACCTCTGTAGCTCTGAGCTTTCTTTGACATCCAGCGCTGCCCCTGCTCTGTTGTTCCAGTATAATCTGCACTGTATTGTTAATCTTTTCCCTGAAAAGTTGTGCAGTTCCTATTTATCCATAGCCTGTTGTAGCAATGAGCTGCTTTTCAACATTCCTGGTCATCATTTGGGTTTTGGGTGGTCTACCATTTGTCTAAAACTATGCATCTATTTGACCTTTGTCTACTTTGCTGTTTTTATATACTAGCCTTCTTTGAAATTAGGTAACTCTAATAACTCTAGAGGAAGTGTTACCCTGAGATATGCTCTTCTGTTTTCCCTCATTCCTGCTCTTAACACTTCCATGGAATCGTTTGAATTTTCCAAGGCAGAAGCTTGTCCCCACATTGCTTAGGGATTGCTGCCCTTCCTCAGAAAGGCTTGACCTGCTTGAGTCCCCATTGCTCTGAACGTCTTCCAAAACTGTCTGTTCATCCACGTTTTGAATGTTTCAGAGGATGTTACTGTGGTGTTGCATCCAGAAACAAATCAGCCCTAAATTCTGGCTGCAGGCTCCTCTCTCTCCTTATGTTGCTGATACCTGGATGGATGACAGCTAAAGAGTCTTTCCATGGCATTTCCCAAATGTGGTGGATCCCAAAGGATGCAGAAGATTGTCCCAGATTAAGGTTGTGGTTTTCTGAGGCTCATCTGTTCAGGATATCTTAAGCAAATGGAGTATTCATAATTCTAGCTAAAATTAAGGGGGAGGAGGGAATGGTTTCACATTTTGAATGCAAGCATTTAAAACAGATGCAGCCTGCTGGGAAGCATCGCATTAAATTGCATGACTTTTTAAAAGAAAAGAACATCCATTTTACTCAAGTCCACAATATGAAAGATTAGGAGTTAAGAGACAGTTTTCGCCCACTTTGAAAGTAAATGTATTTTAAATTTAATTCTTTGGTGCAGCTGCTGCTTTCTCTCTCTGGAAAGCCTTTCTCATGCTTTGAGCGATGTAAAGATGTGGGCTGTGTGCTAATCCAGTTTAAGATGCCGAACTTCCTTTCTGCTCACAGTAAGTTTTCCCACTGCCACCTTCTAGATAAATGTAGGACTGTCTTTTATTTAACACACCATTGATTTGGGGAGACCTGTTGGAGATTCACCATCTTAGAATTAGTAGTGGAGGGCAATCAAGTATGAATGTGAAAGTTTCATGTTATTTTAGAGTGGATGGGTATTTGTTGGAGTTGCGACTCCAGCTTCCATGTATTTGGGGCTGGAAAATCATCCTGCAGAATGGATTAATCTGAAGATGCTGCTAATTCAGATGTGCCAAAATTTTAGAGAGTCTGGAGTTTCCTGAGCTTTGTTACCACCCGTTGACCACAGGAGGAGTTGCCGAGGACACACAGCTCCTTTCCTATTCCTCTTCTCTTTCTTCATGAGAGCGTATTTTGTAGATTGCGCCTGCTGATTTTGAGCTCATTAATGCTGAATACATCAGCCATGCCCATAATACGCAGTTTGAAGAAGCCGTTATTCTGTATTCTATAGAAGTGATCTTCATTTTAAAAAAATTATTATTATTTTTATACAGCCAGCACTGCAGTCTGAGCGCTTTTCCAATAGTAACTCATATTTAGTGACTTATTAAGGTTTATCCAAGTCATAGATTCCCAGCGGATGTTCTGAGCTTGTTTCTTATTTAAAAACATCATCTAAATTCAAATCAGGAATTAACAGAGTTCTGCAAATGACATTCACCCCTCTGCAGAAGGACCAGCATTAATCCTGTGCACTGCAGCAACGGTATTTCAAGCCTTGTTTGAGGGCTTTAGTGGGGCTTAAATGAGCTTTAGGCAAAGCACAGACCTCTGCAATAGTAAGGTAGGACTAACATTACTGTATTGGGATGTATATTCCTTTATAGCTGGGGGAAAAGACAGAGTGCTCCACAAAACCTTCCTGGGTTGCCTGGTGCTAGATTTGGTACCTGCAGACAAAATCTTCATATAATCCTGTTCCTGAACCATTGCCCCACTGCTGCAATCCCGACCTTGGCTGGGAGGGGGCTCAGGTCCCTGTTTTACGACTCCGAGGGAACCGACGTGCTGCTGGCAGAAATGCCACGATCTTTAGGCTGGGACTTTCAGCTCCTGTTGAATTTCAGTTCGGGTTGATCTGGTTCCTGTAGGGCTTTCTGGTAATCCTCACCATAATATATTAAGTTTTTTTGCCTGCTTACTGGGTGTCATCAGTAGTACATGTTGTTTGCGTTGAGTTCCCATAAAACCCATTGCATTGAGTGCAGCGAGCAAATTGGAGAGCGACCGTCCATCTGTCCCTCCCACATGTCTGTGGGGTGGTCTGTGCTCTCAGCATAGAAATTGCTAAGTGAGGCTTCAGAGTAGAAGAGGCGGCCGATATACTCACGTCTCCAGCATCAATACAAACCCAAAGCAGATGTGTCGTTACATCATTTTGAATCACTGCAAACATTGCAGGAGTTTGGTACAAGCAGCCGTAGCTTTAAGCCACCTCCACAAAGTGCTCTGTGTCTCTGTCATAAAATTGGGATGAACTACACTGGGTAAACTGTTTCACCTGATAGCCACCTACCTTTTAAAGCTGAGATTTTACTGGGGAAGGATAAATGTCAGTGTGTTGTGAGAGCTTGCCAGAAGACTGATGTGATTTCTTGGTCCTTGTAGAGCTGCTGCTCAGCGTAGGAAAATTCTTCCTTTAATTGAGAGACCAGGCAAAGGAAGCTGTCTAGTATCTGAGATTAAAGTATGTGATTACTTAATCACCAGTTAGTGATAATAAGTATTTTGCAAAATGAGCTCTTAAAATAGATCTCTTACAGATCCTGATGCTGCACCGCTGCAGTTGAGTGCAAAGTGTAGCCCTTTGGTTCTCAGGATCAGCTTAGCAGATCAATGTGCCATCTCAGCCAGGCGTTGGTGGCCAAATTTCCAACCAATGTGTACCCAGGTCAGGGGGAGGATGTAGCTCCAAGCATTTCTTAACTCATAACTTGTTTCTTGTGCTTCACGGAGCTTTTCCAGCATGGATATGTTCTACTTTAGTTGTTTGACTCCTGAAAGTGGCTTGACAGAAGAGCAGCCAAACAGTCTTGTTTTCCTTTGTTAGCTATTTTTATTTTACCTGGATCATTACTTATCAAAGAGCAGTGCTACAGCTTGAAATAAACATGTTTAAACATTAATAAGTAGTATAAGAGAGGCTCTTTTTGATGCTGTGTGGGAAAACGTTGGCTGGTTCTTGGAGGAGAAAAAAGGGTAGCACAAATGTTTTTTTTACCTCGTGTCTTTTAATGTCCCTCAATAATTACTTTGGAAGAGGGAAAGCAAAGAAGTGAAATGGCTGCAATTAGCTGCCCGTGACGTTGCCTTGACAAAACCCAGCCGAGCCAACAAAGCACAAGTTGGTTCCCATCAGCAGCAAAATGGTTTGTGGGGATGCACCCCCGTGTGCCCAACGGTCTGTTGAAGGCTGCCAGGAGTCTGGTGGCACCAAAAGCAACACCCCGGACCTCTCCAGCAGCACTTAGCACTACGTTAAGATAATTAAGAGCACATATTGATTATCTGTTCTAATTTAAACGATGTTGAAACCCTCAAAATCCAAACGCAATGATGCTACCCATGTTTCCAAATTCCTTCTAAACTGACTTTTGAAAAGAAGAGTTATTCCATTTTTATATGGCTGAACATGTTACGGTACGTATCATGCTGCTCCTTATCCACATGAGATGCTGGGTTCATCGCCTAGATTCAGAAAGTCAATCCAGAAAGAACTCTTTGGTCATTCTGTCATTTTTCCAGCGTTCTGTGAGCTGCTTTTTTTCCACCCGCACATATCAACACAGGCCACGCTGTGTCCGACTGCACTTGTCTGTGCAGGAACATGTCTGGGCTTCATGTGGCATCTCCAAGAAATTGAACGTCTGCTGCTCTATTTGATAGCGTGTTTGAGAGTTTAATGATCTATAGTATAAAAATACTTTCCTTGTTGGCTCTCCCTTGCCTTCAGCATCCAGCTGGTGATTCCTTTTATTCCTTATTGCACAGACAACAAAGCCTTTTCTTTGCACTATATTTTCCTTTGTGAAGGGGGTTTTACGCCATAATTAAGTTACCTCTCAGTCATCTTTAGACAAGCTGAACAGATTGAGCTCCAGCTTTCTCATTATAAGATGTTTTTCTCCCATGTAATAATTTTTATGGCTTTCTCCTATATTGTTTCTGGTTTTGCAACATACTCTTGCAAAGGTTGACCCCAAAGCTGTTCCAGGATCCATCTCATCAGCTGCAATGTATGGGGGCGGTGAAATTACTTCCCAGCTTGCATGTGTCGCTTTTCCATTTTACATGGACATAGCGTAAGTAGAATATCCACTGTAACGTGAAGAGGTTGTGCTCTGATCTCCTGGATATTTTTACAGACGTGTTTTGTTACCGGCAGCTGTGGTCAGTTCTGTGGTTACCTCCATGGTCCTTGTGGTGCCCAATAATTTTCTCTTTTCATTGCTTTTTAAGTGATTTTAAAAAAAAAAAGTTGAACCATGCATAGCTGTTCCTGGAGAAAGATGAGTTACTAACTTAATAAACGCAGGTATTCCTAACGCTTTCTTATTTGGTGGTTTCCTGGTTCGGCGGTGAAGCTAAAGTTCAATTAAGTGTCTCTAACCTTGCTGCAGGGAAAGCTGGGGAACAATTTGTTATTTTAAATCTCTTTACTTTTCAATTGTCAAATTCAATTAAAGGAGAGTTTATGCTTTATTGGAAGAGGGCAGCAGCTGTAGAAACCCCAGCAACCTGAACTGTTCCAGGCTGTGATGAGGAATTTTGTGATTTCAGTGCAGTCATCTTCGGTGGCTTTGGCAGTAAATGCAAATAAGGTATTTGCTTATCGTAACATATGGGGAACTATATGTGCCTGTTTTTGTGCTTCGCAGCCTCAGAGGACAGAGCTCAGCGTCTTCTACCTAAGTAGTACTGGAAACTTCCTTTCAGATTGTAGGAACTTCAGTTTGCACAGGCTGTCTTGCCCCAAAGCCATTGAAAGCAAAAGCAACATTTCCAGGGAACGCAGACACGCATGTGTGGGGCTGGGATTGTTTTTGTTTGTTTTAATGTAACTATGTCCCAGAAACAACACTTCTTTCCTTCAAAATGTTATTTGCGAGTTATTTTCCTGTCTGAGGAAGGGAACAAAAAGGCTTGTTGTGCGTTGGTACATCAAAGCATGTCATATGTGAAGATTGTGGGGTGCTTTAGTCTCATGGATCCCATAAAAGTACGAGACAGGTGTTGTCATGGGCTTTGTCAGTCACTGGTGCAAGAACAAGTAATAAATGTTGCTTGAATTCATCTGAAACCACATCCTAACCGGGGACTTGGGCATTTGTGTTGAGCTGCCGCACATCCTGTGCCGGCTTCACGGACTTCTTGTGTAAAATAGTGTTCTCAGGATTTTCTGCTGTATGACCCGGTTCGGTTTCTTTACAGCCCTTTGCAGTAAACTTTGAGATTTTCAGTAGTCTCAGTGCAGACGCTCTTTCTTCACTTGCTGTCTCGTCCCCTTTCCCCATCCAGCTAATGGTAAGAAGTATTTTTAAGTACCATTTCACATAAATCTGAGTGACTTAGAAGCCAGCTGGGAGGATGAATGTGTCATCACTGGAGTAAAACGTAGATTTGGGTAGTTTTTGTGGTTTTTCTTTTTCAGTGTTGCCATTTCTGGTGGGCCAGCATATGGAACTGCCCACGGGGCCGTATTTATCCCTGCTAAACCAACTGCTGCAAAATGCTGGGATGAGGGTTGCATGGACTCCTGTGCTTTGGCAAAGCTTGTTATTATAATAATAATGTGCCTCTGTTTGCCTTAGCAATGTTCTACAAATTGGTATTTCTTCTTGAAGTTATGTGTAATTCCCACTTAGTTAATTTAGGCCAAAGTAACTGTGTGGGTTACAGGTGCAAGTTCATATTTGTTTCTCTAAAAAAGAAATAAAGGATCAGAGTAATTTTGGGGTGAAATGTGATTTCTAAGATAGGATCTCACTGTATATCATTTGGTGGCATCCCCTGGTATCCAAGGAATTACAGGATGTTCCCTGCTGATGTGGATGTGATGCCATACCCTGGATTGCACATAAAAGCACAAATGTGGTCATGAAAATGAGTAGCAATAGTCCTTGATGCACCTGTCGCTGATCCTGAGAGGTCTTAGAAGGGTGACAGCCAAAAAACATGGGGATGAGTGCACAACGAACTGAGAAACATCCAGAATAACTTCAAAACTTTTATATTTAGTATAAAGAAATGCGAAGGAGTGGCACCAATGGGTATGCTGTACAGGTAGAAGAAAAATAGGATAATAATAATAATAACAATAATTTTTTGAAGCCAAGCAAGGCAGTAGCGGGCAGAGTATGAAGCTGAGTGCTTGTGTTTGAGACATCGCAGGGACTGGCAGCGCCCGAGCCAGCGTGCTGGGAAACCCTTTGGAAATTAATGTTTAACACAGAAATAAAGTGATTATGTATACGTGTAAATGCCGTGTTTATCTCCCTGCTGCCCCATAAATGGCTAGTAGCTATCAGCCCAGGAGGGCTATAATAATTATGGCTTCAATGACTTGGCTAATAAAAAATCAATTCCATTGAGATGATCTTGCGCTTTCCTTAATGGGAGATGCTGGAAGCGTTATCCTAGTTTTGAGTGCGCACCTGTAAGGAAAAGGGGCTTACTTGGAGTGCAGGTTTGCCCAAAACTGGAAACTTCTGGAAATGGTGGGGGTTTTTTGAAGCCATCTCTTCCTTGGCAAACACACAGCAGGCGTGAGCAGCAGCCACTGGCCCTGGCACCCGGCGGATTTTCCCCAGCGAAGCATTTTTTGGATTGATTTTGGGGTTTGTGGTGGTGTTTGGTGGGTTTTCTTTGTTTCTTTTCCCAGTGGAAAACGCGAAACCAGAAACTTTTTGCAGAATTTGCATTGGTTCTGTCAGTATTTCACAAGAAAAAGTTTCTTTCCATGGGAGATGGGTAGAAACCAAGACTTAAGAGCGAGCCAGAGTGCACAAACCCATTGCCAGTGCAGGGGCTGAGGTGGGGCTGGTAAAGACTGAAATCTTCAGTAAATGCTTTTATATCAGCTTTCTCTATTACGTGTAGTTGTGTTATCTTGTTTCCTAGGGGCAATATATAATTTGTTCACTAACAGACTGTCCTATTTAGACAAATTAGACCTTTCTAACACCATTCTTATTAATTGGTTTTGACTACACTGCCTTAATTACAGCAGGAATAGGGACGCCGTAATTGTAGAGAATTGTTCTCTAATTTAGGGAAAACAGACAACACTCGCGCCCAGCTTCCAGTGTGAGTTTGTTATCTCTGTATTTAGATGTGGTACTTAAATCATTAACATAATCTTGGGGTGGCTGTAATTATGTGAATAATCGGATGGGAAGGAGTCATAACATGGTATAAAAATAACACCATGGAGTGCAGATTTGTTTTTGTAGACAAAATAAGCGCAGAAGGGGGTGTGGGGATGGAATGCCAATGCTGCCGCATCTTAGGGCAGGTATGGGTAGTTATCAGAGTTTATAGTGAGCATAGGTGTTGGCATCACCAACATAGTGCAGCAGTTCCCATCCTCCCGGTGGAAATTTGGGGTTTATTTCCTATTTAAAGTGGCTGGGAAATCAGTGCACCTGATACTGAGCTTAAGGAAGGGACTCTGCCCCCCATATGGAAGTAGACTGGGGTAAACTATGCACATCAGTATATGGGTTTTCCAGAGCTTGTCTATATTATTCTATGTTTTAAAATTTCTCTGGTGCTACTAGATCAATACCTCTACAATACTGCAAGGATGCATAACGCTGGCAGGTAACAGGGCATCTTTTTGGTGCAGAAATCTGAGGTCTCAGCATCTCCAACATGTTGAGGTTGCTTGAGCCTTCTCTCAGCCCACAGAACCTGCTTGGCTACAGAGTCACCTTTAGATATTTTTAAAAGATGTTTTTCACCATTGTCTCATTGTCTGGCTTTAAACCTGCTTGATTTGGAACAGGTGAGTTGAGATCCCACCAGCCCAGTCCAAGACCTTTCCTCACAGCTTATAATACAGAATATTTATGTTCCCATGAAAGCTGTCTGCAGGGTAAGTAGTACAAAGGGTTAATTGTTGCTGCCCAAACGGAGGCAATGATCCCCTTTACAGCCATGCAAGCCTGTCTCGAAACCATCTTAACGTACTGTATCATGGCACTGTAGAAAGTCAAATCTCTTTTTAGCCCGACTTCCTAAGGAGGCTTATGTGATCATGCTCTGTTTATATCTTCATCCCTCCCTTTGAGAACTTTTGAACCCGTGGGCCCGGATCAGCCAAGTTTATCAGCTGAAGGTGCTGATGGTAGTAAAGCTGCAAGGCTGGTTTTTTTTGGAGCTGGGTAATGCGGTGACACTGAAGAAAAGCGCTTCTGTGTCACCTCATGGCCGATCAGACACCAGCCATGGGAATAGCTTATTTTGCCAGGTCTGGTGCAGGTCCTGCTGTAGAGCTGCTGTGGCAGCCTTGGGGCTCACAGGGCTCTCCCGGTCCTGCTTTCCTAGAGCTCGGCCGTGCAGGAGCCTGTTTGGCTGTAAATAGCAAGCTGCAAGCGGTGGAGGAGACATCACGACAGCAAGCAGGCTTTCTGCAGTGTTAGATAAATTGGCAACATTTGGAAGACACAAAGCAAAACTTGCATTCTGATTTTTGCGTTGGTAGCATACAGGCAGATCGTGAAGGTCACAATATATTTTATTTCCCCGCCTCCAAAGTTCTATGTCTTGAAATGAAGTGATGGAGGATCTCAGGTTTCAGGTTTTCACAATTACTTCCCCGCACTTCGGACACTGGAGAAAAGGTTGAATGAAGCTGAGCCCACAGATTTGGGCACAGGAAAAGTGATTAAAGTTTCCTCTAGTCATGTGTATGTATGCATATATGTGTGTGCATTTATACGCATGTGTGTATAGATCTGTGTATATATACGTATATGTATGCATAGGCACATGTTATATAGTACTGTGTATTTTGAGCTACTTTAATATCAGAGTGAGATTCATTTTTTTAAATTTCAAGCTTTGGAATACAGTGATAGGAGAAAACTCCCATGGAGTCTTATCCTGGGGGGGCAGGCAGGTAAATTATGGATACCCTGACAGCTAAACCAGACCTTATTGCGATCCAGAACCTGTGAGCTTGTTCAGACTTTGCACCTTTTTACAGACACATGAATGATTCTCTGCAGTCTTGCCTTACCTGAATAAAACAAAAACACACCCGCTGGGTGATATCTCACGAGCAAAACGCTTGTGTAAACTGAAGCCTCTCAGCAACAGCCTCAGTGAACTAAATCCTTCTTGGGGAGAAAAAGATAATCGTAGGAAGAGGCTCGGTTTCCCCCGCTGTGCATCTGTCAGTCGCCCATGGAGAGGGTGGAAAGAGGCTCCGCCACCATAACCCCGCGGGGAGGGACGGGACCAGATGGGTGCGGGATTACATCCGCGGGCTGCCAAGGATGCTAAATCCATTTTTTACTCAAAAACACCGATTGCATTTGAAACTGGAAGGTGGAATTGAAAATGGTTATCTGCTAATCTCAAATAGCTTTTTTCCTTATTTTGTTTCTTTCACATTCATACCTTTGTCTTATGGTTTCAATGGAAATAAGCTCTTTTTCTGTTTCAAGTCAGTGTTCGACATGACAAAGATTGTCTAATATCAATGTAAAGACAGTACAGAAAAGAATGCAAATTAACCTTTGATAAGTGAGGCTGAAACTTTTTGTTCCTAATTGTTAGGATGCAGCTCTCAGCCTCCTGTAAACACAGTGTTTTCTGGCAATTTAAATCAGTGCTTTTCCCAGGAAGAATTTAAATATTCTAGAAGAGATGGCGTATAAAGTCAGCAAAAAGACAGCAAGCAAAACTCTTAAGTGCCTTGGTTCTTCTTAATACCCAGTGTTGCTTTTAGCCTTTTGTGTCTTTTGGGATCTTTGAACTAAGAATTGTGGTTCCTTCCATGTGCTTCTCTGATACGTTTTAACCAACCTCTTTATGATGACCTCTCATTGCAAATTGGCATCAGGGACATGTTGCATGACTTGTCCAGTTGTCATTTAGGAGAAAGACTGCTGGAAAAGTTTTCCAGCAAAGTCTTTATCACCTCTTTTTTGCATTTTGTTGTGTGCACATTGTATTGTATCCTTGTTTTCCTTAATATTTTCTTCCTTGCTGCGTGAGTCTTATTTTCAGCCTTTACTCTTCAATCTTTCTGAAACTAATTAAAAAAATTAAAAATTCCAAAGTTAGATGTTTTTCTGCTTGGGAAACCTATGAAGCTTGAATTTCCGCTGCCTTGGTTTTCCAGCTGTTTTCTGGTATCTTGTTGCTTGGATGGACGTGAGTCTTCTAATACTCTGCTTTCATACCAGCACATATGCCAGCCTTGAGTGCTTTAATAACCATTTTATTGACTCTAGGACCTTGTGGACTGTCTTTCTCATTCTTCTCATGCAGTTTGATGTTTTTGGCCTGTTAACTCTGATAGGTGATTAAATTTAATTATATGAAGTTGAACTTGATTATTTAACCTTAATTAAGCCACTCTGGGTCTCCATTATTCAAATCTCTTGAGGAAGAATTACAATATTCCCTTTCCAGTATAACCTACATTAGGAGTATCAGTTAAATTTTTTTAAAACTAAGAGAGGTATTAATAATAGAACTTGTGGGTTTCTTGAGGTGGATGTTGTTAAGACTTCATCTTAGTGTTTAATGTGGTGGAGGTATCCCCCATGTTAAACATTAACAGTGTTTTGCCATAATAAAAGCTTGTAAATAGGATTTGTTCCTTTTTTTTTAAGAATAGCCTTTCCAGTTATGAATTTAGGAGTCTGCTTATATCTTGTTAGAATCATCTCACACCAAGTGTGTGAAACCTTTTTCTTGAGTGCCGTATAAATGGCAGATTAAGTAAGATGGGCTGTCTAAACCAATATTTTTAAATTCCAGGCCATCTTATTTTAACTAGGGGCTTCACAGCTGACTCTTAATACATATTGACTTGGGCATATTTAATTAAGTATAATACATAATGTCCTGGATTTATTTTGAAAGGACTGAACAACTACGATATGTAGGGTTTTTTTGCTTTTTATTTAATTTATGTATGTTCTTACTTGACGTATTGTAGACAGTTCTTATGAGATACCTCAGCTCCTTAGTACTATAGTTTAATTGCTTTAGGTGTATGATCCATCTTTATTGGGTGGAACGTGCAGCAATTAATCTACCTTGATGAGAGAATTAACCTATGAATAAAGCTACAGGGCTTTGGCAGTTGGGGCCCGTTAGCTTGGGAGAGCTTTGGTTTTGCTTCTTCAAGATTGTTCTGGGGTGGGGGGAGCAATTCTGATCAGTGCTGGCGTATCTGTGATTTTAAAGGAAAATTGCAATGGTGAGTGCCTGCACTAACTAGATATGCCCCAAGTGTTTCTGATACCAGTTCTTGAGTTTATTCTGCTAAATGTTTCCCAGGCGTTTAATACTTGCATAAAATTCACTGCTTTTCAAACATTGCTACCGTAAATTCTCAGGCTAATGTATCCAAAGGAAACAAATACAAAGATGAAGTAGAGCATTTTGTACCTGGACAGATATTACAGAGATCCTCCCCTGATTTGATTCAGCCTGGTTGTAAATCTGTTGTAACTCTCCGATTTCCCTCCCATGTGAGATGGCAAAGGGCTGCGTCCCCTCCCAGGTGATCAGGCTGGATTTATGTTATTGTCGGGGTATCTGACAGCCGTGTGTTGCCTGACTTACACGTGCAGCGCAGATACGTTGTTCCTGAAGTAGCACATCGCTTCTAAGAAAATGAGAAAGCAATGTAAAATGCATGACTGGTTGGTTTGCCAGTTGAATAAGAAATGGTTTCTAGAGGCCATGAATTATGCGCTAAGTCATTTTTAATATTAATTTTATTGGTGGCTTTTAAAGTGGCTCTAGCAGTGACATTTTGAAAAGATTCAAAATAGTTAGAACCCACGGCAAAGAGCAGCTCCAAAAAGGCGATTACCTTCCCGAGAAAACTGATGGCAAATTAAGCTACTTCTTGCCCCAGAGAATAAAATCAGACCTTGGTCCTTTAAGCTTTGATACTTGCTTCGCTTTGAGCTCAGGAATAGTCTTTGTTAACCCTTGTAAGACCAAACAAGCAGGAATAAAGTCTGCGTGTGGGTAGGATCAGGGCTTAAACCCCCCTCAGCATCAGAACTGATCTGCGCCTCTGAGCTTGTGATTTCCCGGAGAAACGCTCGTGTGAGAACAGATAGAATCAAAGGTCTGAAATCAATCCCAGGCTCCTGGGGTAGTGTAGACAAATCACTTCACCATGCAGTCGAATGGGGCTTGGACTACTTGTTTTTTCCCTGCTCTGGCTTTTCCGTGTAGGCAGTGAGTCCTCGGGGTAGGGGCTGCATCGTATGTGTGGCAGATGTGGCTCTCGCCCGGTAGCGGTACCTGCGGTCTTTATAATAAGTGGGATGAGTTTGCCTCTTTGACATCAATTAAGCCAAGTTCAGACAAAGCCCTTCAGAAGAGTTAAATCAGCATAATTCCTTGGCTGAGCTGGGGGCGTTGGTGCTGAGACATCTGGTTTAGAAATGTATTCTTAGAAAAAAACACTGCGATGCAAGCACATAACCAAATAAAAGGTATTCTGGGCCAGATTTTGCAGCTATTTGGGTTTCAGTGATCTGCAAAGCTTCGTGGCAACTCAAGATCTTTTCCCTGTCTGTGCAGGCGGTGTTTTTACCAAGTGTTCAGAGTTTTTCCCTCTGTGTGGAAATACTGTTGCTCATGGAATTTATTGTTGCTGTTCAGTGACTGACTCATCTGTGTGACTCTCCGAGCCAGGAGGCCAAGGTATAAGCGATGGGGCCTCATCCTGCAGGGTGCAGAGGGCTCCTGGTACTCAGCAGTGGTGGCTGGTGCTGGTGAACATGTCTTGGACCTTGTGTTGGCTGACAGCCTAGGGCTTGTTGGCTTTGATGTTGCCAGAGATACCCCTCTTTCCTGTAGGCTTTGGCAGATGTGAAGTATGCTTCACCGTTCTGGGGTCTGAGCAGCAAACGTGGGAAGGATGGGCAGCTTTCTTGCCAGAGAAGGCAAAACAAAACCAAACTTAAGCTGTGCTGCTGGTGGGTGACTAAGCCAAGTCCCGTCCTCAGTCTGTGTGCACATCAGTGTGTTTTGGGGAGACATTGAGAGAAACTGGTATCAGGGTGTTTAGAGACGGTAGCAAGGAAAATTCTCCTGAAGATCCTTTGTTAAATCCCTGCTTTGAATAAGACCTTGAAGAGATCTCGACCTGCTTCTCCCATCTCAGCTGAGAGGTGTAACTGCGTAGCCTTTTGTTATAGGAGCCGTGTTGTCATTTTTCCTTACCCAGAGCAGTTTCATGAGCAACACCTGCTTTTCTAAGGCAGAGAGCAGCTGAACCTGTGTGCTGGATCCAGCCCAAGTGCATCAGTAACTGAGATCCTTTGAAACAGTATTTTTGACAAATACGCCATGTCCATTTTAAAATAAAGGCGTATTTCAGTTTTCGTGTGACTAGTGGCTGATGTTTCTATTGGTCTCTCTTGACTTCTTTTCCATAACTGGTTTTAACTGTTACTAGCAGGGTAAGTGCTTTCCCTTCCCAGCTGGCTTGAGCAATTGCCCTGGTAGGTGACATCTCAGCCTGCAGTACTGTGAGCCCTGGCACACACAAGTCTTGGTGCCAGGGGATAAAACCGGGTCAGCTCAGCCCTGAGGTGGGTCCGTGCTCAGGCTTTCCCTCGTGAACTCTCCAGGGCCTTTGTGAATTACTTCTCCTCCTCCACCAGCTCTGCCCTTGCTCACAGGGCACCCTCCTGCAAATGCTGGAGCAGCCCCTGATTGCTGGGTATCTACCACCGTAGGTGGTGTTTCTGTATTTGCAAGGGGAAAATATTTAGCAGCAAGTAAAACGTTTGCTGGTGGAAAGCTACAGTAGCTGCAATCCTCGGTCGTGTTTATGTTAGCAATTTCAATATCTTTGCCATAATAACAGTAATTTAAACAGGTACTGTTGACTGAAGGACAATTAGGGATTGTTGCATTTTATGTTTCTCTGATGTTCGCCACAAGCTGTCAGCGAGCCTCGTTCTGTGCGTATTTATAGTACGACGACTGAGCATCTCCTTGGAAGTCAGTGGCAGTAAATAGGCGCAAAACCAGAGGAGCAACGAGGCTGGCACCCGGCGTGGCTCCTGCATGCCATCACGCTCTAAGTGGTTGCAACATCTTTTCTGCTCTTGCAGAGGTTCCTACACAGCTGCTCTCCCCGACAGCCCGATTTATGCCCTGGGATTTATGGACCTGAACAAATGATTATAGAAGAGCTATGCATTTTATTACACTTGAACCTATTTTCCCAAGCCAGAGGACAAATCTGCTCTTTACCTGCACTCTGGTTGTGCAGCTGCTGTGCATCCTTGTCGATAGTCAGAAAACTGCAGGTGGGGAGATTCAAGGGGCCAAAAGAGTCACTTATACTCCTTTGGCAGTTGGGCACAGGAGCAGAGTAGGTGTTGCAGGGGGATGCAGCAGAATACGGGGAGGCAAATCGAGCAGAGCACAAGTGGAAGCAAGCTTTTAACAATGAAGATGGGAGGACTATTTTTTTTCTTTCCAATTTCATTTATATTTACTGGATGTTTGGTCTCCAAGCTCATTACAGGAGGGAAACTGAACACTTACCTTATCTCCATTAGCTACTTTGGTAGTCCAGGAGCTGCATTAGCACCACCAGAGTTAACGAAGTGTGCGAGTTAAAAGCTTTGTCTAGTCCTTCCACTTTCTCAAGCGTAACTGAGGCCTGAACCAGCCTGTTCCTCAGCAATCAGCTTGCACAGATGTCCAAGCGTGAGATCTGACTCACAGGAGCTTTACTGGTGGTGCCGAATGAGCCAGAGGAGACCTGACTGGGCCCTGGGACCCTGGCTTGAGGTTTAAGCACTCTGCGATCAAGAAATGCACATTTCTATGTTTGAACGAAGCCCATGGAGCCTGGAGCATCGCCAGCACCACAGAGTTGCTGTTTCCATGGAGGCAGCTGTGAAAGCAGATTTTTTTTTCCTTTAAAGAAAGGCAGAGCATGGGACAAAGCACATGTACTCCACATGGGTGGAGTTCTTTAGCCAGCCCTGGCAGAAATGCACTGGTACTGATAAATCTGTGCAGGAAGCGAGCTCTCTTTAGCCATTCCTGCACAAATGAATTTCCTAGAAATCAATTGCAAGCGTGGTTTTGCAGAGAACCAAGGATTATCCATGTGTGTCAGGCGGCTTCTGACGTTCCTGAGGCCACGGATGGAAACGGGATGTTACCGATCTCAGAAAGTCTCTCTTCCAGGAAAGAGAGGGGTAAAGACCTGAGCCCAAAGGAGTTTTATGGATATGTGAAGTCCTCCTGTTTGGGGAAGGGAGCTGCCAAGGCTGGATCTGCGTCTAATTAACTCCTCAGTTCTGAGTGATTAGGGTGCTGGGAGAAATACAGAGGACAGACCCAGCAGAGGGGACCTGCAGCAGCTGCCACATGGTGACAAGCTCATTGTGCCACTGTCGCTTCACCCCATGTAAAGCACAGCCGGTTGCATCCTCCTCCCTGCCCCTTATTAGCTGCTCGTGGATTTCCTCTTCCATACTGGATCAGGTAGAAGCTACTTGATAGATCCAGCTCCTTCTCGCCTGACTTCTTTTCCCTCACTCAGTTTTCTATTGTCTCTGTCCCCTATGGCTCAGCCTCCCTCTCCTCTACCAGCCACTCGTGTTGATAAATCTGTGCTGCTCCTGTTTTCCCGGAGAAACCCAGCATCATTTACACGTTTGCACCCACCTCCCTGCCTTAATCGCTGTTGTATTTCCCATTGCAGACTTCTCGCTTCACTACCTCCTTGATCTGTGCATAGTTTCCTTATAGAGATTACCTGTCCCTTGCATCCCTGCTACAGGCACATGCACCAGAGCATTTTTCTTAAATGCTGGGAGCATCATTCAATGCAATCCATCGTTACATCAAATAAATGAGAACTGATGCTTTTGCTGCTTGAGAAGTGTCATGGTGCCGTGGTGGTTCCCCACTTGCCCGATAAGTGGCTGCACACTGAATATTTTCTGCAGTTTTTTCTAGCGTTTGGTGTTGGGGTTGGTGCCTGTTGGCACTAGAGAAAGCTGTACATCGAGGGCTGTGGTAAGGGGTAATGCTGCTCTTCCCGTTTCCTGATGCATCAGAACACAGTCTTCACATAGAGAAAACCTTGCCACAAAGAGCACGGATGCAACATGGGGTGAAGAGGAAGGTGTCAGCGGGAAGCAGATGGGCAGCACAGTGTGCGCTTTGCCTGACATTTGCTACAGGAAGCTCACAAATGAGTTATGCCGGGACCAAAGAAAGAGGAAAAAACCCACACAAAACCCATCAGTATTCAGAAAAGCAGAAGAAACACGAGTTAACCTAAATGACCATTGGTGACTCAAAAGCTTAAAGGCAATATATGCAAATGTAGCTGCTATTAACAGCACAAAGGCATACAGGGAAAAATGGGGCTGTGAAGGCAGAGATGGGCAGCTCCCTGCTTCTGGAGGAAAATGCACCCTAATGGAAATAGTTTATTTGAGGGTCTGCTCTCTTCTGCCCTGACCACAGAAACTCTTTCCAAATGAGACCTGTAAGTTAAAATATTAACTTCTCCCCAAAACCATTCCTGCTACCTTCCTCAGAGCAGAGTGTTCCACTAGGCTAATTCAGAGAATAATTCGGTCTGAATCATCTCCACGTGATTCATCTGTATGAATTGCAGACTGATTGCAATTTCTGCCTGTGTTTCTCCCAGCTGAAAGCAAGCCGACCTCCAGGTTTTTGCTTTGATGCATCCATAGGAAAATTTTGTTTTGCTGGCCTATCGTCATTTATTTTTCCTCATTCTATTTTTTTTTTTTAAATAAACAGGAGAGATTAACTGGAGTGGAAGGCTTAATTGACCTCTTTCAAACAAATCCCTTTCCTAGAGAAGCTTGAATTAAACCCCCACTTCTAGTCCTGCAATTTAACTGACTGGTGGTATCTCGTCTGTAAAACAATGTACGCTGATTCATTAAGCCTTAATGTCTTAGACTTTTGAAAGCTGATTTTGTAGAGATACAGAATGTATAACACCTGTCCTCAAACCTGCCATGTTAATAATTTATTAATATTCTGTCCTGATTTTAGGCATCTGGTAGCATCTTTTCCATTTGTTTTTGCTTTTACTCTGTGTCCTCGTAACCATAATTTGTATATGTTTCCTACTTTGTCCTTGCAATGCCTGAATTTGTCTCTGCATTGCCTTGTTGTGCATTTATTAATTTCAGCGCATGATGACATTAAGGAAAATCCTTTTCATCTGCAACCAGGAGAAACTGTTCTGAGGGCAGTTCTTTGGTCTTGTGGATTATTTTGCTGTAAACATAGGGAATCAAAAAGGGAGAGGTTGGTAACTTTACTCTCGATAAACCGGAGTGACAGCGAGTGTAGGGACAGAGTAATAGTTAGCGGCAAAATGACATCTGAGGTGAACTTTTGAGAGAGTTTGGAAGGTTATTCTGCATAAGTAGGTGATGGAGGAGCAGTGCAGGGGAAGATGGGTGGGAGCCGATGGAGATGGTGCTTCAGGAACCAGCCCTGGCTGGGCACGGGGAGCAGGAACACGGCAAAACCGGGAGCCCAGGGAAAAACGAGTGACATGGAAGAGCTGCAGGGAGTCCTGGCGCTGCTCGGAAAGTGGAAATAGAGGAGGAAGCTACTACTGAGTTCCCTTCATGCATTTTTGGATTTCACTGAGCTTTCAGCCAACAGAAACAAAATGTAATTCCTTCTCCCCTTGGTCTGTAATTTCCTTGCTCTGATTATTACCAAGTGTGGAAGCATTTGCCTCTGCACATGTGATGGATGCCAGTGGCACTGGAAAACTGTCATCAGGGAAGGAAAAAGAGAAAAAATATGTATTTTCTTATGTTTCCTGGAGCAGAGTTCAGTGTAGCATTTTAGATGCTCGTGTTTGGATTATTGCGCTTCTGCTTTGCCTGTAACTCGTCTTTTCCTCTGAATTAGAAAACTACCTATTAATAAGCTGATAAGTGAGTAGTGATTTTTGCATGTTAAATGGTGTGATTGCTTCATCCCAGCAGGAGTGTACTCTTTGGAGCTTGGACAGCTGAAAAATACATATATTTGTAATTAAATTAGACTTTATTTACAAACATTGGCTCGGAGATTCTCCAAGTTGGAAATTTTTATCTTTCCTTTTCTGATTTCAATAAACTTTGCTGGATTCAGAGCAGATAATGTGCAGGTCAGCCTTTCTCCAGTGTTGTAAAATGCTGGCTCACAAAATATTGGTGAAGGGGCACAGTGTAGGTTGCTAAGACTTGGGTTTCTGTTAAGACATGGGAGATAGTGTCAGCGAAAGGGAGGGAGAGAGGGCGGCAACATCTCCTCTAGTTGTGTTACAAAGAAAAATAATAGGAAATAAACCTCTCAAATAAAGTCAACTGTGCTCCCTCTCCCCTGATTCTGACTGCACTGTCACCATTTAGGGTTGTTTTTCCCATCCTGCTGTCAACAGAGGGGAAATAAAGAAAAAAGTGGCTATTTCTAGGGTCAGAGTTCTCCCACTGAAGCCAACAACAATTAAATTGGGACTCAAATGATGCTCCAGAAAGCCCAAGACTGCAGATGCTCCAGAGCCTAAGCTCTGTAGCACAGCACAGATCAATGGCATCTCAAGATGACTTTCAGGGAGGTATAAAACACACAGCAATGGGTACCCAGCACTGCTCTAATTGGATGTGTGGGAGCAAGTTCTGCCCTAACGAGTCTCATAGTGACACCGATGATGAAGTTTGAAGCCCTTTGAATTTCTGAGTGTCCTTTGAATTCTGAAATTCCTTGCCAATAAGTCAAACTCTGTAAAAACCAGTCATGCCACCATAGTAAATATACTTTTTTTTTTCTCATTTTGCCCTAAATGCTGAGCTGTATATTTGGCATTTTAAAAAGTGACTCAATATACTGAATGAACTGATGTTTCTAAATGGCACCATGGGTAGTTAAAGGCTGGATGGCAGCTCGGCAGCAGATCCAGCTTTTCCAGCTCGAGCCCCCGCTAGCGAGAGAGAAGCAGCTCACATGGACTTTGCACTGATTTATTCATATCACATCTCACACGTGGGCGAGCTGAGCCTTCAGCTTTTGGCATCCTGAGCATTGGTTACTTCCAAGGACACGCCACAAGTCAGAAACATGGGGGGACGAGATGATGTTAGTTATTTCCATTTAAAACATCCAGCCTATATGTAATAAGGAGAAATAGTGGTTATAAGAACATGGTTCATTACCTTCAGAGTAGTAAAAGGGGAGTTTTACTGGAAAAGGTATTATACAGCCCGCTGTGCTTTGCATAGTCATTTTAAAAGCCATTCAGGACTTCTTCCTGCCTTTATCCTGAAGAAGCTGGAAATAATTTAGAAGAACAGGGTTGTCAGTGTGGCTGAGCTGTGGGCTGGGCACCGTGCACCATTACACACATGGGCACACAGAGCAGCTGACGTGCGGAGACATATAGAGCCATATTGTAAAGATGGGGTTGTCATTCGCTTGCTGTGTCGTCAATGATTTGAGTGTCATGGCTGTCTTAAAATCACCTTTCTAAAACCTTTACGTTGCCCCATGAAGCATGCCATAAGTCATCTCCAATGCCCACCCAGAGCACAGACGATTTTCAGATCAGCTGAAACAAAAAATACCAGGGAATGTGTTGAGTCCTATGTCCAAAAATTTGAGGAAAAACCTAAGTTGACAGTTGGAGGGCGTTAACTTAAATAGCTTTTGAGTTTTATGTTATTCTGTATTTAAGAACAAAAGGAAAATGGTGAGCATGAAATGAAAGGTTTGGCTGGACAACATATTTCATTTGACCAGGAAAAAGAATTTTGTTCTGGCAAGAAAGTATTTCCCTTGGGATCTGAGTTCCTTCTGCACACTTAATTCTTATCTCAGGCAGTGCGCTTCACAGTCCCTTTTTTCACTAAGTGCTGACTCTGGCCCCGCCACCCGGCATAACCGTGTGCGTTCCCTTAATGCGTGTTTTTGCAGTTGCTTTCCCAGCTCGTCTTTTGATTTCCCAGTTGTATCAGCAGCTTATTGGAGTCGTTCCTTAACAAAGTAGAGAACAAATGAATGAATTAACAAACCTTCCCGTAGTGAGTGCAACCAGAGTCAGTATGCAGAGATGTCGTTTTAGTACTATTATTTTCTGATTGAATGGTGTATTTTTGCTGCTGAAACTTCAAGAAGGACCTGTAATCCCAGATACGAATATGCTAAACGTGTTTTCCTGGGGTATAAAAAGAGGGCTCAGGGTCTGGTGGGCCACGGGCACCGTTTTTTTGGTAGGATAGGTGCTGTAAGCCATTAATTCCCTAGAGATGATGGCCAAGTTCTTGACCTCTGCATCTCTCCCTCTGCAATAAATAAGATTTCTCAGAAAATTTTGGAGAAGATTTTGCCTTCTCTCGCAGACTCCTTGTTCCCATGATGTTTTCTCAATGAAACAACCTCCGTCAGAGCTGTGTTTTGGTGTAGTTGTCTACAAGTTTCAAAGCTGAACCAGCTCATTCAGGATCACACGGCAGCTTCTCTTGGTGTTTCCAGACCAAGGTTTCTGGGAATCATCTTAGCTGGTTACACAGTCAACTGGTACCCTCCTTTTGTTGTCTTTTGAGAGGCTGGAAGTGTCCTTTTGGACCATTTCAGATGAAACTCTTCATCCAGGAGAGGCAATATATGCCCTTCCCAGAACCGACATATCGATGGGCCCAGCAAAATGCAGTGATTCACGTGTGTGCATCCTTCCTCCAAAGGAAGAAATCACAGCCACCTTCTGTTGCGGTGTTGTCTCTCAGGTTGGCAGCGACGGCCACATGAGATGCAGCAACCTCAGTAACCTCTCCAGTTGCTCAGCACCTACCTGCAGTCAATAGCCATTTCTATTTTAGTCATTTAAAAGCTGAAAACCAAGAAAAAACTTAGAGTAGCATTCATGTTTCTAGATTTGTACTGGTTGCCCGGAGATGAAAATGCGTGGGTGTTTTCATTCAGTTTACATTCTATTATGTGAGGGGTTTTGTTTGTTATATTTTTTGCTTTTCTGTGACCGGTCTGAAAACTTCCACGTTGGTTTCAGAGATACAGCGTGAAGGATCTCAATTTCTCCCTTCAACCTTTATCTCCCAGTTAAACAGAGAACAGGTGAGACCCATCACTTCTAAACTGATGTCCAGAGATGGCAAAATACAAAGTCTGCATGGCAAGCTCCCTTAATCCCCAAAAAATCAGCATCAAGGAATTGCCTGGTTGCAGTTATTGATTGTTGTGGATGATCCAAAGCGGGCAGGACTGACCAGGTGTTGCTTTATAAACATTCAGTGTTCTCTATAAAGAGCTTATGGTAAACTTTCTGAAGGACATAATAAATAGTAAGCCCTAGCAAACCCTGCCAGGGATCAGTTCTCATTTTTTATACGGAAACAGAGTGTTGCCTGACAGCAACTCCATAGATAATAGGATAAGAATTGACTTTCAAACCAGTTTTTCAGCACGATGTGGAGTGAGAAGAAGACAGGAAAATACATAAGGGATAAAAATTTAAAATAGGATCTGTACATTTGCAGTTTATTGCAGACTACCGAGATAGTTTTCTTTCAGTTGTACGTTAGAGTGATACAGAGCAAAACCTAACACGAAGGTAGGAAACCCACAGTGGCAACAACAACAGGCATGATTTTCGTAACAACAACAGGCATGATTTTCGTATTTCAGGCACTTTGCTGTGGACTTCTTAATCTATAGACATGTTTGTTTGCATTGTAAAGATATTTTGATGTATCAAATAATCTGATTTTGTTCCATTTCTTGGTAAACACGGGTCAGAAGATGTGTTTTCATCCTAAAGAATATTCTTCTTAGAGGCTTTCCATTAATAATGCATCAGGAAGTGTTTGTTTCTGTTGATCATTCATTGGAAAGCAATCTTTATTACAAACATTATGGTAATAGAGCAATTCCTGAGAGCCTGCACAGCCTGTATATAGTTTTAGAAGTAAAATAAGAAATGCAATAAATGTTATTGTAGAAAAAAATCAGCATGTTGAATGTGAACATACCAATGAGGATTTACAGCAGGAGGTTAGCTCCAGAGCCCCCATCTCATTAACGTGTCTCGGTGGCACATGATGCTGTCACAGGTCTGTGTCCCACTCCGGTCCCATTTGTGCTCATCACCACCTACCCCGTGACACTCGCTGGGTGCTGTGAAATAACCCCCAGACTCCTTCTTGAGGCAGTTTCAGAATGTTCATGGGTACAGTCAGTGCAAGATAAATGGGTTTTGAGACCTAGAAACCATTTTGTGGTGGTGCTGGTGTTTGTTTTTTTGGAAAAGCTATTTTTTACAAATTATCAGGATACATCAGTAGTAAATACAGGGTGCTTGTGGGGAACAGTGTGGTCTAATGATTAGACTGTAAAAAAACTTACCGCAGTCTAACACGCTTTGGTCAATAAGATGTTTGTAATTCCAGCTTTGCAACCACCACCAAGTGTTGGGGACGAAACTTGGTTTCGAAGGATTAAAACATAAGCTGGACATTCAAAAACAAATAAGAAATGTGGATGCCTGAGCACCCTCTTTGCTGGGCTGTGGGTTGGTGCCAATCCGTCTATTTTTGCCGAGCCTTTGCTAGCGGACCCCATTGAGGATGTGACCTAAAATGCAGAGACGGTGTCACCTAGTGCTTGATCCATCAGAGCTGTTTTCCAAGGGCTTTGCAACCACTTTTCTCTTGACAGATGTATGATTTTGCATCCCCGCAGTTCTTACCCTACAGGCACTCCAACCTATAGAAGCCTATTTACTAATACTAATATTCTGAATTAAGTAATATTGTTTCACAACTCTGGTTTTGATTTATTCTTGACGGTAGTGCCTTTTACTGATTATTTTTTCCTGATTCAAAACATGGAAATAGAGTAGCTGTTTCAGACATAGAGTACCTACATCCATTATAATACAGAACTCTAGATTTTAAAATATTTATGTGAACTCAGAAAAAATATTAGAACTGCTTTGATGTTTCACAAATAGCTTGAGATTTGGGGTGTCTCATTTAATGGGTGCCTTATTTAATACCCCCTCCCTCTGAGTGTCCAGCATTTCCTGCAAAGTTAATACCATTAATTATCTCAAACTGAGCACCCAAAGGACTATTTGCTTCTGCAAGTCTGGAATCTTTTCAATTGCCAGGGATAGAAATTATTTGAGTTACCTCCGGGGGTTGGTGTTCTTTATTTATATTTTCTCTTTAATCTGCCCAGAGCTGTTGCAAACTAATTGACTGCAGGAACCTCTGTCTGTACGGTGCTATATATGTGTGCATGTGTATAAGATAATAGAGAGTGACTGACTACAATATATGCGTTTAAGCTACTCAGCTGAAAATTACTGAGCATTAAAATCCACTGGGAATCGCAAGACTTCTAAATTAGGAAAGCACATGTCAGTCAGTGTGTGGAAATGAGTCCTTGTACAAGAGAAGCTTTCAATAAGAAGAATGAGTATTGTTCCCTGGAGTACATCAGTCCTGGTTTGGCCACTCTGTACCAGCTTTTACTGTTTCTCTGGAAGCATACATTGCCTTTTGTTATTATTTTTTCCTGTATTTTGTTCCATTGTGCATTTCTATTAGATATGTCTCGAGGGCCGGCTATCAAGAGACACCCCACTGTGCTGTGGCAAATGAAGGCATTTTCAAAATTAAACAAGGTATTGTGGCATTGAAAAGAAATGTGGACAGTCACAAGTCCTGAACAGCTTGTAATTGTTTAAATGTATTTTTATTATGTTGTGCAGTGACAGGGGAACTCTGAATATTGGCTGATTTGACCTAAGGTTGAAGTGAGCAGAATGCCATAGGGTAAATGAGGGGCTTTGAGAACCCGTTTTTGTGCTTATTGGGTGCGGTCTAGCCCATCAGTATATATTTTTCTATGATTAAAGTATGTGTTTTAATAGTGTTTAAATGACTTACGAATCTGTACCATCTCAAAAAATGTCAGGCACCTTGAAAATCCATGGGAATAAGTTGAATCCTATTGACCGTCAAGCCATTTTGTTCCTAAAACTCATGTGGACATACACTGAAAATTGTATTTCTATGCTTTATTTGAATTAAAACTGAGTTAGACTGAAAAAACTATATGGTCACAGCTGATTGATTTTCCAACAGTGACACTGTTTACACGCAGAAGAGCTCAGCAACATGATAGAGGACTCTTAAAATTGAGGCTGTACTGGCTGACTTAGTCCACTGAGGATTTGTAGATCCTTTTTGTTGCTATTGGAGAGTTGATGTTTTAAGCAGTAATATTAATTAATTGGTAGTGTGTGTCAGAACATTTTCTAAGGGTTTATTTTATTGTTGCCAAGTTGAAATGCTTGAATTATAATCAAGAAGAGCAGAGGATTAGGCAGGGATCACGGGAAACAAGGTTTCTTAATTTGATGAACCAACACAGGATTCTCCTGTATGGGGAGAATCTGCATGACAAAATAAACAATATCCTTTCATGAGATCTCAAACTACCTTATATCTAAAGTAGTGATGACATCTCCCTCTAGAGAACATGAGTACATGAATGAATGAATATAAGACACAACCACAGGACCCACCTACCCCTGGTTTGCAGCAGCTGATTCCTGGATCGTCTCCATCCTGTGCATCCAGAAACGTCCCGCTGTGGTTTGGGAAGTATTTAGGAATAGCTTATCTGGGGAATTTCTCCTCTGTCCCAGAGTCACAGGGATGCATCAGGCCTGACCTGAAACCAGTGCTATTTTTTAACAGCCTTTCCATTAACTTTACTGACTTCTCATTCAGTCAGCTCTACTTTTCTTGTTTCATTTCCTGAACAATAGGGTAGTGTTCTCTGTATTTGTGGTTAAAAATAGAAAAATAGAGGTAAGTTCTTATTAAAAAAAAAAGTATATCTGTAATCAAGGCACGCTTTCTTCTTTTGCAAAGGAAACTCATGCTCTGCTTGCAGCCAGCAGCAGAGAGTCCCCATGGAGAAGCTTAGAACCATCCTTAAAGCAAACCAAAAGGAAATACAAACCTATTGTTGTTGCTGTTCCTTATATTCCTCATTTTTATAGCTATATAGATATACAGAGGTGTGCTGGTCTCCTTGCACTTGCTTCGGCAGCAGGGAGTTGCACCAGTGTGAGCTGAAGGGGAACAAATGTCATTTTTACTTCTCGCTTAGTGTATTTCTTAGCAATTTATGCTGCCATCGGTCCATACCAAACATTTGCTTTCTCCTCAAGGTTGATTATCAGCCCAGCTCACATTTGTCTGGAGTACCGGCTATGCAAGCTGGCCTGACACGTTAATTTAATTTGTACTTCTCAATTCATATTCTTTCATTTATGATCACATATCAGCAAAGGTTACAATTAATCAGAGCAGGGGAACAGAAGCTGAGGAAGCTAATGATGTATTACTGCGTTTTGTTTGCTCTGGAGGGGAATAATTGAGTTCTTACGCTACGGAAAACTATTATTAGTAAGTAAAACAATATCAAAGGAAAGCGACCCGCACCGGTTTCCCATTTTGCAATCCATATTTCTACCAGTTGTCTTAAAAGTTGAAGCATTTTATTAACGCTCCTGGCTTTAACCAGTTTTTTTGCCTATGTGGTGGCCTTGGGGGAAAATGTGCCTTTTATGTCGGGGCTGGAGCGGTCGCTGCCGCCCCCTGCTCTGGGCTTGCAGATGCTACCCAGTGTGTGTGAAGGCAATTTTGAGTTGCTAATAGCATGTCTGTCCCCAAGGCAAAAGGGCTCTGCTGCTGTTTGCTCAGCAGAGGAACCTCAGGGAATCCCTGCAGAAAAAATACAGGCTGCCGGAGTTAACGCAGTGTGCGCTTCCTAATTGAAAATGAACTAATTGCTGGTTGTTTAAAAAGCAAATGTGTTGCTGGGCTGAGGCAGACGATGAACACCAAGCCCCTCTGGAGGCAATTTTTACATCCCAGCCCTGTGCTCCAGCAGCAGAAAGGGGTGTGTAAGAAGTACCTGTGGGTTTCCTTGGGTTGCTGGGGGCTATTGGCCGGCGCTGCTGCCAGGCACAGATTATTTCCTTGGCTTAGTGGGACACGGCATCTGGCTGCTGAAATACTATAATGAAAAAAAATAGTGTTTGTATAGCAATGGTATGCAATCCTTAAAAGCCCAATTTTAAAGTAAAAACACCCATCTCACTTCATTATTCTAGTTACTAGTTTTATAAGGATTTTGTATGTTTTTATGCATGGCAGGATTTCACAGACCTTTGCTCAGTCTGTGGCATCATCTGGGACGGCAAGTGCTCTTGTCAGTGCTTAGTGGATGCACTTGGGACTCTTTCGGTAGTTTTCAAGATTACAAGACAAAATAAGTCTTTCAGACCTTCCTAGTTTTCATTCTAAAAGAAATAGCTACTGAGAGGGGAAGACAAAAGTGGCTCTGACTTTTTCATTGGGAACAGAGTTTGGCACTTTATAAGGTGGAGTTGAGCAGATTTATCTCTTACGGGGGGGTTAACTGGATTCCTCTTATTTAGGATATGATAAAAGATACAGAATATGATTAACTTCAGGATTGAAGGCATGCTTTTTCCTTTTATTCTAACTGCCTTGGGTTTTACATGCTATAAGTGCAAAAATTTGTTCTTTGAGGCTATTTACACAAATGTAGACTTTCAGCTTTTCAGTTCATCAGTTCCCCTGTGTGTCCCCTGATCTCACATACAGGGGAGGGATGACCCACCAAAACCCCAGCATGGGTCCAGGTGTATGAGACTGAACTAACAGAGCAGCCGAACACCTCTGAACTTGAGCTCAGGGTAGGAGCTGGGTGAGGCTTTAACTTCTCATGGGAAGGCTATTGGTGGAAATCCTGCCCTGAGCACAGGCACCATCATGGGAGGACCTGAATGGGCTCCCTTGCACCCAAAATAATACTGTCACCAGGTCGTACCTTCGTTTGTGAGGGGGAGGCAGCACGACGATGGTGCAGTAGCTGATGGAGTGGATTTGCTTTGCTGCTCTGTGTCTCATACCTTGCACAGGCAGTATCTTGAACACAGGGAATTTCTTCTGCCTGTGGGGACCTGATCTGTTCTTGGAAGTCATGTGTGAAATTCAGACCTGTCTGGGAGTCCACGGCACTGTGGTGCTCAGTGAATTATTTCAGTGCATGGAAAGGAGTGAAGTGAAAAGGATCTAACAGGCAAGGTGTGCTGATTAGCATGTAATTCGATTTGTTGTGCACTACAGTAAACAGCATTAAGTGCAAGCTGCAGTGGTTGCTCCTGATAGCACGTTTCAGCATTACCTGGGTTCCTGGAGCAGGTGAATGAAGCTTTGTTGTAACTGCTGGGCGAGGATCACAGAGCTGGCAGTACTGCTTTCTTGGGCAGAAGCTTGAATAACACAAATACTACCGTTACGAAAGGTTTTGGGGGCTCTGTCTACAGAGCACAGCTCACACATTTCTCCTGCTGTCCCTGCTCCTTTCCTGTTCCCCAGCAGCACAGCAAGGGCCAGCACTGCCCTGGGTTACTTGGGCACTGTCAGCAGGAAAGCTGGTGTGATAGTCTGATTTCTCCCCATTACTACTGTGTTTTGTTCCAGTAAACATCATGGCCATATTTTTTCCATCATGGCTTTGGTAAAGAAAGTCTGTCACACTTACTAAATTGTTTGGTTGTTGCAATTGAAGGACTACCTCTTTCAGACCTCCCATTTATAAACATGAAATCAATGTGCTACATCATTTCAGCATAAGTGAAGTATCTCAACAGAAATACCCCATGGAAGCCACATAGCGATGAGTCCTGTTTTTTCTGGCCTCAGAGCTGGCTCAAGCCCACTGCCATTAATAGTATAATAGTTGTTGGTATGACAGGCTCCCCCAGGCCCCTTGTGTTGAGTATCACCTTGTGCCATGTACATGATGTTGAAATCAACCAGACTATTCATTGGCCAAGCACATGCAAGTAAAGGACAGACATCCTGGTTGTGCTCATCCCCATAAAATAAATTTGGAATATGATACCTCTCATTTCCTCTCGTTTTGCGGGGGCGAGTGCAGGAGGAGCTGGACGGAGAGGTGGCATTTGCTGAGAGACCTGGCACAATGAGGAGCATGTTGAAGGCTGTCAGAAGGAATTAAGTCGGGCTGGGTGCTCTGGCATGGGGAGGGTTGGGTGAGGGTGCCAAGGGCAGCCCTGCAGCCACTTACCTCCCTTTGCCTCCTCAGAATGCAGCCGATGTCCCACTTGTCTGTGGGATGCTCTCCTAACTAATCCCATTAGGAAATGAGGGGTTCTTATCAACTGCCTGTGGATTGCTTTTTTGCATGACAGAGAACAGATAGGTGCCTGAATGGGCTGTAAGTTCATACATTTTGTGCTCTTGATAGAAATTTCATAGCATTTATGTTGCACACACGTTATCCTGGAAAGGTCCGTTGTGTCTCTTCAAACCACTTAGGTTTCTCCTGTTCCTAAAGCAATTTGATAAGCCTTGCAGAGCTTTCTCATTTAATCACTTGTCCAGGATGTTTTTTGCTTCCACATCTGATTAAATGCTTGATCTTTTTGTACCATATCAATAACGCTATGGTAAAAATTAAACCATCTCTTTTTTGAGGCATGAGGACCAAGCACATTAGTGGGGCCTGAATCGGGGCTCTAACAAACAAGAAGTTCCACAGCCCCACAGGGGGATGTTCTCTGGCCACCGAGACGCATCGCACGCATCCGCGTGGCTGAATCAGTCCCTTGCTGTGCGAGGTGTCAGTATCCCTGTCTCTCCTGCTATAGCTTCACGGTCAATTTAAGCTGATCTAAGCAGGAGCTGCAGTCAAAAGGAGGGGACAAGTCTCACTGCTCAAGCCTCAGACACCATCCCACTGCAAAAATGTGACCTTGGCATCAGGTTTTAGACTAAAATATTCTCCTGAGAAAGGTCCCACTGGGGCACAGTTGACATTTGCTTCTAGCTGTAATGGTATTAAAACAAGATAGTACAATGCATCAAAGAGCGATTTAAAAACAAAAGAGTAATATGTGGTTGAATGAAACCGCTATATATTTTTTAAAAGGCAATATGCAGTATGCCAGCTGATGTGCTTTTATTCATCTGGTGGTGTTTGGGGCTCCGGAGGATTTCAAGCCTCCAACAGCAGTGTTAGGGTGTAAGTCCAGTGGGAAACCTTGTGAGTACTAGCATTGATCAGATGAAGAAGTGCGTGTCTAGAGCTGATGGTTTAAAATGCAACTCCAATAGGTCTCATGGATTCACATCCCAGAGGGTGAATGAAATCAATCCAGTGCCATTGATCTGCAGCCAGCTGCGATTTGTGGAGCCTGGCAGATGGGCTGTGAATACAAGCTACTACCTGAACTACCGACTTCTTCTGTTTGAGCCGTGAAAATAAGTAATCTTTGAGTAGAGACCAACCACGATGGCTGTGGGTTAGGCTGGAAACATTTCTGCAAGTGCCACAAGGTACCCAACATGCCACCAATGAGAAAAATACAAATATCACAATACTGGAAGTGGAAAAAGGGCCAGATTGCAAGGTGATTGTAAGAGATTTTAGGAGAGGAGGGTGAGGAAGATATCAGGGTTAACAGAGTTGGAGAGAGACTGTCCAAAGGGCAGGACATTCGGAGGGAGTTCAGGGAGGGGGAGAAAGCCAGCGGGAGGTGTGGGAGATGAGATCTGTGAAGAAAGGCCAACGGGAGCAGGTCTGCTCTGTCTAAAGAAAATACACACGAGGGAGACATAATCACCTCCAGACACACAGGGGGACTTCTAAGGAGCCAGCAATCAATTTTAAAATAATGGACCTGATCTTTAAATGAAGTAGTAAAAGGGAATGAGGGTGGAATAAATACCTGATTTATCAGCCCATCTTTTTTTTTGTAGCAGCAATGCAGCTGTATTTTCTTCCTTGATCGTCTCTCCACCTTCTGAATCACAGAGTCAGGGCAGCACATTTACAGCTGAGTCTCTCCTGTGATACAAGAAGTTTTATAGAGCTGCCGGCCTCCTCATCCAGCTACTATTTTAGGCAGATGCTGCTCAAGGGTTTACTGAACCCTGCTCAGTTTTGAGACAGCAGAAAGAAGGCAGGGGACTTTTCCAGGACAGGACAGTATTTCATAGAAAAGCAACAGGACCTCTGTCTGTTTCCAGGACTGGGAATTTCTCCTTTCCTTACACAGTAGGTTTTCTTTCCTGGGAATAGAGGCATTTCCTTATTTCATAAGGTATTTGACTGATAACATCTACTAAAATTATCTGTGCAGTAGAGACAATGGCTGCAAGTTGCAACAAATCATAAAGATGATGTGTTTTTTTTTCTTTCCCTTCCCATTTCCCTGTGACTTCCCCAGATTTTTCCACCATGTTCGGCAAGAAGAAGAAAAGGCTGGAAATTTCCGGACCCTCGAACTTCGAGCACCGGGTTCACACTGGCTTTGACCACCGGGAGCAGAAGTTCACGGGGCTGCCTCAGCAGTGGCACAGCTTGCTGGCGGACACGGCCAACAGGCCCAAGCCTATGGTGGATCCCTCATGCATCACTCCCATCCAGCTGGCGCCTATGAAGGTATCGTGCAAAGTCACCTTTGAGTTTCCTAATTCAATAATAATTTTCCTTTTCGCCTTTATTTGCATGTAATCCTAATGAATAGTGGCTGCCCTGGGAGGTGCAGGCGTGGATGGGGAGTGTAGAAGTACAGAGAGAGCTGCAAATCCAAATATTTAATACTAGGGCTGCAAGGAAAAATTGTTATATGTATAAAACTTGTCCCAGAAGAGTGTGAGTCACGAGTCTTGCAGGGGCCGTGCCTTCATGCTCCCGGGCTGCAGAAGAAAAAGCTACAAGTCCTGTTGGAGGCCCAAAAATGATGCTTCTCTGCAGCATAGAGCTCCTTGATAATTAATTTAAGAACAGTGCTTTAGGCAAAGTCAGTTTGGAGCAAGGGAGGGAGGGAAAACTGCACCAAAGGATAAAAATTAAATTGCTTGTTCAGCTGGGCGAGGAGCTCAGGGAGGGATCTCATTGCCACCCGCTGCTGCCTGGAGGGGGTAACACAGGTGATGGAGCTGAGCTCCTCGCTGGGTGGTAAAATGAAGGGAAACAGCTCCAGGTTGTGGCTTGGGAGGTTCAGGCTGGACAAGTGGGGAAAAAACTTGGCTGGGAGGGTAGAGCAGCATTGACGGGGCACCAGCGCGGCTCAGGATTCCATAGACACATTTGTTCTGATTTAGCAGCATTTCTGGGATCGCACATCCTAACATTCCAGTAAATCACATCTGTCTGCTGGTGGTAGACTATACCTCACTGGCCTTGTACATCTCACTGTCATGCAGCTGCAAAATACATTTAGGATTTCATCTTCATGTGGATTTTTCTGAAGCAAGGGAAAATCAGATAATCCCAAGAGCACAGACCCTGTATTTATATTTGATAAGTGCTCTTTGCTAAATTTACATTTATTGTCTGCTCCTGGAGGACACTTACCACTTGCTGATCAGCACTGCTGAGTATTGCTACAGGACAAAGGTGATAAAACAAAAGTCTTGATTTTTTTTTTGCTGTAATAAAATATCTTACTGTATAATAGAGACCTAGAATAATGAGGCAAAAAGTAGGTAAACCTTTTCCTGCTGGGGGAGGAGAGCAACTTTGTTCCACAGCCCTTCTTAACATTAAAATATCCCTGGATGTTTTGATATGAATGCATAAAGATGTTTTAAAATGAAACAAAATCAGTTTACTGTCTTGCAGCAGTTCCATCTCTTTTCTGCAGTTCTAGGGCCATAAATCCATAAGCTTAAAAAGTTTTAAAATGTATTAGCTTCGTCAACATCATATGGGCAACACAACTTTGGGTCCTGCAATGTGAAGGATCAAGACTTAAATGAGTAATGGCTGCATTTTAAAATGGAGAAAATCCCTACCAGTTCTTTCCAAGAAATGTGTCAGTTCTTGCCTTTTTTTTGATCTGTGTATCAGCGGTCTGCATGTGTCTGTACACCAGGGGTCTATAAATGTGCATATACCAGGGATGCACTTTGGAATAACAGTGCTAAGAAAAGCAGGTTAGTTTTAGTAGCAACTTAGAGTCATTGAGTGTAATCCGAGAATTTGCTTTTAAGGCTATTGCAAGATATCATTTTACTGTATTTTATTAAGAATTAACATGGCTTGTTTTGCTATAACTTAACTTACAGAAAGGAACGGATTGTGGCCACTGTAAGAATATTTAATGTTGCTGATCTAGTCGAGCATAATCATTTAATTTAGACTTTTTTTTTTTTTAATTTGTGCATGTTCACCAGTACCTTTAGTCCTGTTGAAAGGTTATTTAGGCACTAAGGATTTCATAACTTCATTAAGAATTGAAGATTTAAAATGCAGTTGCAGTTTGTGAAGATGGGAACCAGAGGCTCCGAGATCTCAATACCGTATACAATTTTTTTCTTTTCCACCTGGCAATTGATAGCTTAATTAACACACTTATGAACGCATTGAGGTGTAGCAGTAAAAGATTCATAATTGAGTCCTGTGTCACAGTATTAAGTCAGGTTGAGGCATTTGGGCTGAGTTAGTTCATGCCTTGTTTTCAGGTCGTACAGGAGTTCTGTAACTCCGCTGTTCTGCACTCCTAAATTTATTCTCTGTTTAATTACTTCAGTATTGACTACCTGTACGGTGTGAGGCAGTGGTGCTCTTGCTAACAAGCACTTCTTCACCACTGAAGAGCAGCATAGGTCATAGACGTAGACTCTGAGAGCACAGTTTCTTGTTTTTGCGATATAACTGGTGTTTGCTTGCTTTGGGCTTCACCCAAGGCTGAGGCAGAGGAAAGGAAAGACATTTTCTTGACTTCTGTAGGTTTTACAGCTTTTCCCGTTAGTGGTGGTTCCTTGTTTCTCAGTCGCAAAGCAGATAGGATCTGATGATGCGTGGTGTATCCCTTTGGGTAAAGCAAATAAATGGTAAATATTCTCTCTGCTCCGTCTATATTCAAAGGCAGCAGCAGCGATGATGAAGAGGCAGCGCCCTGGTCTCCCAAATATCCTGGGGGATGTCATCACCCTGGCTCTGCGTTGGCGGGGATGAAAGGCCTGTAGTGCTTTTGCACGTGGGCGGCGGCGGCTTATCATGGCAATATCAGCGTTTGAATCCAAACCTGAGCTGACTGTACAAATTCGTTCATTTCAAGTATGAGGAGAGACAATAATGGGATTTCCCTTCTCGGTGTGGGTGACCCAGATACCGGCAGAGTATTGTGTATTTCAGATGCTAACACAAGTCAGCATGAAAAATAGAAAGCGACAATGATCTTGAGAGGTTTGGGGTGTGGAGAAAGGCAATTTTGAAAAAAGACTGATTTTTTGACTGAAAACATCTCTGTGAAAAACGTGGACCGTCTGTGCCTTCCTGTACTTAAAACAGGCTTCATGAAGTCTTGAGATCCTGAATCCAGGCCTCTTGGTCCTCTTGCTTCAGTATTTTGTAGTTGTCCCATGTGTACCTGGAGTTCATGGCTTGCGTGTTTGCCCTCAGCACACAATGTGCTTGGCCTGTCATCGCTGTTATGCTACACAGGAGCTTCAATTTGTTGCCACTCTTTGATTTTTGCAAAGCTTCAGAATCAATAACTAAGCAAATTTTTTGTCCTTAGGCAGCAAAACTGATTCTTCATGGTTCCTCCACTCTGCTCAAAATGTTAGAAAAACAAACCAAACCCCTTTTTTGGAGATTTTGGCCAGAAGAGCTTAGCACTGTCTCTGTAAAGATGCTCTGTTAAGATGCTTGAACGCCTGCTGCCATCAGTGGGAGCAGGACAGCACTGAAGACTTGTTAAAATCCCTTCTTATGTTTCCCAGTGTAGGGAACAGCTGAGCGTCCTCACTTCCGTCAGTTACTGGAGGAAAAAATGCCATTTCTTTTTGAAGAAACACCACGTCGGGGTTATTCTTCAGTTGTCTGTGCTGGGATGCGTGTGAAGCCTCCATCACTTTGCTGTCGTCGATGCTTTGGGTAGTCTCCCCCATCCACACCATCAGCAAGGTCAGGGTGCCCAGTTTGAGGATGATGTGGTGTGGTGGGCTTGTCCTTGAGTAAAGAGAGAGGTGGCTGTGAGGATTTGGGTGGCCAAATATACACAGGTATAAAGAGGACCAAATCTTTCTTGCTGGGACCTTTCGTGTCCTGCCCTGTGCACATTGCAATAAATCCAACCATGTTAATGTGGCACAATTTCACATTTCCTGATTTTTTTCCCCCATTTTCTTCCCTTGAAAACACAGGGTGTAAGGGGATTAGGGTTCTAGTTGTCCTGTAGTATCTGACATGCACTGAGATGAGCATTCTCGCAGCTTGGTGATGCAGAGGGTGTTCAGCCAGCAAAGACAGAGTGGCATCCTCAGATTGGCATCAGTGCTGCATTGTTGGCAAAATGGAAGGAGCCTCTTCTGTGCCACGTGGGTTGAGCTGCCTTAAAAGTAGAGAAAATGTCCTTTCCATCACTTCACCAAAATGCCCTCGCATGCCCTGTGCCGAGATACACATTAATTTGAGATGCATATTAATTGTGCCATTAACCTGTGGCAGGTCATTTACCTGGTATCCTGCAATGTGTGGGTGTTGCAGGGCAGAGAATTTCTGTGGGGGACAGACACAGGGTCACTGGCTTTTCTCTTTTTCTATTATGCTCCTGTTTCAGGGGTCTAATCTATATGTTTTGTCTTACTAGTTTTACTTTTTCTCACTTCTGTCTCTCAAACTTTGACCCCAATACTGGCGAGTTCTTTTAAACCTTTATAAGCTTCTATATTTCAGCCTCTGTACTATACAGGGGAAAAAAAATCAGAAAATGTGTTACTGGTCATAGCCCTTTTAATAGCTCTCACGTGGAAATCAAAGCTCTGTTTACTGTGCATGTTGGCAGAAGGAAGAGCAGATATTTCTCTTCCCCGTCCTATTTGTTGTCTTAAAGTTATTTCCAGCAATGATATTCAGGCCTCATTTAAGGTGTCTTTTCCTACATTTGTGTGCTTTTCTTGCTTAGATGGAGGACGCTGAGTGTTTGCAGAGCTGTGCACAGTGGTGCTGAGTGGCCAGAGACCCCAAAAAGGGGACATGAGCAGGAGTCCTTGTCTGGGCTTGAGCAGTTGGAGATGTCCAGTTAGATAACCCACAGCCCTCTTCTCACATGTGGAGCTGCACAGGGGAAAGTCTGACCGGGAAAAGGGGGTTTTAGAAATAAAGAGCTGCTCAAAGGCTTTGCCTGCTACTCAAGGGCAGATGGTTGAAGTGGTAGTTGCCTTCTTCCTCGCCCTCCCAAATTTTTGCCTCTCCTTGATAGCTCCTTCTTTTTACTTATTCCTCCTGCGGCACCTCTGTAGATAGGACAGTCTGAAGTTCTTGCTTGAAGAAGGCTGGCTCCCATCCCACCAGGATGCTGTGGTCCCACGGTGCTTTTCTTGCTGGGACAGGATGGCTGCTGACATCTCGTGGGCCTTCCTTGTAAGCACATGATGAAAATTCATGCTTTAATAACTCACGTCTCACAATTCCACGCTTTGCAGTCACATGCTGGGCCTGGCGTGTGCTCAGCTGGGAGGAGAGAAGCTGGCGGGGGTGTCGCCAAAAAGGGCAAGAGCCAGCACCTTGGAGCATAGGAAATTCTGGGTGAAAGGAAGATTTTTTTTGCCAGCAAGCATGCTTAAGGAGCAGGACAGCAGCCTGGAGGATCTCAGCCTTTAGAGAGGGCAAAATTTGATGGACAGTGCTCTGAGCGGACTTGTGACATTAGCCCAGCTCTGAGCAGGAGGTGGGACTGGGTGACCTGCAAAGCTCCCTTCCAGCCTCAGTTCTCCTGTGATTACCTTCATCTACAGGTAATTACAGTCAGATTTGCTGTTGTCCTGCAACGCAGACGCACTTGTGATTTATTTTGGTCACTGAATAGGATTACATTTGATGCTACACCGTGCCAGGAGAAACTACTGCAACATATTTAAGTAGAGCCTTTCTTTCAAAGGAATAATGCTTCAGTCCTGAGGGCTATTTGATTTTCTACATTTTAAAGTAACAATACTGCTTCAGTTCATCTCTGTACCCCTGCGTGCAGCTGTAATACACGTATGCCACCTAGTGTCCATAGACATGTCGTACTGCGGCATTTACTTGATAGGAGAAGAGCCACGTTGCGACTTCTGTGTAAACCTGCAGAAAATCTATCACTGTAGAAATAAAAACAGCCACAGTATGCATTAATGAAGGAAGCACACAGCTCAGAAGTTTTTAATAACTTGTATCGCTGGGTTACTGTGTTCTCATGTGCACTGCATTCTACAGAGAAACTTTCCATTTTATTTCTGATTGTGTGATTTCAGTAAATTACAGGTTCTTATGTAAGTCCTTTAGAAGAACATTTGTGCTGCCTTTGAAGTTGGGTTTGACAGTAGAGAAAATGCCTGAATTAAAGGAATAGGAAGGAGTTTTTCACATGAGTAGTTTGTTTTATTGAAAATGCAGTTTTACTGTAAGGATTTTCAGCTGGAAGAGGATACATTTTGGGGATTATAATTTGTTGGTTTCAGGTTTATCTGGGAAAATATTTAAATGTTTTGGTTTCAAAGAACAAAGCAGCCTTGGATGTCAAGTTGCAGAGCAGAGCCATTGCCACCACTTGTCTTCTGGCACTTGCTGTGCAGGACCTGTCCGTCCCTCCCCTCCGATGGACCCTGGACAGCAGTGCTATTGCTCCACTAATACCAGCTTCTCCTTTCCTTGCACCCTTCTCAGGTCTTCTCCGTATCCACATATGTTCAGTGACATTAATACTTCTTCATCTCTGTCAAAAGTACATTAACTGGTGCATGGATTTTTCTGCTGCATTTTCACAGTGACAGCCCAGAGTCATCATAAAATGAAGGAATCACCTCTTCCCATGGTGCTTTTAACTGATGCATTCTCAGTTCTTCTTTATAGTTCCAAGTTTCTGGCTTTTTCTGAACAGCAAAATTCCTGATTGGCTTTTTAGCTCTTTTGTTTTCACGCCATTGAAGCGCTTCATCCAGCCTGACATGAGAAAGGAGTTACTTTACCTGGGCCTGCAGCGGTAATGGACATTAATATAGATTACAGACTTCTGTGAGTAAAAGTAGTTTTCCCCAATACAATTACTAAAAGAATGTTTTAAAATGCTGTTTTCATCAGCATTGTGATTTTGAGTAATATTAGCACTGGAGGAATATTGCAAGGTCAAGCTTTAGTTTTGTTAATGAGAACTTACACAGGTGAGCAGACCTTTGCAGTACACTAAGTACAAATTGAAAGTAAATTTAGAGTTCCCGTCTACATCTGCTGAGGCAGTCTGGCCTGCTTTAGAGCTTGAGAAACACATTAACCTGTAAGCCTAAACAAAAAAAGGGGCAAACTCAGTGTCAGTGTTTCAGAAAATGAATCTGGTCTCCTCTGGGAATACCAGAGTGGGAATACTCCCCAGGTAGCGCTGTGCAACCTGAAATGAGCCAGGAATTAGATCCTGAGCAAGGACACTCGTAATCAGGTTCTTTTTTTAATGTGGAAGTTAGTCCTTGAAGACAAATCTACAGGAAGCTGTTCCAGTAACTCCTCTGGCTGCCCTGACAAATGAGCCACGCACCCAGGTTGCTGCTGGAGCTGGAGGGCTCTGGCTCCATCAGAGCTGCTGTGGCTTTTGTTTCATTCCCATTTGTTTAGCTGAGCTTTTTGCCTCCAGAATTTCCCTGCACTGACCCATACAATCTCTGAGGCCAGAAGCAGGATTTTGGGCAAACAGAGGCAGTTCTAGGGGCAACTGCTGCAGTGGTAGAATCCCTCTGATTCCTGTACCATGGCAGTGATCCCACCAAGCAAGATGTGGAAAATAAGGAGCAAAGTGTAAGTAGTAAATGTTTTCCCCAGCAAACATGTAGAGAGGCTGAATGTGTTTTACTAAGCTTCAGTCACATAGTCCAGAGGGCTCTTGCTTGGCCCAGCTGAGGAAACTGATGGAGTCAAACACCCAGGAGATTTAACGCCATAAACTGGCCAAACCCCTGGTAGTGCTGCTGAAGTCCCTGGGATAGAAGGCTGTGTTGATGTTAGAAAATCTTGGCTCATTTTGCCTGTGGCCGGCAGCGGGAACACTAGGTGGCAGCAAGAAATCTCTGGAAATTCATCTCCCTGCATGTCAAAAGTGGAGCCAGACAGCAGAAGTAATGCGAAATCTGCGTGGGCATCCTGATGGCATTTGTTCAAGATAGATGTTTTACCCCACTGCGTAACGGGTCTGTGGAAGGGATTGCCGTGTAAAATTGCTCACGCAGCATTTACACTCTACATCGGCACTAGGGCTGCGCTCGCTACTTCCATTTCTATTTAACCGTGCAGTGACAATAATCATTCAATAACTACACGTTCTGCACATCTCCACAATGTATTTGTTCCTAGGTCTGGTAATGAACTTGTTTTGGTCCATTGTGGTCCAGAACAGAAACCGTACTGGTTATAATCCCATTAAATTATATTCTAACCAAACAGCCAAGTTTATTCAATCCCAGCAGAGTTTAGCTCAAAATGAGCAGTAGGATCAAGGGGAAAACACTGTTGCCAAGCAGCTTGCTTACCTGTGGAGCCAAAGCTCCAGATGTAAATGTGGTTTTTTTCTCTCTCTTGCTCTGACATGATTAAATCTGGGCTTTGGTGACTCTCTAGGAATTTGAAAATGCTTTGCTGCTCTTTCTTTTTTGTCTTCCCCTTCATGCAGGATCCAATTACCCTAGACAAGTCCTGTGTATTATGGGGAAACAACGCTGACTTGCCTGCAGAGACTTTTAAATGCCTTTTCTGTTGTCTGTGGGGTGAACTGTGTGGGCTAGAAAAAAAAGGCTTTTGAGATACAGGTCTTTGGAGAGAGAAGCATGAACAGAAGTCTTTATGATGATGATTCCTGCTTTTTAATTGCCAAGCACAGATTGAACAGGCTTTAGTTAACTATCAGGATCACACAGTTAAAAGACTAGCAAGAGATTATGAATTTTACCAAATTTTACAGTTTTGTAGTCTGAACGCAGCAGTAATTGCTATCCGTGTCCTAGTTTGCATTTAATAATTCCCACAGAGCACAGCGCAAGTGAAGATGCTTGCTGTTAAAGACTTACGCTTCCATATGAAGTAGCACTTTGCGGGAGAATTGCGACATAGAGGCATAAAAAACTGGTTTAAACACCCAGGCTTTTGTGAAGCACCACTCTGGGACCAGAAGATCGGCTCTGAATCCCATCCCATACCCCAGGCCAGAGGGAGCAGCCCCAATGCTTTCCTACCAGCACCAGCTTCACGGCCCTTCTCCTTCCCGACTTTCCATGCTGTCCAGGGAGGCTGAGGTAGGGGAGGGAACAGCACTTTGTCAGGCAGATTAATTTATTAAGCGTGTCAGGACCAATCTGCCGCTGGGGACAGAGTGCACTTGGCGGCAGCGCAGCCCAGCAGATCAAATCAAATCGAGATTACCTTAGAAATGTTTCAACAGTTTCTTGTAAATGGGATATTGTGGGGTTGTGCCGGGCATCACGTCTGCGAGTTACTCCGCTGCTGAGCGTCCTCTGAACTCAGCTGCCTCAGTTTGTTCCCATCGAGAACGTGTTTGATTTTGCACTCCTCATTTACAAGAACAAATAATTAAAAGGTCAGCCTGGGAAGCTCCTCATGTCTTTCCTCTCACCCACCTTGTAAATTTGACCTAACCATTAGGTTTCTGCGCAGGGGCACTCTTTGTTCTATATCCACATTTCCAGGTGAAAATCCCCCAGTGTGGGTTAATACCACTTACTTAGGACGTTCCTATCTCTGCACTTTCATTTAGTAGCTGTCCTTGAAAAGCAAAACCTCATACACCTCCTTGGAAGAAAGAATACTGTGATTTACAATGCATATGCAATTATCTTTTGTTTTTATTTTGCTAATACAAATTCCTAAATTCTCTGAAATCAAAGACTGAGGTTTCAGAAGATAAAGGAGCCTGTAGTGCACAGAGACATAAATCAGATTTTAAAATAAAACAACCTTAAATGCGTGTGGCCAGGAACACACCATTTAAGTGAAGTACTTTGAAATTTCCTCAGTGTTTTTAATGCCGTGGGACTGAGGCATTTTTCAGTGCAGCACAAGCTGTAGGGTGGTTTCTCTCCTTCCCCTCCAACCTGGCCAGAGCACCACAAACATCGGTCCCGCTCTTCCTCGGTGTTTTAATCCCAAACACGCAGGGCTGTGGTTGCAGCGACCGTCTCCACCCTGTGTGCAACTTCACTGGGCTCGTGGCAGATGAGCCCCATCGATCTGCGAAACGCCGGCTGCGCGGCGCTCGGGGTCGAGGCGCTCATCAGCATCTTCCTCCGCTTCCACCGCCTTCGCCTGGTGATTTATGGAGTGGGAAGGTAATTCACAACCCTGCGCCGTGACTTGCAGAGCACCGGGAGCTTCTCGAGCTGGCCTCCGAAGCTCTGAAACAGAAATGTTGACTTTGTCTTCAAGCATCTGCAGTATATAAAGCCTCCTGCGCTGTGGTAAGTCGCAGGAAGAAGTAATACAGTTTAAATTGTTTCTTCTAAATTATCAGACTGTCAAAATCCTCATTTTAATTAAAAGCAGGGAGGTCACTGTGACTGTAGCAGGGTGACCCAGGAGCCTCTGCCCTCCTGAGCAAGTGCCCCACTGCCACAGCTGTCAGATGAAGGCAATTACTTCCCTAGCGTAAAATTTTATCACTCTGGAATTTACTTAAATATATCAGAAAGCTCAATCAAACCACAGCCAGAAATCTTTCACTGAGAAGGAAGTGCCGGGATCATTAATTGGGTTAATGCTCCATCAACCTTTCATTCGTTAATGGCATGTTTAGGGCACGAGGGGAACCTCATCTGGGGAAATGTAATCTGAGCTACACAGACGGTGCGACTTCATGAATCACAGGCTGTCCCTCTCTTCGGGCTCTTTTAATTGGCGCTGTTGGTCGAAGGGAAACTGCATTCTCCATGACTTCTGTAATGGTGAGCGAGGCTGAAATGATGGGGCGCTGTCTTTTACATCACCCACCCTACCGTGAGGCTCCTCTCCCCATGAAAATCCCACACCAACACCTTTCTGCCCCCTAGAATAAAATCTGCGATGGTGTCACGGGTGTTGGTTGTAGAAAGACTTGTTTTTTTAATGCATATCAGCCCTGGGAAGACTCACACGATGCTGTGCCCCACCAGTTCCAGCACTAATCACGTATAGATGTACGATACTGTCTTTGTGCATTAGAAGTGAGTTTTTGTTTCCCTCACACCTCCCCCACACATAAACCTGGAAAAATAACAGTCTAGGCTGCAAATATTAGATGTAAGGACAACTGGCTGGTAAAACATTAAGGTTGATGACAATTGTCTTGTGACTTCACAGAGTATCTCCAGGCTCCTTGCGTTATTTTTGAGGATTTTCATCTTGTGGGACATTTTGCTTTTTCTGTCTGTCTTGGGATAGAAGAAGTCCTATGAAATAGAAATTCTGTGGGTTTGAGATTTCTCCATTTCTGTCCCTGTGAAGTGCTTGTGTAGCTGATCAGTAGTAAGTACGCCAACTTTCTCACTCAAACCAAAACTTCCAAGTCACATTTCACTCTCATTTGTTGTGTCTGAGAGAACTGTGTGTACATATTACTAATGAAATTGCACATACCTGGTGTGCTTTAAGTAGATCCAGAATAATTCTTTTTTACATTTAATATTCTCTAATAATGTTTCAAATTACATATAACAACCATGTTTGTGTATTTAAAATAAAAAAGTTACTAGAATGTAGATATTTCAGTGGAATTTTAAAACTAAATGTTAGAGTTACTATATTTTAATATGTCAAAAGAATTACTGGTGAATATGATTATAATGAAATGTTGCTCTTGTTGTTATGGCAACTAACTTTTAAAACTGCTTTCAAGGGTGACAAATTACACAGTGCCATTTTAGCCTTTTATTATCATTTTCCATCATTTTACTTTTGAAGAATTTTAAATGGGTGGCACCAGTGGTGTTGTTAAGCGTATTACACTTCTCTCGAACCTTTAGCTGTTACCTTTATTTTGATCCATCTAGTAATACATATTTTTCAGGCTGAGTAAATTTCATTTGTAGCTCATTGGTGTAGAGCATCATCTTCACCACCATCCACGTCTTTCAATAATTAACATGTAGCGCTGACATTTTCCCAGCACAAAAAGTTGGTGATGTCGATGTGTGCTCAGGAGTAGATGGGCGCGTTTCGTGGGTCTCTGAGTAGCTGGCGTGCAGCAACAAGAACCCAACAGCGGCTCCTCTGACCTGTTCAGTCCATCACCTATGGACAAGCCCCACCAAAACAAGCTGCGGAGCTTGGCCTGGGGTGGCCATGGCGTTTTGTCAGGTAGCGCTTGCAGAAGCCAGCGGGAAATGTTTTTGTAGAGGTGGATGCATGGGAAGGAGTCTCTGGGACCCTTCCCTCCTCCAAAGAAGAAATTGTGAGGGTGATTTATTTTTTCACTCTGCTGAATTTAGCAGAGAAACAAGAATGCAGTCCTGGAGTGAAGCAGCCATGACACTTCCCCAAGCTCAGCATCTCTGGTCCAATATTAAGAAAACCAGAATGGGGAGGACTTCATGCAGGACAGGTAAATCAGCCTTCTTGAGCAAGGTATTTCTGAACTAACACTACCCCAGTGACCCCCCTCCTCTCGGAAAGTGCACTGTACCTACGGCAAGGGGTTGGTACAGGTATCAGTTGCCTCTTCTATCGTAACACAAAGAAGCCGTGCGCTCTGCCACTTTTAGCATGTGCCGGGAGGCGAATAACATGTCAATTGATAGTGAGTGGACAGAGTAAAACCTGCTCCTTCTTATCCAGTGGTGTTGAGTCTGCTCTTATAATGAGAACGTCCCGGACATGGCACATCCTGCAGCACCTCTGGGCTCATGTTTGGGGACTTCTGCCCTCCCAGCTGGCAAAACCGTCCAGGTAGACTTGGCTGAGTTTTCTTTTGGGAATTTACTTTTATATTTAATTTCTCTGGTGCATTGGAAAGGATCCTATCTAAGAACAGCCCCAAACAAGAATTTCTCAGTCTGCTAGAAAGGGATTAGAGAAATTCGTGAGACAGGATCACGACTCGTGTACTTAGATGCTTCACAGCAAGAGACAGGTGACACAGTCTTGGGCTCCTGGTTTTGCTGGGTGACTCCATGGTGTAAAGTGTGTGTATGGTCTGGGGAGCAGAGACCCGCTGAGGCATCCAGCACTGGTGAAACTTGCAGAACTTCTTTCCTCAGAAGGAATCTGTGGCATGCCAGAAATTAATCTTATTTTAAAATTATAGGGATAATGAGCATAGATAGCATTGGGAAGGAATTAGTAGCAGAAATTATATAAACTCTGAGGCTTCCAGGTGTAAACCAAGCTCTAAATTACAGGCTTCAGGAAGAAATGTTCTGACATGCTTTCTGGTCTGTTGTATATTCCTTGTGACTAACGCTGAGTAATAGCTGTTTCGTAGATGGGCTGTAGATCAAATCTGGAGGAGATCCCATAGGACACTACTGGAGGGTGCGGAATGAAAAACGACGTTTCTTCCCATCCAGAACCATTTCTCGTCACGTATCTGATGAATTTCTGTGGCAAAAAGCATGTTTTCAGGGCAATGCTGTAATGCACAAGTGCCCTAAGCTTCCCACTTAGTGTAATGTTTTGTATAACCGGGGAAGTTCGTTGGTTTGGCTGCTGCGGATCACTGGTGCTGGCCCGTCTGTTTGTCTGTCTGTAGCTGCTGGTTGCCTGCCGAGGTCAGGAGACAGCTGCCCAGATGCAACACTTGTTTTTTGCTTGTACAATTCGTAGCATCCCTGGTTCTGACTCAGGTTGAAGTTGGGTTTTGGCGTGACCAAGGTTTCAGGGTTCAAAGCAGCAAATATGTCCAATTAGCTCCCTCGTGGTCCAACCGTACAGACACGGTGTAGATGTGGGTTTGTGAGAAGACCCTGCACAGTGGTGGGAGCAGATGACAGAGAGCTAAGGGGTGTGACCAGCACAGATTTAATTCTTAATTCTGTCTCCAAACCCATTTTGTCCAAAAAATAGCCAGGACTCATGCCCTTTCTTTTAAACATGGTCTTTTACCTGACAGTTTGCAGCTATAAAACTCTCTTACTTCCAGAGAAAGCTGGAGTTTTCCTTCTGATGTGATGACAGGGATCAGTTTTTCTCTCCTAGGTAGTGCTGCTCACATTTGCTTATGCTGAGGAGTAAGATGTGGTTTCATGAGCACAGCTTCAAATTCTTTGAATATCTTGCAACAGAAGAAGATAAATTACTGACGCTTCCATCAGTTACACTGAGATTATTTTGCCCAGCTTTGTTTTACGCACCTTTTCTTAAGAAAAAAATGATTTTCAGATATGCGTAGGCTGTGCTTTTAGTTTATGTACAATGCAAATGAGGGGATAATCTAACTAAAAGCGAAGCCAGGGTTTAGATTGACTGTTTATAAGGGTGACATTCCTTAAAAGACCTTTTTTTTCACCCTGCACAACAGAGAGATTTTAAATCCTCATCGACTTCTGAAAACACAGCTCTGAGGACAAAGGATGATATATTCTTAACGAGTGTGTAAAGTATAGTAGTTTTAAAGACAATAAATGCAAGGTCGTATTAGGGCAAAACAGTTAATTATCCACTTCATTATTGTCAAGGTTAATACAGTATTTGAGCGCAGAAGCTGTTTTTCATCTCCTTTTGGAAACAAGGCAAGACAGCATTTCTTACAGACAGATCCATTATAGCTTATCACCAGAGGACAGACCGCTACAGAAACACCATGAAGGATGTCGACTGTCACCGGGCTCCGGAGCAAACGCCAAACCTGTCCAGAGAGCGATGGAAATGAAATGAGAGCTACAGCTTCAGAGTACCGCGCTTTAATTCACAGAGATTGCGCCCCATTGATTTTAATGTATGACGGTAATGGTAGCATAAAATTCACCCTCACTCTTTCATCTGTTGTAGCATTGATCCCTCTGAAATTGCACAATGTGCTGAAAAACGTCCTTTAATAAGCATGGGGTATCGACTGGAGCAAATCCCGTCTTGCCATGGTGAACCCAGTGAAAGCTGCGTCTGCAGTAGGGCTTGATCTCTGGTTTTCATGCACGTTGGGGTGCTGTACAAGTTTCTATTCTGTGATCTCAATAGAAAAAAAGGCTTCGTAAATCGTAGCCCGTCATTTTCACAGGTAATGCTTTGCTTTTAGCTATCTACTTTACCTATGGAAATATAAAAGATTTTTAGATATTTGAAGACCAGTAAGTGGTTAAAATTCTTATTTAAAAATCTAGAGATATTCAGATAAGGAAAAATAGAATTCCTTCTTTATATGGAAACACGAGTTGCTTTTTTCAGTTTATAAAGCCTTTAAAATTGCAAAAACTAGTCTAGTTCCTATGAAACTAATGACCAGGATAACTGTGTTTATATCACGATCAAGGCAGACTGCTTTTCTATTACATTTTCTTTCAAGTTTCTTGTTTTATTTTTCAAGGTAGAGCTAGGATTTCTCATCTTCTGTGGTTTCTGCTGTTGTATTTCAGTCCCAGGAGGTTTTCCCTCTGCTCAGCGATGCAGCACGCAGCCTGGCGACACAGTAACCAGCGTCCACGTTCCCAAACCAAGACTCCCCTGTCAGCAATTTCCACCAAACTCATACCTTTGAACTTCGATACATCAGGCTGTTGGATTTGGGAATTTGGGCCGTGGTTGTGGCAGTTTTCAGTCTCTGGGTTCTTTCGGCAAATATTGCATTTCACAGGGCAGCTGCGGGTGCAGTTGAGCCCCTGGCACACACCTTCTCTGCAGTCAATGACTTCAGGACAGGTTAACGTGGCCCAACATACGTTTCGTTCTTTAAAAGCATCTTCTTTGATTTTGTTTTTTAATTTTTGATGCTGTGTGGACATCCTTACAGAGCAAGCACTTTTCTTACTCTTATAGAACAATACGTCCTTTGGGATTTTAATGTGGTTTTTAAGTCTAGTAAATTGTGCTGAATTGACTCTACCCCTCAGGGAGGCACCCACTGCATTTCAGATTTGTGTTTAAACATCGTAAGTTCTATTCAAGTAGCAAAATAGTCAATAATGGGCTGTATTTCAGAGGGTCTCAGTGAAACACTTCCTAAATTATATGCTCTATGGACACTACTGTTCTTCTTATAGGAATAATGCTAGATGTTGCCTTGAAAAAATTCAAGCTCATACAGGCTGATTTAGCCAGAGGGGCATTTCACAAAGATGTATGGCCTTTCACATAAGGGATGTGCTGAATTTAAAAACAAATCAAAGCAAATGGAAATGTTGTTGTTAATAATTAATTGTAATAATTGTTAAGAATATGAATAATTGTTAATAATAGTGATAAAGCACTGACCATTGTGCAGCAAATGTGCCTGTGGGATAGCTAAGTTTTATCCTCCCTTTGTGCTGGCCCTGTTAATTAATTTGTAGAGGGGATGCTGAAGCCAATAGAAATCGAAGCCCTCACCCTTGCAAGCCAGTGTTTGCCAGTGGCCATCCTCAAAGTGCTGGGAGAAAACAAAAGGTTTTTAGATTTTAATCTCCTTAAATTCATCAATTGAGATGGCACTGATGTCCCAGAGCTGACCGAGACTGCTTTGTTGGATTGGAGCTTTGGTGGCAAATGCTTTTTTTGGAAAATCAGTTTCTTACAGGACCATTTTACTATTAGTACTTTTTTGAAATCCCCATTATCAAAAAGGTGTCTCCCAAGCATTCACCTGGCTGCAGAAAATCCCTAAACCGCAGGGTTTTGTCATCAATGAATTTGCTAACACGTAAACCCTCAACTTCATCTTTCTAAAGCTTATTTCTGAAGGTATCGAGAAATCCTGCTCCCAGGGGCTCCCTCTGGCTCCGAGGTCCTTTTGCGCAGGGACCACGCAGGTTGCTCCAGGAAACCTCTCTGTTGTGAAGGCAAGTCCCTTGGAGAGTAATAAATTGGCATTTTTCTCCTTGGCATGTATTTGCACAGGGGGAGCAGGGTGGCAGTCAGGCATTGCAATCTCGTTTTCAATTATAAGCATTTCATTGTCGAATGTTGCTGGTTTATTATGTGATAATTAAATATGAATGATCACGCAGTCATCCTGCCAAAGAGGCCGTAGCCGAATGAAACTAATTCTTCTCGTCTTGCTGAATGGCTTTGGAGGCGAAAGGAGTGATCTATTTGCTGTCCCTTATTTTTGCTGTCCTATTGTTTAGGTATCACTAGCTGCAAAATAGCAAACTAGGCAAGTAATTGCAGACATAAATCAGAGCAGGGATCAGTGTGAGGTCAGGACTGCTTTGCTTGTAGCCCAGCTTTTCTCAGCTACCTTTTGCTGAAGAACAGAGCTTTTAATTTTGTGAAAAAGTGATTAGTGATGAAATGCATATTTTGACAAACTTTGAGCCCCAGCGTGCTTTTGCGCAAGGGCTGAGCAGCCTCATCGTACCTGGAGCAGAAGTCTCCTCTGTTGGTGTTGCAATGAATGAAAGGGCTGGTGGCCAGGCTGGAGGTCACAGTCACCACCCAGTATGTCATGTCTGGTGCCCATTGTGACACAGTCGGTGTCCAGGAGGCTACAGTCAGCACACAACACGGGCAGGCTGCGGCTGGCAGAGGGACACCTTGAGGTGACCACAGTGACTCTGCTTAAAAACTCGGCAAGTTAAATAAGATACAGCCGTAGATATTTAGCTGAAGTTAATCAGCAAAGCAAATGCATTTTCAGTAGAGCCGTGCTGATTTATGGCCCTGGCCCTTAATCTGTACATCTTATTCTTGCGGGGTGTTTATAAACGTGAAGCGGCGCTCGATGGGAGTCAACTGCTGAAAAATGGGTGCAGCCGTGTGTTACAGTCTTCAGATGGTACTGACTGTAAAAATAGTCTGTCTTGAAGGAGAGCTGTGCCCAGGCACTGCTCACCTCGCATCCTACCAGGAGCACCGGTGTTTTGAGCAGAAATGAGCAGGGATGGGTGCTGGGTTGTGGGCAGTCTGTGGGAGCAGGGTCATGCCTGTGCTGCTGCTGCACACTCATTATCCAGGGCTGGGGGGACTTTGCAGTTTTAGGACACAAGTGGGGCCACCACCGCTGCCACCCATGGCAACTGTGATGTGGCCGTCACAAAGCCATGGTTGTGCACAGTGGTTTGCTGGGTGCGGTATAAGAAGATGTAATTAAGTAGTATTTTTCTCTCTTCCCCAAATGCTAAGTTAACTAAGAGGCAATCCCCAGTGGTAATTCTGCTACCCAGGAACATACTGTTTTGTTAAAAAAAATCCAACAAAACCAAAACAAGTAACAAGCCCAGTGCCTGCTAAACTATATGCTACTTTCCATTCCAACAGTTTGTTAAAATAACTTGTAGAAGTGACTGCTGAATGATTTTCATTTAGCTTATCCATACCCTGTAAATCAGATCCAACCCACCAGTTTGGCTTTATGTAGACAACTGAAAAATAACACATAAAAAATAAGTAGTGGTTTTAAACATCTCTGCTGTTGGCTGCTGAACACCCACCTCTTAAACTGGGTGTTTTTAGGTGTATCGTGGGGTTACATGCCAAATCTCAGTTTATGATGGACACCAAAGTTAACCTCTTCTTGTTTATTCATTTCTGCATGTCCTCTTGTAAGTATTTGTTGAGACTTTTTTTCCTAGCAATGGATTATTCTGAGCTATGTGTCTGAAGAACGTAACACATTGCTACAGGTATTTCTGGGCAAATCATAAACTTTTTTTCTTTTTGGTGGTTTTCATGGTCAGATATTAAATGAAAATCAGTGTTTAATCAAAGCAATTTTTTTTCCCCAGACTATTGTTAGAGGAAATAAGCCTCGAAAGGATACTTCAATCAATGGCCTGCTGGAAGAGTTCGACAATATCTCAGTGACGCGATCCAATTCCCTGCGGAAGGAAAGTCCTCCCACCCACCACCAAGGAAACGCAAACCATGTGCCGAGGCACCAGGAGGAAAATGGTTACATCACGTATTCCCAGTACTCCAGTGAGTCAGACACTACGACAGACTATGTCGTGGAAAAGTATCGAGACAAGACTCTCTATGGGGAAGAGTTAGACAGATACTACAAAGGGAGCTATGCCGCCAAGCAGAACGGGCACATGATGAAGGTGACTTCCCGGGACATCTATTATTCAGAAGTGACGCCCCTGCAGTCAGACCTCTCCAGGTTTCTCCCAGATTACCCTGCGCATCTGGAGACAAAGCCTAAACCGCTGGAATATGGTGGCCTAAAGCTGGAGTATCAACGGATCCCCAGTGGATCTTCCCTGGACTATAGAGATCCCTTTCCTTACACCCCGTCCCGAGCGTCGGTGCAGGGCGAGTGCCCCAAGGAGAGGCTGGAGTACAGCGACGGCGACTGGGGACATGGCCTAGGCAAGGATGACTATGACAAGAGGCCGAAGTCGTCCTACGTGGACCCGGCGAGCCCGCAGCCGGCCATGAGGCAGCGGTCCAGGTCAGGCTCTGGTCTGCAGGAGCCGGCCATGCCCTACGGAGCGAGTGCTTTTAAAGCACACCAGCAGGGACATTCCTACAGCTCCTACACCTACCCCCGCTTGTCTGAAACCGCAGCAGGCATCCCCAAGGTAACGTGACATCCCCGGTGATGGTGCTGCCAGGGCAGGGATCGACCTCGCCAAAATTGGGGCGCAAAAAATTAAGCACATGTAAGAAAGTAAGGGCAAGGAGCCACGCTTGGGTACATCCCCAGTAACATTTTTGGGAGCTGCATGGTTGCCGCTCCGCGGGTGTGAAAACCCATCCATTTTACTCAGGTATCTGAAAATGGACATCAGGGACCAATGGGTTTGAGATATTTATTAAAAGGCAGGTTTGGAGATGCCCAGCTTCCAGGGATTTTGGGATTCCCAATAACTAAGTTCTTTGACAGTTTTTGTGGTGTTAGGGCTTCGTACGCCTGTGCAGATCTCAGCAGGAGGTGGGAAGCTGGTCTGGTTTGTATATCAGATACTTTTGTATTTGAATTGTTACTATGCAAAGCTGAAACCTCTGTGTTTTAGTATTTATATTGTATTTATGATATATTTATTTTACAAGGTTTATTAACCCTTTGCTACTGATGGGAGTAAGGGTTCACGCCTCTCTGCTTTGCTTTTACGCAGTGAAATTAAATCAGAGCAGCTTATCTCACCCAAGATATTTTAGATATAGTTTAAAAAACAAAAGGGCTAAGGTGCAAAAAAGCCTTTCAGCCATGATATATACAAGCAGCTCCTCTACACAGATGTGTGGCCTGCTTTGCCTTTTCTAAGTCCCATAAGGGATATTACCCATACAAGCTATCTTGCCATACTTGTGATAGTTGGTTGTAACTATTTGTTCGGTTAAGAGAACAAAGCTTTTCTTACACGCGTAGTCATATAGCTACGATGATGACCTGCTTAAACATCCTGTATTCTGCAAGAGATGTTTTTTCTTCAGTGTAGATTGCATTGAACATTACTGAGTTCCCTTAGCAACGGGCACCGAGATGATAGCTCATTTTTCCAGGGCTGAAACCGTCTTGGGTTGCTGTGACTTACTCAGTGTGCTGAGGTAGGTAGCTTGTTAGGTGCTGAGATCCACTCTGCTGTTTAACGATGATCTGAACGATGCACTTTCTTACTGTGTGCTTAGAATTTGGTCCTGTCCAGCTGCAGACCCAGGAGAAGTCCCAGGTCTCTGTAAATCCGGAACAGCACTGTAGTTGTGTCTTACTTGCTCCAGTAAAGGGAGAGGGGTGCAATTTTATTCCACATTGCTTTAGAGCACAGAGCTGGGCTTTGGAGTTTGAGGATAGCCTGTCAGGGGGAGTAGAAAAGTGACCAGGCTTCTTTGTGTGCCTCTCCTGAGCTCGGGCTGTGGTGCAAGGGATGTGTGTGGGTGGTTAACCAGAATATGGATTCTGGAAGTCGTGAGGAAAGCCCGAGATGGGCTGTCTGCCATTTGCTTCATTTAAAGGATCGTTTTGTCAGAGTTTAGAAAGGAGAAGGACAAATCCAGTAATTCATAGACTCTCTTGCATCTGCTGCTGCCGGTTTTACAGCACTCCGTAGGGCAGAAGACAGAGGTATATTTTACAGGACTCAAAGTCCTCCAGACACTTTGAAAACCTATTAAAATGCAGTAACAACTTTTGCACAGAGGCATCTTTTTTTTTTTCTTTTATAAGATTCATTGTGAGCTGTTCCTCTCCTCAGAGCATCAAAAACACTCCTACAGCTTTGGTGTATTGAAACTTGATGATTCACTGCTAAATGCAGCAGTTTCAATTCCCAAACCAGTCCACAGCCCCTGGAAGTGAATAGCAGTTTCTTGTCTTGGATGATTGCTGAAGAGTCTTCTTTTCAAGGACGCATTAGTAAGATAATGGTTCAGCAAATGGGTTTACTAAATGAGAATCAGGTCTTGAATCAGATATTTTACAAATGAGATTGGCTTTGAAGTATAATTAAAAACAGGGGGAAAAGTAAGCAGTGAAACAAGTCTGTAGGCACAAATGTGTGGCTTCCAAATGCATTTAGTAAAGGTGTTCGTTTTGGCTTGTGAATGTGAAGAGCGGACTTGCTTCAGTATTATTTGCAGGTGATAGATGTCAGATAAATGAAATGTCTGCCTTGTTTCATCATCAGTGATTTCAGAGGTGTGAGTGACATCAGAAGACTCGTGCAGAGCTTGGCTTGGCCACTGCCGTACAGTGGAGATGTAGGAATCTAGCGGTTCAGATTTGGTGGGTAACACCTTTGTGTTACCCACCTGCTCTCCTGTTCCTGCAGAATCACTCCCCCTAAGACTCTGTGGGGTTGCAGCGTCTGTTACCCTTGTAACACAAAGATTACATCCCACTTTGTTCCATGGAGTCCTCTCAATACTGTCTCACACATCATCAAGCCCATACCACCAATTCTACTTATTATACAAAGGTTTTGTCTCACTTTTGTACATTTTGTACGGCATGTTTTCCTTTTGCCCTGCTCTTCATCGCAGGCAGCCCTCTCAGCTTTTTGCACCCAGTCCTGTTATTTCAAAGCTCTTTTCCTGGTCATTTTTTGGTAGTGGCGCTCCAAGTCTCAGAGATTTCCACCAGCGAAGCACCAAAATAACCTTTCCTCTTGTGATCCCCGTGTGATTTACAGATCACCCCCCCATACTTTTTCCTGCAATAATCAAACCGAGATCTGTTTCACATGTACTGAAAGACAAGCCCGTCTCGCGGGGTTCTCGCTGTTCCCTGCAGAGGGTCTGGGCTCCGGGGCTGCCATCGTGCCGCAGTCCCTCTGCAGAGCACCCAGCACGAGCAGGCAGGGCTTTCCACCGCGTGCGATACAAAATGGGCATCGCAGCCATCGGAGTGGAAACTGAAATGAGTTTAAACGCGGTGCTACAACCTTTTAACAACAAAAAGACGTGGATGCGGGTGATGCTGCGAGCCAGCAGCAGCCGCGGTTTTGCCTCGCGCCGCCATGCGTGATGGATGTCGTGTCAGAGCTTCGGCTGCTCCTGTGACCCGATCCTGAATGAGAGCAGGGCTGGTTTCTTCTTTCCTTTGTGGTCTGTAAAGAATTTCCTTTCGGTAGGTAATTACATTCAGTAACAGAAATGGAATTATTAGTGGGATAAAGCATGTTCAGTGTGAAGCAGTGCGTCAGGACACAGCCTTGGAAGAGAGGTTCAGCTGATTTACTCATTTTAGCTCCTGGGTTTTTTTAAGTTTTCATGGGATTCAGGATGTGAATGGGTTTACGTTGTACTGCAACGCACACCAAATCTCTGAATTTTTGTTTTAAAATTTCACCATGGAATTTACTTTTGCCAACACGTTAAACTTAGGAAGTGCTTAGAAAGATCAGACATGGCTGAAGCCTCAAATAATTGATTTGTGTGGATTTATCCAGCGAAATTTCTAGACAAGTCTTTCCCCGTCTCAATAGTTTAAAGAAAGCCAGCTTTTTTACATCCAAAGCAATAATTTATGTGTCCCTACGTCCACAGATATATAGGACAGAGCTAGACTGAGCTCCTCTCCCTCCGCCAAACCATCTGAGCACTTTTCTTTGTTAATTAGTTGCACAGATGTAATGTCCTTCATGAAATTCATGATGTCTCTGACCCTCTTCTGTTTTATGGCTCCCCTTGCCTGGCGGAGCAAGCCAAATTACGGCTGTAACCATGCGGATGTTTTGCTGAAACAAAAGCAGCATCCTAGGAGGTGTCCGTACGACACGTCCGTGCTCGCTGGATGCTCCATATGTCAGAAACAGACTCCAGCTTCGTGTTTCCGAGGGAAATCTCTCCCCTAGAGAGAAATTCCCTCTTCCCTGCTAAAGCTGGGGAGGAACAGAGCGATGGGCGCATCCTGCTCACACGTGAGGTGCGAAAGAGCTGATATAATAATGCACTCGGAGGCTTTTCTCCCTGCACTGAGGTGGCTCCAGCTCGAAACTCCTCCTCGCTGTGCAGCAGCTGCCGGTGATAAATTGATGCTGCGGCAGATTTTTTTTCTTTTTTCTTTTATTTTTTTTTTGCAGTCTTAGCATAAAATGGTCAAATGATGTTCCACCGCAGAATTCAATTTCACAGTTCAGTTGGGTCCTTGATTACACTGCCAAATTCAGATTAATGTGCATTTAACTAACATGGATCAGGGACTCCTGGCCGGCAGCCAGCAGTAATAGTAGCAACCCTGAGCTGTGTAGAGTTTGCTGCTCTGTCCACCCCTGTGCACCGCCACCGAAATTGATTGATTAAATGAATTCATTGCCATAATTATTTGTAATTGTGCTACATCATGAGCCTGTGTCAAACCAACCCCCTGCCTCAAGATGCTCTGTACGTCGTCAGGAGTCACGTATGTTGTATCATAAATGTGGAAATACTCTTTTCCAGGGGAAAAAAAAAGTGGGTTTGTTTTGGGTGGGATTTTTTTGTCTTTTTCATATATATATATATATGTGTGTGTATGTGTATATATATATAAAATTATTATTATTATATTGTTATTATTATTAGTAATAGTAGTAGAAGTAGTTTGTTTATTTATTTATTTATTTATACTTTAGATAGAAGCAAATTATTATGTTTGCAAATGTGAAGTATTAATTTGCTTTCAGCATAAGAGGCTTAGAAAAGCTTGGAAAAGAAAAGAAAGGAACCTGCAAATGGACAAGGCCTCCCATCAGGATAATTTCCTCTGCGATTGTCTCTGATTTCAGATGAAAACTAGGGGGTTTGTGATGCTGCAGTTATGTACTGTGTCACTTTGGAAAATGATTTAGCAAACGGTAAATTGAATTAGGCTCCTTATCATACACTTGTATGCAGTCACTCAGCGGGTCACAGGATTTCAGGGTGCCACCACCTCCGCAACAAGAGGTTGGGTCGTAAGAAAGGACTAAGGGCTGAGAGTCAAAACCCAGGTATTGGAAAGGAAAGACACAAATTGGGATTTCTCAAAGGGCTGCAGGTTGTGAAAGGGATGAATTCTTGGAGGAAATGGCCCAAAGAGCCTGCAGGGCACTGCAGATGCAGAACAAATTCGCTTTCTGGAGCATACACTTACTTTAAAGAAAGATTATTGTGTCTACAAACAGGTACCTGGACAGAAAAAAGGATCTGAGACGCATGGTCTTTCCTGGCCTCATTTTAGTGCATTGGGCACAGCAGCCCAATGGTCTAAAAATCTCCTGTCAAATACAGGACAGCAGTGTCACAGGCACATGGAGGCACACGCTGGGGTCACCGAAATGCCCCAAGCGGTGATGGCTGGATGGACAGCAGGACAGCTGTCTGTCCGTCCACATTCACACATCTGCTCTTGTGTTGCAGGTGGATTACGATCGAGCGCAGCTGGTCGTCAGCCCCCCGCTCTCTGGATCGGACACCTACCCCAGGGGCCCCGTGAAGCTACCTCAAAGTCAGAGCAAAGTCAGCTACTCGAGCAGCAGCTACCAGTACCCTCTGGTCTATCACAAAGCCTCCCACTATCACCAGCCATCCCTCCAGCCCGGCTCACCCTATATTTCCACCGCCTCCTACCCCAGCTCCCCAAGTATCACGTCAAGTGCTTATCCTCCACCCAGCTGGGGATCCTCGTCGGACCAGCAGCCTTCCAGGGTGTCCCACGAACAGTTCAGAGCTGCCCTGCAGCTTGTGGTCAGCCCCGGAGACCCCCGGGAGTACTTGGACAACTTCATCAAGATCGGGGAGGGCTCCACGGGGATTGTCTGCATCGCCACCGAGAAGCACACAGGAAAGCAAGTGGCTGTGAAGAAGATGGATCTCAGGAAGCAGCAGAGGAGGGAGCTGCTCTTTAATGAGGTGCTTTGTTTTGGGTGGTGTGATAGATTTTGCAGGTGGTAGGTTCAACGGGAGACGGGGGCCAAGTGGCAACCTAATGTCTTTCTAAAAGAGGTGGGACCCCTGCACATCGATGCTGTATAGATAGTGTATAACCAGACCAGTTTCCAATGAGTCGTGTTTCCCCTGGCTTTAAACTCGTAACGTAGTGGAAAGTCACAGTAAACAACTAAGAAATCTATCAGCTGGTCCGTGCAGCGTATCAGGTGCACAGGCACAGCCTGGTTCCATTTTTCTGACTGTTTTCTTGCATAGTTTTTTCTACCGAGATGGAGGATCCAAACTAGCCTGACTGTTCAAGAAGCACATGTACTGCATTTTGGCATGTATTAATACATACTTTTTGTTTCCCTCCTCCTTCCTCTCCTGACCATTTGCGGTCCCTTTGCTTTCTGGATGGTTACCTAGCAAAGAGCTGACAGTCCCTTTTTCCTGGAACCATCTGAGTGGCTGCAGCCAGTTCAGAGCCCACATCTGCTTATGGGAGATTGTTTTTCCCATGTAGATTATTTTAAACTTAAGAACACTGGTTTTCATTTGTCATATTTTTACCCTGTTGTTTGATGCTTTGAGTTCTCCTGTTTTTCTTCTTACTCCCTTGAAGAAGCTGGTGGTGGGTATTCTCTGCTCTCTTTCTGAGATCACTTGTGAATATGCTGAATTTTCCCATCCCGCTGCCAGTCTCCAGGGAGAACTCTTGTTTCCTTTTGTTTCCATCATTTGTTTCCTGTATTTTAACTGTAAGAGGCTCTTCCCTCAGCACATGACAGACTCGTTTATTGAAAAACTTGAAAAACTTAACATTTTTAGATTAAACATTAGCTTTTAGAAACTTCACAGAGTTCTCCTTTGCACAGTCCATGGCCATACTGGCTCTTTTGGCTTTGTTTTGCCTCTGCTGGAAGACTGCACCGAATTGCATTGTGGTGGCTCTAACAGAGCATCTCTTGAATGGAAACATCTTGACGCGGGTCCTGCGTGCTGTGCAGGACCAGGCTGCTGCCCTGACACACTCCAGTCACTCCTGTCATCTGACCATTTATATTCAGCAGTCTACATACAGATAATTGAGGCTTCCCTGGCTGCTGTTTTCCCTCCTGATCACCTTTGTGACATCCCTCAATACCACGGGGTTGCCACATTGGCTGGGCTGCTGTTACTGTGGTCCCAGTTCTGTACAGTCCCTTTTAGATGTGGGATTTGAATCGTCTTACGAATGACACCTGTATTACCAGCACTCTGTTAAAATTCTGTACAAAGTACCATTTGGTGCATGGTGAAGACAACTACGATGGACTGAACAATTCATGGGGTCAAAAAAAAATAAATCTCTGTTATACTGAAAGCAACTGGCAATAAAAAAACCAATGAAATAAATAGTCCCATTCCTGCCATCTGAAAAGAAAAAACAATTACCTACCACTTATAATTTAGCAACTAGAGAGTCTTCCTTCTTCCTAATGCATTTGCAACGACAGTTATTTTTATGTAAATATATTGATTTTGTTTATGCGTTGGCATAAGGATTAGGGAGGATGTGATTCATAGCAGAACCTTTACTAAGCACAAAGAGGAAAGTACGGTGAAGAAGAAGGTCAAAACAAGTGTCAGATATGCTTGTAGCAATTCACGTATCATCTTTTTCCTCCTCACAGGTTGTAATCATGAGAGATTACCATCACGAGAACGTGGTCGACATGTACAACAGTTACCTTGTTGGCGACGAGCTGTGGGTTGTGATGGAGTTCCTGGAGGGTGGCGCGTTGACAGACATCGTGACTCACACCAGGTGGGTGGGTGGTGCTGTGCTGGGCCCAGCAGCATTTACACATCATTGTGTGGTGGGCACGAGGTGGGTGTCCTCAATTTCCTTCCCAGGTGCCTGCGGACCCTGCCCTCTCCACCCCACCTGGTGCTGAGGGAGGCTGGGTCTGGGTATGTACAAAATACATATATACAAACAGAAAAATACATACAGTATAGAAAAAATATATATACATAAGTATATGTGTGTATATATGTATAAATACATGTATGTATGTGTATAGCTATAGATGCATGTGTAGGTATATACATATATATATACACACACACACACTTTACCAGCCTAAATAAGCCACTGCCGCTGAATTCCTGTGAGTACTGGCATTTTTTAAACAGACAGGAAAGAAATCTCTTGAAAGGGCTTACTGGTAGACGGGGATTTGCCAGCGCTATAGGAGGTAATTTAGCAGCAACCTGACTTTTATCCATATTTCCTAAAATAGCAAAAATTTCTTATTTTCTCTGTTTGGTGATCTGTATTGTTGTTTTTTTGCTGTCACAACTATGTTAGTTCTAAGGGCAATTTGTCTCCATACTCATAACCCCTGTAACCACACTGTCAGAAATGTTAACTGCAAACCAAGCCAAAAACATAATGGGAAGAATATTTTGAATTAGAATATTTGTGCTTATGGTCGAGCCTGTTCCCATATTTCAGTTCATGTCGTTCCTTTAAGGAAGGTGAGTCGCCAGCACCATGTATGGAACTGCTCTTCCTCTTCTGAGTGGAGACATTAGATTTTACAGCCCACTTTACATCTGATGCTCACTCATCTTTGCCTGATAAAGAGGATGAAATGAGACAGGAAAGAGGAATTCTTGATTTGCTTTCTTCCTCTGGAATAAAAAAATTACAATTTCCACACCAAGCTGGGAGAGTATTTAGGTGAGCAAGAAGCAAGGAACAGTAAATTAGAAAATTTGTCTTCTCTCATAGTTTAATGATGCTCTTAGGTCCTACCCAAAGCAGAGTTGTAACACAGGTATTCTATTTTTTAGTGTTGCCTTAGCTCATGTGCTGAAATAAATCACAATATTGCAAGTCATTTGTTAACAGCTGCTCCCCCAAACATTAAAAGCTCTGTCTTAGATATTTCTGACAGAAGTTTAGCAGCAAACAGATGTTCCCAGGACACCACTTCTTAAGAGCTGTCATCTATTTTTTTACTCAAAATAGTCTTTCCTTAATCTTCTGGGGTTTTTTTTACTTTGCATAACCTTCCCTCAAAGATTTGGCTGAAATGCTGCAAACGGCACACGGTGTTAAAGCAGAAATCTCTGTGGGTGTTTTTCTGCTCACGCAGCAGAGACAGTGGGGACATGGGCTGGGTCAGGGTCTGCCGCCCGTCCAGGCCATCGGCAGCTTCTCCCAGAGTGGGTTTTGTGTGTGTGCACAGAAATCAGGACTCTTGCTGTTCATTTTTCTACTGAAACCCCCTGAATATTTTTATAGAAGTCATGAAAGAAAAGGAAATGCTCTTGAAGAGCAAGACCCAGGGCCTGATGTTTTGTCTGCACAATTAGGAGTGGTTTTCCTCATATTTATTCCATGCCTGTTTCCATCCCAGCAGTGACTTACCCTCCTTGGCAAGCAGTAAGTTTGCTGTAAATAAGGCATTTCTGTTATTTCCCAGGGGAAAACAGGCTCCCCGTACCGGGCTGCAGCACATCGTACGCTCTGCTTTTTCAGTGCTGCAGGGGGGCTTATCCAGACCTCGTTGCAGACTTGTTCCTTGCTCTGCCCTTTTTTTGACAGAAATAGGACCAAAGTGTCCACAGAGCCATTGCCTAAAACATCTCCCACCATCAACACTCTGGTGTGACCAGGGGCTTGTGCCTTGTCCCTCCTTGTCCCCTTTCCCACCATCCTCATTAACGCTCAGCTCATTTTTCCCCTTTACTGTTTCAGGATGAACGAGGAGCAGATCGCCACCGTCTGCCTGTCCGTCCTGAGAGCCCTGTCCTACCTGCACAACCAGGGCGTCATCCACCGTGACATCAAAAGCGACTCCATCCTTCTCACCAGCGACGGGAGGGTGAGTACCCAGCCTGGCCCGCGCCGTCCCGTGGGGCTGCTGTGAAAATAGCTGCGCACGGTTAAAATCGACAAGGCGGGCGTGTGAAACCAAGGGGTGCGACCCAGGAGTAACTTGAGCTGAATCAGAAAAACATAGGCCTGGCCTGGCCGGTGATTGACATGTGCAAGTTTTGATGCAATTGCTCTGTTTTCCTGAGCTAGTTAAGAGGCTGTCTGTCTATAAGAATAGAAAATATTCTGCATTGCTGCTGAAACACTCCCCTGATGGTGAGAGTAGCTTTTACCATATGTATACTTAGAAGATACTTGATAATGCCTGTTCCATGCTTCGTTTACTTGGATGAGGTGCTGCTGTCAGTTAATTGGTCAGTGTTGTTAATGAGTGAGGAGAGAGGGAGAGAAAATGCTGCCCATGACCTGCTCAATAAGAAAAAAAACACCTTGAGCTTGGGGCACCCAAAGATTTAGGCGAGGGAAGGCAAATCACTAAGACCCTCATTTCTGCTTGAGTTAGGCACTAGTTTGCATCTCACCATTGGGATAAGTTGAGGGAAAACTAAGGCACTCATGGCTGGTGAGCCCCATAAGCGGGGTTTAAGAGTTGTTCCACTGGCATTATACCCCTGTCTAAAGCAAGGCTTAGCAGCTTGGACTGAGCCTAAGAGCACACGGTTTGTGTGGAAATAACCTAAATCATCTTCTTCAGAAGATAAAAGTTTTGGTTTTTCAAGGCTGATCTGATTCCCTAATCAAAGGCTCGCCATTATAATTTGATTCCCCCTTCACCAAGGGAGAGGGATTTTCTTCCTGCAGCGGTCACGGGAGCGGTTCTGCTCCTGTTAATCCTGTCAGGGAAGAAAATTCCTTGTGTGTAGGAGTTTTTCAGTTGCAATTTCAATCCACGTTGCTGAAATAGCATCTGATCTGCTCTCAGGATCTGCATACAGTGCCTCATTACACTCATTACTCCAGTACTTATTATCTGCATTGCAGATTTCTTCATGGCTGTGTTGTGCAATTATCTTTTTTTAGAAAATCATCTTCTTTTATGTACTCGAACGAGCAATAGATATGCAAAACCTCTTGTGCTCCTACAAAAAAAGATTGGGCTCTCCTTCCAAAATATGCATTATTTCTTCCATTCTTCATCCTGTAAACTGAAAAATACATTTAGCTCGGAGAACTTGGCTATTATTTGCTTTGTTTTAGAAATACCTACAATCATTTCATAATTCTGTTAAAAATCACAGCCTTAGTTTTAAAAAAAGTAATGTCTGTACTGAATCTGAAAGAAAATAGATCAGTGCTGATAATAAACTGCTGCTCTACACAATGCAGGGGTTATGAAACTTCCCTCTTGGTTGTCCTGGGGCTGTTTGGGCTCATTTTGTATCCCCAGGCACTGAGTACGTGATGGGACACGTGTCTTAAGGGCCCTGGACATGGGTCACTGTGGCACCATGCGGTGTATCGCTGGGGATGACGGGGTTGCCCTAATGTCTGGGAAAACCCTTAGGATAGCTTCCAGGCCTCTAAATAAATACTTGGAAAAAGCAAAACAGAACAAAACAAACCACTTTAGCCTTAAGGAACAAGCTGTTTCTGGAAGAGGGTGATGCCAACAACGCTCAGACCAGCTTGTTTTGGTTGAAGGTTGGAGAAGTTTTCACCTTGGTCTCGTACAGCAATGGAGAGGGGGAGGAGATAATTTTCCATGATTTTTGTTGTAAGAAAAACCTCTTGCGTAAAAGTATGAGCAGGCACATGATGCAGCAAGAGCTGCTCTCCGGAGTGCTTGTGTATCCCATTATTTCTATTTCAGGTCACTGCCACAGCTACTCAAGGACAGGACTGTCTTTAATTCCTGAGTTCCCAAGCAAAGAGGGTGGGTGCCCCTTTATCTCTTGCAACCATTTTGGAAGAGTCTTCCCTTTCTTCCCCAAATTAACTCCCCTGCTACGTAAAGGAGACAGTGTCTTTAGTGATAGCTCATCGTGTAAGGTCCTGGTCTTGAAAAATCCTTGGCAAGAGGTGTTACTGCTTTCTGGGGGTGTTAGATCATGCTCCCTGCGGTGAAGGAAAAAGGGGGGAATGACGCCTGTTTAATCTGTTTTCTGGCAAACTCACAGATGGTATACCTGATGCAAATAATGTATATTAAATATTAATATACATACATGGACTGCAAACATGGGGTTTATATATAGGCAATAATAGATTCATTGTAAAATACCGTTACTTCAGAATTTTTTGCTTTCCTTCTGTTTTTTTAATATTATAAGCTATTTATCACCTCCGCATCTTTTGCTGCTGAAGAGGCAATGAGCTGTGACAGGCATTCTGAGTAACGAGCACCAGCGCCACTCTCTCCTACTTCTTTTCTTTGCCCTGGCTTTAATTAGCTGTGTGTTCCCCGGGCTGTCTCCAGCCACGCTTCCAAAATTGCGCTGCAGTTCCATCCGAGGCAAACGCTCTGTCCCCGTCCCCCCCAGCAGCTGGAGACGCGTGTCTCAGAGGCACGTTTGTCTCGGAGGAATTTGCCTTGTTATTCAAAAGGAGCTTTTTCTTTGCTTTTCAGATAAAATTGTCAGACTTTGGGTTCTGCGCCCAGGTGTCCAAGGAGGTCCCCAGGAGGAAGTCACTGGTGGGGACGCCGTACTGGATGGCGCCGGAGGTGATCTCCCGCCTGCCCTACGGCACCGAGGTGAGTCCAGCGGCACCGCCACCCACGCCGACCCCGAGCGGCTCCTTCCCCTCTGCACCGAGCCCTGTGCGGAGCGCACAGCTCAAAAGCACTTACACAGATACGCTAAATAGCAGCAATTATGTTTGCCCCAGAGTGCTACATCGTGTCTTGTTTTAAAGTATTTCTCCCAGACGAAGTCATTAAATAACAACTCAGTTTAGCGCACTAAACAATGCCTTTACGTATTTTAGCTTAGGGTGCCATGTTAAAGGAAAGACCCTTTGATGATCTTTAAGCTGGAGCTGCAACTACAGGTGTCTGCACCTGCATATACTAAAGCAGCAGCCAAATCGCACCATGCCAACATGGGCATGATCTTCCTCGTAGGGTCCCAAACACAGGAGCCAGCTGGGTGGGCTGCATTACCGCCCTCTGTGTCCCTGCATCGGTTCATTCCTTACACTCAGTCTCTCATTAGCTGAGAGGTGGAAAAAAAGTATTAAAATATCTCTGAGAAATATTTTAAGCACTGTCCAATGGGCTGAGAAAGGATGGGAGTCATCTGCTTGATCATGCCTGTAGTAACAGCTGCAGCAAGCAAACCTGCAGGAAAGATATAGATATATAGATATACACATACATGCATACATGAACACGTATATGTGTGTATATATGTGTGTATATGTGCACATATATATATGTGCACACATGAGGAAATGAGGTGGGGCTTGAGAAAGGAGTTGCTGCATCTTCACATGGCGCAGCAGGGACCGCAGGGAGGGAGAGCGAGACCCTGCGGGCATCGCCGTCCACCTGGGATGTGCAGCATTGTAGGAGACATTTCAGAGATAGCACCAGCTATTTTTAGCCCATTAATAACACCGAAGGGATTCTAAAGTGGCTGAACTTAGAGCTACATTAGGTATCGCACCAGAAGGGAAAAGGAGGAAAAAAAAAGTATTTAAGCTGAAGGATAGTGTTGGCAAAAGAGCAAAAGCAGTATGAAGTGGCTGTGTCTGTATTAGGGCTGGCAAATGCTGGAATTACAGTCATCAGGGATTCTGGAGCAGCTCTGCAGCAGGCCAGCACAAAAAAAAATAGTTTTGTGGTTTTTTTAAGCTGGAGCTGAATCGTTTTCCAAAGGGATTATATAATGTGTTACCTGTGATCGTTGGAAATGGGCCCAGGTGTAGTAACTGCCTTGCAGTCTCAGGTGGGGTTTGTGTAGTCTTTAATATTCAGGGCAAACAGAGGAACTGATTTCAGCGCAGCTGAATTCTGCTCTACTCTCCCACTCGCCGCACCTTTCTGTAGCACTGCAGCACCAACCTGGGCTGAAGATTGCTGGGGTGCACAGCAGCACAGCTGACTGCAGCGCCGCAGGGTGCGCCAGCCTCGCAAACCAGCAGTGCTGCCGCTGCCCAGCGCCTAAACTCACTGCAGACCTGGGTTTGCAAGTAATTTCTAATTTATTTCTTCTTTTTTCTTATTTCACTGACTGCTCACAAGAAAAAAAAACTGTTGTGGGCTGGTTAAGCGAGAAAGATTTACGGTGGTGGCTCACCAGACTGGCCACAGATACCAGGTACAACAGCATGGGCCAGCTCTGAGGTTTGTACAAACCCACGTGCTGAACCTGTGCCCCACCTTTGCGCTACCAGCTGTGTTTAGGAAGGGTCTTTGTGTTACAGGTGGATATCTGGTCCCTGGGTATCATGGTGATCGAGATGATAGACGGTGAGCCGCCCTACTTCAACGAGCCGCCGCTGCAGGCCATGCGCCGAATCCGGGACAACCTGCCGGCCCGAGTGAAGGACATGCACAAGGTCAGACTTGCCATAGGTGATGAGGACCTTGCATATACTGGTGTTTAATAGAATCATAGCCACACACTTGCATGCACAAAGGATAAATTGCATCTTTAGCTACCACATTGAGCACTGGGCCCTACATTGGTGTTGTGTGGGGAGGACAGGAGGCCAAAGCCACCAGCAAACTGTTGTTTGTGTGGGTTTTTTTGTTTGTTTTTTGTTTTGTTTTGTTTGTTTTTAATAGTTATGTTGTTTGTTTGTTAATAGTTGTGTTGTTTGGTTTTTATTGTGCCCGGCCCTGGCTTTGCATTGGCAGTGAGTGACAGAGGAGGGATCTGTGCAGAGCCTCGTGCTCCCTGTGCTTCCCACCCTCCCTGAGGACCAGAGCAGCTCAGCACATGAGCCCTGCTGGGGGGGGGTTGGTACATCCATGCCCAGGGCCAAAGCCTTTGGCTACCTCACATTTTGGATGTGCTTGCAGAAAAAAGTTAGACCTGAGCCCTCAGTGCATTATTGCTTTTCTCACCCACCACATGCAAATCATGTGCATAGTGTGCTGCTTTGTGCCCCACTGATACCTCAGTATGTTCAATGTTAATGGCCCTTAGAAGATGTGCAGCCCTTCAGCTCAGTACATCTGTTGCCACAGGAAAGCTCAGGGTGTCCTTTGTCTTCCCAAGTACAGTGCACAGACCCAGCACAGGCTGGAAATGGGTGTCTTTGCCCACTCCTAACACCAGTGTGATGTTGCAGGTCTCCTCGGTCCTCCGGGGCTTCTTGGACTCGATGCTGATGCGGGAGCCCTCGCAGAGAGCCACGGCGCAGGAACTGCTGAGACACCCGTTCCTCAAACTGGCTGGGCCTCCTTCTTGCATCGTGCCCCTCATGAGGCAGCACAGGCACCGCTGAAGCCGGCAGCTTTTTGGGAGGAGGTTAGTGCAAAGTCCGCGCAGGAATCCCAGCGGTCGTGTGGGAACCGCGGGCTGGGATGAGCGAAACCTTGTGGAGGAAAACCAGCCCTGCGGCAGTGCCGTGGTGTGTAAAAACCCGGGGAGGTGCTCTCGGGGGCTGCGAGGGACCGGGGAGCGATCCTGCCCACCAGCCGGGTGGCCACACTCCAACACGGACCGTCGCTCCCCTGCGCTGTCATCGTCTCGGCCATCCAGGCGGAAAGCACCAAACGCAAACAAGGTTGGAAAGGTAATTCATAGAGGATAGCACAACCAGAGTGAAACACCAGAATTTTATTGCAGGCTACGGCACTTCTATTTCAGAAGAACACTTTTCTGACAAAAAAAAAAAGCACTTTTTATCTCAGTCATAGCAGCGCAATGTATTTTGCAATGAATTTGTAATTTTCTGTACAGTATGTTTTGATAACTTGCAGTACTTTGTCATGTAACTGTTGTGTTAGTTGAAGTACTAAGTGTAACTAGCAAGAATTTTTTTAACCCTTTTTTAACCCTTTTGAAAACAAAAGAAAAACCAACACCCTTTAGGAAGTTAGAAAGTTTTCCAGATGTTCCTTTGCAGTGAGGAGAGCCACGGTGGCTCAAAGAGTGATGGAGCCGGCACTACTAGTGACACCCTGTCAATCAATCAATCAGCGCTGCTGGTGAATGGTCGTGGGCATCAGGATGTCCCTCATCTCCCCAGCAGTGGGATGTTAACACCCGCCCCACCTTTACTCAAGGGTCTTCTCACACGGTGGCGGTCCCTTCTTTTCTTTGCCACCACAAGCTCAGTTTTGTTAGCACAAAGATCTCCGGTATTCCTGTCTCGCTCTGGCAGTGGAAGGGGATGGCAGGCGTCTGTCTGTCCATCCGCCCACCCCACGGGACCCTCCAGAGCTCAGACGGACCGTTGTGATGCGTTACGAGATGTTTGCCATATAGAAGAAGTCGTGCTGCTGTCTAGACCTTTTTGAATGTTGATGCAACAGTTGACTACTGCGGTACAATTTTGTGTTATTTGTTGGATGACTTTGCATGTTAACTGTAGGCCTAACTAGATTTGCCTTTAAAATTTTTAGAAGTGCTTCATAATGATTTCAATGATAAATGAATTTTATTTATTAATGATTCTTTTGAATTATGTATAATATGAAAGCCATGTTTTTCAAGGTTTTTTTCTTACTGACCTCATTTTACGATCTCATTAAGAAACACAAAGCCAATTTTGTGAAAACACAGTTAGTTTCTTTCTTATGATGGCATTTCATAGTGAATAAGTTAATTGTTATTTATTGTAGTAAATTATAACCAAACATCTACACCTGGCAGGAGCTGTTGCTTAAAGATCTTCCTGCAGGACAAAAGAGTTGCCAGTAGTACAGCAGCTCCTTTAGTATTGCCCTTAAAAAGGTAAAGAATATTTGAAGGGAGAGAAACAATCAAAAGGAGGAGATAAATATGAACTCGAACACCGCTGCTTTCTCTTCTTAACCCTGTTTTTGCACATTTTAAGACAACACTGAAGAAAATGTGTTTGGCTCCCGGTCCCCAGCTGCAGCAGCCCAGCAAGAGCGCAGCAGCCCCGGCCTTCGGAGGCATTTCTATTTTGTAGTCTTGACAACTCAGGAAAACAGGCTGCTCCGGTGAAGGCGATGACATGCAGGCAAAACTGGAATACTAGCCACAAAATTCAACTTTTTTAACCATCTTTGAATTAAAAGGGGCTTGGGGTTGGTGGGGAGTTTTTCTTCAAGATTCAGCACATTTTAGGCTGTAAGTGAAGAATTTTCTGCAACTTTCTTATCATTAGATACTTTAAAGAGTATTCATCAAGTTTACTGGAAGTTTTGTCAATTTCAAAGGTTTTTTTTGTGAACACCAACTGCTGGTGAGACAAATGCACATGCAAGTTAAATAAATTAATAAATGCTTTCATATTCGGTGTGTTTTTTCCCCCGCCTTGTTTCTGTTTTCTAAACCTCACACACACAGATGCACACCCGTAGACACAAAAGCACACACAAACGGATGTGCACAGAAACACACATGTACACACACAGTAAAGCGTACACACACATATAAACACACAAGTGCAGACACATACACAAAAACACACACACACCTGCACACACAGAATCAGACACACATATAGATGTGCACATACACAGAGATGCCCACGCAGACACACAAGTGCAGACACGCAACCACACAGATACACATGCATAGAGACGTGCATGCACACAGCTACACGTACATGACACACAAGTACTCCAATGCACTTAAGCACAGAGACGTGCATATACACACAATTGCACGCATGCACACAGACACACAAACACAGGCACAGTGATGCACACCCCCCCCCATGTACGTGCGCACACACACACACGAACACGGACAGACACGCACACAGACGGACACACAAACGCACACAGACAGACAGGCAGACACACACACCCCCACGGACACACATACAGACAGACACACGGACACGCACATGGACAAACAGACGCACACAGACAGACAAGCACACAGACAGACACACGGACACAGACAGACACACACCCAGACAGACACACACACACACAGACACCCACGGACACACACACACAGACAGACACACAGGGACACACGGACACAGACAGACACACGGACACGTACATGGACAGACAGACACCCACAGACATGCACACACACACGGACACGGACAGACACACAGACACCCACGGACACGCACATGGACAGACAGATGCACACAGACAGACACAGAGACACCCACAGACATGCACACACAGGGACACGCACACGGACAGACAGACACGCACACAGACACACAGACACCCACAGACATGCACACACACACACACACACGGACAGACACACACACAGACAGACACGGACACACACGGACACGCACATGGACAGACAGACACGCACACAGACAGACACACGGACACAGACAGACACACAGGGGCACACGGACAGACAGACGCACACAGACACACATGGACACAGACAGACACACGGACACGCACATGGACAGACAGACACACACATGGACACAGACGGACACACACGGACACACGGACACGCACATGGACAGACAGACGCACACAGACACACACATGGACACAGACGGACACAGACAGACACACGGACACGCACATGGACAGACAGACGCACACAGACACACACATGGACACAGACGGACACAGACAGACACACGGACACGCACATGGACAGACAGACGCACACAGACAGACACCCACAGACATGCACACACACAGGGACACAGACACCCACGGACAGACACACGGACACGGACAGACACGCACACAGACACCCACAGACATGCACACACACGGACAGACATGCACACAGACACCCACGGACACAGACAGACACACACACACAGACACCCACGGACACACACACACAGACACACGGACACGCACATGGACAGACAGACGCACACAGACAGACACGCACACAGACAGACACACGGACACAGACAGACACACAGGGACACACGGACAGACACACGGACACGCACATGGACAGACACACGGACACGGACAGACACGCACCCAGACAGACACACAGACACCCACAGACATGCACACACACGGACAGACACGCACACAGACAGACATACACACACAGACACCCACGGACACACACACACAGACAGACACAGGGACACAGACAGACACACAGGGACACACGGACACGCACACGGACAGACAGACGCACACAGACACACACACACGGACACAGACGGACACAGACAGACACATGGACACGCACATGGACAGACAGACGCACACAGACAGACACCCACAGACATGCACACACACACGGACACAGACATCCACGGACAGACACACGGACACGGACAGACACGCACCCAGACAGACACACAGACACCCACGGACACGCACACACACACAGACAGACACACATGGACACAGACAGACACACGGACACGCACATGGACAGACACACGGACACAGACACACACACACAGACACCCACGGACACACACACAGACAGACACACGGACACGCACATGGACAGACAGATGCACACAGACACGCACACAGACAGACACACAGACACCCACAGACATGCACACACACACACACAGGGACACACGGACACGGACAGACACGCACACAGACAGACACACAGACACCCACAGACATGCACACACACACACACACAGGGACACACGGACACGGACAGACACGCACACAGACAGACACGGACACAGACAGACACGGACAGACACACGGACACGCACATGGACAGACAGACGCACACAGACAGACACACGGACACAGACAGACACACAGGGACACACGGACACGCACACGGACAGACAGACGCACACAGACACACACATGGACACAGACAGACACACACGGACACAGACACACGGACACGCACATGGACAGACAGACGCACACAGACACACACATGGACACAGACAGACACACACGGACACAGACACACGGACACGCACATGGACAGACAGATGCACACATACACACACATGGACACAGACAGACACGCACACAGACAGACACACAAACACCCACAGACATGCACACACACACACGGACAGACGCACACACAGACACCCACACGGACAGACACGCACACAGACAGACACACAAGGACACACTGACAGACAGACGCACACAGACAGACACGCACACAGACAGACACACAGACACCCACAGACATGCACACACACGGACACACACACAGACAGACACCCACAGACACGCACACAGACAGACACACAGGGACACACGGACAGACAGGCGCACACAGACAGACAGACACGCACACAGACAGACAGACAGACACGCACACGGACATGCACACACACACACACACGGACAGACACGCACACAGACACCCACGGACAGACACACGGACACGGACAGACACGCACACAGACAGACACACACACACAGACACCCACGGACACACACACACAGACGGATACACACGGACACGCACATGGACAGGCAGATGCACACAGACAGACACGCACCCAGACACACAGACACCCACAGACATGCACACACACACACACACAGACAGACACACAGGGACACACGGACACACACACGGACAGGCAGACACGCACACAGACAGACACACAGACACCCACAGACATGCACACACATGGACACATACACACACACACACGGACAGACATGCACACAGACAGACACACACACACAGACACCCACACGGACACACACACACACAGACGGACACACACAGACACAGACAGACACACAAGGACACACGGACAGACAGACGCACACAGACAGACACGCACACAGACACCCACAGACATGCACACACACGGACACACACACAGACAGACACCCACAGACAGGCACACAGACAGACACACAGGGACACACGGACACACACACGGACAGACAGGCGCACACAGACAGACAGACACGCACACAGACAGACACACAGACACCCACAGACATGCACACACACACACACGGACAGACACGCACACAGACACCCACGGACAGACACACGGACACGGACAGACACGCACACAGACAGACACACAGACACCCACACACACAGACACGGACAGACACGCACACAGACACCCACGGACAGACACACGGACACGGACAGACACGCACACAGACAGACACACACACACAGACACCCACAGACGGACACACACGGACACAGACAGACACACAGGGACACACGGACACGCACATGGACAGGCAGATGCACACAGACAGACACGCACACAGACAGACACACAGACACCCACAGACACGCACACACACGGACACACACACACGGACAGACACGCACACAGACACCCACGGACAGACGCACACAGACAGACACACACACACACAGACAGACACACACGGACACAGACAGACACACAGGGACACAGACAGACACACAGGGACACACGGACACATACACGGACAGACAGACGCACACACAGACAGACACACAGACACCCACAGACATGCACACACACGGACACGCACACACACACGGACACACACAGACACACAGGGACACACGGACACGCACACGGACAGACACGCACACACGGACAGACACGCACACACGGACAGACACGCACACACGGACAGACACGCACACAGACAGACACACAGACACCCACAGACATGCACACACACGGACACACACACAGACAGACACCCACAGACACGCACACACACGGACACACACACAGACAGACACCCACAGACACGCACACAGACAGACACACAGGGACACACTGACAGACAGACGCACACAGACAGACAGACACGCACACAGACAGACACACAGACACCCACAGACATGCACACACACGGACACACACACAGACACACACCCACAGACACGCACACAGACAGACACACAGGGACACACGGACACACACACGGACAGACAGGCGCACACAGACAGACAGACACGCACACAGACAGACACACAGACACCCACAGACATGCACACACACACACACGGACAGACACTCACACAGACACCCACGGACAGACACACGGACATGGACAGACACGCACACAGACAGACAGACACACACAGACGGACACACACACACACAGACGGACACACACACACACACAGACGGACACACACGGACACAGACGGACACACACGGACACAGACAGACACACAGGGACACACGGACACGCACATGGACAGGCAGATGCACACAGACAGACACGCACACAGACAGACACACAGACAGACAGACACACAGACACCCACAGACGCACACACACGGACAGACACCCACGGACAGACACATGGACACGGACAGACGCACACAGACAGACACACACACACACAGACAGACACACACGGACACAGACAGACACACACGGACACAGACAGACACACACGGACACAGACAGACACACAGGGACACAGGGACACACACATGGACAGACAGACGCACACACAGACAGACACACAGGGACACAGGGACACACACATGGACAGACAGACGCACACACAGACAGACACACAGACACCTGCAGACACACAGACACCCACAGACATGCACACACACGGACACACACACACGGACACACAGGGACACGTACACGGACAGACAGACGCACACAGACAGACACGCACACAGACAGACACGCACACAGACAGACACGCACACAGACAGACACACAGACACCCATAGACATGCACACACACGGACACAGACACACGCACGGACACAGACACCCACAGACACACACACACCCCGACAGACACACACACACGGACGGACACACACACACGGACAGACACACACACACGGACAGACACACACACACGGACGGACGGACACACACACACAGACACCGACAGACACACAGACAGACACACAGGGACACACGGACACAGACACACAGGGACACACGGACACACACACGGACATGCACACGGATGGACGCACACAGACACAGACACACGCACGGACAGACACACGCACGGACAGATACACGCACGGACAGATACACGCACACGGACACGGACAGACACACAGACACGCGCACACTCACACACACTCACACAGACACACACACACACACACAGAGACACACACACACACAGAGACACACACACACACAGAGACACACACACACAGAGACACACACAGACAGACACACACACAGACAGACACACACACAGACAGACACACACACAGACAGACACACACACAGACAGACACACACACACAGACACACACAGACACACACACACACAGACACACACAGACACACACACACAGACACACACACACACAGACACACACACACACAGACACACACACACAGACACACACACACACAGACACACACACACACAGACACACACACACACAGACACACACACACAGACACACACACACACAGACACACACACACACAGACACACACAGACACAGACACACACAGACACACACAGACACACACACACACAGACAGACACACACACAGACACACACACACACAGACACACACACACACGGACACACACACACACGGACACACACACAGACAGACACACACAGACACGCACACACACGGACACGCACACACACGGACACGCACACACACGGACACGCACACACACGGACACGCACACAGACAGACACCCACAGACACGCACACAGACAGACACACAGGGACACACTGACAGACAGACGCACACAGACAGACAGACACGCACACAGACAGACACACAGACACCCACAGACATGCACACACACGGACACACACACACAGACACACACACACAGACACACACACACAGACACACACACACAGACACACACACAGACACGCACACACAGACACGCACACACAGAGACACACGCAGCCTTTTACCTTGGGCTACAAAGTTGCCTGAGCCCTATTCTTCAACTTCTCCACAAATTTGTTCCTTGGGTAACCTCTGTAGGATCTTCCCAGGTCTCTTCTCCTGCAACTCAACAGCTCCCGAGCCCTTATCCTGGTCTCTGCAGAAGCCATTTCCTCCACCACTATCACTAGTAAATATCTTTAATTTCAGGTTTTTTTAGATACCAGATGTTGGGATCATCCGTTCATCCAGAAGGCGTCTTCATCTGCTGAGCTCCACGTACGGCCAGTGACTGCAGTGCATTTATTCCCACCTGTCACTGAGAAACCACAGCTTTTTCTGATAGCACCCATTCTAATGGTATTAACAAATAATTCTAGTAGCAGAGGCCAGGGCATTTACTGGCTATGAAACTCCCCTCCTCAGCACTACATCAATAATTCATAATTGAAGTTCTAATCCTAAGTACTTTGTAAGTCATTAACAGCTGCTTTAGTAAGTGCTTAATTATTACAGGTCCTTACAGAGCTCAGTAAAGTGATGTTTCCTACATTTATCCACCTTCTACTAGTATGTTCATAAACATCTATAAAGCCAAGTGTTCAAGTTTGTAACTAGCTCACCATAAGCCATCGATGACCAAAAGCTAAATACCAAATGAAATCCCCATAACCATGCTGCCATCTTCAAGATGCTGCTGTAGATTGATGGGTAGGAGAGAAGTTGAACAGCTTTTTTAACCTCTCTTATAAATAATTGTCAAAAATAGGCTTGGAAAGCTTAAGTCAATGGAAAATTCAGTAAATAACTGTTTTAGTAAAAGATGGAAATAATTAAAAGTTTCAAAGGTTTTTTTTCTTTCAACATCTTAAATAACTTTAAACAAGATACATCAGTTCGGGACACAATGCAAACTGTCATCGAGCTGAAATTATTACTTCTATTTCCTTTCTTACCCTCCCCCCCGCCCCCCCCAAAAAAAAAAGAGAGGGAAAACAGTTCAGTCCAATAAGAAATTATTTTCTATCTTAATTCGAAAAAAAACCCCAATAAATTAATTACTGTATTCATGCAACTGTGTTGCTGAGAGCTTACAGACACTTTGAGCCTGAAGGTGATGCTGAGTGCTGCCCACGGGAAACCTCCATCATCCGACATGTAAAGCAGCAAAAGTTCTCCCCGTGTATGAGCACAGGGTCACAACAGCTGCACCAGCTTTTGGGGTTGTACGCTCGTCAGATGGCCGATGCCACACTTCAGTGCAGTGGCCATGCGTGAGCAGCGGGATCAGTCAAGGACGATTTCCTATGAGCAGTTAAGATAATGTGGTCCTTGCCCTTACAGGGCCACTGCAGGTTGAATTAAAATTAGTTTGCAAAGTCAAGCATCAATTAGCATTTTTTTTCCATCTCAAATACAAGTAGGTGTTGGAGAGAGTCTCCCTGTTACGCCAAGTGGATATGAAACTAACTCAGGTTTCCAAAACCAATAACCAACCAAACAACAAACCATGAACAACAACAAAAAAAGGGATAGGTGCTGATAAGTGTGAAAAGAGAGAGGGAAAAAAACCCTAATGGGCTCTCCTAGAGAAACAGATGGCACAGGGGCAAACCAGGATTCTTTTCCTTATTATTTCCAGCCCCAAAGTCCTTCTCTTCCACCATTCTTCACAGACAACGTCCCATGTCTTCTATACCTCTAATTATACTCAACTGAACCAGCAGAACTTGCTCCTGCTGACACCAAAGACTTGCAGCTCATCAGGAGGAGCCAGCCGGGAGGGGACCGGTCTCTTCCTGACTGGGATGTCTCCAGCTCGGAGCAATTTCCATCCCCGTGTCCCGCACCACCGCTGCTCACCCACTCAACCACGCCATCCTGCCACTGCCTTGCCCAGATGTGCCATTAAGAAGACAAATGACAATGGAGTGGCTCCTTTGGCATCTGCCGTTCAGCTGTTTGCTTCCCTTTCTATTTTCCTGTATTTGGAATTCAAATACAGGAGCAGATGCTGGGGCTGGCGGGAGCTGGCTGGGAAAGCCGTTCTGGCTGGAGGGCAGATGAGAGCGAGGCAGGACAAAGCTGATAACTATGGCCCCTCTCTATTAAGGATGAACCTTAATCCTTTTATTCACCCTCCTGCTACCTACAGCTTTTTCCGGCTGCCTCTAAATGATTTTGTGTTCTTTTAAATACTAATCAGCTCATGGTAGGCAGTGGCACTTGGTCAGCCTAAAGCCCGCCCACAACACTTTCACTAGAGTTTTAACAGAAAAGGGCAAAGCCACAAGCATCATTAGCACCATAATTTTGCATCTTACATCCAAATGAGAAAACAAAGAGCTGAGCATAACATAGAAATGAGACCAGGAATAAGACAGGACTAAGGGAAGGCTCTTGCTGCATCCACCTTTATCAAAAAAACCTCATAAATTTTGGAGGAGGCTGCAGCATTAAAAAGCAGTTAAGTTTCTCCTCTTGCACTTCTCAGTGTTTAAATTACTATTTTTCTTTGCTTATCACCGGTTTTAAGCTGAAAGAAGACAGACTGTATGAGCCCCTGTTTGGACCAAATCAGTTCAAGAACAAGAATGTATTTTCCATACCCTGAATTAACACAAGCTCTGAACTAACTCTTGCTGTGGTAGCACCAGAGCCAAGGGAAGTCAGAAGTCTCAGGGGGAACCGGACACACCATTGCCCACAAAACATATAAGAAAGAACCAGCCAGGAGATTAAAACAACATTAGAAATACCGAACAAACTACAGAATACTGAGCCACCACCATGTCTTCGCCAAACCATCTGCACCAAAATACTGCTAGAATAAATCCTATATTTAACAACCATTCAGACTATGTATTTTTGTACTGATTCCATTAGATATCATGGAGTGAGTAAAAAGCATTATATCATTTCAAAATAAGGAGGCAAATAATGCATTATATATGTACATGTTTTAATTCATTTTAAAAATGCTCTACATTTAAGGTTAGATTTCAAGGGTTTCCTTATATTGTCTTCTGTTACATTAGATTACACCTGAATAATCTGCATAGTAACTTTAACATTTCTGGTTTCTCTTTTTTGTTTGCTTCATTATGGAAATACCAGTTGCAGGTAGCAATGTAACATCTCAACAACAATCACGATACGTGCAGGATGTCCAGCCAGAAGCATTTCTCAGTTGACTTGCAGTAGCATGGCACTTTATAATTCGTGAATCAATACTTTTTTTTAATTATTATTTTTTTTTAAGTTTAATTCAGATGTGGCTCAAGAAGCAAAAACAAACTTTTCCTTGCTCAGGCTCAAGTGTGGGGTCAGCTCATAGCTGGCTGCAATCTGCTGCACTGGAGGTGCTCCAGGTTATACCAGCTTGAGGTTCTGGCCTTTGTTTTAATTTTCCCCCCCGAAAACAAACCTGTGTTGCCTTCATGCTTTGCATAACATGAGTGCAAACTTCAGGAATGTGGTTTGAGTCCCTTTGTTAGAGAATCTTAATGAAGTCTGTCCAATGGCTCTGTCCCCCAGCCCAGAGCAGCACACTGGAAAGAGTCCCTTACAGGGGAAAGAAAGGGAAGAATGAAAGGAAAAAAGCTAATTTTGCCCCAGTGTTAAACTTTGTCATGGGAAGCATTTCTGTTTCCAGATAATCAGCCCAGCTGTTTAGGAAGGTATTCATATCACCTACTGCCACAGACAGACTCCAAAAATCAGTGTCTCCGGAATCCCAAATCTATGTCTCTGCACTGATGATGTTAAAGCCCAACCTTAACGTGAGTGCCTCCATGAAATACCCACAATTAGGTGTTGTGAATACCGTCTCTTACCCCCCCATTTCCTTTCCTCACCTTTAGAAAAAAGTGCTTTTGCTTTTTCTACCTGATATTTGGGCTGCTTGATCCTGTCCCCTATCCCATGTGTTTGTACTGAGATCTGTCGCGAGGAATCTGCACTTGGTTGGCTGTCAGCTTATGGTGGATATGGTAGGCGCAGAGGGTTATCACGATAACCAATCCCAGTATCAGGCCCAAGATCAGAGGCAGGGTTTCTTCTAACTGCTCCCTCTGGTCCACTGGGCACTTGTGTTCTGCAGGGAAAGAAAGAAAAGGAAGGAAAGAGAGAAATGAATGAGAGACTGCAAATCTGAAGTGCTGCAGTGGTGAATGGACCTCCCCGGATTCATGGCTCTGTGCCAGGGGTCCCTGCACAGCAAAAATAGCCACAGCAGCAAGGAGAGACAGCAACTGTCATTGGAGTCCCAGGGAGAACATCGGCTGCTCTGGAGTAAAAGTGAAATCACAGGCACAATGCAGGGTTTGGAGGGAGAGGTGACATCTACCAAACCAGCTGACACTGGGGAAAAAACCTTTCATGCCTGTAAGCTCTTCTTCAGGCCCCTGCCACACCGGGACAGGAATGGCCTTGTTGGGACCAGGACAGTGGAAGTTCAAGTGTCCTGATGGTGGCTGATGAGCAGAAGCAAACGAGCCTCCCCAGCGTTTTTCTCTTTGGCCTACAAGTCCTCGTCATACTCTAATGAACCACTAGAAAATAATAATAACCACAGCTATGATGGGAAAACACTTCTCTGGACAGCTTGCACAGGCATGGCCACCAAGGTTAGGAAACACGTTACACTGGCAACCCTGGTTCAATTCCCTTACACTTCCAGAGTCTACTGTAGGCCTGAATGACAGGATCATAATTCACTCTTTTCCCTGCGTGACTCTTGCTCATCCACGCCGAGGGACGGGCAGAGCTGATGCTGCCAAGATGGGGCTGCCAGACCAAAATGACGAAAAATGCCAACTCTGGAAAACAAAAATACAAAGAAAATGATGGGGGGTGCAGGAGGGACTGTGCTCTGGTCCCTGGATCATCTTCTTCACATTACAATTGTGCTGAAAACAATGAAAACAGCAATTACTTTTAAAAAAAAGGTAAAAAAAAGGCTGCATGTTACATGAGCACATACAAAAGGCACCATTAATTCCTCCCATCGCTAAAGACTGTCCAGATGGGTTCCCCAGGCAGCTGATCACAAGATGCAGGGATCTGCAAAAACCACAGAAAGCAAAAGCTTTAAAAATCTAACGGCATGTGGTAAAGAGCAGGAAAAACCCAGAGAGCGGCCGGGCCCAGGCAGGGGGGACAGAAGGGCCGTATCTCCAGCAGTGCCGGCACCCCCGGGAGCTCTGTCGTCCTCCCAGCGCCAGGCTCGCAGCGATGCCATCAGGAAACACTTCAAGCTGTAAATGAAGTGAAACAAAAAAGCAAAAGTGAAATGTGGTCTAACAAAAGAAAAAAATGTCCTTTTCTGTTCCAGTTGCTCACTGTTTCACCAGAGGAGTGATTAATCACCAGGACTGTGGTACAGGCGGTTCAGCAATTGCTGCAATGCAGGGGTTTTGTTTGTTTGTATTAGGGAGAAAGGGAAAAAAAAAAATCCCGATTATTATTATAGCTCCTAAAATTGGGTTTCTATATCTCTATGAAATTCTTCCTGGTTTAGGCCTGACCAGACTTGCAGCTCCAAGGTAGAGACACAGCGGCAGGTTGGCATCCCTGGACCTGACTGCGGGAAAAGTCACACGCAGGGCAGAGCTGTGGGGCCAGGGGTGCCAGCAAACTGAAACACGCCTGCTGGAAACCCAGCTGAGGGCATTCACCTGCGCTCAAACACGGCGGGTTTGCCTGGGCACCTTTCCTTAGACAACAACGATGCTGTGTCTGCAGAACGGGGTGAACACGGGGGTCTGCAGCCAGTGAAGAAGGTAAAGCTAAAAGCACGAGTGCTGCGATGGGGAGCACTAACCCAACTCTAACACATCTGCTTGCAATATTTGAATTCCCATCTTTTGCCAAATCAAACTGGCCGTAGAGCACGAAATGTGCCAGAGGACATGGCCAAAACTGCAGTGTCCACATAAAGCCCTGGCTGTATTTAAGTGTCTGAATCAGAACTCAAAAAGGTGTCAATTCCTCCAAGCGGCCAAGGAAGACAGTTCCTTATCCTGACACTTTGTAAAGAGGATTAAAAGGCAAAAAAAAGCCCACAGGAAAAAAAAATCAAAGCAAAGCTCAGAGTCTCCAGCAGCACATCCACAAGCCATGCCGCTCCCCCCAGCTGGGCCCTGCTGCACCTCCCCGGGCAGAAAGCGCTCTGCCCCAGCCCTATTTTAACATTACATTCATGTTAAACCACATCATTTTACAACAAACAAAACTAACATTTTATATAGCATTTCTCATTGCATAGGCAATGAGGTCCACAACATGGTGGGGGGGAGGTAACAGGCATCATTCTTGGTCTGTCAGCAAAGGAAAATGCAAAGGGAGAGCTGGAGGGGAGGAGGGTTTGCATAAAGTCCACGGCAGACACCAATTCAGACGCTCAACCCCATCAAGCACAGTGTGGGCAGGTGGGCTGGTTGATGCACAGCAAATCAAACACTGTCACGGCAGGAACTGCTGTTATTTTAAATCAATGCCTTCTGCAGGAAAACAGCCCTTTCCATCAAATTTTCTTGAGTATTTTGCTTCAAGTCACGGGGATCGCAGCATTTCCCTCAGTTCATGAAAGCAAAAAGCTCTCTGGCAAATTTTAACTACGTGAAAAGTTCAGGTGATGCCGGGAGTTTTGCTGCATCCCAAACCCGGTGGGGTCACCTCTTTCCCAGAGAGGTGCCACCCCCCAGCCCCGGTCCCTGTCCCGCTGAACAAAGGCTGCGGGCAGAGACAACGGAGGCGTTGAGGTGCGTTCCTCATTGTTCTTTTGTGCTGCGCTTCCTCCAGCACCGCACAGGTCCCAGGCCCACGTACCCACACGGTTTCTATGGTGAGTACTCGTCCAGTTTCAGTACTAGGCTACAAAACCACCCAACAGGCCCATTTTCTTGTTTCAGCATCCTTCTGCAGAACAAATAGCAGCAAAGAAGAAAAAAAATCAGCAGTCTCCCACAGTCAAGATCACCAAGCCTGAGAAATGATGTTTAAAGGGATGGAAAAACAGCCCGATTGTGTCTGAGATTTTAGATAGACATTTGTAAGCTATTGGATTAAAAAAGACTGAGTGCTTTTTTAAATGTGGCCACATACCTTGCAAAGAGGAGCTACTTGGTACCAAGTAAAATGGGGCCCTTGCTTGGGATGGCTCAGAGGGAGATGAGGTCTCCCAGGATCCTGGTTCCTAATGTTGTATCAGGATTTTGCATGATTTTGATTAAAATCAAAAGAGTTGACAATTTTTGTGGGGGTCTTTTGCCAATTTAAATGTTCTTCTCACACTCTCTTGATTCAGCTCTCTTTTTACTGCTCTTTTAGGCTGAAAAATGTGCACACATCTTCTGTATTAAGAAAAAATAACTCCCAAGATCTGAGTGGAAAAAACATTCTGCTGCTTCTGTATTTAAAAGGTTAATATGTAGAGAGATGTATGTACATTTATATACATATATGTGTGTGTGTATGTATTTGTAAGGGTTGGAAGCAATGTCTTTAAAAAAAAAAATCTAGCATGATTAAACATGAGTTTAATGAGTTTTTAAACATGAGTTTAAGCATTCGAAAAATAAAAGCAATCTAATCACTCCCTACAAGCTTTTTAATTTATTCCAGACCAGACAGTATCAGGACAAACGACAAAACCTTTCCCCCTATTTCTTTGCGGTAAAAGGGCCCTGACCCTCCTGCATCTCAGCAATTCTTTTGCTCTAGCAGGTCTCTTTCTCTATTCTAAAATATTTTGAAGTGTTCTATAGCTTGTCCATAATTACTAGGAATTTTATCTAATGGGAAATTAATGAACCAAAAAGGAGAAGGCTAATTACTGTAATTTAAGATTGGCAGACCCCACAAAGGATCATGTTTTGCCATGCATGTGCCGAGGACACGCTGGTCTGCAGGGCTGGTGGGGACGTGGCACTTGGAGAAGCTTCACTAACAAACCACCTCTTGGGTATTCCTGACCGTCCTCTTTGCAGTGGAATTCAGCAAAGAGAAGCATCAGTTAATAATGAGAACAACAAAAGAAACCCAGATAGCTTGACAAAAAAAAAAGAAACCATGCTTTTCTTGGAAGGACAAATCCCTCACATATGTTTAAAGGTTGCTAAACCAACTGGGGTCTCCTCATGCCATGGAGAAAAAAACCCCACCTAAACTACAACAACAAATGAGAGAAAAGAAAACCAAGCCAAAAAAACAACACAACAACAAAAAAGCCACAACAAATTAATTTACTGCCTGATACAAAAGAGCATATAATGAAAAAGGCAGGTAGGTCCCTTTTGCAATGAACCCCGAGTTTGTGTGTTTTAACTGCAAGCTCTTGGACTTGACAAGTTTGATATCACAAAGACACAGCAGGTAAAACCCAGTCCAGACTTGTATATTTTAAAGATGCTTTTCTCAGCCTCCAGGGTCCGCCCAGCCAAACCCGGAGTGCAGGAAGCCTGGATCCACGGGAGGAGGGACAGGATCAACATGTGCCAAGAAAAAATCACAGGAAAATACAAAATTCTATCTTTTTCTCTCTGTAACCTGCACAAAATGTGGTAATAATTCAACAGAGAAAAAAATGCTTTCTGCTCATGCATAAAACCTACTCCGTACTACACTGGCCTTGCCGTGAGTAATTCAGCCACACAAGGCTCTGCCAGAGCCAGTGTACATAATAGCATATATTTACTACATCAGTTAGAGGAGTGTGAGTCATGAGCGTAAGTGCTCGGCTCTGTAGTCAGTGCTGGTTTTTTCTTGTGTTCTAAAATATTTCCCACACGCAAAATAATAAAGTCCCATGATTTTAATGCTAGGCTTGAAAATAACACCACCATTTTCTAGCTCGTTATTAAAAGGTTTGGCTATAACAAATTTTATTTGCATCTTGTTACAATAATGGAATTAACTAATTTGTTAAGATAGCACTATAAAAAGGGGACTAGTCTCAAAGCACTAATTCAGGTGAGCATGTTTATAATCCCTCATCCTACCTGATGGAAAGGCAGGGGGAGGTTGGGGAGGAGGAGCACCAGGGGTTCCTTAGGATAAAGGAAGGCAAAATCTGCAAGAATTCTGCCCCGTAGCAGTATTACTGCTGACTTCAGTCCAACCCTTGGACAAGAACACCACATGTTAACTCACATTTTCTTTTATCCACCATCAACATTAAAGAAACCTAAGGGAAGGAAGAGCGTCGGGTGTGTTGGGCACACAAGGCGCCTCATTGAAGTCACCGTTACTCTTTCTTCACCTTTGCAGTGAGCGTTAATCACACTGGAGCTGGCAACGCACATCACAAGCATCTCCTACACCCACACAGCCACAAGCTTTCCTGAGTGTGCCACGGCCCTAAAACGCCCCTGCAGCTGTACCGATGCACCTTCTGTGCTGCAGAGGAGACATCTGAGCCTTGCAGGGCTCCCCAGGGACCAGGCAGTGCAGGGGCTAGCTAGATGAGTCCTTACAGAAGATGATGTACACACAATATCCCGTGTTTTGACCAAATAGCAGCTCAGCTGTATTTGTAAAGGCTTTTGGAGGGACCACAAAGGCAGAGAATGGGTTGGAGGGACTGCAGGGAGCACTAACAACCCACTGGAGGAAGGAGAAGGACCCAAATTCCTTCAGTACATTGTGAAACCCCAAAGGCTTTAGCAGCATCAGCATCTCAGGGATGCAAGACATGCCTTAGCCCCGCGTCTTACCTTCACTGAAGACAAAATCTGCGGTGATGTCGAAGGGCTGGACGCGCACTTCCGACAGCAAGAGCTGCACAGACTTCTGGTGGTCGCTGGAGATGAGGGAGATGGTTTGCTGTGCCTGGCACTCGTAGGACTTCCCAGCTGGGGTGACCAGGGCAGAGAGCCGGTGCGAGCTGGCTGTGTGCTTGCCGGCTGGCCAAGGGGCAGAAACAGCAGAAGTCAGGTCCCATCTCCGGGGGACCGATGTGACTTCGTCAACAAAGCACACAAATCGAACACAAGGTATGCAGACGGTGTGCAATGCAGCAGCTGCATGCTCCACTGCTCTTAAAGCAGCATTTTCTCCCGGGATGGGAACCGTGCTTTTGGCGTGACACTCCCACATAGCCAAGGCAGGTCCCGCACTGGGATTGCCTGCCTGCAAGCAGGAATTGATGGCTGCAGCGCATGGTCCTGCTGGCACAAAGGGGAGAGCTGGCTCTGCCACCACCAGCTACGCTCATGTCACAGGACTCCAAGTCCATCAAGTCAGAGGAATGGTTTCTATTGATATATATGCAGGTTTCAGATTGTGCTCGTATTCCCTGCATTTGGAAAAGAGCAACTCCTGTCGCTGCACTTGGGCTCTGAATTCAAGTGGGAAGGAGCAATGCAATTTGGGGACTTCACTACAAAGCAAAACAGGCCCTAACACCTTTCCTGAACATATGACATGACTGTTTCGCCCAAGCATAAATTACACGAAAATATCATCCCGTTGCATCAAGCTTGTTTTATAAACGATGGCTGAATGCAGCTCAGCAAGGTGGAATGAGGGATGTCTTCCACATCCCGCTCTTCTGCGACCCTTTGTTCCCTTCCAGCAGCACAGAAAGGCAATCAGTGTTTCACACTCCAGAGGGTGATGAGGCATGGCCACCACTGTGTTTTGGGGACACAAACATTAGGAAAACTGATAGGAAAAACAGCTCCATGTCCAGTGTGTCTTACGCCACAAACCCTTAACACACCATTCACTGGAGTTTGAAAATCTTGCGGAAGAACAACTTGCAAATGACTGTATTTCAATTTTCAATACAAGACCGCTCATTTCTGAGCCGTAATAAGACAAAAATAAAATGAAAGCCAAAAATAGGAAACCCGGTGAGAAAAGAGGAGGCTGTTGGGTGTGGAGTACAGATATTGATGTGTAGGAGTATGGATACCGATGTCGATGTCATTGTTATATTGAGAACCGTTGCTTTCCTACCTATTCAACCAACATCAGAACTGAGGCAATAATTAACCTTAAAAAACATCAAGGTGCTGGTCCCTCTGGAAAGGAGAAAAATTTTTGCAGACAGGTAGACCCCTTCGCCACTGCCCACCCCATCAGAACCCTGGATCCCGCCGCGGGTGGGGCCCAGGGCCATGCAGCAAATGGGCAGAGGTTGGGCCCTCTCTCCTACTGCAACTGCGGTGATTAAAACAAAAAATGCCACAAGCAAGCGAACAAACAAAAAAACCACCAAACTCAAACCACCGCCAATAATAAAAAGGGAAAAAATTAATATGCGCTTTAAAATTGGCAGCTAGTGTCGGATGAGTTTGGGGTTTCTTTTTTTCCCCCGTTAAACTGCTTTTCAGAGCGCAGCCCGCGGGGTGTCTGCATTCTTCCCCCCCCCGCCCCGAGCTCGTCAGATCCCGGGAATCTGCTTTAATTCCCGTCCCCTCGGGGCACTTACGGCTGACGGCGTCCTTGAAGTAGGTGCGCTCAGAGGTGTCGTAGGTGAACTGGATCCGGCTGAGCCTCCAGAAAGCCTCCTGGCCCCGGGACGTGTTGTGCCCCTCCTGCCGAGACAGAGCCGGTCAGGATCCCGGCAATGCCGCCGTACACCCCCCCAGCTCCCGGGCGTGCGGGGGGAGCCCCGTACCTTCAGGAAGAAGAGTTTGAGGGTGTACGCTTGCTCCAGCCAGGAGATTTCCAGCTCCGACTCGTTGGTGCCGCACTTGCCCTTCATCTCGGCTCCCCGCGACAGCGGGATATCGGCTTGTTCCGTGATCAGCTGCAAACAAGCAGTGGGGCTCAGGGGGGCGGCCCCGGTGTCCCCCCGGGCGTCCACAGTCCGCCCTCCCGCTTCCCAGCCCCGGCTGAATACCGTCAGAGGGGATAAAGGACTTTGCAAAAGTACGGACGGATTTCCCTCCCCACCAGCACCGGTCCTACCGTAACAACGAGCAGCGGCTCCGCGGTTGCGGCTGCAGCGCTGCAAACGCGAATCCCGGCCGCCTCCTGGCCCCCCATAGCCCCGGCCCCCACAGCCCCGGCCCCCACTCACATCCACGTAATTGCTGGCCCACACGTCGTACGGGACGATGAACTTGGCGGCGAATTCTGCCATGAGACACGTCGTCCGGTTTTCCCGCACCACGAAAATGTCCTTTTCGGGGTTAGGGGAGAGCCCGGATAGATTTTCAACTTCTTGCTCGGCAGCCAGGTGAGCCGCGGCGTCTGCGGGCAGAGAGGCGCTGAGCGGCAGCTGCACCCGCGGCCTTTTGCCCTAAGCCTTTACCTCAACATCCCCCCACCACCCCCGAGCCCGCTGGAGTAAGCTCCCCTGTCACCATGGGGCGTCCCTGTCGCGATACAGCCGGCAGTGGAGATGGAGCAGCCGGTGGTAGTGAAGCAGGACCGGTGCTCTAGCAGCGCCGAGTCTGCCTCAGCGGCTGCCTTTATCGCGACAGGGCTCCTCCGTGTCGCGACTTGCCGCCGCGGTACTCACGCAAGAGGAAGAGCAGCCCCGGGAGGCGCCCTCCAGCCATCCTCCCTGCTTGGCCCCGGCGTGTCCGCGGCTGCTGCTCCTCCGAAAGGGTCCGCTCCGGAGGAGAGAAAGAAAAAAGAAAGGGGGAAAAAAAAATAGAAAAAGAAAAGGAGGTTGGAGGAAAGCTGAAACACCTCAACACCTCCTTTCGCAGGAGCTGCACCGGCTGCAAAAGCTCTGTGCTGCGGAGCGGCGGGGAGGAGGGACGGGGAAGAGTGTGTGGGTGTGCGGGGAGGAGGAGGGGAGATGCCGGCGGAGCTGACGGAGGCGCCCACGCCGAGGGACGGGGCGTACGCGGAGGCAGCGGGGGGAGGAGGGATTTCCCCCCCGCCTCCGGTATTCGAGACCTCGCCAACCCCCGCGGAAGGGATCCCGGCGGAGAACGGGGACCGCGGAGGAAAGAGCTGGGGACCCCTGGGCCGCCCCGACGTGTCGCTGTAGCGGAGCTGAACCGCACCGAGCGCCCCCCGGGGCACAGTGCGCGGCCGGGTTCCCCTTTCCCCCGGGTCCTGCCGCTCACCCTTCCCTTTCGGAGCCGCGCCAGCCGGCTGCTCCCGCAGGACAACCGCTGTCCCGGGGCAGCACCGCTAGAGAGGCGAGCGGACCGCTAAACCGGGACAGCGGAGGGGATGGAGGAGGGGTTATCTAGTCCAGCGCCGGCTGCTCACGGAGCACCAGTAATTTTCGTGAAGGGAAATAGCTGGCTCGTGTTTTAATTTAGAAAGAAACGTGCAGCTATTTTTGTATGGCAAGGTCAGAAGCAAAGCCGGCAGTCTTTTGTATACCAACACACCTGACCGCTTAACATGTCGTGACATACCATAAAACACACCGTAACACAAAACATACCATCACGTAGCAAGGGGAGTAGTCCCGAGAGCAGCGAGAAGATGCATTAAAACAATCCAGGTTGCGCCTACGCGGAACGTTATGGGGCAAAGGGAAGTGGGGGGTCCGGCACACCCTGGGGGTGCGTGTCGGAGGTGCGACACGGGGGAGCTGGGAAGAGTTTGTCCCCGCCCGCCGCTGAAGGCAGAAGGGGCTGCAAGGCGGGCTGCGGAAAAGCACCGCGCACCCCATCCCTGTCGGCCTCTGGGGAGGAGGGGGCAGAGGGGTGTCCCGAGGAGGAGCAGGCGTGTTTCCAGCCCAGAGCGCCCGGCTGAGCTGCCGGTTCTCCCCCGGGGCCCTGCAAACGGCAGACGAGCCCCGGCTGCCCGCACCGCCCGCTGCCTGCTCCCAGAGCCCTGCCGGCCTCGCCGACATCCCCGCACCTCCCGGCTTTCATCTCTTCTGGCGGGCCATGCAGCGTTAAAATATATATATTTTTTTCCCACCCGTCATCGGGAGCTTTTATCGTCCTTTAATACGCTCCCGCCCTCGACCCGACCAAGGAAAACATCTGAATACTCACAATTTACAGAAACACAAGTTCCCGGAACAGCGATGAACAAGACCCTACTACCAAGGATATTTTTTTTGCAAAAAGCCAAAGGGACAGCAGCTATTTGGCATGAGTGGCATTACACGCATTCACTAGTAATTCACATTTCTAGTCCAGGAAAAGGAGTCTGGAGGAAACAGACCAGCGTTTTGCAAAGCAAGGAATTACAAGGTGAGTTTTGACTGTGGGGAGCTGCCCTTTCTCTGCCAGGGCACCTCTGCACAGAGGGGTTTTCTTGCTGGGAACTACCTCTTTAAAATAAAAGCAGATACTGAAGGAACATATTGATTTCTGTAACTATGCTGTTGAAATTCCAATTCTGCTTGCTGTACATATTAAATATTATGTCCTGGTCATTTCCCCTCTCTCCTATTTCATGATAAAGAGTCATTCCTGCCCCCCAAAATAAAGCCAGACCTATGTCAGTTGTAGTACGGGATTAACCTGCAGATAATACTTACAGGGGACTATATAAAGGAAAAAAAAATTCTATGAGAGGCTTTTTGAACTGCAACAGACTCCATTTCTGTGGTGATTTTAATACCTGGCTTCCTCAGGTCTTTCACTGATGACCTCAGTATTTAACTAGCATCTATTTCCTCCTCTAGTACCTTATTTAATTACCAATTTTTTTACCTTTCTAGGTAGCTTCTAAACCTCCAAATAAATACACGATGCTGAGCAGCTGCTCTTGCATCCAGCCCATGTAGGAGGGTACAACAGGGAGCAGCTGGGAAAGAGCAGCTGTCTTAGAGACACGGGCCAGCCTGACCCACAGCCCCCAAGCCCCAGAGCACAGTGCTCTCCCAGCACCCGCCAGCTGCACAGCACAACAAAAAGCCTTCAGCTTTGGTAGCAATCCTCACTCCCAGCCTGCAGAGCCGCATTTATCCCACTCTCCATAGCAAAAAAAGGCCTAAGATTTCCTAACACCAAGAAAACACCAAAACATTGACAGAGAAGAAAGGTCTCACCTGAGGGAGTCAGTGCAGCATTGGCTGACCTGAAATTCTGTGACCAGGGCCAATTTATGGTCAGATTGGATCACCTGGAGCCAGCTTACCCTCAACTGTGGAGACTGCCTATCTCTGAAGGCTGAACCCCACTTGCTACCCCCAGACAACAATAACTCTTACCAGCCTCCTTGCAGAGAGCACACAGCGCGGTGACAACAGGGCTGCAGCACTGGGACCACCGCTGGCGCATCCCTGGCAGCAGGTTTTCTGGCCAAGCGGCTCTGGGGTGCATCTGCTACTGGCAGCCGCTTTCATCGGCAGCCTGTGGGCAGCAGCATGTGGAGTCTGCAAGGAAATCAGCCCCCGAGGGGTATTTTGGGTCTCTGGCAATGCGGTTTGACTGCACTCGCGTGGGGCAGGAGTTAAACTGACCCTTATCTGGAAACAGTCCAGTTAATGACCAACCCCTAAATGACTGGACATGAAAGAATAGCAGGGCTGCCTGTGAGGCCAGGGTCTCATGACCCTCCCCATCACAGCTGCACTGAATTTACCTAAAGAGATTCAGAGAGGGAGAATCTGACACTTCCCTCGATGAAACCTCAGTGAAGTGGAATCCATCACCCAGGTAGAGAATGACATTTTAAACTGCTTTAACTCAGTATCAATGTTCAAATTGATTAGCCTATTTCATCTCAAATGAAAGTCTCACCTCATTACATTAGTGGCCAAACTTCAAACATATTTTGAATCAAATACTACTTAAACAGCATTTCAAAATACTTAGCTGACAAAATTCATAGCTTAATTTCAAATTACTGTCTGCGTTTTATGCTAAATTGTCAATGGATGAAATATGTAACAGTTCTGGGAGCTGAGGCTACCCAGATCCTTGCTTTCACAGAAGCACATTTTGTCTCTGACTTGATAAATGTCTCGCTCCTGGCTGAGCAGTGAGTGCAGACTCAGAATAAGGCTGTGAACAGTATTTTCTAGCCTTCCAAAACCAGCTTATTCCCTGATGCACAGGATACTCACCAGAGAATTAAGACAGGCGGATTTGATTTGCATCAGAGAGGAAAGTGAACTGAACCCAGCTCCTCCATTTTCAGTTAATTCTTTAACAGGCAGGGCAGTGGTTTCCAGCCAGACTGTGAGCCTAAGAAAACTGGTAATGTTCAATGCTTCACCATCGGTATCTGGTCTGTCATTTGCTTCTCCTTACTGGCTACAAAGCACTGCAGTGGGCAACAGTATAAAATTCCAGCTCACAGCACTGTCCCCACCAACTTTGTTTAATAATACATTTTTAATTAAAAAATATATCTATATATATATCTATAAATAAAAATCACTGCCTTTTGTGATCCTGTTCAGCATGTTCTGAGACTGCTGATGCTCCCAGCTCCCTCCCTCCAGACCCCGAGGACAAGCCAAGCTTAGAGAGCAGGAGAGCTGCTCCCAGTGGTGCAGGCACACACAACTTGTCTTTATAACATTACAGATCATAAGGAGCTAAAGGTGCCTCTCTACGTTAAGCGGCATCAGACTGGGAATTCTGAATAGGCATCACAGGTTTAAATCCTGTCTTAAACCCCTGAAGACTTCACTGACCTCTCTCAGTTGCATTCTCAAGGTAGTGCTGCTATACTGTACTTGGCTTGCTGCATCTCAAGGCAGGGCTGCTACACTGTACTCAGGTAGTTCTGCAGTGCTGCGAGGAACAATGCTGCGCAATTCTCCTAGCACTTAAAAGAAATAAGACTCCTTTGAATAAATAAGCTGTGATAGAAATATATTTACACTATGTACATTTTTACAGGAAATAAAACGTACTAAAAATTGTAAGTAATAATAACACCACCCTACAATTCAGTCAAAACTAAAGGTTTCAAATTTTTAAGGTTTTTATTAGAGAAGTTGAAAGTTTCATCTCAGGACTGACAGTAACATAATTATCTCTTTTCATTTATTTTGTTTATAGGAATATGTAGAATTTGTTTGTACAAGCATATACAACAAAGTAATTGGTGCTTAGTACATTGAAATCAGGAATCTGATTTGTTCTAAACTACCAGTTTTCCATGCAGTCGTCTTTGAATTGGCAGCATGGACAAATTCCAAGTGGAATGCTTACATGCATTGTTTTGCAATATAACTACAGCAAGCGCTGGAAACATGCAAATTAACACACTAGCAATTTTTTTTTTATATCTAATGGACATAAAAAGGTTATTCCTGATATGAAATTCTGAAAATCTGCATAAATACTTCTGTGTAAAATTAAATTAGTTATGTACTTTTCTTTTACTACAAGTATCAAGAATGCCCACGTAATTAATATACACACATATATATAGAGAGACCTTGTTATGCTAAAAGTCTTTGTAATTAATCAAACAATATTCTGTGCCATACATTTATTCAGTATTTACCAGCTAGTAGAATGACTGTGGTCATATAGTAGGCATTACAGTCTTAGTAGCATTTGTATCACATGCAAACATACTCTTAGCATTTCTGGTGACTAATTTTATCACGTGGCAACATGTATGTGATTTTCTACAGTGTTGTGATTCTGAAGTGTATAAATACTTTTTACATTTTCACAGTTACAAACTTTTTGCCAAAAGCCATTTAAACAATCTTTAAGTTACAATGAACTGTAGTTTCTGGGATCTGCAGCAACAGGATCAAAATGCAATTTCTATACAAGCTATGTAGGATGTAAACTTTTCTTAAAGTGCCTAATACGTAATTCCTTAGAGCACTGATCAGTTTTGGCACAAATACACTGTATTTCCCTCACACTAACCATTGCAGTAACTTTTACAGGATATTGGCAACTTTCAGACATGATAGAGTTGATATGGCACTTGTGAACGACATCATTGGACTGCAGAAATATTCTGTCAAGTTACTGTTACAGTTGATGAATTTGGCCGATGACTTTGTACATATTGTATTTTCGAATATATACAGTTGACTTTCAACTGCCTACTGTCTGCTGCCTGAAAAATACTTTGAAATATAATTTAAAACTGACCAAACTCAACTCCTTGCTATACTGATTATTATGGTGACTTAGCAGAAGATCCAGTTCAATGGGCTTGATGACATCAGGTGCCGAGCATCTGACGAGTCGTTGCTTGTCGGGATCTGGCAGCGTGGAGTTTCTACACAATATATCACACATGAGAACACAAATGGTAAATAACATGACTACAGTTTCATTGCCATTTGAGATGATGCTAAAAATATCTGTTGTGTTTCAAAGCGTTGATTGTGTAATTCTGATGCAGGCAAGCTGCCTGTTGAGATACAGAAAGGAATATAGGACTAGGTTTAAAAACCGTCTTCGTCTTCCAATTAGTGTTTTTCTGAACAAAGGAAATTCTTATTGTGGAAATCCAACAAAGGAAATTCAGTGCCCAGTGTTAAAAAAGAAATAATGCAAACCTTAAGACTGGTAGTCCGTAGCTACATTTTATATATTAAAAAAAAAAAAAAAAAAAATGGAAAAAAAAAAAGAAAAAAGCCCACTTTTCAACCTCAGCAACGTTACTTTGAATTTTGCTCTCATTTTAAGGATGCGGTGTTCTCCAACTTCAGTTTGCTTGTTGAGGCTTTAGACCACTGTTGCTGGCCTGCGATCCATCTCTGCTTCCAGCTTCACCATCTGCTGCATCTCCTTTGCCTGCAATCCAAAATAACCGCATGAAGCACTGCGTTAGACCATTTGTTCAAAATGAAGCACATGTTTTATATGAGAGTGTCTGAGTGAAACACAGGCAAAACACACTGAAGATATATGTAATAACATTCTGTGTGTGTCCCCCCACCCCGTCATTCTGTATTCAAAAAGAGATTTAATTCATATGTCTACAAAGCCTTGGGATATATTTTTGATCCTATTCCAAGACTCATGGGTTGGTTTTCAGAAGGAAGTGTATAATGAAATGCTGAAGCTCCAATTATGGGGAAGAAAACTAGGCAGATGCTGATTCGACTGTTTCTCCTGACAGGAAACGTCTCTGGGAATGTCTGCTTCCCGGCTTTTGTGCGAGTACTGCGATGTGTCCTGAAATGTTTAGGAGTTAATCTATGACCTGGACTTGTTTCTTTCATAAAGACATCAAACGACAAAATTCCATCAGTGTAACACCCTCCTTGCAGTAGGCAAGATTTTTCAAGTAGTAGCTTTTAAAGTATTATTTTTTAAAGAATAATCTCCAACTGGCCAGCAGATCCTTATGCTTACAGATGTGGCATTTTTCACCTCAGGATTAGACTACTGCTGTATGCTCCATGGGATTACACACACCGAATCCACCTGAAACTGTATCGAAATGCGTTGTGCAGGATACAGCAATGAACGGATGCCAGATCTCGCTATAAACTCCTAGTGCCTCAGGCTTTGCAAGCAGAGTTAAAGCACTGGATATAAATGGTAACTGGCTTGGGAATTCCCTGCTTAGAGAGAGCTTTTTGAATTCCCTTCCTCTCCCTCTCTCTCTTTTTTTCACAGATGTGCACACACGCACACTTACTCCTCCTGTGGCTCAGTTACAGATTAGAAGTTGTGCTTTGGTTTGAAACTCTGCAGTTTAAAGCAACTGGGAGTCACCATTTCATTTTCTCTGAAGTCTCTCCATCTGGGAAGTTATTTAAATCCAAATGACTCTGAATAAATTGACTCAGAGGGCAAGCTAACCCATCTATCTTTACAACCAAGCTCCTGAGGATTAGGACAGGTTTAGGAAAAGGCAAACCAAGCTAATATTTTCTTTGGTGTAAGGGCTTTGTGTCCATCATGCAGGGAAGAATGGTTACTGGACTTGACTTACATGAACTAAGTTCCTCAAAGAGTTGTAAATGTCACTTAGGGAACTTTGCTATGCAAGTTCCTACTTAAGAAGTCACTTATTCTGGATGTGCAAACACATATCTGCATACACAAAAATGGGCAGATGTAGACCTAAAGTAATGAGATGCACAGCTATTCACTTTGCAAGGTAAATGTGGGTCTGTGCAGATGTGATATATATGCCTGCTTGAAAAATGTAGCTCTGTACTTACATAATAATCGTCATCATGGGGAAAAAAGTAATTATGATAATAGCAAAGCAACTGTCATAAATATGATTAAAAATTAATCAACGCTCTCCATTTAAATGAGTTAAAAGCTTAAAAGTAATGAAGAAATAATCTTAACATGAAAATATGGAAACATAATAAATAAATCGATATGTACAACCTCTTCTGAAATGTTGGCTGGATTTTGCTTGCGTGTGAAATGAAATTCCAGATAAAACAAAACCTTGTGGTTGTTTCTTAGTGACTCACACATTTCAGGCTTGTGACTTAACTACTGGCACATAGTGTCCTATAAACATTCTGCATGCCAATGTATGGCATACAGAATTATTTTAGAGATAACCTGACTTCAAAGAACACATTAGCGTAGGACCAGGATGCCCATTTTCGCTAGTCTGAAGCTGGTTCAGACAGTGAATTCTGATGTCAACACACAATCACAGCACTTGACAATGAGCCTTCTAGAAGGCGGCGTTGAAACTACAGCGAATTTGTGAAGTGAGGGGCAGCTAATGGACTCTGCTTTCAAGATGCCTGCCCTCTAGTGAGATCTAGGACAGCTAAGAACTGTATATAGTAAAAGACAAAACCAATTTTTTCTTCCTAGCCTAATGAATACATTTTTTCCTCTTTATATATCTGTAAATAAAAGTTTTTAAAGTGGGTGCTGTCACACTCACTGGTACAAGATGTTATCAATTCAATAAATTATTCAGATCAGGCAGTACTGTACAACTGGATTTTCAACTATTTCCCTTGGTAAGACAGGGGTTAACAGAGATTTCTGTGAGTAACGATTATTTAGGAAGCCACAGCAGCACAGCCACACGGTAGGTATAGTTACCATGTCTTGTAACGTGTTGGATTTTAAAGTGAAATTTAAAGTGCTGGAAGCCTTTTTTTCTTTAGATACTGAAAAGCTATTTCTAGCCATCTATTCTATATTTTGCTATTCTTAGCATGGAAATACTTATTTTATTACCATACTAATTTATGTGGATACTCTTTGTCTGACTATCAGCATTAGCAGTTAATCATATGTATGTTAACGCTAAAATAGTTTTCTTAGATCAATAGACACTTCTTACAGACACAGCGTAGAACTCTGAGCTTATCTTTCAGTAACGACAGCTAATGTACAATACAAGTTAATCTCTAAATATTTCCTCTGCACATCACTGGTCACGTGCATCTGAATTTGAGATGCTAAAGCACAAAATACTGTTAACATTATGTCAGGATCAAATACCTGTGTGCAAACAAGATTAACATTGTGTTCACTATGTCAATGGTACTTCCCAATAGCTGCATTTACAAGAAGGGCTCCAATGATAATGATTTAATTTAGAAGGAAAGCACACTGAAATAATAGTTTGCTTATTATACGTCCATCCTACCTTGTGTTTGAGACACTGCATGACAGGATTTCAAAAGCTGTTTGTACAAAAATAATAATGTCAAAATTGAGTAATACAACAAGAAGCAAATTAAATGAATGAAAACTGAAGCGAGATTGAAAAATTAATGCAAGAAAAACATACATAAACCAAAACAAATTTAAATTCATAACAGTTTGCATTGTAGGCTGTTTCCACTCATAATTCCACTTTTCTACATTGTATATTTATATGAAAAATTTCTCCTCTTGCTTGATCCGGGGAAAAAAATATATAATGTTTTGAAATTCTCATTAAACAAATACCACCTTTATCTTGATCCAAATAGCCTTCATATATTGATGTATATAACAACAAAACCAGACCCAGGTGGGGGTTTGCACTGGTGCACTTTTGGGTCTAAAAGGAAGTGGTCAAAACAGCAGGTATGAAAATCTATGCTCTGATGGATCAACTTAGAGTGAGTTAAAAAGCTGTTAAGGACTATCCCTGTGGCAGAGGCAACCACACGCCCACACAAAAGTGATAACCAGCACGTGAATGACCTCACTACATTTAATCACTGATGATTTAACATGACTTAATCTCTGCACTGAAGTGGATTATGAGCAAGCTCATGTAGGCTGTTACCATTGCTCAGCAGTGGAAGCTGTAACCCCAGGTGAGAGAAGTATCTAACTGCTGAAAGACATGACTCCTCTAATGACTCACACTTATTTCCCAGCAACCTCCCTCCCTTGCATGTTACGTGTTTATCACACTGTGGTTAAAAGTACAATTATAATAATTCCTCCTTGTCCTTATGTTTTTAAGAAATGGATCCGAAGCCCTCTGAAGCCAATGGAAAGAAACCACTGAAAATATTAATACCTATCTCTGGATCAAGCCCATCATTTTTTGTCAGCTACAGTTTACAGGGACTTCTCCATCATGCTCTCTATAGTGATGCTACAGATCGGCTGTAGCCCAGTTGCCTCCCCCAGGTACCTGTCCCCCCCGCCTTTTCATTATGTGCAGATATTGCTCAGGAGCAGACTGACTGACAGATCCGTTCATGCTGGATGTTAAAGATGGCATCTACAGACACCCTGAGAGGGAACTTTGGTTGTTGTGCAGAAGGGAGGTGATCAGAAGACAGAGCCATGGTGGCTGGGGCTTGGTGGCAGCAGCTGTCTGTGATCCTATGTGCTGTCACCTCTCTACAAGTTCCCGGGCTGCAGCTTTGGGGCTATATGATTCTCTCCTGACAGTGTAAATCCTTGATTTGCATGTTCTCCTCTCCCACTCTGCTAGACGGCTTTAATTCATACTATCTGCCAGAGAGTTCAAGTTCTGAACATTTAATAAACGAAGTACATAACCCTTGAAAGTAATGGGTATTAAATGCACCCCTTGTCTCTAGTCTCACTGAACTGCTGGGTACATTCCCCTTGCAGTTCTACATTTGTCTAAGTGCAGCACTGCAAGTCCATGCAGTTATTACAGCTCTGCTGGCTCAACCAAGGGAACTCAGAACATAGCACTGCTTCTACCAGAAAGACAATTAGAATTTTCCTTTCCTTGCCAAATAGTTTTTCAATTAAAAAAAATAAAGAGCTTATAAACTAGCAAAATAATAAGGTATTTTAATGAGGAAAGGGTGTACTAGTACAGATAAAACTCCCTACGCTACTATACATCTCTAGATTTCAGTCCAAACTAACTGTCTCTTAGAGTTCAGACATGCTCTGTGCACATTTTACCTCTATTTTCCATTCAGCATTAGAAATGTAAGTTCCAAAACGAAGGAAATGTATTTGCTCATGGTACTTCCTGGGAGTAATTAAAATAGATATGCTGGGCCTTTTATGACTGTCACATCTAGCTAGTGAGTATCAATGTGGCTGAACAGCTGAAAGGACTGACTTTGGCTAAGCGGTCTAGATTTCACACGCTTATCTGAAACTAATCTGGTTCTGCATCATTACTTAAGTCACCTCACCCCTTTATTTAAACTCCCCACAAACAAGGTCATTTTCCCAGGTTCGGTGGTGACTTACACTCAGAAGCATTCTGGTTACTGTTTGCACTAGCTTGCTTTTCTTTTAAGCCTTTAAAATAAGATACCTGCTCATTCTGCTTCTCCAAGACTTCTAAATGCTCAAGTTGAACTTTTTTCAACTGATCCATTTCCTTTGACTGCTTCATTGCCAGCTGTAATCAAGAAAAAAAAAATAGGGGGAAATGTAACACATTAGTAACAAGCAAAGTAAAAACTTACTTGAAACATACCCATATACACCATCTTGTCCCATTTGGATAGCACAAAAAGTCACAGGAGACTTAATACATCACCCAATCTTAAGAAGAGCTATTAGCAAAATAATGTATTTATATTATACATATTACACATATAAGACATATCACATAAAAGTAGCAAACAGATGACAATGAATAATAATTATATTAATTTAAAATAGCTTCCTCTTAAATAGATGTTTGATCTTTTACACTACAAGTATGTGGAACAAAGCAAGGACAAACATCTGTTTGTTTACTAGAGCTGGATTCTCAACAAAGAAAAGTGAAAATGAATATCCAGAAATAGTGCCCAGTGACTTTGTCAAGGTTATAGTTACCCTTTTTCTCTCTTCCAGGAACTTTTTTGTGTTGCTGCTGTTCAGTTCTCTGACTCGCCTAAAAAAATGCAAATGTTGTCCATGAAGACTCATTGGAAAAATAGAAACCCAAAAGCTACAATAAAAAGAATCAAAAGCTTGTGAGGTATATTTTGGTTTCTGATTATCTGTACCATGTGGGGCTAATGGCAAGTTGTACACTCCTCCAGCTATGCACCTTTACACCTGAAGGTTTCCAAGTACTTTCAAAATACGATAGAAGACTTGAAAGAAAAAAAGACCAAGACTGCTGTGTATGAAGTTTGCTTTTTTCCTTAGTTAAGAGTGGTGAAAAGAACCTAAAAAGTGTTTAATCCATTTGTGTATCCCTTACTGTACTCTGCTCTCAATTTATTTCAGTATATAAAACGCGCTATGTCTCCTAACAGTGGTAATGGAAATCCGATGATCATGACTAAATCAATGCTGTAAGGTTATTAAAGTTGTTTTTAAAGTAAAATGGTAAGTATACAATTAATATTTACACAAAATACCTAACTGCAAAGTGTCTCTTCCCAAGATTTCTGTCATGAAGTATACCCAAAATAGTTCAAAGAGCTGAATCAGACTAATCGCAAAGCCTGAAAACCAGAACTGCATTCAGACTGCTTTCAAATCTGGGTACAGATGTATCTGGGAGTCATTACTGGAGGTCTTACATTAACTACATACGGAGTTACCAAGGGCTCTGACAACTCATCTTCATGATGAGCTCAGAGTGTGTAACACTCAAGGGATTTAGTGCAATGGGAACAAGTTCAAGCCTTTCACCAAAATTGCCCAGTGCCAATGAGAGAATGTAAAAAAGGAAAGAATGAGCCAGATGGCAAGCCCAAAGTGAAGGAGAAACCTTGAAGGTTCTACATCCTCATGTAGACCCTGCTTTTATCTATTTATTTGGTAACCTTTAGAATAAATAGAAGAAACTTAAAATAGCTGTAGTACAGATCAGTCCTCCCATAAGTCTGGGTAGCTGGTACTGGCAAGTGTCTCTCTAGTCTCTCAAGTCAGTCAAGGCTGTCAGAATAACCCACTTTTGCAAGTGCAGCAGTGCGCTTGCTCTGCTGAGTCTGGCTGCTGGCCAGGTCTCCAACGCCAGCACACAAGGGACAGTGCTGCAGTTCCATTCAGCAGTGGAGAAGCAACATGTGCTGTTGTGGAGCACATCTCCTGCTTCTTCACTCCGACTTCCATCACCCTCCCTGCTGATTATCATCACTTTTAATGCTCTTCCGTTTCACCTCTCCTCTGTGTTATCAGTGGATGAAGGAGCAAGCCTTTCACTGGCACTACCTCCTGTGTTTTCAGCGATGCTGCCTCTCTAGTTATTCTAACTCCAGCTAGAACCAAATCTCAGACTCCCTTTTCAGTATAGCCCTCATTTCATTTAAAAAGCAAAAGCAAAAAGGTATAATGCACTTGAAGAACAATAATTAAAACTCTTACGGATGTGTTTCAATTTAATAGTGTGACTAGACCTACAGAAGTCACAGCTGACGAGTATAAAGTTAAGCTTTTTATTTCCCTGATCACAGCACTACATATATTAAAAGGATAAATATGAGAAAAGCAACATTTTTCCTAAAATGGTCCTCTAAAATATATTCAGCATAAACATTAGGCATAATTTCCATTAATTGATGGAAGTAATCCATGAGTTCACCTGTCAGCCTTTGACAGCATTCCTCCCTTCTCAAGAAGGGAGATCTGCTACTTACCTCTCTCTCTCAGCTTTATTTTTGATAGATTTGTCTTGGCTTATGGCTTTGCTGTTCTCCATAGATATTTTAGCCTGGTTGGCCCGCATTTCCTTGCTTTCCCTAGGGAAAACCAAAAAAAGTCATTAATGCCTGAAATGCAATTGTTGTTGAGGTTGGTTTCCTGATATTACTCTACACCATAGTTGATTTTGTCCTTGAAGCATTACGGAAGAGAAAAAGAGCAGATCATATGAAAATTGCCTTTCTTTGGGGAGACTTTACAGAATTTGTGCAAGCATTCAAGTCTCCATTTGTTACAGAGAATATAATCTGAAAGATCAGTTTTAAGCATTTTTACACATTGAACGCTATAAAAGGGTATAAAATACTGTCCTGCCTAGTATATAAGAGATGCCCAAGTATGAGCTACTATCAGACTTTCAGAAAATGCAATCTGCCTTTCAAAACTGCCTCATAAATTTACAAATCCTGTTGTTTTAGAAAGAAAGAGAGACTGCGATTCTTTGCTGGGAGCAGCAGCACAGATGCTGACTCTGAGAAACGGCTGCTGAACTGCGAGTGAGCGGAAACTTTCCGTCGCTCCAGGTTCGCCAGCTCCAAAAGGGCCATTTCTGAAAGCTGGCTCGCTCTTTCTGCCTGTGTAGCATTCCAGCTCCTAATCTTAAGTGCTTATTTAAACAGGAATTATATATGGAAATTAGACAGTGAGTAATGGATTGTAAGGTCCCCAGTAGTGCATATACATCTAAAAGTTACCCATTGAAAGCCAAGGCAGTGCCTTAGTCTCTTTTTCTGGACATAAGCAATTATTGTACTAATTACTCCCCATTTAAAGTATTTTGTATGCACAGGGAGGGTGTAGCACAGAACAGAGTGTTTAATTTAATGAAATGTTGTCACTGAATCTTTTTAAGCTTCCTTTCATCTCTAAAATGCATTAATAATTAAGTAGCATGAGAAAATTTGTTCTATGACTTACATTTTCCACACTTTAAAATTTTTATTAAAGAAATGCAGTGCCTTTTTTCTTTTTTCTCCAAGAGTTCAGGAGGTGAAACATTTCCTGGATACAGATTTAAAAGCAGTGGTATCACAGCAAAAATTAAGACTGGGTTCTAAAAAATGTCATATTGAAAGCACATTTCACTCCAACAATCCTTTCTCCAAATACAAGCTTTTATTTTCTATACTGAATTTGAAGTAATTTTCAAGCACACTCTCTTAAGAGCAGTACTGAAGTCACTTGTTTTTATTACTGTGCTCAAGGACATGAAAAATGTTGAGTGTAGGTGTTCAAATTGATTTAGCCTATTTGCATCAGATATGATTTTAGAGTGAAAGAAGTTAAGAGGATTAGATGACTACTGTGCATCACTGATGATTTCAAAATAAGGCTTTGGCCATGGATATGGCCAAAAGAGCCAACAGATCTATATGCAACTATTTCTCTATTCTGCCAGCTGTAATGTAGCTCTGAGCTGCACTGCTGATGGGTCTTTCTGGGTGTGTTAGGTTTTGTCTGCTTTGAAGAAATAAAAGGTGTTATTAACAGAATAAATGAAATGTCTTCCTTTTCAGATCACCAAGAAGCACTTGTAGAGACCACTCCTTGTTTCTAAAATAGCGCTTCTCAAAGACAGGGCTGAAGTTCTAGTGGCAGTTCACTGCTCGGCCGGCTGGCGTGGGGTTTCACATTGACTCTCCCATTCTGCCAGTGTGGCTGTGGCTGGAAGCGCTAAGGCCACTGCTACAGAACACCCTCCTCCTCCTCACAAACGGGGGTGATGCCCCCAGCCAGAGCTCACTGCAAGAAGCAGGTAAGCCAGGATAGTAATGGAAAAAAAGATTCTGAAAAACATGGCATGTGAACTACATGTGTGAACTGCTGATTTCCTACTCTATCATGCTGACTGCGACTCTGAAATTTATACAAACATGTCTTTTAAAGGGATACTTAACTTTAAGCATCTACATTTATTATTGGAATTCAGATATATCTAGATTACATTAAAAGTGCATTAGCATGTTATTTTATGTCATCAGTATTGTTTGAATGATTAGAAAGCTCTTCTATTAAAAAAAAAACCCAAATCCACCACATAATTTTTCTTTCTATCTCATGCTATTTTAGCTGGAGTACATAATGCTTGCAAAGAACAGCCTCACGTCCCCAGTTTCTGAAATGCTGCAAGCTTACTACACCCAAGTCAGTTAAGCTAACTCAGTCTGGGGGGCAGGGGGCACAGCACGCCCAGAGTTCAGTAAAGCTTCAGATTTTTAGTAGTATCTCCCATCTTCTGCTTTGTTTTTAAATGAGCTGAAAGCACAAACTGTAACTGTTCTTTTGTACTACACGTGGACGGAAAGTATCTACCCTACAGCAGATAACGACATCATTTTAGATTACTGAGCTTTCCTACCAGCCCTGTGCCCTCTGTTGTGTTAGAGAACTAATTACCTCAGCTCACAGAGAGGGAAGCGGTGAGAACAGTACGCTGAGAGCATGGTCCACCTCTCACGCTGCTCTCAGATGGATCTGGCTTTTCCTATGGTTACCTGAGTTGTCTCTTGGCTATTACATACTCCTCTGCAGATAAATGCGTACGTATTCTACACAGAATATATTCTATTAACAAGTTTACAAACGATTAAGTGTAAAGTCTCTTTGGGGAGATATTATTCATATTTCAATACTTCACATTCCAAATTTTTCTTTAACAGATTCAAACACAGTCTTATATTTGGGGGTTACACACAAATTTGCAAATGAGAAGAAACACACTATTGCAATGAATAAAGAAGGAATAATTTTGATGGTTGTTAGTCCTAGGGCAGCTGAGAAGAAAAAGTTCTCAGTATTTATCAGGATGTAGATTATGAGATCTGGTTCTTAGTAGCTCTGAAAATAGAACAATACATAAACTGAGCACAAGTGACTGCTAATAAGAGAGCAAGATGCATTAATAAATATATAAGATCCATTTACAAGAAACGATGCAGGGCAGTTTAAACAATGTAAAGAGATAGAAACTCTAAACCCAAAGACAAAAACTACAAGAAAAGCTTTAAAAACCCCACACAATCAAATCTTTTCCTTGTGTAGATATAATAGCTGCCTTCAGTGACAGTCTTTAGCGAAGTTATGAGAATAGGAAAACATGTATAGAAACCAAAAACTTACTTTCAGAAAGATGAGGGGGGAAAAAAGTCTTATTCCACAAACAGGCTATGCATTAGAAAATTATCTTCTAAACACTGTAGGGAATTTCAAAAAGGGTAGAAAACAGGACTCTTAAAGTGATGAGATTTGTCTGGGCTGATGCAGTCAGGTATGATTTAGAAATACAATACCAAGGACTGCAGATTCCTCTGGCTAGTGTCTTTTAAATGATGCATTTGTATTATAATTTTAACGATTTTGGACTTCATTTTTGACTGGGTATTTATTGCAGGACAGCTTGAATACGTGGGTTACCACAGAGATTAACATAAAGATGAGCTCACTAAAAGCCTTTTGCTGGGACAATTCTCTGTTGGATGGCAGGCTTGCAGGTCCCAGCGTGTGTTCTCTCTGATGCAAAGATAAGCTGTTTTTTCACTCAGGAATTTAAAAAAGAATTTCAATTCCTTCTTCAAATGCGATTTTTTAATTCTTTTCCCCCATGCTTTTTTATGTGAAAGATGCTGAAGACAATTATATATCAATATATAATATGTATTAACAGTCGTGTGTGTACGTACACACGTTTTGCATTCATACACTTTTAGGCTCCTTTGCATAAAACTAACAGCATTAAAAAAACGATTCCTCTACTTACTCCTAATTTTAACACTCTAGATATGATGCATATTTAATTTTATTTCAATTCACATGGGCAGGATGGTTAATTACAAAAGCAACAAGACACTTGTGCGATATCTTCTGTATTCCCAGGGATTATGGGAGGATATTGTATGAAGATAATGCATCAGGCTAATGTAGCTTATCATGCTACCCGTTGTTTTTATGATCTTACTTTTCATGGATCTTTCTTATAATCACCAATGCTATAAAGACATGTGTCCACAAGTGCTAGCAACTCCAAAGGGTACTTCCATATTTAACACCTTTCAGTTTCCAGCCTGTGAACTGAAGCTCCTGGGTAAAGTCTAAGTATCCACAGTTGATGGGAACTACCACCACTTCATTGCATCTGCTGTCTTTAATGAAGCTCAGATAATCTAAACCAGCTAAGCAGCCTTTTGCTGCATCTATCTAACCCTTGCATGATCACTTCTTTTACTTCCACCATGAACACACAGTCCAGTATCTTTACAGCAGTACAGGAGCTATCAACACAAGAAACTAAAACATTACTCAAAGTGGACATAAATCAACTGTTATTGGGTAGCACTGCCCTGCTCACCTGTCATGTGAAAATTTTAGTTGCTGCGTTTGTTGTTCATGAGCATTAATCAGTAGTTTCTTCAGTAGTTCACACTGTTGGTTCAAGTGTAAATCACGGATTTCTTGCTCTTCGGCACTGTGCGTATTGATCATCTCAGACCACTCTTTAGTGTGCTGTGCCACAATCTCTTTGACCTGTAGAGAAGTAACAGCAGCATTCACACAGGTTCTCAGCTAGACTAGGAGATCGACTATTACTGCTGCTGAAGACGATGTAAAGACAATCATTAAAAAGATCATAAAGAATGCAGCTAAATTGTGAAAAATGAAGTTACACAAATGAAGTTGCTTCACAGAGTAATAAAACTACTGAGGACACTACAGTGTATTACAAAAGCAGATGTAAAACAACCCCTGCTATTAGGCCTCTATTATCTAAAGTGCTGCATTTGTGCTCTTGACTGTGCTACTGTTATTTTAAAACCTTCTCTAACACTGAGTTCACATATAAAATGGTTTGACATTCTTGGCTGCCAAGAAAAGGTCTATATCAAAAGTACTGAAATTAACAATGGAAAAATCTAGCAAGTGGGATTTCTCTTAGGACTTAAATTACAGTTTTTGATTTTGTGGAGACAGTTTTACGAACACAGTCAGTTTACACAGAAATCCTGTGTTTAATAAAGCCTGAATCTGAAGATGGGCTATGTATCTTTGTTTTGTACTCATTAAGTCAGCAGGGAATCTGACAAGAATTCTTCTCTTTCTTATCTCCCAAGACTCCCAAGAATAATGAGCTTAAAGTTCTGGAAAGTTCCCAAGGACAATACGAAGAAGTCTAAATCACCAGAGTTGTTGTTATAAGAATATATTGCACTCAATAATTTAGAAAAGAAGCTAACAGAAACATATATTTTATTATCCTTCAATAACTATCTTTGGATATTTTGACAAGCTATCCTCCCTTTTAAAATGGTATACAAAATATGTCTCGCAATAAACCTATTTTCAGGTAGTCATTTCAGCTGCTACTTTGGTAACTAATAGCAGGTACAGCTCCTCATAAACCAAGTTTTTCTCTAGGAGTGGGAGTCATTTCAGGTAGAGCAAGACACAAACTGATGAGAAGGATGTAAGCGATTTGCCAAACACCAGTTACAAGACCTGAAATACCCAATTTGACTCAGATTCAGACGACCTTAGAACTCAAGACCATTAAATCATCTGAAATCCCATTTTGCTGCAGATCTGTGATACACTTCAAAGTTCAGGTGTAGTAAATTCAATGTACATCCCTGCTATTCTCCACTTTATTAGCATCATAGTTAAAATGACTATTTCATTTGCACTGGGCTGTGCTCTTGTCCTACTTTCCACTATTACGGTAGCATTGGCTTATCCAAAAGGATAAGAAAAATAACCATTAGCTAAATTCTCTCTTTCCTGTTCTACAGACTGTATTTGCAACCCTGTCCTTTCATCTGCTCCTACACTGGGCCTAAGAGACTAATTAAAATCTCGATAAGGAACTTTCTTTTGCACAGCATATATGCAAGATGTTTGTTTAGTCACTAAGTTCAAGCAGAAATAATCTTTGAAGTAATTTTTCCTGTTTTTTCCTTTTCATCCTCAGCCTACTTGATATCGGGACCTACTTTTCTAATGCAGGGGAGTAATTTGCATCTGCTGGGTTAATTGTGTGTGAAGTACATATTGAGCCATTCGGATACAATTTAAATACTTAATGCCAAACTTGGGCTGGATGTCTCCTCATAACAGGAAAACTTTTGTAGATGAAAAGGTCTCTTTGGTGCTAAAAGTGTACGTGCACTTTGTGACACCGGAGAACATGAGCTATAATTAAAGTTGAATTATGGTACAATCTGATATCAAAATTAGTGGGCCAAATGCTGAGAAATGCTGAACAACTGTTAATTAATCAAACTCCCACTATATCAGTGTAATGCATTCAGCATCTCAGAATTTAATCTAATTTAATTGCACCAACCTGCACATAAGAGAAAAGTTAATTTCCCTGTGGTTTTGAGCACTGTTTTCCAACATGTTGCTTGCAAACCTTTGCATGATCTCCAGGAATAATTCAAGGGGCCACACACAGCAATTGAAACAAAAGAGGTCTGTGAGAATTCTAAAATTGGCACCTAATCTGGACAATTTCAATGGAATGAGTAAGTAAGATATTGAAAAATCAGTGAATTTGAGAAAAACCACAGAGGCAGATGACTTGCAGAGGAGTTCTTTAGGAATTATCCAACACACAGAGGTTTGGCATTTCAAAGTAGATTGTGTTCAAGTCTCCTTTGAAAATGTCATCCTAAAACCTGACATCAATCTGTTTTCCAGGTATGGATTAAATGGAAGTGAACCAATTTGAAAGCAGGATTTTAAAAGGAAAAGAGCTCAGAAACTGCATACATTTGTGGGAAGGGAAAACATGAGTCACATTTATTGGATTTGGAAGATGAATGAATACTTGGCTGTCCCTTGTGTACAAATCACAGCTCTTAACTCCAGACTGTGAATGACACAGGTGAGAAGCAGAGATCACAGCCAAGAATTTACTACACAATATAACTTCAAATTAGTTTTGGAGCTTATGTCTGGATGATAGGGAGCTAGTGCTCCTCTGACTTTATTTCACTAAGAAATGAATGAATTACCTTTTTGGGTTTTTTTGGTCAACAAATTTGCTTATATTTAAGGAAATTATTTTGGACTTTTCATAGGAGTAGGAGATAGGGACATAAGGCTGTTTTATTCTTGGGCATTTTGCTACATATTTGGCTGAGCAGTCAGCAAGAAGAAAGAAACCTTGCTTAGAAAAGCAAGATATTCGCCATATGAAATAATAATACCAGCTAATAAAATGAGGGCAAGAAAAGATGGAAACGACCTTATTGCCATCTCAAAGATGTAGCTGGTTTTGTTTGTATTTTCTGTCAGTAGGTGGTGGATAAAGCTTTTAAAGGAAATCTGAAGTCGGTGAGCATAGCAGTGGTGTAGAAGTTTAGAGGAAGCAGCTCTAAGCAACTCAGTGTGAACCACAAATCACAGCTTGAGAATAGTCTCTTCAAATTAACTGAGGTTGTGTCTCAGAGCACTTTTATTCTCCAGCACCTCGGATAAAATAATGCAACTAAGCAATGGAGAAAAATATTAGAAATAAGGCACTTGGCTCAAGAGCAACTTGGACTCTCTCCCTAAGAGCCAGACTAGCAAGCGTTGTCCATGCTGACAATGAGGGAAAATGAAAAAGAAACTTCATTATATATATATTTTGAGAAAGTATTCAGCATCCAAATTTCACACAGAATATGTTAATCTCTTTGTTTAGCTAGAACTGACACAAATAATCAGTTTAATATCATAAGGCATGAACATGGCACTTTCTTCAGCAAATTCTAAAAGGGCAGGAAATTGACGTAGCTTTTTAAAATTTAAGAAACACTTTTAGACACTCAATTACTCCCATTCTTTTCAACATGTTATTATTGCTGAAAATCATTCATATGCTTCCAAGAAAATTAACTACCACTTGGATCTCAAAGTCTCCTTCTCAGATTTTGCATGTGTTAAAACTGGCTGTTTGCTTACCTTAGATTTGTGATCTGATGTTAGTGTCTGAATTTTAATTTCCATTTCTTTCTTCAATTCAAGACAATTACTTCCTCTAAAAAAAGGAAAATTGCAAATGTGTGCCACAAGTTAAACATCCTCCCATTCAGTCAGCTCTTACTAATTAAAATGTTAATCAAAGTTGAAGTGTTGCAGTGTATTGGAATGAAATTATTTCTTCTGGCAATGTATTCACAACTTACAAAATATTGTTGGATTAATGATCATTCAATTCAAACACCACATGATTAATTCTAGATTGGCCCGGCAATTATTCTGTTGCTGAGGATATGTCAAGCATCTCCATTTATGGTACTTGGTTCCTCTTCCAGGCTTAAAATACCTTGCCAAGAGAAACCAGTTTCTGCCTGAAAACTTACAGGCATAGTCACTGCCTTGCTGGGATTTCATCCTCTGTTTTAAAAGTAATTTTTGCTCCTCATTTATTTATTTTAGTTTGAGGCAGAGAAAAAGAAGCCATTTGAATAACTTCCTCACAGGACAATTTGGGCATAGTAAATTTGAATGCCTGTTGAAAGCGAAGTGCCCCTCTGTGAGAAAACAGAAGTGTATGAGTTGCAAAGAAAGGGGCTTCATTACTCTTGCAGACCACACCAAGCCATTAGATACCTTCTGTGACCTGGAAAACAACAAATCCTGAAGACAGCCCTTCACTCCTGCAAATAAGTTGAATAAAGCGTGGCATTTAGGTAAAGTTAATGGGTTTGAATGCAAGTTGCAAAGCTTGTTTAATGCAGGAGGAGTGTGTGATTCTAAGGACCAGGCTGGTAAAACACCTGCAGAGGGCTCAAGCTCCCCTGACGCGCCTGTGGGTTAGGAGATGGATGACTGCTACCTCTCACCTATGGAAGTTCCTTCACTAAACCAAATTACTTGGGCCACAAACTGGGTGGAACGGATGTACAGAAAAAAACACCCCATTGCAGCTGCAAGAGGAACATCAATTACTGTCTCACTAAGTCAATAAATTTTTGAAGGCTGACAAGCTCCATCTTTACCAATTTTCTTGTTCTTTTTGCAGAGTTTTTACAACAGAATACAAATTCACATACTGGAAGTTTCTTGTTTTGTGTCTGGGATAATACAATATATTATATTGAGAGGGTTCTATTTTAACATCACTGTAATATTTCTGTGTCATATCATCCATGGATGTAAAATGGTGTAACTTCACTGAGTGGATGGAGCCACGTTCATTTTATCATCTGAAGCTGGCCCTAATAAGAATGGTTATTGCTTGACTGCAGTAACATTAATCCATGTTTGCTCTAGAAAAGGAGATTTATGAAACTCTTAACAAGTTTAAATCCTACTTTAATAGCAAACTACTGCTAAACTTATGGAAATTAGCAGAAAATTTTATCATCAAACAGTACCAGGAAAGCCCTAACTGAAAATAGTAGTGTGATGTGCCTTCAGCAGAACTAGCTATTTATTTTCTAGTCATATTGAGGAGGTTTTTGTAGAGATTTCTAACACTTATTTGACACTTTGGAAGTAATATAAAAGCATTTAGAGACAGGTTCTGACTACTACTACCTGTGCCTGAAAACAAAACAAAACCCAAACAAACAAAAAAACAGCTGAAAAGAAAGTGGTTTTGATTATACATGTGGGTAGCTGTGATCAGATTCTGGCTAGAATTCATATGATATCTCACATAATATGAAAGAGATAGATTCTTAAGAGAATCAAACATATTTTACCCCAAATTAGTCTAACTGCTGCAATCACTGGACTTTTCAGAATCCGAGGTATCAAAATCACCAGCTGATCCCTTCTCTGGAAATGCAGCTTTCATAATTTCTCAAAGCAACTTCCACCTGATAATGAGAACTGTCCCCAGCGGCAGTGGCACAGACCATGGTTAAACCACAGTTGGGAAGAAATGCCCAACCCTATGCCACATGTCCACGCTCACACACACATACACGTGAATTTCTGGAGCGTCCCGATGAATCAGAAGGATCTTTACATTTCAGAGTGGGAACGCGAGCACACGTATCCCTATAAGTCTCTCTGAGATTTGTAAGCATTTGAAGTGTACAACAGAAATAGCATACAGAGCAAAATCCTGTCCATCTGTCAGTGAATTAGCATGTGATTAAAAAATTCTACTTTGCTGAACAATATGCAGTTGACATTTGTCACACCATGTGGCAGAAATGGACCACAAAAAACTGCACAATAGAATCAGAAGATGAAGTTTTCCATACACCTATCATAAAGCCTTTTTGCAGGAAGTATCTGACAATTTCAATACGAGTGTCTTGAAACCACATTTTACATGATATTTTACAACTTTTATTGCTCATAAAAGTCCCAAAATTATAGCCAAGGAAATGGAGCATGTCTTGTACTCACTGAACACAGGACCCCTAATTCATCAGATCATTTCAGTTCAATAAAGGCTTTAAATCTCAACCAGTGTGTTCACTTTTAAGCATGTTCTTAAATATACTGCACAGTTGGGGTGAAGAGACGTGTGTGCACAAGTACCTTGCTGAAAGGGCTTTCAGGGCTGCATACACAATGACCCTGAAGAAAGCCCTTAACACTCCTTGATACAGAGTTGGAAAGTGTTTTCACAGAAAGTCTGTGCTCATACTGGATTTGATTTGGCTGTTAATGAGATACCAATAGTTATTCTTCTGGTACTGCAGAGCCATCAGATGAGTGAGAGCTCTGGAGTCCATGGAAAGCACAGAGTCCTGGCAGGGAACAATGTTTGGTTGTGTACTGGATCTGCTTCTGGAGTTGTCATTTCCAACCTTTTTTTATTTTTTTAAAAACTTTCAATGATAATTTAAAACTATCATAAAGGCTTTGGCATCCTTGAGAGAAGTGTTGAAGAACTAAGAAAAGACACTGCATGTAGCCTGTGATCTCAAACTGGGAATCAAATTATCAACTACTTTTATACTTCTCCCACTTGGGGTTTCTCTGGCAAGCACTGTTACCCAGTGCTCTCCACTACTGACTGCACAGAAACAGCCATTACCACCTTTAACTTTCCAACACACCTTTATTCACTGTTCTGCCCAGACAGAGGCACTGGCAGCTTCTCAGGCCAACAGGAATATTGATTCCCGACTCTTCTTGATATGAGGTTCTTAAATACCAGAGCATGGGGAAGCCTTTCTCCCCACACGATAATTATGGTGTAATGCCCAGGGCTCAGTTCACCACCACTGTAGTAGATATTCCCTGACTATTACGATAAATCCAGACATACTGTTATATTTAATGGAAATAGGTGTTATATTCAATATAAATTGGATCAAAGCCACATTAAATTTACTAGTCCTATAGCTGTTCCCTCTGTGTTTGGAGAAGTAGTAATTTTCTGGAAGGAGCAACTTGGATTAGAAGTATTTGGGTGCTTAGAGTTCCTCTTTCTTGTACAAAAAAAACCCCAACACGAGCTTTTTAAAGAGTTTGTGAGCTTTTAATAATTTAGTGAGGAGAGTTCTCCTTACCTTGTTTAATTCTGACAGTTCTATTCCTGTTTTGTTTTCAGTTTATAACATGTACACTTGAAACCATTGCCACTCTAAATAAAAAGTATTTGTGGAAGAATCCAATCCAAAGAGGCATATATGTTCAGTATGCGGTGAGTTTGTTGCTAGTTGTTGTTGCCAGATGACAACAATATGAAATTAAGGCTAACTATTAGCATAGCTTGCTATAGATCTAAATAAAGTAATTCCTGCTTTAGTATTATAATATAAAAAGTTGTCTCAACTAAAATCATAGAGTGAAAGGTGGAGAGAAGAAACTGCTGCCAGATTACAGGACAGCAGCAAGGCAACAGCAGGCCTGGCTACGTAATTCCAAATGGGACTGTAAGAAAGACATTTTATTAAAGTCACCAGTATCTTCTGGGAGCTTTTCTGGAACAATTAAGAGATCCACACATGCAATGTCCCAGGTCACCAGCTAGTGTGAAGCAAAACAGCTTCACTCAAGTCAAAGGAGTAATACTGATTTATCCCAGATGAGGATATGAAGGTTTATTTGTTAAAAAGAAACTTCAACTTGACAGCACAGCAAAACTCTATTATTCTAAAATGTTCAGGATTTAGATGCCAGCTTTTTCCCCATAATCAAAACATCACTACTTTCTGGTCACTAGAGCTATTGAGGACCTTAGTCTGTCCCCACTGAATCCAACAGTGACATTCCCTGGGGAATGAACTGAGACCAGATTAGACCACCGAAATAAAAACCTGAGGCAACTCCTTCACTTTTTATAGTAGAAGACTAGAGAAAGGCAAAGGTAGTACAACATTTATGGCCAACTGCTAGAGCCTTCAAGCAGCTTTTGATATACAATACTGGTTCAAGCTGCAATTCATCTAAATGACCTTTTTATGAATGTTTTATTCCAGACCCCAAAAGCATAAAATGTATTTTAAGTCTAAAAGAAAATTTAAAATAATATCTTACCCCTTCTTCTTGATTGCCTTCTCTAACATTTTCTCGTATGATACCTTTTCTTTATCATATTGTGCCACTATTTTGTCAATTTGTGTGCAGTGCAACTTCTGCATAGCGCTGTGCTCCTGGAAAACAGTAGGACCTTACAATTAGGTTGTTAGATTTTTAATGTTTAGCTTTCTTACAGAGTAAAATTACAAGTGTACAAACAGATAACTTTGACAATGGAACTTCACGTAGTTTAACCATCTGATATTAAAGATTCCAGATATTCCACCACAAGCCCTAAAACATTTCTTCTTTGTTTGAAAAACAAAAATCTGTAGTGGACCTTAAAATATGATATACCTTAAAACAAAAAAATGATGGGAAAAAACTTCAGCTTTTTGAATAAATGTCCACTTAAGTGCAATATGAAAATCAGATTTACAAGCTCAGATCACATCATTCAAAGTTTCTGAATGCTGAGGAGAATAAAGCTCAACCCAGTCCCCCCTTCCTCTACATATCTCATACTGAATACAGTGCTAGTCTCTTGGCCACTGCAAACCAAATAGCTCCAAGCCCAAACATTAGGTAAAAATCAAATCATTAACAACTGCCTTTCTGTAGATCTGAGCCTGTGATCCCTAATTACAGCAGTAATCTTGTCATTAAGTAATTCTACCTTGCTGCAGAGCATCTCCCTTTGCAAGCGCCAGTAAACTGTGCAATACAACTTTCAATTACACATACAGACTGCACATTATCATTCCATCCAATTTCCCCCTCCAACAACGCAGCACATGCTGACAAACTGGACATACAGGGCTACCTGTGGAGTACTGCACATCAATGCTAACCCGTTGTCGCTACTAAAGTTATTGGTGAGATGGTCAAGGAGTTTATCTATGGAAAGGGATGAAAAAATTGTTCCTGTGATGAAAAGATGAATGACTAATGCATGTTACACTTTTGGGTTTAGCATATAGGCAGTTCCTTTCCATTACAAGACTGTACCAGAAACAACACATTTCACTTAGTGCTTACATATAGACTTCATTACTGAACTTGACTTCATATTCTCCTTTATCAGAACAGCTGCTCATACTGATGCATATATTTAATGATGCATGTATTTTACTACCATGGAGAGCACTAAATATTGAATTTACATAACAATAGAAAAACTTGTTTGTTAATTTATGTTATTTGATTAATATCCAATTGCTCCACACTTTACCTAATTGTGACAAAAAGCCTTGCATTAATTAATATGGCCTCTTCCAGGACTTCATTTTGTTTTACAGTTCATTTTGCATTTATTCTACCCTTGTTATTCTACTGCTTTTTGTTATAATTTTCTATACACCTGTGTTTGCCTTATCACTGTTTCTTCCTCTAAAAATACTAATTAAAGGTTTTTACATTCACTTTTACGAAAAGATTAATACAAATGTTGCGAGCCTTTTAAAAATCTAGCCCTGGGCTGGACCTGAGCACTCCAACATCTGTAAAGCACTTCCCCAGGGAACGTGTACAGCTTCCAAATTTTGTATTTAGAGTGAGGAACTGAATTCTCTATTCTATAGAGGATTTAACGGGAAACAAATAGACTCCACCAACAGCTTCACCAGGGAATATTTACACTGACTAACCAGGTAGGAAAAAACATAGGCAGTGAAAAGAATGACATCAGCTTGACAGCACCAGCCAGCCCCAGGCGAGGTGACCGAGAGCATGTCTCCAACCACCCCTGTCCTCTACATGAACAGAACAATGTAATTCTTGCTCTAAAAGACTAAGCACAAACATTGCAAAGCAGAAGACATCTGCCCAATTATGTGACAGTCCTCCATAATCAGCTAGAATCCCTGCTTCTCCCTCAGGACAACCACGATTTAAGCCTTATCTCTTTATCACATGCCTTTATAGCCTTGTGATGTCACCCAGATCATTTATCTAAACAGTACTCAAGATGTAACTCAATACAAAAAATATATGCATTTTCCATAATGCATTTTCCAAGGCCAACTTGAGGTGGAAAAGAATTGGACTTTACTTTCCTGAAACAACATGAACAATTCCCTTCTGTTTACTTATTCCTCCAGTTCTCTGCAGTGTCTATGGCTAAATGAGAGCAAACTTATCTCTGGAACTTGTAAGTTCAGTCTGCTTAATAGATGGGTTTCCTCAACCTGATGACAGATAACTAACCGTATAGCCCTCTTGCTCCATTCCAGCTGATAAAATGCATTAAAACCAGTGATGAGTACACCAAGCACCTCCCTAAGATCACCTGGGAGCCAATATGGCCACACTTTCCTGCTCAGCCTCTCCTCTCCAAATTCAAGAACGTGCCCTTTCTGGGGCCTTTAGCAAGGCACGTTCTAGACAGGCACTTTCTTGTTAGCACAGACTTGCACTCTGTACTTAGGACCAGTAGGACACAGGCTGGCTCAGACCTAAAATAGCTGTGCTTGAGTTAATGCTGAAAGCCCTTCTGAGTGCACAGCATTTTCAGATTGTGGCTGGCAATTTTTTCCTCAGATTAGAGGAAGCAACTACAAGCCTGAACAGATGGATCAATTTTTTAACATTAGCAAGCACAGTCGTGGCTAAGATATCCTTACACTGCTGTGGGTCACATCTATCAGGGATATATATCATTGGTATGGCTGTTTTATATGTAATCATGGTGCTATTTTCATTTGCAAAAAGCTGCTATAGCCAGCTGGTAGATGCTGTCCAATGAATGAAAAAGTAGTGTTTAGAAATAAGAAGCCTCCTGAAAGATCAAGCCTATGAAAGTCTGGAAACTGTCCATGCTAGAAGTGTGGACAACAGACACATTTCTTGAGCATGAGCTTTGCACACAATATCAAAATGGAGAAATCACTCACTCCCCTTCTGCATCAAGTCAGTAAGGAGCGTGAAATGCAACTACTTAATTTCCTTATACTACTTTTAATACTAAGAGCCCCACAAAATTGCCAATTATTGAAAGTAATTTCTTCATACTTCATTGTACAGACACAGAGTTCCACACCCAAACAACAGTCATGAAAATAAAGACAAAGACTGGTATTAAAATGCCCAGGCAACTACATTATTCTGCAATGAAATCTGCAATAAAAGAGGGCAAGGGAACAATTGCTCTAACAGCCCAGAATGGATTTGTATGCATTCCCAAAATTCAGAACTTAAGATACTTTCTTTATTTGTTATGCCTCTTCCTGTAACAAGAGAAATGTTTTTCTAATGATAAAGGTCAGGAGAAAATTTACTGTATTTTCTAATGTGACGTATATTTGTGATAGTGTTGTATATATTTGGGACACCACTGCCAACAGTACCAAGCAAACAGCTGACTATAAAGTGGCTAACACAGATACAAGTGAGGAAGAACAGGGCACTTCATTTTTCAGTTACACATTCCAGTTCTCTTTGGCAGTTTTGCAGTTTCTCCAGCGCCTGGCTTTGATGCAGCACCCTCTCACATCATTACTGCCTTTTTTCCAAGCTGCCTGTCAATATGTCATGCAAGAGGGAGCTAGATAAAATCATTATCTGAAAAAGGTGAGCTTTGGATGCTTATATGGGTCAAACAAATGTGCACTGGAACTCAAGGAGATATACAAAGGGTTGCTAAAGGGAAAATGTGCTCACTGGAGCATATTTCAGTACATTTAAAACACATATGCCTTTCTTGGTGGTGCAACTACTGTTCCTTAGTTTCTCTCTACGATTTAATTAAGAGCTGTGCTAGGGGGTGCTGCAACTTTTTCCAATTAGAATGTGTTGCCCAGAGAGCTCTTAACGATCATACCTTTGCATGTTTCTTCTTTAAGGCATTCAGCTCTTTCTGCTGTTTCTTTAAATGCTTTATGTAAGCCTACAAAGAGAGAAGTTGGATCAATCTTTCCGCGGTCATCTTGACTGTAACCAGATAAAATCCTGGCTACTTAAATAATTAGGATCATATTTTGAAAAGCTTCTGTCCATCCTTACCTTCATTTGCTTTAAATCTTCTATCTTCACTTGAGGAATGAGGTCTATACCTAGAAAGGTATTGATACGGTTTATCTAAAACCTCATACATATTAGTATATCTCATACTTTTTGAGTTTTATCACAAAATCCTACATTTAAGTCAGTAATTAATTCATGTTATTTGCAACATAAAAAAATAAACCCAAGTTAATGAGAAAATTATTCATCAAGACATAGCAAAGATACAGTTAATTTCCTTTTCAAGTGCACTGCTCAATCAATTGCCTTGTGAAAAAGAGAAATGAATCAATGAGTGTATTTTAATCTCTTACAGTTCTGGACTGAAGTGTCAAAATACAGCAATCTAAGAATTGAAAAAGCTCCTGTTCTGAAAGCACAGCAAACCATTTATGTACATTAAAAATGAACCACACAAACTTCAGAAATTTGGTCCACAGCTGGAGACAGCGCTGGCACCACTAATTTTGGGGCAGGGAGGCTTGGGTAATATTCTACATAGCTGCATAAAGGGTTAACTGAGTTTAGGTATACTTCAATTCAAACCACAAAAATCAAGGGAGTGAAAATTTACCTGCAGTCTACATGCTAACAGAGGTAAAATTTGCTTTTGGTTAATAGCAGACTATGAGAAAAGGTGCAATAGCTCACTTCAAGACTAAAGGAGAGTTAAAAATGGAGGAGAAAAAGAATCATAAGTGAAAATTCTAATGAAAATTCAATTCAAAAAGCAAATGTGTCACACATGACTAACTGTACTATCTAGATGACTGAAAATATATTTTGATTAGCTTAACTGCAATGCAAACAAAACCCAATCTCATCTTTATGCTTTAATAAATTTTTGTGACGTTATGATTTTTTGTAACTACTAGGCACATCCTACATATAATCATTAATAAAAATGTCAATGCAATGCCATGAAAATTGTAATGCATAGGTTTTTTTTCTGAGGTTTTACATGAAAACATTCAGGTTTTCATTAATACAGTGGTTAACTAAATATGTTTGTAGTGTTAATAGTGTCTGTATTATATCCCCCCTGCCTTGTAAAGGACTTTCTGCCTTTAAAGTGAATTTAACTGAAAAAAGATGCTTTCAGTTATGATGCTGTAAAAAGAAAGGGAGGGGAAGGGGTGGTAGGCAATCTCCTTAGGTAACAAGATTTTTTATTTACTTAGAAGCACAGGGTCCTGCTCAATTATATGGTATTAACACTAGTCTAGTAAATGAGACTGGAACATATTTAGGCACAAATAAATCTTGAAGCTGAAGTTTTAAAAAATATAAATCACTTCTATTACTGAAAGTCAGCAAACAAAAAATCACAACATTCCTGTGCATTTCAGAGCTTTCCCCAGACACCATATCTTGCTGGATACCTAATTTCTAATAGCAAGGCAAGCTGCATATTCTAACAATGGCAGAATTACTCAGATCATAGAGATAAGTAATACAAAATAAGGATGGTTACATGGGATATAAACATGACCAGGTCTATTTTAACATGAGAGAATATGGATAAAAAATGGTTGCAGATGAGAACGTTTAAGTACTGAAATCTCAGTTTAAGACCAGGGCTGCATCAGGTGTGCTGCCTTCTAAACAAACTTCCTCAGGATTTTATCTAAAAATGCAGACCCATTTACTTCGTTCACCAGGAATTAGTTGCCAACCCCAGAAAATTTCATGTTTTATTAGTGCACAATAAAACTAATACTTGTGCACCTTGGTGATGATACATGCAATAGGGAAACATCTCACTGCATAAAATAATCTGAGTTTTACACCAGGGAAGAACTTTGAAAGAGATCAGGTGTCAGAGAAGACCTGTTTTATTGCCAAAAGTAACTCTAGAGAAAGAGCACCTTGTTTCTCACATGTGTGTATTCAGCCATGCCTGCTTAAGTTTAAGAAAAAGAGCAATCAGTGCTGCTTTTCAGTCCTATCAATCCCTTTGGGCCAAGGTGGATGAAAATGAAGCAGATTCTAATTCTTGTGGCTCATTAACAGCAATATTTATTGTGTTTCATTCAGCTGTACAAATCTGTTTTCTCTTTCAATCTTCATTACCTGTGATGATATGTGAGCAACAACTAATCCCATTTGACTCTATAAGACGATTTTGTAAAGTGAACAGTGAAGAGTGAGGAAAAAATACTTATTCACTTATAAATGAGCACATTTAATATGGATGTTTTTTACAATAAACATGCCATTTCCATAATCACTGTTCAGAATAAAACCACACATTGCAAACATTTCTAATTGTTGGGAAATATCTACAGAATCCAATGAATTCTAAATACCTTTAATTACTTAAATCTGCAACTCTGCCAAGGGATTTGTAGAGGGAGGAAAAAAAAAGCAGAAGAGTTTCTGTGGAGTACACCAGAAAACAGTCATTCTTATTTTGTGTTATAGAGCCACTTTAGAATTATACAAAATTTATTTGCAATTAGACAAAGACCACTCTCAATATCAAAACAAGTTACCTTCTGAAAGGGTAAGAATGAATACAACTGCAAAAGTAAAATTGAGTAATGAGTACTACTTTGTGACTGGCTGAACCACTTCAGAACAGAAGGAATGGTACATGACTTTTGCCAACCTTTCTTAGCGTCAGTCCCAGATCCTGCCGTGGTACTCGGTCGAAGTTCAGAACTGCTCTGAGGCGTTACGTTGGCTTTGGCATTATTGGCTTTTCCTTTTTTATCATTCTTTGAAGTGTCATTTGGTACATCAGCTATATCACTCTGAAAGAAATATTCACATAAATTAATTGCTGTTTCACTTGTAGTATAAAAGTTGGGGTATGGGAAATTTCTGAACTTATTTACTTTAAACATAACCAAGAAAACTGCAACAAACTTTCAAACAACACTATACTCACTAAAGCATTTGCAACCTATTTTAAATGGCTACCTACTAAAATATGGCTCCTTTCTCACTATTTCTACTTCTCAGTGGTGTGTTAGTATGATTTGTCAGTCAATAAGTGAATGATATTTCAGGACATGTAACTAACATAAGCCAATGTATTTCAGAGCAGGACCAAGAGGCTTCTATTTGAAAATGAGAAATGATAAGGGAACATGCATCAATTGGAGAAGGATTGGTTTACTCAATAAAACCCCACATAGTATGAACACAAATGGGCTGTATTTGCCATTAAGTTCTACTTACAGTTTCGATACCCATAGCTCTCATTTGGTCTGCTCTTTTTTCTGTGATAGACAAAAATTTCTTTGGATCTGATAAAGCATCCACAATATCTGTAAGGGAAAAATGATCAACTTTTTATAATCTTCAGAGGGATTTGGAAATCAATATTTTGTGAGAGTGTTATTCTACCCCTGTTATCATGAGCCATGGCTTGCAACAATAGTCTGACTTTCCTTAGTGATCCTGGCAGAACTGAAGGTGCTCCTCACTGCAGTGTTTGCACACACCAGGAACATCAATCAGTTCACAATGCACCAAGAGAGCGGTACTAATCCAGGGATCTTATTTAGGAAACACACATTGACCCTGTAAGACCAAAATTGCCCTAATTTATTCCTAGTTGATGACACTAGAATTTGAGACCAGAATGGGATCTCCTGAGCCACAAAGCACTGACGACTTTGCCTTTTGGTTATTTGAGGGCGTGCGGACTGACTTGGGACTGCAGAGAAATGTAGAAAATGCTGTTATAGTTCCTAGTTAAACAGCAGTTTCAGATGGGTGGTTAAAGCAATTGGGAAAAATCTGTTCTCACTCGCCTTTGTGATGCTCCATGTCTGGAACATGACAGGCTGTGAAATGGCTTTTCAATGAACCATAATGGCCAATATTTGAATCTTGCAAATGACACAGCACCACTAGTGGTATCATAGACAGCACCAGATACCATATAGACTGTTGAATCTTCTTTCCATATGCAGTGATAAATGTGCAAGCATAGGTTTACAGGAAGACAAAGACATATGAATTTTTACCTGCACATTGAATAATCCCTTTCCATGCTTTAATTTCAAGAGTCAAAGAATTCACAAATGGCAAAGGACATCCCCACAGTAAGAGATGATTTTACAAGTTAAACTGATTCAGCATCTATAATAATAATGCATTCAGAGACCACAGCAGTGATCTGTTTTGATGATCCCTCTGAAACTGGAACTTCAGTTTTAGGGAGGAAAGGGTCACTGGTCTCAGTTAATAATCCCTCCTTGTCAGAACAGTAACTTAAGAAAGGAAGTTTGAACACTGTAGCCTGACTGACTCACCATTCACTACAAAATATTGTCATTTAATTAACTCAGGGTTTTTGTCATGACTCTTAGGAGGACCATGGAGACAGTGCTCCATTTGCAAAGAAGCTGTTTCTCTGCAGGATGCTGCAGAGCCCTATTTTTGGCTGCTTATGAGTAGAAGACAAATGCTTTTAAACCCTTACACTCTAGATGGTCTCAGTAGCATGATAGGCCATTATTTCTGCAATGACGGTTTTGAAACTCAAGGTTTTCATCATCATTTGAATTTTGCCCATGTTTCCAGTCATCTCTTCAGTCATTTTTCAAGTTAGCTTACAATGATGCAAGATAGAGGAGCTGGTCCACTGACCAGGTCTGTAAAAACATCCAAGCCACCAAAAGCTTTGGGAAGAAACCTGCTATCCTTGTGCAAACCAAGGGCTGGACTCTAGTATCTTCCTTCCAACCTAAGTTGCTCTACAAAATGTTCCTCTGAAGTCAGCGGATGCATTTTTTAAGCAAAAAAACAGAGATAGGGTTCCCATTCCATCCAAAGTTGTATTAAAAACATAGCATTACCCTGGACAACTCTGTTTATCTACACAAAGAGGTCGCCTCCAAAAACTGTTGTGAACCAACTATGTCTTCTGAAATCGTACTTGATATACACAAAACCCATGCAGAATGTTTTTTCAGCCCTAACAATGGCCTTGTAGCTCTGCACGGACTGTTTTCCCTTTCCCTAACTTAGTAACCATGCCTTTTTGTCCTTGGCATCCACCCTTCAATGAAAATCCAGGAGTACCGTGCTAACGTCATTTGAAAATGGAACCTGATTATCACGAGCTTCAAGGTACAAATGACTAACACGTTTGTGAGAGTGAGACCTTTGTAAATTGTATTACTAACCATATAAGCACATCACCAAAGGCTCAGCATTTCTACAAGGGCAATGTGACTCATCACTGCTTCTCACATTGTCATTTGTGCTCTGCTTATGTTTTTTTTCTCCTCAGTGAGGTAAGGTGGGGGTGGGGAGTAGCATTTTGTAGAAGAATTGCAATTAAATAAAACGAGGAAGATCACTAGAAGAGTACATTAGAGAGGTCTCTAACCATTAACCAAAGCAGTCTTGCTTACTTACGTACAGACTTCTATTATAGAAGCTTCTCTTTGGAGAATGCTACTTGATTTGCATTAATTTGTGCCACTACTGTGTCTTATTTGGAACGGAGTAACTGATGCAGATAAATCATAAGAAATTACTAAGTTATATGAAAAATTAAATTATGCATCTTTTAAAGCCTACAATGGATTACCCATTCTACTTATTACTCAGTGCAGTTTTTTAAATCTTAATCATACAGGTTAAAAAAGATATGAAAAGGTAGGCAGCTATTGAATTGAACTACACCTTCCTACAGGTTTGCTAAAACAACCACGGAGATCCTAATGACAGCCCATAAAAACAATGAAAGGTGCACTGCAGATGATAAGTAATTAAAAAACACATGCCAGCTCTCACTCTAGTGTCAAAAGTTACTTTCCAGTTGTTCATCATGTTGTCATTCTGTATCGATGAGAAAAATACACAAAACACATCAAAACTATCTGGGAAGAGAGAGGAGAACTAATCATGGAACTTATTTAGTTATGTTAATATTGTCTATTTTTAGCACTATGCCAATATTCTCAAGAATACAAATGTGGTTTTATTTAAAAAAACACATCTAGATTCTGCATCAATTGTTTATAACTATAGGTCAAGCAATATACATAAAGTACACGTTAACCTTACAAGTATTTATGTCAGAAAATATGTACTTAAAATCTAAAGAAGAATCTTTAGAGAAAAATCAAATTCAGTTAACTGTAGTATTATTTCCTATATTATTTTGTCATTTAACAGATACATGTCATTTATCATTAACACTGAGGCTGGTGCTTGGTCTGAAAACTGATTTCTTAACTGAATACACATGATTTCCAAGGAGTGAAAATACTACATCTTTCCAGTCCTTGGGCATTGTGTGCCTATTTCTGACATACGGACATGGCAGTACTTTGGTGCTTCACACCAACACTTAGGATCTACAGCACACTGAGATACAGGTTTATCTCACCTCCAAAACCATCAGGCACATATGTTTTAAGCACGATGTTGCAGAAAATCGTTGGAAGAGAGAGTGGTTTGTTGCCCTCATTGCGAAGGGATATGTGTCTGTAACCCGCTTGTAGACCATCCAAAGGCAAGATCCTCTGACCAATCAACTTGTTGTTGTCATCATACACTGCTATTCTCAGGACAGCAAGATCAGGAAGAATAACCTGGAAAGTCATAAAATGAAGAAATTCAATGACTCTAATACAGTAGCACCCTCCCCACTTCCCAAGTTTGAACCATTCACTTTGTAGGCCAGAAACAGACTATCATCACTGTAAGATAATGTAATTCCCTGCAAACTGCACACTTTAAAACAAATCTTTCCCAGAAAAGCTTTCTTTCACCCCAAATAATGGGTAGATTTCAGAATATGCAAATCCTGCAGCTTACAGTTACATTAGCTAAATATTTTGCATATTTATTTTTCATTACTGAAGACTGGTGACCTTGATAAGGCAGCAGGCAAATACTACCTGGGAAATGACAGATACAGTGGCAAAGGGTAGACAGTGGTAAATCATGAGGAACTATGACAGGAAGGTGAGATTTGGGATGTATCCAAAAGGGCAGTTGAGAACAGAAAGAGTGCAAGCACAAGCTGATGAGGATGTATGTTGAACTATGGGTTCTGCAAAAGGGAGCAGCAGACAGAGGAGGGCAGGACAGGGTGATAGACCTGCTGAAATGACATGTCACCAGCACAAGCGGTTGTGCCGTACTCACGGCATGAAAGGTACATGGTATGCATGGTGGGCAGGGATGCTGCCAGCTATCTGCATCTGTCAGCCCCGAGCTGGACCCACCGAAACAGTAACAAAAAAAGTTTCCTGACTTCCCTGGAACAATGGTGCTGCCTCTGTGCATGGAGCGGTGAGGAGAAGCCCCTGCCAGCCTCCCTCAGCTGTATGCTGGGAAAGGTCTTCCCACTCCTTCCCTACCTGGCTCTATTGCTTGTGGGACAAAAGGGAAGCCTAAAGTAAACTGTGTCTACTATCTCCCTCAGACTGTCCCCCTGCCACTTTCATGGTCAGTTTTAGAGGGAAAAAAACTGCTTTTGGTCTCTGAACCCACCTGAGCTATTCACAGATGTGCTGCTCTACTTGACTATAACTTAGCAATCCCAGCATGGGTTACCACCAGCACTCACCCCATCCTCCCCCTTACACAACAGTGATGACACAGAACTTGGGTTAGAATGACTGAAGCTTTTTAAAATCAAAATAAAACCAAGAAAACATGACAGAAAAACAATCAAACATGTTACCTGAGAGCAACTGTGTAGGACTCAACTGTAACCCAAATAGGGCATGTAGAGTCACTCCCCTACAGGCCACAGATCAGCACATCTTTCATTACGTGATGGGCTCGAATACAGATTTGCTAAGGAGCAGGAGTGGGGACTAAGAAGTTTATCACTCCCCCTCCGTGAATTTGTTCTATGGCATCCTGGTAGGCACTTCCACACTCATGGCATTTTAGCACTCTGCAACCACATCTTCATTTCCTCCAAACAGAGGAGTTGTTCCTGCTGTGTTTATGCCACTCGTCTGCCTGGTCATCAATGTATGTCTTGATTACAGTGCTACGCGTGATATGATAAGGGCCTGAGGTGAAGAAAAAGAATCTCCTGGCTGACTTATGAGTTATTCAGGAGAATGTGTGACCATGTAATTGTTCATTGCAGAATAGAGCAGAAAGTCCAAGGAATATTGGTATCAGCCATTGTACCCATGCCATGATACAAAGGTACTGCCTTTTATATTGAAGCTGTGTGCACCCTGTAGTTTATGGGCCTTTTGATTTAAGAAATCAGAAAGCAGCAGATGCTGCCCATATGGTCAGTAAGCCATGGGCAGCATGATTGCCTGTCATTGTACTTAAGCATCTTCCCTGTATCTCCTCATTTACAGAGAAAAGCACTTGAAGTCACATTCATTCCAGAATATATTTGAGTCCAGAAAACCCCCTTGCATTAACTACATTTCTATTAAAAACTGGTTATACTGTTAAGAAAGCAGATTATGTGTGTAATATATCCAGGTGTGAAGTGTTACCACCACTAAGCAAAGTCTGTCACTTTGAAATAAAAGAGCAACAACTTTGCATGACAACAAAACAGGTGGAAGCAAAACAGACGTTATCAAAGACAGCACTGCTAATACATGTAGTCTGGATGAAACTCCAGCCAACAGAAGAAAAAAGAATATATATATATGTGTGTGTATCATATATATAAAGACTGAGAGATAAAAACTGAACATGGAAACTGATCTCTCTCTTTAAATCCTCCATACTAAGAAAAAAGGGTTGTTTTTCTTTTGCCATTAAATTAAAAAAAAATAAATAAATAAGAAGGTACATGATGCACATGGACTACTGAAGGAGGGAGCTGGCAAGACATGTGAGGAACACAGCACCCTTCCAACTTTTCCATGTAATAACATTGACCTTAGCTCTGGATGCAGCATCTCACCTGCCCTCTGGGCTGAAGGAACAGTGCAAGATAGCAGCCACTGCCAGGGCAGGGAAGAAGAAATCTCCAAGGAATGATGGTGTCCAGCAGCGGGGGCTCATTCTGAGCAGACTGCATACCTTGAACACAGGCATGGCTACAGAGGAGGTGGCTACCTCCGAGTGGAGGGAGGAAGCAAAGGTGAGGGAAAAGCCAAACAGAAACAAAAAAATAAAAATCATGTGACAGCTACAGAGGTTATCCATTAGAAAAATCAACCAAAATTTGTAAAAAAACAGACACACAAAAAAACCAAAAGCAAAACAAACAACCTCTTGAAAGCTTATTTCAGCTTTAGATTGTTTACTGCAGTAAACAGGAACCCTACAAACCCTTTTTCATGGGAGCAGTACTTATTCATGTGAGCAGTTGGACTGAAGCAGGCTGGGGGGGGCTCAAGTGAGCAAGGATGCTCATGTGTGTAATGGCTGGCAACCACAAACTGTGCTTTCCAAGTAACCTACCTTTCGAAATACAAATGATTCTTCATTGTAAACAGGGTTCAGACCATTGTTCATCACCATGCGTGTTCGAAATTCTTTACGTATCGTGTCCGTGGGTAAACCATACATATCCACTTCTACATACGTACCAATTTTTTTGTCTGATAAGAACTGACCAGATATTACCTGCAACATAATAACATAGCAGTAAAGTAATACAAAGTATAGAACATTTTATGAATACTGGAAATATTAGAGAATTTTTATTGACAGCAGTCTTGAAAAAATGCTTCTTACAGAACCGATGTATTTATTTCATAATATGAAAATAGTATATTTAGTGCTAAAATTGCACTTATTTAGAAAAGCTTTTGTGATAGCACCTTAAATATATCCTTATTTTGAAATGATTGCGGTTACTATGCTATGGTATTAACAGCTTAAGTCAGTCAGCCTGATTAGCTGATGTCTCACAGATGTGTTCACCACATTACTGAAAAACACTGAATGAAACAACCAGACTGGGCACTGCTGTTCCGCAACTTTAAACTTTCTGTTCAGAAGCGCTGTCATCTATTATACGTCTTGACTACAAAGAGGTGAAAGGAAGCTATTGCTCTGCTTTCACTTAGGTAAAGGTTTTAAACTAATCACGTGTCAGTCTAACTCCATATTGTATGTAGTGTAGGATGTATTGTAGGGAAGTGTAGGATGCTTAAAAAGCAAGCAAACAAACAAAAAACCCACATGACTCCTCTATATTGTTATGTATATGAAGATTCGTTGCAATTTTACTCCAAGTCAAGATTAATCACCACAGCAGGTGATTACCCCAGGGAAAAAAAATTATTCCATCAAGATGATCTACTACTTAAAGATACTGCAAATATTTCCATTGCTATGGTCAAGGAGGGAAGAAAAATACTGAATCATGATTTCACAGATCTAAGCTCATTTCAAGTCCTTTTCTTTTCATGATCTAACATTCTTCCAGGGAACACTCGGCATAACAAATCTCAAACGTTACGTAGCTGAGGCATACTATCACCGGCTTTGGTCCACTCAACTCCTTTATAACAGAATTTATACAGAATTTTATACTAGTTTTAGTCACGCATGAACAAATAGCAAAACGTGATCTAAGAGCTATCTGTAGTGACACTTAGAACTTATGTTCTCCCCACCAGATCCCATTTCCTTCTTGGGGGGATTGTACTGTCATTAATGTTAAAGAAAAACAACACTAATCAAAGGTTTTGTTCTTTTGGAGGTGCAAATGAAACTTAATTGAACGTCTAGAATGCACAAGGAACCCTTGGTTGGACAGAATTTGACATTTCCATGTTGCCCATAGAAAGTGCTAACTGAAAGTTTAAGTCTTTTGTTAGGCTGCATACAGGGTTTTGAGCAAAGAGGGTAGAGTGTCAAGTCACAAACCAGGCTTTACCATTGTCAGTCTCCTTCCAAAACACCTCACCATGCTTTACAACTACGACTAAAGTTTTATGGAATTTATTACTCACGGATGACTCCAAAGTAAGGACCTCCATCACATGAACCATTTTTCTCTACTTACTTTGAAAATACCGTGTCCATGTCTGCCCATATACTTTCTTGCTCTACGGTGACAAGTGATGTTTGTATAATTTCCTACTGCCCACAGAAATGAACTTGGCTCATTTATTCATTTGTGTGGGCTGGTGTAATTCAAAAAGAACATGAGGGGGCTTAAAACTCAGTGATAATGTTGCAATAACAAACCATTTCTAACTCTTTCACATTCCACTCAGATCAAGTAAACAGAGATGTCTAAGCCAGCAATTAAAAAAAAAAAAAACCCAAATAATTTGATGAAATCCACACGATCCAACCACATTTTCTGTAGGTTGCCTATTTCTGTTGACAATTAAATGTGATGACAGAATTTTGTCTATCGCTGTTTTACCTGTACAGAACATGTTGCAGCAATTACACCATCTACAGGAGTTTCAGAGAAAGGGTCAAACGTTCGATCTGGTCGTCGCATGAAATCTGGTTTAAGTAGATACCTTATTGCACAAAAGAGAATAAGAAAATTATTCTTGTGTATAAATTAAAAATGTATTAAATACAAATAAAAGGGATGTTCTAGCTTTAAACAATGAACTCTCTTAGAGCACTGTAAAATACAGACTACTATTCTAGCTGCAAGTGTAAGGAGCCAAAAGGAAATTTTACACTTGTCTAGAATACAGATAAATGTTAATCTTAATTTTGAATTAACAGATACTGAGAGATGAAATCAACCCTGGATTTCAAGCCGAAAATAAATGCAATATAATCAAAGACATTTCAAAATAATTAAATAACACATTGAGTAATACATAAAATACAGTAAGTTATCATATAACAAAAAAGTAGATGCTCTCATTTGTTTATTTCTTTAACACTTGGGAAAAATGTAGCAGTTCCATAGAGTCAAGCTCATACAATGAATTTCAGCTTGAAGCTAATTTTTTCATCTCGATTTTAAAACCTTGGGGGAAACAGCTGATAATGTCAGTGCTGACAGATTGTTAATTATAGTAGCATGAAAGGTACTCCCGTAATAACACTTCCAACACATCCCTGAGGACTATACCCTGGATCAACATATCAATGAAGCCGATACGTGCTCTGATGAATCAAAACCAAAGGATTCTGCCATCAAAATAGCAGTTGATCACAGAAATGCTGTGCTACACATGACAGCGGCTCTCGTCCACTGGTGGGAAGAAAACATGTAACTGGAATCATCTTGCTAATTCTGTAGCCTTGACAGACAACAGCTGCTAGAACATGATTTTTGATCCACCCCTAGTCTTTCCAGTGAATCTCTGGTACACAGTGTTATAAATTCCTAGATAGAATTCACAAATAATTTTAAAACGCTGGAAAAATTGCAATGGAAAGAATATCAATGCTTTCTCCCGTTTTTTCATAAGGTGGCTTCTGTTTAGGAAAGTAACATTCCTCATTTTCCTAACATTATAAATGTGTGTGATTTCATAACGTTTTATTAATCTGAAGTAGGTTATAGGCAGAAGGCAACTATAAAAACACCCTTAGCTTCTGCTTCAGGCCTGCTGAAATAAAAACCGCTGAAGTTCAGAGTTTCACCAGCATAAAAACTGTAAATCAGAGAAAAATGGAGTACAGACAGAAGGAAATGTAGTTTTTTATTTTCATTGTCCTGTGTGGTTTTTGTGACTGGAACACCACCGCATTTATATTGCATATAAAATATACCACTATCTTACTATGTATCACCACTATATTACTGTAATACCACAAGACTGACATCAGAATCAAGTAATTTAGTTGATAATGATGCCTGTCCTCCAGAGAATTTGGCAAGAGTGAGTATGTGCTCTTTTACTAGGCTTGTGGGTTAAATAATAAAGGAATCATACTCTGCCATAAAAAAGCTTTGGTTTTGTTCTATTTCTGTCATTCTAAGTGAAATGACTGCACCTTTGTCAAAGCCAACAGCCTCTGCCTGAGGAGCTCACAAGTGAAATAAAGGCACAGAATGGCAAAGTACTATTTTGCCCATTCTACAGATAAGGAATTTTATCAAGCTTCATCTACTCAGATTTCCTTTCTGAAGAAGATTTGCATTAGTAAAAGAGCTGTTTCTTCCCACAATGAGTTTGCAGATTTTAATGTGTTTCTGGACTGTCATTTCCTATAATTCATCAAACTTCTCCTTTCTCTTGATGTTAATGATCAGCCCATTCTATTAAGGTATAAACTCAACATATGAGAAGAATCTATCACTTGAGCATACTTTTCCATGCAAAAGTCATGAGCAAGAACTCAGAGATCAAACATTTCAGTATTCTCTGTGAAATTTGCTCTCCCACTAAAGCATGCAGATTAAAAAAAATATTCCTTATGTATTAAGACTCAACCTGTCCAAGTAAATCTGGCATTTCTGTGAACTATGCAATGAATCTCCATTCTGAGGCACATCTTCAAAGAAGGACTGAGAACAGAAGCCAAAGATGTATTGAAATAACTGTGTATGATATTCATTATCTTCATAATTTGCACACAAAGCCTCTTCTATCTCATCTGTAGAAACTGGGCATAATTAAAAAGTGTATTTATCAGAATACCTCCTTGCAGGAGATAATTCTCCCTGAAATCTGCTAATTTCTGCTCTTCACCTAGCATCCCATTTTTCTCTTGTAACACATAATTAACAGTGACAAAATTTTATTAAAACCATAGCAAGGGATTCTGACAGTGACAACAGTTGAAATCATATCACTCACCCGCATGATCCATTATATTCAAATTTCCCTTGATTCAGCTGCATTGCTAAATCTATTAAGAGAGAAAAAAAATGACTGTCTTTCCTTCTGAATAATGCAGATCACGAACAATCCTTTTTAGAAAAGAAAATAAGACTTTGTCCAGAATAAGCAGCTTAGGTGAAAATTAAATGTAATGTGTATAAAACACACACATCTAAGAAATAAAGGCCATAGAAAAACTTCAGATTTCTTCAGAGTAATAACAGCTTTATCAACCAAGCTGTGCTTAGAAAACAGTCTCTCCCTGAATTTAAACACAGCCGGTAGGCAGAGAAGCATCAGACTATGGTCACAGTAATGCCTGGGATGGGACTTCCATCATTCAACTTTTGGTATCTATAGTGGAGATGTCTCCATTCGTGATAGTGATCTAGAATCACTTCGAATATTGGAGAGATACCAGCACTTTTAGCAGTGCAATGATCTCATTCTAGGGCAGCCATGTAAAATACGCTAGATGAGACATCCTAGAAGTGTGTTTTTCTCTACAATGACCATAGACAACTCCCTCCAATGAAGCAATCTGTATCCTGATGTCTTAAGGAAGGTGAGATGAACATTGCACTGGTTTTCTATGGACTTGATTGAACAAAATACCAGAAAAAGAAACTACAGAGATCCCAGCAGCACATTGCTTACTTTCAACATTTAAAGCATCTGAATTGTATTCAATGCATTATTACGGCATTTGTATACAAAGACACAGAGCAAACACGTAATAATCCCATTCCCCTCCAACCTTCTTCCAAACTTCATAAAAAAATATAACGTTTTCCTGTAGGTTTCCAGTTACACTAGAATACAATATCCTTGTTCAGCAGTAACATAGTTATTCTCTCACCCAACAGACTCTGCCTTCAAAAGGGAACAAATTTTTTCTGTATGTTCTCCATTACAAAAAAATACAAGATTCTCATACGCTCGTATCAGTTATTATTCTCTTAACTGGGCAGCCTTGACTTCTATTTCCTCAATTATTCTTCAGCCTGTCAGCACAGCTGCATCATAGAAGACTAATACCTGAAAGTTGCTCACTTCCAATTATTCAATTAACACTCTTATTTTTCAATACAAAAGGCTTGAGAATGACCTGCAGTGGGCAGAGGCAGTGTTGGAAAAGAGCAAAGCTTGCACATCTGCTCCAACCTCTAAATCCTGCCCAGTGCAGCACTTTACAAGCATCTATCCCCATACAGTTTCTCTTGCATTCTCAGCTGTGCAAAGCTCTGCAGGACAGAACTCAGGGCATGATCACCAGGAGTGTCTGCAGTACCAAACACACCGTCTTGAGAAAGCACAATAAAAACCCCTACCCTGTTAGTTATATTCACACCTTCACTGAACAGGAACAACACATCTCCTCTCAGTTTATGCTGTGGAGAGGTATTTACGTTCCCTGGCATTGTTCTCTACGCTGGGATCCCAGACCCCATTCTACGATGCTAAACAAGACTCTTTAACACTTCACAGTAACTGGTCTAGAAATGTATTTGGCACAGAATCATTACTTTTTACCATCTTAATTTGTGCACTCCATCTTTACTTTGGAGACATGCATCAAACTGTGCTGAAGCTGTGTTTTGTGAAAACACGTTTCCCTGTAATTAATACTTTTTATTAATAAAACATTTATGTGAGAAATTACAGTACTCTATCGTTTTTCTGTGAAAGGGACCTGAATTTTGCATTCATGTATGGCTTTTTTATTGCTCCTTGTCTTACGCTTCTATAATTCCACCCCACTGTATTATTTAGCCATATGTCTGTTTCCTCAAAAAATGCCAGAAGCAAATCCATGGCATCTGTTTGAGAGTTACTGCCCAAGCCATTCTCAGGATTGAGGTTCACTGGTCGTTGGTGCCTACCTGGGGTCTGATAGTTCAGTGAGACCATCTGGCAGCCAGCGTTCCAGAAAATTTGAGGCATGTAATTACTGGAATCCACACGGCCTCCCTTTGGGTATATCCGACTCATTTGTCGTTTATTATAACTGTATAATTCATCAAGGAAAATGAAATAAAAATATCATAGAAATGTATGGTCATATCCTAGTATCTTTAATATTTCTTACATTAATCTTACTTTTTCTCATCCCTTTTCCTTTATAGACATGGAACACTGTAAATCTAGAAAATGTACATTTGTTGTTTATTTGCAGCATGAGTAGAGAAGTGGCATGAGGAGGTGAAAGGATACTTTACAAACTCAATGGCATGGGTCTTCAAATACCCTAGTCCGACTGATTCATTGAAAGAAGACATATTATGATGAATATTACGTTCTAGAAAAAGAAAGACATGGTGTGTTAAAACACTGCTGTAATGACAAATCAAACCTCAAAATCATGCATTATACATAATAGCAGGAAATAAATTCTGGTCTGTTTCCCCATTATCTGTCACTCATGGAATCATATTATACTGAAATTTCATAATATTTCTGACTTGCCTTTTTCTTCCTCTTCTGGGAAATCAACAAAACTTTCAAGTGTTTTTTTAGGACAGAATTGTTATGCAGAGCCTGTGTTGTGTGGCTAGATAAGGCAAAACAACATGATAGATGGTCTAGTGTGCAATATGAAAGCATCAGCTAACTGCTGACCACTGTGACAATCACACTCACCTTACTTTACAGAAAGATGAACTACAAAAAGCAGTTTAGCTGGAAAGGCCTATAGAATATAATCAATCTCATCAGCTGCATGTTCTCCCAGTTATTTAGTGACTCCGTGTGGATGACCAAAGGAATAACATGCTGAATTTACAACCATGAAAACAGAAATCTAAAAATATACTCATGACTGTCATTAAACTATAAGAGTCTTACACTGTTTCTAGACTCAGAAAATGTAGAGATTAAAAAACTACCTAGAATGAGCAGACAAATACTTTTATTTCATTCAACCTTTTATGTTACCTTCTGCTACATCGAAACCTTGAAATTTTACAGGTTGAGCATAGTTGACCATTGTTGATAAATATGGATGTATATTGGTTGTGGCACCTACATATTTGTAAGATGCCATCCATGCTTGTTCATCTTCAACAGTTACTAAACCCTGAAAACACATTAAAAAGATTAATCACTATTTGTGTGTACAAAAACAACTGTTGGAATTTTCAAATGTGATACAAAATCATACCCAAATCTGCAGAAAGTTAAAGAAAGTGCAAGAAAAGTGGAAATTTAATGTCACCAATTACGATTTATTTTCTTACTGATATATGCACCGAACACTCTCAACGTTACAAGATGCATGCAAGAGGACTGATGATAGAAAAGCTCCTAAGCAGTGGGTAAATATTACATGATGTTAGTAGGATAACTTTGGGACAAAAGAGAAAAATTACAACAGAGTGCACAATGGTGGGAGATAATGATCTAGCTTTGCCAAATAAATTCCTAACAATTGTAGTGTAATATACATTTCCTGATAGTAACTGTGGTGGAGCAATGCCAACTTGGTACTGAGTTGAACCTTCTCAACATCAAAATATGTATAGGTTCAATTGCCAACCTTTGCTAATAAAAGCAGAACAAAATATAGGGATTGCAACCCTCAATGGACAAACAGATGTAACAAAACCAACAAGAGACACAGTACCAAGCTCACATTCCCAGCCACTTCAAATGATAAAAATCTGAATCCATCATTCACAGAAAGATGCACTATATTTATAACAGAACTTCAAAAGTTTTCTGCAAGTAGCTCATCTGCAAAAAACCCACAATAAGAAGCGCTTCTCATGTGGATCTGCCTGTCCAGCTTTTTCCTTTCCCTAAACCAGTTTCAAATACATTCTTTCCACTGAAAAAAGGAAAGAAAATGAAGGATCTTGTCAATCTAAGCAAACTCTGCAAGGCTTACTGTTCATGGCATTTTTCCCATAAACATTTTTGCTTGTTCTCCCACCAGTGAACCAGTTACTAAAAAATCTAACCTACTGTAGGCTGACAGAGAACTTCTGCAAGGAAATACTAAATATATTCAAAAATTCTTACAGTATAGATTTCTTTTTTCAGAATACACTACGGCAACTCATTTACCCAGGAGATGGGAGAATAAAGGAAATGTGACACTACTTGCCAATATTATGGGCATGTACCTGTGCAGACACGTTTCAAAAAAATGAATTCCATATGAAGTGAAACAATTTATGCCTTGATAAGACAAATATAGTCACAAGGAACGTCATTGTCTGGATGCAAAGAATAGCTGAGTTATCAGAATGAATCCAGGTGCATGTGTTTTTATGTGCATTTTAGACTGAATCAAACTTCCAGTGGCCCATGAAATCAAACTGAAACCGTATTTTAATGCTGATCACCAGGGCTCAACCCAACTGCTTTTCAGAAATACACATACTGAGGGTTCACAGATCTGTTCTCTAAACATGTCAAATGGTACATAGCTTTACTGCTAGAATACAGGCATTTTTTTTGTTATTAGGTTAACGTTTGTTAATAGACTTCAGATCAAATTAAGGCCAAATTTCTTCAAATGACCTAGTCCTTTCCCAGTGTCTTCATTTTTGGAAGGCAAATAATTCAGGAAGAACTGAGCACCCATCGTCTAAAAACCAGGCTCCTTCAATGTGCCTCCTGCTGACTGCTCAGAATTGCTAAACATATTTTCCTCTCTTGATCCATATATGTCTATATAACAAACTGCAGTGAAAAGGAAGTCAGAAGGGTCTATGCATCCTTAGTGCCAAGGGAATAATACCCTATAGACTACAGCTGTATGACTGCATTACTGACATACCAGCTATAAGACAATGTTCTAAGACAATCTACTGGTCATTGGTTTTGTTTTATTTTATTTACTTGCAGACCCATAATTCATAAAGCAAATGGGCTGTACTCTTTGCAGTGTTCACAACTTTAAAACTATGAATTGGAAAGGGGTAAGGATGGAATTTTTCTTAAAGTCTAAGGAAACAAAGGAATGGTTACAACAGGACAGGATCCTTTTAGAGGCTCGAGAAAACAATGGGATAAAGTTGATCTCTCTACATTATTTACACCTCCCCACCCCTCAAGAAAAGAAGCAGAATCCACTTACAAAACAACACTGACTGAAACAAACTGTGGTTAGGAATAGAAGTAGCTTTCATGAGAAAAGAAAAGGAAGAAGAAGAGCAGAAGGAGGTGGGAAGAGTCTTACAGAAGGGATTCCTGGGAGAAGATAAATGCAGAAGTCCCAAAGGAAAGCAAAAGGAGGAAAAAGAGAGGAAAACAACGTGCAGTCAGGGTAAGGGAAGAGGAAAAAAAAGCAGCAGGGATGATACATCTCAACACCATTCAAAGAACTGCTGTTTCCCAGTGCATGACATTTGAGATTGTGATCAGATGCTTCTAAAGCAGGCAAAAGTCATGCAGTCCTAACCCCAGTATAAAAGTGCAGCAGAAGATAGATACCCTAGATGAGAAAAGGAGGTAAGAGTCACTTTCAAAAATACTTTGTAGGGGCAGTGAAACTGAGCATAAAGTTGTTAATTGTACCACTGAGAATGCATGGTAAGTAATATGTATGTTATATATAAAGCAATAAAACAAACTACATAACATCCTATGTGTCACCTTTTTATTGTTTTCTTGCTCAGAATCTTCAACAGCCTAAGGGAAAAAAATACATATACATTACCCAAAGAAAAGGCAATAGGAAACACTCTCATAAGGGAAAAAAAAAAATCCTCGAAAAGTTAATGCATTTAGCAAAAATATACCCATTTCCACCTTCCTGTGTGGCTCATCTGTCCCATACACTTGCAAAAATTTGCAGTTTCTTTCAAATTTGCATACAGCAGATATGAAATTCAACAGCTGGGTAGCAATGGGAAAAGGAAGGATGGCAGACAGTTAAGCCCAAACCAGTCCTATCACCAGATGCCAAGGCCAGGAAGTTTCAGAGAAAAATGAAAGAATGACACACCCAGACAACATAAAAGATCATCTGAGCTGGATATGCAAGTTGCCCAGGCTCTGAAAACTTAAGGCTTCAGACTGCTGTAAACTGTGCTTTAATGCTCACATTTGGAAAAGGCCTATCTCAAAATGTTATTTGCAATGGGACAGTTCGCTGTTTATCTTTAACTATAAGCTGCCACTACTGAGAATCTTAAGACAGATAAATGTTGACTTGGCACTAGATGTACGTCTCTAAAGAATAAGGATCAAATCACTGATCAGCAAAGAAGCAGAGAAGTTACCCAAGGGCATATGCTGAGGATGAGTAACTAATCTGAAACAAACAAACGAACTAATACCCAACAAAAGCCCCCACAAAAACACCAAACAAAAACAAATCAACCCCCACGACACTCAGGTAGTTACGTGAATCTAGCCCTAGAGCAAAGACATTAAACCATACTTCACTGGGAAGATTCATAAAAGTCCTGAAGAAGCAAAGATGTTGACTTGAAAAGTTATCAAGAAGGCAGGTGTGATGTCTCCATGATATTGCTAGAGAAATACTATCAAGGGCAACCTGTACTATGGAAGATTTTCCATACCTATACTTCTATGTGGAGTAAGATCCAAAGGTAGCCAGGCAGGAGAGAAGAAGTGGCCAAAATACTTGAGTGACAGAGGAGCAGGATCTCATAAGGTATCTTAGCATTCACATATAGGTTTTGTTCTGTAGTAAGCAGCAATAATACCTTCAGTGCCAGAGCAGCCTTAGTCTGGAATTTCAATATCCCGTATCTAATTACTGTCAAGTAATATTCAAGTTATTGAGCACAAACTGATAAACTGTACTACATCAGGCATGAGCGGAACAAAGAGGACCTTACCCTGTCTGCCAGCTGGCTCCCTGGAATAGCCCCCCTGCCACACCATCCCATTGGGGAATGATCATCCTATTTTGTCTTCATTGTTGCAGGTAGAAGGGAGAATCTACTCTAAGAGTTAACAATAAGAAACGACCCATGGAATGCCTATAATGAAGACACAGGATGCAGTCTTGCAAAAAAATATTGAGTGAGGAAGCTGATATTCCACCTCATATTAGGCCTCTGCAACCGAGATGCAAAGTAAAATACCAGAAGCAGGAAACTGTTTTCTGCTTGTATACTGTTTCCCTACACACTGATTCTGCTTCCCCAAAGAATATTCTATCTGAATAAGCAGAGAGTATTTTCAGCTACAATATTTTGTCTTCTCGTGAACCTGAAGGTTAGGAATCCGGTCAAGATCTTGTGTTTGACCTTCTGACAACACGTGCTGTGATGCTTCCAGAAAACAAGAGTGGCTTTTACACCCACCTCCATGGAAAGCTTCCAAAGAAACATATAAGAAGCAATCCCACCTTTTTGACACTGATGGCAACAGCTTCTTTTTGACTGTAATCATCGACAGTAAGGTCACTTCCAAATTTGTACTCTGGATGAGCTTCTTCTTCCTGGTCAGCTGCACAGAAAAGAAAGACGGATCAGTGCAAAAACCACAGCAACTGCTGCTTTTGTGAGAGATATGATACAAATGACAGTTGAATACACAGGTTTGGTTTGGGCATTTTTTTTAAAAACAGAAATAAAATCCAGAGTTTTAGACTTCCAAACATTAGTAGTAAATTTCAGCTAAGGCATGAGATTCTTACAGATTTGACATGGTTAGTAAGAAAAAATTCATTTAGGGCATTTTTGAAGGAATCAGTATAATTTGCTTAGCAAGAGAGCAAAAAAACCCCAATAGGCTTGGGGAAATAACAAGAAATGAAGACAGAGTTATTTAAATAAAGATGTAAAAAGTTGCTCGTGTCCAGACTTCTCATGTGCATTGTTACGTGCCCCTACTACAGGGAATCATTTTAATTTGCTTTTAAGGTGATTCTCCATCAGAACCTAGTGTACTCAAAAGAATCTAAAAAGGTCTCTTACAGACACAAAATCATTAATCACATTATTCATATGAATTTAAACAGTTTTAGAAAATACTTATTTGAGCCTCTTGGTAGTCTAGCACGCAATTAATAACACACCACAATAAGAGCACTATTAGAAATAAGCATTCCAATGGAAATTAGCCTCCAAAACAGCAGAATCTCCTCTGTGCTCCTTGATCTCCTGAAGAAAGATACTGAGAGGGCTCTCCAATTAACTGTTGTACTTCAGTCTTTTTTTAGCTGTGTAAGGACAGATACCAGATTTCGACTGCAAAGAATACACTTCATGATGCCCCCTACTGACTGCAACAGCAGTGGCTTTGTGCTAGGAAAAAACAAAACAAATCAAGGAGGGGACCCAAGGGGCAGGCTGAAGCGGGGCCATTCAGTTTAACAGGGGTCACAGGCCAGCACCTTGGTACAGGCAACACATGATTTACCTGTTCTGAAGGTGGACATTTAAAGCAGACCAGGTGAATCACACCCTAGATACATCTATTTTACTCTGTTGGCTATAAACACATTCCACATCACTAGCTCAGATCCAGATGTTTACACTGAACATAACTGAAGTTTGGCAAGAAAAATCCTATCCCTTGTTTTATCCTTATAAAGTGTAATGCAACAATCCAATCTGATGTTGACGCAAGCATTAAAAATACTGACAAAATCTGCTTTCAAAGCAAAGATCATAGCTTTCCAGTCTCTCTCACGCACACACATACACACACAGTGAAAATCTGACTTGCTTGATGCTCTTCTATGACTTTTGAACAGTAAGTGGAAGTTGAGAATCACCACTAGTACCACCAAGGGAGCTCACATTCCTACCACAGCCTGCCCCAGAGCCAGGAGCAGCTGCGGTACGTATCTGAGATAGATGGTAAGGCTGGAGGACTGTAAAAATGGTCCTGCACTGAGCTCAGATTTACTGCTGCTGCTAGATCACAGGCAGGTGAGTAACATGCATCCTAGCTGCTCATGCTGGCCTACTGATTTACTACAGGCAATGTTTGAGAGCCCTTCTCTATAAAATCCTCACCACTTTCTATTTCTTCTTCATTATCATCCTCTAGGATATTTACAGGAGCTGCAGTTTCCCCAGCCTCCATCATCTTTTTCAGAGCATCAAGCTGTTCTGTTAATAAGAAAAATAAAAATAAATTAGTCATGACAAGAACAGTTTGTAGTTCAAAAACACAAGATGAGAACAATCCTCGTTGATTCTCTAATCCCAAGAGCTACTTCTAATTAATTGGTTCTCTAAGATTAAGTTTTCAGTTAGCAATAAAATTTTACAAAGTAAGAGCATCATTAGTCATACAGAGTTGTTAGATGTGAAAAGCGGTCAGTAAGGGCTATATCCAAAGCTCACTGAAGTTAAGAAAAATATCTCCACAGATTGCAAACATCTCTGGAGCAATCATATTACTTCTTCAGAAAATAACTGGACAGCTATCTCTGTGGTACTTGCTCTGTGCAAATGGAGGCAAAGTACTTAGATTCTCAATCGTGTTCCCATGTGCATTTCACTTAGACAGTATGAACACAATCATGTACAACTGAAGTTGGTGGTGGGTGTCCATGCTTATCTTTGAATGGAGAAGGACCAGGGTTATCACTACAGCCATACTGGAAACTAATATAGCAATATTATTGTTACTGAAAGAAGATAAATATCGGAACTAGTAACAATAGCAAGAACAGCAATTTGAAATTCCATTTCATTTTATGCTTATCCTGGAAAAACAGAGCAATGTAAACATGCCAGCGTAGGCAGAATTTACAAGAGATTCTACCTGTTATATTTTAGCTCAAGCAGCAATCTGATAGAAGTCTCAGGATTACATTTCTAGGTCTACCTATGCCTATGCTACATGATGATATCAAGGCCGACACTCTGGCACTCAAATGAAAAGCAAGTGCAAACAAAGTGTCATTTATATACAAGTCAAACTACTCCAACACTAAAGTAAAAGCAATTTGGAAATTTTAGTAACTGAGCCTATTCATATCGAGCCAGACTTGTTTAATTTAATACTTGACAGCTTTACTTACTTTTTTCTACTTCAGGTTTCAGCCTTTTATTCTTTATGAGAATCTTTCTTTTGAGGTCATTAGGAGAAGGTAAGGCTTTACCAGGATCAAGCTGTAAAATAATTTAAAGAAAACATTTAATAACAGCTGCTTGGCCTCTCTCTATCCCTATTTGGGATTTTGACCTGAGGATAGCAATGGTAAGGGGCAGTGAACAAGCAGTGCCACTTCAGGCACAACCCTGACAGGGATTGTGACTGTAGTTATATTGTCTCCTCTGCTTCTTCCCTATCCCACGGGAAAGCAGTGCTCAGGGAAATGTTGCTGGCTGAAACCAGTACACTGATCTCCAGCCTACACCATCCTCAGGTGCACTGGGCAAAACATCTGATCTCTCCTGTCTAGCAGTGGGCAGGGATGTGACTACAACTCTTCATCAGAGGACATCTTACCTCCCATCTCCCCCTGTAGTTCAAGCACCGCCAAGTCACAGTTTAGTTGCTTGATTGCTAAATAAGTCACCTTTTATGGTCCCTTCAAGCTGTAACAATGCAAGTGAGGCAGCCCATGCATATTTACAGAGTAGAAATGGACTGGCACTGGTGAATGGAACACTGCCCAGTCCTTAGCTAGGTAATAAGGATTATTTTTGCCAGTATGGCTACAGGGCCACATCTCCAGTATTTGTGAAAGGCAAATGGCAAGTTTAACATACCCAAGGCGAAATGACTAAAAGGTCTGTTCTAGTTTGGGGAAAGAGAACAAATAATAAGAGACAAAGTGTAAGATGTTCTGGTTTAAGTCCCATCACATCATTGAGGATTTGGAATGGTAATTGAGATTTGGGAATAGTAATTATCACCCTTTCCACCTCACACTTGCTAAAAATATTATACAGAGAGTTGCTGCTATAATGGACCGTGGTTTCTAGTGAACCATGACACAAGAACAGAAGATATTTCCAGGACTAGTAAAAATTCCTAGAAGAAATATTCAGATAGTCTTATCCTTAAATCCAACACTGAGCTATGCAGAAGCAGCATTCTGGATGAAGAAACAAAAGAACAAAGCACCGTAACTTGAAACCAATTAAAAGCAGCAGAGGTGACAAATAACAACCCAGCAAAAAAATCCAAATCAACCCAATCCTACAACAACAGCTGCAAACCTCCTTGCAGGAGGGTAAGGATCATCCACAAGCACCAAGCTAGCTCAGTCATGGATCAGAATGTTGGATGAAGAGAAAACACAATTGTTTCTGAGAGCACTTGGGTTGTAATTCCACTAGATGTCAGTGCCGCAGAGTTCATCTATCCCAGGGCTTCTAGGATGCCAGTCCGCATCCCTAAGCACAGGGCACAGCTGGATGCTCGTTTGGACAAACATTTGCTTTTACTTAAAACCAAATCTGCTTCTGCCAGTGACATGTCCCTCTTAAACCTGCCCTCCTCTTCCAGTTGAGGTACCAGAAAACAAGCACTCATAAAATACACCTTTCAATCTCCTCCTGCCATCTCTGCAACATTGGCTTTGTGAGCAGCTGGGGACTCAATTCACCCACAAGGAGGAATGGACACAAAATGCAGAAAGATCAGTAGTGTTAGAGAGTACAGGCAGCTGAGGTTTAAATACTGGGCCCTGAGATAGCAGCACGGCAGCCTTTGGCCAGCTCTACTTTAGGCTTTCCTGAAAGCAGCTGGAAGCTGTCTTCTGTGGGGAACGTGGCAAGGTGCTACACACATCATAGGGGAACACTACAGATTTAGTTCTCTGGGATGCACTTTTCAGGGCAACAACCCAATATTCACTGAACCTTGGGCATTGTTGTCCCTGTAAAGCACAAGGAAAGCCAAGAGAAACAGCTCTAGAGATGATAATGCCAGGAGGCCCCTTTGCAGAGGTCACATGGACAGGAGCTGAAAGGTAAGGCAGAGTCCTCCGTGCCATGGTCCCCGCAGCACTAAAGAGCATCTGCAGGCTTTGGGTGGCTGCTGGCAGACTGAGCACATTGTGCAGGAGAGTAAGCAAGGCCTGGAGGAGTAGCTGCAAACACTGGGTAACAAGCTACTAAGTCTCAAATATTGTGTTTGTGAAGAAGTGTCTGTTATTATCTCCTGCCATGCAGGAGAGTGAAGTGCATGCAGATTACAGTGCACTTGATGGTTCAAATGAGGCTGCAGGGAACTCTTCATGCTTAATTTAATTCTTAATGCAGTAGTGGGGACCACCTAGACTGCAGGACCTGACCTGGAGCACAAAGCATGCAGAGTGCAGCTGAAGGAAGAGGTTTCCTCAGCTGAGACCACGCAATTTATAATTAATTGTTTTTCAACAGTGACTGGCAATTTCAGAGTTATGCATGACCTGCAAATACAATGTATGTGGTGTATTTTATGCAGGTGCTGATATTACATCACACATCAAGGGGATGGATTTCCCCAGGCTGCTTGACAGAGCCCTGTGCAGAAGAGATTAAACAAATCAGATAAGGACAAGTTTGTACCAAAAAGCAGACACCCAAAATCACTAGAAATTTTTAAAAGCACAGGACTGGCAGTGAACAGTAGTATGGGTGATATGATTCCAGTTTATAATCTCTTTTAAATCTAGCTAGTATAAAAAAATACAAGCACTGGCAGAATATAACATACTGGATGTGTTTCTAGAGGCTGCTTCAACAGGAGATCTCCAAAAAGATCTTCACAGTATTTTGACATCTTGTACTGCTGATATTTGCTGGAAAAGATAAAGTTGGTTAACTTTTAAATATAAAAAAGAAACCACTATTACTCGGCAAAATAGAATAATACTAAGTGATGTAGACATCCTAAATTATATACTGCCCACTTTCTCTCAAGTGAGAAGTATTACTTTACTGTAATTATACTGTCAATAAAAGTCCATTATCTGACATAGATGAATTTAATAAGACCAATAATGCAGATTCACTGTATCCAACACAGCTAATGGAACATCCAAATATATTTCACAGCTTTACCACAGATAAAAATGTTGCCAGTACTAAGCTAGATAAAGATTGACTACTATATTAAAGCACAGTCTCTTCCAAGTGACATTCAGTATACCTGCATAGCCCTACACAGTTCTCAATTATATTCAAATTATAGTCTTTTTGAACTTTATCTTCTCTCTCATACATTGCGCTTTAAAAAACAAAACAAAAAGCCCTACGAGGGCATCACATACCTGCAGTGATTTTCAAATGAAAGAATTACGGGATATTCTGACGTAACAAATGCTGTTTCCTTAATGGCTTGAATTACATCCTATAAAATGCAATAATAGGATTCAAATTAGAACAGATCAAATTAGAGTCATAATCAAACAGATTTTTTTTGTTCTCCACCCTGAGAAACACAGAGCTGAGTCTCAAATATGCTAAGGGAGAACTACAAGAAACTATGCGCTTATTCTTCCCTGTTCCCTGCAACACCCTGGACTCAGTGCCCAACGGGTACCTCACTGCACTAGCGGCTGCAATGGCAGCTTCACCCCAAGCCCATCAATGCCACCCCTGGACCCGCTGCCATCTTCTCTTGTCAGAGAGAATTTCCACTTTCCAGAATAACTCCTGCATCTTCAGGCTTTTTCCGCAACTAAGGAACTTCTCAGACAACAGACAAGGTATTTATTTTGTGGTGCAAAGAGCACAGGATGTGAAAATATGAGGCAAAAGAAACAAGCCTGCTTCCTGTAGTTTCTGTGGCAAGGCAGACATGACACAAGGGGTGTATGATGCGAGCTGGAAACAAGCCCTAAGATCTGGGGACAAGAAACCATGCCTACACAGCCTGTCGGTGTGTCACAAAGAGCAGCGTCTGGGTGCTGAGGAGGGGAGGGTGTCCTGCATGGATCCTTGTCCAGGGGTTCTACTGGGACTTACTGCCAGGTGTAGCACTCAGGCATTTACCTTGAAAAGAATATCTGTACACATTGCTTTTCCATGCGTTATTATTGGCTCTTGGTCTTCACCTTTGCCATCCCAACAGTCCAGCTCTACACACCTAAAGGCCCAAGAAAAATGATGTCAGATTCCTTATTGTTTCAGTACAGGTGAGCTACTCAGGACAAGTTCTGAGTTGTGATGTTCAGAGCAGTAAGTTAAGAAGCAGTTTGGGGTATTCTACAATTTATTTTAAGCTGCACATGTGTAATTTCAGACTGCTTTAAAACGTTGGGTATACTACCTTAAATAGAATATGCGTGGGTCAATATATTTACACCTGAACTTCAATGTTTACAGCACTGTAACACTCTTCTAATCTATTTTCTTACTCAGTTAATTGTGACACATTCCACTATTTCAAGAAATAAAGCAGGAAATCATACACAGATTCTCATTTACATATAAACTTCTTAATTACAAAGCAGAAAGCCTTCTGAAATTCTTCAGCTGTCATTTTAAGATCAAACTTCCCTTATCTTCCTCACAAACTCTCTCCTGACATCAGTTTTTACATTCCACTGCCTTGCAATGCTTTTTCTGAGAAAAACAGCATCTTAAATATGTAGTTTTCATTTACCACACTAATATATTTATACATTCAACTATGCAATATATCAACACCAAGGTATATTATGTAGGTTTCCAGTATTAGATTCACAAATATTAAAGGCTGTTATCTCCTGCTTCCAACCTGCATCCCGCCAAAAGCACTTGTCTGTACATCTCCACCGAAGACTTGCCACCAAACTGCCTGCCTGTTAAATATGTATTGTGAGAGGAACTGATGAAATAATGAGCCAAAGGATGGTCCATTTCTTGATATAATTCCAAGCGGTCTAGGAAAACTGGGGCATTTTCATCTGACATCAAGTATCTGCAAAAGCCATCACTTGATATGACACCTAGAAGGAAGAAGAAAGAGTGGTAAATTACTCCTAGAAATTTAGAGTGGGCAGGAATCAAACTGTCTCATAGAGCACGAACCCTAGTACAAAAGCTATGTTTAAACAGGCTTCTGCAAGCAAACTGAAGCTCTCCCCCTTCCAGTTTTCCAAGCTGATCAGTAACTGCATTCCTGGTGCAAAACCTGCCATCGTGTTCACAAATAACAACAAAAAAATCAGATGGCCACCTAGCTCAATATCCGACATCCAGCACTCACCATTAGTAGACCCAAGGCATCAAGAGGATGAGAGAAGGCGGCTAATAAATAGTGACATCTCCTCAGGATGCTCCCAATAATTTTGGGCTCTGGGACTTTGTGAGCTTGCATGTACCAGTCTTCTGTACATTTTTCTCCCCTCTTTCATACTTAGTCTTGCCCTGACTGTGCTACATCACTGTTAATCAGCTTGCAGTATGTGCAGAGACTGTACTCCGCTGACAAAAACAGGTGGAGGTGTACCTGATAACATTTGCATGTGTTCATTTGCAAAGCATTTGGAAAATCTAAGATACTTTCAAGTTGACTGTTTGAAATACAGGTTTATTTCTTTATAATGAAAAGCAAGTCATTTTCTACAAGGAACATGGGATGGACAGTAATCCAGAGGACAGAATTCTTAACTCCTTTCTCTTATCTGCTGTTATATGCTTCATAAATACAAAAAAATGTTCTCATTAAAATTTATCCCCCGATTGATAAAGTAAGAATAATCAGTAACACAATATCAGTTTTAAAGTGGCCAAGAGACTGAAATATGATCTGGGTTAGGGAAGAACAGATTACTCACTAGGAGTCACTAGAAAGAATAGTTATCTGGCACTAATTTGGAGGCTGCTTTCTCTAAAGCCATGGATGAACACTCAGCTCTTGTTAAGGCACGGGCTGCAGGAGTCCCACTTTTATTTTGTTTAAGACATCTTTTCTCTTATACCGAGAACTCTGGTTATCCTGCTTTTCATTCTGCTCCTCACTTTCTGAAATAAATCCTCTACTGAAGCTCAAGTTTTCTGTGCTTTGTGTCAGCCAGAGGTGAACTGTTTGGAAGGTCTTATTCAAATCCTCTCAGCTGATTCTGAGTTTTGGAAGGGGAAGAAAAAATGGGGTGAAATGGAATTTTCAACTTTAAGAAATTTTTTATTTTGTTGGTCACTGAGAACTTAAAAGCAGCAGCACAAATTATCTCACATGATACGCACTCCTAGCGCATCGTTTAGTGGAAAAAAGTCACAGGTGAGCAAGTGTTCTGTGCAAACAATAGCTGAGACTTCAGCAACTTACCAGAGCTATCTGTGCTCATCAGAATGGCCTTGGTATATTTGACGTGCACTGATCACTTTGTATCAGGATGGCTGTCTGTGTAGCCACACTACAACCTGGATCAGGGAAATGATCCTCCCATAAAACCATTGATTTTGAGGGGGAGATATTTTTCAGCAGATCAGTTTCCTGATACAGTTCACCGGTTGGCCACCCCAGTGCTTGCCCCTTGACCACAAGGACTGCAAGCTCCCTTTTTAAAGTTTGGCTGCTTTGGAATGAATTCCCCAAATGCCCCAAGCCAGTGAATACTAAATTCCTTCCCATATTTACCTTTTTTCTTCAAGTCTTCATCTGGCTCATATGTCTCAATTATCTGCATTGCTCTTTTTGTGTCATAAAAGGGAAATAAAATTTCATTGAGCCGAGGGTCTCGTTGATGCTAAGGTTAGAAAACAACGGAATTCAGCAAAACAATATAGTGCATGGCTATCATCCAAGAGCATTTCATTACTGCAGATGAGAAAGAAAGAAGTGGACATTTAAAAAAAAAAAAACAAAAAAAAACCCAAAAAGGAGCCCTAAAACTTACAGAATATTCAACAGTAACTTTAGTTTTAGACAGAAAACAAACTTTATCTTTCATAAGAAACCTAGGCAGTTTGTTTATAAAAGTATTTTTAAAAAACCCCAGTGCAATCATATTGCTATTGCTTGTTTATGAGAATAATGACTGCACATGGCATACGTGCAAATGCAATGTTGAAAATAAACTGCTAAATCTCTCTTCTTTGTAAATTCTCTCCCTAATCTTTTTTGTAGGTCATGTAAACTGACAGACTGGACAGATGGCACTGTAATCACCTCTGCAAAAATGCGGATCTTCAGCAGTATCTACAGCTAAAGTAAAAATTAAAAGTAAAATAATGCTATGCTATAAATACAGAATTTGAAACCTGAATTTAGAAATATGCAACTACTGATGTTTATTTGTGAATAGTAGAAACATTGTGTTATTAACTATTCAAAAAACAGTATAGTTTCTTAGAATAAATATATATGACTTAAAAGAGCTTCACAGTATCATTTTGCAGTAATTTACAATATTAGGTTTTCATAATATATGTAATATTTAGATACAATTTAGCAGTGATTTCTAATCCACTACTAAAACTCAGAGTTTTTAAGTTTTCACTTAATGTGTGCTATGTTCATTTTGTTTCTCTCCAAGCTGGATTAGAGCTGCACACTGTGTGCCTGATTCTCCATCAAAAAGAAAACTGAAAACGGAGTAGTGGCGTGTAAGCAGATGCAATAAAACATAAATAAATAAATATGACTGTGAAAACCCTCTTTTACTCCAGTAGGTGCATAGTTTTCAAGCTTTAGTTTAAGCAGAATTCAGAAATGTAACAGTCCACCCCCATTTTGGTGATCAATAATTTGGAGTGGACAGGATGGCATTGATATGGCTTGGCACAGCACTATCAGCATTTGCTGTAATTTCTTATGTGTAAACTTTTCGACATTTTTCAAGAAAAAAAAGCAATATCCAATCAAAAAATAAACACTCGATCCCTTTTCTTACAATCAATACCTTAGTGCATGTGCTTGATTAATTCCAAGAAATTACAATCAATGCCAATTCAATCATGCAATTAAGGAGGGATCTTTCAAGTAATGCTACTGACAGTCTGCAGCATCTGAAATACAGCCGTTTCATTCACTACAGATCAGCGGTCTGGATATCTAAGTAAAACTCGGATGAAATACGATATAAGAGCAGATGGATGCAGAACATAACTTGCTAAGCAGCACACAACAGCAACTCAACACTGGCATGCAACTGTACAGTCTACTGTGACAAATGACAAGCTTTATACCATTAGTGACAATACACCACTTCAAAAAATTGGAAGAAATAGTAGGGAAGGTTCTTAACTCAAGACAAGTGCACTTCCCTACTCTCTCTCTGTATAAGTTAGTCATAGCAAACAGAAGAAAATAAATGGGATAAAGCAAAACTCATCTTGAGAAAGAGTCCCAGCATTATTGTAAGGAGCTAAGAGAAAAAGACTCTTCTTGTAGCAATGATCATTAGTCATTATTGATTTTCCATTTGAAAAAGAACGTGTGTCTTTAAAGTTCCCTTACTTTAAAAAATGAAGCAAAATTGACAACTGATTACGTTTTTCTTAAAAAAAAAAGGATGAATGCTTACTAGTGCCTCTTAGGGAAACATTCTGCTCTACTGAGCTTGTTGGCAAAGGGAAGTTGTAGCCCAAAAGCTGATCAAAACTAAAAGCATGAAGCTTCACCTAGAAAGAAAACATGTCCCAGGCCTAATCACACATGCCTGTCAAAGTTGTATTGATTGTTCTAGTTACTGTATTAGACAGGATGCCCTTACACTAGACATTCTTAACTATCTGAAAGCGTGGGGACAAAGAATGCCCTATGAATCTTCAAAGAGAGAAAGATCATTTTGCCTTCCCAGCCTGGTCATGCATCTCTTCTCTGAGTGGATACAAACCAAGACGCACAGCAGTTAACAATGCACCAGAACCAGTTTTGCTTCTTGAATTTGTCCTGTGCAGCAGGTAGAGGAGTGTCCTTTCATGGAGATGAAAAACAGAGGGAGACAAAAAGAGTAGGGGAGTGGGAAGGAGGGAGGAAGAGCAAGCAAGAGGAATGAAGGGAGGGAAGGAGGGAGGGAGAGCAAGGAAGTGGGAAAGAGCAGAATAGAAAAGGATCACCTCATACCTCCTTCCCAGGAGAAAGGATGAGTCCTGGTCAGACTACTGAATTTCCATTTTGACAGTTACTTGACTTATTAATTTATCACTGCAAATGAACAGCAGGAGCAAATCTCACCAGTAGTGAGCCCAGTTCCTTTTCTACTACATTTTAGTTTTTCAAAATTTGACTTCAAAAAGACCTAAACAAAATAGTCAGTGCCTGACACTAAGTGAATTTCTAAAACCTTCCCAGAAGCTTTAATACTGATACACAATTAAATCAGCTGTCATCCAGCAGCATTTAAAAATCAACCAGAGACAGCTGTTTGGAAGAACGCCAGGAAAGCAGCTCACACTCTCCACTCATAACCAGTAACGTACCCTTCATGCTCCCTTAAAAACCCGTAACACTTAAAGCTTCTGCAACATGCCCTGGAGGCTACTGAATTCAAAATGATTTAGGTTAAAGACTCTCATGAAGAATTGCTCTGCCAAGTAACTCCCCTCTCCTATATAAAGATAATAATCCTTTTATACTTTCCAGCATTAAACAGCACTAATTGCAGTGTTGGCCAGTTGTCAAGGGGACAGAGATGACCCCTTCAAGAAGGGAGATTTTGGGTCATTTAGTGCCTTTCAAATCACAACCAAAACTCTAAACTCTATTTGGAGACCAGAAGACCTGCAGCACAGAGCCAAAGGCATTAGTTTCAGTCATCAGAATGAATGTCCTACTCTATAAAATCACTTGACTAATTTTTCCCAGCTCTGGTCACCAACCAAAGGGCCAACTACAAGATTTCAAAATGCAAAATGTGTCAATAAGACACAACAACAAGATGCATCTTTCTCTAATGCTGCCCATAAAATAAGACTTCTGATTCTGTAAAAAGAACGGCTACAACAATATAAAACTGAGAGCACAACAATCCAATTCTAATTCTGTAATCAGTTCCTTGAAATAGCCAGGAAGTTCTTACAATTGCTGGCAGCACTTCTTCAGAAGTTTGGGCTTCAAGGAAACGCACCTTAAGCTAAAACAATTACAGAGATCAAGTTTAAAATAATGATAAAACAGTAATTTACTGAAAAATTAGGAATAACACTAAAAAAAGAAAATCAGAAGCTAATATGGTTTAAGGTGTGGACAGGGTTGTGTGCTTCAAGCAGTGATGTGTATCTATCATAACAAGTGAATTGGGGGGCTGAGGTACTTTAGGGTGATCACTTAGAATTTCAATCACAATGTAACCCTTTCTCTCTTCAATGCAGAAAACAAAAATCACATGCCTTAGCTATGACCCCAGTCCTGCAAACACTGAGATGCTGAACTTTGTAAATAGCTGTGACAAAAGAATATCTCTCAGTAGTAAGATTAAGCATGTGCTCCAATTTGCTAATAGAGAGAAGTATGGGTATATGAACCAGGGCCCCAAGTGTGTAACCATTAGTCCTGAAGCTGTTAATCTTCTCACTATCTACATTTTTTGAACACTCTTTCTCCATGTAATGCAGGTTTGGTGAACAATAGGGCATGCATTGCCTCCTGAAAATGAAAATTATATTCTAAATTTGATATATGGAGAATTTATTGCTTGAATCTTCATATAGCAGTATCAGATATATAAACGTATACATTTATAAATATAAAATACATTTATAACTAGTAAAATAATTTTAGATGGGCAGATTTTTGGTAATGCACTCAGTCCCTAAAAGATCATGTAGAGAGATAAAGCAGCTATCCATGTTCCAGATGACAAGAATCTCCAAGTACAAAACCAAGTAGAATATGCCTATTTTCCATATGTATGTTCTAATCAAATCTACACAGTGTACTTAATGTTGCAGTTCTGAATGAGTCCATCTTCTATAACTTACTGTGCTTTAGGAATAGAAACCCCACGCTATTATTGAACTACTTTGCACACTCACGATATTTTTAAGAAATGCTATTAATAAATACTCTTGTCAGCAACTGCATTAGGGAAATAGAGCAATAAAAATATTTCCTCTTTTTCTGCAGATAAAGTATTTAAAAAAAACATATACAAAATCTTAAAATACCCTCTTAGCTCTTAGATTTATAATAGATCGAAATAATACTGTTGCGAAGAATCAAACCACTGTTTATAAAAGCCTACTTCATTTTTCCTATTATTCAGGACTACCACATATATTTAGCTGTGGCCGACAGGTAAAGTAACTGCTTATAATAAAATACCAGGTGTATTTTACTTGAAACTGCATTAAATGTAACAGTGTAAAATGTATAAAACACACATAACACACAACATAGCACAACAGCAAGTAATCAACAGATGCAATCTGCAAAGCCAACATGTAGAAAGCACAACAACAGACAAGGCTGGAGCTGATTTTTGCACCTGGATGTTACCATAATGGAAAGATCAGCGGATCAAACGCACAGCAAATAATGACATGATTCATGCAATGGAAAGATTGGAAGAAGCAAGCCACTGCAGACAGACTTGTATGGTAGTTAATGTATGAAAAAGCTTACTTCATTTAGAAAGCTCACTAATTGGTCTACCGTTAAATAATCAGTTTTGTCTCCATTGCTGAAAAGAAATTTATTAGAGAATGTAAGTTTTCATATACGATGCTACAGTAGGTATGATTTACATGTTGACATTGTTGATACTTTTAAAACCACCTACTTTTCTACCTGAAGTAGCTCTATAATCTTAAAATGGACAGTCACAGAAAACATACTAACTGTCTATGCTTGGCACAGTATATCTCCCGTACTTCCTATAACTTAACAAACATTACTTCATAAAACAACATGTAAGTCCTCCGGCTGAGAATAAATTGAGTGACGAAACTTTTAAAACTTCAAATTACTTATTTAATTTAGTTAGTTCACATACTTTGTTAATCACCTACAGGAGCAAGTTAAAATTACAGTAGTTAGTAAAGCCAATGCAAAAAAAAAAAAGTTCCAGGTGCTTTCTCTAATTCATGTAAAAGTTGCTCTAAAATAGAGAGTGAACTTTTACATTAACAGTCTGACAGGGAAGGGGAAAAACATAGACTTGAGTTTGGCTTAAAATATTGCTGATGCTACTAGGATTCAAGGTTAGATAATCTTTACCTTGTTCTATTACTATTAGATATGGACTAAAAATACGGCAAAATTAGTTTAAAGCAAAATTATATTAAATTTGAACTTACATCTTCTTAAAGAGGTCCTCTATGTCAGTTCGGGGACATATCTTTTGGGTGAGCTCATAAAATTTCTCGTAAGTAAATGCTGCAGGTTCAATTTCATCATTCTGTAACAAAATGCAAAGGTACATTTATCCAGCAAAAGAGAACTAATACACTCTTTTCCCAAGAGCATATCTTAGATCAGCAAAAGCAATTGAGAACGTTTTTAACTCTTTACCTAATATACGGTTACCTAGTCTCTTTTGTATTTTCTGAAAACAGTTCTTAATCCATCTTTATCACAGATCTGTTTGAAGCGCTTATACTCTGACCTCACAGTAACATTAATTCCACATAAACATAGAACTGAAAAAGTCTCTGTTTTTCTTCTGAAGCTTAAAAAAAGCCCCAAAATAGCATACAAACTTCAGGATTCTTATACTGAAGCCAAGGAACATCAAGATAAAGTCTCAGGTTTGGTGCAATGGTTTTAAAAAGCAAAGCAACTCTCATACAGGGTATGTAAAATTGCTATGAGCTAACATTAATACATTCAGTATGATGTCCTCCTCCAAACAAGATGAGCACTGCAGCAGAGAGGAACATTTTCATCTCAGGTGCCAAGCACTGCGACAGCTGGGGATTTACATCTTTCTCCCTGGCTGGAGATGGCGAGCTGAGCCTGCAGGGCTGCCCCTCACCAGGCACTTGCTGCAGACAGGCCAAGAATCAAGGGCTGGAGGCTCCAAAAGGAAAGAAGGGAGAGCCTGGGCAGGGAATAAAGCCAAAAAGCCAAGCTGCAACTGTCAGCAGGCACCACCTCTCCGGGGCTGTTGGCAGGGCCTCCTGCTGCGAGTGGGACAGCACTGGACAGCAGGTCTCCAACAGGAGGGGACAAAGAGCAGGAGAAATCCAAGAAATGTGGTTGAGAGGACAGCACACACACACACACAAAAATCACGTCCATATTCTGTGCTCATATACTTTGTATAAATGCGTGAAAGGTAGTCTGTAACTGAAAAGAAAGGAAGCTTCATCTAAGCAGTTTAAGGACCACTATGTCATCCACATTTAATTACATTTCTGTTTTAGTAAACAACCCACTGTGATGAATAAGTTACTTCTGAACAATAGGCATGTTTTTGTGTGATGCAAACAACTTAGATCACAGCGACGAACGTGAATGATTCATCAACTTTTTTGTATGCAAAAAAAGTTCTTCAAAATCATTACATACCTTTCCACTGGGAAGACCTAATTCCTTAAGTGCCTGAAAGATCACTTTTTCTGTTTTACCTGATGCAAAGGTTCTGGTAATGCTAAAACAAAAAAGAGAAGGAGAAATGTTAGTCACTTCTTAAACAATCACTTCTCTCTCTTTTTGCTTTTACTGCCAACATTTTCCTCTGGCTTCAAATGATGAATGTAAGCATCTTCCAAGTAATAGCTCAGCTGAAAAACTGCCCTAAGCTTCATAGGGCAGCAGTGCTCTGCCTACAAGCTATCCATTAGAAAATATATCAAAATAATGAACTGCTAAAAGAACAGAAGAGGGTTTTTTCCAATATACTGGGATACAGAGCCATGCAAAGCATTATTCTGTTGGCTCTTTTAAACCCCATGCATAGATAAATGACTGTGTCTAAAAAGTAGCAGATTCTGCAGGTGAGGAGACTGGTGGCTCCAGCCATTCCTGGTTGTGGTGACTTCCTTTCCAAGCATTAACCCAGGCTTCCCAGGGCACCCATGAGGCTGGCAGGAACCATTGCCAAGAGCAGTTTTCTCCCTCTTTCTTTTTCAAGCAGTCGCTACCAGCACGACACTCCTCCATGCATGTTGAATCTCATTCCCGGCTCCGCTGCCAGCTGCAGAGCTCCCTCCTCCCTTCAAATGCTCCCTCACCTTACGAACATCCACGCTCTGGACATACTAAGCACAACTCATTTACGAAGGCCTCAGCTGCCACTTAAATATTTCCACCAAACTGATTAACATCCACCTCCTTCCACAAAACAGGAGTGTTTTCACCACGCATAAGACTGACAAACTGGTTTCGCTTGAAATTAAATAAATCCAATTAAAGCTTAGCTATTTGGTGTGATTAATGTGGAAGCGTATGGTCTATTCCTGTTTCCATTTGAGATGAATTTGAACAACCTCTAACTCTGGAAAAGTAGATCCAAACTTGACAGCTCTGCTTCCCTCTCTGTAGGGTCTAAGCTAAAATGATATGTCCCACAACAGAAGGCTGTATGCAACATCTATTTCTAATGCTAACAAAAGTTGCACTTTGGGGAAAGACTCTACAGTTGCTTGACAAGAATATGTTGCTTTTCATCATCAAATGAGACAAATGTTTGCTGAGATTTTTTTGTTAATCTCATGCATACTAAATAATTTCACATGGTGATAGACATGAAACTGTTGCTGTTATTTGTTGCCATGGCAATTCAGTTGTTTTACTCTCCAAAATACTCTAAACCGCCTCTGTAAACATCTTCATACTAATAAAATTAAGATCAGAAAGCCGATGATCTAAATGATAACATAATATTTTTAAAAAATCCTGGTCTTTTTTTACTAGGTTCTTACAACAGTTAGATTTCTATGTCCCTATTTAGGCATTTAAATAAGTTATTTGATTTTCCAAAGCTGATAAGTACCAAACTGTTTTCACTAAAATATAGACTGAATTTAACTTTAGGCACTTGCTTCTTAGAAAATTTCAGGCGTTTATTTTTCTATCCATTCGAAACCAAGGAGCTCTACAATTTACAACCTATCTGCAAGCCCAGTAAAAAATTATATGCCTGTGCTAATGAATCGGGCCTCAATAATAAATGTCATGTAAAACGCAAGTTCAAAGCATAAGTAATTAATCAGAAACTGTGAGCCAATATTCCATGGCTGCAGGGAACTTATTTTTTGATGCCAAACTATTTTTTATTTCACCAAAGACGACAGCAAACATAGCAGTCATTTGTAATGAAAGCAATAGTCTGGAAAAGACTGCATGAATCAGAAAAGACTGTAAAAATACAGCATGACACTTTCATTTTGATAAGGATATCGTGAATAAAACTACTTTTCCCTCTGTCAGAACAGACTTCATCTGAGCAGATTTACATTCCCCTTGTTGTACATCTTGGAAGAAATATGGCTATTTCAGATGCAGGCGAGTTACTGGTCAATACATACGTAGGGTGTTTATTCCTTGTGTTCTACTGTGGTTTGGGGCTTTTTATGCTAACATGTCAATCTACTTGCTCATAAATAGTCAAAATATTTCTCAAATTTGAGACTGAGGGGTACGAATCTATCGTGCTTGCTGATGGATTAAACGACTTGGTTACTTCAGACCTTCACCACTTTCCAGCCATTACTTAAAATAATCAAGCCGACACATAAACTGTTCAATCTTTTATCGTGATTCCACTGAATTTATCAGTTTTGCTAGAACTGGAAGTACCACTGCCTACACTGTAGAAGAAATTATCTAAAACTACAATTTCCATCTAAGTATTGAAACATATATCTTCCAGACGCTCTGGAGTAATCAATACAAAGCATATTTATCAAAAAAGTGTAATTGCAAAATTAACTTAAGCTATACGGTAAAACAGATGTAAGGCTCATTTTTCATAGCTTAGCTTTTTCATTTTTTTATATATATTTTTTCACAGTTAGAAGCTAAATTAGCTTAAATCCTTTTAAACGTAGTTATTCAAGAGATAAGTGTAGATTGAGCAAAGCTCATTTCTAAACAGGCTCTAGCTGAACAGGTGCACCTTGTGCATTTGGAAAATCCATTTTCTGCCAACAGAAAGTTGCAGAAACCAAATAGAATCAGTTTCTTTAAAGGCTGACCTTTTTAGTCATCATTTACTGTAGTGTTAAAATCTGAAGATATAAAATATCTTACCAAATGCCCTGTCCTTGTAAGATCTGTACATGTAGTTCTAGACTCATACTGCTAAAATTTACTAAAGTCCAACAGACTAATCCGTGCTCTCCTAAGGTTTTCGTATCACTAATTGCCAGAATTTCTTCTCTCTCATACACAGTAGGTTGATAGAAATAGATTTATGCCCCAGAGTACATTAAAATCCAGAAGAAGAAGAACCTTTATCACTCTGCAATGCCCAACTGTACTAATGAGGAATCAGGAATATTTATGCCATCTACCATCAAAAGCCTAAGGAGTTTCAGCTTCTTAAGGCTCATCATTCCCTATGGCCATGTGCTAGCTGTAAAAATCTGTCTTAAACCTGAAAAGAAATGCAAGGAGCTCTGATTTCTCAGGTGAGTTTTTATTTCTCTTGGTGTTTTACTGCACTTGTATGTAAAAATGAACTAAAGGTGATCTGGTGATACACATTCCTACAGCTTAATAGATCTGCCAGGAGAGAATAACCTTCTACCTGTATCCCCAAACTGCTTTTCCCCTTCATTCATACTCCTCCTCTACACCTTTCCTCCAGCCTCTCACTGACATCTCTCCTAGTCCTGTCACCCCAAAAGTTTGCTACATTCACCCACGCCAACATGGCACATTCCTTAGAACATCCAGATGTGAAGAAGAATCAGCTTCCCTCTGCACAGCATGGGATAGTAAAGCCCTTACAAATTCATACTGCAAACCAAATGCAAGGTAAAATATTTCAAGGCATAAACAGTTTCAGACAAGCTAACGCCCTATAGATTCATACCAAGGAATAAAGGTCTATGTTCAAACAAAGGCATAAAACTCTGGAGTCTTGAAAATGAATCTGCCTCTGTAGTATTTCTCCCTTATCTTTACCCTTCATTTGATATTCCTCATGGCACTTCTGCACAGAAGGTGCCCCATGGCAGTTTAGTTCAAGTTTGAGAAATAAGTAGGAGCTTGGCAACATGAAAGCTGAAAGATTAATACACCGAAGCAGCCTTAACTGTCAAGGTGTCACTTGAGTCATGAAATTAAAGAAACCTGTAAAGCAGCATGGCAGGCCCTTTGTCTTTTTGCAGATTCCATAGATGCAAAATCCTCTTTCTTCCTTAATAAAAAACATTCTGTGAGGCTTATCTTACAAAGTCCTCTTTCTTGCTCCCTTCTGTGAGTTTCTATTTATGAAAAAACAGCATGCCCCAAAAGTGTGGTTTTCACAGAATGCATAAGGAGGAAAGAAGCTCAATGTAACTGCAAGAATTAATTTCTAGAGCAGGAGCGGGGAGAATTACTGCTTAGCCAGAGGACGGAAAGTCAGTAATTGTAATAGTTAATAGCTGTACAAAAAGAAATACAATGTTTTAGGCTTTCTGTTAACAACAACAACTAACTCAACGATTCTTTTACCGTGTGGAGAAACTCAAATATTATCCTGGGGGTTCCTGTAAAAGCAAAAGTATTTCTGGCAGAGCTGTATCTGTCTCTTTTACAAGGAACTACATTTTAAAATGTACCTTTTTGTCCTTAACTGGCCTGTAAGTTTTTATGGTTCTTTTGCTAAGTATTTTGTTAATTTTTACAACTGAAAAACCCATATTGGAGTTTAAGGAGTTTGAAGTTGAGAAAACCAATGCTCTCAGCTCTAAATGACTTTGAAAGTAATTATAAGCACTCATATCTTCATTACAACAGAGAAAAAATAAAGTCCTGCCTAGTTTACCAAGGAGGTACAGAACTTGGCTAAATTTGTCTAGTTCTGTACTTATTTTTATATATGTATTAGTAACAAAATTGATATAATAATTAATAATTATGTCACAGAATTTTATTAACATTATACAACCAGTACCTGATAAAAACCTGAACTCCCAGTTGTGCTTACCTCCGAACTGGAATTTTCCCATTTGTGTTTGTTAGAAAAGCCAGTTTCATCCAGCTGAAATCAAGAATGGAATATTTTAAAAATACTGTTTATTAAAATTGGGATCTAGATACTTAGATTTAGAATAAGATTATTAGCATGTCTGTGAAATGAGTATAAACAAATAATTGTTCTGTAATAAAAACGTTTTTCTTTAACCATTTAGTGCTCGAGGCAGAGCAGTTCTGTAACGGTAAATGCAAAAAGCATCGCAAAAGAAACAGTACATCAACTAAAACGGGTATGAAGACAAGAAAGACTCATGGGGTTTTGTTTGCATATGCATCAATAAAAGAACAAACCAGACAATAACTAAAACATACAATATCATTAAATTAAATATATATATAAAATTGCTCCTGGGCAGGTGCCAGATATAGACTTTAGACCTCTTCTGGTTGCAATGAAAGATAAAACCTAAACTAATTTAATGCCCTTTTCTTTATTACAGTGGTTTTTGATTGCAAATGTTGAACTATGAAAAACAAAATATTATTTAAAAAAATAAAACACAAGGAAAATACAAGCACAGAAAAAATAAAGGAGAAAGGGGAGGAATGAAACTTACTGTTTCTTGAGACATGTCATTGGACTGACATTGTTAGCTCTAAAGTTATGTATGATGGATCCAAGCCCTTCTACCCATTGCTGAAAAACATGAAAATACAGAAACACCTAATTAGGAAAACAGAAGAGGGGTAAAAAGTAGGAAAATTTGTCATGGGGGAAGGTTCTTCTTCCTTGCAGCTAAGGATAATGCTAATAACCTGAGTTGAGGAAAAAAGCTGCCCACTTCACAGCCTATAATGCCACAGAAAAGTCCAGCCACATTTTACCTATTACTATTTCATCCTTCACTAAACAATGTGATTGTGCTTTCCATTCTTCCAAGTACGACATGTAGCATCAGCAGTGCTATTAAAACAGTTTATTGTCAACAAAGGCAAGCAGTCTGTTGATTGACTTATTAAGCCTTCTGTTTATAGCCCATATAAACATACGCCTCCCTTTCAGTTGCGGCTGGCAATATTAGCTATTACTAAGCAACATTATACAATATGTGATCATATATTAACTGGTCAAGTTTTAGAAAAGGAATGTAACAAAATATTAATAAGCTAGAGCAAACCACAGGGAAGCACATCAATTGTTCGGTGATGCTGGCCTCATCTGACACCCTGTTGCATATTCAAGTCCTGCTTACTTTCATCCTTAAAAAGTGAAACATTCCAGTTATCATTGGGATGACCCTCAGTCAAAAGCAGCATAACAGCACTTATCCAATTCCTTTTCATGGATATATTTTTTCTACTATGGCTTGTACCTAGACTTTGCAGTACTGTATAGAAGAAGCTTAAGGATTAGGCCCTAACACAGACAGTCATTGATTTCAGCAAGAATCCTGCCAGGATAAAGCTATAGGAAGAGAAAAAAAATGACAGCACTACAAGCCAAGTTCAATGTCCATCATGCCATTGTAATGCTAGGATTACTTAACAGATAATTTACACTGGTGGAACTGAGATGGGATTTGGTCCACTGCTTAACATTAACCTTATGAATAAAGAAGCCTCTTGCTTCCGGCCAAATTCTGTGCATGCAGCTTGAACTGACTTGGGCAGGATCCAGAATTTGACACTTAGAAATAGATGCAGATGAGTATATTTTCCTTTTCATGAATTAGTGCTGTACATCTACAAAACAGATGAAAAAAAAATCATTTATATAGGAGGAATACTAATGTCTCTGGAAAATGGCATATTGTAAACTGTAGGCAGTAAAGCACTATGGGCTAAAACAAGCTCTAAGGTGTCAATTCAGTAGATAAACACACTTTAGCATCCACTTGTATTTGTGACACACTACAAGCACATCACAAACTTCTTTTTAAACAGGAAATTCTTACTCAGACTTAAAAATTCACCTTATAAATCTATTTTGCTTCAGGAAAAGTAGCCATTTATTAAGACATACATTAATATTCAATTATTCCTTTTCAAACTATCCTTTTTAAGAAGTACTGAATAGAATATGCAAACTAATGGAATAAGTGTGTATCCTTTAAAAATAGAAGTCTGACTTACGAGAAAAGCAAGTGTTTGAGGTTTTCTCAGGTGTGTTTTCATGCCTGAAAACAACCCACCAGTAACAGTCTGCCCTCCCATTTTTCTTTTCCCAACTGCATAGATAAGATGACTTAGTACGGATGTACTCAGTACGGATAGTACAGAGGTACTTGCCTAGGGCTATAAAGAAAGCAAGGTTCATGAGAAAAGATATTATTTATTAGAACTGATATAACTGGAAGCCATGGACAGACTTAGGGAACACTTATCTTTTCCTACAAATGTTTGCTTACCTAAGATGATATAGGATTAGTGCTAGTGATGATTTCAGGATAAATGCATGAACAAGTCTTACATCCATTTCCACCTCCTAGAACCATCAAAACTCAATTATTATCATTCAGCTATCACCAACTATATACGTGTGTTTTGTTGTGGTGGTTCATTTGTTTTTATCTTTTTTTTTTTTTTCCTCTGAACAGTAAAATGTAACATTACTGCTGTATTAACACTGTCAAAGCCATACAAAAGTATATGCTTGTATGATCTGGATTAGCCAGTAGTCCCTTAAAAGCTCCTCAACCTTTCAACACTGACCCATAAAGTAAAATGACACATATTCACTGCAAACAAAAACCCTTTATAAAATTAAATTACACAAAACGCATGTCGTAAATAAGCTTCAGTCTTTCAAAGCTCCCATTTTTTTCTACTAAAACCACCATTGGAGCAGTACCAGCAATACCACCACTTCAACAGGAAATAAACTCACACAGATTCATTCTGATTTGAAGGCAACTGATTGCAGCTACACCTGATAAAACAAAATCTAACATTTAAACTAAGGTTACGCAGCACTCAGTTCTGAAGTTACTTCTCTTAGTCAAGAACAGTTGCCAAAAAGCAACACTGTTAGAAAGAAAACACATATAGAGAGAAATCAATAGGCTAATCACTTAGCGAGTAATTTCTTTGCAGGAACTGTCCTGATGATTCCCACTTTAGAGGACTCCCTAATCTTTTTTCAGTGATAATGCCCTTTCCTGATAGAGATGCCAAATCAGGAACTGCATTCTCTCACACCAGAAGAGCACAGAACAACAGTCAAACACTAAAAAGCCACAAAATCATCACATCTCTGCTGGCATCAAGTAAGGGAGTAACCTAAGAGTCTCTGTCCATCTATGGCACAATGTCCCCTGGGTAAGACACAGCAGTTTGAGAGACACATTTGCCCATCTGTTCCACTCAACACAGCACCACTACAATGCAGCATCTGCCTGCTTGTACTTCAGTTTGGGGCTAAAGCAATTTCTGAGCGTTTCATCAGATATTCCTCCCAGTTACCAGCCGGTCCTAAATTAATAAGAGAGCTAAGGAAAAAGAATAAAATATTTCTGGATTGTGAACGTACTATCTAAAAGCCAAATGACATAAGACAAAAAAACTTCCCCATCTGTTGATTAATATACAGGCTCAGTGCAAAACATTCGAACTTTGTCCTTTTGAGACAGAATAGTCTCCAAATAACAACTATCTTCATAATCACTTTTAAGGCACTGTGATCCAGTGCACAGATACTCACAAAATATCCAAAGCCTGAATACTTGACAAATGTCAAGCTGGCAATATATTGCTTTCCTGACAACAAACCATTCCCAGATTTAATGTACACTTGTCTGATGACCCTGTGGGAAGGATGAAAGAGCATCTCAGATTTTTCTCAGGCAATGTGCTATGAAGAATATAGCAGCAGCCTTTCTTGTATGCTGTGACAACACTCCTTGTTTTACAGGTGAAGCTGTAAGACCTGTAAACCTATGTAAGCAAACAAGGATAAAGATCCTCAATTCTCTTTTCATGCTTAGCATTTCAAAATCACTACCTCTACAAAGAAGGAAAATCCTATAATAAGTTGAAATTCTGAAATGAGGTAGATAGGAAACACTTCACTTGGGTCCTACAGAAAGCAGAGTTAGAAAATGTTTTTGACAGAAGTACATGAGATGTTTGATACTTAGTGATGCTAGTGCTAAATATTTTCAGATTTTCAAAATACGGCTCAGTACCTTTAATCTGTCAATGTAATTCCTGAATGGCTCTCTATATACCAAGAATTAGCCCAGGTTCATATCAAAGAGGAATCTGGGCCCTGATATCTAAGCCCAGAGAAACAACCACGACGAAAAGACGCAAAACCAAAATCAATTGCACCTTAAACACAGACCCTTAGACTGACACAAGAGGCCAAAATCTAAGTACACTGCAGGCTGGACTAAGCAGACTGCTGTTTTTCTCCAACAAGATCCAATATTGTCAAATATCTCTATAAGGAGAAGATGCAAGAAAAATTGATCAAAGCAGCAATCTCTCAACTTTTGCTGTAGTACTCAAATGCTTCTGAGGCACTAAGTGACCTTGCATTAGCTGGGATTCATTGAGAACACACTGGCAGCTGTGGCAGGGTGCATAGATAACTTTGACCTCTCAGCCCTCTTTTAGCCGCCAACATTTCATTTAGAAGAGTTAAAAAGAGTAAAATTTATGAAAGGCTAAAAATCACTGTAACCTACAGCTCATTAAATTCTAGACAAGGTCATGCATGGCTTACTTACAGATGAGGTCAGTATTATCCAGACCTCTTGAGATTTTACCTTCACTTTTTCACAGTGCAGTCTCTCCACAGTTGCCCTCTACTTGATTCAAGCATTGGGACGGCTGGGGCGGCAAGGAGACGTTGCTCTCCAATTTCGGTATTCAGTGCCTGTGACTGGCTGCCAGATTCAAGGCCTTGATACCTTGAAGGTTCAGGAAACCCACAGGGAACAGAACCAAGTTTCCCAATTCTTACCAAGACAGGCACAGCCTGGCAGGATTCCCTGGTACTTCGTCCTCCTTCACTGAGACTATGACCAGTAGATGTCCCTGTTCTCTCAATGCAGATGTCTCAAAAGTAATTTCTCTTCTATGAAAACTACCATACCTCTACTGTAAGAACGCAAAAGCAAGGAGAGCAGACAAGTGATGGTGTAAAACCCACCCCCTACCTGGCCAACTGCAGCATAGGCTTGCGGGGTATGGCTGCAAAAAATCTGTTACAAAGATAAAAGGGAGTCTTCCTGCTTTCAAGTATTTCATCAAGCAAGCTGAGGCTCATACAAACACTCTGTATTGAGAGTTCCCTGATGCGCTTCCCCACTTGAACAAAGCTTTCCAATCCAGAATGACTTTTCCAGCATTTGAGGGGTCTGCTCAGAAAGTGGCTGGAAAACACACTTTGGCTGCTTTTGTATACAGACTAAGACAAACACAGTGGAGCTTTACACAGTGAAAGAGACCTCCTGGCTATGGAGAACCAGGGCTGAAGTTTTCGATTTGTTCAGAACTCCAGGTGGCATAGACAAGAGAGTACATGAAGAAGCAGAAAAGTAAGTGCATTGAAATCACAAATGCTTAACCACAGGCTGGCTAGGATATGAAGATTTCTCTAGAAAACACAGTATTACATACTTGGCACATGGCTACCTACACACGTAAGCTGTGGTTATATATTTAAGATGGTCATAGTTTAGAAACGCGGCTATGAGACATAAGTTATGAGACATAAGTTATGTACTAACATAATGGGACAAGGAGAGCAGCAGTAGACTTTTAGAGATCTGTTAAGTATGTTCTGCAGGTTTCTTGGAAAGTTTTGCTTTGAAACATCAAAACAAACCAAAGCAATGAGAAAACAGAACTTTTCTGTAATGTGACTGTGAGATATTCCTGTGGGAATCTTCTGCTACCTTCTAGTTTCCCTCCTACCAATATGATTTGTGCAAATAATTAACAGCTTGTTTCATGGAAGAAAGTCACTATCAACTGAAACAGAACTTATTGGTAAGTCAAAAAGAGCCATTCAGTAGAATAGCAACAAAAGTGATCAGCTTGAAGTGCTTCATCTTAACAAAACCACAGTGGTCTGCTTAACCATTTTAAACCAACTGAAATCAATTTTAGAATGAAAAAAATATTCCAACTGAAAAGCTGAGAAGTTTAAGAATGTCAAAATGAAATGCTTTCACCTTCAATACCATATTATTATTAGCTGTAAGATAAAGCTCACCTTTTACTTGAAGTTATTTGCTAGCGTATGAGTAATAAAGCATTTCAGCACGTGCTGTTCATGCTGGTGCCTCACAGTTTAGCCATCAATGTGTGATTCTCTGTCTCGGTGAGTAACACACCAGTAGAAAATGTCTATTTTCTATCAAATCCAGCTATGCCAGTGTAAAAGGTTACTCCCCTCTCCTTCCCAGCCTGTCTCTCCTTCAGCTGTTCCCATCCCTGCCTACTACCAAAAGAATTGTCTGCATCAGCACTTCCCAGAGCCAGGTTATCTTAAACACTGGTGTGAGCTTTGCCCCTAAATAGGTGACCTAAGCTTAATGCTATGGCTCTTCCTTGAAGTGAATTAGGAGTGTTCACATGAAGTCCTTGGTCAGCAGGGCAGTGGGAACAGTACTTTCTAGCAGAAGGGCGGAAACTATCAGCTGGAGAGATGGTTCTTCCCAACAACAGCTGGATCTGGGAAAGAACAACTGCCAGGACGAATGTACCCCTGGTACGCAGTAATATTAAAGAATGCAAAAAGAGCTGACTTGACTTAGGTTAATCTTTTAAATTAAATTCCTTAATGCATTGCCAAAGTGGATAAGCAAAGACGACAAGAAATCCAGATTCTGGGTTGCTGAACTACAACAGCTTTATTGGACTTATTCCAGCCTACATACCATACTCTAAGGCTTCACATCAGCACTACATCGCTTCTCCACTAAGGAAATTCACCCCCAAATACTCACTGGCCTTTTGAAATGTCCTAGATTGAAAAAAGCAGATTATCAGATTACTAGGTCACAGAAAGTCCATCTGAGAAACAAAAATAAAAAACACACATACACTCACACCTCTAATATTGTGTGTGTGTGTTAATTTTAGCTCACAGTAATTTACATGACCTGATTTAATCAGCATTCCAAACATTAGAAAATAAATTCCAACTTTTACAGTCGCTCTCAACTTCCACAGGGGAGTTGCTTTAGGAGTGGACCACGGCAGCTGCTTGCAATCAGAGACAGAATACACCCCATTTTGTGGTTGTTTCATTTTAAGAGTGGAAATGAAAACCAATTTCTCAGCTGAAAACACCAATAAAATTTAAGTAGATAGAATGTAAATACCAGAGTTGAAGCTTGGAGACAAGTGGAGAGATAATAAACACACTCTTGCTGTTGGAATAGCTATACTTGGAGCTCAGCGATGACTTGGCCAGACCTGCTGAGCACATCGCTACAAGAGGCAGAGGAATGTGGGGCTGTCCCAGTGCAGAGAAGATGACACATCACAACAGCCAGCCTGTGAGCAGCCCTGATCACAGCAGGCAGCAGCCCTGCCCACGCTCACCCGCCACAGCCAGGGCGCCCCTACGGGACTGTCCCCACGCTCTGCAACCCTGCCCTATCCGCATCATAGCATCTGCTTTCCACCAACACTGCTCCTCACACAGACAGCCTGAAGAAGCCAGGAACTTGCATTAATTTTCTTCTTTGTCATGGCTACTTAGTCCTGTTACAACGCAGCCTTCAGTCTGTATCAATTACTTCTTGTCCCATTCTAAAATACTATGTTTTTGCCCTCTTTCTGGGCAGAAAGGTTCTGGCCTTTTGTATTTAGATCTGTCACCAAATTCCTTATTTTAAAATATTCCAATGAGGTGGTGACCAGTCCTGATCATGGTTTACCTGAGCAAGGGACAAAAGATCTACAGCAAGTAATGCTCATCTTCCTCACAACATCAGGGAAGGAAACAGCAGAAGCCAGTCCAGATGCATCCCTTACACATATCTGGGCTGCTTCAGCTACAATCACTGCTCCTTCTTCTCCAGACTCTTGCCTCTGTCATTTCACAAGTGGGGCTTACTTCTGAACATAGATTAAATCAAGGCCTGTTTTAAACTGCAGTTAGTAGCTACACAGCTACTTAATGCCTTGCAAAGACTCAGTTCTTCTAGAGGAAATTTATTATGTCCCAGAAAAAAGATGTCTCCTTATGAACAAACCAGGAAGAATTAAGCGCGAAGAGCTCTATGTGCAGGTAGCTCCTAGAAAACTTTATTTTGACACAGAAGTATAGTAGCAAGCTGATGTTCTTACCATATACAAAAAGCCAATACAGTACAGGCCAAATTACTTCCCAGATGTCCAGCAAAGGTACCCTAGAAAGCTCCAAATTGTTTTCAGTTTGATCTACTTTACCCTCTTCCTTGTGCCTCAAACATACATCAGATCAGATGGATCACCATTGTTGACAAGTTCTGAATATATATAATTTTGGTGAAAAGATTCCCAAATGTAGGACTATCACATTTTTGGGCCTCTCAGAGTCCACCCACAAGCTGTCTGCAGCATGACACACCGCTTTCAATAAGTATCTTGATGGCTAATGAAGGGGTAGATCTTTCAGACAGCATAATCAGTTGACTGGGTCTGACAGTCTATATAACTGGCCAACTTACCCCTTTCAAATCAATTAGTCTAATACAGCTTATTGAGACCTCAGGTGGCTAAAAAACTTAACTTCAACTTTTTTCTTTTCAGAATGAATCAGAGACACTGCTGTGTTAAGTATAAAGGTGAATGGTGCCAGCATCTGCTTTTCTTTGCTTCTTAAATGTTTTCAAAACATAACTGCAGCATGTTATTTCCCTAAAAGCCTGCTGAAAATACACACAGTAAAATCAAGTCAGTGTACCCATGTAAGTTATACAAGTATGTCTCCTATCATGGAGTTTACTCAGTACTGCCAGTGTTTAAAGAGGTATGGTTCCAAAGCAATGAAAATTCAAGCAGGTCTGCCAAGGGATTTAGTGATGTCACTTTTGGCAAACAGATATTCAGGTTTAAAAGGTGGGGATTTATCAGGTGTATGTTACTAATCACTATTCAATGTTTACCTCACAGGCAAAATAGATTATAATGCACCCTAAGCACATACAATCAGAAAAGAAAAGCAAAAAAGGTGTATTTTAAAAACGCCTTGAACCTCAGGATTTAAGTTAGTCGCATACTATCAGTACTCTAGATCAAGTTTCTCAGACCAGTTTACAGCAGACAGATCAAGTACCAGGCCTTGGTGGAGCCACAGAACTTGTGAACTGCAATTTTAAGCTCTAAGGAAAGATGACGTGTAAAAAAGCACCATTGTTTTCTAAAGACTGTTCCATGTCAACGGGAAACAGAAAAAAACCTGGGTACACTGGAATCCCCTTAACTGTAGAGAATTTTCTTTCCTGCTTTTGTACTTTTAAATAATACGAACATACAATACAATTAGGTTATCGCTGAACAAAATTTTGGAGGATTGAGCTCTATCCATTAGGAAAATTAAAGTAATTGCACTTCCCTTCAGCAACCCTATGTGTTACAGATGCACTGCATGACCATCACACAGTCTGCCGTGCAAGCCTAAAGAGTTGAGGGAAAGCTGTGTCCTATACTTAATGGTCTCAGCGTCTAATTCTGACAGATCACCATGCACACAGAGGCTGATAAAGTCACTATTTCCTTTCACCATGGCACACAGACATGTTACAGAATGCTCCAAATGGTTGTTTGCTGGTTTTCTGTAGAGTGTGCAGCAGACATTAAAACAGGTATTTCAGGCAGTCAAGCAGGTCGATTTACTCAGGAAATTTACTGCTGAGGAGCTCTCCATTTTGTTTTGTTTTTTAAACTCCCGCACACTGTTTAATTGTGAAATACCTTGGCTATTTCTGTGGTTTCCGCTACCATGAACGTGAAGCTGATGTTCACCAGATCTGTGCCACTGCAAACACACACTATTCGTCCTTCCAACTCATTTTCTGATTTGCCAACAGCCTCAAGTGCAGTTAGTATTTTGGGATCCTGTTAAACAGAATAAATAACTTGTTACATTTGCAATACTTTTGTTATGCAACGCAGTATAGTAAAGATGCGTTCCCATCTCCATATACATTAACACCTTTAAACCTTTGCCAATCATCTGAAATGAGCACTTTCACTTAGAATTGTGTGTAAACCTGAAAAACAATATATTCTAACAATTAGCAGCATAATTGTGTGAACTCAGGAGTGAAGTATTTCAAATATATATTATAATGTTAAATTAGAAATAATATATATTTGTATCAAAAAAAAAAAAAAAAAAAGAGGAACAGTATTAATCTCTAAGTAAATTATTCCAATCTAGTTAAGTCCATAGGTACTGAGAGTTATTATCTGTGTGACTTTTTGGCTGTTTCTGAACGACAGATCATATAAGCTGATGTTACAAGTATGACATACATCATACATACAGATCTTGGCTGAGGGTCACGGGCTATAGATTTAATGGGCATAAAGAACAAATTACCTATGTAAAGACAGAAGTGAAGTCTGAAGCATATTGGCATGGCTGTCAGCACATGAAGCATGGGGTTGTCTGCACCACCACTTCTCATGCCCCTTCTCTATGTGGGAAAGATTTTAGGCTATGGATTCCCAAGAGAATCACTAAGAGATAGTTATCTACAGTTAACACAGACACATTTAACACATGAAAGTGGAAATGCAGAGGTGTTAACAGATATCTTGCTTCACAAGAAACCTTCTAAACTAAAGGCTTAGAGGAGAGAAGCCCACAATTCACTTCAGAAAATTCTACGTATTCCTTCTGAAGAATGTTACTGAAAATATTTCCCAAACTTTGGGTTTTTCCAGCTAGTACTTCTGTGGGTATTCTTCAAAATGGCAGATAGCGACCAGCTGCCCTTTCTGACCATCTAACTGGATAAAGAGGGATGCAAACAAAACTTTGTATGCTTTATGCCAACGGAGCAAGAAGATAGAACAAATTTTTAAAAGATAGGAACAATATTTGGAATACAAAACATTTTTTCCAGATCCCTAAGACAAGCATCACAATACGCTGCTACAAAATAATTAAAAACTCCTGATATGTGCTTTTAACACCTGTTGTTCAGCTTTCGGTGCATTCTGGAAGCTGAGTACTGCACTGCATCAGAAAGACCAGAGGACAGAACCTTCCTACTGCAATCAAGCCGAATTACTTGACTTCACAATTTAATACTTTATGCCGTGATTTGAAAATTAAAGCTGTGTTGCTGGTATTTTTTAAAGAAATGAACTTCATCCTCCATTTCACCTTCAGTTTAAATATTTTTTGTTTAAATAAAGACTATAAACTAAGTATAGAGTACCTTTGGTACAGCTCCAAAACGAACACTGTTGATCAGGGAGCATTCTAATACCTGTCCTTCCTGAAAAGGAAAAAAAGAAGTAAAAGTTCAAAGGTCTATCAACACATGGCTCCATTAGGAACTGCAGCAAAAATAAACAACCTTATTTGCAAAACACTGCTAATTAACACTAAACAGTGTATTTCCCTTTTATAGCAATTAATTCTCTCTTAAAGACCTCACTTCCGTTAATTCTAAAATAACAGAACTAAGGCCAGTTTTGTAACTAAACTAACACGATATTTTAGATCTTTTTAAACTAGCCAGAATATAAAGCGAACACTATAATATCTGATATATATTCCTGACATAACTAATATACCTTTCCTTCACTCTTCCAGCTCAGAAAAAAGCCGAATTCATCCACTTGGAAGAGACAGTTGCTTTCAAAGACAAAAGATTCCTATAGAAAAAAATATAGACCATTATTTTAGTGAGTTTGACAAATGTAATACATTTATTTACTGTAAAAAGATTATTACATTTCTCCCCAAAAATCTGCGTGAAGAATTTGCTATTCCAAAAGCAATCAGAAATGAGAGAGGCAGGCTTTTATAAAACGATCATTTTTAATGATTTGTCTTCTTGCTGCCATTTGAGACATTGGGATGCACCTAACTACTATTTTCCTACTTCTTTGCAACTATAAAGATTTGTTTTGTATAGTAAAAGCAGCAATTCTTACTTAATAAAAAGCCTTAATGAGATGGAACTTCCAACAAATTATTGAAAACTGAGTGCTTCAAACTACATAAAGGTTAAAAATACATAATTTGCCAATATTACCTCCAGGATCAAATGACATTTTATTTTAACATTCAGAATTTAGGAAGCACTTTTCTGTTAGACTATGACAGTATGCATGCCATGAGCATTTTGTAGCCAGAGTAACTGGCAAGCAGAGTTTGCAGGACATTGATTTGTAGAGAAATCAAGAAAGAATGGCATACCAAAGAGAATACACAAGGCAAAAAAATCAGATTAGCTGAATGAAAAAAGAAATTTCCTCCACACACCTCCAGCCCCAATTAACGGATCATAAATTAAGCTAAAATGCAGGATAACGCTGTGCAGAATCAATCATTTTTTAAAGACAAAAAGGATGCAGGACTTCCTGACTTCCTTAATTGAAAACCAACAAGCACGTGTGCAGGCTACAGCACTGCCTGCTGGTTCAGAGCTCGGTGCTTTGTTCCATGTCAGAGACTGAGGTACCTTTCTAAAATGCCACATCCTCTCCTGTGCATATTGCAAGGGCAGCAAGCACATGAATATCCACAGCTGTTTTCAGAGTCTTGTATACAAGACAATGGGAATTTAGGTAACGAAACCAGGTAAAAACTCTAATGCCCTCAAATCCATGGAGCACGGTTTTAAGTCACTAAGTCTATCCAGGACAGCTATGTATTTAAGTCACTAAGTCTATCCAGGACTATCCATCCTCTGCCCTGGAACAAGGGCATGGGGTGGGCTAAGGTCACATTCCAGTCAGGTCTTAGCCTGACTTGACATCAGGCACAAAGGCAAGTAAGAACCTGGTAATAGCTCTGAGCTCCCTGAGACGAGTACAGCCAAAGGGGACATTGTGTTTGGGATAATTGTTCCTTTTCCCTGGATACATTAATTACTGGATGATGTCTACCACTTCTGGACAACATTTTAGGTCCTCAAACAAGTTTTACAGGTTTTAAGGTCTGACACTTGCAGTTTTCCATCCAAATAGCAAACAACTATGTTAATTCTAAAGGCAGGGAAGTTGAGATAGAAAGTATAAAGTTGCTACAGCTCAGTCTGAGCCAACACCACTAGGCATGAGTTTCCAGTATGAACTGCTCTGCCCATCATTCTTCACCTTAACATTTATTTTCCTGCCTTCACCATAGCACTAGTTCCTCATGAAACCTACTTGTTGCCCAAGACCTAAGATTTACTAGTTTTACAGCCCTTGGAGCCCTGTTTCAATAGAAATGTAGCTAGCTACAAATCCAAATGAGTGTGTCTTACATTTCCCAGAAAGATCACTCATAATAAAAGGCAGGCAATTTTTTATCATTTATTGTGTCCCCATCTATCGAAAAGCCTCGGATATACCAAAAATGTTGTTTATACCAAGGTGCCTATGTAAACTGCACTCATGTTGATGTTCACTCCAGCCTTGACTTTAGTAACCAAATAACCTTTTCTGCAGTTTGTCTTCTTGTACAGTAAGAAAAAGGCACCTGCCATCCGACTGTGCGTGCACCACCACCAGTAAGACCCCTAATCATATCTGATTTTGATTTCCCATATTCTGCTGAGATAACTCTGTTCTAGACTCAGACCTTTTATCAAACATGAAAAGGCTTGGATCAAAGTATATTTCCATATATTTCCCCAATGTAAGTATTTTGTTAAGGTGGGGAATTAAACACAGAACTTCTATGAAAACTAGAAGCCTAGATCTGAAACATTTTTCTTGAAAATTGCAAGTAGAGGGATTGGATCTTGCTATGTTTGCATAGCATTTCTAAAACAATGGTCTGTCTCTTGTTACTACTACAACACAATTAAATAATAGTCTTCGTATATCATAAACCTCATAAGATCAAACAGCCACACCATCAAGTGCTCACTGTTTACAGGCTACAGATCTTAACTTCTGAGTCAGTGTTCTTTTTACAACCCTCAATAATTCCTGTAAAATTGCAGATAAAATATACAGTTAGTTACCTAAGTAAAAGCCATTTTAATGTGTCCAGAAGAGTCCCCTTTGAGAAAACAAACCAGGCTTCCACCTGTACCACAGCAGACCTGGAGCAAACTGTAGTGAAAACTGCAGCAAGCAATGCAGCTGCAGAATAGCACATGGATGAACGAACAACATTTTGCTCCACGGGTGGCAAGTAGGACCTCCTTTCTACAGGGATTTGTAAGGCTGTAAATTCAGCTGCAAGGAGAGACACTTCTGGTGCGACATCTCACCACACGTCTGCCCAGCATTACCTGCTGAGTACACCATGCCAGAAGTGTTATTTTTCTGAGATGTCTCATTCTCCCTATCACTACATCAAGGACCCAGATGCCTCACTGAGCATTCCTGATCTCACACCAGAATTTGAGCACTTCTCATCTAAGGTGCAAGAGAACAACCACGGGCTGTATTCCCTCACTGGGATCCTCACAGGCTGAGTTTCTGGAGCAATATTTCCTGAAGAAAAATAAAACTTTACGAACTTCCTTTACAAGAAGTTCACTGTCCACTAGTATCTTCGTAATTTATCTGTCCCCAAAACTGAGAATACAGGGCAAACAACTATCCCTATCTTGGCAGGCCTCATGATAAAAAATATCTTTTACTTACATTTCAGAAGATAAGAGGAAAATACTAATACCCCTGAAGGCATTTACTGAGCTACCTTAAACTTTTAGAGATTTCCTGTCCAAACAAGATTAATAATAGACCCTGATAAAATTGTTCTCACAGGCATATCAATGCTGAATATAAGGTACATGTTTCAGCACTTTATTTTCAGCTGTCTGTATAAAATGTCCGGTTTTGCATTCCTTTAATAGATTTGGATTAAAGCACAGCTGAAAGCAGGATCATAGTAATCATATTTCAGACGGAGTACAGGTTGATTTTCTAAAGCAGATAAAACCACTCCACATCTCAAATGACGCATTTGAATCAGAATATAAATGTTTTGTGTTCTCTTACTTCTCCTTGTGAGATGCAGGTCCTCAGTTTATATATTAAAAAACCCAAACCCAAACATATTTCCCCCGACCTCAATTTGATAGATGTACAAAAAATTGAAGGATTCACTCTGTTCAGTAATGTGCTTTACGAATCTGCAAAGATGAGAGCTTTATGCACATTACATATATTTTGATCCCTTACTCTTCTTCGAGGCTTATTTCAAATCAGAGGGATTAAATATATGTTAATATTATTCCTTTTAAAAGCAAAAATCTGTGTAGCAATAAAGTGTGTTGGTATTCCCTCCCCACACACATTTCTGGAGTTATCTGAAAGCTTATTTGTGTGCAATTAAAACAAAACATGAAACATTCTGTAACATCTACATATTTAGATGAGATTAGCAAATGAAACGCAACTGGCCTCTTACCTCTTCATATCTATCAAACACAGCTCCGTCTTGCATAAAAGAGGGAACTGGCTTCTGCCAGTTAAATTCATAAGGTTTTGCCATGATTATAGAAGAAAAACCTGAAATGGAATGAAAAACCAGAGTTCAATTACTGTCTTTTACAAGGAGTATTTCAAAGCCTAAGCAGGGATAGAAAACTGACTTTCAGCTTTTTCTTTCACACAGAACTATTAAAAAGTCATAGTGCATTTCTAAACGGAGAATTTTCCTTGAATGAGTATTTTTGTTTCATAACTTTAAAATACATGTCGGAACTTAATGATTTGAAAAAACACTTGCACTATTGCTTTAGCTTCAATATCTGCTACATCACTTCTACAGTAAAATGAGGCTGGGAGTAACACAGGAAAACATCAGATCCAGCACGGACAGATTATTTTTTAACATTCTAAATTGCATACTACATGAGCAAGCCACATTTTTCCTTTGTGTTTTATATGGCAAAATCCATTTATATTAAATAAAGTCCTTAACATTTTCAGTGGTATTTTATGCATAACTCAAATTATAGATAATATCTAGGTCAAAATTCGTAAGGTAAAAACCTGTTTAGGAACATAAGGCGTTAAATAAAAGTACCCAGTAGTATTGTGCATCTCTGTAAGTTTAAGGATGTGAACAAAACTGAGGAGAGTACAATACAAAAGTCGTAACATACAGATATTAGAATAAAGACTAACAAATCACTCAGTATCCTTTCCAAAACCTTGGTGTCTTCCTGGTTATGCTGCTTTACACCAGAAAAGGTCGCACCTACATACTCTGAAATACTGAAGTTAATTTAATCTGAAGTAAAGCGCATCTGCATTGTTCCTGCTTACTAATGCCATCTAGGACACACAGTATCTTGGTTATTCCTTTAGACACTGGAGCAGAAAGTCTTGCATGAGAGGGAACACACTCGGCAGCAGTGAGATAAGACTGACTCACAGATGTCAGCAAATCATCCTGTGAAACGGTATATTTGGGATGAACACAGCACATGGTCACAATTATGTGACCGCAGGCAAACACAGCCTGACCCGGCTCTCATTGCCTGTCCTGACCCTGCTCTCATTGCCTGTCCTGACCCTGCTCTCATTGCCTGTCCGGGCCCCGCTGCGACAATTGCCAACCTTCAGCTCCTATTGACCATCCCTAGCAGCACGACACAGGGCTAAACGTAACCTGAACAGTTCCTGCTCCGTTACAGTTCAGGCACCCAGCCCAAGCAAAGCTCGCCTAAGGGAGAAAAATAAAAAGCATATATAAAAGTCAAGGGAGGGAGCATGACAGTCTGTGTAATCTATGCTATGCAAACCATTTTGGTAGTGTTTGTGTATGCCAAAACTCTGACTAAAATATGATGAATTAAATAACAATGCTTCCACAATGTTCTTAGACACAAATGTCTACTTTGACTGAACTTTAAACCCACAATAGATCCAAGTGGTTTTTAAAAAATAAATAAATAAATTGTAGTATCCTCCTTCTCTGTCTTGTTTTCATTAGTATAAAAAATGTCCTAACAAGGAAAAGAACAGGAACAAGACTCTGTTCAACACCAGCTTTAAGAACGGTTATTTTTGACAGTTTTCTACCAAAAAAAATATAAATCCTTACTACTATTAAAACAAAACAAAACAAAGCCCACATTTCAATACTGCCTCTATCTCTTGATCTCATGTGCTTTTTTGTCATTGATACAGGAATATTAAAAATACAAATCAGATTTCCAAAGCCTTAGGAATAAGATAAATGAATTAATTCTCCATAACTATCAAAAATACGATGTGACAGTTATATATATCACCACTAATTGTTCACTTTTGTTGCAAACAGGATGAAAACTCAAAATAATATATCTATACTCTCCAATTAAAAAAGAGGCTAAACAATAGTTAAGACTACTCACCTGTACTTTTTTTTTCCCTGATGAAGACATGTTTTGAACAAAGTAGAAGACAAGAAACTAGGGCTAAGAAGGGACCAGTTACATTTAGTATCTTATTAAAAGCTCCCTTTTTGCCAGCCCTGTGAATTTGGCTCTTACCACTCTGTAAAAGAGTAATAATATCTTCCTCATGACGACCATGAGATGTTTTGAGATCCTTCCAGAGAAAGTGCCAAATTATCAAATTTGTATTATTTTTTTAAAAATACACTTATAATTTAGAGTCTCTTCCAGTTTCGATCGCCATAGAGCTGCTTTTTGCTCATTCGGTGGAAGACGGTGCAAAATAGGACAGCCAGTGCATTGCAATAGCATGATGGTGTCTTGTTCTGTACAGCTCACGGACTTCACACAGTAGCTCAGTATAATCACATCACCTTGAAAACTTAGTGCTTGTTCTTATAGCAAAGCTACATTTGGAGAAAAGCTGTTTCAGAAAGCTGGTTTTTGACTTCACAGGCTTAGTTAACCACAAAGCTGAAACCAGAACCAACAACATCACATACTACACAACAAATCCTCAAAGGTCTTGGAAAAATAGCCCTTAGATTTACAGGACACTTTAAACCTACACACCTGAAGTGATAAACACTCCATTTTTATGGCATACTGATCATTCCCTTATCTGCTTAAATGACTTTTACTATCAGAATGTTCCCAAGAAGAAAAGTTACTCCTAATACGACAGGTAGTTCTTGCAGCAATATATGCTGCCAGCATGTCAAGTCCTTCTGGGAAAAGCAGATGCATTGTGTGCTAAATCATAAGAAATGTGATGACGCTTTTAAGACTGTGAAGAGTACTCTTCCACAGTCCCCAGCCTATACATGTGGCCTTTACCCTTTTTTTACTGACATTGAACCCAACACAGACACAGATTTTAAAAGCTAGAAGCTCTGCAGCTGCTCTGAGCTACTGTATAAGACATGTCACAACATTTCGTCCAGTATCTGACATTCCGAATCCTGGATGTAAAGAGCGCTTGAACAGACACTTATCTTTCAAAAGACTAATTACCTTAGCACTACAAGCATGCACTTTATTACCAATTTGACCTTTGCTGAGTTCATCATCCAGTCACAGCAAGATAGCTCTGTAAAAATCCCTCCTTTACAGATCTCCTCCTTGTCTGGGTACTCACATAGTACAGTGAAGTTGTCTCATTACTTCATCGCTGATAAATTAAAGAGATTTAGATCTTCAGTTTCTGGTCCAATGCACATTTTTCAAAGCCTTGCAGTCAGTCTGAGCCCTCCCCACTTTGCCAGCTGCCTTTCTGAAGTCAGGGGTCTGGGCCAGGACACAGTAGCCCAGCACAGAGCTCTGCCACACACACCAGAATTACAGTCTTCCTCCTCATTTGCATAACCTTGCATTTAACGGCAAGAAAACACACTTGATTGCTCATAATTTATCAGGCAATCAAGTTCTGTCTCAGGGACTCAAGCTCATTGCTATTTACCATCTTACCAATCTCTTCTCCGGCTCTGCTCTCTCACAGGTCAATACAGTTTACAGATGAACTGAGACAAATGAAGTGTGAGGGAAAGATGGCTTGAGCACACATAGCAAGGAGTCAGATGAATTGTAACAAACAAGATTTTTAAGCCATATGCTTTGGCAGCTGTGCAGAAGGTGAAGAAAATTCTCTCTGCCTTTAGAAAAGCTCTTTTCGGTCTCTCACATCCCTTACACTCCTCTCAAAAATTCATTCTTCTGTAACCCTGTTAGCTTTTAAGATCACCAAAATAAAAGATATTCCCCTGTCACTCTCTGGAGCTCTGTTAGTCTTCAGAAATGTTTAAGCAGTTCAAAGACAGTGAAAACCCAAACCAACCCCACCCACCAAACCCAAACAAACATGACATTCCAACATTCATATGGTCTCACGATGATGAGAATCAAGAATTACTTGCTTTAAAGAAATTTAATAACAAAGAAATGTGTGTAGATTCAGCTGGGAGAGAGAAGATCTAGAAACTAAATTTAAAGACAGTAAAATTTTAATTTTAAAACTTTTAAGTAGCTTTTAAAAATAAAAATATTCTCACTGATATATGGCTCTTAAAGTATAAAAATGCCTCTGAATACATACCATTTGCAAAAGCAGAAAGAACACTCCTAAATACACCTCAGGACTTAAATCACTGACCACAAAGGAGAAGTAGGTGAAGCCTAGTGCAGTAGTTAAATGCCTCTTGAACTATCTCCCTTTCTTTCAACACTGCATTATAAGACATGATCTAGATCACATGAAATAAGAAGCACCTTTTGATTCACCTGGAGTACGCAAAGAGTGAGAACACAAAATTAACCATATCCAGAATAGTATTATTTAACACAGAAGTCTTCCTCTTTCGTAAGCTTGGCTGTACTAAGCTAAACCTGGGGCGTGGGAGGTGGGGGACTATAAATCCTGTTTTTTTTCATTCCTTGACTGAAAGAAGGACAAGGTGTGGCTGAACAGGAGGAGGAAAGGATTCTGTTAATACAAAGCAGACAAATGTTTGGGGAAAGAGGTGATATTCTAAACTAACCCAGAGGGCTGGCTAGCATGATGGATAGGATACTCCCCGGATCCCATAAACATCCTGTCAATGTTGAGACACTGTTGGAAAGGACAGCAGCATTCCTCAGAGCTGAGCCCCCCCAGTCTAAAACACAGTCACTCACAATTTCCGCAGTTTGCTTAGCCCCAAATATTTAAACAATACTTGTAATTTTTTTTTATTATATTTTTTTTAGTAATTATTATTTTTGCTTCTGGAATGAATCACTATTTGCTCAGTGAAAAGTGAGGAGGCTCCACGCTCTGTGTTTGACATTTCGCCACTTACCTCTTCAAATCACACCACCTAAACCTGCACCAGTGACTGTCTGCGTGGGTTCAAGGGCAAAGTATAAGCACTCACAGAACACTATGCTGAGTTTACCAATCTCACCTAGGCATATATATTTTTCTTATAGGTGCAAGGAAACAATTTAAAAAATAATAAAACTAATATATTTCCCACTTTCCGCCCTTCAAGTACATCTATCCTTCACCACTACTCCCCTTTGGTAAAGGAGATTGTTCATAACAAAGACAATCAGATCTACATCAGTAGATGTCTGTAACTTTTAGGTTTTATTATGGAATTCATCCTAGTCCAGAAAGTCTACCTGCAGTGTTGTGGATGTGAGAAACCAGCTGTCCAAGGCTAAACAGGCACTACAACACTAAAATCCTTATAAAAATGCCTTCTTCGTTTTTTGACAAGCCTCTGAAGCACTTTCATATGCAAATACTACAATAATTATAGAGATTTACAGGAAGAGAACTCAGATATTCATGCATTTAGTCCTCAGAAAATTTCTTTGGTCCTAAATGTACAAACATCACCATATACAAAACAGAAAAATTTAGTTTCTACACTAGAAAGCTTAAAAGGTAAATTTTAAGAAAATTTAGAAAATAAAAGCCACTACAGTGTGAATCCCATGTAAAAAGTAATGGCAAGAGCCACACTTCTTAATTTCTGTGCTACTCCCACTATACTGTAAAGCAATTCCAAGATTTCACAGCTCTCCAAGCTCTTCTACAGTCAAACATTTTTGTTGTTAATTTTTTAAAAAGAGTGCTTTTTAAGCAGGTTATTTTTAAACACATTATTCCCACACTAATACAAGAAACTTCAAACAGTTCTCCCAAAAACAAGGCCCAGAAGCAACAAAAGACATATAACAGAGTTCAGGCACTTGAACATGTCTTGTCCAGTAATGGTCTCATTTTCCATTTTGTCTCATTTTCCATTTCTTATTAATTGCTGGAATGCATTGGCACGCAAGGACCGCTAAGAGGTCAGCCCAAAACTACAAGTGGCCCCTTCTTAACTAAGCTCTTCTTCAGCATTTCACACAGGTTCAGTGAGCAGAGCTCTGCTCTGCTTCAGGCTAAGAAATGAGTGATCACAGAATCACAGAATGGTTGGGGTCGGAGGGACCTCTGGAGATCATCTAGTCCAACCCACCTGCTAAAGTGTCATCACCTGAGCAATCTTCATTCCATAACATGAGCTCCCTGGAACTCTCCCTGTTTTGTCACATTCCAATCACAAACACTAACCATCAGTAAAATTAAGTTGTCTAAGAATGCGGAAGATGCTACAGTTTTATCTTCAGTCATGTAGAAGTATTAGAGGTGTTCAAGATTTATTTTTAGCATAATGTCAAGCATCCCATCTCCTGGAAGCCATCTCCTCCCCATGTGGTAAGAGAGAACATATCGGACTTCAATGAAAACAATGGTTTGTGTAATAGTTGCCAAGGTCTTTTAAAATGGTTACAGCATGTGATGTACGTATACAAACTATCTTGATTTAACCAGCAGTGACTTTCACCAAGTTTAACTACTTCACTCTGTGGCTTTCCATTGAAGACAGTGTTAAAGGCTACTTCATGGAATAATTAAAATGTCACAAATATGTAGTGCTTGCAAATGACTTCTTAAGCCCAAATTCTCTCTTCAGTCTTGTGACGTCTGACACCTTGTATTAATTACAGTAATGAGCCCTAAAGGAAAGGGACTTCTCAGATTTACTAAAGAAAAAAACAGAGTTGTCAATATGCTCTTCGGGCAATTAATATCCTACTTCATTTCTACTGTTGTTTAATCTGTAGCTGACAGATAACAGATCTTTTAAGTCAGTGAGTAGTGTTTCTCCCTTTTAGGTACACCTGTATGATGCACTTGTGTCAATTATTTTAATTAAAATAATGAGTGATTTTGACATTTAGAACTTCAGTTTCTTCTTTTTAGCCTCATTCTGGGGCTTACTGCTCTAAAAGATCTCAAGCTGAAGTGATTCCTGTACTTGAAAGTGATAGGAAGATGTAAATAAATGTTTGAAATCAAAATCCTAAGAAGAATTCAGGTAGGAGATAAACACCCAAATAACCTCAAGTGAGCATCATTCCTCTTATGAATGCAAGAGTTTGGGGATCCAAGGATATAAAACCCCTGCAAAACTTCAAGACCAAATTATTAACTACAAATACAAAAGGCAACACAAACTTTCAAATCGGATTCGTATCAACAGTCTTTCAAAGTGCAAGGAAAAGTTTAGGAAATAAGACAAGCTAGTACCTCAAAGAAAAACAGAACAAGCTACAAATATCAGCTGCTCCATGACCACGTCCTGAGGACACAGTTGTCTTTTCCAAACAATGACACTGACTCGGACCTTGTGTTAATAAAATGTAATGAAAGGTCAAGTTCACATTTTTGTAATAACTTCTAAATCTCTGTGTGTTTGAAATAATCCCTTCTATGGTCTGGTGCTTTAGTTCAAATCAAATTTTATTAAAGTTTTTACATGCCTTAATACAAGTTTGCTCAAAATATACAGATATTTTTAAAAATAATAAACTGTGAGGAACATACATATTATTTTAAAACCTAAAATTAAGCAAGTGACTTAATTTGCAGGGTTCAATTCTGACCAGTTTTCTAGGTGATTTCTGAGAATACAGGAGTGAGTCACATTGCTGGCTTAAAACTTCTGACAAAGCAAAGGTCATGATCTTTGACAATCGTTCCAGTGGTCTAAAATGCATTCATATCAGAAAAGTGCATTTATTATTTGACAGTTGGCAGTGTGTTAAAAGTAGATATTTGTTGAAAGTTTAAATTACCTACGAATTTCTTGGTAGCCTGGATAAAGCATACAAACTACAGTGACCATGAGGATAAACAGTTTTTTATACTTTTTAGGTATGATTGTCATTGTGCAATTTAACCCATGGCACTGGTCAGAAAATGTTTGCATCTTACGAACCATTACTGCAGCTCAGATTTCATGTAAGCACCTACCTTGCACCTTACAGATAGCAGGTTTTGCATCACCTTCTTTAAACAAGAGAAGATAAAATGGAATGAAAAGCCAGAAATGTAGACCTAGTATCTGCATTTCATCAGTACGCTCCTTCCTTCCTTGCTCTTGATACCCTTTTTTCTAATTTTCCTCACCCTTTACTTCCCATTATGCTGCTCTACCTAATGCCTGGCTGGAGCACAATGCAGCTCCCCCAGAGCTTTAGTGTTAATGCTTAGTTGGTTTCATTTTATTTTTGTGTCAACGAAAAATAACCCACCAACAACCCAAAACCACCACCACCAAACCAGAAAGAAACAGAACATACTGTCTTTAATAAAAGCTCTTTCTCTGGCCAGACTGCTCTGCAGTCCTTGGAAGGTCATCAGGCCATTTCCCATTTTCCTTCCCCCCCTCTAAAAATGAGGCTGGCAAGACTTCTGATTCATCACTTCATGATGCGATCATTTATCCATCTAAAGAGCTTGGAAGCACTGACAAAAAGGTGTCCCAGAGCTAAAAGTTATAAATGTTATATGCCTTTAATCACCAATAACATCCAGTATTAACTCATTCATAAATGCCTGGTCATTTTTCTGAAGATGATATTGCCACAGTTCTAAATACAACGTATCACAACTAGGCAGGGCTAAAAATAAAATGCTGCCTGTAATTTGGAAATCCAGAAGCCCTCTTTCCAGCAGGACAGTTGTCCAAATATGGACAACCATGCCTGAGATAGAGTGGGTTATCAACTCTTCATAGCTTTGATTTCTTAGAGATTCAAGAGGAAAAGCAACTGGTTCCGAACTTTAAATTATTACTGTTACTTCATTATTGTAGGTAGGTGGCAGAGTAAGCATTTCTTGTAAAGTTGTTTCAGTCAGATTTCTTTTTAAATGGCTGTTGTGACACTGCCCAGAAGCTCTAAAGGTAATGGAGACAGAATAACAAAGATTGCGCAGGTAATGGGACCAAGGATAAAAAATAAATGTCATTATTTCTTCAGCTGCTAAGTTCATAGTTAACTATAAATGGAAGAAAGGGATGCACAAAACATGACATCTGTGTCTTTTGCTAATCCTTGACTCAGAGTAACAGGGCAATCTGCATATGTGTTTCTGCTAATCAAATATTGAAACCACTCTCCTGACATTGTGCTATTTCCTGTCACATCAGTCATGATCGAATTGACAGTTGTCTTTTCAGGGTAAAATGAGACTGTGTGAGACATCTGAGAGATGAGTTTATCTGATAAAACAGTTCAGAGTGCTAATACACTCATTACTGAGGTATTCAGTTGTTTACACTGCTTGAGAATAATATCCCTAAAATGTCTGAATAATAATATATTGCTTGTTTAAAAAAAATGGGCCAAAACCAGGCATGTCAACTATTAAAGAGAAGAATGGGAAAGTGTTCCAAGCCAGTAGCCTCTCCAAATTTTGGCTTGTTCAACTATTCACAATATATATGAAATTTGCTGGACAAAAGGAATTTCAGTTTTTGTACTGCTCCAAATGGATGATTCAACACAGTACTCTAAACCAGACTAAAATAAAAGTGTTGGTATGTAACCTCTTTGTCCAGTATGGAGACTAAAAAGAGAGCCAGTCTGCCAGTCAAGAGTGCTGGTATGGCATGCTGGCATGCACAGCCCATTTTGAACACTTATTTGACATCTCATAATGACCAGCAGGCTTTACAGCATGCTGAGAGCTTCAATTTATTCAGATTTTTCTGGACCAACTGGAGACAGATTCAGGGGACTTCCTTTCTATAAATTCCTAACATTAAGATGCAATTCAGTGTTGAATAGTAGGAAACAAAAGGAGGGAGCTGTTACCTCTTCAAGCCTCCTCATCACTGTTCTTTATTGTCACCTCCAGCTGGGACCTCCACTTGTACTGAGGTGGAAAGGGACACGTATTATGAGGATACCTTTGCTTTCATGGCAAGACAGGTATACTACAGAACATGCTCTGGCAGGCAAGAAGAAAAGCAGTGTTTTCCCTTCTCTCCATGGAAAGGTGAGAGTATGCACATCATGCTGGACTATGAAAACATTCTTGGTTCCGGACAACTATTAGGGAAGAAAGAAACAAAGCAGATGTGTGGGGAAGAGCACAAGAATTAGAAAGAGGAGGGGGGAATTAACAACAGAAAAAATGCAGAAAGAAAGGATGGGATGTCTGACATTGATGTGAGCATTGGCTGAATGATAAACTTCCCAAGTAGGCCAATACAACCGAGATGAAAAGGGAAGGTGGCAGCTTTTTCACAGCGTTGGAAAAGAACAGTGGATAGTTTGGAATAACTGAAATAGAAATGGTTTGGGGTAGCACAAGCAAGGCTATTTTTAGAGCTTATTCCAAGTATGAAGCTAGGTTTCTGCAATAAGGCTAGAAAGGAAGGAACAGGGTGGAATACACTACGGAAGACCAACAAAAGAAAATGCTGCTGTCTATGTGTATGCGGCAAAGAAGAAAGAAGTGGCAAGAACAGTGTCAACATTCCAGGCAATAGCACAGTGGGGTGAATTATTGTGACAGCTCGGGAGTGGGGATGGCAGGGCTCCCAGAGATGAGGAGTTCAGCATTTCCTTGCGCTGCAGACAAACCAAGGGTGAAATGCCTGGGAAGGTGAAAGAACTGATTCGCGTTGAGACGGTGGAGGTCAGAGTCATCTGTTTGGAAGATATCAGATGCAAGAGAAATCAACAGATGCAACTTGTTACATTCTAAGGCATTGATAAAGGGACCCTAGCAGAGCCATTTGCACTGGCTGCAGGTGCTTAAGTGCTCTGTGATGCTTGACTAACACTGACACTATACACTCTGGCCCCCTAAAACGTAGTAACAAGTGGCACATGCACTCACTGAATATAGTGTCCATCAAAATCAAGAGCAGTGTTACATGCAAAGCACAGCAGACACCATAGAAAGTGAGGGTAACATTTCTACATGTCTAAACCCAGCTTTGCTTCATATACCACCATTAAGCATTTCCAGCATAATAATCATCATTGCAAAGAATGAAAATTTGGGTCCAGCAGCCCTTTCCCATAAGAAAACTGGTCAGCTAGTACAGACTGTTTTTCTTCTTGTCACATACCTATTAAATGCTCCAGACTGTTTAATGTGATAAAAATGTCTAGACTGTTTTTTGACTGAAAGCTTAAATAGAGTTCTTTGCCCTTGGCTAGCAAACCCTTTTGCTCCTTTCTTAGTAAGCACAATAATGTGCATGCTGTACATCTGCACACATACAATACATGTATTTCTCGTATTTTATACATCTGAGATTTTAGAGATAAGCCCAGGGAAACGTGAAGAATATGCACACAGTATATACATACAAAACGACATAGTGTTACTTCGCAAGGAAAAAGCTGGAGCTTACTATGAAAGTGTAAATGTTCTTGAAGAAAATAATAAAAAGCACTTCTCACAGTCCAGTGAACAAACAGAATAATAACTGAAGAAGCTCTGTTAGGATTGATAAAGACCAAGATTCTTTGCTGAAGCAGGCAATAAAGGTAGAGTTTGGGTGAGAAATCCCAATGGGCACATCAGAAAAAGTGTCACCAGATGTGAATTGGTGCATTCAATGCTTTGTGGTCTCTAGTTGCCCTCAGTCTTTAGCAGCTGCTTATTTTTGTATAACAAAACATCTGATTTAATTATAATCACTCTAAACTTAGATGCAAGTACACAATTTATACTAAAAGTATCTCTGGCAGGGAGATTACCCAGCTCAACTGGTACACACCTTTCAGCTCGCTCTTTTTAGGCTCTATAAATCTGCATCTGTGGAGTGGGTTATGGTCAAGGAACAGGTGCATCTGATACTTGTCAGCATGTGCAACTCGTGTGTTGGAAACTAAGCTGCATACCATGGAAAAAGCTTGAGAAGAAACACTATCCCTGGACACCACCCATTGTAGCTGACTCCAGTAGGAAATACAACTTGCCAAAAGAATTAATGGACAATATGATGTGACAGAAACATCACTTTGGCACAGTCACAACTGGACTGTCAAATCATGGATCTAAGTTCCACTTTCCATCTTCCTGTACCCCATTTATTCCCAGAGGAATCTTAACATCCTGAGGATAATTTTTTGTTTAAAATGCTCTTCAGCCTCATCCAAGTCCCTAAGTAACTCTTGTTCTCTGTGACTGGATCATAAGGTGCACTGCCAGTCAGAGGAGCTGAAGAAGAAACAACTGACCGATACACAGGAAAGCAACTAAGGGCTTGGGAATATCTAGGGAAAGGTTGTTCCAAGGGAAGAAACCAGGCAGAAAAATCTGTACAGTAAAGTTACTGGCCCATCACTGAGCATTTTTGGTTTCCATCCTCCTTAAGATACTATTTTTCCTGAACAAGTCATAATGTTCCCTGCTGTGAAAAGCAAGAATGGGGTTTTTCAGCATCACCAGGGAAGGTGATTTTATTGTTTCTGAAGCACTTGGATACCACACAACGGAGAACAGGCCAAACAAGGTGCCAATGTTTAAAAGGAGTCTTCTTGTGAAATAACAATGCACACAAGCTGAAAGCCTGGATCAGGAAGGCTGCACATTGAGGGGTTTTTGTTTGCCTTTTTTCTTAAAATAAATATTAATATAGGTTTTAGAAGAAGAAATCTTTCCTTTTGTCAGCGCACTCTCCTGCAATCTTAGTTTCTCTACAATTCCCACCCATGTCAGAGGGTGCTTTGCATAATGATGACACTTCTCTGCTCCATATATGCACAGTTCCTTTGGGCATTTGAGGGAAATGGCACACATAGGAAAAAGGACATAGGCCCAGTCGGTACTTCTCTGGAAAGCCCAATGCCACCCCAAGTAACACCAAGAGTGGTCTGCAAGGGCTTTATGCTGAACAGCTGGCAGAAGCCTCCTGAAGGCAGGTACCCAGGCTGCACTTACTGAGATACCAGGTTGCTGGCAAGGGTTTTTTTGGATAGGAGACAAAAGCAGCATGGGGAATAGAGAGGCTACTGCTTCTCCTGAAACAGAAGTGGCTGGCAGAGAAGCAGAAAGAACAGATTTTGCAGTTATAGCTTTCCCTTCCAAAGTTGCGCTTCTACTGTTTCCTCCAAGATCTTGATAGCATGGGCTAGTTAAGGGTTAATCAATAATATTGTTCACTGCAGTACGCAAAATAACATGCATAAAGATTTGTGTTTAAGAGAATATGAACTGTGTCCACCTCAGAGTATCCTTGATTTACCACACTGAGGGCACAGATATAATAGCTATTCGCTTTATAAACAGTCAGTGCAGTGGACACCACTGTGCCCAAGTGAATGGTTATAAGTGTGTGCTGGAGACAACCCCTTATCAGAGGTAACCAGAGTAACCTAACTGCAGAGAAACCAGGAAAACACAACACACAGCCGCTTGTTCAGAGCGCCAGCAAAACACAAGCTCTTTTGGAGTCATCACAGATGATAAAAGCAGCCAATCCAACTCCCACTGAAAAGAGTGTCCTATCCCTCGCTTCTGCTTCTTTTTGGATGATCACATTCCTGCTAGCATGAGCGATCCCAGCTTAGCCCATTCATCTCTGTAGGGTGGTGAAAAGCTATTCATTTGTTATTTTCTGCACGCTTTATGCACTGTATCCCAGTTACACAGGAGTCAAGTCATGACCAGAACCAGCATAAAGGAAAGACTGGGAGTGTGCGGCTGAGAGAAGCGAGAGCACCAACTCTTTGGGTGGCAGCAAACTGCAATACTAAGCCAGCCAAGCTGGGGTCACACACACTATTGGGAAAGATGGCTGTGATTTTCAAAACTGGCTGACTCTTTCTTACAGCACCGATCCTCTGCAGTCCGCTTTGTCAGGGCCGCTGGTCTGATCAACAAGTTTGCTATTTCTGTAACTTTTACAACAATACTGCAAACTCTGCTTTAAGTAGAAATTTACCTGTCTACAAAGGGGTTTAAGTACTTGCCTGCTGTAATGTAAAAAAGCAAACCCACAGCTACAGTTATCATACCTGGGAAGCTGAAACACTTTCAAGAGCTACTTTATTTTTTTAAATAATCCTATGTGTACATAAACAGGTAGTAGAACTATTAAGCAGAACGACAAAACTTTATTCTTAGTTTAGTTTTGAAGCTATAGTTAAAGAAGAGTCAAATTTTAGAGTTCAAGATGTCAGTATTTGAAAATCAGGTTGAATCATGTGGCTGCTGGATGTGATAGGCAAAGAAACTGCACTTTCTGTCGGAAATTCAAATTCACACACAAGATAAGAAGGAATAAGTCACTCAGGCAAACCCATCACTGTGGAAGAACTATCAGATCTAGGAAACAAAGGCTGCTCTTTTCAAGCTTCTCTAATGGACAGTGCTCTGTACAATTAAAGTAATCACACTTCCTCTTGCTTTCAGACTCAGTCCTGATAGGTACAAGGTAATATCATGTCTATACCAACGTGCCTTTCTTAGAAGGTGTAGTTTTGTTTTGGAGCAGAAGTATGAAAAACACGAAAAATCTGAACTACATCTTTAGAATTTCAGTCTATGTTAAACAAGCAAACAGAAAAAAAATACACAGTTTGTTTTGTTTTGTTTTTTTTTCATGTGGGTATTAAGAGACATCTGCTTTTGTCCTGCATCAAGAGTACAGAGGGCTCTTGAAGAAAGTGATGCCTCAATCCACCATTTTGTTCTTACACAAAAATCTTCTGGCATTAATTAAGTGATGTTTCCAAACACAACTAGGTGGTCCCTCAATGGTAACGCTGGTCAAAGATCAAGTATATCTGATACACCAGCTGGTAACAGAGCAAAAGCAGCTCAGGCTACAATATCACATGAATGTGGGTCTTCCGTGGGCACATAAATTTATGCTTGTGCAGCGTACCACAGAGATGTGCGAGTCAGCTCTGAGCTGGCACTGCTTTGCCATGCTTTCTGTGGTGCTAGAAGCAACCTCACTGTGCAGTTTAACTTCATCTGCTTCCCAGGCATGCACAGCTCCGCGCTACTACAGCCAGGCTGCTTCCAGCTCTTTTAGTGCTTGTCCAGGGATTTTGGGGATTTCTACCCATTATGGTATGTAGGGCAAACATACCTTCTGCTGATACACTCTAGTGAGAATGCTGTTTCGCGGTACATTTACAGTTTCTCTAAAGAGTCTGGCTGAAAGCCTTAAAATATCACAAAGCAATCTTCAAAGCAATCAGAGATTATTTTAGACTGCAGTAATACTCTCAAAAACTCTTCAGTAACACTTGTCTTTGTTCAGAATAACAGCCTGCAGTTACTGAATCCTCCATAAATTACTCTGTACCAGCAGTATTGCTGTAACGCTCATTTTCACAACACATAAACAGTACCTGCTCCTATGCAACATATCAAGAAGGTGAAAATGCAGGTGTCCATAATAGATTACTGTCTCCTAACTATGAGCCTCTCCAGGCAGTTACACTACAAGATAAGATTACTTCAGCAAAGCATGGGTGAAATCCAAACTCCAGGTTTGTACTTTAAAATTGAAAATGTACTTCAATAAAACAATTTTTTAAGGATTAAGTTGAAACCAAAACTCAGGACACTGAAGCAAATTCAACTGTGAAAAAGTGAGCATTTTTCCCCACTGAGTCTGACCTGTGTTCAGCTTACATACGTCTTAGAAGGACCCAAGAGAACCCCATAAGGCATTTGCAAGTAATATTTCAATGGAAGCAACCCGCTTGCTAGATTCAAGTGACCTGTCTTGAATGACATGTCAAAACTATTTTTTTCTTATTTTGTAAAAAACATAAGCAAATAATTACAAAAGGTAACAGTCAGAGATGAAATAAGACTGCTCAGTCAACTCAAGGAATGGGCCAGTGCCTCTGTTATAAACAATGTGAGAGAAGTGGGATGGTGGGACACCTGTAAGGTCCAAGTCCTGATCATTCTGCTGGCAGAGGATCAGCCACCACCACCCCATGTGAGATGCTCGCTTTCATCCCAATTTTCATGTTTTTTGCTTCTCCCAAAGGACTTGACAGCACATGAAAACCCAAGAATCTCTGCATCCATCTTCCACATTATTACACATAAAACTTGGAAATACAACTTGATTGTCGCGAAATATCAGTAAGATTAGAGACAAATAAATGAATGCAAATGCACACACACTAATTTTAGTTATTCCTTTTAGCTGCTTCTTGAGCAGGCAGTTTGCATGGTTTCACACAGCACTGGCTGCAGGAGGAGTTTGAAGCTCTGGCAGTAACAGACGTTTCTCATCAGTATAATTTACTCTGAGGCACCTGACATGTCTCCAGTGAGACAAGCCATCTGAAGCATCAGGAGAATTCTATTTTTTTCATCTTTTGACGGAGAAGGAAGGGAAAAAAGTCGCTTGCCAAACATTTGAGATGGGTGTAAAAAGGTTCTCACAGCCGACAGCTTATAGGTTAAAAAAAGAATATAGACCTAATTCGAAGGAGAGAGGGATGCTGGATCCAGAATCAACAACTTGAAATTCCCCAGTAACATCTTGAAACATCTTGAAATTCCCCAGTAAAGATTAGCCAATATCATTTTGTTTGCCTGTGAAAATTTTGCTTTGCTCTGAATTATATACCATTTATAAAGGTGTTTGCACAGTTTCAAAGTAAATACAGTCAATAAGTATTTTTTTAAATAGTGTTCTGACGCTGAACCAAAGTAGGACAAGAAAACATAGTTGCAAAAGGCACAGAGACTGAAAACCCGGTGGACAGACATCTTGATGAAGAATCAGATGATCTGGTCTAACTTGATTTTCCTCCCAGGGCAGTCCCACCTGCTTAATGAAATGAAATGTATGCCTTACTAGCAAGTCTCACTAAATCGCATTGCCTGTTTTGTGTAGGATGAATACAATAGAATGTTTCCTCAAAATGCACAGAATCTAGAGATGCCGTTTCTGCTAAATCCAATAATGGGAACTATTGTCTTGTACATAACCAATAATAAAGAATAAACAACAGGAACAGATATTGTTAATATCAATATTAATCAGAAATAATAGGCAGAAAAACAGAAGAACAGAGAGGAATATTGGTGGAATGAACTGAAAGAACTTATAGAAGGTTTCTGTGCAATATGGACAACATCAGTGTAATATGGACAAACTTGATTAAAGATAATTAATAGCATGACTACGGTCTTGGATACATTACACATTCACCCCATTTTGACATCACAGAATTTTGTGTTTTACTAAAGAAAAACGTTTCAGGATTAGAGGATGTAGTTTAGTTGACAGGCACTGAGAAATAACACTTTTTAAAAATTTAGCAAGGTTAGCCTATGTAACATCTTCATTTCACCTTGTTTTTTCTTCCCAGTGATAAATCCTTGTTGCATATATCTGACGTGTACTCTTCATATGTATAGTGTCATATTTAATACCACCTCTCACAAGGGAGAAAAATTAAAGCTAAAATTAAAAAAGCACCATTTGATACTTGTACTGTATTTTTCAGCACATTGTATATACATTCAACTCTTCCTTTAAAAAAATAAAAGAAGATGAAGAGATAGAGGGAAAAATTCCTCTTTAAATCTCTTTAGGATTTAAAAATCAAATTCGAGGACAGTAATAAGCTTGACTATATAGAGCAATGTTCATCAGATGGGCAGAAAGCTCCCCAGAAAACCAGACCTCTCTCGCAAACGAGAAAAAGGCACGAATGGCAGAAACCAGAGATGATATAAGAGAATAATTTTATTTATCATCCACCAGATGTGTAATGGTATTAATTTTATATATCAGAGGCTCTATTTTCACCAGAATACCTAATCCGACATTGCACAACTACTGCATTTGTGCTTTCATTTAAGCAGCTACAAACACCACAAATAGTCTGCTGGGAGAAGTTTGCTCATTTATAGGTGTACAGCTACTTGATCTCCAGGTTTGAAGGCCATGGACTACATTTCCACAGAGGCACAGGGATATAATAACAATAGAAAAAGAAGTTTAGTGAACTGGCCAGAATCACGGCTGAGACTCTGCAAACTCACAGCCTTCTATAAAGTCCCGTGAATCGTTACTCACGCTACATGTTTAAATGTGCTTGCAAATCTGGTCCAAATAATGTGTGAATGGTTCCCTCGAAAGTACTAACGATATTGCCATTTACTTCCTGGGGTCAGAATGTTACCTGGATCCCCCCGTCCATCCTCTGAACATCACAAATGCTTGCTAGTCATTTTCCTATGATTTTTGACTTGTTCATAAGGTCAACTCTCTGAATGTCACACACTGCCATAGTACCTACCAAATTCTTCTGGAACAGTCTGGAAGCTCTTTCCAAGTAGAAAGTACTCATTTTTGGTTCCTGTCAGAGCAGGAATTGTCCCAGTCTATTTTAAGAATTATTCTCACAGAAATATCTAACAGATTTCCATTATCATAAAAGTTAAAGATGAAATAAGGACCCAGTTTTGACTTCATTTTGGTTCTCTTCAATCTTAGCTAGTAAAATTGTCATTTCTAATAGTTGCGCCAAAGGAAAATTCATAGTGCTGTCATGTTGGATCTGCAATATTTCCACGCTAATTTGCAGGTTTCTCATCCGTTTTCATTCCATGCTTTCAATATGATTGGATCCAAAACCATGTTACTGTGATACATTCCAAATATTCACAAGCTAAATGCCACAAAGGAACCTGTAATTTATAGTAAGACTTAAACTTTTGCTTAGCTTTGTAATTTCCTCTATATTAAATCACCTTTATTAGACAGTCTTACTGCGCTTTACCAGAATGATCATTGCATCAAAATATGGCTTCAGTCATACTAAATCTAGCCAGTCTTCTCCTATTTGCAGCGATCCCTTAACACATAGAGAACAATAAAGTTAGATTGGGCAGTCTTAAAATGATAGATTAAAATCAATATGAAGATGTCATCAAGTATATAGCGCAGTATCAAAGTGAGTACCAGCTGCAAAAGATGTGACTAGCGGTGAACTACAATTATGAAGAATAACCACTAGCTTCATGTCAATCTGATTTTTTGTTCAGCACAAACTCTTGCTGCCCTCTACATGCTTGGAAAACTTAACAAGTACAGCTTCTGCTACTAGATAAGATCTTGGCTTTGGGGTAGCATTTCTCTCTGTAAAATGAGTAAGCTTTTCTAAATGGGACAGTTAGTTACCAAAAGGTACAAAATAAGCAGGAAGATTTATCTTCTGATACGCTGTCAACCATGTTCAAAATGGCCTGTGTCTTCACAGCAGGTTTTAAGATTTTATGTATATGCACACATAGGTTTATATATAAGGATTAAAAAAAACATACATCAAACCTGCGTTATTTAATGAACAGAGGCTGCTTTGTGATACCTCACTGTTATGATAGTTAACCATATTGAAGTTCTGTGCAAAATTTGTTTCTAAAGGGTTCAGAAGTCATGGAGAGGAGCATAATTTAAAAAAAATCCAAAAGAAAACCAAGAAAACATAACTGGCATGATTGTCAGCTTTAGTACTGCATTTGCATCAAGCCCTCATTCAATTTCTTGAAGACACCTAGAGAAGCTACGTTCCCTTCAGGCTCTTTGAAAATCAATCAGTAGATATTAATTTAAGAATTCTGGCAAGTTTACAGTACTTTAAATGATTCTTTTTCCTGGAAATACAAGCGGTAATTAAAACCACTGATTTCCAGTATGACCTATAATCAGGAATTCAGATGTGCAGGTTCTTTCAGAAACAACAAAACACATATGCTGTGAGAGGTAAGATACCGGCACACGCTGGGCCAGTGGACAGAAGCGATCTTGAAAGGCCAGCATCCCAGTTTATGCAACTTAGCTGGGAATATTTTGCTTCAAGAATAAGCCACTACAAGTTTGAAAGAAAACTGGTAAATGTTTTTTTGCTACATAGTTTCCAGTTTACACAATCTTGATATACTTTTCCTTTTTAAATGTCGTCTGATTTGAAATTAACTACTATAAAAATAAGGATGCTCAAAAAATAGGAACACAATTCTTAAAGGTCTGCAAAATACACTTAATTTTAGCTTAGTGCCAGACTGCTTTTTTTAGCTGCTTAAAACAGAAAACAAAGTAGGCATCAAAGCACTTTTCCATACAATCCTTATTATCATGTTTAGGTCACTGAAATAAATTACAGTACTTGATTTACTACCTAAAATTTTTCAATCCAGCTTTAGCCTGGATTAAAAAGATGCAAGGAATTAAGGAAGAATGAGAACACATGAGCTTTTCGAGACAGATCTACATGTAGTTCCATCTAAGCCAAGAAGTGATTAGCAAAGTCCAACTATGACGTCAATACCATGATCTACAAATACTTACAAAGGGTTAACTACATGTATTACAGCTAGTTTCACTTAGCAACTACTCTGTGTTTTGGCATGGGATATTCTGCTTATGCTTACGAGAGTGATGCTGTTGAAATAAATTGAAATGGGTCCTTAATCCATGATTTTTTAAAGACACACAACAAAGGGAACCTCTACTAAGCAAAGAAACACATACGATACACTGACCTTCCAATACATACTTTTGTTCTACATTTACCTTTTTTAACTAGTAAACATAATGAAAATGAAATTTTCTCAATTTGAAATCGTGATATCTCTGATCATTGAAACACTGTAATAAGATGACAGATAGGCAACCAGTAACATATAATTAGTTGATCTACAACTTCCTCTTGATTGCCAAGGCTTATTATGATGAACATGTAGACACTTCTCCTTCCTGCCTGAGGCTTAAAGCACAGGGTTTTTTTAATGGCATCTAGACAGCTAAAGAACGCAGCTACTGTTAAAGGAATCTTCAATGACATCAGCATGCTTCAGTTAATAGAACTAGCTGGCTAATACTCGCTAGTGTTTATGCCTGTATTTACATTTATTTGATAGCTGCAGTAAAATTAATGAGTTAACACACTTTGCGAGTGTTTCTAGGATTCAGACCCAACTACTGAGGAGAAACAGAAGCTCTTGACCAAATTCCTTTTCCTGTTAGCTTCAATCTGGCCACATCCCAAAACTTTCTGTGATTTAAATAACATACACTCAGCAGTCAAAATGTTCCTGTACCCTACATACAAACTCTCTTGCAAGAATTTCAATGGGAAATTAAAGTCCACTACTACTGTCTCTCAGAGCAGCATGCATTTCAGAGTAAGCACAATGCAATGCTGAAAATCACAATGGAAGACAAGCACACTCAGTTATTAATGTAACCAAGAACTCTATATAGTCATTTTTTAAAGCATAATTAATTTGGAAAACAAAAATAAAAATCATATGATCACTTCACCTCAGTTTAATTACTCTCTCAAGAGAATAACACATACACAGCCAGTGCCAGCTATACTCCCTGATTCACATTTTAAACATTTATCTAAGATCATCTCTTCTGCGAGAGAAGAGGAAAGCCCGCATTACAGACAGTAAAATTATATGATGCAGGGAAGGTGACAAATGTAGATTTACCAATCCTTGAATTACACTGAGTGGTTTTTAACTTGAACTCCTTTTGGAATACTGCCAAGGATCCAGCACCAAGGGATACTTTAGAGCAACATATTCTGCATGCAAAAGCAGCAAGAGAGTATGTTAGAGAAATTAAATCGTTCTGTTCCACTACTCAGCAATCATGGAAGCCTGAGCAGAGGCTGGTAATTAGCTAATTTGCATGGACTCTGTGCAGAGTTCCAGTATAATGTTTAAGGGGTAAGAAGACAGCTTGGCCTGACTGGCTAGCTAGCTTGCATATCTTATCATCCCTCTGTCTGAGGCACGACGAGCCATTTTTAGCTGTACAAGGATGGGCGGGTAGATTTCTGAAAATAGCTACATCTGCAGTTTTACAGTTAAATATGTAATTTCCTCACAAAGAGTCTAATCAGTCTCCTATTTAAGCAGATTACAAAAGCTCGATCCAGAGAAGCAATGAATCCAACTCTCATTCCAATTTTCCCTATTGGACAGCCGGCATTGTTCTTGGGTTTATCCAACTATTTTTGTGATTGTAACCAAGAAAAGTACCAGGGCAGTCAAGGCTGATCTCAGGAGAACTACTTCAGGTGCTATGGTGCAGCACACAGGCTCTATGGATGCTGTGACAGCCCCTGGGAATACCACAGGCTTCTCTGTCTTTAAGGACCACTAACCCCTAGTGCAATATTTCAGAATTACCATGTACCGAGTACTGCTTGTTCATGACAATCTCATTTTCAGGGACGATTTACATTCCAACAGCAAACAGCACCTCCTGCAGGCACAGCTGGCAGAAGGTGATCACCGGTGTGTGTGCAGGCTTGGGCTTGGGCTTGGGCCCAGCTTTGCGTTCAAAAAGACAGCACATTTTAACAGCCCTCCTCCCCTCTCATCATTACCATCACTTTACTCGACTTTGCTAACTTAACCACCAACTGGAAAAGAAGAAAGTGACCCTGCAATCCAAAGGACCTCTTACAGTTTATTCGTTGCTTTGATATTTTCTTCTAAAAGAAATTATTAGAAGTTAAAGACAAAGCATTTTTTCAGTCAATTTTCTTTGAGAATGAGTATTTTGAAGTCATTTCCTACAGGTGGTAAATAATATCTCTACAGATAATGTAGGTAAGGCTTTTATTTGAAATTATGTTTTATCTTCCAAAGCCAGTTTTAGGCCATCTCCTTCTAAGGTTTGCAATGGTAAAATCATGGTAAGTCAAACATGAGACCTTAGCTACAACAAACTGTGGTTTACATAGAGAGTGAGACAGTTGTAACTACACATACTTCTGGTTTTATACTACTAATGATCTGCACGTGGTTCTTCAATCACTGAAGAACAGTATACTGTCTATAAACTGATCAATTCTGTACATGCAACATGCATTTGAGAAGTAATACTACTCCTGATGATACAGCTTCATATCCTGCTTAGGAAACACCAGCCTGAAAGCTGTTTTCAAAGTTACACAAATACAACATCTAATCTACTACGCAAATATCTATTTTGGAATCTTGACAACAAGGAACTAACTTTTTATGCTTCCATAACATTTGCAAGTTAAGGGAAAAAAAAGTGTTCTGCGTCAACAGGATCCTCCTTTTCATGGAAATTAAGTGCCAAAAATAAATATGGAATTCCCTCATGTGGCCCTGCTGTTTTCTTCACTGTTTTCCCATAGACTTTAAAAGGGAAGTCCACACTTGGATTTTAAAGAAATAAAAAACATTGCAGAAGGAAAAAAAGTGCTATTTCTACCACTTTCTAAGGTTTCAAATGATCTGCATGAGGTATACTGATAAAGCTAGTACAGTGATTTAGGTGAGATGAAGTTTACGGGTATTAGCCAGTAACTTTAACTGAGAACAGCTGAAAACAGACACGCTTTGGACACAGAAGCCATATTTTTAGGACAAACAGAAAGAGCAAAATTGAAGCTAAATGGAGGTGATATTTGAGCTTTGGTTTTGTCTTTGAACTTCTACTGATATTCCTGAGAGGGCAGCCACACCTCATGGTCCCTTAGGATAAAGGCGGCAATTCTGTAGAGCAACAATAACAGAGGCACAGAAGAATGTGCTGGCTTAACTGCTGGGATTCTTCTATGATAAATCACAATCACAGAAACTAATTTGCACTCATTAATATCAAACATCACTAGGTAAGGCAGCCCTTCTCTCCTACTCCCAAGCTCTGTATGTATAAATCCCTGCACCTTCCACACATCCCCCAAAACTTCTCACTCTTCTACTTGCTGATTAAAAAAAACCCCTCAAGAGTATCAGATGTCAATTTACAGGCCTCTTCCCAAAAGGATGAGATGGCTGAAGAGCGTGGGAAAAATGTCTGCGTGTTGGCTGCACCTGCAACACTCTGCATGCAGACATTCATGCTGAGGGTAAACAAGCAGTCAGCCAGGCAGTTATTTGCAGAGTGTGCTCTTACAAATGTCCACTTCATGTATAAATGCTGAAATTGAATACAACATTCATGCCTCTAAAGTGCAAAAGTTAAATTACGAGCTATATACTGCAGGCTGTCCACAGAGACATCTGTGAGACATCCAACCTGCCAACCTAGGTTTGATGTGGTTACAGTTTAATGCAGATGCTCTGACTTTATTTTTAGTTTGTGTTTTATGCATCTGCCTTTCCAGTACCAGTTTTGTGAGGGTACCAACCAAAATTAACTCCCTCTTGCTTCTCAGGAAAAGGGAAAATAGTTTTTAAAAACAACAAGAAGCAGCAAAGGAATTGCTAAACGTGGCCTTGACAGAGGGTTCCCCTCCTTTCCCTTCTCTGTTCAAGACCCACTGTTCCCAACAGATGTGGTGCCTCCTACGAGTGAACAGTCCACCAGTAAAGGTGTGGGGGTCAGTACCTACAAAAGGCTTTGTCATTGCCAAAGCCAGTGGCACGATGGCCAAAGAGAAGAGAAAAGGTGGAGGAGGTGGAAACAAACATCTGCTTCTTTTTATTTTTACAGCAAAATATAAAAAACCCCAGCAATATTTAAAAAGACGCTGTGCTCTGCTGCAAGCTTAGTGATTCCTATCTCTGTATTTGTCAGGCCATTGCTTTATATTTGGTTAAGTAAACTTTGTATTTGGTTAAGTAAACTCAGCATACCAAAACATTGCCAAACATGGTATGCTAGTAACAGAATTGAGTCAAAAGACATTGTTTGAAGGGAGGAATTCAGATGGAGGGCAGGATACTTGCATATAAAATGTCAATCAATTATGCAATCATCTGCATGACTCAGTAGATGTGAAAAATTATTGTCCTGAAGGAATGTGTTTAAAAACATACAGAACTATATTCTTTCTCCATAACTTTCCCCTCTTCAGCACTTCCCTGTCAATCTAGCAAACACAAAGGAGCTTCAACACTGTTATGGATTACAGAACATTTCATTAAACCTTCATCTCTTGCAGGAAATAACAAGACCAAGACTGTGGCTGTTTCACCCCGGCTTCACTTCCCACACTGAGATAACTCCTGCTAGCCAAGTATGAAACTCAGTAACCTGCTAAACCTAGCCCTCCAAAAAAGGCTGTATTCCTTCATAGAACATCATCTCCTAACAGATTTCCCCCTTTTTGTTAAAGTCAGGTAATGCACAAAAGCTCCAGCCCTCCAAGTAATGGTCAGACACTTATAGCTGCATTACTGTCATACAGCATGTGTTCATACTACACATACAGGGACAGATTTTGAAAACGGCTCAATATTTAAGGCTTCAAAAGAATTTGACTCCTTTTTAGGCTCATGAGCGAAGCGCGTAAATTTTCAAGTGTTCAGCACCCAGAGAGAACAAACAGTCCTGTTCGGATCACTTGTAGAGCAATTGGCCATTTCTCTGAGGGTATAATCAAAAGCTGCTCCAGCTTTGTTCTTTTCAACAGCATTGCTGTCTAATGGCACCAAACACTTCCTGCAAAATAAAGATAATCTTGCTTTGCTTTTCAAAATAATCAATTTGGAAAACTGGGGCAGAGAACATGTGGAATGTATTAACTTGTCCTGATTTTCAGGAGGAGCTGTCAGCTGGTCTGTACAAGAGTAGGCCATTCTCTCCCTGTGTAAGTTTTGCATTTCAGGAATTTAGAAACTGGCCTGTGGGGGAAAATAATTCCTTTTCTGCTGAACTCAGACATTAAAGGATCTGAGTTCAGAGATGCTTTCCCACTTTTTTTATCTAAAAAATAAATTCTCTAAAACATGAGTATACTTTGATAGTCTGTGCAAGTCAGAAAAGCAAGTTTACATAGTCCTGTGCTTCACTCTACACAAAAGATGTTCCTCTTACAACTACAGTCAAGGAACAAGAGCCAAGTATGGTCATTGGAGCATAATAGATGCTTCAGAAAAGACTGTTTGCTGTTCAATACTCTTCTGAGAAAAACAGGCAAAGCAGAGACTTGACATAGTTTACCATCATTACTGTTCTTCTGATTGTTTTTCAGTATGTGTGCATGAGCGTTTTTCTATAGGCAGTGCTATAGAAGCAACAAGTGACTTAGTCATAAAACTGAATTCAACTTAAGCATAAAATCTTAAGACTTTCTTCTCTATTTTTGTTATTTTGAACAAGTCTTTTTCTCCCATTTTCTGCTGGAACCTGAAAAAATGGCCGATTTTAAGTACAGCTGTTGACTTAGGTTTTTGATAACCTGAACTTTACAAGAATCCGCTAAATAATGCACAGCAAAACCACAGGTGTGGAACTGAGGAAGAACAAAAATCAAACACACAAACAACGCCTTAGGTAATAATGGGGAACGAGCACTGCTTGTAGGGCCTGGTTCCCATTCAGGAATTGCTAAAAAGCTACAAAATGTCAGTGGAATGGAGGCACTTTCACATCTCCTAATCCCTCCCTTTGCAAAAACCCCATGCAAAAGTGCTATCTATGCCTTCACTGCCAATACTAACACATTTAGTCCTTTGGTCAGTAATCTCTCCGCAGTGGAGCGGCATTTTAATCTTTATAACACTACAAGCAATGGTAACAGTTTTCAGATTCTTAAGGGTCAAATGTTAGCTTTAAATTGTGCTCCGGTAAACTTGTATACTTTCCTCACTTTGCCACTTGTCCCCTCTCCTACACCTACTACCCCTTGTGGCAGCTCCTAAGTTTCAGAAAACTCAGCGGAGCTGTAACCTACTCTAATTTTGATGCTCATGTATTACAAAATACACTCACAGGCAAACCTAGGCATCACCCTTAAGTCAAAGCAATTCAGTGCAGATAGAAAATGCCAGAGAGTTTAATAGGGCAATATGAGAATAAACAAAATACTCAAGTAAAGAGAACAGCAATCAAAGCTAAAATAGATAGTATAGAGATGGTACTGAAATAATCACTTACAGCACTGAGGGAAACTGCAGGAAAACCACCACACTGCAGAAGCATTACTTCAGCTCACGTTCAGCACAAATCGAAACCAAATTGCAGTCCACTGAGAAAATGTGCTTCACTATTCTATGAGTTTACAAAAATGCAAAGACTTCACCTCTCCACTATCACATTATAGCCTTGTTTTCTAGCAAACTGCACTCAGATGTTGCTCCTCTGACATCATTAATCTCCATGGAAACCTCAGAATGACTGTTGGCCTGAAATAGGTTCTGTCATCCCAGATCAACTCAAAAGTAGTCCAGCAAAAGATCTTATATCTCATATTTTTTGCTGTATGATTTTACCAGTGAGCACAGCTGAAGAGCTTCAATTCCTGTGGCTGCTATGAAAGAGAACTTTCATTACGAACAATCAGAATACACATAAAGTGAACTATTTTTCCAGTTGAGGCTAAGATCCAGAGATTCAAAGATTACCTACTTCTAGAATAAGATGTAGACTTGAAGGAAAAGAAAAAAATTCGAAAATTATTAATGCTAGGAGACCAGGCTGCTAAAAATCTGCTATATATCTGCACAGCATTATCCCCTTACAAGAAGGGAGCAGAACAGAGCAAAGAGACCTTCCTAAAGGTATTTATTAAAATTTACTTTTGAGGGTGATTAGGGATTCATTTCGAGTGGAGTGAAAACAGTGGAGTGAAAAGTGGAGTGAAAACAGATGGGTTGTGTTGGGATTTTCTTTCTCCTTCTCCATATCAACGCAGCCACTCGCCATGACTAATATTCCCAGCACCGGGTTAAAGCAGTCACTCAGAGATGTTTTCCCTTGCAAAGAGGTTCTCCACGAAGGAGTTCTGTGCCAACTTAAACTGACTGAGACAGATATACTAAATGTCAGGAAAGCTGTTTTCTTGGCAAGAAGCCATAGACACAAATTGGTTCTACAAGGAAAATATACTGCCTGGGTGTATACAAATGCATAATATGTGATACATATATATAAAAATAGACTTATTATAGACCAAAATAGAGAAAGTAAAGTGCAAAAAGGGGATTTGAGACTTTCTTAGTTGCAAGTGTCACGTCACACTAAAATCTGCTTTCTTGAACGTAATTCAATCATTGTTATGAATTTCCAGGAATAATTAACATAAATTGCCATGTAAATTTTTGAGATGCATGCAAGGAAAAGCAGAGAATAGGCAAAAGAAAACAAGGGAAAAGAATTTAAAATAGTACATGAGGATTTGTACTTGTTTCATTCATTTTCAGCAGTCTAAACAGGCATGCAGAAAGGATTACAGGACGCAATCCTAAGAAGAATTACCTCTAGTTACATCTGCGAGTACTAAGACATTTCCAGAAAAAACCCCTATCATACTTGCTTGGGTCTGAGCTACCCAACGTAAACTCTTACAAGGCATTCCCTTATCACAGTTTCTTTCTCTTCAGGGCAGAAAACTTTTTTGTAGTGTATCTGTCCACTTTCAAATCCAACCAAGTCCTGGGGGTCTCTGTATGGCTGGTTTTTGTAGATACTGTGGTAATATAATAAAGCAGAAATACCTTAAGACCAGGTTATTAGCAGACTCACTGACTTGAGTAATACCGCTGATTGCTAATAACGGCAAAGGTACACTGTCAAGTCTGGAGGTTTTTGTTTGATTGCTTATTTTATCTCAGCAGCATGTAGATGCACACTACACAGAACTGGCTGAGCTTGGTAGATGACTTACCTTTAACATCTACGTTAACTTTATGCGTTCATTTTTCAGTGAGTAAGCTGCTACACAAGACCTTAGATACCCAACAATGTCTGTAGAGAAGTCTGCATCAATTCATAAGGGGATACAAACATGCTCCTGAAGGGGAGCTTTGCTGTATTTTACGGGAAACCAAACTGAGAGATCGCAGGCCTTGCCTCTATGTCTTTGAATGGCAGGATTTAGTCTTTGCTAGCACTGGCCTCCAGGCAAGCTTCAGTTAATCGATCAACAAGCCCTCTGCATGCTTCATAAGTGCCAGGCCCTCTGCATATCTACTCTTTTATGAGGAAAGAGAAAAAGAGGATGGGAAGTATACATCTGACAAGTAAGATGCTGGACTGGGACCTTCAGCCACTAACTGAGGTGTTCAAAGCCACACACGCTCTAATTTTGTCCCTTCTCCAACTAACAAGTAGATATGAGAAGGCAGCTGCATGGTGGCATCCTTATTACTGAAGTGCTGGGAAAAGAGGAGTGAACTCATCAAAACCTAAAGGCTGAATGATGCCAGTTTTACAAGTGTCCACTTTTAGGGGTGCAGCAGGCTCTCACCTTTTTCTCACTGTGGAGGACCAAATACTCTCCCAGCTTTGTGCTCGCTACTGATTATAAGCACAGTCAACAGGATGGCACAAAAAGAGCTTGTCTAACATGAGAAGAGAGAAAACCGAATGTTAGGCTTTTGCTTCCCCTGGGAGCTCCCTGTAGTTTGGTATACGCTATGCCTTACACTTGCTAACAATATAATGTCACCTATATGGTTTGGATTTTTGGCTAGAAGAGAAACAACAAAACACTGGATATTAACTCTTAAAGAAGTATCCATCCAATAACATGATGATCGCATGAGATGTGATCAAAGATTCTACTATCAAAAGTGGCCATGAGGTGAAACCTAGGGGAGCATACTTGATCAGACCAAGATTGTAACTATAGTCTCCTGCAGTTCGGTGCTTGGGAACTTTGAGCCATAAGCAGTATTTTTGTGCTAAACAGCTTTCTTGATGGGTTTTCCTTTCATGAGTTTGTAAAATCGACTTATTAAATTCATAAGAACAAGCTCTAAATAACAGTAAATCAAGAGAACAGATACATAATCTAATCTGCTAACTGTGACTAAAATTCCACCCTTGGAACCCAGGCACAGACATTCAAGGAAGGACAGCAGTGCGATTGCTGCCTCCACCCAGCTCTGCATCTTTTCCTCCAGGCCTCCCTTCATTTTTATGATGGCCTCAAAGCTACGGAACCACAGTGCAACTTGAGAATACAAAACCTTTCAACCAGAAGAATGACTCAGTGAATTAGATTAGAACTAGAGTAATAAATTGCTGGTTGTGGTTTTTCCCCTAATTGTGCAAGTCTGGCCCACCTTCCTTTTCTCTGGCTCAGCTCCTACCTTTGAGAGTATGAAGTTATGAAGCCTTAATAACTCTGCTGCTAGTATGAAGGAGAAATTGCTAGATTCCTTCTCCCAAAGAGGCTTTTATGAAACATTTAGACTTCACCAGCTCAGCAAACAGAATACAAAACACTGCCTGTAGCAGAGAACATCAAGTTATGATATACTTGAAAAACAGAAAGAAAGGCCAAGTAAATTTTTTTGCAGCAACTGATGTTAAATTTCACAAAGGGGGTACTGAATTTTACGTAACAAACAACATGTCCTGGTTGCTTTTGTTACTCATCCTCACCACAGTAAAATGTCTCATTCTGATCTTATAACAATTAACTGCAACAAACAAAAGAAACAGGAATAAACAAACAAACATAAAAGACGACAGAACTTCCAAGCATTTATGGAAGAGATTGAGGACCAAGACAGGTAACCTCCGACAGAAGGGTGACATACGTGTCCTTGTGAGGCAAAAGCTCTGGCTGTACAGGAGCCTGACATTGTCAGGCAACTCACCCTGAAGCACCAAGGGTGTATCAAAACGAGGAGTTTATTAATTGCTGTAGAGTCACTGCACCATTTTCTTAGAAAAGAAGCACCAGGGAAAACTCAATTTTTTTTAAACAAACTTCGTATTTTTTAAAAATTGCTTATTGAATATGAGCTCTCACTCCCCGTATTTCCATCAAGCTGCTGTGCTAAACTGATCTCCCCCACTGTGCAATCTTGTGTACTTAACTAAAATTTAAAAAGTTCTCCAACATCTGTCCTTTCAAGGACTTCATGTGCAGGTTTCTATCTCCTGAACTGTTGTGAGAAACCTATTTGACTCCAATAAATGTTTAAACAGGCTTCCAAGCTACACATAAAATACTGAAAGCCAGCAAGGTGATCATAAGGCTTAATTACAGAATGCAAATGCAGTTGATTAAGAGCCTTCATAAGTCACAGAATCTCATTACAGGTTTAGCACTGGACTCTGATGCTAAAGTTTTAGTTCTAAGTGAAGACTTATTTATACTTCTTCAAGAGCACTTGAAGTTAAAAGTCCAAATGTAACCTAGTCATTTTGGGTATTTTAATTTTAAATAATTAAGAGACAACTTTTCATTGAGGATACACACACATATGCATCCATATGCACCAAACAACCACTGCAGCTCAGTAACAATACAGATCCTTTCTGAATTCTGGGACAGCCTGGATATTGAGTCCTACCATAGCCAAATACCTCATTATCCACTCAATTTCTGAACAGCATGGATTCTCTTTGGCCCCATATGAATGCCAAATAAAGACTTCTGTTGCTGTTAGTCAGCCGTCATGCTACTGTCAACTATTTCAGCCTTCGGGAATACAACATCCACCCACAATTTCTCAAGTTTGTATTAGTAAATTCTGCCTAGCATTAGCTGTATTTCCAGGAAAACAGTAACAATTTTCAACTGTTCTAATAACTGTTTTAAGCTTTAATAGTAACAAACAGATTCAGTTTAGGCGCTACCAGTGACACTCGAATCATGCACAATAGTAAAAGGGAAAACCAAAACAGAGCAACACTCTGGTATCTCTATGGAGAATATGGAGCTGGGAATATGGGATGATAATGCTGAGTTGTTTGGCCTGGAGCTGAACCTATTTTATGGGTGAAAAAGGCAATTCCATGAAATGCCTGTACCAGGCAGTACTCCCTTTTCCCTTGCCTCTGGGCATACATAGACTTTCCAGCACAGTACTGATTGCAGAGAAAAAGACTGAAACTTTGTCCAGTGCCCACTATGAGATTCACTTAAGTGATCCAGAGACCCTGATGACACTGGTCAAGCATGAGGGCATTTAAGCAGAATGGCCACTCTACAGTGATTGTTGTGCAGTTTATCACTGAACCTCAACCCAGTTTCGCCAGGAAATTTATTACTCAGAGACCACAGAAATGTGCTTCCATAACACACAGATATGCATTAAGAAGCAAGACATTCAGGTCCACCAGAAAGAAGTGTCTTCAGGAATAGTTACTTTCCCTTGGGCTTGAAATCTTGGATTTTCTGCACGAAAAAAAAAGTACTTCCAGACATAGGCCACTGATCCAATATTTCTTATTAGTCTGCAGGCTTTGCACCTCAGCAGTTTCATCTGTTGCCACTGTTGCATGACAATCATCTACAGCAACAGAGTTCTAAATTCAATCATGAAGATATCTCCCATTTAGCACGAGCAAGAACTAGATGGAACATCTGACTGAATTTTTGTTGGCTTGGTTTTGTCATGACAATTACTGAGGTTAGTATGAATCAAACAAGAGAGAGGCAAGTGCAAAAGCAATGTTACAGTTTCATTAAGCTGCAATTTGGGAGTGCTTCTGGAATTCCAACAACCGCCTAGGCAGCCCTGCTGTACAGAAGTGCATTTTTACTCACTGCTTCATCAAGTTCTTCCTCACAAGCTGGTCATCTACATGGTCATGACCCCTATGCTGTCACAAACTGGGCAGGCTCTTGTCGTGGAGAGCTATCTAACAGGTATCTCAGAGTTTACCAGCCACCAGTTTTCCAGCAACTCACACCCCACATGCTACAGTCGCTCCCCACTGTTCCCCAAGCTGCTGCCTCAATTAATAAAGATGTTACTTTTGGGTCTTGGCTACCTTAAGCTATTGGATCAGGTTACAAAAACTTACAGTGACAGTACCAGCTCCCTGACCTTCCTTCCAACATCAAGGAGTTATTCGCGTCTCCATGACACACATTCTACTCTAACAGTGATGACATCACAATACAAAAAAGTGTGTGTGTGTGTGTGTGTTCTCCTTTGTTGTTTAAGGACAAAACTGTCACAGTTTGGCATCTCCACAGAAACCAGAGAAAGATGGTAGCAGTCTGAGATTTTAAAATATTTTAAGCCAATACTGCTGTGAAACACAAAAGACCAAGAAATTACCTGCCAAGGTAACAGCCTCTTTGTTCTGATACTCTTAATCGTTTTCATTTTACGAATTACATGATAATATATGTGAAGCCAAGTCATTTATCCATATACATGGATACAATACTCCACTCCAGTTTAAACTGATATATTGAGAGATAATCCATTAGCACCACATTTGCAATTTCTACTCAACTGTAATTTCTGGTTTACAAGAAAGCAACTTACAAAGCAGTTCTGGACTGGATGAATGAACAGTGGTCTAATTAGACTGATGTGCTGGGAAACTCTTCCTTCTGTGAAGCAATAAAACAAAAAGATGATCAGTATAAAAGCTGGTGGTGTTATTTGCTAGATTTCACTATCAGCAAAAACACCCCTCCCACAGTCCACCAAAGGAGAGTATCAAAAGAAACACTTCAGAATTGGATTTGGCTATATTACTGTTAAATTTTTCATGGGAAACTGTTTTGCTATATATCCTTGCATAGAAGAAGATCAGCCATGGCTGGTAGCATTGGAAGCTCTGGATGAAACATGCCATTCCCCACAGCACCATGCCAGGACAGTTTTGAACATTCATAAAGCATCCTGAATGATTAATAATCATCACAAAGGAGCAGCTGAACAGTGTTGCCACATTTATATCTTCCCAGAATAAATGCTAGCTGATTTTAATTGTATTTCGTGTCTTCCTTAGATGAGCAACAAAGTTGAGAAGATTTCACTTCAGAATGAGAAACAGACAAGCTTCAGTAACGCAAGACTTGAGTAGAGCATGAGCAGTACAAAATATGAGGACAATGACTCTCCTGCACATACATTCCTAAGGTTTCTAAGCATCCTCTGCAACATGGCCATGTTTCACCCACAAGTTATTGCAACTAAAACATTTAGCAAGAACATGTTAGTATGATCTGTATTTCTACCACCTCAGAGTGGCAGCCATAGGCCACACGCTATTTTGTCTGGCATTGTACCAAAATAGAACCAAAGTTATTCTGTCTCCCAAACAGCTCATGGGAAAAGTTGCCAGAGACACTCATAGCTGAAGTGGAGTGGTACGAGGGGTATTGGAAATAACGAGATAATATTTTCCACACAAGTGTCTCCAAACAGTGGGTTGTTTATAGAAAAGAGACTTTATAGGAAGAACTGGAGAAGGATAACAAGGCAGTTTTTTCAGATGCTATGGTGGCATCTTTTGCTGCAAGATGCAGTAAAAATCAGAGTATAAAGGTCTTGAGTTCAGAATGGAAAAAATGAACAACCAAGGCTTGGGTCCTGGATGGATCAAGGGTGAGAGAACGTTTCTTACTACTGAGAGAAACAGGGCAGAAGTGACAGTCAGTGTGAATCATGGTGAAGAGCCCTGAAAGTACAGAAGAGCAGTTTATGTCAGATGTGTAAGAAGCCAGGAAAGCAAGAAGCAAAAAGGGCAATGACATCATTGAAGGAGTAGGCTAAAAATTTTGGAATCATTTCAAATTAGTATGAATGAAGTAAGACTACATTTATCAAAGCAAGTTTGTTAACAGGAATGTGACATAATAAAAATGTATGCTTTTACAGATAGGAAGCTTTTTCCAACAGATGTTACAGCATCTGACCCACAATCCCCTCCAAGCAACAGCCTTCAATCTGTGACCCAAAGAGATGTGAATAATACCTAAAATTGTCAGTCAGAGAAGTGTCATGGTGGTGCTCACAACACTTAAAATACATCAGGGGAAAGAGAGAAATAGCAGAGGAATTTAGAGGAGACCAATGAGGACAAAGCAGATACCAAACATGAATGCATGAAAGGTAAAAACAGCTTTTAGATCCATGTATGAGTTTAAGAGAAAACTGAAGATGGAGAGGGAGACTGACTATAACCAAATGCGCCAACAGTAGATGGAGCTGTGAGATAAAACAAAAATATACATTTTAAGGGGACCGGTTAAAATAGCAATTCTGAAAATGAAAGCATAAAAGCCTGCCTTCAAGTTAAATCATGAAACAATCCAAAGAAAGCTGAGTTTGATACGAGTATGACAGCCACATCGTGTTAACAGAAGGAGCTGAAATGACCTGTCACTTCTTTCTCCTGCCCTTAGATCAGCAAACATTGCCCGTGCCTAATGCAGGTTAATCCCAGCTAGCTTCCTGCCAAACAAGTGCCAGGATCAGCCAAGCACCAGGCAAACACAAACTCGACCTGATTTAACAACCATATTGAGGGATCTTTCACATTCTTCATGCTCTGACATCTGCACTATATGCTGAGACCATTTGAAATTTTTGATAGAAGCAAAAATAAGAATTTTGTCTTGCTTTCCGAGTTCTCTTTAAAATAAAACAACTATTCATGAAGAAGTCTGTTGATATCTGGAAAGGAATAAGTAATACTTTGAGGTAAGTGCTAATGAACAAAAATGATACATAAAAAGAAAAGATCTGCAGAGGTAACTGGTATCACCATCACCATAAGGAAGTTTATAAATGGACTTCAACACAGGCTCTACTTCATATTCAGAGTCAAAACAAAGCTGGACAACTCTGCTAACTCCAGGTGGAACTATGAATTTTACTTGAACCTCTTGTGTAAACAGGAAAAAAAAATATCCTCCTGGTCCTGCATACAATAGATTCCTGTATTAGACAACAAACAGTGAGCCTGTCAAGGGTAAGACCAGATTCATCAGGGATGTAACAACAGTTCCTAGGACTGATTTTGACACCTGATTCTTCTGTGAACATTCTCCAAAAGAAGCAACTTCACACTTATATGAAAATAAGGCATAAAAATGGAATTGCTTCTAGCCTTGTTCACTGAAAGAAAGATCCCAGTAATGGCCCTGTGGGAAGAAGTAAAATGAGGGAAATTCTATATAATCTTTTATCTTTATTTCCAGGAGGAAATCCCATCCCTCCCCCAACTTTACAAATTATCTCCAATCAGCCTTTGTCAAGGAAAGAAAAACTGCAACCAGCATTGCCACAAATCTTTTTGGAGGACAGAACACACAAATGACAAATCAGGATTACCCAAGCTATTTTTTGGAGACCTGGAAAAGAGCCCACGTTCAAAAGCTTGTTTGCTGGTCTCATCAGTTAGCCTGATAAAAGACTATCTGCTCCTACAAATCTTGATTCTGTCAAGGTGAAAAAGAAACAAATATTTTATATATAAAGCACCTGATTTCAATAGTTACTAACAATTCACAAGAGGTGCCACGGAGGCCTAACTAGATTGCATGGTGCTAACTGCAGTCTGAGGCCTACTTAAGCTATCAAACAGACTGTCAAATGGGAACTATACACATAGCTAAATGATAACAAAAGTATATGACTAATTTTGTCAACAATAACTGACATGAAGTAGAGACTAAGTTTCAGTTTGTATTAATAATTACATAAATGGGTCCACAATCACACAGCTGGCCTGTTGTACATCAAGCAATCTATTTCTCTTAAAGCTGAGCTTTAAATCATGTTGTGTAATTTGTAAATCATCAAACTGAAACCTGTTGATTATATTATGCATGCCAGTACCCAACTAAGTAATTTCCAGACCCAGTGGAAACCACAGAACTCTTTGCAAGCCCTTCAGATTACTGATATGCATGCTAATTATTTGCTACTTCATAGTAATATATAGCTAGATGTAAATTACAACATGTTAGGGTTGGTTAAGCCCTTTGTTATTTAAAACACTTATACATGTTATCATATTTCAAATCAGCATCATAGCAAAGGCACAAAAGGCACTACCTAATTCAACACACAACAGAAAACTGCCACTGCCAGACACTGTTCCTCACCGCTACCAGCATAGAGGTTGAATGACAGAGGGAATCAGACAGGAGAGAATCCATCCTCACTTCAATCTGAGCACAAATTGCTGCCCCAGCTACCGACCGCACTGGCAGGCAGTAAATAAATCGCTTTTAACCATTGCTACAACAAATACAACAGATACACATAGACCCTTGCTTCACTTGTTCACATCTAACCTAAAGCTGAAGCCACAAAAAACATCCATGATGAGTGAATGCACAGGTGGCTGCTGACACGTCCTGCATCCCACTGCAGAGCTTCTGCATCTCTCTCTGTCCTCAGTGAACCTCGCTCCTAAAAACTTGATCAATAAAGAGACAACAGTTAAGGGATTAGACACACAGCTACCAACTTACTCAAACGTGAATGGCACTGCTAGTATACGAGCAGGAAAAGTAACCCAAAAAGGAGGGAACAGCAAACATTTTCTTGTTGTTTCTAAAAACTCTAACATTCAATTGCTATAACACAATAAAAAATAATGGAGCAATATTTAAATCTAACAATTGCCAAAGCCAACAATACCAAATCTTCCTGGTCCCCAGTGTAGCTAGTCTGCTGTACAGTATGCTAGAAGTTTAAATATTTTACTGTTGCTGAAGCAAAAAAATTTTTGACTGGAAGCACGGCCGTAGAATTCCAGGCAGAGCGGTAATTTCTGCCATAATACAAGGACTGCTACACCATTTGGATGATTAATAAAACAGACAGAATTGACAATAACACTGCTGGATGGTGACACAGGAAGGAGGGAGAGGGGACCAGCAGCGCTCTTCTCTTTTCTTGAAGAAAAGTGGTCTTGATAGTTTTTATGACAGCAAAGTACTTCTGGCCAGATCAAGCTGATCAAATCTGCCTAATTTTGGCACCTAGTAGAAGCCACGTTCTTCGAAAAAATTCCTAAAAACTCTGTAGCAAGCAAATAGGGAAAGTGGGGGGGTTTGTCCATCCAAGTTCAAACACCTGCATTAGGCAGATGTGAGCTTCCTCCAACAGCCTTCCAACACATATACAAGGAACACGGGAATTACACAAGGAACACTGGTACTTATTTTAGGGAGACTGCTTCACCAGGTGTAATCTAAGATGACCACTCCGATTTCGCAGTAGCAAAGACATTTTACCAGGTTCCCACCACCTTTTGTGCATAAATAAGTAAACTGGCAGTTTGCTGCTATCCTACTCACATGGCTGCGTCTATGCAGCTGTGAGAGTCTAAAATTATTTTAGGAGGGAAAACAAATGAACAAACAAAAAAAAAAAACCCAACAACAACAAAACAACATACCCTACGTCTTTCCTTCTTTCTTTTTTCTTATGTTCTATTCTCAGTTCACTGATGAGGGTTAAGGATTTTATTGACAAATAGATACAGGAGCACAGTTGAGGGAATAGTAAATTGAAGCTGAATAAGGAGAAAAAGCAAATTGGCATGGTGAACTGCTAAAAAAGCTTTATACCCAGGGCAATACAACATGGACCTGCATCTTTATGTTTCTATTTCATGCAAACCAGACACGTTCATCTTTTTCTGCAGCACTGCCTTATGTGTGCTTTAATTGCAGCATGCTAACAGCAGTTGGCATTTTCTAAAATGCTGGAACTGGGGATTAATAAGGATTTAAATGTTGTGATTTCAAGCTGCTTTACAATTGTAAGGAACGTTGGCTTCTACAGAGGGTCGAAACAGGAACAGTAAAAATGATGTCCAAATGGATGTGGAGAAGACAGACTATTTTAAATGATGAGATTTTTAGAAGCTGCATACAGTAATGTGCCACATCTAGAGCAACACGTGGAAAAAAGATATAAAAGCTCTTAACTATTTGCTGGACTTTGCACTTGCTGCTTCTCTTTTGACTCAGCTACCGTTCTGTTTAGTTCTGGTGTACATATGTATTGCAACCAATGCCCTGTCCACCATAACCCTAACGTGAAATCCTGGATTCACATTTGTCAACAGGGATATTTGCACTGATGGAAATAAACTATAGCAAAAGCTCTACAACCGGGGTAAAGGAAAAATACTTTTAAATGGTAGAGAAGATGTTACTGTGAGTGTCAGCAAATTCACTTGCCTCAGCAAACCCAGTTTGGAGATCACTGTCTCACTGAAGGAATTTAAATTGTGCAAGATCACAGCACTTAGAGACGCTTGGGTCCCTTTCCTACAGCTACTTTCTGCAGACTGCCACAACGGTGACCCAGGGGGCCACAGGAGATCCTTTCATTCTGGAGATGTTCTTGTATGGGTTTTTGGCATCAACCTACCTCACATCTCTCTTTGCAAGGACTCAAGTTTTAAATTTATATGCCCGCTCAAAGCATCCAGCAACAAGTCTGTTCTGCAGCCTGAAGTCTTAGGAGCTCACGGGAACTCATTCTGTCTTGAAATGATAGTGTTACACATCACTCCTGCTCTTTCCCGCAGCACTGCACTCGGTCTTTTATATTATTTGCTCTGTTCACTTTAGAACATTTAAAATGTATAATAAGGAAGATCTCCAAAACTACAAGGCCATTTTAAGAAAAATATCAGCACATCCACATACTCCAATTATAAAGATTTGCAGAGTGGTCAAACAGAAACCCCCAGTTGCCACAGAAAAAACAAGAACTGCCCATAAGACTGCGGCCGGAACAAAGAGAAAAAGCTAAGAAAATACTTTGCTCTCAGCAGGAACCGCCTCATTCAGCTTGAGGAAACTCATCTTTTGTTACCAGAGGCATCGCCGATTCCTTCACCAGTGACTCAGGAGTGATACAGAACAGCCAAACCGAAATCGTTGTGCCGAAATGATCAGCCAGCGCTGGGGGATTAGAACAGTGCAGCGCCTTCTCCACACTCGGGAGGTGCCACGAGTGAGCTCCTCATTGTGCTTCTCAGAGCACCCAGATCATCAGCAAGTACAAATACATTTTTACAATTGTTTTGTTTTCACTGGTGCTGAGTAGCAGCAGAGATTTTGAAAAGAGCAACCCAACTTAAAATCACCACTAGAAGAGAAGGTGACCTTCCTAATGCAACAAAATGTTAATTTCTTAAGGAAATTCCAGAATATTCAAACTAATTGTTTATACTGGACTCCTAGACAGCCTAAACGTATTTCTAGCTGTGTACATATGAACGAGGGTCTGAGAGACTGAAAAGCACTGCAGCTGATCACAGCCGTATTTCTTCTCCTGAAGTCAACTCAAGTTTGCTACCGGCCCAATGGCTAACGGGTCATCAGTGCCAGGAGGAGTCACACTTGTGCACATATGGGCATATAATGCTGTCCTATTTATATTTTCATTTTAAGTCGGCTAATACAAGATCCATCTGTCAGAACACAGAGCTCATGGATCTCACTAAACTTTCTGCTATGTTTCCCATTTTAAAAATAATGTCATGATTCTATGGTCAAATGATACTGTTTATAACTGAATAAAAATATATACAGACATTTAATATATAACTGGAGTAAAAAAATTCCATTCTTAAGAACAGCAATTTAAATATTTCCAGTATCAACAATAAAAACTATTATGATATTTTCAGTTTGATGTATTTAGAGATATGAATATACCACAATACTAAAGGAACAAAGAAGTATAATATATAAATGAAATATGCGAAGTTGCAGAGAACCAAATGTATACCTTCATCCAAGTGGTCGGACTACGTGATGTAAACAGTTGAAATTTGCATTTCACTTAATAAGACAGTTTTGGCAAAGATAAGAATTCTTAGTTCACTATTCAAATGATGAATTGTCATTCATCAACTAAATGCTCTAATTAATCCCAATGTGTGGATTAATTCTTACTCAAACTTTATGCTAACCCTGTTTCATTTTGCAATGGTTACCAGTAAAATGCCATGAAATGCTTCATGGATCATTGCTGTTTCCTATTGTTTTCCATGAAGAAAACATCATAAAAACTCAACTGCAGTGGTATGTAAGATTATCCACAAAATTAAAAAGGAAAGAAAAAAAGAGAGTAGACTGCCAAGTATTCTAACTATAACATTATCAAAAAAAAGGACAATCAGTCCAAAGTATTCTCTATTGAAATTATGAGAATACACTGAACAGAAAACATAACAAAGACTTATACAATAATTTTACTTCAGACTTCTGGAAAAACTGCTTGGAAGTTGTATAAAGTTACACTCCAATACAGAAAGGCCTTTATCTTTTCATCTTGTACATATATAAGGCTATGATGGTGCTCACTTCAATAAGGCTTGTCATGGAAAAATAGTAAGGCTAAAATATAAAAGCAACATCTAGAGATAAAGGGGCATTCAGGAAGCTCTTGTATGGAACTAGAGTCAAGGTTTTTTGCAGAGCTCCAAAAAAGCAAACAATAAGCAAATCCATAAGTGATAAAAGATGAAAGTGCAAATGACTTAGAAGAAAAATGCAAAACTGTACGATTTTCCTTTATAGGATTTTAAAAATATTTCTATGTCTATATGTTTATATAATTTTCAAAATGAATTTGCTATTATTTTGATGAGACAAATTCTCCACTTGAACTTAAAATAGCTTGACAGTAACAGTTTGGGGTTTTACTTCTAAAAATACAGGCAAGAGTCGGCATAGTCACCATATAATTTCTTTGCAACCTAAAGCTCCTAAAGCTACAAATAAATTCTTTCCAAAAGAAAGAAACTTTTCTTTAGGCATTCTTAGAATTCCCCATGATCATTAATGAACAGAGGGTCTATTCATTGTACTCTTATCGCTTACTCCCACATATTATATATAGTCCAAAGTCCGCTTCAGTGCAGGCAGGTGGAATGCAAGTGATTTCATCTGGACTGCATTTGGCCCTTACAGACCTAATTACAAAGCTGTATGGAATGAGCTTCGAGAAAATGCATGAAAAAATTTACAATACACTTACTTTGTGGTTTAAGAGGATCACAAATGAAGCTGCATCAGATTTCTTTTTTAAAGTCAACTAAATACATCTGATCTCTCACATTTGCCATACATTAAGAATACAGAAACTAATTAATTTCTATTTGTTACTGTTTAAAAAAAATATGTATTGTACGAGCTGTAAATCCACAGTCAAGCCGTAGAACTACAACCAGCTTCTTAGAACTGTTCTGTGAGCTTTCACTAGCCATGCTAAAACTGCCTGGTGTAAGATAGTTACCCACACTTGTTCACTCTCTCCTTTCCCCCTGACTCCACAAGATTCCAGCACAGTAACGAATTGCATTCCTCGCTTTTGCAGGCCACATTTTATTCCAAGGATGCCATTTTTCAAAGAATTTTGCTTATGAATCACACAATGAATATGATTTTGAAATGTATGTGAAGTCTGTCACGGATTTAAGAGGAGCTAGGATTTCATCCAAAGAATGTTACCATATGCTATTTAACATTATCTGTAACGTAAACTGTGATGTGAAATACAGTCTGACTGTTAAAAGATTCAGAAAACTGTCTAGCAACCTCCTGATTCATCATATTTCCAGAATTTGTGTGCTATAAACTCAAGTCCCTTTTTTTCCAGTCTATACAAAAGAATTTTTTAAAAAAAAAAAAAAAAAAAAAAGGCATAAAAGGCTAACAAGTTGTTTCACCATTAAAAAACAGGAACATTCCTAAGTAAAAAATTTAATTGATACTATAGCTCTCTGGTTTCAAGTTATCAAAATTATTTACTTGATGAAGCCTGAAAATAGGAGTGACAGGAATTTATACAAAGAATGGAATTCTTGACACTTTAAAGACAGTATTGTTTAACTCAAAATATCTGATCATGAATAAATTGACTCCCATGCAAAGAGGCAGTCAGCACACCTACATGGTTGGTGAGACGAAAGATGCCTTTAAAGTGTTTGAAATTAGAAAAGGGAATTATCTGCAGAACTAGATCAGGTTTTTTATCAATACAAGAAGTTTGTTGTTGGAAGAAAACAAGATACGGCAAGCACTGTACATCAAAAAAAGGTGACTACGCTTTTCAGCTGGCAGCGTCCCTGACCCAACACCAGACTATAATACAAAAACGCCAAACTAATTGCAACTGGTCTGCAGATACGCTGGGCCCGGGCTGTACCTGGAGTCAGGTGTGGGCTTCAGCAATACCGGAGCATCCCCAAATAGACATCTGCGGTTTCTTTGCCTGGCAAGTCAGCTGGCTCCCTGCAGGCTCCAACTACAGCATAACATTGTAGGCATGTAGCTTAGATCGCCAATGTGTTTAGGTTCAGCTTCTGATTTGAGTCTAGAATTATCACTGGCTGTACAGATGTAGCCTATTCACAGATAACGTGGGATGGTCTTGACTACACCGCAGTCAAAAATGGTGTTTTACAATGGAAGTTCTTCACATAAATAACTCCCTACTATGTATAATTAGGATATCTGTTCTTATTTACACAAAATTCTCTCTGACTTTGTGTCCAGCCAGACAGTGAATTTTGAAGGGGAGATGCTTTACCAGATTCTATTGCTAATACTGCTTCATACTTTGCATGTAAAGTTTCTGTTCTTAACATTTATGTGAAGGTTCTTGCAATGTTTCATAACTTTTCCATAGGTATTTGAACCATTCTGCTTATTTTAAGAGGGCTATATTACTCATGTAATTCTGTAGGTTAAAATAGATAAATGATATTTCATTACATTTTACAGGACTCCCAACAGTCTCTGCCAAGTTTTATCACAGCTTTTTCAATATGGAAGAATACAAATTTACAGAAAAAAAGGTCTCTTAAATCCTTTGGTATTTCAAATTGCTAACATTTTTTTACACTGTAATAGACACACGACTGTAGCAAAGAAATCCAACAATTCTTTTGCCAATAAGTCAGTATCCGTGATGTGTGCAACCAATTAAAAAGAAAGTATGAGCAGTTATCTGACATGCAGGATATCTTCCAGCCACAAGTCAGAATTTAAATGGTGCTTTATATGAATCACTGTGTATTAGGCTAGTTTTGCCTTTTATTTGTGTATGTGTACCAATCTTATGTGCAGTTCTATAAAACAAAATTGAATAAACAAATGGTTCACAATTGATTAATCCAACTCACTTGGTACATATTTTATTTCATTTATTTTTAAAAAGGAAAAGTCTCACGTGTGCCTCAACTACGCTCACCGCAATTTAACAGTAATGTATCCAGGCAGCCTCTAAGTCGAAAAACCTTTGCTTTTCATCAATTTGCAACCCATTGCTGTTCCCTACCAGCAGCTTCGTGCAATCCATTCATATCACCCATTTCCCCATCAAATGAGTCTCCCACCCATCCATAAAGAGCTCTTCGACTTCACACCACTAAGAGATTACAATTTAACACTTCTCCTATAATTAGAAGGGCTGTTAATTTAGGAAGATATCATTGACTTAAAATCTGATGCATTTCAAATAAAGCAATAACAGTCCCCTCACTACAGCTTCAATCTATCAGACTGCTGACCCATTTTTATTATATTTTTAGTAGTATTTTTCAATGTCTTATGGTTTTCTTGCATAATATTGTGTGAGTGAAAGATAATTCCACTCTTTAACACCCTCATAAATGTTCTCCAGTTAAAGTAAGCACATAAATAAACAAAAATACAAGTACCAAGAAAGTGACCAAGTGTGCAACTGCACACAGTGGAACCACTCATGAAAGATGTACGCACAGGTCCTAATTGACTGAACACATAAAGGAAACATGTAAAATAACATTAACTGATGTCAAGCTTAAAACCAAAAATCTTTTGTATTTTACTGGGAGTTTTTTCTGTTGTCTTTCAATTACAGCATACCAGTGCTGGTCCAGAAGTGCTTAAAACAGATTTGTAACGTTTAAGATACCTCAGATGTTCTGAAAATGTAAATGTCTGAAAATGTAAAAAGCATCTGACAGCAAGAAAAGTATTAGAATAAAAGGCTCCATAAAAGTGATAATATTTATTCAAAAAAGTTAAATATTCCTTTGCTGTTTCTAATTCTCAAACATTATAGATCTTTCCACTGAGTGAAGCCTCACCTACACCAGAAGGCTGATTTATCTTAACTTTATCAGTTTTGCATCACTGAAATACAAAGTACACATCCTCCTGTAAGGTAGATGTATCAATTTTTCCTAAGATGACAGCTTTCACCTGTGGGCCTGTACTTGTTCAATTGTATTAGTCAGTAAATCAAATAAATAAAAATGTTACGATATTAACTGGCAAATCATAATCAATACAATTTAAATTCAAGTGAAAGTTGAATTGTATTGATCAAAACTTACTGGAAACAAAATTTCAAAAAATATTCTTATCCAAACAAGTCTGAATTACATGAAGCAATTGTACAGAGCCATTAGTTATACACATTTATTCTTCAGTAAAGGTTGGTTGGTTTGTTTACCCTGATGCTATTCTCAATCGACCCATCTCTTTATACATTAACTTATCTGTGATAAGCAAATGGCACAAGAACAAGCCTGAAAACGTGTTCATGTTAAATCTGTCACCTCTAAGGCTGCTGGCGGTGGGATTGTCGCATGCACGGACACGCTCAGCCACTCTCCAGCCTGTCAACATCAGGACGGCCCATCAGCGCAATGCTGCAAGGAGCTGCCTCTAGGCCTGGGTACCCAGACGTAACCGCTCCTCCAGTGATGCTGACACGTCTCTTCGCACTGCCGCGTCGCTGCTGGCACCCACCCAAGCAAGGCAGACCAGAGCCACTTCAGGCGGAACTCCTGATGCTGAATTTGCATAGCTAGCTGCAGGACAGACACAGCAGAACCACAGCGAGAACTCAACTCTGACAGTGCTATTCAAGCAGTTCTTCTCCCTGTGAGAAACCAATGCCATCTCCTAAGGACTGAGTTGTCTCACCCTGTACTGCGGGGCACAACGAAATCATTACACCAGAAAGACACTTGTACTGAGGGAAGGAAAAAGAAGGAGATGGAGAAGGAAAAAAGGTACAGGGAAAGGAGCAAAAGGGGGGGAATTAATTATTCTCTGTCTCCCCAAAGTCACGTACTCCCACCCATGCACATATCTTCCAACCCACATGCTGTAGTACCTTACCCTCCCTTACCATGAACCTCCACCAGTTGATGAATGTGTGTCACTGCTTGGGCAGAGGCTGACCCACAGAAACAGGGGGCACTCATTACCCATCATATTTGCCATCCTGGCACACAACTAGCCCTACCGCAAACTTACGAAACGAGCTGTTAGCACGTGCCATTATCTCACACTAGCCCTCTTCCTTCCACATATCTCTATTGATTTTTAAGCAAGTTAACAGTGCTTTAACAAGGCCCAGTTTCTGCTTTAAAGACAGGCTAAGCAATGCCTAATGTCTGCAAGTAAAGTGCTAAATCAGGACAGAGATCCTGTATTTCAAGTGCTCCATGATAAATACTGTGATAAATCACAGCATAATGCAAATAAATACCTGTGTCTGCACCATCACATCATCATCAGATGACAACAGTCATCACTACCTGTTGCTTTCACACCACCACCTAATCTAGAAATCAAACTACCTGGTGCTATCTCTGTAGTTATTTCCCACTTTGTAGATCTAAAAGAAATGCAGAACAAACAAACAAACCAACACAGCCAAAATATGGCAAAGACCAGTACCTTGCTTTCTAATTCTGCAAACATCTTCTAGGAAATAAGAATTCTCTTGTGCTGTATTGCAAATGGAAATAACATGCTATGAGAGGGGTAAGTGAATGCTATACGGCAGCTGAACAAGACAATAAAAGCACTGTGATAAATGGTTTCAGTGCCCCATCATATATACTATTTTCCAGTTATGATTAAAAGCAGAGACAAGTAAAAAGGAACTATAATATTGATTCTGCTTGACATACATTTCCTACCAGACAGCAAACTACTGTGGAAGAATGCCTGGTGACAGATTTTAGTAAAATACAAAGCTGCCCCACCCAGCAGACCACCAAGATCATTAAATACAATTCTATTATGTTTCCCCTGTATATATTTGCAGATCAGATCCATTTTGCAAACAATATTTATATGGTTTAAATTTCACAAAATAAATAATCAATCTTATTCAGCGTCATCAAGTATTGGCCCCAATCTATAGAACTCAATGCTCGACTAGAGCAGGAGCTGTCTTATTAAAATCAATGCATGTATAACCAAGTTCACCCTCTGTTACACAAACATTCAGTACTCATTAGTGTGCACTATGGGGTACTGGTACTGCACCCACATGTTACTTGCCTTTTTTTTGGAACTGTAACTACCACATACTGGCAACAGCCTCTTGGTATAATATAAACCAGTCACAATCTCCTTCCAATACAGGTTGTGCAGCCCCCTCAACTCTAGCTTATGTCCAGACACTCCTATGTTTGCCATATAAACAGAGTAAAGCAAAATGGCCTTATAAGTCATTGGCAATCAAATGTCTTCTTTCAGTAGCAGAAATACTTGAACATGCCCAATGTAGAGAAGGGAAATGCACATGAAAAGGCAGTCAAGTCAACTAATTCTTAAATGGCTTTGTTTGGGGTTTTTTTGTTGTGTTGCGGGTTTGTTTGTGGGATTTTTTTGTCTCTGGAAAACAGAAAATAATTTTAAAACACTCATATGTTTATAGCAGGAATGGGAAAGTATCTGCAGACACAGTCTAATCAATTTTTTCCCTTTTGTGCATATAACCTAGAGCAATGCACACACTCCCAAACCTCCAGATCCCCAACACAATAAGGCATGTGAGTTGATACACAGAAGAATATCCCAGTACAAGAAAATAAACATTTCTTTTTACTAGTCTTAAAATATCATATCAACAAATGATGCTTTTTAGGGATGGGATGTAGTGCAAAGCTTCTAAAAAATCATTCTGTTTTATATTTATAAGAATCCATTAATTCTGTAAAGCTTGCTGATAACCTCCTGTTAATTATAATGCTTTCTGTGCATAACTTTCATCTGAAGTTCTAGAATTGCTTGGAAAACCTTAATTAGGTCCCAAAACACTACTGTGAAGAAGGCATATCCTCTTTGCACAGAAGACAAGGTGTAGACAGTTTATGCGATTTGCCAAAGGTCACCAAAAGACACTGGTCCTAAGTGGCACTTGGCAGGCAGCAGAGCTGTTCCCTCTCACACACTCATCCCTAGTCATGTCTCATAACTACATCACATATTTCTGTCCCTCACATAAATATCTTATTTCTCCTTTGATTTTCAGTCACAGACTGAGCTGGAGTCCACAGAGGCTGAAGAGTTTTTCCATGGAAGGCAGGTTCCCAGTTTGGGGCACTTATGTGAATTTCTGTTCTTTAATCTGAACTGGGCTACACAAACACAACTGTTCATTAAAGCTGGAGCAAATTCTGGCTGGTATAATTAAATGTTGTGCCTGGAAGGCTGGAATACCTTATAGCATCAAAGGTTTAAAATCTTATTTTCAGCCCTGCCTGATTAAAGCATTACTATAAAACTCCGATGGACAAGATCTCATCTAAAGCTGATTAAATCTTTACTGATGTAATGGAATAGTAGCAAATGATCAATTGACATTTTTCTACTGATATCTACCTCTACTGCAGTTTTCAGTTCTGCAATGGAGCATATTGTCTGTCAACTTCCTCTAACTTAAGTCCAAAACTTCCATTTCTTGCTGCCAATCGTCTGCTTCAAATCATAAACATTAAAACATGCCTTCATTTGTTTAAAATCAAGGCAGTAATTCAATATGAACAGGTTTATGATACCTGTAACACAAAAGTGAGGTGAAGCGATGGGATGATGAAGTTGTAAAAGAAAAGCTCTATTCCACAAAAACCCGGAAATGACAAGATGAAAGATGACAGTCTTTAAATTGCTACCTAAAATATGTTCAACTTCCTACACAGACTTGTATCAATGTGTCTAACAGGATATTTGATGAATACACACTGTGTACCCATAGCTAGAAACAGATCCACTCTGACACCTCAAAAATCCCCAATTTCAGGTGTGATCAATGCACACAACATGTAACCTTCATGCTTACCAACAGATTTTCAGAAGAGCTGGTTCTGGTGACAGCAAACCTGAGAAGAAAGCATATCGCTCTCCTGAAAAGTTGACATTTATCATAGAAGCTGACTGACAGTTGAGCTTTGAGGGGTGAGGGTAGAGGTGAAAAATCAATTTCACACTGTCAGCATATACTCAATCAGCTTTAAAAATTACCTAAAACCAAAGTAAATCACGAGTAATGCATGTTTAGTGGTGAGGTAAAGCTAGTGATGCTGGTGTATCTAAGATATTATCCACTCATTAGGCTGAGAAGTTTCATTTTTGAACAGGGAGCAGACCGCTAACAAATTATTCCCCTTTCATGTTTGGTCACAGTTTAGGTTACTTACTGAATTACTCACTGACAATAGAAGATACACTTTCATTCACATTAGAAATGCTGCTGCTTCACACTATTCATTAATTCGAAACTCCTAATTTGGAAACATCATTTACCATTCAAACAGTACCCGGTGACACACAGGGACTAAAGAGTTGTCAAACAGAATGACACGCAGTTTTTAAATGTGAACAAAGCAATACAAGCTTTCAGAAACATAAAACAGCCTTGCAAATAGTATTTGGAAGTTTTAACTGTGGGTAGAGCCAGCACTACCAGAAAAAAAATAGGAAAGAAAAAAATCCCTTGAACAAAAAATACTTGAATGTAGCCCTGCAAGAAGTGTGATGTACAGTGCTTCTAATAGTAAGATGTTGAAAGTAGCCCCCTCAGTACATAATAAAACTGAGTTAAAACGTTTCTCACATGGGTTCCACATGATGAAAACCTTGATAGTGAAAGTGAAGACGTGGTCCTAAACAAAAACAAATAAGAATGTGGTAACCCCAGTACTTTCACATACCAAAAGTAAGAAAATTGGAGCTGCGACACCTCTACCCCCCGATAAAGGAGAAGGACCACTGCCACCCTCAGAAAATGAGAGGGTTCAGTTTACTACTGTGCTCAGAGATAAGCTCCATTTGAAAAAACAACAAACCAACAACCAAAAAACCCACAACCACTACAAAACACCAACAATGCAATGTTACAAATATATATGAGCACATGTTTTGCCTCAAAAGGATGGTCTTACAGCCCTCAAGCATGGGAACAGCTTTTGTGAGAATATATGGACACATAATCCAAAACAAATCAGTCAACACTTGGAAAACACACAGAACACATTAATTCTCTGAATCCACTTGCACAACCAGTCAGAGCCCCTTGTTTATAGTTATTCAGATCACAAGGAAGCTGAAGATAGGCTGCGTTAATTTTATATCATGTTTTTTAATTAAATCTTTCTGGCTACTCAGAACCCAATTTTCTCTTCATATTATGAATCTTTATTGGACGTCTGTAAATAGAACATGGATTCATTTCCATATAAAGAGATCTAAATATACTACCCTTCACCAACGAAAAAAAAAAGAAAACCTCATGTTAACTAACAACCCATCTAATCTTTCACAAACTTAAACACATCCATCGAAATCGTTAAACCATTAATATAGCTCATGCTGCTACAAATCAGTCCCTCTGAATAACACACAAGCACTAGTAACGGATATCAGTGACATTTCAGTCCAGCTCTCCATGGCAAAAGAAACACTTCATTAAACCAAATGAAAAGAGGGCGTATCGGGCTGGAAAACAATGGCTTTTGAATTCCTGGTTTTACTAAAACTAGACTGGCATTTTGCCACAGATCTTAGAGGCTGAAATCACAAGTAATTCTGGAGAGTGCCAGGAAAGCAGCAGAATTTCACACTGTTCCTACATGTAGCACAAATGCACAATTTTGCAGAACAGGGTGTCAGGAGCAGCTGTAAGAGCAACACCTTGCAAGGGACCTCTCCTCATGCTTCCTAACCATGAAAGAATAGAGGGGAAAGCTGAAAGAACTGACTGGTAAAACAGGACCTGAGATAAGTTAAGAGTTTTGGGGTTTGGTTTTTTTAGGATGTTGTTTTTACAGAGGATTTCAAGTTTAATAATAGCTTCATGGTTTCTCTTCAGTCGTAATTATTGGAATAACAGGGTTTTTCCTCGGGTCTTCGTAATTAATTCAAGTTATACATTAGGATTTGCAGATGTACCTCAATAGACAAAGGGTTATCCCTGATCATGTTAGGTAGATAATCCAGTGGGTTATCTGTATTCAGGTTATTCCTGCCACATGCAAGTTATCACAATTTCTAATACAGTGACCACAGTGTAAAAAAAAACCATCATGCATTTAAGCTGTAGTGTAACAAGGCTAAAAAACCAAATCTGTGAAATTTTAGAAACTATGCAAGTTTCAAAGATACAATAAAACAAGGTATTGTTCATTCTGTGTATTGTCTAATGCACACATATCTTTGTCAGGGAAAAATCCTTTTTCTTCAGCTATATAAAAAAATTATTTTAGCATAAAGTGCAAAAATATGAAGAAACCATTTGCCTTAGAAGGTAAAATAGAAACAGAGAACTCTATTTACCTTTCATAACACATACAATTAACATTTAAGCTATAAAGCAAAAAGTTTTGCATATGTCGTTTTCAAAAAGTATTCTACACAATGAAAAAAGAGAAGGCTGGTTTAATTTCCAGGCATTGCCTGTTAATAGCTTGAGAACTAAATACCTCTTGTGGTATTCTGGCAACTACATGACTCAATTGTTAAAATGACTGCAACACTGTTCAATAATTTGATTGTCTGTATCAAGAGCAGCTAGATACTGAATGGTTCTGAAAATACAAGACTTGTTTAAGCAGGAACTGATATAGTCTCAAAATTTCACCAATTATTTATGAGGTAAGAGAGAAATTTTAAGAGCTTTTAAAAAATCCAATGCCTCAACTTCTAAAGCCTGAGTCATACAAGAATAAGCTTATAATTCTGATGCTAAGTCATCTTAGCAGGAATGCAAGAAGTATAATTCTTGGTTTTAATTATTGTGTAGTATCACAAAAGAAAAAGTAATTTTTAAAAGTTACAAAATTATTTAACAGGTAGTCAAGCAAAAGCCAGAAAGTCCCAGACATATGCGTCACCTTGTGTGGGGAACCACTGCAAGCAGTTTACTTTTACAGAGCTTGAATTGCATGTGTAATGCTTCACGGACTCCTTCATTAGCAGCTTTGAGGGTAACCATTGCTTATCCCCCGTGTCAGGTCAATATAGATAGTCCTTGCATCAGTGATTTGAAATACATTTCAGTAATGCTTTGGTAAGGTTCGGTAGGTAAACCTCCTCAAAGTGATATGTTGACAGCACACAATGACAGCTGTTCATGACTCTTCCACATACAAAATTTTATAGGCAATCACAGAGAAAGTATGTCTTGCCTCCTGCTAGATCCTGTACATAAGCAAAAGCCTAAAGCTGCTGCTGCTCTTGCTACAGCCTCATGTAAAAAAGAAGTTGGCAGCTGCAATGCTGTGAAGCCACATGCATTGTGGCTTCAGGCATTGTGGCAGCCTGAGGCAGAAACCGTGTTCTCAGGTCAGGAATGTGCAGTCACGAAGCAGGAAAAATTGGGATTAAGGGTATAAACTCCTAGGCTACACATGGGAAGGTGTGTAGTATGAAGGTACGAGCCAGCAGAGAAGTTCTTATGCCTCACCTCCACTTCAGTTCTGTAATAGCAAATGCCTCCTTCTACCTTCTCTGGAATGCAAGCTGTGACCTAAAGCCAGAGGAAGTTAATTCACTACAGCATGGGAGTGTGCAGTTGAGCAAGCAGAGTAATTCCAGAGCAGAAGGTACAGATGGAAAAACTCCGACTGCTGCCAGCATTGTACTACATCTCAGCATAAGATCTACCTGATGAGAAAAGAAGTATTGCAATAAGAAGGAAGGAGAGGGAATGGACCAACACTAATTAAAGCAAGGGTGAACATGGGCCGTTTACCTTACACTTCCAGCTACGCGGGAAATGCCCTGCCAAACCCTCCCTGCCTCAATTTTTCATGGGGAAGCAATCGGGGTTACATCCCTCCCTGCTCCTACCGGCGAGCTGTCACACCTTTCAGGAAAAGTCCTTGTTCTCTCATAGTTCTGCCCATGTCAACCCATTAGCATTTTATTATCGTACACTCTCTCATGCACTTCATTTCTCTGCCACCCACTTTTCTCACTTCTTCACTCCCCAGAACAGCAATATTGACAATACTCCATTGAAATGGTACTAGACTGATGAAAGCCAGCAGCCTGCACTAAGACTGAATTGAATTCGCTTTCTCTTTGAATAGTTTTTCTTCATCACTCAATGATGTCTTACTTTGACCCAGCTTATTAACAGGGCTAAAGTTTTCCACTCAAAATTGGGATTTTACAGAAAACACACATTTGAGTAATTTTTGCCTGACCCTCTTCAGTGATTCAGTTTGGGGCTGTCATCATCATATTGATACTATCACCCAGTCTTTTTTTCTGAAGAGAAAAGTTGTGATCAGCTGTAGTTCCGCACATTTCTGGGTGAGGACTCTGTATCTTGTGTTTGTGTGCTTGGCATTGTAAGCACTGCATACAGCCATACGAAAGCTTTTATCAAGTCTGTCACCACAGCTCTTTACAGTCCATATCATTGAGGCACTCTGCAAAAACAGATATGCATAAAGCTAACATAAAATTTGATAAATTAAACTAAACCAGAAAATACCAGCTTCACTAGTTCTCAGACTATTTCCTAAGAAAGTCAAATGCTTAAACTTGTCAAATTTATTTTATTAAGAAATAAAAGTTTATTGCCAAAAGAAATCAAAACACAGATGAACTTATTTGCTAGTTGCACCCAGGAGAATCCTCAAAAGTGATATTATTTAGGTTTCGTAGATGCACTAAACTAAAAACTGTCAGCAAACTCAGTTGTGTTACAAGAGTTTTACACTGGCAGTATACTTTGTGAAAAATGCAGTTGTGATTCGTGCTAAGATGTTTAATGTTTACAGGTATAACCAAATGAGGCACGGACTCTGAACTTGGAAAAGGGAAAGGTGGTTAAGTTGTATGTAAAAAGTTATGAAACTTGTTTAGGAAGTTATATTGATAGAGGGAACTAACATTTTCAGGGTTAAGCAACTATATAATAAGGGCCTACTAACAAGCTAACATTTTAAACCACATTATTAATATCAAGTTTAGAGCTGTATGTAACTAATTGTGCTAAAAAAGCAGGACTTCATTCAGTGCCAAGATAAGAAGTTTTACAGCACCAGCTGCAACCTTGAGGAGACAAGATAGCCAAGATTTACAGCAAAAAGGGGGCACCAGTCTGGTTTCAGTCGGTTTGGTAGCTTGGGTTCCAGCCAGTTCCTCCTAATGAGCCAAAGGTAAAAAGTCCACTGTGACGAAGCTGAAGGAGCCTTCATCCAAAGACCCCTAAAGACCCTTCCTCAAATTCACCAAGTGACCTTGCGCAGGCGCAACAGGTGAGGGTCAAGGAGGGGAATATGTAAATGGTTATCTGAGACTCATTTTAATAAAAAGCGGGAAAGGTCATGAATATGTATAGGTGTTTCTGGGGTCATTACGAATATGTAATACCATACTGTATTTAAGCACACTTCTTATTGTTAAAAGTGTGCGTGTTGGGCAGAGCGAATCCCCCGCACACCCAGCGCTGTTTTGCTTATGCTTTAATGAACACGTGTTTAAGGAATACAAGGAATTGGATTAAATGTTGTTTATCCATAGAAAAAACGTAAGTTATTTATTTCAACTTTAACCTTACACAGCTTACTTGAGAGATGAGGTTTCAGAAAAGGCTTCTAAAACAAGCACCAAATCCAACAAGGATTTTGTCAATGAGTTTACTACACGGTACTTTGTTACTCAAAAATCTTCTTCCTTCCCCTAAGAACCTTTGAGAAAAAACAGATGATTTCATTCACTGCAACTTGCAAAGAAACTCAACAAGGGCAGCATTCCAGATTGCCTTCCGGACGCAACATGACATCCCCGTCAGCCCCAGAGGAAACACACGCCAGTGCTGAAATTCCTACTGGAACATGTGCTCCCTCTTCACTTGGAAAAAATCCCACAAGTCAAAGAGCCTCAGCTGCTGTGTGATATCACATGCCAAAACACAGATAAAGTCTTTGACATCATTCAACCTCAAACAGGAGAAACTCTTTATGTAAATAGAAGCAGTAGTTTTAAGTAGCAAAATTTCTTAAAATAACACTTACATGAACAGCTCTTGAACTGCCCCAAACTCCTCCTCTTCTTTCCCTGTCAATGCTGTTTTTACATGAGTATCAGCAATAACCACTCTCACTCTCTCCATGCTGGCTATGCTAAGGAAAACACAGCACTATAATTGTGTTCTTCATTTCTACAGGCAAAGTAATTGCATAAAGTATTATATTCTGAAAGAAAAGTGTGTACTTCAATGTCACGTTAGCCTCAATAGTACTAAAGAAACAGAATTTATTACCTACTCTCTTTTGGAGTCTTACAATACAAGCAGGTTGGTGGAATGTCCACATTTTACCCAAGTATCATCTCATACAGCAAAGATCAAATGGGATGAAAAATATGCTTTACAGAGTAACTATCAGCAACTTTCAAAGCGCTAGAAACACAAAGTGGATTGGACATGACACTATATAAAGGAGGTCAAGGTTTTAAACTCTAATCTGACAATGCCTGGCTACCTATCCTTGAACAATACATTTAGCCTTTGTGTTCTACTGTCTGTAAAAACAGGGATAATGCCATCTCAGGGGACTGTTTTGAGGTTTGATTAATTATTGCTCTCAAAGGACTTCCACTTCCTCAGCTGTAAAGCACTTATTTCTGTATTAGTATCATCCATAATGTAGATACTTGTAATTTGTAGCCCTTAGCAGTCAATCCTTGCTAATAAAGTCAGGCTAACTTACATATGTAAAACCTGTGGTGCCATTGCATGCAAACACCCAAAAGATTGTGCAGATTATTTAAATTAAACTCAAGCTCTGTGACAAAGGAACGTATTTGACTTTCCCACTCAGGTAAAGTCTCCTTATCTAGATGCTGCAATAAATCTAACAGGAATATTCTTGTATTAAGCACTGGACAAAATTCTAAGAGATTTCAATACTCCTGACAAAGCTCTTGCCTAAAAATAGAGTTGGTGAAAACCTGTAAATATAAAATGCTTCTGATAATAAACAGAAAGGTGGTGGGCTTGCTCCCGCAGTACCTCTAATCAACCTTCAGGACTGTTTTCACACAAAAATGGTAAGGCTCTTGCTTAGTCTGATTTCACGAAACAATGGCTGTCTTCTGTGCTACTACAATTATGTCCTCTGACAATCTCAACATATTCCCTTCTAGATTACGCCAGTATTGATGTTCAAGGTATCAAGGCAATCCCTGCTAGAAGAGACCTTGCTCTCCTTTCAGATAGGAGAACATGCAGTAAAACCTGATCATCCTTCAACCCAGACATCCAGGGCTCCACTACACCAGTGCAGTGCACACTGCTTCCCGTCCTCATTCAACTCCTTATGCAACTTGAGCATCTAAAGTATTGTTTCTCCACAGCTCAAAATGTGGAGTCAGCAGAGGGAATCCTGCTCAAAGCTGTGAGAGTGAATCCCTCACATGATTCAGGTGCTGCTCTGTGTATTTGCACAGATGAGCATGATACAGCATGAATTAGAAAATTAATATTAATCCCAAACACACTGCAACTAAGAACCTTCATACAGAATGCCCTATTTGATACATTTTCCCAGTTCTGATAGTGTCTCAAATTTCAGAAAACCAAATGACAATGTTAGACTGAAAAAAAAATATATGCTGATCTTATTATTGTTATATTTTGTGAGAAAATGAACTACTTTCTGTTCAGCTTTTTTATTACAAGCATAGTCTGCCTTCAACACAAAAATCCAACTAAAAATGCTAGCTGTGCTTGCTCATCAGCAATTCATTTCCTTCCATGTGCATTTAGAGTTAAATGCTGCACCCTATCAATATGCAAACAACTGCTTTTCCACTTCAAGTCTCAGATACAAAAGAACAAAAGACTAGATAATTTTAAAATTGCCTTTAAGAAACCAGTGAGAATCATCCAAATTGATAAGGATTCTTATTGATTTCACTCTGTTCTTGCACAGGAATATGGTGGTCAGAATACACTGAGACTAAGCTACTTGCTGAAAAGCAAAGCTGTTGAACTGTCTTTGGCAGAGGAGCAAGGAAAAAACCCTGTCTCTGCAGTGGACTGTGGATAGAGGCATGGAAAGGACACGTACCATATTCTCACAATAATCGGGCGGCTGTATGAACACCAGCAAATCACTTACAACTTGTTTAGTGCAGTCATTTACAGTGCAGTGATGAATAAGATTGAGGTTGCACTGTTAGACAAGAAGGCTTGCAGATATTTAATGCTAATATGAGAAAACAAAGGAAAATGTATTGGTTAATGAACAGGTTGGCCTACTCCTTGCATCACAGTTGGGATTTTTTGGTCTGGAAAGGTGGGCAACTAGATTGGTAAACAACTATGCAGAAAAGATTGGGGGGTCCTGGCAGGAAAGAGCAAGCACAGCACAAGCAAGCAAGATGCTCTGGCAGAAGAGAGCATCAGCAGCATCCCAGGCACAGCCAAGAGGTCAAGGGAGGTGATTATCCCCTTCTACTCAGTACTTGTTAGGCCACATCTGGAATAGCATCCAGTTTGGGGATTCCTAATACAAGAAAGACTTAGACAAACTGCAGCAAGCCCAGCAGAGGTGACAAGACCGCCAGGGTCTGGAGTGCATGCACAGTGGGAAGAGACTGTAGGACCAGGGCTTGTTTGCCCTGGAGAAAGGATGGCTTCAGGGGACACCCAACAGCTGCCCCACTAGTACACGTAATGACTAGTTCGTACCAAGGAGATGGACCAGGCTCTTCACAGTGATACAAGGTAGGAGTAGTAGATACAATAAGCATGAACTGAAAGAAGATAACCTTCCCTTTTCTGTTCCCAGTTCTATTGTGGCACCCTGAACATGAGGGTGAGGAAGAAGGGATGAAAATGAAGAGGCTGTGTAGTCTCACCACAGTCTAGCAGTTGGAGTGGAGCAGAACTGAGCCCCTGTCCCCAGTCCTGAGGCTGAGAGAAAGGCTTCAGCAGACCCACCACAATAAACCAACAGCTAACTAGCCAGATGGAATGAAGACAAAGCTTCCTTCAGTGGCAGAGAAGTGCGAGAGACATGATATTTGTGCTGTCTTCCATTTATGAAATTTTTATATTTTAAAAAAGGCAGCATTAATTTTTGAGGCTTAAAAATTATTAATTTTCAAAGGTCAATAAGTGATGCACGATTTCAAACTATATAAAGGCCAAAGAGACTATTGCGTCATTGCTGAAAGTCGGTTGTTGTTCTGTAACCTTTAGAATGACTCTCTGCTCAACAGTGAGTAATCACGACCTTTCTCATCAAAAAAGTGAGATGAAATTCTTAATCCATTATGAAGAACATGACAAAGATCTTTTCCCCCTTTATTGTTACAATATTTATGCAAGCCACAGTCAAGTGAATAGTTTCACATGATATTCTGATGTGCGAGGATAAAGACCAAATGGATGTTTTTGCAGATACTGTCATTAGGGGGGAAAAAAAAATATCTGTGTTATTATGTACCTTCAGTTTCATTTTCACTTAAGGTTTTATCTGCTTGTTTGGAGAAAAAGGAATACACCTTTTTTTCAGCTAGTCCAAAATTAAAACAAAGGCCCACTTTGTTAATTATACAAACCAAAGAGTGTTAATTTACGTGATAACATAATGCTGAATAAAACTCAGTAACAGATTATACACTGCATCACTTCAAAATGAGCAGGTTTTTTAGCACACTTGACAACTGTAAAAGCAACTACTTCAACTAAGACAATAACACAAGGAAAAAAAACCAATTCTTTCTAGACCTTGGACAACAGTACATGTGGTAACTGTAAAAATGAACAACTACAAATCACCTTAACTGCAGAGTGAGCTTTACAGAGAAAATGAGAGACTGGAACATGACTTCAACACAGCTGAAATCTCTCTCTCCCCTACCTCAGGGCCCTACGAGCTACGTGTCCGAGCCAAGTTATCTGTCTAGCTCTCTAATCAATGCAAAATGTTAGACACCTCCAGAGGACAAGTCATACCATCCTACGATATTTGTCTAAAAGAAAACAGATGAATCATTCCCCTAAAGGTGCCTTACTCTCTCCTGTGACTTTAGAAGAAGCCAAAACAGTAGTTTAAATAGATGCCCGGCTTTATGCAGTAAAAGCTAGGCAAGATAAATCCTACCTGTAGAGCTAGACAAGATATCCCATAATGCTATATCTACACTTCTCTGTGCATGTAAAAATTGTCATTTATGTTTCTTTTCTTCTGTATGGCAACATAATACTTTCTTTCTGCTTAACTCATCCCCCATCTAACCTCTAATTTTATTCCTTCTCCTGCAAACATTTTCTCCCCGATTTCTCTCTCATGGCTCGTGCCTCTTTAGGGTTGCTTTGGGCTTTAAAATTGTGGAGATCTTAGTTCAGACTACACTACTTTATCTGAAAGGAATTTTTAAAACATCTGGAAACATCCACTGCATTGTAAGTTTACTTTATGCAACGAAGTAACTGTTGAACTTCCTCTGCATCAAAAAAAACGTTGTGAAGTTTGTCTTTATACATGTTAATTAACCTATTAAAAACTCACCCCATTCCCTCAACATAATAAATTATGGAATCATTACAAATACTGTAGTTTACTGGAAGGCAAATACACTACAAAACATAATTAGTATAGAAATGAGTACTTGAAAATGTTTTTGTATCAGTCACAGCTCTTTTCCAAATATTCAGCACAAAAATGTGGGCAGAGAAGTACAGAAGGCTCACAAGAGTGCAGGAATAGGGCTTTTTTAAGCACTTGTGACTGTGTTCACCACTGGCTTGATGTGCTATTCTTCAGTTCAACCAAAAGTACTAGAGATGAAAATACAATTTCTGAAATCAAATGAAAAGAAAAGCAGCAGTGTGAGGCCTTAAAACTGCTTCAAAAACACCATGTAAGTTAACTACAGAAATTCACACATGCAGAACATTTTATGATCATGAGTGATCAGAACATCAGCAGCTGTCGTCATTCAGTGAATACCAGGAAAATGTAATTATATAAGAGCACAGAATAAATATCTTCCCTTATAAGTATGAAGAAGGGAAGGAATAGATGCATCATCTGATGAAAACTCAAAATTGTGTTGAAGTTACTGGCATCTGAAGATGTGTGCTAACATTTTTCTTTTCTAAGAAGAAAAAAGTACAGATATTAAAGAACATATTCCTTACCGAGCAAATACCTTTTTTATTATTTTAAACCGCAAAGGCTGTAATTTTGTAATATATCAAGCTAAGTGATTCGATCCTCAAAATTCTGTCAAGCAGTTTAGGTGGAAGCAACTTACTTTAAAACGACAGCCGTGAGCTTCCGTGGACTTGCAACTATATTAGAAATAAGGGAATAGTAGAGTGTTCTCATGCTACTATCTGGCTGGTGTTACAGTATTTCCTTCAGTATTTCTTTCATGAAACACGTAGAAAACAGCTGAAGTAATCTTCCTTTTCACAGTACTGAGATTCTTGTTCTCGAGGAAAGTATTTTAAAAATGCCTTCTGCTGCTCTCATTGCACTGCTGCTGTCCTGACACCAAGGATAGTTTGATTAACTAAATTTGCCTGGGCCTTGCCTTGCACAGAGCTTCTTCCCTTATAAGCAGACATATCAATACATCCCGTAAATAAGCAGAACGTGGGAAGCCTGACCCTCACAAGCATGTAAGAAGTTGGCTAGATGCATAGTGCTCTCTCCTAATACCTTACTTCTGTACACAGGAACATGAAGGCAAAACAAGTCACAGTTTTCCGTTCCCAACTTCCTCAACAGTGGCCAAACAGCTACTCTCTGAGATGGCACACCTGAACAACCCCGACTACAGGAAACAAACTCTCTGGCTCTGCAAAAACCTATTATCAGAAGTTGCATGAGCTTCTCAGCAAAGATTGTGCCCATTCTTCACTAGTTATTGCCATTATGGAGAAAGCTGACTGCATTTACAGTTTCAGCAACAGACAGACACTTGCTATCTACAGTGTACTATCAAAAATATCCATCTGAAACTAGACTTAATTTAAAAATACAATGTGGCATTTAAATTGTAAAAAAATCACCTATTTTTTTAAATTAAAAAAATGATCTCCCTTCACTCCAGGAAGTAAAGAGGGAGATAATAAATACAATCCAGCACGTACTTCATTTTACATTAAAAAACAAAAAGTAAAACTCAATCACCCAGTGGAATAAAAGTGGGGGAAGATGGACAGACTTCAGCTGCTCATGTCCCAGGGAGCTCAGGTGAACAAACCCTGGCCCTGAGATAACTTCTCACCACCAAGGGCATTCCAAAGAATACAAATTAATAACCTGTCCTATGGAAAAGGGCAGGGAAGTCGAGCCCACAATAAAGGACAAAGTGCAACAGGAACTGAATCACACCTGCAAGATAAAACAAGAGGAATCTACAATAAACATACTCTGCAGTCACCCTATGATAAAGCTCTTAGCATGTTACCTTTCAAAAGCTATCTTACTTTCAGCTCACAGTTAAAAGAACAGATGAAAATTGTTACATATTCCTCCTCCCAAATTGACTTATCTCTATTTTCATAAGCACAAACTCCTCAACACAGCCCCTGGAAGCCACAAAATTAAACTCATGACATTTTTCCACGCATTGAGCTTATTAAAATTCCGATTCAGCAAAAGCAAACACAGAGCAATAAATTCAGGAAAGCAGTTATTCGCACCACCATTAATGAAACCAGTCTCAGAAATAACATTGCATGATGTTCAACAAATCAAACTCTCTCCCTGTAAAATCATCAACTGAATAAAGCACATTTAATGGTCTATTCTAAAACCCCTGAGTGGAATAGAACACATTAGGTGGTGGTGTTAGTGAGATTAATATTTTTTTCTTATTCTTTTTCTAAAAAAGAACAAACTGCTGTGAATATTTATCTAGGAAGAACAACCCTGCTCCCAGAAAAGCTGAAAACTAAAATGTTCATAAACTTGAGCTGAAGTAACTCCACTAACCACACAGATGTGCTGAGAAGTATTGGTTTGTACTCTTCTCCTATACCATACAAATAAACAAAGTGGGGGAATATGGCTGGGCAAACTTGAACAATGCCCTAATAAACATTCATCAAGTATTTCTGCTGTAAAACAGCGTTTCGAAGAAGCAAACATACACATATACCTGTCAAAAACCTTCAAATCTATGTTAAACCCTAAACTGACAGCAGAAGTTTAATGTGTACATTACTACATTTAACGAATCAAAACGATAACTTGTCAGTGTGCTATCAAAAAGAAAGGTAATTTTTTGTACTCAAGAAGGGTAAAAAGAGCTGACACATCTAAGAGAAACAACTTAGTATAAAGAACTCTTAACAAATCTCAAATTATAATTAAAGCAAACAGATGAATATGTTAAACTTGATCTTCTTGTCCAATACATTTAAGCAAGTCTCAGAGACCTATAAAGTTGTATGAAAAATGGAAAATTAAAATATATTTACAAGTAGCATTTTCCTTTAATAAATTTATAGAAATTCCCATTATTTGGACACTTACTTTAGCTGCACAGTATGAACCGGTATCTGAATAATGCAGAACAGCCATTATTCATACTTATAAAACACAATTTTTCCATGAATTGCCTTTGCTAAGTTCCCAAACTAAAATAAGAAAGTTGTACCTCATTAACAGCGGCAAACTTCCATGCCTTCCCATTTTCCAAAACTTAAACTACTAATATGGAAAGAAAAACCATAATAAAACAAGGTTAATCTTTAGTTTTATAGCAAAAATATTGCAAGTGACATTAAAAAAAAAATCCTTTAAAGCCTGAATTATATTTCACTTGAAGAGTGAAAAATCAGAAGCAGCTGTTTGTTACAGATAGCTGTATGGTAGCACCAAGAGGAAACTGTTCCATAGCCAATAACACCTCAAAGCATCACCCCTTCCACACCTGCTTTGTCTTCTTTACATAGCTTTGAACTACTCTTAACCAATGGAAAAATTAAGTGCTTAAGGCACATAAGAGTCTATCTGACATAGTCTTAAGCTAAGACAGATCTATCACCTAACCGCAATGCAGTCCAAGTTTGAAGTCTTAGGTTGGGACCAAGAGGTGTAATATGTTTTAGCCATGCCAAATACACAGAATTACAGGCTTCTGGCATTGAGCCATTTCAGACATCTGCCCAAGCAAGCTTCCAGCATCTAGGGAAACCCACCTTTATAAATAAAACAACTTGTGTTACCCCACATGCCACTCCATCCTGGCCTTTAGCCAGCCAAACCGAAAGGTGTCTATGGACAAAGTCATTTTAGTTCAATTGCTTTTCCATTTTCACACCCCAACGGAACAGGAAGGGAAAGAATAGGAAGAAACGAAACCTGCAAAGCTCTTAAAATACAACACAAAAAAATGCACCGAAGACAGCAAGACATCATGTTTCTAATAGCCAATTTCACTAACATCACCCCCATCACAGAAGTCTTCCACTTCCAACCAAACCGCTATTTCAATAAGGACTAATTTTCTTACATTTAGACACAACATAAATGTTGTTTTCATTATTACTTTTTAATGAAGCTGTGAGATGAGCAAAACATAAGAAACAAGAATATTGCCAATCTCAAAACAAGTATGTCAACAAAACAAAGCCAGGAAACTTCATTATACTGTGCTCTCCCTAGTTTCCCCCATCAATTTATTTCATTTTCCTATTTTTTTAAAACATACTTCTCTCTCTTAGAACTGAGTAACCTTTAAAAGGATCTCCAGCACAAGTGAAACAGTAACATGCCTGACTGACTATTCAACAGAAAAAGTGGAACTATAATTTACATAGCACTGTCTAACGCAGAACTTAAACAAACTGGGGAAAGAATGAAAAAACCCCACTATTTATTTTGTGGTCACCTTCCAATAAATATAAACAAGACAGTTGAAATCTACCAGTTGGAAGGTGACTTACAGCTGGAAGAATATTATTAAGGAGAAATAAAACATTTCAGAAGTCTGATCTGAAACATTACTGGTTTTCTAGGTTTTGCAGTTTTCAAGAAATTAAGGAAAATCCTCACCAGGCCACATCTCGCTCAACCAAACCAGCCAGCGAGACTACAAATGGAAACAACACAGGTTTCTGACCATGCCACTGACTACAAATGGAAACAACACAGGTTTCTGACCATGCCACTTTTCCAATGATATATGACAATTCCTGAAAAATCAAAATGTTCTCTAGGAAAGAGTCAATGTCAGCCCTCAGGCATAGTTTTCATGTGCCTATTAACTTTCCATGGAAACAAAAGGGCTCTCAGCGTCCTCCAGCACCCACCAAGTGTTTCCACTAGCCGTGTTCAAGCCAAGCCAGGCAGATCTGCCGGGTCCCAGGGGGGCTGGATTCAGAAGCCACAGGTGAGAGCTCACCTCAACCCTTCAGCACCCATGGACAACTTCATCTTGAAACTACCAAAACTAAACACTGGAATTATTTTCAGGACATTTTTGTCAGACCAGTTTTGTTCTAAAATTGAACAACCACTTAGTTTCTGCCTTTTTTGGGGGGTGTGGAGGTTCTGTGTGGTTTTGTTTTGGTTTTTTGTGTTGTTGTGTTTTGTTTTGTTTTGTTATGGGGTTTTTTTGCCTTTTTTTTGGCTGTTGTTGTTGTTTTGGTTTTTTGTTTGCTTTTTTTTGTTTGGTTTGTGCTGTCTTGGTGTGGTTTGTTTGATTTTTTGTTTGTTTCCCCCCCTTGAAGACTAGGTTTTCATGTATTCCAGAAGGGTACCTCTACATAAGCATGCATATAACTATATAACCCCCCCCTCATGTATATACATATTATGCCTCTTTACATGTAGTACAGAGATGTTTTCTATTTCTATTTAATAAAATTTTTTTATGTAAGTGTTACTTATACATATTGTATAGATACATATGGATAGATAGATGCATATTTACAGGTAAGATATAGACAGATAGCTATAGATAGATATGAAATTTGTTGTATTTTTTGTTCTCCCTTGTAGAATTAAGCATTTGTAGTCTAGCAGGACAACATAGTACTTTTCTAACTTAGGGATGTATGGCAGAAAATAAAGCCAAGATTTATTTATTTTCAGGCCCTTTTTTCCTTATGTACAGCATGTACTTCATTGTTAAAGAATGTATTTGAAACAGAGTGATGTTAAGGATTTAAAATAAAAAATCATTATATACTCTGGAGTCTTTTATTAAAAAAAAAATAGCAGCATTATAGGCATTTATGTCATGGCAGAGACGGCCTTTTTGATTGTATACACACAGCAGAGGTGAATGTCAGCCCAAATAGATGCATTTACTTAAATATAAGCAAATATCAAGTATGTAAGACATCTGTCTCACTGACCAGCCTTTGCTATGCACACAGTATTAATCTGAAGCACATTTGTATGGTTAGAGATTGTACTTCCCTTAAGCCATAAGCAAAGAAATAGCATAAGAAAGGATTTTTGCACAAAGCCTTAGTGACTGCAGAACAGTAGTCGTGTAGGAGGCAGCAAGGAGAGCTGAACTGCAGTCCAAAGGTTTACCAGATCTCCACCCATCTGCTCTTGGATAGGTGACTACAGACAGCTGTGTGATACACCTTGTAGGAAGAGTTAGCAATTAACTGAAAAAAATATTTGGATTTATACATTGAAATTTTTTAAAAGAAAAAAAAACACACAAACCCCCACAAACCTGAGGGTCCTAAAATGGTTAAGCTTTATTTTCACAGCCAGTATGACATTCCTTATCACCACCACCTGATTGTCTTGTCTTTTTACCCGTCTACAAAATAAAACTAGCCCTACATGGGAGCTATTAAGGCACAGCTGTGGAAAATGCTCCACTGTCACTGAGCTAAACAGCCTCTCTGACTTAATTCTGCCAGTTTGCATCTGGGTACGTTGCATGGTTGGGACTCTGTCCACTTGTGAGTCCTCGTTTAAGGCATGTTCTCTCATTAGAGAGATTACTTCACTCTCTTTAGAGACAATCCACCATTTCACTGTACTTAACTCCCTTTGAACCAAAGATACAGCATTTGTGCCCCACTCAATGTTAGGTTTTGACCTACCACAGCTCTCATTCTACAGTAAATCAAATGCAAACTACTTCTTTTCCCTGAAGATGCCTTGCTTGAGAGGGGATTTTATTCTGTAGTCTGTAGGTGCCCTAGAATTGATATGTATATGTTAATGAAACAGTATATAAAGTCACCTCAAAGGCAACTGGTTTAAAATTGTAAAGCTCTACAGATGGGATGTAGGGTGACAAGTTAATTTGAAATTAGATTCCTAGATATAGTACACATCTGATAATTGAGAGAAGGTGGAGGAGGGAGAAGGTTACTGCTCTATATTTGAAAAGGTGAATCCCTCCTTCATTAGAGGAGGAGAGGAAGGAAATCCAGAACCATACTGAATCAGAGATCGAGCTGCCAATTGCAATGACTCCCAAACAGCAGCAGGGGCTGAGGATGGATGTATTGGTGCTTATGTGTTTTCACTATGGGTGAAATCTATCCAGATTTAGGGAAGCATTTGGGCAGTTGTTGGGGAAGTAGAGAAGGACCACTGAACATCATATTTCAAACAGTCCAGCTCATGCTCTTCCACTGTCTTCTCCTTCTCCCTCGGAGTGACTGCAGCAGAAATCCCCAGAGGCAATATTGCCTTAATTCCTGTCCCTGCTCAGAACTGCCCAAAAACCACCCTGCGGGAATGGTTCCTCCAAGCTTTCCCACAGCCACAGAACCACTGCACCAAATCTGGTACCCAGTTCCTTGCTAGTCCCAGCTGTGAGACTGGATTTCCCACCCAGAGCCCATGAAGAAACCTCAGCCCCTTCCCCGTATTGCACATCTCCAGCACTCTCTTCAAAAGCTGAGAGTGAGAAGATGAAGTGTGTGTGCTGGGGAAGAACAATCACCCTGTAGAGCATTTCCCCAGTGCAATCAAGGAATTCAAATATTTTGCCATTCCTACCTCTGCAAAGCCAGAGGGTTTGATGACAAGAGTAGCACAGTACTGCTGCACACTATATTTCTACCTATGGTGTTTATAATTTGTGGAATGCTACTACTGAGACAAAATAAAACACCAGAGAGAAGCAAGAAATATTTAGCTTTCAGTTGCCAGTCAAGCATAACACTTACAGGAGGAACAGGTAGAACAGAGACAATGAGCAGAAAATACAGTCACAGTAACTTCCTATTTTAATAACAGTTCTAATTGCTGACATTCAATTATTCATACGCAGCTTCATGTTCCTTTTGTGCCAGAAGCACTGTAGGGGCTTTGAAGATAAGAGTTGCCATCCTGCACTCAGAAGTACTTTGTCTTAAAAATTACTTAAGCAAATACTCATGTATGAAATACCTAGAAACATACACAGCAATGTGAGAATTGTGCATGCTAGGAAATAAGCCAAACTCTGTAGGTTAAAGTAACATACACAAGTGTGCCCAATTCCTCGTTCCTGAGGCTCCAGCATTTTGCCTTGTAATCTACAGGAACCCCAAGTGCATTTTCATGACTGACATTAGAATTTCAATTGCAGGTAAACACATTTGCGCTTTCACAGATAACCACAAAGAAAGTAAATATGCAAGCTGGGCAGAACATCTCTAGAGATGTTTCATGACACAGAAAACAACAAGCAGCTCTGTCTGAATCAACACAGCTGAAATAAAGTCTAAATCAAATCTTTGTACCTCCCTTTTTCCACTTTTACAAAAAGTCAACCTAAAAGCACAAGGATGTAAAGATGCTCCAGTTTGGCAAAGAAAAAAAAAAACCCACCACCTTCCATAGAAGACCTATTATTAGCTTTGTCACTGTTCCATTTGTCTTCAATGTCTTTTCTAACAAAACCTAGAAGAATGAAGGGCAATATAATTATTTCTAAATCTCTATGTAAACAAAGAAATGACTGTCCCTGTTTATTGTTTAGTACAGAATTAAACACCATATCAATATTAAATTATTTAGGCAGCAGGCTGTGTTTATGTTGACCTTGTCTTCCACTGATGGAGAATTTTCCATACACCAATCAGGAAATAGCTTACAGGACAAAAAGCTATTTTACAGTGTCAGACAAATTCACTTTTCTTTCTAAACTAAATTTGCACAACAAACCTTATGGTCAGCCTCCAAGAGGCTTCTGTCTTCTCCTGCTACATACTTTGAAACTACATACCTTGAAACTGCTGAAATACCACGGAAACAATCAGTCACTTGCTTAAACTCCCTTTATGCTAACAATTGACTGACTACAGCTCCTTCTGTTAGCTAAGCTCACAGTACATTTTTCTTGCATATTAGCCAAAGATTATTTGGAATAACTTTACAGCTTTTTCTCTGATCACTAAATATCTGTCAGCCCCCTAGTATCTGGGGAGCCTCTCTGAAAAGAGCCCATCCTATTCTTCACTGCTGCTATAGAAGAAAGAGAAGACACAACTGACATATTATCCTCCTGGTGTTCACCTCTGTCAGCAAAGAGAAAGGAAGGGCACAGGAGATGGCAAGAGCATCACAATAATCCCCAAGGCCCTTATCCATACACGAACGCACACATGCACATCTGTGATGCTGTGACTTGAAAAAAGAGAGATCATCAGTCGCAAGCACAGAGTTAATCACAGGGCACACCTGGGGACTGAAGAACAGACACATTTTTAAGACAGTTTCTGCCTCCTGCCAAATCACCTGGGCTTCACTTCTAGTGAAGTGAAAGATTCGAGGATCACACGCTGGCCTCTTCCCTCCACAGCTGTCTCTGTTAGACTTGCCCTAACCTTTTCACTCAGCAAGCTACCCATGCCACTGGGCTCACTTCCCCACATAATACTCTTTTAATGCTATCTCTCTTAAAAAAGGTCCTTTTGTCCAATAGGGCATCACTGTTATTCCTTTCAAATATCTTTATTTACAATTTCCACATATTTTTTCTTTCAAGTATTCAGCACTATGCCTTTTGGTTCCCCAAACTCTCCTTAATTGTTGCCTCCAAAAGCCTGCAGAAGTTGCGCACAGACAAAAGAGTACTAATACATACTATATATATATATATATATATATATATATATAGTGTTTTCCTCATCTAACAGCTTTCTTTGACATAAATAGTGTCTTTGCAGACCAGCATTTATTCTTCCTGCCAATTAGCTTAATTTTCAGCCCTTATCTGTCATGTATTGGTTTACCTGCGAGACAGGAGCTTGACTTGAGACTATTTAGTCAAAGACTAAAAAGCTCAATTTTAGGTTTGATATGTTCTGTCTTCACTTCTTTTTAAGATAATGACTAGCAGAAAAAAAATAATTTAAACAGTGATATTTTTCTCCACCGTTTGTACAAAATGGTACATGCCACTGTTTAGACTGTACATTAAAACTCATTGTATATCTTAATACAAAAATAAAAGCCAAGAGTCATAAGATACATTAAATTCCCTTTTACGCCATTTAGCTGGCACTGGCAAACAAACCCTGTTCCATTGCTATGCTTCTGGGTATGGTATCTAGTTTTTTATGTCTTCAGAAACAAAACCAGGATCAAACATATGTGACGCTTTGGAGTCTGAAGAAATTCTGTGTTTTGCTGTCCTTCAATTTAGCTCTGAACAGTGACTACTGTGTTCCAACATATCTACCCCATCAACTCCAATAATGTTCATCTACGTGCTGCTCTACCCAGTTATTCAGCAGTTCTGCATCAAAGCTTTAATTCGCTGAACCTCTGGGAGTTGTTTTGAACATTTCCCATAATTCTGTAGACAGAATGGCAACTCATACAGTTGAAATACACCATGGGAAAGCACTGTGCTGAGAAAGGGCTGAACAACGTTTACGTAGCAGCAGTGGATTGCATTTGGTCAGTAAACACAAGAGAAGAATCCATTAGTGATGAAAAGCCCATTATCCATGACAGGGCCAGGAACTAGTTCCAGCAGCACTAGTCTAATGGTAGCACAGAATTATTTCTTTATTAGTTTTCATTTCTGCAGCCAGTAAGATAGGCACAGCTGGTAAAATCCTGGCATCCCAAACTAGAAGAGCAATGTTTCCATTCATGTTAAGACCAGGATTTTCATCCGTTGCCACAGTAGCAAATAAATATGGTATTTGTTTCTTCACTCTCAATATGCTCTCAGTAACAGCAGAATAGGGAAAGAAGTGGCCACATCATTTGCTTCGTTCAACAGCACATAGAAACTTCTACCATGCTTAGCTTTTGTATTAGGACTCATTAGAGAAGCCACAGGGAGGTAACTCCTCTTTGTCCTCCTGCACACACATGGAAAGCAAAGAAATCTTGCTCTCCACAAGCCTAATGAAGGAGCCTGATACAGCTTCCGCTGTTACACAGCAGATCCAGGGTTCTCCCAAACAGAAACTGACTGTAAGTATTTCTGATCATATAAACCAAGTGAAGAAAACAACAGGAAGACTAGCTAAATTCAGAACAAGATCTTGATATACGTTTCTTCACATCTCCTAAGAAATGGAAATATTCATCTGGCACATTAAAATTTGCACAAACTCTTGACCCATTACTCTCCTGCGAATGTCTTCCATCATATTTTTTTTATTTTCATATTGCTTAATCATATTTTTATATCACTTGGTGATCAATAAATAAAAACTTTGCTGCTTTCTGAAATTGCTCAGTAAAATTACAGTGAGAACACCAGTTCTTGCCTGCCTAAAAAATTACCAAATTAGTCAGCCAATAAGAATCATCACTGTGATTGACACATCATTGCACGAGAATACTCCCGTGGAGCTCTGTTTTCCTAATTCTTCCGATCTTAGTGACACTAGGATGCAAATGGCAAACCTGAGAGCAAGAATGCTTCAAACAGGATGGTTCCTGCAATAAGAAATACCAGGAATGCACAAGTACATCATGGCACCAGCAGAGATCCTAACTTCACTGTGCTAATTGCTCTACTGACAGATTGAGGGGTACGTTTCTTTGAAGAGTTCTTCAGTGGTGGAAAAATGGCATAAGAAAGTGATACATGCAACGCAAAAATCTAACCTACTCCTGCATCGCAGATCAATGCTGTCTCTACTGGACCCGTCAGCTGATAGATTTACAGAGAACTACAAGATGAGAGCAAAGGCACATCAGTACAAAAGACAAATATCCTTGTAGGGACACATATATGAGAGATACTTGACCAGCAAAATAAATTATTACTTGTAAAGCAACAACCAAAACACTGATGCTATCAAATGCTGTGCAGGCTACACAATCTGCCCCAGGAGCTGCAAGACTTTGTGAAAAGACTCCGTCATATCAATAGTTTTGCCAACCAAGTTAAATTAAGTGAAACATGAGAAGGGCAGAAAACCTACAAAACCAAAAAACCCACAAAAACAATGACAAATCCACCACAACAAAAATCTATATGGTTCCTCGCCTATTAAATGCAACTGGAAAAATTGAACCCACTGATTTTAGCAGACTATGTAGCAAACTCATGAATAACAAATCATCTTATATTTCACATCAGGGGAGATTCAACCAGTACAAAATGCTGCAGTGTCCGTGAAGCATCCTGGCTGGAAAGCCGTCCAGGGATTAGAACAATTAAAGACTACTCAGGCTCTGCTCCTTAAATCCGATTCTACTCCAATAAAACCATTGGATTTTTTCTTTCAACTGCGAGAAGGATTGGCCTTAAATTACAATAGTTTGATAGCTACATTTACAGAACTAGCAATACCCTGAAAACACAGAACCTCAGAGAAAAAAGAGCTCATAAAAAAATAAACCTTATGGGACTACCAATTAAGATATTTTAGCTTCCTAACTTAAAATAAATGGAAAATATGCCATATGAACCTCTGCAGATATTAAATCATTTTATTTTTATTATATTGAGACCCATAATTGCACCTGGAAGGAAGGAAAAACTGGATCACTTTGTCCCCATCGGTCTAAAAGCACAAGTACCATCGAGACATACCTGACTCACTGGCAGAGTGAGCAGCAATGAGACCTGCATTAGCAAGCTTCACATGAAAAAAAATAATTAGGACAGTCAGAAAAATTTCGGAGGATTTAATTGTTCACATCACTGTGAAATAAAATCCACACCTTCTTGAAAGTTTACCGAAATGATAGTTGAGTGCTGTATCTAGCCAGTTATAAGTACTGCAATGTATTTAATGACGTATGCTAAATAAACATACTTTTGGGCCCTATCTTTATCTTCCCTTGCATGCCTGATATTTACAACTTACGATTTCTTTTGGAAAATTTGTTTCAGACTGTACAATGTGGTTTGTAGGTCTGCTACAGAAAACAGAATCCTTTATTGAATCACATGTGTCTGCATTTTACCAGGTAAGTCTCACACATTTGCCTTTATGCCTTCCACACAGAACTATGTGTATTATAATAGCAAAAAAGAATCTTTTAGGTAAAATAAGGCCTGGCTTGACTGGAGTTAATAGGATCCCCTCAGAGAAATGAGGTGTTTATGCTGAAGAAGAGTAATTTGCCTGTGGAAGGAACTGAAGTATACACAGCAAGCAGAAACTAAGGGTCTCTGCACTAATATTAAGCATGTATTACAACTGACAATGAAAAAATAAATAAATGACACAATAGAAAAATATTTACAGGAGGACAGAATCAAGATTCAAGTTTAAGCCTACCAAGAGCTTGCTTCCATCCTGCTCCACACAGAAATATTTGCACAAGAAAGACCTTGCTAGTACTGCTTTTTGAAAAACTGTTATAAAGACTGCTGTTATAACAGACATTTTATAGAGGTAGCCTTGCTATAATCCTAATGGCTGCATGAGGCAAAACAACACCTTCAGTAAAGCATAAGCAGCAGCTTTCCTAATGCAGCGCATAAAACCAGCGTATACAAATTTCAAACAATCCTGTTTCCATTTTGATCCATGTCAATATTCCTCATTTACAGCTCACTTAAAAAGAGTAATAAACCACCTGCATCTTTGTCAAAATAAAGCTTATGGAAAACACTTCACTGAAAAAAAAGATAATATTTTAAACGAAACTATATGTAATTAAAAATGTTTCCACACTTTAAAATGAGATGAGTAAATCTGAGATACTTATTTCATTACCTTTTCTGTCTTTCCAAAGTATGTTACAAAATACACATACGTGATACAGCCAGACGTCTCAGTGGAACTGGCACAGTGCAGCAAACATTTTGTTTACCAGAGACATTTATAATTCAATTTGGAGACATTTGCAAATGTTACCTTTCAGACTGCCCTCTTAATGGGTTGTTTAACAACTCAGTAGATGCACAGTAACTGTGGGCATATTAGGATAATCAGTCTCAGGAGTAAATTATTCCATCTAGCCATTTACTAATGTTTTAACCTCAAAATTACAACAACAAAGAGCCATTTCAAGTAACACAGACCTGCGGGTTCAAAGGAAATCTGTCTGGGAGATGTGTTATATAAGCAAGAAAATTCAGTATCTGATACTATGTAAGTAGTTACATCCTGAAGATTTGTTCTGATCTTTGGAAACCTCCTGAATGCTTTGGTGACTCAAATCTTTGGAGTGCAGTACAAGTGTGCAATATCCCTCAAAGGAAACAAGGGAAATTTTAATTTTGCTTTTTGCCTGTCAAATAAAATGTAATTTCCTTTAAAATTCTGGTTTTGCATTTTTTAACAACTTTGACTATTTTTTGAGCAGGTTATTATTTAGAATTACTTCAATACATTCCATTTAGCAAAAGGATCAAAGTCTATTAGACTACGCTGTCAAAGTCCAAATAAAATATCTAGACATTTCCCAATGTCAAAACATGGTGGTTTTTTCCAACTCAGGCTCCTTAAAAAAAAGATACTGACTTCTCAGTGAAGTGGAATACAATGATTTTAAAAAGCATTCCTAAAGAAGAAAAACCCAATCAAAACAAACCACACAACACAAAAAACCCCACCAAACCAAAATAAAAACCTCACAACATTTCAATATCATCAAGCAACTAAAAGAATTCAGGTACAAACTTCAAAAGCTGGAGAGAAGGAAGATTTCTTTTATCACCTTTCTGTAAAGTGTCAAAATGTAATATTAATTCTTCCCGTTCTAAGGAAATCTAAAGAGGACTACCAAGCTATTAAACCTTCCAGTGGATCATTTGTGGTATGAGCTATTAGCATAATTGGGGGCACATTTTATTCTGACCTTTGCAAAACTTTCATTTCCCAAATGTGATAGATACAAAGTGCTTTTATAATACCAATAATGATTATTTCCTATGGGAAACTGCCAATTATAAGTTGGTGAAAAACGCTATACCGGATGTACATTGAGAAAATGAACACACCTACCAACGGTCAGACTATTTAAAGCCATACTTCAAATATTAATAAAGCTTTTCACCTCCATGAAATATAACCTGTACATTTTAGTTCAATTGCATCCTTGTCAGGTCATTCATTCAACAATAATAAATGTTTGATTAGTGTTTAAATACAGCATTTATGCTGAACATTCACCTTTCCCTGGAAGTAAACCAAGACGTGTGGGAAGCTGTTTTAACATTTAACCACTTGACTCAAGTTCCTATTGTTTATATTAAGTCACATGAAGTGCAAGTAAAAATGCTCAGATACAGAAAGAAACCACTTGTGTTCTGGACACAAGTCTTTAAAAACAAAAAATAAAATGCACAGCAAAGATCACATATAAGGATAAGCAATGAAGTGTCAAACAGCGTGTGTTTTAGTTTTATAATATGAACTCTGGTACATTCTGCTTTAGTCAAAGGTATAACAGGTAGCAGATTCAATAGCATCGTTTCCTGCTCTTCTGTCACCTGCTGGCCTGTGTAACCTGCTGCCAAGGTTCAGTAGCTAATGTGTACCACCAAGGAAAGAGACAGAAAGGGTACAGCCAGCCAAAATATCTCTTAGGAGAGATGGTGAATTCACTCTTTTAATAGGTAGCCCTGTTATTTTAAAGCTGTCCCTGGATCCCACTGGATCAACAGAGTTGATAGGCTGCAGAATCATACTAGAGAGTAAAAGCAACTTTGTTAAGGAATACTCAGGACACAACCATGTGCTCCTATGTCACAGAATAGGCTCCAGTTCTTACTGATTAGCCATTCTGTGCAGTGTTGCTTTAGCTGTATTACTTCATATTTAAAAGGCATTTGCTGTAATGTCTCTGCTTTGGTCATAATAATTTTTGAAGTTCTTTGGGTCTGATTCCCATTTATGCTCTTGCCAAACTGCAAACCTTCACAAGATTCTATGATTCTAAGATGAAAGGGACATCAAAGTGAATGTAAAAATATTTTACTACACTTTCACAGCATCTGTAGATTAACACAGAAGAGCACTAATAATGACAAAGGTGAGTCCAATTTTTATATGACAACAGACAACACTCCATGCTGATGTATCAATTATGGAGAGAAGAAAGCTTTCAATTTCCTTAAAATATTCACCTGGAAACCACCTCAACTGTTTAACATTTTAAAAGGGTAAACTTCCCAGTTCACTGATCGGGTATATACACGATTTACAAATTAAAAAAATATTTATTCTATAGAGCCCAGGCAACAAATTGCTCAATTAAGACACGTAGAAAAGGGCTAGTTAAACCAAAAGAAGTAATTTTAAAAACACAGAAGTTTATTTTTTAGGTTTCTCAGAATATTTTAAACAGTTGCTTACCATCATTCTTAAAAACAAATTCATTTACACAAAAGCAGGCCATAAAGGCCAGCACAGATAAAAGCTAACCAGTTTTCAGGCAGACAGATGAAGTTAAGGAAGGCAGAACTGCTTTTTTAAAGGACAAAAGGGTACCAGCTTCAAATTCGGCAAACTCAAGTACCAGTTCATCTGAACCAAAAACTTCCATTGTTATAACTCAGATATTACAGAATATTTGATCTGCCTTTCAGAGAGAGAGTTAAATTGCTTAGTGGGCTACATGTAAGGCTTGACATGCGCAAAAGCACATCTTACTAGGGGAAATTTAAAAATACATTTATTTCGTTTCCAAAGAGAAAGGTTCTGAAGAGTAACGAAGTACTAACAGGAGGCAGGTATGCCTGACTATCTTGCAGGAAAGGACCAACTGAATTCATAGACCCAGCTGCCCAGCCTAGGTGAATTCAAACCGAAGACAAGCCACAAATATTTTAATAGCTAGGTTAACTGGCTTTTCTCTTCCTCCAAGGTCTCTAAAGAAGGAAAGACAGAGTTGCTTTCTCAAGGCTAAAATATAGCTCAGCAGAAGAAAATGACTGAATTTTTGTCAGATTGAGCAACACACTTGCTCACAGAGAGGAGCTGGATATACACATCTGGCCATCTAGACGTGATCTAATGAGGTAAGTGAAGCACCGCTTCCTTTGTACAAGAAGAGTCTTGATCATCAAGCCGTTTATAAAAACACTCACTGCAAAGCAAGTATAGATGGTGTAAAAGTGTTCCAAGTGTACAAGGCCCCTGCAGATCTTGAAAAAGCAGTCTGCGTATCACCACAAGAATTACTTGTAATATCTACATCAACTCCAGAGATGTGGTCCCAACTGCTAGCCCAGCATGCAAAAGACCTCATAATGATCTTGTTTACAATCCAAGTTTTCAGTCTGGTACAGACCAAACAGCAAAAAGTGCAGTTATGAAATCTAAGTAGATTTACTTGCTACTTTTCATTGTAAGTTTTAACAAGTCTTATTAATTTTGAAAAGAAGAAACAACAGTTAAAAACATAAACAACTGAAAAGTGGAATGTGTGTCGTTAAGCAATAAACAACATTCCATATTTCTCTGTCTTTCCCCTTTGTTTTACAGAAAATAACTAGACAGCAGTCTCATCACTCCACATACTGTAACTTTCAAAACTTGGCAAGGCAACTCTTACACATTGTGTTTCAGATCCAATAACTCAATACGTGCTTCAAAGATCTGGCAGCAGTTCTTTTGGGAGTTATTTCCTACTTTTCTGGCTTATGCAACCTGTCAAGTTTGGAAAATTTACACTCGGTAGGTTAAGAGGATGTACACAGAGAATGAGGAAATTATAATAACCACAATCATTATAAATGAAGTTTTGAATGCAAATTTGATTTGCCACAGATATTTCCATCGCCTGCAAGAAATCATTCTGATGCGGAACAACACATGCCACCTTCTCAGATTCCAGTTTTCACAGGTACTGCGATCAAAAAGGATTTCTGCAGTTAAACAGCTGCCCATAAGGCAGACTCCATAACTATCTTGCACATCCACACTCCCAGTTCTATAATGCAATACACATTTTAAGAGCAACGAAATCACATGAGATGTGAACAATAAAACAAAAGCAGCTTCTAGGAAAGCCACAGGATGATACAGGGTTTTGCTTTTGGTTAGAATCTGTTTACTTAAACAGTCAACTGAGCATTGCTGCTCTAAACCAGACCACAAATTTAATTAGAGAAAACATCCTTCTGAAATTTTCCATAGTTTGGGGGTTTAGAGAAGTTGAAAATACTGGAAGGAAAGGAAAAAAATTATTTCTAAATACAATGCATTTTCTGGAAGTAATTTAGTAATTTTCTTTTTGGCTTCACCATAAAACAGTAAGGGCTAAAGATGAACGCACTGTTCATCTGGCATAAGAAGACACATCAGTTAAAAAATAAATCTACTGGGCAAATAATCTTGGTGTATCAATACTAGGGGTTGGCAAATAATTTCAATGGGAGAAGAGAGTCAGAACTGAACAAAACATTTTGTCCAAACTCTGCTGTGCATATGACCTCTTGCTTTCTTCCCCACCACATACGTATTTCCTACATCTGACAGCTTTATTATTATATTACCACTTTTTCTATCTTGCTTCATTCATTTTGCAGCTCTCCTCATATCTCCCAGATTGTTCTGCTTATTCTTTCTGCTTCTCTCTTTTTTTATACACTTGGCCTCAGTTGAAGTCAACGGCAAAGATCCTACTGACCTGTCTGCAAAGGAATCCCTTTGGAACACAGAAATGTCACTCACTATGCCTCTGCAACCACTGCCCTTCAGCTTTCACACTGAGTCATGCTGTCTGAGTTTAGACTGAGAAACTAGAAAGGGAAGTTTCCTCCACTCCTTTCTACTCTATGCTATCCGCTTCCAGACACACATTCCTGCTGGTTAGTTAGAGAAGACTCTCATGCTCTGTTTTCCTCCTGGAGCCAGTTTAATTCACAAATAAGGAAGAAAGAAAATGATCCAGGCAAAGAAAAACAAAACAAAACCCAAAAAAAAGGGCAGGGGAGAGGGGAAACCACGAAGAACCCAGTATGCCTTAGTGAGCTGAGCCTGCATATGACAAAATAGTTTGCCAAAACTTCACTTTCTTCAGATTTTATCGAGGCCTAATAATATGAGCTGTCATTTTGTGTCTCACATTTTCTGACCAGTTTGTCCCACACTGTCTAGGTGTTCAAGATCAGGTTTCTTCCTTAGATCTAGTCTGAATCTACCTGCTATTAGTTTAAAACCATTACCCCTTGTCCTATTGCAACATACCCTACTAAAAAGTCCGTCTTAATCTTTCTTCTAAGTCCCCTTTAAGTATTGAAAGGCTTCAATGAGGGCTCCCCAGAGCCTTCTCTTATCCAGGTTAAAAATAATGTTTCAGAATTTTATTTAGCAGGTCTACTTTTCAGACGGATCAGTTGCCTGATTCACTAGTTACTTACACAGACTTTTGGTGTGAACAAGCATCCAGGGACAAGAAATACAGAGGCTAGGAGTGAGACTGGGGACTACTTTCTTTATCAGAAGTGTCAGTTTAAATGTACATGAAACTACAGGGAACCTGAGACAGTTACTATTGCCATAAATTACCTGCATGCTTTTGTTAGCACTTGTTTTTTAGCTCCCAGAGCTCTGCCTCCTCTCTGAACCACCAACTTTTCTCAGCCTGAGACCTTCATCAATATAGAAGTTCTGCTTCTTCCATGCTCACCTTTTTCACCAAAGAGATCTAACCATCACTGGATTTTGCTGTAACTAAACAGAACAGTCTTTCAAAGGAAAGTATGAAGACTACATGATCACAAACAGCAGGGAATGTTTTGAAAACAATGCTTCATCTGGATTCAGTGAGCTTCATTTATTTTTCTTTTGCCTCTCTATTTTTGTTTTATACTGTTGACTCCAAGTTCTAATGACAGAAGATATTTTAAGCATTCCTGACCTAGAAATGTGCTAAGAATAAGAGAACTTTTATAAAGAAAACACTGTCCATCTGAAGGGAAACTGAGGGTATACTCCACCTAAATAAGCTATGTATGTTGTTTAAAAACAGCAGATAACTTTTCAGACTTAAAAGAATTCAATTACCAGAAGCCAGAGATAACACGTACAAAGAAACAGGCTGTAGGAGTCAATGGACCCGATTAAGAGAACAGTAGTAAGATTCAGGGCCAAAATAGATGCTACAGAGCAAAATTCAGCTCAAAAGGAGGATACTCACACAACATATCTTAATTGCTGTGCTTATCAGTGACAGGAAGAAGATATACAGTGTAGACACAGTCTAAAGCTAGGATTGAAAACCCTTTAGTTTGAGAACAGCAATCTAAGCAAATTGCACTGGTCTCTAACAAGAAAGCAACTTTTTTTTATTCTCCCCTATAAAGCGTGACTTCCATTTCAGGAGCAGTTACCATGCCTCATAAAATGACCAGAAAGCAAATACTTTAGGACTAAAACCCATCCTCAATTATGTCAGTATTTAAATGAATATGCTCAGCAGGTGTGACAATGGAGTCAGTACAGATCCACACTAGAATTGAGGAAAACAAGCACAAATATTTCTGCACTTGTAGCAGATAGATTACATACAGAGAAGGTCATCAAGGTTTAGTCTTCTCAACTAAAGCAAGTAAGCAGTGTAACAATAGAAATTATAGTAGATAATTCTTACAAGTATGTTGGTGTGCACAGCATGACATTAACAGTGTTTGTGGTTGCACTTGCAGTACTTTGACAGCTGCAAGATGTCATCTGTAGCTATATGGCACTATTTTGGAGGCCTCAGAAACGTGAACAAGTTAGTCACACAAATCTACCAAGTACTCCCTCAACTGTTAAAGCAAAATTAGCAGTTGCTTCAGCTCTAAAGATCATAGCAGACATAGTCTGTTAAGCTTCAATACTCTTTCAGAACCTAGAAGAGCCAGTAGCCAGTCTTCTATTTTGCAATCACAAAGGGAACGGAAAACTCCAGCAATGGTATGATTAAGTGATCTGTTAATGATGATCTTGAATACAAAACAAAGCTGCATCATTTCACATCCACCTTTTTATCAACCTTTAGGTTCAGCTACTCTGCCTCCACTCTGCCAGGGTACATCGGACCGCTTGATGAACAGGGTTCAAGTAATTATAAGACTAAGTACTTTTTTTTTTTAAAGTGAAGACTACAGACTGTACCACTGCAGAACATACAGAAACAGGTAAAGAGAAACAAAAGAAAGTCATACACACAGACTAATACACCTAACACATTAGCTCCTAATATTCCTGCCCTCCTTTTTGTGATTCTAGTCAGTCGTCCATTAGGTACTCATAAAATCTGGGCTGAGGATGCAATTAATCAATGCCACCTTTAAACATTAATGGACAGTGTTTTAGTACTGGGAATGCTTACTTTCTTTTACAGTTCAACTTATCTTTGGTGATGGCTCTAATTTGCATCCCTCCCTTCCTTCACTTTCATTCAGTCAGGAAGGTATTTCAACATTTCCAAAGCAAGAGGGAGTCAGACAGCAGTTTGAGAAAAACATTAGTGTTTTTTTCATCACAGTTTGATCCAACTATTGCCTGCCTACAGGATAAAAAAAAGAGTTCACCAGTGACTGCTCCAGTGTGCTGCTAAATCCTGAACAGAATTATTAGCAGACTCCCTTTTCCACAAGGTTGGGCTGTACCCAAATCAGAGACTGATGCCTTTTCTTATATTTCCCGTGTAAATATACCCTTTTTTTAATGACAAAGGACACAATCACATAAATAGGATTAACATAGGCAGGACGTAATTGGTTCTTATCAAGCATAAGATATAGTGATAACTAAGCAGTCCCTTGGGTTTGATAATGAGGCTGGGGTGAATGCTGCTCTTAGCTCCCCATCTGAGAGACAGTGGCACATGAGTACCCACACAAGAGCATGGGTAATTTCATCAAAAATACACATGCCAAATAACCTGACTCTGTCCTTTAATCTACAAAAAAAAATCTGCAATTCTAACCTGTAAAAATACCACAGGGATCTTATGTCACCTCCATAAAAATCTACTAAAAAGTGGTAATGAATAAAATCAAAGAGGGAACTGTGACGATCAGTACATTTTCATTATTATTCCAGTCAGGAATGTCCAGTGAACATTATGCGCAGCCTCACATTATACACTTTGACAGGGATCCAGCACTGCTTCCTTCCAACAGTATTGGAAACAATATTTTATTAAAAAAATTTTTTTTGCCTAGTTCTCTCTTCAGCTCATTCTCTTTCAGAATAGCACAGGGGTCAAAGTTCCTGTAGCTCCTGATGGCATTAAAAGGAGCATGATTAGAGGTAATGATGTGTAACGATAAAGGCAACATCTACCATTTGCACACTCGTGTCCTCCCACCACAATGTAAATAGAATAAACCTGTTAAGGACAGACTGGCTGATCGCATCTCCTGAAGAAATACTGTCTAGAATGACAGTGTAATGAAACAGACAACAATGCATGATGGTCTCACTTAATATTTAATAATATGATGTCAGCATTATTGCTACCAAAAAACCCCTCCCACACATCCTCAATGTAACTAGCTTTAACTACAGTATGCTGCTTTCAGACCCTAAAACTGACTGTACAAATTGTGACAGCCTGGGCTATTTTTATTCTGGTTTTGCTTTGTTATTGAGAAAAATTCTCTTCATATTTACTTGATGTAAATTCTGAAGTTCTGGAATTTGCTATACCAAAAGTTTTTGAAGTCTTTCACTTTCAAGATGATGTGTGAAACCTATGGCATATCCTTATGCATGCTATGTTCAAACAGTTAAAAATGGGTCCAAGTGGAAAATGAAAAGCAACATCCCTAGCTTCCTTCACCTAACTCCATATGTACTGGCTTTTCCCTCTATTACGTATAGTTTTATTTTGAAAGCACACAAGATGCTCAAATGCAATAGCTGTTTAATGTAAACTGACTCATTCCCCACTTCTTTACCGATTTGAACAGATCAGTCAATTACCCCAGTAGTTCTCTCATTGGTGTGATTTCACTCTAAGTCTCTAGTAAGAGTTCTACTGCTTGCACCTGGATAAGAAGACAGTGCTATCTGTATTTTCAGACTTTTACTCTAAGAAAATATTTACAGTAGCTTCTACTTGTCAAGAATGATATTTCTGGGCAATGTAGGTTTACTTTTTTCTTTATGAAACCGTACTTGTGCCCACAGAAGAATTATTTTTATCAGTTACAAATAAACAAACCAATTGTGATAGAACACCAGGTCACAGTGCAACAAGTTCCCAAATCCTCGTGGTATACAGTATAGGGATCAAATAACAATGAAGTGGAAAACGTGGTGGTTGTACATATGTAAAGCAGCACCTATGATCAATGTACCATTACTTCTAATTCTAAAATTCTAGATGACCAACACAACAATATCTTCTGGTGTCAATGACTTTTCTGGCACTGAAATAGTCCTGCAAAAGATTCCTCTAGAGCAGATCTATCTGCAATTGGAATCCTCATCTGAGAAATCATCTCAGCTAATATCAGAGAGTTCTACACTCTACTTGCATGTGCAGTGCTCTGCTCTTATGCAGTAAGGATGGGCAAAGAACTCACTTAAGCTAAACAGAATGGCTTGGCCAACAGAGTTTGGCACTTCTGTAGAAAAAATAGCTTTCAGACAGCAGAAGTCAATAGGGTAAGAAACCTTGATGCCAGTGGGATATATAAAACTACGCTTAAGTCTAGGAGTATGTATGAAGTGAACATAAGTTGATGTGCAAGTGACCCAACCCTGAACTGGGGGGAGGAGGGGGAAAAAAAAAAAGTGTTTTCCACAAATTGGAGGTGAGAAGTATCTGCTGGAATCACATAGAGATTAGAGCACTTAAATTGCCTTTGCAGCTGTTTTAAGAATGGTTCCACATTACCACTGTGGTTTAGTCAGGCCTGGGTAGGGGGGATAGGAGACAAAAGATCAGCTTATTACTCACCTGTACTTCCCAGAATGTTAGGCTACTACAAAAAGAAGAGGCCACGGAGGACCTAGAATACTGCCATCAACCTGTGTCACTGATCATCCTCACACACACAGTTCCTTAGTGTCAGGGCATGTGGTTTTCAGGATTGCTCAGCATACTCGGAATTCGCAGAGTTATGACCTAAATTTCTAATAACACCTCTCCTATTGTAAAGCCCAACCATTGTTTTTTCAGAATACATTTCTTGTTCTACTAATATGAACAGCACAGCATTGAAACATTAAACCATATTTAAAACCTGAAGTAAATAATCTAGTAAAAAAACCCACATACCTTCTGAAAATCATAAATTACTCTGTAGAAGTGTCCATTGTAGAAAATGTCTTCCTTTCCCTAAAACAAACAAACAAAAAAGCCTTAATTATGCATACTAATATTTAAATACCTAATAAAACACATACCTATATCTAAGTAATTTTATGAGGGCTTAAAGCAGATATAAGCACAACAGACATGCAACAAGCAAGCAGCAGATTTACAGAAACCAGATTGAAAAGGACAAAGTGAAGTCAAATCCCAATTTAGGTTAGAAATTGACATATTATAAGAGAAGACGTTTTAAAAGAAAAAATAACAAGTGTGTTCAGCATTGAAATAATATGAAATTAACTGTAGCTCTTTCAAATAAATCTCTATCAAGAGCTTCTACACATTAGTTCAGAATCTGTATTTTTCACTCTTTCATTAAGTTTCTTTTTTTTTTTTTTCCTTTAAAGTAAAATAATTCAAGCCTAAAATTGAGCATATCCACTAAGTGCATACTCAGGATTAAATCTGACCTGATGCCTTTTAAGTTTTATGAGATACGGAAAAAGAAAGAAAAAAAAAGCCAAAGGATGTTGTAAGGTCTAGTGTTTGCCTTGAAAACATGTGGTGCAAAAAAACACCCAAAGTAGCACACTAGAGGGACTGAGTACCATGGCAATCACAATTATAGCAATGAGAGTAGTTAAAGAAAATAGTTTCCTGTTCTGCTGAGTTCTCCCAAAGTTGCCCAAAACTTCCATTAAACCAGAAGTTTTTCCAAAACACGAACAGCAGCTCTGAGAGGATAATATCTAGGTACTTTGTTCTCATTAAATATTGACAGTGCACTCTTCCAGTAAAAGACTACACAGTGCCTTTATTTTATTTTTTTGTTGTTGTTATTGTTGTTTTAGTACCTCAAACTCTATCATTTTGCTACTGCACTTTCAGGCTGGCCTCAGTAGCTCATCATTACATGACAAGTTATCACTGGGTCTCCCACCACCTCACAGCTGCACACAGAAATGTCCTTACACTTACTTCTGGGGACAACTAAAGCCAACTTAATGCTAAAATAAACTCACTATTCAAAACATGTTTCTGTTGGAAAAGCAAAGACATTACAAAAATACTTTCAAGCATATAAGCTACTCTACTAGTCCACAATGGGATATACACCTCAGATATTTTTGTCATCTTCCAGATTGTGGTGAAATTTCAATATGGTTACATCAGACTAAAATCCAGCACAGCTCCACTGAAATTAGTAGCATCATACCATACCTAATGCACATAACAGAAACAGAATCTGATTGTCAATTGGTTTTAATAATTTAAAGCTTTCTGGGTAAAATTGCCATTGGGCTCTGAAACTTTTCATATTCCATGTAAACAGATGAGTACAATCTCATAAATTTAGTGAAAAAAAAAAACCCAAAACAGTTTCTTTTTAGTTATGAAAATACCAGAAATCTTTTTCTTTTCACCAGATTTTATGCAGAAAAACCCCACCATTTAAATTTCTCTACTGTTGAAAAAAAAAAAAAAAATATATATATATATATATTTAATTTTTTAAAAATAAGTAAATCGGCTGGTCTTAAGTACCTTGATACGTATTTTTTGCAAAGGATCATTAATTTTATATTCCTCACTTCCTGAACACCTAACACGATAGACACCACAGGATCTCAGCTGCAACTGAACACCTAAGCAGGAGGTGAGGCATCAAATTCTGAAGTGTCCAATGGTCATTACTGGCCACAACACAGATTTCTTGACTATAGTTCAGTAAGGCAAGACTCATTTCTTGACTAGTCACCTGAACTTTCCTGTCACCTTAAACATACCATATGGGTTGCCTCCTTCTCTCTCTCTCTCTCTCTCTCTCTCTTCATGTCACTTAACCCCCTAGTAACCTAGTGGGAAATGACTTACATTTTCAAAACCCCCAGGTAAATCATGATGAACTTTTGAAAGGATGGACAGCCTTAGACTCTGGGCTTATCAAAATTTTTTTTAATATTGGTTTTTGAAGCAGAAAGCAAGTTTTCATTGCCAGGGATCTAACATACATGTTTCTTTTTGCACCTGCCATTCTCTGAAATGATCGGGGAGCATGACCTGACAGGAACACACTTCTAGACGTCTATTACTGTCTTCCATTTATGGACACCTGGCTAGGGACAAAGAGCACTTCCGTGAGTTACCCACTAAGAGACTGAAACATTAAAATCCAATAAGGACCTTTTGCCTGATTCTAATTAGAAGTGAAGTCTTAGTACTCAATTTGGAAAATACCATTAGATTCTTAATTTAAACATGACAATTTTAGCTCATCAATATATCCTATTCTGTAACAGTCATTACCTACCAAATCTTAACTAATTTTGTGTGCAAAAGGAATGCCAACCATGCCTTATCTGCTTATTATCTTTAGACACAGATTTTTTAACATTTTCCACACCTAAATTCCCTATACAGGAATCTGGATCTTTACTTTCGAAAAAGGTCCTTCATACATCTTTGTTTTTTTCACAATCTGGAAAAAAAACCCAATACTACATGCAAAAAAACCCCACAACCACACACAAGACCCACCCACCAACACATAAACCAAAAAACATGAAAGAAATCACTCTCACTCTAACACTAGGTCTTTGATAAGATTATGCCAGCTGGTACACACTTGTGGGAGGGAAGCCACACTTACCAAAGCAATGTTATATAAGCCCCCTGCCTCCTAGCAGCAGGGTTGTGCGCTGCTGGGTCTGCCTTCAACAGGGCAAGCTGTTCTAGCAAGGGCCACGCCATCGAATTGTTCATTCTCATGTAAAGCCTTTGAGAAACCTCAGCTCCTTCCTGGAGTGGAGCTCTGCCAGGGACATCAGTCTGTTGCTGCTGACACACTCTACACACAATTCGGTGGCTTCCTGCTCAAAGCATTACATAATTTGACCCTCTGGCATATTTTTCTGGAACATTTCACATACTAATTCACAGAATCAGCAGCCTCTTCGGTTACCAGATAACTCTGCACCTTTTCTCCCCTGATACTGACCTAGATGGCACTGACTACAGGGCATATGGCTGTCTGTTCCCACGTAAATAAAAACTGGACAGTATGATTCACAGATGCAGACAAAAGCAGCTAAATACACAGCTAAACACAATTATTGGTCGATAACTTCAGAAACAGAAAAAAAAATAAACAACATTTCACCCATTTCTGCCAAAGGAATACCATGAGGGAAAACATATTCATAAACCGTGTGTTTTTATTAAGGGTTTTTGCATTTAGTTTCACTGAATTATCTCAGAAACTTATTAAACAAAGAAAGCACACAACCTGCTGCTAATGCCACACACAATTCACACTTAAGTATTAGTTCTACATCTGAGTCCAGCCATGCAGTCATAAGAGTTCTTGACTCAGCTTCAGGGTGGATATCACTAAAATGAAAACACACTTCCTGGTGTTTGCTGAGCAAGATTCAGCACACCCAGTCCCTGAAACAGTCAGATTATTTCCACAGAGACTTCAAATAACTTAGAGCCCAGAATTTATGCTTTATGAAAAGCATATCAATCAATAATAGTTACGTACGCTCTCCAAAATTATTTATAAATAATAAAATCTTTCAGTCTTCTTCCTACAGCGAACATATTATACTTATATGATAAAACCACATCATTTAAGCCAAGCCATAAAGAGCAGCAGCATTTGCACAATATAAAACAGTACCACAAACTCTCATCAGCGTGCAAATGTAACAGGCCTAAGACACAATCTGCAATTTGAGTCACAGAATTTCAGGGTATTCTGGATGTAACAACTATAGACTATCCTAAAGTTCCTACAGATAGTTCTAGCTGTGTTTTAGGATGGTCATATTGGGGGGGAGGCAGAGAAGTGCTCTATTTTTACAGTCATCTATAGTAATTATTTGGAACCAAAATTATTGTGCTGCAGTTTAAGAGGTTTTCGATCTATGAAATTACTCTCTGCTGCTGAAAGCATTAACAATCCAAGATTTCACTTACAGCACTACAAAAAATCCAGCTCAATTATGAGTAAATGCTTTTACTCTGCTTGAGCCAATGAAATTAATTATTTTCATGAAAAACTGCGCTCCAACTAAAAGTAAAGTTTAGGAGTGTCTCACCATATCCAAACAAAAGAGAAATGAAAGGGCAATCACAGACACCTGGGCAGCCATTGGGGCACATGCAGTAGGTGAGAAGACGATAGATGCTTCTTCCAGGCCAGCAAGCCACCAGTTGCCAGCACTTTAAATCACTAAGATAAAATACAATCATCTAAGGTCTCCAGGGAAACCTCAGCATCATCACAGAAATCCTACTGCAGCTCAGTCATTCTTTTTGGGATGTGCCTTGTGTTTCAAAAACTGGGAGCTTATTTCTTGTCATTCATGTTTTGAGATGTAGTCCAGCAACTCCAACATGTTGTAATGTATGCTTTTATTATCCCAGTCCTTTATAACGGCAAGAGAAAGCAGCATTATTTTTCCCCTGGAATATTTAGAGATAATTACATATCTGTTATAATACAAGATACACTGCACTGTGCAAAATAACACAGAATAGGCATGTCATTTTATCTCAGCTTTTTCATACAGTCCCTTTTTTGGCAGCTATATGAAGTTATACTTTTCTTTCTTTTTTTCTTTTTTTTTTTTTTAAATTATTTTACAAAACATTGTTAATTACTAAAGCCATCTGTACTTCTAAAGAACAGTCTCTTCCACCCTTCTTTCCTTCCTACTGGGCTGCAGAGTGAAGATGCAGCAGTGGATTTACAACCATTTTTATGCTAGCAGGTGTTACACCACAACAAAACTGCTTTGCTGCAAGTTCAGGAAGAAAGTGGTGGGAAGAAGTTTACATAACCAGCCATTATCAACAAAAGCAACAGAGGATGGCAAACCACAAACCATTGACATTTAATTCATAGAAACATCTCTTCCTCTTTCTTACTCTGCTTTCCAATTTGTTTTAATTCCATAGGAGAATCTGAACTGGTAGTCACTTCATAATGTACTGCAAGGCCCAAATGCCAGCAGCTTTTCTTGTCTCAACAAAATGTACAAAGCTGGAATTAAATTACAACTGGCTTAAACACAATTTTATTTTGCCTCCACCCACCTAGAACACATACCCTGTTCAAAGTAAACATGTTTAATCACTGAATAATATGAAGTATAAAGGAAAAATTTACACTGTAATAAACAGAGATACATTTCAAAACAATTTTGATTACTATCTCTGAATCTGGCTGCAACCAGCTAGGTAAAAGTGGCATCATTGTGATGGAAACAGCATGGTATTTCAATGCAAGAAAGTAAATGTATTCTACCAGATACTAGCACAGGAGTTGAAATCCACCCAAGAAAACCATTTGCATTATCGGTTTGCATTATTCTGCCATAACGTTTTGACACTAAGTTTAAACATTAAGCTGCAAGTACAATGCCTCTTTTTAAAAACTGATGCAATTTCTTGGGGCAAAATCTGATAGGGCTAGCCAGATTTCCTGACCACTAGTTTCTCCTAAGCAGAAAAAAAAAAATGGGAGACATCAGTTTAATTTTTCATTTGTGCAGTAAGCAGATCAAAGCATTAACATATCTGCAAGAGAGGTTTACAGAGCCTCATTGTACAAACATCCTGGGCACAATGCTACAGTCTTCATTGAAACAAAATTTTTTACGACGGCAGCCATTACCTAGTCTGTGCTAGGTTGCACAATGTAAAAACTTACACTTAAAAGTGAGGCCAGTAACTTGGTAGTCCTACTTGACCAACAACTGTTAAAACATGCAGCTTGAATTTTTAGGCTGAACTTTGCAACATGTAATTAGAATTGTTTCACATTTATAGTTGCCTACATACTAAAAAATGTGTTCAGCTTCGGGCTCTTCCTGTACCGGTATTACAAATTCATTGAAGGAAGAAGCATTTTTAAAGTATGTACAATGCCTGAAAAAAGATTCCAGAACCACTATTAGATTACTGAGTGTTGTAAGACTGCAGAGTGTCAGATAATTTTTAGCATAGCTGAGACATCTTTCTAGATCTATGTGCTTTCTATATTAGATTGCAATTTCTGCCCAGACTCTTCTATTTCTTTTCTCTTCCAACTATGCGGTTGAGTTTGTTCATGGTTTGTTCTTTGTTGCCTTTCACAGAACTAAAAAAGAGGGAAGAAACAGAAGTAATACAACCCACATAGTTTTAGAACTGACAAGGATGTTCAGTGATAGGCCTGATGTCTGCAGCTACTTCAGTTCATTGAAAAAAAACAAATCATACATATATATGGTTTTGGCTTGAGAGTTTCCCTTTAAGCAAGCCTTGCTGATTCAAACTATCTGCACACAGTTGACGAAAAATAAAAGAAGCCCGTGAGGTTTGCTCTGACTTAAAGGTTTACGCAGGGAATCTTCATACCTAGAAATAACACTAAGAAACACATTTACATTTTTGCTGGAAGACTGGTGTCAAAGATTATATGAAAAAAGACTGCTTGATAAATATCCTATATCAGATTATACTTCTAAAAGTGAGAGGAATGGAACTTTGCTACTGCTGATCTATAAATCAAACTGGATCTGTTCCTTAACAAAGGTATTAAAAACAGTGGTCTCTAACACTGCATGAGACATCAGTCTAAGCAGTATGAGCAATGTCTTGCTCCATACCTTAAGCTGTGCTCCTGGGAGTTTACCCTGGTATAGTATTCCCATGCCCCTGATTTGCTACATTTTGATTTGCAAGTCAAGGTCAAGACATAATTTACCAGAAGCACTGTTACTAACACCTACGCTGCAGGCTTCTGTAAAGCCCTCTCATCACACTAAAAAAGTCTCAACAATTGGAATATAAAAAGATACAAAATCGTCATAATCATTCTGAGAGCTGCTTTATACCGTTAGACACTTCAGCATGTTGAACTGAACAACAGGGATGCCATTTCTTTTTAATTTGTACAAAATAAGGTATATATATTCTAATTAAAAACACTGTGTTGTAGCGTATTATCTCATCTGAGATATAAGCAAATGGGCATCAATCAGTTTTTTTTAAGAAAAGCTGCATTGTAATAAATGCTATAAAATAAATAATGCAAGGATAGTTCCTGCCCCAGAAACCTTGCAATTTAGGACATGAAGGAAGAATCCTTAAGGGATCATACCAAACCTACCTAACATTCCTGAATTGACATTTACATTGTGCTGCACTTCAGTTCATAGTTAAGGACTAAGCTGGAATTATGCACATTGTTCTGATATGCACTGCTGAAGGCTGTTGTGTATCTCATTGTTCACAAGACAATGACCCTTCATGCCAGGCATTATCATGACATTTAAGATAGGTATTGAAAAATACCATAATCAGAACACTGAGAGTGGTGGGGTTTGTGTGTCTTTTACTGTATTTAACCCAAGTCCTGATTTAGAACAAAGAAATCCAATTTTAAAAATCCACTACAGCCAGATATGTTCTACATCCAAAAGAAAGAGGGAGGGCAGAAGGAGACTAGATGTTGGATTATTAAAAACCAACAAAAGAGCTTTCAGGGCAAGCCCCTGTCCCTCCTGTGTCACAAGAGGTCAGGTATTCTAACCCAGTAAAACTACCACACTCACAGCACGAAATGTGTCCTAATAGCTGCTCCCTGCTCTGCTAAAACCGAGCTAAAAAGTAATTTTGAAGATTATATCAGCCTCTATACAGTCATCTACAATTCCAGTGATTTCTCTCCATCCTGAAAAAGTGCATTCTTTCACAGCTGATCTCACAAACGGGTTTGGTTTTTTTTTTTCCAAAACGTAGCATTTTTAGCAAGCACGTCAGCCTGGTGCTACATTCAGAAATGGCCCAAATGTGAAAACAATATTATCAACACAGAGCTAGACATGAGCTACAGAGCTACCTACCTTATCAAGCCCACACAAGAATAAAAAACGTAACACTGAAATAAACAGTAAAGTTTATCTACTCTGCTTCTCATCAGTTCTGCAAAGAACACCATCTTACCAATTGTCATCTCATGGACTTTGCTCTGAATGAGCTGCACTGAGAGCAGAACAAACCAACCACATCTCCAGTGACGTAATCCTCACACAGTAATTTCTTCTATTATTATTTTCCCTTTTAAGTGGGCACACAGTTTTGGCCTATGAATCCTTGCTTGTGCATAAACCCAGTCATAATAGTATTACAGTAAGAGAGTGCAGATAAATAGCAACCACCTTCCAAAAGGCACCTTGGATGAGGTGCAAAGTGATTTTGAGTTGAATACGAGGCTCAAATTGACTTAGGTTACATGCTTGTAACACACAGGCACTTTGTCAATAGACATTGCTGAACCTAAAGAGCTTTTGTTAAAACTTTTAACATGGGCTTTTAACTTTTGTTAAAATTATGTTTCAATCATTAACAAATGTCCTAATTACCATCTGAACTGAAGACTACTCAGCTAAGCAAAACACCCCCTACCAAAGCCTTTAAGACAATATTCTTTAGTTTCTAAGACCTGAGATGTGATGATAGCATGAAGAGATGGAAGGAAAAAAGAAAAGATTCATCCTTTTTCAGTCATCTTTAAATAGGAATTTCTTTACATGATTAAAAACCAACTCAGAAGTATCACCTTCTCCCCAACTTCTGCAAAAAGAAAAACAGCCAGAATTTTTTTTGTACTTCATGTATACACAAGCACCTACTTTTTAATTGAAATGATGAGTTGACTTCCTAGTAACTGATTCAATGTAATGGTTTATAAAATTAAGCAATATTACCAGAAGAGCAATTATAATTTTTAAGGAATTGTAACTTTTTAAGGAAGAGATGTACCTCACTTAACAAATATTATAGGTCTACAGTTTTACAAGTTTTAGGTATATAGTTTTACAGCTCTTAACAAAGCTGACACCTTACTCTGATAATTACTACCTCTAACACTTTGAAGAAATATATCTACAGAACTTTCAAAAGAACAAGGCAAAGCAACATCTTTGCAATCCAAGGTTTGGTTAAAATTTCAAATTAGTTATGAAGGTTTTAATCGGGGTTTAAATGATGCTAAAGGCAGGGGTTATTTGTTTATGTATCAGTCTTTATCAAGGGAATATAAAACATTAAATAATTTAAAAAACTAAGCCCCAAAAAAGGCTAATGTAATTTTACACAACTGGAAAATCTCATATTTTGTTGAAATACAATTGTGTTCTGTAAAGAAAACAACTGCATTCAAAAACAAAACAAAACAAAACACACATGAAAATATACAGGAAACATTCTGACACTAAATTACAGTGGGATGGAGCCAACTGCTTAAAACCGTATAACGCAATGGTTAACACAGCAACGTAATTCCCTTTGCCACTTCCACCTGTGAAATTCAAAAAACTGTTTTCCAGTTTTCAAAAGCCTTAAAGTAATTGCCACATTGCTCAGCACCTCAATCATGGAAAACTATCAATCACCTGATGATCCAAAGTTGCCTAAGAACTACTTGTATATCTTTCTGCATAATTTCAGATCAATTCAATAGATGTTTTTAACACATTAAATATCTGAGAGCTGAAATTATAACTTTGTTTTCACAATATTCATTTTCAGTTGTTCTGTGTAGAGGGGAGGTGGTTACACAAGATGAAAGTGAGCAGTGTCCCTTCAAGGATACATTAGAAATGAAAGCAGGATGAGATCAGTTAAGATTATAGGGCACTGTTTGTTTAACTAAGCATAGCTAAATCAAAGATATATAAATCAGAGCACGCATTTCTCAACACATTGGTTCGGTTGATTTACAAAGTTTCAGTTGATGTCGCAGAGATCATTATATGACAAAATATAACCAGCAATAAGGCTCACTATTTTAAAGTACTCTAATTCATGCCAGTTCATAGCTACTCATGTAAGTATTGCTTCCACCTCATGTGTTTTAAAATACAAGACACATTTACAAAATAAATATGTGTTTGTATAGCAAAGAATTAACTACGAACATATACTTTTGATTCTCCCACATCTGGAAATGCATTTACATTACACAAGGCATTTAGTTCACCACAGGGGAAGGCTGTTAGAAACTAACACACAGGGATCTACACAAAACTCTGAAAACACATCTTCCTTTTAAAAAAAAGAAAACAAACAAAAAAATAAAATATCCTCACCACAAATCTGAATAAATCAACTGGTAGATTGTCACCATAGCCAAAAATCAGCACATTTTATTTTTTCTGAGGCTGCAATTCAGTGAAAGGATCAGCACTGAAAATGAAGATGCAGCAGAGAAATGGTGCTTAATTTTTCATATGTGACCTGGACTACTGGATAAATGTCTAAGTGAGCTGTGATTCTCCTGTCTACACAGGGACCACAATTTTGCAGTACAGACTTCATTAATAAAAACCCTTCTAAATGAATTTGACCAGACTAGCAGAAATGAAGATTTATACCTTCCATACCAACCAAACAAAAACATGCAATAGCAACAACACTCAACATTTCTCCATAGTAATGATCACACAGCTCTCTAGAGAGATGAAAGAAAAATGCAGAAACTGATACTGCTGTTTCTTTTTCCTATCCATCAAAGCATCTGTACATCTTTACTACCAGCTCAATCCAGAAAACTAAGTGATCATCAGCTGTCTTTGCTTTTCAATGCAATGGTAATTAACAGCTAAGGTTGCAAGAGAGACATTCTGGGTACCCTCTCCTATGCACAAAACCCATACATCAGTTCACAAAAGTACCAATACAGGTTACCAAGTTCATCATCAGCACCACACCAACTTCGTAACTCCCTCTAGGGCATGTCCAGTTAAGTATCATATGCTTCTTTCAAGGTGTCAGTCCTCATTAATTCAACAAGGGAAAAGATGGCAATACTCCCATAAAAACAGTGCAAATACTTCCATTAACTGATGCAAAGACTAATTTAATTGTAAGACATTTTCTTGTATAAAGACACACACAAAATGGTACACAGTTAGTAATTATTTTTATATTACTTTTCCTAGTTAGCTTTACGCTCTCATCAGGCTATCTCAAAGGAGACCATTTTATCAATACCTGTTGGCCAGGCTAGGCATATATGCCTGTTCCAGTACTTTCTCAGTCTAGGAAGAAAAAAAAACAATGCATGTAGGGCCAAACATACACAATACTTTAGGATGAATTCAAGTAGACAAGAGTCTGCTTGAGGTTAGCAAAATTATACCAAGGATACCTGAACACAGGGAAGCAGCAACCTGTGCAACTAAAAAACTGTTTTCTTCTGACCTGGGGCAAGGCCTTCTGAGAAGTTCTCTTCCCTGTCACCTGCTATAGTTACAGGTCAACAAAAAGCTGTTATGATGTCATAGCTGAAAACCAGAGCATCAGCAAAAAGAACAGCCAGAGTCTACTAGATATTGCCAGATTTGAAGGATTCGGGGCGGCGGGGGGGGAGGGAAATTACTGTATCAGTTCATTTGCAGCTGAGAGATGACTGGACCAACAGTCACTCTCCAGGGTAAATGCAGATGTACAGCAGGGGCTACTTCTGGCTTTAGAGCAAGTAGAATAGCTTGTCAGGGTCTCACAGCACAAGCTGTTGTGCCTGGGAGAATATGGCACCACCACCCCCCAGGTCAACGAGCAGCAGCTGAATCTCCTCTCCACTCAGACTGCCTGTGCGAGCCCTCAATTGTTCTTCAGATCACATCTCTCCTCCCCTCCTCCCTGTCTCCAGAAACCCCCACCTTCTGCTTCAGCACGGGGATTCACCAATCAAAGCAGATAAGCATATTATGTGAGGGATGGCAGACAGGCTGAGAGGAATTTCTGAGAGCTCCCCTGCATCTGCAGCATACCAAGATTCAGGAGATTTCCAGTGTGGAAATTACAAGCTGAGCAGTGATGCTAAGTGTTCACATTACCTGCAACTAACAGCTCTTATGCCAGACTGCAGCACCTAATTTGCAAGCTGCTTTGATATACCTGCAATCACATTCCATCTTCCCTTATCATTTAATATATGACAATTATTCCTAAGCACATTTTGCTAGGGAAGCTGTACACAAATAACACAGACTGAAAGACCAGAAAGCAATAATTACTCAGTCTATTCTTTGCTGATGTCAGACATGCAGTACAGCTCTCTGAATCCCACAGAGAGCCCAATTAATCTGCACCAATCCTCAAGAACTGTATCTAAAGAAAAAAAAAAATCAAATCATCCAAGAGCCCCTGTCTGCTTTGCAGTCAAGATTTAGGAGCAATACACAGTCCATTTCATCGCCACTCCATGCCACCCAACCTCTCCTTTAGCAGAAATATGCTTCAGTATGCTACAAATAAACCTACTGGGAATTCATCAGCCTCTCACCCCATCTCTGCCCCTTCTTCAAAAATGCTTTTACTTCCCTGATCAGGGTCCTTCATAAAAAAAGATTATATCAATGTTGTTTGGTTTAATAGATCACATTAGCCCAGCCAGTGCAATGACTCCATGGCTCTATTTTATGCTTCCCAATACAGCATTCATCCTCCATTTCCACTCACTCCTTTCTGAGCAGAATTCTGTAAGAATTAGAGCAAAATGTCCTTATGTTTATGTAATAAAACAAAGTAACTTGCATAAAGGTAGCAATATCCAAAATTATTGTTTGTTTGGATTTTTTGTTTGTTGTTTGGGGTTTGTGTATGGGTGGGCTTGTTTTGTTTGGTTTTTCTTACTACAGTTATCAACTCCTTCCTACCTGTGTTTCCTTTTAGTAGCTGCAGCAGTAGTAGTAGAGATGTCTAAAGGCAGAGACACAGTCAAGCATACTGAATCCAGAACAAAGCCTCTGCTAAGAGGAGAGTAGACAAGATCTGTACATGCAACAAGTATAGCACATACAGCAACATCAATATAAACATCTCCCCAAGCTTAGGAAGGAAAACCAAAAAGTAAGTATGAGACACATGGCAATCTCAGGCATGGGAAATAAATGTGTTCAAGAAGGAGAAAAATGGGAACAGAAAGCCCTGTAGAGTTTTGGAGTGGCCTAAAAGATCAAGGAATAAAAATTACCACTTTCTTATGAGAAGCTCTTTCATTCAACATATTATATCTTGTTCAAAACCACAGTTTATCTCTCACAGATCTTCCTTATTGCTTGTTTTTTTCTACATTACACTGTTCACAGGATCGTGGAAACTCTAGATCACTGGAATCGGATCGATGCTTTTTATTAACCTTTCAAGTCCTTACTCATTTGCCCCCTTTACTAGTCGCTAACCTGCTGATCGCTTCCAGTTTGCAGCAGCATTTTGTGCTCAAGTTCAATATAGAAATTGTTAGAAAAGGAAAACTATCTGTAACTTCAAGAATAAATAGCCTGTTCTTATAATCCATTTTTTGTACCCATTTTCTCCTTACCACAGTGCATGTAAACATTTCTGAAGTTTAATATATATTCTCTCTCAGATGACATATTGCTAGACTAACTGCAGATATAAAGTGCTTTTATATAACTATTTAATAGGTGGATGACACCTCTAAATTTTTAATCTCTTCATATTTTCAAATGGTATTACACATAAAAACAACAAAATACTATCACCAAGCCTAGATTAAAACTTTTTAAATAAATCATCTATCAGTACAACATCTGAAAAAGAACAACGAAGAGTATTCAATCTGAACAGTCACTCTTGAACTTAGCATCTATAACACTACACATCTTCTCATGGTCTTCTGAAATTGCCATTTGCAAGGTTAGCTCACAAAGAAAGTTACAATTTGAGAGCCACAAAGTCAAGTGAATAGAGCCAGCTTCTTCAGAAATGAGAGCGCAGAGGTGCATAGTTACTTCAGCGATACTGATTTCAAGAACTCCGCAAACAGTCCTTACAATAGACCACATTCCAAACAGACTGTCTCACATCATCTGCCTAAAGCTCCTGGTTATTGTTAATGGTTAAAGAAAAACTCTTATTTTGAGAAAAGACTAAGCAAGTGACCCTTAACTGTCCAAGTGTAGAGCCTTAAGGTGGTACGATAACATGTTCCATATGAAATTGAAAGGCCCTAACTTTAGATGTATGACAGCTGCCAATCATTTAAGTCAAGTTTTGATTACTTGCTATTATAAAAGGAAAGCAAGAGACGCAAGATGAGGCACTAGGAGCACTTACTGGTTATAGAATAGATTTTCCATCAGACAGCATGCAGCAATTGCAGAAAGTCAGATTATGGACTCAACTACTTATTAAATGGTCCCTGGTCATTAAACCAGAGAGAACAAGTGAGACTGTTCCATGCCATATCTGTGGTCTTTGTGATCTATAACATCTGTCCTATGAGCAGCTATTAGCCTTTGGTTGCAGGGTCAAGACTGAGCCCAAGGTCAATAACTGGCAATGGAAAAGACTGGGAAGGCACAGAGAGATCCAAGTAAGAGCCCCATCTGCCACAGAAACCTAAACCATGAAAAAGGCAAGTGGCCTTAAGAGTTGGCGACCTTGTTTTTCTCCCTTTTCATGACCATATACCACACGAAGGCAACGTAACCTTTCAATGACACCTGCACAGCTCCCCAGGAATAGGTTCTCTACCACACAAAGACTGACTGGTGTTTCTTAGAACTCCAAAGTTGAAATGAAACATTGCTCCCATTCACCAATGCCATTGATCCAAGCCTAGTAACAAGGCGAATGTGAGAGTGCAACTTAGTAACAGTCTGCCTACAGGCTGGGCTCTTCAGTAGAAAGCAGGAGAATGTTCTGTTTCACTCTTCTTCAAAAATCAGGATTCATTTGCTATTGCTCAGATACAGTTTTAATGAGTTCTTCATTCAGTGGATGATACCTAAAATGACTTGTATAGCCAAACTGACAAAACAAACCGCAGCAATTCACTACCTTATACAAGCTCATGTAGGTCTTCAAAAGAAGGGCATGTTAAGTATTGATTTTTCTCGAAGCTCCCAGCAGTGACCATCTCACAGGGAAAAGATTGACAACTCATCATCCAGAATTCTGCTGGAAAGGAATCTCTGAAACCACAATTGTGCTGCGCCATCTAGTTCTGTGCCTCACATAAGCCGCACGGGAGTATCTTGCCCTGAAAACTACAGAGTTCTGGCATTAGCACTCTGAGGACAGCTACGAAAGGGCTGTCCTGATACTCTTCCCTATGTTATGGCCCTATTCTAGGCACTCAGATATACCAGCATATCTTTTTGGAAAACGGAAGTTCCTACTCGTAATAATTAATTAATACCAGAATGGCTGGGAATCTGTCTTCTCCTGCAGTTTCACAAGGCTCTTTATCCATATTTACAAAGCTTCCAGAAAGCACTACTGTAAGAAGATGGGTGAGGACCAACAAGATAGATTTTCACAGCTTAGTGCTTACAGGGTGAGAACATAAGCAAAGCAGGATGGTTAATGCCAAAGTGCAGTATTTTGGTTATTTATACCATTGCAAACCCTCTACAGGTCAGATCTCCAGGAATATTAAGTAAAAAAAAATTTTTAAAAAAAATAAAAAAAAAATAATCACACAACAAAGTCAAGTCAACACACACTTTTCCCTCAGCAGCAAAAGGACCACAAAGTCTACTCTCACAAAGTCCCAGGAAATAAAAATTTATCTGAGCCTTTGAGGCATGCACTTAGATAATTTTGATGTGGTAAATGTGGTAAGTGCTATGTGTGCATCCTTCATAAGGATAAAACATCTTAAACAGTATAATCAAAAAACTTTTGAGAAGTTAGGAGTCTGGCTCATAAACATCTCCACCATGTGCAACTTCTGTAGACATGAAAGAGTCTTCCAAAAACTGGATATATTACATATCTTGCAAAATTAGTAAATGAACTCAAGTCATCGATTTTGCAATTTTGGAAGTAGCACAATGCACCTATTTATTAGAGAATGGAACTAAGCCCAGGCTACTCATTAGCCGTCCTATAAATAATGTTTATGAAACCTTTAATAATGATTTCCACTAACAACCAACCAGAGATTATATGATTTGGAAAAATTCACTTCTCAACTAATTTAAAACAATTCCCTGAATCTAATGGGGCAGATGATTAAAACTACAGAAGAAACCAGCCTTCTCTGAAATCAATGAGGTATCAATTTTCCACAACTAGCCACTCTTAGGTAAGATGCCTGGATTAAGTTTTTGTTCTGTCCCTTTCTCCCTTTCCCCTGGAAAAGGAACTAATTTAATTTTAAGGAAAATATTCATACAGCAGTTGCGGACTTCAGTATCTGGCAAATTACAAACAGGAAGGAATAGCAATTGAACTTCTAAAGCCACCAAGGAAAGCAAACCACTAAACAACGCAAGTAGACCACAAAAAATGACAAGCTAAATAACAAAAAAGAAATACAAAATAAGCCATCTCAGTAAGCATAGAAATTATACCCCTACAAGTTTTCAAAACAGTGTATGGAAACCTGGTGAAAATAAAGCTATCAGTTTCTACAAAGCTGTAGCAAATACTTGACAGACTCACAGCATAGCCCCATGTTCATCATCACAGCCAGATATTACGGGAACAAATGGCCAAAGACTGCAACAGAAGTCAGCAGTGTGTATCAAGCCAAACCAACTTGCCATTATTTAGGAAAGGTGAAAGCAGAACACAACCAGTGATTTTTTGTGATATATAACAAGGAGGCATTTCCTCTGCCAGTAATGGAAATTCATATGAAATCTCTCTCCTCCCCTTTTTGGTCTTTCTCTCTTTCTCCTCAAGGTTCTTTCTTTCCTGCATGTTAAGAAAAAGCTGAGTGTAGGTTATGCATAAATTCATGACAGAAAATACTGTTTTAGAACAAAGCTCCTGTGCGTGGGCGCATGTCTATAAAATAAAAGGCATTGTTACTCTACCAAGTACGTAGCCACATCTAGCAATCAAATCAGATCTTAAAATTTTATTTTGACAGCTACATGCAGTTCTATTTTCACCTGACGTTTGACTTTCATATTAATACCTGGTTTGTAGTGATATCATCAAGAGATGAATCAAAACTGACAGTTGAAGGCAGAGTGGTATTAACAGCTGTGGAAGGGAATTCTCATCCCTGAAATCTGTAATTTATTTTAATTACTTTACAAAGTTGTCAGTTGCAGAGAGGAATAAACCTGCTCCCAACTCGTATTTAGAAACTATCTCTGTATAATACAAAATTATTCAACTCTATATAACGATAATTATTTTGCGATACATAGCAACGTTAGGTACCCTTCATCTAGAGAAAGCCTACAAATACTATCAACATTACACTTTCAGAAGTTAGAAAAAATAACTATAAGTGAGTAATATCATCAGCTTGCTAAAACTGCTCTAGTAAACTACAGAATACAACCACAAACACAAATGTGTTATGAAAGAATCTGCTCCATCCTCTTGCGGCATCAGAAATGCGACATTTTTCCTAGAATCCTCATTAACTCCCATTATTAAACTGAAAATTCCATGGTGTAACATCAAGTGAAGTCTGGAAAATGCAAACATTATTTACATACTAAGAGAACATGGTGCACTCTTTACTGAAGATTTATACTCTGCAAGACTTTGCCTTTGTGTAGCCTTTACTGCCCACCTTCCTTACAAAGGCATCCCTGTGGACACTTTTAACATTATATAAACTCCCCCAGAGATAAAGATTATTCTATAACTTTCTAAAATCATCTCCCTTTCAGAAAGCATACACACATTATATACCTCACAACTGAATTAGAATTCCTGCGTTTCAACCAGATGCCAACATAAAATAATATTTGGAATTTATTTTCAGATATTTAAAAGAAATAAAAAAAAAAGAAGTCTGAGGCTGGATAACTGTAACTGGAAAGGATAAACAGTATTAAGTAACAGGTGTCTGATTGCACATAATTCAAAGTCATGCATCAAATACGGTGCATAGCCTTGCTGGCAAAACAGAAATACTGTTTTTGCAACTTGCTTTGAACATTACCAGTAAGTGATTTAAAAACACCCGTGCAAATTATGGACACACAGACAACATAAGCACTTGTAACCCGAGAGACCTTTCAATGCATCTGAAGGAAAACAAACAAAAATCTCTTCAAAGGTGAGCCTTCCTTTCTCCAAGGAAGAAGAAGAAAAAGACGGGAAAAAAAAACCAACCAAACAAAAAATACACACAAAAAACCCACCAAAAAAAAAAAAAACCAACAAAAAACAACACACTACAAGAAAGTTATACTTAACTACACAGAAATTTGTCACATCGCCCAGCACTGACAAAATCCGGATACGCTCAGAAACTACAGCGAGCTGCACAGCTGGCAGCGAAGATGAGAGGAACAATTCAACCACCAGTCACACACATACATACATAGAGATCTATACAATCACACACACGTACACACAGACATACGTGTGTGTGTGTGTACGTCCATCTCCTGAGGCGGAGGGCCGGCGAGCCGAGGCCGGGAGCCGGAGCCGGCAAAGCCGCCCGGCGGCTGCCCCGGGCGGCGCGGGGAGCCCAAGGTTACGGCCCGAAGCGGAGAAACGGGCAGAGTCGTTACCCGTGAAGGACGCGATGCTGCTGACAGACCCGCGAGCCCCGAACGGTCGCCCTCAACGGTCGCCCCCAACGGTCGCCTCGCGCGCGCAGCCCCCGGCTGCCGCCTTTACCTCAGCCGCCGGGGCGCGCGCCGCCGCCGGCCCCGCCGCGCTGCGCAGGGTGCCGGGGCTGCGCCGAGGCGACGACCTCCTCCTCCTCCTCCTCCTCCTCCTTCTTCCTCCTCCTCCGCACACTGTGCCTGTGTGTGTGCGAGCGACCCGCCCGCCTCGCAGCGCCGGCGGCTCCTCCCTCCTTCCTTCCCCCTCCGCTCCCTTCTGCTCCCTCCTCCCCCGCCCCGGCGGCCCCGCCGCCGCACCCGCCTCAACCCCCGCAGCGCGGAGAAACGCGGAAGAGAAGGGGGAACCCCACGGCCACAGCCGCCGCCTGGGCTGGGCGGGCCGACCCGCTCACCCCTCCTCCTCCGGACGCGGGCACCGGGCTCCCCCCGCCGCGCAGGGCCGCGGGCAGCGCATGGCAAGTGGGCGGCGGGGCCGCGGGCGCGGAGCTCCGCCTGCGCGGTCCCGGGCGCGGCCGCGCTCCCTCAGCCCTGCACCGCACATACGTGTATGTACGTACACACACAGCGCGCGGGGGGCCGTGTTCCTGTGAGGATGCCCGCGCCAGCGTGCCCGTGTTTACTATACGTGTTTAAAGGGTGGCTGAATGGAGAAGAAGGAAATCCCCCGTGTGCTCCCGGCCCCCGCCAGGCCTGTTGCCTTCATCACAGATAACACACGGCTGAAGAGAAAAATGGATGTTTCAGAGGCCGCTGGAGGGTTCCCAAACTCTCACAGTTTTTTTTTGTCTCAGAATTACTGTTGGACTCCTTGGGGTTTGTTTGAAGTGAGCAGTAGAGAAGGCTCGGCGCTGGGTAAGCAAGCTGAGGTCAGGAGCCTGGGATTCCCTCTCTGGATATCCTCCTCCATCCCTTTCACAGCCCATGACTGGCTGCAAACCACTGCGACGGATTGCCCGTGTACCACCCTGTGCCTTGCCCTGTGCTCCTCTGCTCTCATCGTGTGCCTGGTCTCAATTTTCCCTCTCTCCTTGTGATTTTACCAGAAGTGTTTTCCTTCGTGTCAAGAAAAATGGCCCACAAAGTGCTAAGTTTTGCAGCCAAAGCAGGCTCCCCATCCCTTTTCTCCTACAGCTTGCCCTTTTTGGACTTTAATAGTGAACTGTTGAGTTTGGCCACCCAGGGCCTGCAATTCAGCCATCCTGAAGGGACACTGGCACCAAGATCCAGCAGCAGCACTCAGAAGGAAGGACGGGTGGCCACCTACACCTGGAGATGTTACCATGAGTGAGCTGAGAAGACAGTGGAGGAAAAGCTAAAAAATTTTGCTAAATAGTCATCAGTGTTGCATGGCCACAAACTCCCCGACCTGGTAATGCAGCGGCCAGAGCTTCCACAGGCAAATGACAATGTTTATGTTATCCTGTACTGTAAACTGTAAATATCCAGCTTGGAACAAGACCTCTCCATTGGTGCTAGGTGCTGTACTGGGATGTGATAAAAATTATTCTGCCTTCAAGAGCTGACATCATGCTCCTGGAGCTGCCACAGAAAAGTAAGCAAAGGTGTGACCGAGAACAACAGCAACGATCATGCATGATTTCAGGGACAGCCTGGCAGCACAGCAGACCTACAGACTGAGGGGTTTCCGTAATTGAGGCAAGTGTTATTTTAAGCAGATGTTTATATTTGCTTATGTCTACTCAATTAGAAATTCCTCATGGGCATGGTGGTAGAGGTAGGGCTTGAGAAATACATGAAGGGGAGCAAGGCTGCAGCTAAGGCTCAGGGTGGGTGTATCATGCAAAAGCAGGTGTGGGAAGGAAATAACAAAGGAACCTGCCCGAGAAGCACATGAGCTGGATGAAGGCCAGTTGTGCTGGCAGGGCTAAAGGGATCAAGTTAATATGCAGGATATAGGAGCAGCAATTATAGCCATTAAAGATGGAGAACATTAGCTTCAATGTGAGATGGACAGAGAGCTAATGAAGAGGGTTTTGTTTGTGGTTCCAGAAGAGTTCATTTCAAAATGGATTAAATGGATACATTTGTAGGTATACAAATGAAGAGCTCCATTTCTTTTTCATTGCTTTTTTTTTTTTTTCTTTTTGCCATTGGGCTGCATATAAAGTAAATTATAATAAAAATAGTAATAAAAATATTTTAATTCCAGTGAGGCATAATGGCTTACTCGCTAGCAAATAGTATTGGACTCTCCCTAGGAATCCTTTTGTGGTTTGTGTTCAGACCTCTAGAGCTTTCACTGGCTCTAAGCACAGACACTGTTATTCTGGTCCATAACATTGCTTGGCTTTTCCCATGATTTCTTATCCTTCAAAATGGTTTCTACATAACAGTAGGTCGTGGCTGCCTGTACAAGAGGATTTTATTGCAGGGTAAAATTCAGGCCTATTATCTTCATTATTGTGGTTCTTAAAACAGTTTTTGCAAAATGTAGGCACTTTAAATTCTTGGATAACTGCATAAACTGCAGACAAGCAGTGGCATCTCAGAATTAATGGAAGTATAGTTTCTTTAGAAAAAGCCTTTCTTTGTTCTTTCACGGTCTTTCCCGTGTCAGGTCTCTGACCTGACTTGTTCATTCAAAGAAGGGCAATCATCAAAGAAACAGTTGTCAGGACCCTAGCTCTCCAAGACTAGAGGTACTGACAATGTCAGTTTTAACACCAAGTGTTCCTGTTAAAAGATGTTTGAAGTCACAGAAAGTAAGGGCATACAGCAGGTCTGAAACTCCCCACACAGCCCTAAGTGGCAGGGTCAGGCCTACATATTGAGATTAATTCCATGTTGTGAGTTTAATTGTGGTACAGCTCTGTTTAGTCACTTAGACTTCTAAACACAGTGCAACTGATGATGATCCTTTTGTCTCCATTTCTCCACTAATTTCCTCCTGACTTCAGCAGTCAGTGCAACTTGACCGGTTAGTGATCAGTTAGGAGTGAATCTGAGAACCTCAGATTTTACAATTAGCTCTTGGGTTGACTCGGTGCCTTATTGTGGACAAGATACAGCTGTACTGTTTAATTTTCTGCCTTGCAAGGCAGTATTTCCCTCATTAAGAGTGGCTTGTCAATATGGGACAATGTTTGCTAGTTATAGTTTTGTTAATAGTACGTATAAACACATGCCAATGCTGAAGATTTCACCCTTGTGACTTAAACAAAAAGACTTAGGAAAACATGAACAATGCCAACAATTCATGTCAGTTGAAAAGAAAATGCTACAGCAAACACAGCAGAAAAATCCTAACCTCTGAAGTGATCAGCTAAAACCTGTTGCCTTTAAAATGGTTGCCTCTGTTAGAAGTAGACACCACATCACCTGGTCATGTCAGCAAAAAACTACAGCTGTCTTCAGAGAAACCTACTCAATCTGTAACATATTCAGATTTAAAACTGATTTTCCAAAGACACTGAACTTTGCTTTTATTTCGTATCCAATACAAGAATGCAGGACACTTTACAATCACAACCCCCCTATGCCTCAGAATACTCGAAGGAGTTTATTCTCAGTGTTTTATTTCTAGATTGTCTAAGGCAAAATTTTCCTTTGACATCAGCAAGTATGCAGTAGGTGTAGAAACATGGTAGATATTTCAAGTTTGAACATGCAGCATGCAGTGAGAATGTTGAAGCTGTAGGTTTACACCCTTAGCTCAGTCAGATGATCTGTGATAAAGCCTGTGCTCATCTAGTGTGTGTAGAAGTTCTTACAGATTTATACCACCTCTTGGTCAGACCATTATTTTTTTTCTTATTTCTAAGCCTGGATATTCCGAGTAGAAATATGTTGATGTGGAATACTAAGGAAAGCTTATGTGCATAATTAAGCACCGTTACAAAATACTTGAGTAAAGGACCCCTTTGTAGCTTATTTTGGTTGTCTGGTACATGGATACCATAGTCCTGTGACAGAAGTCGTCCAAGAGCTAGCAATGCAAGACATTTTCTGTGGTTATGTGTTTCCTTTACATGTGCAAGCCTAAGAGGACACTTCTCATCTTTTTCAACCCATGTGGTTGTAAAATTTTTATGCACATAAGCACAGAAATGTTTTCCCATTTCATAGGTAGTATGTCTGCATAGGCTTTTGAGGCAGACTGCTCTGCCTGTGCTCAGAGCTTACTGGAAACTGCATTTGGATGATGCTCAACCTAATATTCCTCACGATATGGCTTATTAACCTGGGCTTGGTGCTGTATGCCAAAGCTACGGTGCATGTAGCTACGTGGCTTTTGATCTGCACACTCCCTAGGGAGGACTTTGCTGCTTCTTCTGCCAAAAGGCTCTACTCAATGTGTTATCATCTGCCAGTAATGGTACTGCAGTTGATATTGATGGGTAAAATACTGGTCTCAGTAAAGTCAATAGCAAAGCATCCACTTACATCAGTGATTTTCTAAGTCTTACATTGCAGCCAAATCTGCGTGTCTTTAATGTGAAAAGCAATGCAATGGTCACTCAAGAGAGAAATCGCTGACTGAAGGAGAAATGTCTGCTTCCAAAAAGTGGCCAGGGCGAATAATTTTGATTAAAAATACTTTTTATTTTGTCACAACCATTTCCCTGAACATTGTTGGACCATTTTGTTACAGCTTGAGGCAGACAGCAAGCTTGAAATATTTTAGTCTGGTAGTTAAAACTTTGGCAAAATATTGAAAGTCTCGGCAGTTTTAACTGTAGATGTCTCTACCAGCTGTCCCTTGCAAAGTGCTCGGCTACACAAATATTTTGGTTAGGCAGAATAGAGCAAAATGCAAGAGATTTTCTTCTTCAAGCCTTCCTTTTTTTTGCAGGTTTTTTTTTCACAAGACCATTAATTATCCACACCTGTCCTGTTCCAGAGCATTCATTGTCCTAATCATTTGTATCAGCTGTGATACCTTTGTGTTGCAGACATCTCATCAAATGCTTTGATTTTAAAAAGCTGAGGTTACTTTATTAAATGTTAATTCTCTTTACAAGCAAAATTTCTTCCAGTTTCAGATCCTTGATTCATTATAAAATAAAATTATGATACTTTTTCAGAAAGTCTGTTAGCTTCTTCCTAGGCTTTCCAGGAAACTAGGTGCACACAAAGATACACATAATAGGAATGAGTGGGAACAAAGGGAATATTTTTCCTCTGCCCACGATATAATACCTGTGGCAGACATTGTGATTATTGTTTTTGAGGTCTTTCTTATTAAAAGGAGTGAGTATTACTACTCAAAAGTGTGCTAGTGGCTCTATTCATGATACTAAATACTCTCCTCATCGTACTGGCACAGGTTTATCTTCAGGCTTAAGCTCCAGGTCTTCTGAACGCAGCAGGACAGAAGCATGGGGCTGCAGAAAAGTTCCTCCAGAAGCTGGATAATGCAGCAGGGAGGAAAAACAGAGCTTTCAATATAATGCTGCTAATAAGATTGCTTTTCCATTTGGATGTTAGAAGAAAGGAGTTTAGTTTCTTTGCCCAGTTTAATGACAAATTAAATTTAGCATTGAACAATACTTTTTGAATCATTTAGGGTACCAATATCTCCACCTTCCAAAAAATGGCATCAGTATCAAAAATATCACAGTACTATGAAGCCTTTCAGACAAGGAGCTGGTCAGCTTTATGTGTGTGAGACAAGGATCTCCATTTACTGTGACCTGAACAGAGACAGGATTTATTGCTGCTGGCCTTTACTATGTGCTAGAGGCAGCAGCCCAAGGTAGCCCTGGGGCTCCTCTCTCACTTTTGAGAAGTCATTTCTCATTATTATCTTAAGACAAGCAAAGCCCCACTGACCCCAGACACGTATGAGAGAGTGCGCTTCACCTCCAGTCTCTCCCTCCATGTATTTACGCATCACTGATGAGACTAAGGTTGCCTGCTGAACTCTGGAACCTGCTTCTACTCCTCCCTCTCAGCTTACTGAGTATGTCTCTGCGGTGGTGCAAATCAAGTTGACTTTTGTCTAAGCGTTCAGGCAAGCTGAAGGGGTTTGGCATTGCCTGCAGGTCAATTGTAAGAGTATCAACACAATCATGGCAGAAACAACAGTATTCAGTATTGTAAATATAGAAAAACAAGCGGATTACATTAAAAATGCTCATTGGAGGTCATAAAGGAAAATTTATTAATCAACTGTAACAAATCTGTGCTCACTCAGAAGTATTCCGCTTTAATTATTAATGCAAAATGCAAGGGATTTTCAATTTAGGATTTTTTCGGTGTAAAGAAAGACTTCAACCCTAGAAGAAGACAAAGCAGCTCAACCCATGAATTTTCCTGTGTGATTTTCACTTTAGCAGCTGACTGTCCTTTCAGTCCCATTAGATGTTATTCAACACTCCTTTTCCTAGTATCTCAATACTCTTGATTGGTTTGTAATAATGGATGTAAATTCACCATCAATACTTTTAAGCGGGAAATCCAAAGATACTCTCTCTCTAACATTAGTGGCAAGTTTTTGCGGTAGCCCTTTAATCTAAACAGTAAAGTCTAGAGACTCTTCAGCTTGTGGTTTTTATGTTTTTGTCATAGATTATATGACACGGTGCTTATAGTGAAAGGTCCCTTCCACTCCTTATGTAAATATGTTCTGAATCTGCTTCTCTATATTTTTGTTTCGATCTTCTAGGAAAAGTAACTTAACTAATAACATTACCCTGTATACCACTCCTATGGACTTACCTTCCCGTTCTTCCTTTCCTAGGGCTCAGATTGTTTTCTCTTTCTTGAAACTTCCCTGAGAAATTGTTGCATGATGTCATTGATCTTAGTAAAGTGAGCAGTAAGCTTTTAGATATCATTTAAGTCTGTATATGTACAATGGAAATCCCAGTGCATGCAGAGTACCCAGAGGCTTTCTGTACTGCCCCAGCATCAGAAATGTCCCTTCAAAGTGGCGATGTGTGTAATCAGACCGTGATTCTGGATAGAATAGCAAATAAACAAAAATCACATTGGCAGAACATCCTTGATATATCAATTCTTCTGATGCTTGACACATTTCTCATCTAGTACCATCACAAAAAGTCAGTGCATCAAGCAGGCAGCGCTGCCTCTCCTCCCTGCCTGGGGAAGTCGTACAAGCCCACCGGGAGCCAGCCAACTGTGTTCTGTGTGAGAGCGAGCGCACGTTGCTCGCTTCACCTGACAATCAGCAACAAGGTACAAGGGTGTCTGCTGGCAAAAAGGGAGGGTGGGAAGGACAGTGCAGGGCATCTCTATGCCAGAGGGGCCCAAGTATATTAATGCCACCCACTGCTGAGCCATCTGCAGGTTATTACACATGATAGTGACTTGACGGACAGCGAGTTATTAGAAAGAAGTCACACCACATCCACTGTGTGGGCTTAAGCGCATCTCCTCCTGCTATGCTGTTATTTATCTCTTCACCTTATTTTCAGCATTTGCTTTTAATTCATATACTGGCAGTGACACGTGGCAAGAGTCCACAAATGCATAAGGTAGCAGTTGGTTGAGCCCCAAAGGAACTGTCTTTAGGCAATAAATTTTAGGAGCAGACAGCCAACCACATTTTGGTAGGTACAGAGCATGTTGGTCACTTGAATGCTTATGTACCTGCTTACTGCATGGTACATTACTTACTCAGGCAGCAAGAATGCAATAAAAGTGCAATGCCAATGCCGGGCTTGTTCCCTGGAGGCCAGTGAGGTGGGGATTACAGGAGGTGCCTTTTGAGGGACCTCTGAGGTTAATGCAGTATGGACAGCCAGTGGGTATCCTGCATGCACCAGGTTTGCACGAAGGAACTGCAGTTACGCACCTCCTCCCTCCTTTTGACATGAGTAGTTGCCACATTCTCTTCTTGAATAATTAAGCTACAGCTGAATAATTCAGAGTAATTTGTCTTTTGTCTGATGTTGAGCAGGGTTGGCTCTCTGCGGCACCACACAATGGTGTCATGTTCTTGCTAACTCCAGGAACAACTTTTTTTTTTACTAGAAAGCCGCCAGTGGTGCCTTTTTTCTTTTTTCCTTCTTTCTCCCTCTCTCCTTTGTTAACACTGCCCCTAACCCTGTACCCTGAGGTATCAGTAACCAACCTGCCCTTGCTGCAGAGTGGGGAACAGCCCCTGTCATCAGACCAGTAAAGAAAGAACTTCCTTCCAACATCACCTGCACAACAAACTGCATCAGCAAAAAATGTGGTGTCTTTACTAGCAGCCTCAATCAGTCATGCAAGTCTCCGGCTTTCTCCTGGGGCTGTGTAATGTGATTTTATCCCCTAGCCCAAAGAGCTGACAGTGGATGGGCTTGAAGGAGCTGGAGGGAGGCTCTAGTGATTGCAGCCAGGAGAAGCTGAGACACAAAGGAAGGGTCCCACTTCTGTCAAGTACAAATCAGCTATGAGGCACATGTGCAGTCTTTGGCCACACCACTGCCCCAGTGGCGTGTGCTTCCCCTGCACTTGGAGTACAAGATCTCCTTTTCATCTTGACCCAGGTTGAACGGAGGGTACGAGACATTGTTTGACCTGAAAATTCAGCATTGCCAGCTTCAGAATGTATTCAAAAAAGACAGTAAAAAATACCGTTTGCGTTTCCTTTTTTGTCATACTTCACTCCCCCTCACTTGCCTTCCCACCATCTGTTACTACTGCCAACTCCCACTCCAGAGCACCCACCACAAGCCTTTCCCCTGTTCTGCTGGCCCAACCAGGGAAGGGGCTCTGCCTGTGGAGCAGTAATGCTGCCCCAGCAGCACCAAGGGATTTGCAGCAGCAAAGCCAGGTACTTGCTGGCTGTCTCACTTCTCCAAGCACTGCCAGGAGCAGAGGAGATGTGTACCGAGTCTCCTGGCCTCAGCAGAAGCTGGAGACAGAGTGCAGGGGATGTTAAACAAGCAGTTTTGAGCAAAGGAAGTCAAATAAATTACTGATGCAATTTCAGCAGTTTCCCCAATTCTGCCGAGGATGGATTTGGCGCAAGGGAGCAGCGGGAGAGTGGCACATGAGAAAGTTAGACCCTGGGAACGGGAATCTCATGCCCTACAACCTGTGCTGGCAATGCTGCGCACATACAAGAACAGCCGTACAACTCCACAATTGCTCATCTTCAGTTCTCTAACTCTGTAGTATCACTCCTCAGACTAAAACTTTAATGAGTGCTTGCCAAGTTCTTGTAATCACACCAAATTTTGTAATTTAAACATGATTTGAAGCTCCAGAGAAAAAATGTACATCAGTGAGAACGAGCCATCTGGAAAGCTTGGGAGTCTTTTTTTGCTCATTTGTTTGTTTGTGATTCAGCTATTCCAGTACTGTAAGTGTAATTTAGTTATTTATTTAATTTTAAAGTTTTTAGGTTACAACGTGATTTTTACTAATAGATGAAGGCACAATTCATACAGGGATAATTCACCACCATGAAAAGTAAATGATTCCCAAATGATGAATGAGCTTTGTGATTGTGCCAAGATACCATCCATACCATTACAGCCTGTTACTTCCTAATGCTCTTTGCACAGTTGTTTCTTGTAATGCCATTTTTCTCCTGCCTCCCAAGTTGTAAGTGAGGGGTAGAGTCTCGGACTTAGGGTCCATAGGAAGAAATGGAAGCAGCCTCACCAGCCATGAACTATTGAAATTATTATTGATAAAATCATCAAAAAAAGAAGAGATAGTGATACAAAATGCCTTCTGAAAACATCTTTTGGAATATGCCATAAGCCCAGCTCAGGCGCACTGTGCATTATGTATTACAATATGTGCGAGCTCTGCCTTCATACAAAATCAAAACTGCTTTAAATATGTGATAAGGGTATTTCTTCCATGCTCAGTTTTTTTTTTTTAAATTATTTATCCTTGCTGACATCTGTTTACGTACCAAATATTCCTTTCTTGATACGAGTCTTTAGATGTTGCATAATTCTATTTAAAGAAATCAGAGTGAAAAATAGATGTATAGAGTATGCTTTGATCTCAAAAAAACCTTCCCTGTATAGTTTTCAGGTAGCCTTGCACCCTTCACATGCTCCCATCACACTGTGTAGAGAAACATCAATGCCAGTCCTGCCAGTTTCAGGAATTGCAGACAAAGCCCAAAGTGAGAGACCAGAAGAAGAAACTACAAGGTGCATTATTTTCTCAGCACTGCTGAGAGTACTGCAGTACTCAGGAGGACAGACAGACATTCTCCACCTTTCTGCCCAAAGCAGGAGGTTTTCCAGAAAATGAGAGAGGGTGGAAAAAAGGAGAATTAAAATACCTCTTCCTTGCAGAGGCTAAATAACCTATAAACCAAACACCTCACAGTTACAGGTGGCAAAAACCAGCCAGAGTCAGACTATGGCTCCTAATTTCCAATCTAGTCACCTTTCTTTTCAGCTCTGGGAAAGTTTAAATATCAGGCTTAACCTCTCTCTTGAGCAGTCTCTGTAAGTAGGATGGTCTCGTTAAAATTGTGGCCCTGTGTAATTTTTTTCAGCCAGTGGTTGGTGGGGTTTTGTTGGTTGTTTGGCTTTTTTTGTTTTCTTATTTTTGTTGGAGTGGTAGGCATCTAAATGAGAAAACAGGAGAATTGAACATGAATTAAGGCAGAGGAAGAGAGTGTCAAGTGAGCTATCACAGCAAAGATGACAACTTTTATGGAGAAGAGCATAGACAGAGCAGGGGAAGGACACAGAAGGAACTAATGACAAGAAAGAGAGGACAGTAAAAGATACTAAGAGATAAGAAAAAGGTGTAACCCTGAAGCAAAGTCACAGAATGGTTGGGATTGGAAGGGACCTCTGGAGATCATCTAGCCCAACCCACCTGCTAAAGTAGGTTCACCTAGAGTAGATTGCTCAGGAATGTATCCAGGCAGTTTTTGAATAGTTAAGGATTAATATGAATAATCAGGATTAAAATGAAAAGGAAGTCAAAAGAATACACAAGTATATTTTTAAAAATTAAAAGGCCAATGAAATGTCAAATGTAGAACAAAACTGAATATTCCTTTAAATGACAAGATACATGACCTTGGAGGAGACAGCAGCAGTTTTCAGGGTTTTTTCCTAGGCATATCTCATGCAAAAACTGTAGGTGTTGAGTAAATTTTTAATTGAGACCATAAATTATTTACATGTTCACAGCAGTGTGTCCCTTCCTCTGCCACCAGTTAAATTCTTTCAGCAACTATCAAATCTTGATTTCCAGTGTCCTTGCCATAAATAAAGGCTGGTCCTCTATGCTCTCTGTACCTTCTGAGAGTACATTGTTTTCTGCCCGCTGCCAAGCAAAGCTCCAATTGAGAAATTTCTCTTTGAAAATGTACTCAGTAGAACAAGGCAACCTAATCAAAATAGGTGTTTATAGCCTTAGGAGGCAAAAAGCAACTGTTAACATTCAGATGATTCTACAATTAACATTTGTATGATCTTACATCTTAATGTGAATATATTTGAATGCTTTTGGGTGCTGCATAATAAAGAGTTGGTTACTAAACATAGCAGCACTTCATGTAGATTAGACATTATAATTGATGCTTACAGAACAGGACCCAGAGAAATTAATTTTATGTTGCTCCAATTTCACTGGTTTAAATTAAAGAGTTACACAAAGGGCCTTTACCATGGGACAAAAAAAAAAAGTGCATGTATTCATGGATGATCTCAGTCATATTTATTTGTTCTCTGGAAGCAGGTGGATGTTGTGTTATTCCTGCCCGGAGCTCTCCCTAGCTCAGTACAGATAATTCACACTACTCAGGCTGGAACTTGTATATTGGGATAGAAAACCCAAATCTTCCCAATACTGTATTATACATGGAAGATGATTTACTGTCTAGATGCCAGACCTGAGGCCAAGCAGCAAGATTTACACCTCCAGAGCCAGGAACCCAGTTCAGCTGCAGCTGATCAATGAAAGCCTGAAGTAGATTAAACAGCTCCAAGATTGTATCGAAGTATGAAGGGTCAGTCCAAGTGCCAGCTGCAGCCCAGGGCATCTTCCTCCCCAGCAGGTCCATAAGCACCAGCGTGAGATGCTGTCCTTCACTGTCCCAGCAAAGTCAGGAACAGGTTCTCCAGTGTAATTTAGTGTGGTTAAGGAGTTCACTAAAGAGATCAACACCCTCCCAGACAGGAGAGTGGCTTAAACCCAAGCTCCCAACATGGCATTGAAAAGCGAAGTGGTACGGCCATGTAAGGGAGCAAATAAATTCTTAACTTGGGTATCTGACCCCAGAAGAAGTGTTGTGGCTTTGAGTTGTGCCAGATTCAACACACTTAAGGTGATACTCCTACTGTGAGATATGAGAAACATCCTTCTTCACATTTCCTTTCGTATGTCAGTAAGGAAGAAGGAACCCTCCAAATCTAGAGCTTAACTGCAGCACAAATAATCCTGAACCATCACCATCCAGGAGCACCAACAATGCTAGTATCAAATTCTCTTCTAGCAGCTCCTAGTTAAGGTGGCCCATTCCAAACACTGTAGTCTAAAATTATATTTCTCAGGAAAGCCCTATAAGCAGGAACTCCAATCATCAGTGTTTGATGAAAGGAAGGAAGAGATAAGGTGGGTTTTTTTTTTGGGTGCATATGGAATCCCTAGTTAAATATTGGCAGAAAAGAGAGGTGAAAACAACAGCAGGCAGAGAAAAACATGTAATCAGGCCTCATTAATACTGTAGTTGCTTGATTTTCCACTTAGATTCCAAGGAGCGGCAGGAAGCTTTCTTTAAGGTGGGTAATAGATTAGCACCCATTGGAGAGGCAGAGAGGAAAGGAGATACTCATATGTAAAAAAAATGTGAACTCTTCCACTTTTGAAAACTAAAACCATTCGCACCACCATTCAGTGGTGCAATTTTCATAGCCTAGTCTAAGCCTTAAAAGATTTTTTTTTCAACTTTACATGATGAAAAAAAATATAGTTTTCCCTGTTTGAGAGACCTCCCCTCTCTTTTTGTCTTATCTGGGGAACCATAAATTGAAGAATCCAGCACTGCTTTTCTCTGTCTAATCACTTGGCCTACATTTTGATTGTCCTTTCATGCAGCAATTCAGGTGCTATGACTAGTGAGACATGGAAAGAGATGCAAAAGTTGTCAGAGAATGAAAAAAAAGGGCAATAATATCCCAGGTGCTACTCCATCATGCCTAAAGAGACAACAACACAGCTTGAACTGCTGTAAATTCTCAGGGTTTGTCTACATGGTGCTGTTTTAATTCAGTTCAGTTAAACCAATACAGGCTTTTAAGTGGCTGGTCTGACTGAGCTTTAAGAAGAGCAATACAGCGCCAGAAGGGTTGTCCAAGAACAATATCAACGTAATGGTCCATCTATACACACAGTTACATTTAAATGGGATATAATATGCATGCTTTGGGACTTAACCTGTCTTTTGGGACATTTTTAGCTGCCTTGCATCTGTATGAGGGTTATCTCCTACCTGCCTACTTATATTAATAAACACACCCTCTGAAACCCTGTTGGATACTGGGTGTGGTAGTACGATAGCCTTATCACTGCTGCAAAGCCTATATTGATTTTATTCTTTAAGGATGTCATTGTAAGAATGAGAAATCAAGTTTGTGTGCAAATGCACACCTGCTATACGTACAGTATTGCTGTGTACATAGGCTGAGTATTGCAGGCAGGCTCTGATGTTACCATAGTAGGCAGATCAGTGTTTATTGCACCTTGAAATAACCTGAGCACAAGATGCAATTCTCACAGTTTCTCTCAGAAATCCCATAGCTGTGTCAGTCCCAGACAGGCTGCAGAACAGGGGTGTCCCAGGGTGTCCCCAGTGTCCTGGCTCACTGCCCTCCCTGTTCAGGGACCCTCCTGGTGAGTGCAAACCTTTGGTTCTTCCCCCAAGTTTTATTTTCAATGCAAGGAAACAAAACCAGAATCTCCTCTGAAGCCCCAAGCCTTAGTATGTTCATTATATCAGTGCTGAATTCATCCCAATAGTCTAAATCCAAGAGTAATGCTGCCTTACACATCTTTCTAGCTCAAAGTGCACCTTTCTTTTCTTCTAAAACCTTTTCCTATTTATACCCTGCTTTAGCAGCTGTGCTTTATTCCCCATTCAACATCCATTTTCCCTTAAGAGGGATAATTAATTTAGAACTCCAGGCAATAAGACATAGGTGAGAAACCAGCTTTCCTGGTGTTGCCTTTCTTTTCTTAACCATGAAATGGTGCAATTCTGCCTCACATTTACATGGGGACAGGGGAATACACCTGAAATCAAAACCAAAACCAGAGAATAATTCCTTTGATACTATGCTAACATAATGAGACACAGGAGAAATTGCAGAAGTCATATTCCTCTAAAGCAGTATTAATTCATTGTGGGTTCTTAGGTATTCAGAAGTCAAGAACTGACAAAATTAGGCTTAGATGTGTCGTCTTCACTTAAGGAACCACATGCTTGCCCAAGTAAATGGTTTCAAGAAGTATTTTCAGGAACCTTGGGTGCAGGAGTAGTCCTTCACTTTCCCCATCAAAACAGACCTGCATGTTTGCATTTATTTCAGCTTTCTGTACATGCTCCTTACTTTGTAGTCCTGAAGGCTTCTAGCGGTCAGGTGCTTCAGTTGCCAGGTGAATCTCAGTCCTTTCTTACCCGAGGTGATGGATCCAAGAGATTGTATTGACCTCACAAAAAGGCCAAAACTGGCCCCTCAGGCTAAGGGAGCTGTCAGCTTGACTGAACTTGTTTTAGGCAGTGCTTTCCCCTTACAAAGAAACTCATCCTGTGTGACTGGAAAAGAGGGAAACTAGGAAAGACTCTGTTTCATCCTACTGCCAGTAGGGTTTAAAATCCTCCACTCTCCAAGGACCCATAATCTGAGAGATTACCTCACTTGCTGTCTTGGGTTACCTTGGTGCTCACAGCAAGCTCGTCCTTGTATCTCAGGGCATCACAATAGGGCATAGCTGTCCTGAGAACATATAACTGGGCACGTATTGAAGGTCTCTGTTATTTAGCGAGACTTGTGCTTATTTTTAATCACCAAACTAAGACTGAAGTCAAAGCCTCTTCTGGTTTTAGTGCATAGAAATGCCTTTTCCTGATGGTGAAATTAAGTATGTGGAATAGCTTATTCCATACCTTTCATGCGATGAATGACTTCTGCTAGCCTACTTTTTGCATGATTTCCCTTTAGAGCTAAAACCCCAGTCATGATGGTGAAAAATATATTACCTTTTCCCCCCCCCAATAATGTCACAGTATATGAAGTATGGAAATGAAAACATCCACGCATGCGGTGCTTTACCACTGTGAGTCTACTTCGACTCCACTTTTAATACAATCCCGGTGATACCACCTTTCCTAACACAGCATGTGCTCACTCTACATGCGTTGTGTTTTGCAGATGCTACAAGAGAAGCCTTATGGAGATTCACTTGCAGACAGGAGCAAGAGAAGAAAGTACACTTAGAATAAATAAAAGCATCAGTCACAGAGGATCTCTCAACTCCTAGCAGTGACCTTTGAAGTTGAAAGGACACACGCCCTGGACAGGTAAGGGAATTACATTGCTGATCATTTTATAGTATGTTTTGCTGTAAAGTATGCCTGTACAAAGAGTAGCTTGCAAAACTGTGTTTAAAAAGAACTGGATTTGTCAGGTATGACAATAGCTAGGGAATGATTTAAATAAAGTAATAGGTGTTTTTAATTTTCAATGTCTATAGTTAATGCACCATAAAAACCAGCACATCATTACTCTGCTTTTATCCACTGGAAAAAAACCAAAACAAAACAAAAAACCAAACAAAAAAATCCACAACCAAATAAGAGAAAACAGTGCAAACCCAGTATTTTGTTAGCTCGTCTTTTAAGAGCCTGGTTGCTGCTTGATATGCATTTAGTGATGGTGCATTCAAATGAATAATTTAGACCTTCAATGACAACATTTCAAGAGCGGCTTTATCAATGTCAGACAGCTTCCCCTTTTTGACCATATGAACACAAGACAGGAATCACCACTGACATTATTAGTTTTGGCTCATTTTCCTGCTGTTTGGGTAACCCCACATGTTTTTTTTTTTTCTGGTGGTGAATCCGCATTATTACTTTTAGAACTTCCCCATTGTAAATGCTGAATCAAATATATTACCATGAAAAAAATAAATTCCTGTCTTGTACCGGTGCTGCTAAAGTCACTAAGCCAGATGCTCCTAGGAAATGTTAGAATTACATTTACACCATCTTAATTTTGCAAGTTATTACTTCTGTGTTACTAGATGCAGACAGCAACCTTACTGTTAATAACAAGCCAGCTTACAATAGATCCAGTGTTACCACATTTACTCTCAGGGATGCTGAGAACCCGTCCCCACTCAGTGCAGCATTTTGCCTTTTTGACAATACTTTCGTTGGCTGTTAAACACATGCATGAGTAAGGATTATTTTAAGGAGTTTTACATTCAGCTGCGCACAACTGCTCAGCATTCTGGTATTTGCACCAACTGCCTCACTGGAGAGAGTGTTCAATTAATCAAAATATCTAGCCCTTTGTGTTATGGGTGTATGGAGCTAGCGGATCTAAGCATCTCACCTTGCCCTGCATGAAACATCTCAGCTGAAGGGAAAATCAGATCCAACCTGTTCCGAATTTTTGCCATCATGTGGATTTTTTTCAGGTTGTGGCTTTATCATTTCACTATGTTGAGGATGGATGTTTAGATTAAAAAGCACTTTGAAATCAAGATACCAGCTAAAAATATCACTAAACATTTATTATTCCCTTCCACATGCTTATGGAGATTTTTATTCCCCATCTTTCTCTTTGAACCTTGTTGTTTCCTCTTATCAACACAATTTATGTAGGTGCACACCCTACATAAGGTGCCAAGCTGCCCAGTGCTCTGTTGGATTCGGTAATAGACTTAAATTTAGCAATTTTCTGATTGGAAATAATGCCATTATTCATGTGCCCTTGTACTAACTCCCAAGCTACTGCCTGGCTCTCTTGATAATATGACGTTCCTGATGCACATTATCTCAGAGGTCAATGTGAAAGGAAAGGTGTTACACAACTCTCAAGAACAAATCCTCCAAGGAAGAGATCTCAGATAGGCACAAAAATGTTATATCCGTATCTTGGCACAATATCTGCTGGGTTCTTACACACTTTAAATATAAGCACAACTCCCTTACTAAGTGTTACGTATAGCTGAAACATCTGCATTTCTTTATCAAGCTTAACATAGGCATCGGAACATGGCCATGAGAATGGTAAAGAGCAGTGATCTAATGGAGTAAACTAGAGGAAATCTGAGCTTATTCTCATTTTTGAAGCTTGGTTGAGGGTTTCTTTACTAACTTATCTTACTCTAAGAATAACCTACAGAGGGAAGTACCTAAAGATGATGATCTAAATCTGGAAGCAGCTGAGTAATGGCAGTTACTTCATATTCAGGGTTTTGCTTCCCCTATAGACCCAAATTTAGAATTTTGGATTTAGTTTCTTGGTGGCTTGATGCTACATTTGAGAATTATGTATAAAGTTCTCTGAGAGGGTGTTGTGATGAAGAAAAGGCTCAAACTGTATCAGCCTGTCAGTCTATGCATGAGCACAGAGCAACCTGGAGGTACAAGAGCCAGCTTGGGGTATCTTGGGCACCAAAAACCACATTAGCCTGCGTGGCTAAACACCTCCCAGCCTTAGTGCTGCCTCCCTGTATTACAGCCCTGTCACTTACGCGACCGCAATGCAGGCACAAGTCGTGGCTGGTGCAGCTATGCAGCTGCAAAGAGCTGGCATGGCCTGGGACAAGGGGCCTCAGCTAATGAGTGTTAATGAGGATGAGAGTGCCTTTAGGCATCTCCCCTCCCCACCCCCAGACCTGCAGCTCTGAGCTGCTCCATGTAGAGCAAGCTGCATGCAGTTGTGTACAAAAGCTGTACAGAGCTGAACATTAAAATATTTGGTTTGCCTGAGAGGAAAGGACTTACTGACACAAGCCAGGACTTGTGATGAGGTCTTGTTTACTAGGTGAATGTGAGGCTACAAATCAATACACCAAAATTGCCGTGATCAGAAATTAGACTCAGTGAACAAAATTCATTAAGATAAGCCGTGCTTCACAACACACCTTTGCATGACTGATTTGACACTGTTGCTTCCTTTTTGCTTTCTCCCAGAATGACCTCTTCAGAGCAAAACATTTATATAGTGTCACTTGAAAAAAATTCGAAAGGAGAACGTAATAAAAAAAAATACTGTCAGTCCTTTCTAATGAAGCACTCGCTAATAAAGGCTTGAAGTAAGATGGTGTTGAAAAACTTAAAAGAAAATTTTAAAACTGCAAATTTGTACACAAAGTCACTTGTGCAACATCTTTAGCAATTGCTTTTAAAAAAGCTTTGAGGAGAATATTTGAACTTTTTTCCCCTTATTCCTTTCCCCATAAACATCAGTTGTTACACGCTTGCACTGATCATAGTCGTATTAAATCAGTAAAAGGATTTTCTTTACAGCACCATGCTAGGAGTTATTCTGCACAAGTGATCTGAAGATGAAGCAAGAGGCTTTATGAACCAGAGGGATAGCAGACACAATAGTGGGAGTGTGTGGAATTGTAGAACAAGGGGAGAGATGGGAGTTGGTGACTGGATTAACTAAGAGGGAGCTCTGGACAAGGGACAGGAGTGGGAGAGAGATGTATCAGTATCTAACAAACTCAGTGTATCTTATGCCTTTCTTCAGCTAAAGGATCTAAAGCCCCAAGGCCGTGCTAATGCAAATTGGCACAGTGCTGCTGGCTCTAATAGCACCTCTCTGGCTAACTTAGGCAAGCAGAAGAAAATAAGCCAGATAAAAGCAACAAAAGGAAATATTTCTGTCCCTTGTATCTTCCTTTCAAACTGACAACACTGAGATGACAGAGAAGAGTTGGCAGAAGGACGATCAGTTTGTGGTAAAAGCATTTGATGCGTTTGCTCTATGCACTTTTTTTTTTTATGAAGTACATTTTGGCGGGCTGATATTTCTTTTCTTTCCTTCCTTCCTGCCACTTTTCCCTCCAAGCAGAAATATTCTCCAGCCAGTGCTCATCCCAGCAAGAACAGTAGTACATATACATATACAGATAGTGGAGAAAAAGAGCATTAGTCTACATAGATACATGTATAATATATATAATGCTGACAATGAGCAGAAAGCATGACTTGTCTGCTTTCTCATAAATCCTCACCCACGAGCTCAGATTTCAGCTGAACACACTAACCCTGCGGTGCGCACACTTGCCGAGCCCTCAGGCAGAGCTGGATAATAAGGTGTTCATTGCCAGGGGATTAAGATTCGGTTTAACACCTGTTGGCCTACACAGAGCTGAACTGGCAGCAAAGCGAGATGAACAGGGCTCTCCTCAGCACTGCTGTGCTGCCCTGTCAGTCCAGGAGCTGACAGTGATTATTTATATCTTTGCAAAATAGGTATGAAACACAGAAATCATCACAGTTGTGCCTAGACTGGGACACAGTGGTGTGTTGGCACACTCCATGGTGCTGGTGCCCCAGGATTTGGGATGAGAGGCTGGACAAGGGGTATGCAGGGTGCACACACCAAGGAGAGAACAAGTGGTTCAATTGGATCTAGAAGCTGGGAGATGCTACATGATCCTATGGTCTGGTCATAGCCCTGGGTAGCGTCTAACAGTGACAGGCAAGTCCTCTGAGCTGTACCAGAAGAAAGGTTTTGTTAGGAAGAAATCCTCTTCTGACAAGGGAAGCATGCTATTGCTATTCAAAAAATAGCTAACAATTAAAAAAAAAAAAATCAATAGGAACTATGGTTTTAATTTTTGAAGGCACATAGGTCCAGAGCTATCTAACCACATTTGACTTTTACTGCAACTGGTTTCAAACTGGAGTTTTAAGAGTTTGAAACTTGAGTTTCCTTGTGCAGATCTTTCTTTCAAATAATTCAAAGAAGGATGATGACTAAGTTGCTTTTAAAGCTTGACTACAAATCACTCATCTGCATGTCACCCATGTTTTGTAGGCAAGATCTCATTGCATTATATTTATCATTGCCTTTCTGATTTAAGCAATAGCAGATCTTTCCTAGGAAACCAACAGAATTTAACAAGTGCTGAATTTGAAATGGCATTAAAGAAGCTAGTTTTACAAGGGGAAAAAAAAGAAAAAATTCCATTGATCAAAGTTATGAGCTTAAAGTTATTTGTTCCAAGTTCATCTACTGAAGTAAAAGCCCCATTAAAAACAGCCTACAGTAGAAAGCGTATCCGTGTAATTTGAATAGCTGCCATTCAGCAGAGAAAATAAGATGCTACATGATCTTCAAGCTCTAACCCCAAGCCTCAACTGCTTCCACAGTCCCATCACAGCTGGAGTTTTTTTTGCTAAATTTATCATCAATAAAGCAGTGAACAACGGGGAAATACGAACACAGCGTAATTAGACTTCAGGCTTAGCATCCCAGGGATAGGAGCAGAGCAGCTCACCACCCCTTTGAAACCAAAGGGTAATTTCAAGAAGCATTGCAAACCCAGCCAAAAAAAGTCACTAAATGGTTGCATTTCTATTTGAAATAGTTAAAAAAGCTTGAACTGTATTTGATTATGCTTTTGAAAGAGAGTTCAAACCTGCTACAAATTTGATTTGATACTGAAACACTGTGTTCTGGTTTGTTTTCAACTAGAAGATTTAAAACAAAAAAATGATGAAATCTAGAAAATACTTTTTGCAACAGTTTTACTGAAGTGGTGCTTCTGGAGTAGGGAGGTTATGGCACATTTTCTCAAGGATGGATTAAAACATTGGGTAGGACTTGCCACAAATCCTACTGACCTTCTGGATTATCTAAGCATTATCTTCCTGTTTCAGAAAAGGAAAAAAAGCAGAAAATTTTGAAAATTTCGCCTATATATCCTTTAGTTTCTCAAAACCCCACTCTCTTTAGGGTGTTATTTCTAAAGTGGATATTGAGAAAAATGCTAGACTGATCTGAGGATCTCCAGTTTTTCATGACATCAATACGATGTGTTAGTTGCCTTCCCCAACTCTAAAAAATCAAGTCATAAGTCTTTGTGGCATCTCTGTTCCATTCTCTTACACTGTATAGTGCTGATGAAAAAGCAAGCGTGGTTTTTCTTTGCTAAATTGAATGTCTGGAGAGGCTTGTGAGGGGGACTATGTAGTTGTGTAGATAAAGCCTCTGACTCCACATTCATATATAGTGGAAAAATAAAAGAAATAGGAGCAGCCATAAAGTATGGAGTACAAGATACACCTTGCATTAGCATTTCTGAGGCGAAGGAATGGGCTATCAAGATTTAGGTCGCATAATATTCGGTATTCTATTAAAAAAAGTATCATTATCATAAGAGAACATTTAATATGAACCCTTCCTACGTATTCCCTGCAGGAATAAGGTGGCCTAGCTAACAAAGCCTTGATTTAATCAATAAAACATACTTATTTTTTCTTTAAAATGTAGTCAGGGCACCTACTTCTACCATCTCCGTGGTTCAGGTGCCACTGCCTATCCTGTATATCCCAGGAGTACCGCGCGCTACTGCGTGTCCTTATGTACAGTGGTCTCCATTCACACACCTTGTGAAAAAGGGCAAATGGGGACATAAGCAGTTGCTAAACACACAGAAACTTATACAAACTCCCACAGACACACCGTTTCTCCGCTCTCACCAGGGTTTTCAGATAACAACCTATTAGCAGGCACGTGAAGTCAAAACAAGAGCAGGATTTCCTTCCTTAGCTCTTCCTTTTGCAGCCTTGCAGGAGAGAAGGGAAAAAAAATCAGGGTCTTCACAACTCATAGCCTGTAAAGCTTAGGTTGGTACAGCTTTACCTGTTCCCCAAATACGCTTTTGTGTCTCAATTATCAATCCTGCCTCATGAAAACACGTTGCCATAGACACCTTTGTCTCTCTTATTCATTATGTGGTGCCACCAGTAGCACAAACACCGCTTAGACCCGTTAAACGCCCATGGTTTGGGGCACCTCTTGCAGCTGGGGCAATCCAGCAGATCTCCTGGACCTGGTCTGGCAATGCACACCAGGGGCCGTCTTTGGGGTGATCTAAAATAACATGTCTATAGACCAAGTCGGTCTTATTTATCAGCATCCCAGTGGCTTCTGACCCTCTGACAAATTCCAGGCCTAAGTTAGGCAAGCAAGGAGCCCTGCTGGGGTCAGGGGGACTGTTCAGCTGAGAAAGGTTTATGCACAAGAACTGAGATGTAAGCTCCTGCTACTTGCAATGAGAATGGGCTTGGCCCAAAGAGAAGGCTGTACCAAAAGTAAAGAGGATTCTCAAGGCAGCAATTGTGTCCTTGTGTGAATTTACCTACAGAGTACAGTCCAAATATAGATATGTAATAGGAATGAGGGATACAGAAGCACTCATGGCATCCAGACAATATAGCTATCATCCAGCACGCTGGCTGATTATTTTTGTCTATCCAATCTGCTGTTTCGCAGCCCTTCTTCAACCCAGTGGCTTACGTTAGTGCAACGATTTCTCCAAAGGAGACTTTCTACCCATCATGAATCAAAAACCTATTTTATGAAAGAAATTGTGATGCTGTTTCTGATATAGTGATCAGAAACCCAATGGGGAGAAATGCAACCCAGGAAGCGTAACTCAGAATTACACCGCTGTAATGTGTCTGCTTCTTAGTGCATGACTCTGATCAGATCATAAATAGCACACAGTGAAGAGCAGCCTCCAGACATTCACCACTGCATCTAGAAAGTTACCACTAAAATTAGGCTGAAGACAAAGGGGGGGTTCAGTACCTGCATTATGAATGAGAGTAACAGATCACTTCCATCCCCACAGCTTTTACAACCTGGCTGTAAGAAAATAAATTGCAGCATAGGGAGCTGTCACATTACAGTCTGTATTTATAAGAGAAGGAGATGGCAAATAATTATGCATAGCTTTAGTGATTTGCACCGAGAGTGTGTTACGCTATGGAACCCTCCCCTATTTTTCTCTAAACAATTAAGCATAAAATAAAATAGCAGCCTGTCTTAGTGCAGTCCAAACCCAGCCCCACTCTGATATGCGGTTTAAAGATGCCTAAACATAGTTTATAAGCAGCATCTTTCTAATTAGGATTTAAAAGTGTCCTGAGTATGTATTGTGCATTCTTTAGTGGGCTTAAAATAAAGGAAAATGAAACATTTAGTAAAAAAATATCTTCACTAACCAACATTAGTGCCAGGATGACTGTGAAGTTGCTTTCTACAAGTCTGTGATAATGCAAGTATCATTTGTGCGCAGGAAGGAAGAATAATAGTTGGTTACTTTGGGACAATACTGTCCTAGCTCCCTTTGGATACCATAGGTGCTATTAAATAATTTATTCTCAGTATTGTGCTCAGCTGACGCTACCATACACCAGCTCATCTCTGAAGAGAAGATCTATATAAAATTCTTCATTGAATAGCACTTCCCCAGCACAGGACTCTCACACCTTGTCCTGTGGCCAAGACATCAGTACAATACAGCACCTTTGTCTTCAAATTTATCAAACCTCAGGGAAGGCTGGTAATTTCCATTTCCCCCTAAAAACCCAGACCTACTTTCCTTTAAAAACTCTGGTCCTTGCATCTCGTCCCACCCCCTCGTATACCACAGTTTCTATAATCGTCGCCTTATGTAAGAGACCCAGAACCGGGAGCAGTTATTTATTGGTGTTTGCGTGCCATCACTTTCTCCCTAGAGAGCCCTAAAATAACCTAAAGATCCCTGGTAGATACATGAGTGCCATTGCACATCCTTGTGCCCGGGTGGTACGTGCCATCACCTGGTCCCCACTGTCACCGTAAGGGGAGCAGTGTGGGGGACAGAGAAAACAAGTTGGTGCCATGTGCTCTGGAATCCCTCCTCTGCTCATGGAGGGTGATCAGAGTACCCTGCTCCACCAAGACCCTGAGTTTCGTGTGATGGGAGAGATGCAGGAGGGAACATCAGTGGCTTCAGAGCACACAAGTGTGCATGGAGCCGGAGGGCCAGGCTGCCTTCAGACTTCGTCCCCGGAGCCCGTTCTTGTCTTTTATTGTTAGTCTGTTTATTTTCAGGTGGCTCTGGTGCAGCACTGTCACTCAGCTGGTTTCTAACTGACCTGGCAAGTTTTCACTGCTCTCTTCCTGTTCGCTGGCAGAACAAAGTCTGAGGGATTTATATGTTCCAGCTCCCGCGTGGGAGCTGTGAGCGAAGCCTCCTCCCGAGGAGAGGAAGTTTTTGCTGACAGATGTCTCTGTTTGAAGTGTCCGTGTGTACTTAGGCCTTGATCAGAGCTCGGGAGCACGCACTCAGCCTTAGGCACATCTATATTGCTGTCACCAGGCTGTGTAAAGTCAGGTGGGTGTTTAAGCCTTTTGTGGGCTTAAAGCTTTGGTTTATTATACTGGCAGCTCATGCAGTCATTATGTAGTCTGCAGTGCTGTAGGTTGATGATTTACAGAGCAGCTGAAAAAAAGTTTGCAGCATGCACATATTTCTGCAGGGAAAAAGCACCACATAACTTCCTTGATCCATTCTGGGGAAGGGTTTTTACAAGCAAACATGCATTTACCCTTTTTAGTAGCTACTTTGGTCACAAAATTTATGAACTCAGTGCAATTTTCCCCTGTGCAAAGCACCAAGAGACAGGAGTTGCTCCAGGAGAAGTCAGTGGTACGTGCCCTATAAATGCCTGTTAGGCACCAGACAGGGTGCTGGGGCTAGCAGTGGCCTTACGGCAATACACATGTTCTCCAAAATTTAGTCACTCCTTCAGCCCACACCATGTCTTGCAAATTCAGCTCATACTAAGCTTTTGTTTTGGTTTTATTTTGTTTTTTTAAATCTCCATTCACTGTCAGAAGTTACTTTGCAGGGAGCAGGTGGGAACTAATGTTACTCCAGCAAGCTGGGAGGGTTTCTAAAGAGACCAGAAAAGTTTGACAACAAAAATCTAGTTTGCAAAAAATAAAAACCCTTTTATTTTTTGAAAAAGGTTGGTTTGCTTATGAAGATATCTGAACTTTTAATCAGAGAACAGACTTTTTGGTGCAGAAAAAACAGCATCCTCATTTGAGTTTTGTGTTACTGGTATCCTCTATCAGCTTTGGTCTCATGGCAAACTATTTCTTCAGTGGAATGCCTCAGAAGTCTGTTATCCCTGCCCCTTGCCAGACCTCTGTTTCTCTCCCTTTTCCACAGGAGTGAACTCCAAAGACTGTTCAAACCAAATTAAAATATCTAATTTTTTTACTTGCCACCCAGACAAAAATAGTTCTGCTGATAAGAGAAATCCGCTTGTTTGCTGGAAGAGAGACGGGAAGCAGCCGTGCCAGCTCGGGGTATCGTACACAGCCAGGACTGAAAATATCAGCACTCAGCCTCAGAATTCATCAGTGAGGCCACTCCTTCAATAAAATAACCCAAACAACTTCCTGATGCTTCCCTAATTGCCTCTCTCTGAAATTCTTCTCCTCCCACTTTGACTTGCAAAACAGTAGTGCAAGTCCCTTTTACTTTTCTTCTCTCAAAAACTACATTGCTTTTTCTGACAGGGTTGAAAACTTGCCTCAGGTTTTTGCTGAACAGAAGTGAGGCTTATTGATTTTATTATTTGCTCAGTTTCCACAGTTTTGTCACATGGCAATAATCAGTAAATACGAATTTTTACATTTGAAATGTAAAGCTACCTGGTGTCGTCATCACATAATCTGTGTTATAATAATGCTTAGTTTTCACCTGACCTTTAGAAATCAGCAGATTCAAATACTTGTAGCATTTGCTGAAGATCCTCCAGGGATCTCACCATAAATTATACTGTGTTCTACAAATAGACACAACAACACTAATCAGCAAATTAAATGACAGCGCTCATTCCTGCAGAGATGCTTAAACATCTGATGGAGCTGATGGACCTATGCGGCCTGCAGCATCAGTCTGCAAGAGACACTGCTGTCAGGCATAGGAAATGCTGACCTTGCAAGCAGGAACTGTGGGTTACTTAACATGTCTGATAAGAGAGAAAAAGGCTGACGTCTCCAAGTGAACACTCAGGGTCATTGATGGATGGTGACTCCAGTCCCTTCATTCATATTTTGCTCTGATGTTTCTACCCATTTGACTTTACACAATTATTTCCAGACTGACCAGGGCTGGACAGTTTCTAATAACCACTCTTTCCCCAGGGTGGGGTAAGACGTGGCAGAACTGTCAGTGCACCAGCATAGAGGTGCTCCTTCCCTTCAGACAGTCCTTGCCAGATGGACCTAAGGCAGTATGTACTCAATAACCTGCTCAACAGCCATTTCTCAGTGGATGGGGACCAGTTTTTGACCCATCTTCATCCTTGTTGCCCTGTCAAGTTGCAGGGGAAGCACCTTTACGTGTTAAAACCCCACACCATTAACTGGCTGCTGTCAGGACTGCGTCCCATGCATTGCCTACACAGGATGATAAGAACCAAAATGCTGGGCAGGGAGGGCAGATTGCAAAAGGGCAAAGCTATTGAGTACAAAAGACCTTCTACAGGTTGTGAAGCAAAGGAGACCATAGTTGGGACCAGGCTTGTAAACCTTTGGCAAAGAGAAGTGTGGAGGAACCTGAGGCCATGGCTCTGCTGGAAAGGTCAGCCAGATGAGCACCATGACATGTCCTGTACTTGCAGGCAGTGCCACCTTGACATTTGGCCCCATCCTCAAGCCTTTCATTAGAAGCAAGAGCTACAGAAGGTGGGGGTAGCATGGAGTGAAGAGGTGTGATCACATCCTCTACCACAAGCTGTTATTTTGGCAGCTCTATTACAGTCATATAGAAATGACTCCTGGGAAGTGTAAAGCACTGTAAAAAAAAAAGTCAGGGAAATCATCTGTCCTACAATATGCCAGCTTTCACCCAGGAAAAGTACTAGATGCCAGTGAGAAGATATAGGATGGGCCTTTCTCTTGCTTTTTCTTGGGCCATAGCTGGTTATTGTCCACCTGAAAACCACCTTTTCTCTTCCACTTCTATCTGCTTAGTCTGTTCCTGTTTATTTCATAGCAGTCCTCTCCCCTAGACAATTAATTAATCTTTCATAAGAGCATGAAGACCTTAACCCCAGCTGACGAGAAGAGATGAACTGCCCTTTCCTGAAACATGCTTATTGAAAAGATGCCGAACAAGCTTACCCCAGGAATCACCAGGGGTGAAGGGTTGGACACTGGAAGAGCTCCTTGCCCTGCACACCTTTTGGTGATAGAGGACCATCTTCCTAATCCAACAACATGCTGGGAGTAGATATACCTGGCCACCCTAGCATTAAAAAAAACCAATCAGTATTAAGTTTCTTTTTCTTCTAACCTGCACATAGTGCTTTGTAGCAACAACATCTAATAAGCCAGCATGAACAACCCTGCTCATTTATATTGCCTTTTTGGCATTCTCCACAGAGGCACTTATACAGTTTTCTCTTATTTACCTCTCCTCCCACCTTGGGGAAGGAAAACAGCAGAAGTGCTGATGGAAGAGCTCCAGTCACACTCGCTTCCAGGTTCTGGTGGCATTTGCTCAAAAGCAGTTTGTAAGGGAAAACAAATGGCTTGCAAAGCAAGTATGTGTTATGGAGCCCTACCCTGAAGAAACGCCTGTCAAGTACTCTAGAAATTCACAGTGACTTCGGTACATTTTTGTTTGACAAGAGGTATCCTGCAAAGTTTCAATTTCATCCCTCATTATTGCAAATTATTCTCCCAGCTGAAGTGCTTTTTCTCTTAGGCAACAGCACTGCAAATTGATGCTGCATTCTGGCAGTCAGAGGAGGCTCAATCAGCATCTCTCTTCTGTCAAGGGAATGCCTTCAAGGGCTTCGCTCTACACCTGACACTTCTTGTGAAGGGGCCCTTGCAGCACAAAAGAAAGTTTTCAACCTAAGGAGCAACACCTGAGTACCGCTTGCAGGAGGCATCCTTACTGGCAGCTTAGAGAAGCTATAACTGTTGCACAAGCTGACGTAATTTCTTTCTTCCACTTAAAAACCAATGATACCATCAAACACTTCTACACCATCAAACACTTCCACAGGAGATGAGGTTGCACAAACTCAACTGTAGGAAACAACATTGCATCCTGCTGTAGCAAATCTGCATGGCAGCAGAAGGTAATTTCAATTCAAAATACAGTTTCATTAATTTGTACTCTCATTTACTTACTCACAAGCAGCCAAAACTATATGCCTGTGTGATGCTGGTATCCAGGAGCTTTCATGGTGCCATAGAAGATAAATGTTGACCACCCCAAAACAACCCAGCCCCTACTACAGAGGGTAGCCACACCCTGGTTTTGGAACTGCCTTTTTATACCCATCTGGAGCTTATGAGGGTCAATCCCTCCACCCTGTCCCACTTGTGAGTCATCAAAATTGATTCACTCTCCCCTGTCTCCTGTTCCCATTCGCACCAGGAACACTTCTTAACACCCTCTATAACCATCCCTGCAGGGTTGCACCAGGTCTGCAACACCACCAGCAACTTCATCCCATGGGGGACTGTGCTTAGCAGAGATCTGCAGCTTGTTCAGGTTATCCTCTACTGTTGCCATGGCATGATAGTCAGATGCTCAAATCCAGCATGTTGACTAGATGATCTTTCAAGGTCCCTTCCAATCCCTAACTTTCTGTGATTTGGTGAAGAAGTGGGTGTACATCTCTCGGGCAGAAAACTGTGATTTTGCTGTTAAAGCAGGTCTGGTAAAGACAGAAGCTCTGTGCCCATTTTCCTCTTTCAAGCCCACGTTGTATGGCTGGAGAAGTCGTACTAATAGCTCCTGCTGTGCTTAAGCAGCACATTTGCAATGGTGTCATAATTTCATCTTTAACAACACTCAAGTGCTGATGCCAACCTCAGTCGAAGGCGCTGTCACCGCATCAAAGTGCCTTTGGTGTTTTAGGGTGCCAGAAAGTGGCAGGTATGTTCTCAAAGTTTAATGCTTCAAACTCCATGCATACCTACTAGCATTAGGACATTTTTAGCTTTCCGCTCTGTCTCCACCACCTTGGTGCAGTTTGCCAAGGGTGCAGAGACAGGCTCCCAGTCCCACAGAAACTGAGCCCTTTCCTCTTGCTTGCCTTTTTTGTCCACATACTTTTCAGGCAGTGCTTAGTCCACTGGGGCCCTGGGCTTAGTCAGGGCTTTGTGGGAGTCTCATTGTACGATATTAATATAGTAAAAGCTACAAATAAGGCATATTGCTTTCTCCCTTCCCCCTTCCCTGTGTCCTCTGTCATGGCTATTGTGGCATTGTTTTGAATGTTTATACAGCACCTCTTGCATCTGGGAATGGATACAGGAAAGAATCAGGGCAGATATTTTAGCTCTGGAACACCAAGGAGAGTTGCATTTGCCATGAACTGGAGTAATTAAAAGTAATTTTTGCGTGTTTTGGATGAGGGATGCTGACTTCAGTCAGGGCATGAGCTGTGCAAAGTGCTTATTTTTATAGTTTTGACGTAAATCATGGAATGTTTTCATTCTTAATTTGGAACACTTGCCCCACATGTTTCAAGTCGCCATAGATAAGTCCAGTCTCTTTTCTTCCTCACAACCTGCAACCATACACATTAAAGTCCCAGGGTTTACTGCCCAAGTCATTTAGCTGAAGGCAGGACCAAGGCATCTTTTAAAAGTGGTAACTTCCAACTCTTTCTATGGACCACTGATCCCAGATGAGCTGCACAATTCTGCTATCTAAAATCTATCTTCTCTGCAGAAATGCCATGGATCATTTGCTTAACAAAACAAACCCAGCCTCCTCCTGTAAACCCAGCAGATACACAAAAATAATTTCCTTGGTTATATTTTCCTCTGGGGATGTTTAAACTGTCAACTTTGCTGAGCTACATTCTCCCCTCTTGTTCTTTCTCATGGGAGATGTCCTGTCAGAGGGGACTTGTTGCAAACTCATATTTTGGAATTTTCCAGAGGATTTAGTATTAATACACATACAAGAGACTTGCAAAATCTTTCTCTTTTGAAATGGTATCTTCTAGAGTTGGTATTGTTCAGCTTTTGGAGCCAGTTGAAAATATAGTCCATGCAAACACTTCTGATTCCAGGATAACACAGATGTATCATTTTTCCGATCTATCGGCGTCTCACACATGATCGTCTGCTCACTGACATTGAGACCCATTTCAAATCAACCATGTTATTGGTATCATATAGCATAGAACAAGAAGTTCTCTGCATTTCCAGTTATATCTTGTCTGCTCCATGGCAAGTCCTACTTGACCACCAACAATAAACTCTTGAGAACAGTAGGGTGCATCTCAAACCGCTGGAAGCGAACGTGGGAAAAACAGAAGCTTTTATTTTGTTTTAATCTGAGACATTGGCTGGGAATCCATTATTGTAACGAACAGCAATACAAAACTGTGAACCCATGAGGCTTGTCTCATGTGGATACACCCTTAAGAAAAGGGTTTCTCACATGTGCAGTCTCAGCTGTCAATCTCTGCAGCCACCCACAGTCAGCAGTAATGGTGTGAGATCGCCAACACCCTCAAGTTGAAACTTGGGCTCAGTGTTTAACATCCCTGACAGTCCATCAATTAAAATCCACTAAAATCCAACTCTCAAAACAGTTTAAATGATTAACAATTAAAAGCTGCCTATATACGAATGTAACATGCCAAAACACTGGCTAGAACAAGCAACTTCTCACAGCAATTTGCTTTACAGCCTTTTCATCGGTTACAGTAAAGAGGATGTTGCAATCACTATTTCATCACTAAATTAGTATTATTTTTTTTTTCACTAACACGGCAGAAATGTCTTTGTGGCAGGAGGGGTCTTGGCAGACCTGATCCTGAATGGTGTATCAATGCCTGTGCCTCTTGCTTTACAAGTCTCCTGTAGGGAAAGCACAGATTTAGCCCGAACGCAGCCTCCGCGGCTCCGAGTGCCTGGCTGTCAGCGTGCCTGCACAGGCTTCATCTGCAATCAAAGCCGCAGTGTGGCTCCCATGGAAAGCTGCCTGGTAAATTGATGTGATTTGTTGTAAGACGAGTCTGTTGCCGCTGTAACCGGTGGCAGATTGCAATTTTGCCAGGGAAAGCAGGATCAGGCACTGGTGGCTGGTGCCTGTATTTCTGATGTGGTGAGGTATGCTAGCCAGACAGATAGCCTCATATGGTTGTATAGAAACCCCCATCCCTTTTTCCCCCCCTTTGTTATAAAAATCCTGCACACTTATAATCAATTACCTGTCTTCTGCAGCTCCCTGTGTCAGTAGGTTTGTCGCTTTCACTGATTTAGAGTCACTAACTGATTTTACTGTAGGTGTTATGATGTTTATTGGGGGTTTTTTGAAGTATCGTCTCCTAGTCTTGTGAAAAGTTTCCAAATCCCAGCTCAGGAACAGTCCAACCTCTGCTGCTCACTGAGGTCTGTATACACTATGCTCATTTACACCGTACTGACAGACTCACATCCTTACAAACCTGGCCGCAGGTCTAAGGACCATTAAAATGAATTAATTTGAGTAGCTGATACCGAGTGCTGATCCTCCAGTACTTGCATTTCTTCAGGGGTTTGTACCATCTGCATCCATGATGCTGCTGGGATGCTGAAAGATGATGTGGTTTGGACCAGATCCTCCTTTTGGCTTGGGGTGAGCACAATATTATTTTCATTCCGCTATCTGAAGGAGGCAGATCTGGTGGCAATTTAAAGCTCATACATTATCATAGGCTACAGAAAGAATAATTTATGCCTTTGAGCCTTTCTCAGATCTTTCAGCAAAATCAGACATCTGAAGTTCTTTGGAGAGCCATAGGGATGAGTAATGCACCCAAGAGGACTTGGGGTCCAGACATGAAGGGATTAGCATGGTCCACCAGCACGATTTTGTCATCTGAGACAGACTCAGGCACATACTTCATGTCTCCTCGTTTCATAACAGCCATCTGGATGTGAAAATGGGGAAAGATGGGAGCGTGTTTCACAGCTCTGGTTTGTCTTCTCATGGGCAATAACATCACCCTTGGCTTTCACAGAGGGCTGCGGGATGCCTTTTCTGCTGCGAGCTTGCACCACTCCGTTTTCTTTCTGGTACACGTTGCTGTAGACAGCAAAGGCCCTTTGTACGTGTAGCACTGGAGTAGGGTAAATACTCCAGTAACACATTACCTGATACGATCACAATCACCCAAAATCTTTTTATGCTGGGGTGGAGCTCTGCTGGACATCTGTCAAGCAGTCAAGCAATATAAAAAACACCCAGTGCTCCCCCAGGATCTTGTTGCATTCATGCAAGGAGTCATTAAGACAGCTTTGCATCCATTGGTATTTGCCGTCTGCCTAATGGTAGGATAACCTGCCCCTCTCCAAAAAAACCCCACCCCAGAGGCTGCCTGTTAATTGTGGCAACTGCGACAACTCCCGTTGGAGATGGAGGGATCTGCATTCCCTGGGCGTGTGGCAATGGGCAGTCACAGCAGTTACAGTCAGTTGATGTGAGGCAGATCTAAGATCATCTAGCGTTTAAAAAAATAAAATAAATATCCTCCCTCCTTTCCAAAAAAGGAACAATACCACCCTGAATTTGTGCAAATGCAAGGTTTCCAGTCTGGCTCCGTCCCAGAACATTTGATGGTTCATTTAAAAAGAAGAAAGGAAAAGAAGCAGAGCAGAGGATTCCCTGGTGGGCTGTAAGACCTCCAAAGGACTTTTGGCAGCACCTGGAGATATTTTTAAGTTTTCAGACTAGGTATGCGTAGCACAATAATTAGTTCCCCTGAAGAGACCCTAGTAATTGATGGGATTTTCTGATGTCTGTTATGAAAGTACAAAACGGCTCTTCGTAAAAACTACTGTTGGATTTTTCACTCTATATTCCAAATAGGCTAAAAATCAATATTAATACCTGGCTAGTAAATTCTGACACTTAAAGTTTGTAGCCCAAACTGCTCACAATGCTGCATGCTAATTGCTGTGGAGCTAACGAGGGGAGCGAGAGCATGTGGTGCAAAGGTGATGCTGCGGCGATGCTCCTTGGATGCTGCTACCTGTGGGCAGGTGGACACGCACCAGTTTAGAGGCTGAGGCTCCTGTGTTCCCACGTGGACACCTCAACCAGGAGTAAACAAGGCAGAGCCATAGGAGCCCCTTGCCTGGTGACAGGGGTGGCTGTGGATGGCCGAGGTCCTGCCAAAGAGGTGGCCACAGGCACAACACACAGCTGGCAAGACCCACCAGGGAAAGAGGATGGTCTTTTTGTGCACATGGGGCTGGTTTCAATCCCCCTCAATCTCTAAGCTGGATTAGACAAGCTGCTCAGGCAATGCCCTCTCTATTTCTTTAAGAAATATTGAAGAAATCCCCTTCTATAAGCAAAAATTATGTCTAATTTTGGACAGATGGTTCATTACTTGTGGCAGTGCTCCAGAACACTCAGACACCAAGTGAACAGGGAAGAAATAGGATGTGCACCACACATCGGCATTGCAATTAGATCAAACATCGTCCTGTTTTCATGCTCTTTAGGATTGGGGCTGTAAACTAGTGAGTCAGCACAAGTTTGATTCCCTGCTTATCAGCAGAGCAGGACCAGAGGGCACCGGTCTGCCTGGTCCTGCCTGACAGCTGTCCCCTGCCAGGGACCGCAAGGCTGCCCCTCACCTCCTCCGTCCTGGGCTTCTGCTGAGGCTGCTGCAGAGCGTCAGCTCGTGCCAGTGGAGGGGAGAGGTTTGGAAAAATGAAAGCACAAGCCGGGAGAAAGGCAGGAACCTGCTGGAGGAATTGGTTTGCATAAAAACTGGCTCCTTTCCGTTTCGCATGCAGCTCCTGTGCTGTTTTTCATACAACTGTTTTTAAGGTAACACTATATATAGTCAAATAGTACTTTGCTGCAGCTATCACAGTACTTGTAAGTGATTGGAGTATGTGGAAAAAAAAAGTACATTGAGCTGTATAAACTACCTGAGGCAAGATATGATAATTGTGTCAAATGCACCTTAACTCATAGTGATGTGAGTCCCATTAAAACCTAAGATTTTTACCACCGTGTGTAACATCAGCAGATGCATGTCCCCATGCCCCGGCCCCTGTCCGGCACCCCTGTTCCACAGCCAGCATGTGGCACGTTGCAGGATCAGTTTGCAGGTGGGGACCTGCAGCATCCCCCAAAGAGCTGAGAACAGCAGGATTTCCGCAGAGAGCCAGATAATTTCCTTCTCATTAGTTACTTTGACACAAGAAAGTTATCACAGCTCTCCGATCTGTCACTGGGCTGAGGGAATGGGAATTTGTAAAGCTAGACATAGGTTTTAAACTGTGACAATAGAAAGCAGTTGCTTTTCATGGCAAGCTGCAACACAAAGAGAGCACCTGCCCAAAGCTGGATTTCCTCAGGGAAAGCAAAACAATTATTTTGTTGCTATCAAGGTGATACCCAGGTGTTTTCTTCCTATTTCTAGGACTCTAATATAATAAGAGGAGCTAATAGCAGCAAGATGTGTGAGGCACACACTGGGGATTAAATTGCATCTTGCACCAGAGAGGCAGCGCAGGGTTTTTTGGCAGCACACGGAAGGAGATCCCTGCGCTGCCCATGGTCCTGTGGCACGGTGGCGTTTTGTGGCATCACTCCATGTGTGGTACAAATGCAGGTGACACAGGATGGCATGTGCCACTCGCACCAGCTCTGCACCATCCCCAGCCCGATTGCCCACCCAGCGCTCCCACGGGTGCAGGAAAACACCTTCTGGGGAGAGGGGAATGACCTTCCCCCTTCCCTCTCTCTCCAGCTGGGCCTGGCAGCTGCCTGCAGGTTTCTGAGCGAGGCATGAAGGGGCCTCTGTGGTCTCCTCCAGCCCATAAATCACAGCAGCTAACAGCTATGCTGACGGCCAGGCTGCCATCTCGGGCTTAACGATCAGAGGGAGCATTCTGCAGCAGCAAAGTGAAAGCAAGGCGTAATGTTTATTATATTTACTGAAGGGAATACAGACTGTTTCCTGCCTCTAGAAGTCTCCTCTCTTCAGGAGAGGCTTTTCCCCTAGATGGAGAGGGAAGCTTGAGGAACTGAGCTCTCTGCTGAGATCATTGCACCCTGGGATGGAAATTGTGCCACGCTGCAGCCACTGCTTCCTCTTTCTCCTCACTGGGGCTCTGTCTCCAGCTGTTTCCCCGAGGCTGACAGGCAACACTTGATGAGTCAGAGACGTGTCTTACCGCAGACTTCACGGCTCGGGTTAGCTTCCAGCCAGGGAGTTCATCTGCTCTGCTCAGCTGGTGGCGAGCTCTGAGAGCACTGGGGTTGAGTTTCCTTATTTATTGCTGAGGGCTCCTGGGATGCCACACTGTTACTGATTTACACCCTTGAAGAGAGGTGGCTCATCTTCTGGAAGACATCCCATGTAGCTGAATTGTAGAGACCACATCCAGGGTTACTTTACTGACCCTGGCAATTAAGAGGATATTACAAAGCCTTTGCAAAGGGAATCATGTCTGGGTGACCACATCTGAAAGTGTCCTCTTGTGAGGGAAAAAAGCCCTCCAAGAGAAGAATATTGTGGTAAGATTCATGGACCTGAGGGTCAGGAGACACTGTGAGATCATCTGGTCTGGCTTGTGCATCTGGCTTGTTCCTCTTTGCTACATCCACGCTAACCGCATGGCACGAGTAACACAACGTGGCACCTTCCTATGCAGCACATCATCCACTTTTTCTGTCGGTACCTACAATTAATCATCTCTGGTGTGCTTATGCAGAAGGGAAGAAAATAAAGATTGCGCTCTGTCCCTGACTTGCGTCCAGCATCCATCTGTCGGCTGGTGTGACGCCTTTCCAGCAGCCTCCACTGGTTTTGCTGTGAAGCCCAACTTTCACCATCAGTCTACAGCCCAGACAGGGCACAGAGCTGGCCTTTCCCTGCACCTTCTGGAAAACGCTGACACAAAACCAGGACACAGCATGTCACACCTGTACCCTCTTTCCCAGCTGAAGGCAAGTAACGTGCGCTGCTTGCCGCTCCTGCCATTGGTAGATTAGATCAATGCAGTGATATTTACCAACTAAACTTAATCTTACCCAAGAACTGAACAAAGTTTGATTTACTCCCTGCTCTCCCCCCCGCCTTTTTTCTTTTTAAATGATTTGATCTCCCATTACACAGGCTGTAATCACTTACCTGAACAGGCCAATTATCCCACCGCAGCTCAGTAACACTAATTATGTTACAGTTCTTGGCAATGGAAGTTACCAAGCTCTCCTGCTCATTAGCCAGGCTTCCCCCATTGATACAGCAGTGGGTTTTAAATTTTTTCTCTTCACATTCATCAGGTTGGCTCCTGTTTGTTCCCAATTAGAGCATGGCTCCTCCAATGCTACTTAAAGCCCTTTTAACTGCTCCAGTTTGGATCCAGCCAAAACCAATTAGCACCTCTCTCCGCACCATGGTGTCCTCACCACGTTTGCAGCCCACCATTCCACAAACCCCAGGCCTTTAAAATTGTATCAGTTATACAGTACTCAAGGTGTTACCTACAATATTTTCTTCTTTAGTATCTGCAAGCAGAACAGTTGCATTTTTCATTTCTTTAGGCTTTTTTCCCTCAGATCATGCTACCCCCATGACACTGATCCTGAGGAACTGCTTTTGCCCTGCTCAGCAAAGTTCCCCAATGCCTACTCCAACATCTCAGTTGGATCCATAGCTTCTCCAGCCCCAGCCTGGAAGCTGTGAAGGAAACAATGGAAGGCTTATGGAGCTGAGGATCAATTACTTGTGCTGGAACCTGGCACTGGCACTAGTTATCAAAGCATTCACTCTAAGGGCAAAATGAAGTCTTTGGTCACCTTCCCCAGCTGGTAGTAAGAGACTTCTGCTGCTCTGCTGAGACTGGTTTTCTTCTGGCTGTCACCAGCAGCATTTGCAGAATCCACTTGAAGCTTCAGCAACCCAATGGGCTTGCTTCGTGTATTGTCCGCAGGAGGGCTGCCTGGCCTCCGTGACACCATCTTCCCTTGGTCGGCCTCCAAATCCTTCTTCCACACATCCCAGCGTGTCACCCATTCTCCTCAGCAGCCAAGTCAGTCTCCCGTGTCCCAAGTACAACAAATGCCATGGTCATCTGCTTGGCCGGCTGTGAAAATCCTGCCTTGCTGGGCCCCGTGGGAGACAAGGATTGTTCCTTGATCCTTCTTCCCATGGCCTCCTGGATTTTCCCTCTGTGCTCGCCATCACCGTCTCCACCTCATCCTCTTGACATTCTTGCCACCGTGCCTTTCCCCTGCTGTCTTTCTGTCCTAGTCTTACTCCCCTCTGCCAAATTCACAGGCTGGGCTTCCAGCTGTGTTCCTCCCCGCTTGCCTGCTGTTACCGCTGCCGTGTCCATCCCCCTGCACAGACCCCATTTCCCCACACGTCTCCTGGTGAACAATTTGACTCTAGCGGCCTTGGAAACTGTTTATTTTAATAGGTGTATCCCTTAATACACTGGATTAATCTACCTGCTTACCTCTTCTCCCAGAGATAATTTTTTACGTTGTGAACTAAATAGGGAAAGTCAAAAGCCAGAGGAGTAGATTTCTTTTTCAGTGCTCTCAGTGGAAGGCCCCTGCAAAGGTACATTCCACAGCGCGTATATAATTGCATAGATGATTAGCGCAGCAGCCGGGACAGTGGAAGAGAACTAAGGATGCTCTAATTTGTCAAGATAGTTTACTAGTATGGCTGAAAATCCTCCAGATTTTCTTATCAGTTCTTTGGTGTACATTTTTGTTTTCCTGCTGTTTCAGAGCACCAGCGAGTACAGGTTTTGCCTAGGAGGGATGGGAGATGCCCAGGCACCTGCAGGTTCTTCTTGTGAACACAAGAGCCTGCAGGGAAAGTTCATTGATTTCTGGTGGTGCTGCCCTTGCCGGGGTGAGGGCAAGGTCTTTGAGGTCAGTAAGGTCTCTTGAGTCAACCGAGGCTTTTCAGTCAATGAACAGAGGAAACAACTGCCTTGTGTTAAGAAATTTTTATTTGTCCTTTGGATCTGTAATGTAAGCACATAAAATTACAAGTGGAAGAAACATCATGCCACAAAATTGCATAGAATTTTTACAAAAATGTGAATTATGCCTCTGAAACAATCATAGCTTGAGGAACCGAAAAATATGTACATGTTAACTGAAATATTTCATCCTACTTCGAAAGCAAATCATCAAGGACTAATCAATCACAGACACTATTAATACAATGTACAAGAGCAACACTGATTTCAAAGAAAGGCAAGCAGTGATGTCCCTTTAGTTATCTTTCAGTGAATGTTTAGCTAATACATGAGCATTAATTAACATAATTATGAACATGTTAAATCTAAAATGTCTGGCCTTCATTAGAATTTTTAAAATTCTGTTTATGCTGCCAAAACCAAGCTATTTTCAGTAGTGTAAAGATATCTGAAGTGCACGACCTAGTTTAATATAGACAGCTCTATTCTATACAGCAGAAAGTCCACGATACAGCATTTCCACACATTCAACACGGAACAAGGCAAATACATAAAAGGCACAAGACTTGCACATCATAAAGACCCTTTTTTCATTATCTTACTCTAGTTCAAGTAATATCAATATTAAATGATATCTGTTTCACTGAAATAGTTTGAACGATGCAAGATGTACAGTATTACACACTACCTTACACCTGCAGAAAGTGGCACTGTACAGATATAAAAAAATGTGAGTACAGGAAATGGTCAAATACAAACTTACTGTAAAATGACTACAGCTGAGAGTATAGTTAACCCAACCGGTATATTTATTTTTTTTAAATATAAATAAAAGGTTAATTGGTATTTGCCCAAGTTTCTTTGAAGCCTGCGGTGAAGTCCTGGCTCCGCTGAAATCCATGAGAATGTAGCGCTGAAAATCAAAGGAGCTAAGATTTTACCGAAAAGCCCGCACTGTACAACGGTTTCTATAACGCAATAGTCTTCAGTTTTCTTGTCAACACTGCTATCAGTTTATTCTTTTAATAATTTAGACAATATGTCATTTTAACTTTATAAAATGCAGCATTACATCTTGACTCTCTACGCTTTCAATGAGTGATTAAGATGGATTTCAAAGTGCAAAACAAGGATTAGCTGAGGATTCACTTTTCCTAGCATTAAGATGAAAGTCAGATTTTTGAATTTCATGTTCACTAATTTCATCATCATAAACCAGAATAGTTTAATCCAAAATATGATCTCCAAACAATGTGCAATTTTTCTTTCTTTCTGCTCTAAGGTTAAAAAAGAAACATGAAAATACTGTTTGTTTTCCAAGATTTGAACTTATATATATACATACCATTATTTAACTGAAAACTTAAGCTTGATTTGTATTTTATTGCTTAAATTTAAATAAAATAAGTTACTTTAAAGTACTAAAATCCTGAGGGAATGGAAGTAAAGTAACTTAACTGTTACGATGTATTAAAATGCCTCCCTATGTAATTGACTTCTTTCTCTGATTGCTTTTTAAATACAAAGTAAGGCCCCGATCTTGCAAATGTGTATGTGAATGCTATTCCCCAGCACAGCTGCACTGAGCCCTGTCGTGTGCAGGAAAAGGCATTTCTGCCCGTTTGCAGGATCAGGCCTCTCAACACAAATCTCTGTCTTTTGAGCCCGTTTATCCTTTGCCCTAAGACGCCTCTTCACGGCACAGCTGAGGAAAAGGCCTCGCGCATTATGCATTGGCTTGGGTACAAATAAGAATCCGCCTGTAACATTTCATAATTCCTGTTTCTGTTAGCATGGGAATCCAGAGAATAGCATTTATTTATTTACCTTTTCAAACATCCTGACTTTCACAAAATCTCTCTGTCGTCTGATATAGATTTCTCAACATGTGCTGTTACTTCTCTCATGCATATCATACAGTACACTAACTTTGATTGTTCTTAAGAAGTCAGTTAAATGGATTAATATACAGTTTTAAATAACAGTGACCAGGTTTTTATATTTTGCTTTTAAATTTCAGACCTTAGTAAAACTGAACCTCAGTCTTAAAAATAATGGAAGATTCCGTTAGATTTCAAATACTGTAGTCCTAAACGTTTTATAATCCTATCAAATTCAGTAAGCTTAAAATATGATACTTAAAATCAATACTTTTGAGTCTGCAAAATATATATCAAATTTATACTCTAAAACTACTTTGATTTACAACACTAACACCACAAAAAGAATTGTATGATTCAATGACTATTTTATAGCAGTATAACCCACATATTAGCTTTCATAATGATTCTCTCTACTCACGTATCCCTGAAACATTTAATTTGGCCAAGAGACCACGCCGACTTCAAATAGAAACATGCCGTGTGTGTATATAGATGGATGTGTGTGCACATATAGCTATATATATATTTATATATATATATACGAACATATATGCACTCACACAGTGTAACAAACACAGAGGTACACAGACACCGACAATCTCCAGGCAGAGTTCTTCTCTTTGTTTTCCTCTTGTCCCCACAGTTCCAAGAATTTTCAGCAGCAAATATATTTCTTTCCGTGTGATAAACATAATATCAAGACAGCAAGCCACCAGTGCTTGCAACGCTAAAAAGGATTAAATGTTTCAGTGCAAATGTAAAATGATGGTACAGCTGTCAAGGTGCAGTTATAAAGAAGGAAACAAATATGATTAAGTACTGTTATAATATTCTCTAGGAGCTGTATTAGTTTGGAGCACTTTGCACTGGCACTTCAAAAGGAAATCTGCACACATTTGTCTCTGTACAATACACTGGTCTTCATTAAACATTCTTAACAGTGAACATGGCCAGAAAATTACCCATTGTAAATCGGCCAAAAAAAAAAGAAAGAGGAGAGGATGGTTAACATATTAATTTTCCCATTACAACTGCACTAAGCTTTAGAATAATAATAAGATGAAGAATGAGAATGAAGACCTTTGCACGATGCTTTTTATAAAATGTTCCTTTTGGGAAATGTGCACTTGAATGCAGATTCCTCCAGGCTCCCGAAGCGCTTCCACAGCAGCTCACGTCGGGAGAGCGGAGACGGGCAGCTGGGGAGCGCTGCGCCGGGCGCTCGGATTGCTTCTTGGGCAGTTAAAAAGTAGTATCAAACACTTTTTCTGGATTATCTTCTTCCAATTCCTCTTCACTTTGCAGAGGTTTATGATTTGATTTTCCGCTGTCAGATGCCAGGGAAGAGGGGGCAGAACTGTGGTCTCCGTCTTCACTGATTTTCCCTTTCATGGCTTCCTGTACGAACTCCAGAATTTCCAAAGGCAGTCTTTTGAATTTGTCTTGATATTCCTGATCAAGTTCCACCTGCAACTACAACAAAAGAGAAAAGGTGTCTTCAGGGGTATCTAATGCAACCAGTGCTGCACCACACGAGGCAGGGGGGAAATTAATGATGCGTTTTTCCATGATTTAAGAATATATTATTTTCTTTTTCATATTAGAGCCACATATCCAATACGCCTATTAATTTCCATGCAGTCATTTCAAAGCTGAAGGAACATGCAGTCATTTGTGCATAAGGCTGGTGTTGGGTATCACCCTTGGGTACCCAAAACTGTAAAATATATACGAATTTAACTGTGTCGGTGTCCATACTCCCACTGGCTTTCACAAGACCCGTTTCAAGTGCAGTATGGATCACAGATAAGCCTTTGAAAGAGCAAAGGCTTTCATTAAGCTTCAGGTAGCTCATCACACATTAATCACACCACAAACATTGCACTGAGAACAATATAATAACTTTCGCCAGATTTCTTGGGTTGGAGAAACCATTAGGAAAAAGTCAGTTGTCAAAGGGAGTTGAAGAGGGAGGGAAAAGAAGTTAAATTGCATTTCTTAGGGCTAGATCATGGAAAGTTACATTATCTGATTAATGCAGTATGTGTCTTGGACATTACTGGGGAAAAAGTGTCATATCGTCAACAGGATGCACAAGGCATGCAGAAAGAAATCTGGCTACGAGTCTTCAGGAAGCTGTGGGCCCTTTCCCAGTATTTATTTGTACAGCCTTTGTTTTTAGTGCCCATATTAGGATCTGCACGATCCATTATTTAAAAAAACATTAATGTGCACGAAGGTTTCAACTGAGGACAAAGCCAATTTTTTCACCATGACCAATATAAGCACAGCAGAAAGCAAAAGGGGTGAGTTCCAAAGCCAAATCCACGCCATCCAACCATCCATCCATCCATCCACCCACCTTCTTAAACAGAGGGAGTCAGGTTCTGCTAACTGTAGCTGCAGCAGTTTCACAGTAGTTTCTTAGACAATTGTATTTTGAACGATATTTTTTTCCAGGATGCATAAAGATGCTATGAATTCTGATCCTTCAGCTGTATGCTTGAGTCTATCCTGCCTGGTTTCAAGTCTCCTTCACCCCATTGCGACGGCTCTCAACAAATCACACAAGTTTTCACTTGAACATTAGGGTCTGCACTGCTCTTACCATCCTTGACCTGTCCACAGCATGTGACTTTACCACTACGCTTCCCTCTGAGCCCTTCCAATCCCGTTCCCCATGCTTCTGTCCTGGTTTTCATCCTGCATCTCTGATTTTATTTTTGTGAGGCCTCTTCTCCTTTCTCCTGATGTGCAAATCAACGTCCTTAGCTCACCCGGTCTAGTTCTACATTCCTTAATTAGACAAATTTTGCAGTTTTTCTTCCTCAAGATCTAAGATCTGGCTTTTTCCTGTTGGTTCTCCTGCTAAAGCTCCTTTCCTGCCTTGTTTCTGGCAATTTTCCTGCTGTTCTGACCTCAGTTTCCCACCTTGGTGTCATAGTGCTGACAAGCACCGCGTCTGAGGTACAAACGGTTGCATTAAATACACCCTGCCTCTACAATAGATATATTTGTATCAACTGTTACGACAATTCGCTACCATAACGCTCTTCTTTCATGCAGTGATGGTAGCATGGCACTCACGTAGGTCATCTTGCAAATCCAAACATTATGTTCTAGGCAAAGGTCTTCCTTCCACCATGGTGCAATCATGCTTTTGGTTACAGTTTACTGCTGAATACCCCCAACTGCTTAAAAAAACAGGAGGAAGGGAGGGGAAGGCAAGTCCTTCTGCTTATTTATGACAGCTACCCAAAGATGCTATCACGGAGGGAGATTTATGCCAAAAGTGGGACAAAACACCAAGACTTTTCCTGTTCAGGAGCATTTGCAGCCGGGGTCTGGGCTGCTGGTGTGGATCCACAGTGTGTCTGAGCCCCTCATAAAGACAGTTAAAGTTCCTGCAGGGAGACGCAGCTCTGCATACAATAGTTTTTACAAATCAAGGAATCATGGGAAAGGCTCCAGAGTGCTAGTAAAGCTTTATAAAAGGGTATAAATTTCTTTATCCAGGAGTGTCTGAGCCAGCCATGGGCTGCTGTATTTCTCCACCTCATTATCATACACAGAATTACTGAATTTGTAAATGTTAGGCACCTCAGTTATAGAAGGAGGTCTGTAAGTTCGAAAGTCTCCTAGCTCTCTACTTCCTTCAGAACCTTGATTTGCTCAATTAGGTTTAAGAGCAATAGAAATATTTGAAATCCCTCAGAAACTGAACATTATCTGAACCCAGCGCAACCATACGCATGTTGTTAGATAGCAATTGTGTCTAATGTTCACCTCCTAAAGTGCCTCCAGTGGATAATCTCCCTAAGTCGAGCGTTTAATAGAAATGACATGAATCTGGAGCTACCTCTCTCTCTTCTGTGTCTCCAGAGACAGTCTATATAGATATCTAATCATGAGAAGGTTGAAGTTAGTTGAGAAGGAGCAGACAGTAGACAAGGAGGGTTGATTAAAACTGCAAGGGTATAACAATTAGTTTTCTCTTTGATTTCAAAGGCACCGTCAGTCCTTCCCTTTGCTCGGCTTTGGACGAGCAGCTCCCAGCCCGTTCCCTGAGCCCCAGGCTGTCACACAGGACTCCAGCTGCAATGAGGAGCACAAGGGGTGAGCCGGGGTGCCACCCCACTGCTGGACCTGCCCTCTCACCGAAGTGTTCCTCAGCCAGCCTGGGGCTTGCAAACCCACAACACTCTCACAGCACATTTGCCGTATTTCTCCTTAAACCACCAGCCCCAGGCATAACACTGGCAAACAGCTGTGGGTCAAGGTTAAAGAAACAAGTTGCCTGCTTAAAACCAGCTGTTTTTCTTTTAAAACCCTCTGTATCATTCTGTTAGATAATGATAACCATATTTGGTGGCTTTACAGGGACATTACAGTTCATTCACTAATGCAAAGCTGACCTCCCATTAGTAGCAGTGTGTAAAAACCTCTCTGCACAACCAGCACCACCAGACTCAGGCCCTGTGTGGCCTTACCCCTCGGTTTGCTGTCCCCTCGGGTTGTTTCCCATCACAAGTCCACCTACCCTGAGTTGTCTCCTCTCTAGCTACTAAACAAGGTGACCTATACTTGCTTTTAGCATTTTGGAGCCAGACAAGGGGGGCAAAATGAGACTGATGATTAGATGGGCAGATCATTATCTGGACCAGTGTTTCCATTAACATATAACAACCTTCTTCCTTCTGTTATCTCACTATTTCTTATAGATCCTCTATCCTCTCTTTAACCCTCAACCAAAACCTCTTTCTACTGTCACCTCCATGCAGCCTTAGTATCCCACAAGGGGCTGGAAACATTATTTCTTGCTCAGGTAAAGCACACTGCCATGTTCTTTTATTGTAGGCAATGAGTTAATACTTTCAAATTTGGAGCCATCATTACTTGTTTGCAGGGGGGCCCCTAGGGACACGAGGTGAATGTGTGTCGCTCTTGACCCCTGTGCCCTGGACCAACACCACTGCATCCTTCCAGTCTTGACTACAACCAACACAGCCCCCAGCCTTAGGGATGGCAAATGAGTGGGGCTTTATAAGACTAAGACTAAGCCCATGCCCTGGGGAGCAGAGCTCCTGGCAGGCAGGCAGCCGCCCAGCTGATGGGCACGCACTCCCTCTCAGTCTGAAGGGTTCTTCGGCATCCTTGGCTACAACTGCTTTCCAAAAAGGGTCATCGTTCAGGGAATGGCCTCGGCAACCCTTCCTTGGAATGTGGGTGGTGAAGATGAATACGGTCATTCAGCTTAAAGCAAGGAAAATACAGTCAGGAAAGGAAACTGATGGTATTATTAAACCTATTTATAGCAATTATGCCTAGCTGTTATTAAACCTACCAAAATAACATAGCATAACATAGTGTTAAAATAGTGCCCATAGCATTAAAAGAAGTTACTGCGATCAATAAAGAATTACAAAAGCAGAAACTGTGGTTTCAGGCTATCCTGATCAAGCCCCTGTAGACTTCTGCATACTTGCAATGTGATCTAATGAACTTCTGTTTCTACCAAGAACAAAAATAAAACGATCACATGAAAAACGCAACATGCTGCCAACACAAGTTACCAGGAGGGCTGAAGTTCACATGGAGTGTTTAGGTTAAAAAAAATGAGAACATTTAAAAATAAAATAAATATGTTAAACCCCTGAACCCTAAATTATTCCACATTGATGGTGTTTGATATTATCTTGTCCCTGAGCTTAAGCTTCAAATATTGAACTCTTCTCCCTTCTCACAACCTGAAATACATCTCGTCCTCTTCCCTGCTGCACAATTTTTTTATTTATTTTTAATTTCAGGATTGTTTTAAGATAACTGTGGAAAAGCAAACAAGCCGGGCTAATGAGGCATAAGAATCTAATAATGAGCTACTAGAAGTTCGAGATGTAGAACAAAGTTAAGAAAGGTTTTGCAGTACCAGTACCTGAACCGTGGGAAGCACAAACACAACCAACAACCAGACCTAGGACTTGAGGTGTCAGGTACAAAGACCTTACCGTGTGCATTAAAAACAACCAGTTGACTAAAATGTGACCCTACCACACACGTAGGAAATTCGGGGATCCAGCCGAGGGCTGGTGCTGTTTGCCAGCATCTTGTGAAATTCTACTGCGTCTGCCCACAGGCCTGAAGACATGAGGTGGATCCACAGCTGGTCCATCCGCAGCGCTGCTTCCATCTGACCTCCTCCCCTCGCTTAGGCAGCCCAAGGGAAAGGGAAATTGTGGTGGAAAACACGTCCAACCCACCTCCCTTCCTGCCACAGCGACACCTTTGAAGCTCTTAATGCAAACACTGCTGCTCCTTCCCGTTGTACCTTAAAAGCGCCATTTCGGAAGTCGGGAATGAAAGCGTTTTCCAAACAATTTCCCCTCTCTTCCTTCCCCATGCAGCTTGAGACACCACATGTGTGGTCTGCACAGCGGTGTGACCTCGTAGCATCATTCTCCTCATGTCAGACTCCATGCCAGAGCCAGTTCCTTGTCTGATGCAAAACCAACCCACTTCCACACAGACTAGGATTCAGTCCAGCTCTTTTTTTTAATATATTATCAACTCAAAAATAATGGAAGGATCACTACTTAAAAAACATCTAACGAACCAACCTTCAAGCAAAACTCTTTTGATAACATTATGCATGCAATAAAACTGGTTACGCATTTGGTGAAAAAACAAAATACAACACCAAAACGGAATTTTGCTGCATCAAAAACATTCATTATGGCCATATTTGTTTTGATGAAGTGCTTCCACGGCAAAAATTTGATATGACTAAAAATAAACTTTTTCAAGTCACAGATTTTCCATTCCACCTGCAATTTTTCTGTAAGGTCAGTTTTTTTGGGTTTGTGTTTCTTTTATCCCTCCTTTTAAATCTACCTTATTTTGCATTTCTCTGATCAATGCAGTGAATCATGAATGAAAAACAATCCAAATATCCTGGCTGAACAACCCAGGTAAAAATGTACTCTGAGGACTAAACAGTTTGGTATCTTCAACAACATCTGACATTTCCAACAGCAAACTCTTCATTCTCAAGTTTTAAAAAGATTGTAATAATTTTTAAGTTCCGAATCCAAATGTGGAAAATGTGTAAGATGTGTTACTTCCCCTTGAGGCAGAGGGCAGCAAAATATCAAGATAGTGACTGCGTTTGGTATTTAGTTAATGTATTTATTCACCAGTTGAAGTGTGACACTAATTTGTATCCATAATTACCGTGGCACTACCCACGTGCAATATAATATTTAATACCACAGAAACAGTATATGTATAGATATATATTTTTTTTACTAATGAGAAACTCAACCACATAATTTCCTCTGTGCACTTTCAGCACAATGTATTTTGACAAGAGGCAATAACTGGTGACTACACGATTCATAACAAAAGGGGGACTGCAACCTTTACAGGATATTTCTGTTTAGCAACGCTCCCATTTTCCTTTTCAGATGTCTTTGGAAACATTTATTTTGTTAGCACCAGTGACACTGATCTTTTCACTGGTCACTAAAAGCATATTGCAACGCAAACGCTGCTCTGAGATTGTGGCCCCTTTCTCACTCCTCCCCTGTTTCTCTAAATCTGTGAAAGCTCCAAATACTGATTTTTCTTCCTGCAAATGTTTGACCCTAAAGATAATTTTGAATAGAGGATTTGGGGCTTTTAAGACTGCATCAGACAACAAATATGCATAATGTCAGTGACCTCAATTTAGCTTCCAAAATAGCACATAGAGGACTCCCAGATTAAGGGTACAGAGAGCAAGCAAGCTGCTGTTCTGCTCTTTTCATTTTCAGAGCTTACTTAATTAGAAAGCCATTCTGGAGGGATACAGCATTAAAAGACATATGAGTAGCAAGAATTGTTAAAAGCAGACGGGGGCTCAATAACAGGGAGAGGGAAATTGAGGAACAGAGCTCAGGGATCAAGTGATTTATAGACAGCAATTTTTGTTTAATTGGAAACAGAAGGAGTTTGTTATTAAGGACCATGTTATTCCCTCCACTAAGCAGATTTCTGCTGGGAAGGCAAAGGAGCCACCACTGCTCAGTTGTCCTCACGTCTCGCAACCTCAGTCCCTCTGAGCACTGGGTTTGAGAAGAACCCGGGACTCTTCTGCAGGACCTTCCCAAAAGTGATATACCCACCTCTGCCATGTGAAGACAGGCCAAAGAAAGCAGCTGAGGAATGGGAAGCTGCTTATCCAGGCCTGGGAAAGGAGTTAACATCTCTACATCTGCAGAGAGCACCTCAACGCTCGCTTTTTCTTTTTCTCCCAGGGTCTGCGAGCAAGTGCAAAAAGGAACATGCCACCATCTTAACATTGGGGCTTAACACAGCTACTTGTAGACAATATAGCTAAGCACGTAATGAAACTGTTCAGGTAGCTGAGGTTTTATCTCACAAGATGCTGGAGTGTGGAATCATTAAAGAAAACCTAAGGGCACTCAGTATCAGAGATGGTGCAGGGAAAACAGCATCACACAAGGGCAATGACAGTTGGTGTGGGAAATGTGTTTACATTGCCTGGAAAGCTCCAATTAATGATTCCTGTCCTCAGACAAGAACATCTCAGTCTCAGTGCACACCCATCACTGCGTTTTGAAATAACGGTTACTTTTTGGACCATGACAGACCTGAGAAACACCAACGCCGGGACTTTTCACTCTGCCAGCCTCATCCCACACTCTTTTTCTCCCAGGTGGAGCTCCCCTAGGTTCTTCACATGAGGTCAAGCACACCAAACCAATATTCCCACCCCACAAGGTCTCTGTGCTACTCCCGAGACCAGGGCTGCTTGCTCAGGATTTGCTGTATTTCTGACTGATCGACTGCTGCCGCCCCTGCTTCACCATGGCAAAAGGCTGCACCAGTTTAGGTGGATATTAGGAAAAAATTCTTCATGGAAAGGGTTGTTGGACATGGGAACAGGCTGCCCAGGGAAGTGGTGGAGTCACCATGGAGGGGTTTACAAGGCATTTAGACAAAATTCTTAGTGACGTGGTTTAGTGCTAGAGTTAGGTTACATTATGGATGGACTCTATGATCCTGAGGGTCTCTTTCAACCAAAACGAATCTATGATTTCCAGAGAGGTGGTGGATGCCCCATCCCTGGAGACATCCCAGGCCAGGCTGGACAGGGCTCTGAGCAACCTGAGCTGGTGAAGATGTCCCTGCTCATGAGCTTTGAAGGTCCCTTCCAACCCAAACTATGCTATGATTCTATACTCCCCTTTCAACTTCCCCTGATTGTTATCTTCCATGTTTCAGCTTTGTGTCTCTTCCTGTTAAAGTGAAGGTGATTTGCAAATACCTCCCTAATGTACAAGAAGTCCCCATATAAATGAGTCCTTAGTATCTGCTGTCTCAAGGCATTAGGCTGTAACCTTAGGGCCTTCATCAATCTGTGTTTCCACCTTTATTAACTGCCACCTCAATTAAAAAAATGGGACTGGCAAGAAACCTGGGACCTGGGTTCCTAGATTTTAACACTCTCATAAAGGTACTTATATCTTCTTTCTGCATAGAAAAGCAACATTGATTCCAGAAGCTAATTAAAACACATATTTGTGTGATGAGATGCCCATCAGCATTGCCCAGGTTATATATGTATTATATATACATATGCCTGTATGTACCTCTGCTGAAAACTTTTGAGTTAGAGAAGCTCCTTACAGCAAAAGCCTTAACTGGTGATTGTTCCTACTGGCAGTTGTATTATTAGTAGTAGTAATCTCAGATCTTTTGCATTTTCTCTGAAGAGAGAGCTTGTACTGCATTCTGTGGGAGGATTTTCTTCACAAGAACTTTGTTTCCTATTTCTTCATCAGTACAGCAGTTTATTCTCATGCAAAGCACTGCTCTGTGCCTTGTAAGCTGTATACTTGGAATCACTCTTCTTTCTGTTGACTACTTTGTGTAATTGTTTCCTTTTGTGGATTAAATGCTTTCTTAAGCTGTCAAGTGTTTTTTTAATGACTCTATAAATACCTGACCTATGCATCTTGTAATGCATATGAATAAAGATTATTTGAGCTGGTATGAATGGGAAAAACATCGCCATTCCATGAGCATATATAACATTTTAAGGCTAGATTCTTTGTGCTCTTTTTCATTATGCCTGGAATAAGTTAGCTTCACTGCAAACAACAGAGAATCTGCTCAAATTTCAATGCAATAAATTCAGAGAAACTCCACTGAGGTCTCATCTATCATCAGATACTGCCCTTAGTTTATTGGGGCGGATCCAGGGTAAATAACTCTAGTGACACGGCTCAGATAGAACTTCTTAACTGGTACTTTTATAAAGTGCTGTCCATATTTTGGATACTCTCTTCAAAACAAACAACTGAAAAATAACCAGTGCATCTATTACCTTCTAATAATGATTTTGTTCCACTTCCCCAATGCCTCCAAGGCACCCAGTAAACAGGCAGCTGCCTGTCCAACAGCACAGGCCTCAGAAGAGCAACAGTATTGTAACTCTCAGCTCAAAAGGTCATAACCGTCCCTTGGAAACTCCTTTTAAATGACATCTTGAGCTTGTAACAGCTATAATATATTCCAGAAATATTTCAAATCCCGGGTGGACTGAAGGACACAGGACTCTGAGAGCTGTACAGCACCACAGCAACTGAGCAGGATGTCTCCAGGGGGCCCTGGAAACCGTGGGGTCACTTTATGTATCATGTGTTTTGCCTAAAAGCGGTGCTGTCCCACAGAGCGAGAGGTTCTGGCTATTTTTGAAAGAGGAGAGAGACAAGGAAATAAAGCTTCAGGTGCTTAATGCCTCCTGTGTGATGGCTCAGGAGCTGGTAGAGCACAGATCTGAACAAATCATGGTGAAACCCGCAGCACAGCTTTTGGATCCTTGTCTAAACTGAACCCTGAATACCATTTAACAAAACGGTTTTCAGTCTCTCACATCCACCTTGCTAATAGATAATTATAGTGTCGCCTGTGTCTGACTCTTGGCAGGACATCTCTAACAGGTCCCATCATTATCACAGAAAATTCCCTTCGAACACAGGGATTTCTTCTCAAATGCCACAACGAAAAGGAAATAAATAATCTATTTCTCTGTCTCTCTCTAGTGGCATCACTGTGCTACTCAATGGAAAAGGAACAGCATCATCCTATGATTAAGTCTGGCACTTCCTTTCACTGCAATACCGCGCTCTGACCTTCCTGCTCAGCCCAGACTCTCAAGCCTGTTTAGCGTAACCAGAGCTCCCACCACGCGCTGAGGTCTGTGTATCCTGAGACAACGTGTTTCTTAAGGTAATGCCCACTATAATCTCCAAGTCATTGGTAATTGTCAGGGAACTGCGTGGAGGTTTAGAAGCAAGCCATGATTAGTTCAAAAAATAATCACACTGATAGAGCCTTATGCTGCGCTTTGAAGTTTACCTTGCACCGACTAAACCTTTTCACATCAGAAAGCCTCTGCAGGATGGAGCCTCATTGAAAAGTCTGCTCGGAAAATTACTGAGCAGTCAGTCCTTCCGTTAATATCCTGTTAAAAATGAATGTTTTTAGACTAGAAAGCAAGCACACTCTGAATAAAGATCAAAGCCTCACAAGTTTCTTTGTAAATCTTTTCAAGTAGTTCAGTTCTGCAATTCCTTGTAACCATGAAGGCTATTCCAAAGTATTTCCTAACTCATTAACAACATGAATCTGCCTTCCTCTTTACTATTAGCAGAGGTGCACATTGACTGTCCCCAAAAGATGAGCCAGTTTAGTGGCCGACCCATTATTTTCTAACGCAACAAGCTAATGAAAAGAATCTGTTCAGAACCTAGCAGAAGTTTAACAGCGGAGACAGAGCTACTGACCCCCATCTTCCAGAAATCATGGCTCAGAATTTTAGCCTTTGTACTTCCAAGTGTCAGGAAAGATTTGAGGTTGAGTTTAACAATGACAAAAAGTTGGGACTTGCTTCAAATTTATATATTGATGTATATGTTCATTATTATACAATGAACATCAAATGGAGATGTATCATTGCTACTAAGAACACCGTCTGATACTGTTTATGGCTGCTCTGTGTTTATATATTACTATTATCTTCAAATCTCTATTTGCACCATTATTTCTTCCATAGATCTACCACTTCTTGTTTTGTGCTGTATTACACAGCGCACATTTTAATTTTCACTTGAGAAGCAAAATCAGTGTGGAATTTTAACTGCAACTCTTAAAAACTTCATAGCCTAATGTAAGAGCGGCACTGCCCAGAGGTTCACCCTAATTAACAATAGCCTGAAGGTTTTTACTTCCCAATACTACAATGAACTTAAAAGGAAAAAACCTCCTTTTCTTGTCTGAACTGCTCTTACTGGATTAAGTAGTACTATGCAATGGGAGGTCAGTGGAGCCATCCTCATGATTAAGTTCAAGGGATTAATATTCAGTTCAGTTGTTTTTTTTTATTTAAACTTTTGGTTTTTTTCAAAGGTCATATTAATGCTGACTACTGCAAGCTCAGGTGACTCTCTAATGACCCATCAAGTTTAAATGAACCATGCAGAAAACTGTATTTCAGTGATGTTCAGCAAGCATCCACAATGCAAAAATTGACGTATAAGGTAATTTCATAAAGCTCGGGGAAAAACACAAAGCCTGTCCCAGGGCTATGCAGAGTAGCTTGAACTCATGCCTATTAACTTAAGTTCACTTAAGTCTACAAGAAGACGGTGATTGACTTTGATGGGTTTTGGATCTACAGCACCAGCCACCATGGAAGTACAGGCACAAACTAACCAGGTCAAACGAAGGAGCCACTGGCACAAAATGGCATGAAGCACATGCTTCTTCCCAGAGGTCTGAGGGTAATCAGAGTCTCCAAGGAGATGTGCAAGAACTGTTTATCAGAGGTTCAGGATTTTCAACTGTCTTAGCAACTTCAGGAACTGCAAAATATGTCTCTAGGATGAGGTTGTTGCTTAAAATCCAAGCCTGCATCAAGGGACAGAGATAACAAATCCCCCAGAGAAGGTCAGATGCCATTCTCGCACCCAGACCTTCCTTTCTCTCTTTGCGTACAACCTCATCTGGGTTTCTGTTGAGCACCTGAGCTCCATGAGGAAGGGAAACCTCTGAAGGAGTTTTCCTTTCCTAATGCTTAGTATGGGTGAAGGACTTATCACCTAAGCTCTGTACTATAGTATGCTTTTCATCCTGCCATGCAGTTCGACACCTTAATGTCCTCTTGAACAGATCTCTTAATTATATTGCCAATAGCACAGCTGGGTTTGTGGTCAGACCTGCCTGCTCCCAGGAGAAGGGATATGCACATTCCCTAGAAGCCAGTAGAGGCCGTAAAATTAGGGGATGCCACAACTTAGAACCATGCAGAGAATCGGTTCCTGTGGTTCGTCCCTTCCCCACCGATCTCAGTGGGCGACAGCTCATGGAGGTCCCACTGGGGCCTCATCCAGATCTCAAGCCTACTCCAGGAGGAGCGAGCTCTTCTACTGGCGCCAGTGTGGGCTGGATTTGGTCCCTGGCTTCTCTCCTTCTGCAGCTAATACAGTTCATCCAACTTTAGTTCACCAGAGGGTCGAGCCTGAACTGAGATGAATTTCGTGGAACTTCACTAAGTCCTTTGCTTTTTTTCCCACTGAGAGGCACACCATCAAAATGTATAACACTATCTCCTTAGAGCTCTGATTTGTTTTTAATCTGATTTCATTTCTGTGCACCACTGTTGGTGGCTTCTATCTTGCAAAAGTTTTGTAACATGCAAAACATTATTTAAGAAAAAAAAAATTGGCAGTAGAACAAAACCTCTTTCTGTTATAAGAACTTATCTTTTTAATGCTCCATCAGTGTTTTATTATTACTTTGGTACTTGACAGCTTCCAAAAGCATGAAAAAGTTCTTGAGAGGTGTATTCTCTGATGCCAATTCTGATCACAATCTAGTTGAAGATAAGTTTAATGAACACTGGAAAAACAAAGGCCTTTCATAAGTGATCAAGTTATTTGAGGAAGCAAAATACTTTAAAAACATTGGTTGCTTGGTTTAAAGCTCTATCTCAAATATGTGTAGAGAACACATTTTTGTTGGGGATAACAGAAATTTATCCTGCTTTTTGGGAGTATTCCAAATGATGGTAGGCACGTATCAGAAATGAATGAGATTATTAACTTACAAAACCCCTTTTAGAACAACTATAAAATGTCATCTTTTCCCCATCTCATATAAATGTATTTGGAACTACAGAAATTCAGACAACCATTAGATTTAGTGATGGTGAAGGAATAATTCAGTCATCTGCTACTCTGGGTAACAGTAAAAAGATTATTCTGAGTTAGTTACAGAAGTTATTCCTAAAAATTTCTTATCACTTATGTTATTTAAACTTTCTTACATATCAATTAGTTTAAAATAATAAGTCTTTAGGCTATCCATTAATTGCAGCACTGTAGACATGATCTGTATTTAAAATTATGCAAGGAAAATTAAGCCAAAGCACCAAGCTGTCTTGGCTAACAAGAAAGGTTTCATCAGCCCTTCGGATAAAGAAGGAGAGATAATGGGGGCACTGAATTCACAGGAGAACTCTTTCTCACTTTACTGTTCTCTCTCGTCACACGTTAACACAGACTACCGAAGCCACAAGCCGCCATCCGCGTGCTCAATCTGCAGTGTTGCATTGCCAGCGCAGTCGTTTTCCAACTGTACGGCACGACTGTTTTCAAACAAAAAAGAAAAGAACTCGGGTGATTAATGCAAAGGAAGGACAGCAACATATCTAACCTGAAGGACAGCTGATTTACAAGATTCTGCAGTGGGATCATTCACAAATGCAAGGTAAATGCGGATGGGGAATTTAAATAGTTTAGTCACTCTTACAAGTCGGAGGGAGGCTGGTTGCACAGGAACATCTGGTCTGTATCAGGACAAGACACCGTTTGCAGTTTCTCCTGCTGGTATGGCTCTAGGCTATCAAAGAAGGCTTCAACCCACTCTTTTAATTCTTGCTGTCTTTGCAGAGCAGATCTTAGGACAACTGAATTTCTCTTGTCTGCTCATCTTTTGCTTCGCTGCTACACTGAAACTACAATGTGGCATTTGTACCATTACAGCTGGTTCACGCTGTCAGAGGCCACATCAGTCAGAGCTGCTGACGGCGGCTGCTTGTCCTCAGCAGCAGCAGCCAAGGAAAGTGGGATTATTTTTAAAAGTGCAGCCATTAATTGGTAAGAGGTTTTTGTCAAATCCTCTATGCCTGCGGCATGAATGAGGAGCTGAATATAACATTCAGTGGATTCGAATGGATTTTGGGAATGGTGTCTTCCTGCCATAGAAATGAGAAAAATAGCAGCTGAAATATTCTGTATTGTACAGTGTGCCTGACAGAGCCAATCATACCTGAGAGCGACGCTTCTTTAAAGTCAGACAAACTCACTCTCTCAGTCTTCCCTGCATGTTACAGAGCTGCTCCATCTTGCTGTCTGTGCCTAATGACACTTTTAAAAAGAAAAGGCAGAGCACCGGACAGTCAACTTTCTGTGTGTAATACAGCTCCTTCAATCCTCAGATAAAAGCAGTTTACACTTGTGTGCACAAAGATGATATCCCCTTTATCATTCTTCTTAGCCACCAAGAGATTTCCTACTGCCAGTATCCTGCGCTCGATATGGGACTCTCTTAAAAGACCCTAAAAATGTTCTCTATTATATATATACATGCTTATCAAAAACGTGCTCTTACTAATATTGATAAACGACTACAGGAGGGAAACAAGGGTGAACACTGAGTCAATCCACTCATGATGTGTCTGTGTGCTTGTGGATAGATACACTCACAAAACAGGGGAAAGATGGAAGGCATCTGATTATTTCTAAGTAAATCAAAATAATGACTTCACTGGCATAAACACAGATTCTTGTATAAAAATTCACGTTACTGAAATATTCATACAAAAGACACTTTGTTCAGGGATAGTGGGTAATAAAAGGGTCTTTGGTGAGACATTTATCAAAGATCTCTCTTTTTTCTGATCTCTAGTGTATTGTAAGAGAGGGACCTGCAGAAAGTCTCAGGGTAATGACAGAACTGGACATGAAACTGGCCATTGCCATGGTGGGCACCTCTAACATGATCACCCCAGGGAGGTTGGGTGGTGACACTCACTCACCCAGAAAACTTTTCAAACAGGAATACAGCAGGGCACAGAATACTTCAACTGCTTCACAGGCAACGTTCTTATTTTACAGAATATATTCTCTTCTTTACTGGGGACTGGATGGGAAGACAGACACCTGTTTCACCCAACAGAGCTGGACCTCTGAGAAGGTTCGCTGCTTTTTCACACTATATCAATTCCTGCAGCAGCCAACTGAAAGGATCTTGGCCTATGTAAAATCCTCAAACAGAGTTTATAGCAGTGAACTAAATCTGCTTATGAGGGAGTTGCAACTATTAAAGGGCAGCTGATATTCCAAGAAATTAACCCCAGTCATATTAAGTCACCAAAAAAGTAAAAAAAAAAGCCTAGTAATAATTACAAAAATTGAATTAATTTTCAACCAATTAGTATTTTCAAGTGCGAGCCACAGTAGCGTCAAGTCTGAATACAAATGGGAATGAAGGGTCCTCCAGGCCAGGATATGTTAACATTGACATGGAAGTGGGGAGAAGTTACTGCAGAGTTTATTCCATTATGTCACGGAGAGCGTGAGCCCCTGCTCAGAATTACAATGATTCCCCAAGAAAAAGACTGACAGTGAATTACTGTTCCCAGGAGCTTCTACAATTTCCATGCCACTTAGCATTACAGGCTCGTACATCTATCACACCTCAGCACCCAAGCTATGTGGTATATGGTGTATTACTAAAAAAATGGGGAAGGATTTAATTGCCACCAAGGCCATCAGGCCTGTCATGAACACTGAGATTCCTGAAACCTGGTGTCTGCTGTGAAAACTGAACCTGCAGAGTTTTCAGCAGAAAGGAGCATTTTAAGAGCAGAAATACTACACTGAGATCTCACTGACCTATATAGCACCCTGCAGAATAAAACTCTAACCCAAACAGGTCCTCTTAAATATACTCATATAAATAATCTCAAGAAGGACCACAGATAAGCTATTCTATGTACTAATAGTTTCTAGAAATACTAACCTTCAGTATCAGCAGTTTGTGAAATACTTTGTCCTATGGGCTTCACGCCGTATGTTTTATTCAGGCATTAACACTCACTTGGTGAAAATAAAGCTGTCAGAATGTGAGCTACCACATACAGTATCATTCCCAAGGGCCATACAGTAATTAAACATGGAGGCTGACATTGCACCACGCAGAATTCTGGTTGCGTATAACAGTTATTAAAAGACTGCCAAAAATCCACGTTTAGAAAGAAAAGCCAGCTTGATTCTAGACAACACCTACATATGGTTGAAGCCCCACTGAAAAACTCTGTCATGCACTTAAGTGTTCATTAGAAACACAGCTTAAAGGATGAGGAAAGCAGAGCAACAGCTTTTAGGTCCTACTTTTTAGAGCTCTCATGAACCATCCCTACCCAGCCAAAATGTCCTTGTGCAAAAGCTGCATGTTCAGACAAGACTTATTAGTCTACGTTCTCTTCTTTTGTCTCAAAAGATTTACCTTACGTTTCTGCTGTTGACAAACGTAACTGTTAACTAAACGGAAGTTCCTCCTATAGATGACTAACGTTTAATCGCTAGGGGATTCAGACAGTTCCTGAATGAAATTGTAAATTTAGGTCATTTTCCTAGCTGTTATCAGGGCTCAGAAGGATTATATGCCTCTCCTGCATAGAAATATTCTCTAAGGTCATTAGTTTTGTTCAGCCCAAAGCCAGTGGTTTCTTACAAGGGAGCAAGAGCTGAGATCCTCCTTTACAGCCTGCAGGAAAACTCGACTCTTCCCTCCCGTGCACCCTCCTCCTCCTCTCCAGGTACTTCAGGCTGTTCAAAATGCCTTGCCCTGTGGTTGCAGCAGGGACAGCTTAGGGCAGAAAGGGATGCAAGAAAAAAAAGCTTCCACCCATCATTCTCCTATTTGCTTTGAAGCAAGGGAAACCTCAGGGTGACGGATTCCTTCACCCCACTTTGGAGATCCCTGCGTACTCAGTGCTAATCCATTTTGTCTCCTAATTTTCAGGTGCAAGTAGGGTACACTGAATGGTAATTGCACCATGCACAGCTTCCCCTGATACCATTCCCTTTACACAGTCTATGAGGCTCACGTCCTGAGAGTAGGACAAGGCAAAGAATAACTCTGGTGGCATTGTAAGTGGTTACATGGCATCACAGAAGGTTCTTCCCTGAGATCTCATCTCCTTCTGAGTGTGCAATTGCCTAGTTCCCCAGCATGCTCCCAAGATATCCTAATTTGACCCAGGCAGGTGATACAAGGTTGGCCTCATTTTGTTCAAAATGTAAGTGATGTATGACAAGAATAGAGTTAAAACAAGTACTTCTGGTTTTTCAGGTGTTCACTGAGTTGTTTCAAGGCAGCTCAAATCTATTCTTATCCTCCAGCTTTTCAGGAAAGGAAGACAGATCAACCCTCAGGAAGATAAATCAATATTCTTGTGACACTTAAACACAAACAACAAAGAAATCCCAGTTCCCTAGTGAGCCATTGCCAATTTAGTTTTACCATCCTCAGTAAGTCACTCTTGAATACTGTCAAGGTGCCAACATATTCATAATGGGCTCTACTTTCTTTTGTCACAACTACTTTGCTCAGGAAACGTACACTTTTAGTTGCCTTATCTGCCTCCAAGAGGAAAACAACATTCATGAAATCAAGGCCCCACCTAGCAGTTTTAACCTCTAACCGTATCACGATTAGAGAACAAAACAATATTTAGTATTGTGTTATTTTTAAGTAGTGTTTGAAAAAATTACCACTTAATTTGCAACAATAGAAACATTAAAATAAACCATAAGCATGTAATGATATGTGTAGATACATGAAGAATATGTCAGTGTCCACGAGGGCAGAGACAGGTGATTCACAGCAAAAAGCCTGACAAATCAAGTTGTAGTCACACTTCATAAATCAATGAAACTTACTTTGCATTTGCCTTTCATTAAAGTCTAGAAGTCAATCTGTATTGTGCAAGTCACAGATCAAACGTACAGAGTGGGTTCCCTCTTCCTTGCCAGTACATGTCCATAGAATCATCCATGGGGAGCAGCTAAAAACCAACCAACCAACAACCCCCGGACAGGCTGATAAAACATCCTGGGGGGAAAGCAGAAGGAACCACCACACGGATGGTGGCCGGGAAGCAAAACAGTGCTCACAGCAAACATGTTCCTTCACCACTGCTGAAGGTGCAGCGCTGCCAGTACTGGTACCAGCACCACACAGACTGGAAGAGGAGCAGCCCCCAAAACCAGCCTTGGCTCTCATCAGGAAGGACTATCAATTACACAACAACTCTTAAGACCTTGTGTGGGATGCTGAAAAGCCACAGAAGGATGTTCCGTAGCAAGGAGGAGCTGCTGCTTTCTTGAGAAGGCTTCATTTACTCCTGCACACGTGTGTGCGCTGAGACTGAGGACCCAGAAAAGCCAACACTGCCTGCCTACCAATTAACCAAAATCCTCTGCATCCAGGAAACTGCAGCAGAAAGGCAGGTTTTGTTACCAAATACAGTCCTCACTGAGAAGCCATGATGGTTCTCTCCTCAAAGACAAGCAAAGCATATCAAAACATTTCAGAAGAAACTAGTAGAAGGTAACATATTAAATAAAAATACAAAGCGAGCAGGATTCACTGATTAAGTGACAAAAATGTGTGGCTTATTGCTACCCCTTGACAGTGAAAGCTTCAGAGCTCCTGCGTGACTGGATTTACGGAGGTTTCAGAAAGCTGGCTTCTACATAATCATGCCTCCTGACAGCAGAGGCACCCCTGAAATAATACTTCATTCTATCAGCATGTTCTAATCATCAGCTCTTCCATAAAGCAATGAAACAAACTCTTACTTTAATCTAGTTTCATCTGTCTTCCTGCCTTTCCCCAGTTGTCTTCTGTTCCCTCCCTCCTCTCTGAAAGACTCACTCTCATACCTCTAAATCTTCCCCTTTAGGCTTCACTAATCCTGTTTTACTGATTCGCATTCATAAATTCTTTCTCTTTGTCCCCCAATTTTTCCTCCTGCTCTGATGCGCTGGTTAATCCTTTCTTTATCCCATACTTTGGTGTCCCAGATGACAAATCCCTAATTTATCTGCTTGGTAAGCTTAATCTTCACAGGTACCCAGAATTCCTACCTTCAATACCTTTCCCCATCTAAAACCTCTACACTCAGATGCTCTCAGTTCCTACCCTCACATCCTCCCCCCGCATCAATCGTCGTGATTTCTTTGGCGAGACGTTTCATAGTCCCTGGTTTCTGATCTGAGAGTACTGCAGCTACTGTGAGCAGAGAACAGAGGATTTTCTGATGGCCCAAAGGGCTGTGGAAAGAACACTTGGCCAACCATGCTGTTACACACAGCCCCTGACCACTGCACTGAGGTGGTGCAAAAGCGGCAAGAAATAAAACAGGCAGGGAGACAATGAGGTGGGGTATGGTTTGAAGAAGCCACAAATGGCTTTCCCGGTATAAAAAGGATGTAATGGCCAGTGGCAGCACATGTTATGCAGCTAGCAGATAATAGTCAGGGCTATAATGGCTCAAAGATTTCAGATAAACCAGCAGGCAGTAAATTGTGGATGCTCCTGACTTAGTTTTGACATGTAAAATGAAAACAACATTAGCATTACTAGATAAAAAGGGGAACGTTTCACTCACTTTCACTATAGTCTCATATTCCATTTCTACTTCTGTTTTTCCTCTACTTCTTGTTCTTCTATGCTCTTTAAAACAAAACCAAGGATCATTTCAATTTGATGTGATTAACAATTACTCTAAGCTGACATGACATAATTCTGTGCATTACAGTAAAACAACATCTCTTTCATCTATGCACTTAATGAAAAACAAAATATTACTTCATGCTTCTGTGTGCTGGCTCATTAATATTTGACTAGGAACACATTAGAGAAACCAGTCTATTTATCACAACCTGTCGCTCCATACTAAATGAGGACTGTGTTATGTGGGAGATCTGGGTTCAGTTGAAGTTGCAGCTTATGCACATCGCAAGAAGTGTCATGTTTTTGTGGGAGGGGGAAGCAGCATGTATGTGAAGGAAAAAATGAGCATCAGCCATGCCACCTGAAGCGCACGCTTGAAGAAATACCTCCGGCCATTGCAGTCAAAAGGCCTTAATACTGCAATCATGCCTAATGCCATGAACTCGGTGCGGTTGGGATGGAAAACCTTGCAGGACAGGAGTGGTGCTGCTCTTTGACCAGACAGCTTATTCCCTCTGAGTCAGCCTCGCACGAGCACCTGAGCAGGACGAGGGACGGGATGTGCTGCTGTTGGAGATGTTACCGTCCACGCGCTTTCATCCTGAGTTGGTGTTTCTCTCTGGAGCTGAAACTTCAGTTTGACAGTTCAAAAGAGCGGCAGGATTTCCAGATTGTCCCGTCAACCTGGAATACCTGACGTGCTGCAGGCAGCTGCGCGCTGCTCGCGCTGACTCCCGGGACAGCTGTGGTCCCCTGCACACCACTGCGAGCAGCCTGAACCAGACTCTCTCTTGAAGAGGTCTAAGGTCTGGATCAGAGAAGTCCTGAAGGTAATCCAGAAGCAACCAAAAAGACTGAGGTGTTTAGTTTCTGCAGTTACTAGTAGACAGCTATAAAGTTATAGCCGGAAACTGAAATAAGGGTGATGTTTTGGTTCTAAGTGCAGCCTTTAAACAGCATTGCCAGGCCATTTTAAAGGGAGTGCAGTATGTTTCATTCTGTGTTAAATTATTGTGGTAACTGTCTTGTTTTACTCAAAAATGAGCGTTATTTCAGTATTAAGTGATTTACTGCTTTATGTGGATAGTAATTGCATGAGTATATTGCTGAACTTGGTCCTGTTTGTAGAAGTGAAATCACAGCTCTTTTATGATACAGTTGGTACCACTAAAATCTTGACACTTCCCACATCATGTACTTTATACTCCATCACGTACTCAGCACAGTATTGTATTCACATTGCCCAGGAGCCAGAGCTGTAAAGGCATCCAATGTAATATGGTGACACTGGGTGAGAGTTAGCCCTGGAATAATTGCATGTGAGTTCACTGAGGTAAATTGTATTTTGTCTTAGCTGTCAGATTTGTTACAAATCAAATTGAAACTTGAAACCTTCAAAAAGAAATAGAAACAAACAATAGCAGAAAGTTACGTTTTCTTGTTTAATATTCAAAGATTACATAGCTTAATAACTGGAGAAGTACTTTTAAAGATTTTCACAAAACATTTCCTCGCAAAGCATTTTTTTAAGCTGAATATACTTATTGAGTCACTTCCCTGGAAATGGGTGAAGCAGCAGAACAATATATTTGAGCACTCTGTCCTTGTTTTACTTTCATGCAGATTCAGAAACGCCTTATAATTTGAGTCACAATGGCAGGCAAGAAAAATTACAATTACCTAACAATGTGGCTGGATTTGATTGAAATTCTATGTAATTCTATTTATGCCACCTTCTTATATTCCATTGCAACAAATGAATGAAACTATTTTTGTTTAGTATTTTCTCCTTGAACTCTTTCTCACCTTGGTAGCAATGGGCTGTAAAACTAGTGCATTAACACCAACACAAATGGTGTTATAAGATACATGTTGGGCATAAGATGGTCAGGAAATGGGTGCCAGTGATTGTGGCCGCTTGCACCACTTGGACATGCAAAATGCATCTAAAGTATTAGCTGAGGAAGCAGAAGGTGACAGTTTGTAGCAGAAAAAATGTAGCAGCAAGAAGGTGAAATGTAAAGTGAAAAAAGAAAGCTACTTTGTTTTGCATAGTTCTTAACACTTCTCCTGATGCACTCCATTTTTCCGTCCCTTTGATCTATATACTTCACTGGTTTTGTGCTCCCACTGACAGACAAATCAGATAAAGTGCCTTACTTAAAATTGACAATTTTTACAAAATTACATGTATGTTTGCAGCACACAAACATTTAGTTACCATGGATGTTGGCCTAGTTACTTCAATGAGGCTTGTAACTACTGAAAGCAGGTTAAGATTTGATTAGAAATTCCCTTAAAATCAGTCTTGAAAAACACCACTAAGCATCCTCTTGCTAAATATTCTTAGTTTGTGCAACATTATTGCTTTGCCTTACTTTTGGCACTGTTTTTAGCCGGCCTCCCTGTTAAAGTACGCGTCTGGGGTTGTAAAAATGTGTGTCCACTTTGCATGCAGGTATGTATGGGCTGGTGCTCAAAGGCCAGGAGCCGGTGTGCGGAGTAGGCACGGCATTTGCAAATGTGCAGGTTTTACCTACCTGGAGGATGAACATCGGGCTCAAAGTAAGTCAACATGTCAAAAAACAAAACAAAAAAAGCAACATCCAAAAATGATAACAAACCAACTCTACTTAATCCAACTGAGGATTTTGCCTTTGGTCATTTATCAAAACACAGTCCACTGAAAGAAACAGAGATATCTGGATAGCATGAATTCCACAGGGATAGGAAATTATAAAGTTAAAAGATACAACTATTTAGCTGGAGAGTACATACCACTCCAACCCTATATTGTTTATAGAGCTTTTAACAATATAGTCTGTGCACTTGCACCATTAGGATACTCCCGATCCAAATGACGCTAGTGTACCAGACATATATTATATATTTACCACAGGGGTTCTCACTAGTTTTGGAGCTCCAAATGTCTTGCAGCATAAGAAAGTGAAGAGAGAAACACAGGGATTAAAACAAACCAACTTTCAAGATCTTTTCTATTCTGATGGTCATGACTGTAGTTGTTGTAATTAACTGGTCTTTAAAATCCCCAAGTAAATTCTTGATTCTAGTGTGAGAATTGTTTTTCTGTATGTACAGACATGGAATTAAGCAGCTTTTTGTGAAATCTCTATTGCACAGATAATACAACACAGAAAAGACGTATACTTTCCCAAATCATCATTAAGCAGCCCAATATCTATTGCTTTCATTAGTGCTGAGACTACATTTTAGAGAAGACACACATGGGAACTAGACTGTGGAAGAACACTAATGACAGGGTGACGTGTTCAAACACTATCTGCTATTCAAAGTCAATTCTAATGCTGGTTTCCTAACAGATTTCTGGAGACACCAGACATCAGAAAGTCCAGAAATCAGTCCTGTGCAAGTTTAACCTTTTAAAATACTGAAGTTGAACATATTCTGGATTATCTGGTGATCCTAAATGTATCCTCCCTTGCGCAAAGGGCCACGAAAAAGGCTGCATTTTATATTTCTGGTTTCTAGGCTGCTGTGAAGAGCTGTGGCGCTTTCTCATTCATGGTGACATTACTGCAAAGAACTACTGCCACAATTAGTCCAGATTAATATTCTTGCTAATGCATAGAAATGTGGCACAGAACCTGGTTATTTACCACAATAAACCATGCTGACCTAAGACCTCCAGTCAAATGTTGTTAATATGACTGTATCCTTTACAATTATCTTTTATGTACCTTTAAAACTACAAGGAAGGAAAGTGTATTGTGTCAGCGAAAAGAGAAAGGGGATACTGCTTATGGACAAGAGCTGACTCACAGCACATCATTTAGTTCTCTTAATAATTCACACCTCTCTCAGTTATTCAGTAACTTACACACGGTGCTGTTGGCTTTGCCTTTGGCGGACACTTTAAAGTGTTTTCTGGGACCACAGCAGCACAAAATCACCACGCTAAAGAAGAACAGATTTTAGAAAACACTATGATGGGCAATGGAAAAGTTTTAAGAAATAGTACAACCTGAGTGATTTTTAGAAATGAAACATTCATGCCTAACTCCATTTCCATACTATACTGCTCTTATCAAAGGTTCAGCTGCCTACAGGAGACTTCTTCACCAGCGGCAACTACGGGGACATATTTCTGCTGAAACACTGACCAGCTAATTAAGCAGCAAGCAGAGCTGACTGGCTACTCAACTGGGGAAAAAAAGACAAGCCACCTGGAAAACAACACATACTATCTATTATTCAATCAAAAGACCACAGAAAAGCGTCTTGGCCTTCACAGATGAAGCTCTGGCCTAAATTACTAAGCCATGACCCCTTTCCAACACTTGTTTCCAGCTGTGTTGTGTGTGGTAGAGTTCATCTTCAAAATAATGTGCCAGATGTGTTTTACATGAGTGTTCTGTAGACAGATATCTACACACAGAAGACTGAATTGCAAAGCCAAGCAGAAAAGGAAGGGTAGAGGTCATGCTTGCCCATGGGTGTCATCTGCAGCAAGGTTGCACAAACAGACACTTAGGACAAAATCTATCTCATGGCAACACAAAAACAGTACAAAGAACATTTAAGGCAAGCAACCTGGAGTTATATTTTGAAAGTTGTGAAATCTTATTATATTCTTTCTTGGATCAGACAAGATTCTCCATGTCCTCGTCACAAAGATAATGCACATGTAGATTTGCTTATTAATTGGTCCGAGACTGACTGTGAAGTAGATGGAGGAGGAAGTTCAGGAGGAAGAGAATGGTCCTGGCTTTGATCTCACTTGGTGAAACAGTAAAACCAATTCCGATTAATTCTACTGTGTGCCAGTGAAAATCACTGATTTAATGACAATGTGAGTGAAAGCAATCACTACCCAATTTCACACAATCCAACCACAGCAAGAGTAGTCTTCATTTGCACTCCTATTTCTCGCCTTGGGTAAGAAAAATACATTTCTATTCTTGCTTCCCACTGATTACTTCAGTTTTAACCTCCTAAAATATCAACTAGTACTATAAAATAGCTCCAAAGATTAAGTCAGAATATACATTTTTCATCTCTAAAAGAAAAACCCCAACCCGAGCCAAACCCCAATACAAGCTCCAGGCAGAGGTTCACTGAAGTTCTGAAGGTACAAAACATTATACCGATCACCTTTCCTGTATGTAGAATAACATTAATTTGCTTGCAAGCCGGATGAAGATCAAGCAAATGGAATTTATTTATCAGAAACATACTTCCATTAATATAACAAATGACCATTAGACACAAAAAGTCCAGTTTGGGACTCTGTTATCCTCTGGTCAAGCACGAACAGTTAATACACTGTGGTAATGAGGCTGACAAGACTGTGTGAATTTCTCACTTAAACTGAAAGTCTCGGAGACTTACTCATTTAGGACACGGGCTTGCTCCACTGGAGTCAATCTGAATTTTGCTATTGATATCAGCCAGAGTACATGAAAACTCACTCCACGGCTGAGAGGTAGTTGGGCAAGCCCTGTGAACCAACTGCTTATCATAAAGAAGCAAAAATTACTTTAAAAATGGAAAGGATGCTAAGGAAGTCAGTACTGCTATAGCTAATCCAGAACTGCAGGTCAGTGAGGGATTATTTTAGGGTTCATCAGCAGTTATGAAAGAATCCATTCCAGTCTGGTCAATTAAAGGAAATGAAAGAATCAAAGGGAGTTTGATTACCTGTTGGAGTGGGCTAAGCAAAGAAAGCAACTATAGAAGTACATTGTGTTTTTACTAGGCAGAATGATTTTTTGTTATTACTCAGTAAACACTAAAATAACTGAAGTCATGAGTTGACATGGCCACCGAGAGCTTTAGCAACTACTCCTTTACCAACTAAAATAAAGCCATTTTAGCTGTTCTATATGGGTCCCATTAGTGTAAAGCTGGATTCCTGTCTGAGTACCAAGGCTCCTATACAGAAAACAATCAGTGTTCACAAACCCTGTTGTACAAGAGTACGAAGCTGTCAAAGACTTTGTGCAAGAACCTGCATTACCAAGGACACTTTTCCTCTCATAAAGACTTGGACTAGATCACCCATTCAAAATATTCCTTTGATACAGATTAAGCATCTCAAAATTTCATGTTAAGCAATTCTGAATTTTCACTCATCCTTCAAAACTCAAGTGTTATAAAGATGTATATATGTGTAAGAACGTAACAAGAACAGGGAAGGCCCTCTGTTCTCTGCGGTGAACCAAAAAACAAAGAGAAATCAGCTTAGCTCCATCTTAAAAATAGCTTTCTGTCTGCACAATGCATAATTTTGAAATAAGGTATACAGTACCTAAAACTGGAACTACTTGTCCGATGCCTAGTTAAGCATCAGCTAACCTAGTTATTTCTGTAAGAACGCAGCCTGCAGCAATATTCTGTGATGGCTCCGTCTTCCCTCTGTCCTTATAGTAAACAGGTCAAAGAGAGTAAAACCCAAAAGCTTTTCACTGAAACATCCTCACTGCCCCAATTTAGCAAGTGCACCACATTATTTGCTTGTTTTATAGTGTAAAGTGTTCATATATGGATTCTGTAAGTGAAGTATTTTCAGGGGATGTAAAAGACCAAGTTATCTGATCTTGACGGTGAGACAGAAATTGCTTATCCATAAATGTCACTCAAATTTGGAAGATTGCAAATGAAAAAAAATCTTCTCCTATCCCAAAATGTCATTCTAAATCACACCAGTACGTATCCAAAGTGATACCAATAACAGCTCTGAAATGATTATGAGCAAATACCAGTGAAATTGAGATAAGCATCAGGGAAATGGACGTCTCATTGATTCAATGCTCCCTACAAATGAAATAGTTTAGTCGTCTTATCTGACAAACTGATTTCCTTTGCAACTTTCCACAAGTCATTTCACTGCTAAGGTCTCAACCCTCCCATCTGCAAAAGTGTATGAAATATACGGTATTAGTTCAAATTTTAATACTACTAGAATCTGAAAGCAGTAGCGTAGTCTTGTCTTACAGAGCTAATGTGATAGCTTAGGCAATTTTAGGTCTTTCTCTGTGTTAAATATAGCAGATTGCACAGCTTTCCCCACAGTAAAAGGAGATTTATTTCCTAAGAATGTTCAAAATCCAAATCCGTTTCCTAATGAAATGTCAGATAAAAGGATCTTTTATACAAAGACCACATCAAGAAAATGTCATCTCGCAAAATTTCATTAAACATTAAATGATTGTGAAATAAGCAAACAAAAATATTATTTTTTTGACAAATTGTTATTAGTTCCATTTACTTCCTAAGATGTAATACATATGCCAATTAGTTCTTTGAATGAGTCAATGGGGGAAGTCCCTTCTGTCCCAATGCTCCGTACTCTACATTAAGCTCGTTAGTTTGTGTCTAAGAACAGATTTTCAGCTTCATTCTTTTCTGAAACCAGAGTTCGCCTCAGACAGATAATGTAGCTGCTGCTGATAAACTCAAGATGCCTTAATGTCAATTTGCTCAACGGAGAATCTTGCTTATTTGGAACTAATTTAGTACAGCAGTACCTGTTTAAAATCAATTCACAGCAGACTATTTCCTATTTATTGCTAATTAAAATCATGGAGTTCCTGTTCCAAATGGCATATAACCCTGAAAAATTAGCTACAAACCCAGTGTGTTATTGACTCAACTGGTGGACTATGTCTAGACTTACCACCTAATTCTGAGGTTCATAAGAACAACAACTGCAAGCAATGACAAAATGGCCAAAGTGAAGTCAGGCGATGAGGGAAAAGTAGGAGCCACTCGCTGAGATTTGTCTTCTCAACATTACGAAGTGCAGAACAGTTTAACCATGGTTCTCATCTCCTGCCCGGGGCACCAAGAGCACAGTAGGTTGGAACTCTTTCTTGGCACATTAAATCTGGGGAACCACCCAGCTTTTCTGTCTCAATTCCAGCCCTTTCCGGCCTTGAAGAGAATAATACTCGAGTTGTACGCCAAGCAGATATCTGCAGGTGGCATCTGGGTTTGACCTTACCCACCCACACTTTTGTTGTCAGGTTTACACAGAAATGTTTTCAACTGATTGTACTGGGTGGATATAGGGCAATTCTTTCACTTCTGGAACACAGTGAAGTCAGGAAAGGACACAAGCATAGGAAGAGCTGAGAAAAATGGGTATTTTAGAGTGGTACTGAATTAAGGAAGATTCCACCCATTGCTCCTGAGTGTTCACGTTGCTGAGATTTGAGTCTCTGGCCGGCAGAGTTACCGGGAAAGCAGTTCGTACTGGGCCAGAAAAAAATGCTCTATCATGATGCCAGACTTCCAGAGGACATGGAGAAGGGCAGTGCAGTCCATGTCTCTTTTCACTAAACCTCATAAACTGAAAGAAGATGCAATTACAGGAAGAACGTGCATTATTTTGGCTTACTAGTGAATCAACCCTTCTACTTCTCCAAAAATCTTTGCCTCATCCCCACAGCAAAAGTCTGAAATCTGCTTAAGCTCATCTTAGGGCGATCTAATCAATCGCAGCATCCTGAACTGAATTTCCACCGAGAAGTTTAAGATCCTATGCTAAGAGTGATGTACAAATGTAAAAAAAAGCCTCTAGGAAGCAACCCTGCGGATTTCTGAACAGAAATGTCTTCAGAGCTTTGGCAAATCAGGTGCCAACAAATGTCTCTTTATTTGCACCAAGTCCAGCACCACAGAACCACTCCTCTAAAGCTTTTATTTTATGTGCCCAGATAAACTGGTTGTCTGAGCACCGTACATGCGGGTGAATTTAGAGTTTAATCTCTCAGTCAATGTTATGAAAGTAACTTAAACAAATGTCAGTCTGGAAGATGCCTAATTCTCAAAAGCGACAGTCATGCTCATTTTAGAGCAATCCCATTCAGAACCAATTGTAAGAAGATCCAGACCCAAACTGTAACGAATGTGGGCCAGCAGGTAAAATTCTCAAACCAGAAATAAGTGGAAGAACTCTTTATTCACCAGGCTAAACAGATGGTGATGAGTGAAGGCTACTATGTTTTAAAATGTTGCATTGAGTCTTACAAGACTTAAAAGGCAAATGCAAAAATCTCAATGCTTTATAAAACCAGGCCTGAAAATTCACAGCTTCAGAAGAAATTGGATTTTAAAAGTGTTTAATTTTGTTAATCAGCATTTTGTTTTACACCCTAAAAATACTTATTCAAGAAGTTATCCTGGTCCGCCTCTTTTAGTTGTTGATTTTGTTTTAAACAGTGCTTGAATATATTAATCACATTGCAAAAAAATAAAATAGGTGTGTATTTAATGCGATAATCATACCGAATGTATATTCACTAGGTTTAACAAGAAAGAAGTATTTCAAATTGTCTTTCACAATACAAGTGTTTACTTCAAATATTTACATGCTTCATCTGTTTGAAAACTCCGTTTAGGAAGTAAGTGGGGCAGGGACCGTCTTTGTGAGAGGCCGACGCAGAACTGAACACTTCAGGGTGTCTGTTCCTGCTCGGAGCTATTGCAAATTCATGAGCGCTACCATTGCTCAAAGAGATGGGGTCCTACTCTAGCTGCAAAGCATAAGGAGGCTAAAGCAAGCTTGTAATATATTAAATTTATTCAAACTCCATTCCCTCCCCCCCCGCCCAGAAGGATGGCTTCAATTCCAATTTATGGATAAATTAAATTGGTGAAGCTAAAGCGGATAGTATCCCTAGCAATCCTGCTTTCTCTCCTGAAGATTATGCCATTCTTGCAGGCATGGCTGAGCAAATTCTGTATCTGCTCGCTAGTTGCTCGTGCTTAAATTAATTAAGTGCATTAATGTAATCTGCTGCCAACTGGAATTTACATTAACAGGCAGGATCACAACTAAGGAAGAAAGTTGGGGGTTACATATCCCCCTTGGCCGACGGCAGGGAGAAAGCTCAGGTTGAATGCAGCTGATACAGTTCTCCAAGTGACCAAAGAATGAGAACCTACACGTTGCCTGTCAAGTCTGATTAAACAACCATGTTTTTGGTTCCCTTCAACCTCATTGAGTAGTTCAACGCGCTTGGCAAGCCAAAAAAGCCAGCAGTGCCGAGACTTTATGAAAGGGAGTTGTAAGTGCCAGTGGGCAAATGTCTGCAATAGCACTTGTTTTCTGTGCATTTCTTATCAAATAATGCAATCAAATTAATAACATGAATAGGAATACCAATGCATGTGTTAATATTTAGATGATGAAATGTACCTCTGTTGTTCAGAGGACTAAACAGTTTCTGTACTTTGAAAGGTTGAAACACTCCATTTATCTTTGTCTTGTTTTCTGACAAAACTTATTTATTTACTGTATGTCAGGGGAGAAACCTAATTTCTAAGGACATTTTCCAATTAACTTTCTTAATTAGAAGGTTAGACTCAATTGGTTTATAAACAGTATTATTTAAAAGCACAAAATACTAAGATTCTGGGAAACAGCACTATCAGAAATGATCCCAATTGTCGATCTCCAGGTGTTACAGATGTTGTCTGGCATTATGAATGCCCGCTCATTTTTGCCTGATTTGTACAAAATTTCATTTGCTCCACAAGTCTCGTACGTTATTAAGGAATTATTATTCTCTTTGGTTTCTGTCAGTGTTATAAGCAAGTGCTCACATGCAAGGATGCACTTTAAACTCTTTGCTTTAATGAGGTTTATGTTTAAGTTCTGCTCTGAATATGAATCTGTAACAAGAGGCTCTGCAGAGATCCAGCTTCATGAATTTGTGCTGGAATCCACTAATACCCCGGGAAATGTGCTGCTGCGCTGATTCACACATCTGCCATTCAGAATGAGATCTTTACAAATCAATGTAAAAACTCACAGTTTCAGGAGGGACCGTCATGTCAGCTTGGGTCCAATGAAAACCTTCATGAAGTTACTCTAAGTGTTTCACGTTATAAATTAATCCAGACTCATGGATAGAAACCCAGAGATCACATTGCTATGTCTGACTTGGTGATCAAATAGAAAAAGACTCATCCAACTGAATAGTTCACAAGTACCAGAGAAAGATTTAAATCCAATAAAGTGAAAAAAGAAGACTGCAAGCCACTTTAAAGCACTAAAATTACTTATTTCCCTAGTGCACTTGTACCAAGTGAATATCCACACTTTTTACGGATACAAGGATATTTCACATCTAAAAATAACTTACGCTGTACACTGATCGCAAATCTAGATATACCCAAGGCAGCCTGTAGCCATAGGCCAATTTACAATACTTATGTAAAATGGAGAAAGAAAATAAGCTGAAAGCAAAAATCAGCCATTATACTTGTCACATATCCATTGTGAACATATGCAATGAGTTATTGGAAACTTTCTCTGACACACAGTAATTTAGATGAACATACTTGTTAACAGCTTCAGTACTAAACCAGATAGTTTTCCCATATGTTGAAAAAACAATCTTCAGTCGACAATAATAATCTTAGGGTGTGAGAACAGGTATTGTATTTTCAACATATGATATATTTCTCCTTTTGTAACGTCAGTCAGCTTTCAGCAAGATGCATTCTTATCCTCAAACACAGGCAGGTGAGTCAACTGAAGGTAACGCCACCTCTTACACCCTCACCTAAACGCTGGCCTGAGATGTTCTTTATTGTGGGCAGGTACGAACATATGGGTAACGCTGCTCACGTCCTGACCGTCTGGCAACAGCTTCACACAACTTCTAAGCAGCAGTTTTCTTTGCTTTACTACTAGAGAAACAGAAATAAATGTGGTTTGATGCACTTACTGCAAGTAGAGGAGTTTCTATGTTCCCATAAAACGCTTTCAGAAATAATAAAGTTGGAAACTCCAGTAGGGCCTCATCGTAACTGGCGAAACCAAATAACTCCGAATTTTGAAAACAATTAGTCCACAGTATGTGAACACACATTTTAAATTAGCGTGTTTGTGTGCAGACACCAGCATTGTGTTCTCATTTGGTAGTGGCGTTTCTGACCGCATGAGTCATAACGCGGGGAAGGGAGGCTGAGAAAACCTGATGGCTTCCACGCTTCAGGGCGCTTCCTTTGTTCAACAAGAAAAAGGCTGCTTCTGTTCAGGACAATATAAGAGTGAACTTCTTTGCATATGTTAAATCCATTTTGCAGATAGCACAGAACCTGGAAATCCATAAATCTGCCTTTCCCCTTTTGTGTTTTCCATACAAGGGAATCTCTGACTTCACTGTTAATGCAGTCAACTAGGAAAACTTGAGCAGACCACAAAACTCCTTAGTGGGATTAGTGGTTTCAAACCAGGACTGGGAACCATCAGAACTGGATTCTAATTTTGCCATGTACCCATCTCACTCTCAAAGATGCTTAAGCCAAAGATTTCAAACACCGACACCAAAAGTAAAGCAGCAAAATACAAAGTTAACTCTGCACTCCTGGAGAGCCTTTAATACACAAAAAATGCCATACTGCATTGGAAACAACGCAGGGAAGTTTCATTATACATTGCTTTCCTTTTGGAATTTTCTGTTCATTTTAGATTTCAGACCTGCAGATTTAAAACTCGGCCAAATTTGTCTTGATAGTGTCATTTCAACTGAGCTACAAGTATTTTCTATTTGCTGGGTTAAGCTTCAGAGGCTTTTAAACACTGCTTGAAAAGCTACATTTCCACAAAAACAACCCTTAGATAATATCTAGAATCTCTCTTTTTAGCAGCAATTGTCTATAATGAACTATTTTCGCTTTTATTTCATGTCTTCCGCCTCATTTGTACCTAACCCTGGATTTCATTGAATCCTCAGTCATTCACTGAAATATAAGTATGCCTGTAGCAATTAAAGAAATCCCTGATTTGAAACTAAATGTAGCCATCACTGACAAAGGGCGGACTACCAAACTGGTAGTAGCGACCCTAAGATTTGCCAGACTTCGGGATTTTCCCCTCAAGTATTCTTGCGATGGCAGGTAACCCTCCTGTAGTCTCTGCTCAGTGGACCAATCCTGTTACCAAGGTCACCTTTGCAAAATTATATTTGCATCCAGCTGACGTTGATTCATGTTGCCAGATGGCGAAGGACAAAGCACAATCGCTCAACGCAAGGCGTGACCTACTTACATGCCTAACAATCTGCTGTTTAATACTCTGGAAATGCATAGAGACTTTGATTAAAAATTTAATTTTGTTTCATAGTTAGCCCACATGTGGCATATACATTTTGCATACCAGATACATCTGTTCCAACAGGGTGGTAGCATGATGCCTCCAACTTCTTTCTAAAACAGGGCATATGAATGCCTCTCATTTCCTTATTTACTAAAGGAATTCTTCAAAATAATTAGAAGCGATTGGTTTACACACAGACAACTAATGAAGAGCCAAACACTCTCATGCTGGCGCCACATAAATAATGACAACAGTAATATGTCAGCTCTAGAAAGGAAGAATGAAGACGTGATACACACAAAAGTCATGTAGAGTTTCTAATAAAAAATACAGAGGTCATGGGGAGACTCTTTGTCTTTGCTTAAATAAAGATAAGTGGGACAACATAATGTCTGCCTTGACTACAATGTGAAGATATGCAAGAATACTAGAAGTGACATTTGGTCGTTGTAGGTCAGATTCCCCAAATTGCTCAGGGCTTTAGGAATATAACGTTAATAACTACCAGACTGAATGAGCCCAATGTTGACTAAGACCTGTGCTCTGCCCTTGGCTAGTACCAGGTGCTGTACAAAGGTACAAGAGCTCTAGAGCAGATGCAGGTAAAATAATTTCCACCTTTAAGATGGCCTTTCTGGTCTTGATCTCTAGTAGTGAAAGACTGACTTCAGTCCTGGGGTCCAAGTTTGAGCAAAGTTTTAGCTCTTTGCAAAGCACCATTCAACAAGAATTTAAACTCTGAAAATGTCATTTCTGAAGTGGTCTCCAATCCCATTGTCAATCTACTTAGCTGTGACAGACTTTCGAGGGCTTGGCACCTATGCATCTAGCCAAACTGTGAAGAGTCTTGAGCATTCCGCAGCTCCTGTTGTGAAAGTTCACAGCCAGACCCTCAGGAGAGTTTAGTGCAGTGCATGAAGCTTGGCACGTATACCTCAATAACTCTTCTAGATGGAAACAGAATGCTTTTAAAAACATAAACCCTCCAGGCTATGAGAAAGGAAAGCAGAAACCGTAATGACTGTAGAGAAACAAATCTAATGTTCTATCACAGATTAAGGAGGAGGTGACAGATGCAAGTTGGAAATCGTCCCATCCCATATCAATGTTACATATTCAGCGGGAAAGGAGAAGGGAAATACAAACTCAGGGAGAAGCAGTTATATCATCATAATGCAGACAGTGTTAATGAGGTGATTATAGATAACAGAGTAAATGAAAATAATTGGCAGGACATAGACTAAAATAAAACTTTATCAGTGAACTGAATACCTTATTATTGAACAAAGATGTGAAGAGTTACACTCATGATCTATCATTACATTAGCTGGCATTCTGAATTACTCCTGTTGAGTACTACCTAAAAGTAGACACTAAACCCAGCTCAAGTGTGCTAATTACAGAAGGAACCATTCCCTGACGAGCTTCTCTCCAACTTGTAGGTCTTGTGAGCCTAATTTTGTCTAGCACCACAAGTATTTCTCCTGTCCCCATAGCTCTGCAAGGTTATCGTGGTAGCGGAACCACGGGACGGTGCATCAGGAACGCTTTGACCCTGCTGAGCCCCTGGTGTTCGCCGCATTGCCAGACACAGTGTTGTTTTTAACCAAGAAGATCCCTGACCCTCTTAAGACTTGAAAGATGCCTAGAAAAGACAATCCAGCTGTGGATGAGAGACGACAAAGATATCTTGCAAAGCAAAACAAAGACGGCCACAAGTTTGTAACTATTGTTTTCTCTACATTTATGCTTTATAGAAAAGATTTACTCAGGAAAGTGCTGTGTCTTAAAATTCTGTTATTTAACACAAGCTGAGTTTTTGAGAGAGGAAAATAATGCACGCATACAGAATCCAAAAGAAGCAGCAAAAAATTGGCATTTATGTCATTATTGAGGAAAGCACAAAAGTTCTGGAAAAAATAGCAAGCATCCCTTTTTTAAATGAAAAATCAGAGAAAACTCTTCTTCCTTTTAAACCAAAGGAAGCCCAAAGCCTAAATTCAAGCCAAATTTTCATGTGTAAATTGGAACTTTTACTATCTGTAGAACAATAACTTGTTTTACAAATACTTATTAAGTATTCATAAGAAGTCTAATATAATTATTATTATTATTAGTCTATCATACAAAATGCGTCTTTGTCCTGACCAGTACATCAGCCTCAAACTGTGGTAAAGCAGATCCTCATGGCGCAGGTCTAGATCCTGTCCACTGTGTCCATCTGCTGGACCTGATTCCACAGCTTCTGTTCTGCATGAATCTTTTTATCCAGAATGTCTTCACTTAGAGGCACCAAAGGCAAAGCAGAAAGCCTGTTCTAGGCAGGGACCCTATTATAAATTTAAGGTTGTGTATTGCGCTCAACCCACAGCAAAGCTCCCACAGCTTTGCAGAGTCAGAGACCTGCACAAAGAACCAGGAGATGACCTGGCCTTCATACAACAACAGTGCTATTGATAAGCATACTTTATTATTTTTCTATTTTGCTGGACACCAAATCTGATGATACTGCGTGGATAACACTTTACTGCATTTGATTAAAACTTCAAGCATCTGATGTCCATTAGGGCTGTGCAGTGAAAGCTCAGACTAAGTGACTTGAGCCAGGTCTCTCTCTGGGCTGCTTAGCAGAGAGCATCCTCCTCCTTTGTTGGCTCTGATTATTTTTCGACTTAAAAGTCTGTGGAGGAGGCAAAGTGTCTGTTTAATTTGCTGTTGTGTGGGAAAAAGGAAAAGGTGTCTGAGACGCTGTGCTGTGCTTGGAAATTGTTTGCTCTTGGTACAGCCTCCAGTTTTCAGGCAAAAAACCCAAACACAATTGAAGAGAGGCTCCTTAAATGAGAACAAAGCAAACAGAGATGCTTCATTAGAACTTCCCCGATCCTTCTTTTGTTGTCAAGTCCACTGATTTTTTTCTCCTTGGCTCAACTTAAAAATGAATTATCTTTCAGAGAAAACACAAGTTGTTATGGTTATGTTAACAATATTTTGAAGAAACAGGGTTTCTTTCGGCAAGTCTGCCTTCAAGGAAACAGATAAATTTAGTAAAAAAAAAAAAATCATTCTTGCTCGCTCTTTAGATCCTGCAAACAGCAGTTTGCAACTGCTTTGTGTGCACTGTAGCTTAACATTTCTGTATGGACTATGCTGACACATTTACAGGGAACAGCAGCAACATCTGTAACCAGCCAGGGCCGGTGGGACAGCTTTTGGGGGGTTGTGCCACCTGTCGACAAGATGCGGCAGTGAGGGGCTCACAGATACGTGCCCAGCACCGTGGAAAAGAAATCCTGCAACATGGGAAGGAATTATGAGTAAAGCTCAAATATTCCAATTATGACCACGAGCCCTTGTGGCCAGGAAGGCCAATGGCATCCTGGGGTGGATTAGAAGGGGGGTGGTTACTAGGTTAAAAGAGGTTCTCCTTCCCCTCTACTCTGCCCTGGTGAGACCACATCTGGATATTGTGTCCAGTTCTGGGCCCCTCAGTTCCAGCAGGACAGGGAACTGCTGGAGAGAGTCCAGCGCAGGGCAACAAAGATGCTGAAGGGAGTGGAGCATCTCCTGTGTGAGGAAAGGCTGAGGGAGCTGGGGCTCTTGAACCTGGAGAAGAGAAGACTGAGGAGTGACCTCATTAATGTTTACAGATATCTAAAGGGTGAGTGTCAGGAGGATGGAGCCAGGCTCTTCTCGGTGACAACCAATGATAGGACAAGGGGTAATGGTTCAAACTGGAACACAAGAGGTTCCACTTAAATTTGAGAAGAAACTTCTTCTCAGTGAGGGTGACAGAGCCTTGAACAGGCTGCCCAGGGTGGGTGTGGAGTCTCCTACTCTGCAGACATTCCAACCCGCCTGGACATGTTCCTGTGTGACCTCATCTGGGTGTTCCTGCTCCATGGGGGGATTGCACTGGATGAGCTTTGAGGTCCCTTCCAGTCCCTGACACTCTGTGATTCCCTCACTCCAGTTATCACTAGTACATAAAACATCCGTTGGTGTGGTGCCTTGGTTTAGAGACCACAGAGGAAAAAGATAACTCTCTCTGTTGTGTTTCCCCAGCAGATACGCACTCCTTATATTCATTTCAAATGTTGTCGTTATGGAACATTTAAATTTTAATCATGGAGAAAACAAAGGAAGTAGGTTAGATAAAAATTTATTGAATGTAATAGAGTGGAATCGTTATTTCAAGATGCTTCAATTTTGTCCCAGTGATTTGTAAGAAATAACGGCAAAACGAAAGTAGCAGACTTGAAGTCTTTCTCATGATGTTTAACAAAGCTCTGGGCGACTGTTTGCTGTAGACCTGATGCAGACAAAACCTTTTATTCTTACAACCCCACCTGCATCTATGATTCAAACCTGGAGTTCTGGTTGTCTGTCTGTGCTACGTTCTGCTGTACTTGGGTTCAGAATAAAGACAGCAATGATAATTTGAGGTTACTTGGTGGGCATAAGACATTATATTTTAATCACACTCTCAGAGGCGCAGAGCACGTTAGACAATATCATTAGCTTTATCACTCAGCTGTGGTTTGAGACAATCACTAAGCAATCAAAAGGGACAAATGTCTCAAATCGTATAAAACTGGGGTACTCTAGGAATAGTAATCCAATTGAACAGTTTTGTTAGGGTCCGTGCTCTGTTTTGCTCTTTTGGAAGATGGATCATAATCAGGATAGCTCTTTATTTAAGGAACAGAGCACACAGCATAAATTAGGAAGTATAAATATTTAATTTTTTGTCGAAAGTGTACACAACCAATCTATTACAGCTGAACTTTTCTTTCTAGGCAATGGCTACAACAGATGTCTTAGAAGTGATCGCTTAGTATAATACTGGCCTAAGACCAAGAGAAACTGTGTTTCCATCATGGTGCACTGGGGAGTTCTTTATTTTAAAGTGCCACAATTAAGCCATAGGAGCAAAAAAACCCAAAAAAAGGTATCTCAAACCTCTGCTTGGCCAAATCCTCCACAGCACCATCCTGTTAATCACCCTGGAGCTAAACAGAGCTGTTCACTAATTATTAACTCAATTGATCAAGTGCTTCAAAGCCATCAAGCCTAATGCCAGCTCTTTTCACAACTGCACTCTTGACCACAAGTTGAGATGTGCTTTTGGGGTTATAACCAAGAGTAAACCAAAAGAAAAGGAAAAAAAAAGTGCCCAAAGTCCCATAGCCAAGAAATAGGAATCTCAAACAGTTCCCAATTTGGAAATGGCTGAAAGCAGAACAAGGACACAATCAAAAGCACTCGCTGGGAAAAAAGTATAGTTCTGTGAGCCTACAAAAAATCCTCTGAAACGACAGGATAGTAAAGGATGAAGGCGAGTGGGAAAGATCAACACAGACTGGAAAGCACAGACTTTTTCCTCCCTCCGAAGTGGTTACAGAATAAATTCTAAAATTAAAAAATGTGGTCTGTCTACTATGTATTTTCACCTACGTAAGATTTTAATGTCAGAAGCACTACTTTAAGGTTCCCATCGTTGTGTCTCTCCACTCTCTGTGAAGTTGTTCCCTGGTACTTGAAAGACGACAAAAACTACATACAGTCTTTTTGAGGACATCCCGTATTTGTTTTCACAGACATCAGGGATGTTTCACACCTGTCAGAGGAGTTAATCGCAATTCATCCTTTGCCTAAGAAATGTAATGCCTGTCTCCTTAATCAGCGAGGTTGGAGCTGGTTTTGCTGACACCATTTAAAACTCACAAGCTCAACATAATTTTTAATCAAAATAAATGTCATAGGCCCTACTGGAATCTCTACAAGTTTTATGGTAATCTTCTTGCAGAGCAGGCAATAGAATGGGTGAAGTGAATTGCTTCCTAGCATCATTTCTTTGTCTCGAAGGACCTGAGGACTTGCACAGGCACACAGGTTTCTTGTAGATATCTAAATTCAGGTGAGATGAGTCTTAGCTCCAGTTTTGCACCTATTGCCCTTGAAGTATTCTTCAGTTGCATTATATCATGGTCCCTTTAATTCATAAAACATTTTTAGAACTTTAAGACTCATCATTTAACTGAACTAAATTACATCAGTGCAGGAATGTGAAAAGATAAAACTCTTGAAAAGTGAGGAAATGCAATTAGAGCATCCCACTTATTTCTTGAATTGTTATTCATCTCATTGCACAAATCCCCACAAAAGTAGAAAAAGGTGAAAGAGAGAAAATATTCCCAGGGTAACAGTACTCTTTTTAACTAATGGTGGGCAGAACACACTACACTTCCATGTATGTGTAGAGACTGAGACCCAAAAAAACCACGAGGAAGTGAAATATTACCTTTATGCTGAAACTTAATCTCTCTCTAACGATGTAATAGTCATTATTTTCAAGAAAGGATGCTGAAAGAATAACTGGTACAGAAAACCAAGCTAAGCAACAAGAATTTTCTTCAAAGACACTGATCTCTATCCACACCCTGATAAAGAAGAAGGCCAAAAAATCCCAAAAAACAAAAATACCAAGGAGCAAAGAGGACAGCATGGTTTCAGCCACTTAATTAAACTAAATAAAACCTTTTAGAAGTGCAGAATGGAATTATTACAGCCCACAGTTGCCTGCTGTTTATGGTAGCAGATGAATTTGAACCTATAAAAAGGGTGAATATTCAACATCTGGCAAGATATATGGGATATAATACTACATGTGGACACCTGGATGTCATTATAGATAACATTTTCCAAAGGGCATAACTCACTGAAGTACTTCAGAGATGGCATTTGTATTTGTAATTCTAGCTTTCTCTGTTTAGCAGCTCTAAAGGTCTGTATGCTATGATCAATTCGTTTGGAAAATGAAGTGTTATATGTAATCTTCTGCCCACATAGTGATCTACATGGCGAATTATACACCAGACTCTTAAGTATATGGTGTTAAGAAATCAAATTGTCAGTCTAAATAAGCCCAACTAAGCAACTATTGAAAAAAAACCAACCCACAACACCTTGATTTGATGCCTTGGTTGTTTTAAAGTATACGAGCCTAAAACAATAAATATGAAAGTTTGATGTATTCAAAAGACGAGATACCAGCTTCAAAGTTATTGTTCTTAATCAGTAATTTATAGTAAAATAACAACAACTTCCATCTCCAAGGGAATAAAAAACCGGCAATCCCCTATTCCATGTAAAAATTAAAAAAAAAAGGGGAGAAAATGTTGCCCCTTAAGAGCTGTTTATCCAAGTTATCTCATTCGAGCAGCTTTTCATTATTCACATTACTTGTCCTGTGGGCACCTCATGTGAAGTCCCTACTACCATTATTTGAGAAGCTCGTGTTGCCTGCACAGATGAGTCTCCTGGCCAGCAAGCATTACCATGCACTAGAGTCAAGAACACCCTGAAAACCACATGAATTTTTCTGCTGCTAAACCATGACAGAGGCGAATGCAAACCATTTACCAGGGCCTGTCTTTTGCAACAACAGAGGAAGACTGGTCAACCACACATTATCTGGAGTTGCGAAGGGAGTTTGGCAATGAAAAAAGTACAAATTGGGGAAGAACAAGGCAAAAGTGGAAAGTGGGAAAGCCTGCCTTTTGGCAGTGGATCATCTGATGGGCTGAGATCCAGGGGAAGCTCAGGCTGCTTGGAGCTCTGCGAACGGGACGGAGGTGGATGAAGAGCAGCGCTGAGCGCCGCTGCTGCGCTGGGACCGGCTGGTGCCTCCGACCGAGCGTCCTGAGAACGCACAAGCCAGGGACACAACATTCCTGAAGAAAATACATGGGAAATGTCTGTGGAGCAGGTGAAACAAGGACAGAGGGAACCCACCACATCCTGCTCGCTTTGTTCAGCTGGCAGCTCCCAAAAAGGGTCACTTTCTATTCAGGCCACAAACTGATCCCAGATATCAACATGCAGTATTATTATGGATTAATGCCATAAATGAAATAATCCCCAAATGTCACCCCCAAGGAACTGAAACCTTGTTTTTCCACTGGTGGATTACAATAACAAAAAATAAAACCATCAACAACAAAAAGTAAGCCATTTCAGTGGAATTAAGGAGTCATAGGGAGGTCAAAGACAACATTTTGGTGTGTCACTCAGTACCATATTCTGCACCAAACAGAGCGAAGCACAACACACAAAGAGAGAAAGAAAGAAGGGGGCATGATTAAATGGTGCATTGAAGTTGGTTAAGAGGTATTTAAAAGATGGGTTAGAAACTTCGTTTCTTTACAAACTAACATGTTCATGAGACAAAGAACGCCTCAAAAGCCTGCATCTAACTGCATATTAAAACCACCCATAAATAAGATTGTAGCTGCTAAGTATTGATAACATTTTTAAAAGCTATTATGTGAAATGAGTAAGAAATATAGAATGTAACTGCTGGCAGATATTGTTTTCTTTCCTCCGGAGCCACAACGAAGCCTGACAGAGCAGCAGGTCTGTGCTGTGGGGTCTCCCTGGATTGCTGCTGTCTCCAGAGCTACACTTGGAGTAACTAATGAGCCTGTACTGCAGCCTGTACGTACGCTTTACAGAAATTACGTGAAGTTTTACATCTGAAAGACTCGAGTGTGAGTGACAGGCTGAAGCAGGAGGAGCATTACTAGCTGCAGAGGACTGAGAGGGACAGCTGAGGAACAGTGAGGACGCTGTGTCTGCTGATAGGAAACTCCTAACAGGGGAAACTGGAGTATTAAATAAGAGTAATTCATGGCTCATGTGTCACAATAATAATATATTGCACACAATATAGAATTGTACAGATGATCCTAACCAAGATACTTCCTCAGGGAAATATAAATCTAGTAAGGCAATAGATGAAGTGGGATCAATTAATGCTCTGAGGGCAGCTTTTCATATAAAACTGAAGGCCAACTTGTCGCTATTCACATAACACTCATAATTCTACAAACTGTTATTAATATTGCATGTTGTCACAGGCTTATGCATCAGACAATAACTCTGCACAGATATCTGAAGAAGAAACAGAAGCCTTGACCTGAAAAGCCATCATGAAACTTACTGGAGAAGCTTGTTTTCAGTGGAAGCTGTGCAAAGCCATTTACCACCAGGAAAACAATCAGCAAGTCACTGCAGAAAGGACATTAGTAAGTGCTCTCTACACAGTGAGTAACTCTGCAAGCAAGGCAGACAATAACCTCAACAAACCAACATAAGATGCGGCAAGAATTTTTTCACAATGTGTTATCAACTCTAAATACGACAATTTTCCCTATTTTTGTGAGCTAGAAAGTAACACGATTTTTTAATGATACAACAATCTACGGATGAATCGGACTGGAAGGGGCTTGGGAAGGGACTAACTAGACGAGCACTGACGACAGCAGCATTAGCAGTCAAGGTGATCATTACGCAGCTTTTGTACTTTCTGTGCAAAGAAGATTAAAAATGCTAAGACACAGCCCTTCAGCAAAAGATAAAAACCAAAGAGAAAGGTCTGAATCACTGAAGGATCTCAGTTAGTCTGCAAATGTACTTACACAACTATATGAATAAGCAAGTTATGGCGGATATATAGTAATTACAGAATTAGAGCACTAAGAAGTCCAGTACATCTTGTCTAGATGAATAAAAATGGACTGTCAGAATATAGCAGCGAAAAATAATGTAGAAACAGAAAATGTGTTTCATTACTCTGAGTATTAACATATTAAAGAATGTCAAACTATGAAGCTGTCACTATTAATGTGAACTTTGTTACAAGAAGTTCTCGGTGGAAGAGCCTTCCCTGTCTCCCACAGCAGCTACAGCAGGTGGGGAGGTCAGAGCATTGAGATAATCCCAGGAAGCAGCAACGGCAGATTAACAAACAGGAAAAGAAATGAAAAATACCATTTCCAACCAGAAAAATGGGAAAGTGATCGGAAGGAGGAGAACACTTATTTGCAAGCTGTGAAATCAGGCATTCACAATAAACTGGAGTGACAAAATAAACACACGAGAAGCCCATGTTGGGAGCTATGGTTTATGTAGCTCTAGAGGTACTGATTTATCCCGTTAATTGGGAAGTCATGCACATAATGAATGGATGATAATATTTTGATGCTTGACTTGTCTTCTCCCCTGCCAATCCATCTCTCTAGTTTGCAATCTGCCATTATTCAAAATGTGCTAATCTTTGGGGTGAAGATATAAATATTTTTCAGCTCTTTCTGTGTGACAACATTCAGAAACGGGTATTTTGCACTGCAAAGACTCTCTCCTTGCTGTGAACAGTCACTGCAGTTTACATAAAGATTGCTGAAAAGAGAATTTATCCAGCAGCTAATTCTCAGTGAAACCTTCTTTTCATGACTTTCTCCTATATTTACCATCTAATTTGCATTTATATATCCCTTATTATCTAAACACCTCATAATCTCAAATGTGCTTAACCTAACAAATCCCTAATATAATTCAGGAGCATTAGGGCAGTTTTATACAGATAAGTGGGGCTGATGGTAATTTATGCTGTCTGACTTAGGCACCGGAGCTAGGAGGTTACTATTCCGTTTTCTATGGGGTGAAAGGAAGGAGATGGGTCCTCCGGGTCCTGATGAGCTGCTCCCCTGGACACGCTCAGGCTCTTCCCTACGCTGCAAAAAGCACACGCTGATGTTCAGTGCCGTGTGCCGCCTTCTCCTGGGTTGATCAAACCACAACAACGGGGCATTTCACTTCGAACTCCCATCAGCTCATTGCCCGAGGTCCCGCTCCTCATGCCATTTTGCTGCCTTTGCTGCCAAGGAAGGTTCCCACTGGGTGGAGAAAATTATTTCCCCCTTTATTATCTTTCCAGGAGAGAAGCAGAATATTAAGCATGCAATTTCACAGGGCAGAAAAAAACCTGGGGGTTGAATCAGGCTGTAATTAACAGAAAGGTGATCATGCCAGTTTTAAAATCACTAAAATAATTTTATAATAATTAATTTCACATTCTGCAAGGCTGTGAACAACTGTAACTTGATGCATCCAAAATGTCTCTATCAAGCTAATCTCTACAAACATAGCATATGCATGTTCTTAATATATCTAGTGAGCGTGCGTATGCATACATAATCAAATATTTACTATTAGAGATACACATAGATACATCAATGTAAACAAATGGACTATAGCTACTCCATGTCAAATTTCCTTATAATTTCCCTTTGATTAAATTTCACACAGGCTGGGAGGGGGTTAGTGAGGCTACAGGTAAGAGCCTGGCTCACGAGCAAACCTTCATTTATTAATCTCCTGTAGCAGATCAGGAATCACAATCTCAGATCACAAACCCAGGGGCCCTTTCGGTACCTCAGGGGCTGAAACACAATTTGCTTCAACCAAAACATCACTCAGGAGGAATTTATATAGGTTTAAATTATATGTAGGCTACCTACAGTTATATTAATGTCTCTGTGTTCCCAGGTCTTTGAAGATGCGAATCTCAGTGCAACTCCTATCAGATGCATTATAAAATATTACTGTTGTATTCTGCTATAGGATATCTGTACATTACTATAAGCATTTTGTTTGTTCTGTGATACATATTTGCAGGGCACGTTTTGCAAAAAGAGAGTGGTTAATATTCCCGTATCAAAGAAATTAGCTTTCCTGGTTTTATCTCATCTTAATTGAGGTCTGTTTCTGTTGCTAGGCAAGGTTTCATAGGCTCCCTTGATTTATAAATCAAGGGCGTTTGTTTCACTAAAACTGGTGTATAATTGCTTGTCAGCAGTCACCTTTGCATTAAGAAAGGATGGAAAGAAATCAAAGGAAATGTAGAATATTACTGGAAACTGAACAATGAATAAGACTGTGAATAGCTGATCAGGACCCAAAGAGGAAAAAAAACCCAAACATATAGGGAAGGATTTATTCATCCTGAAAAGACAAGCTCAAAATGTTCTCATTTTGTATTCAACAACATTCAGTTCTTAACCTCAAAACTTTGTGTCTGTCTGGCTCTTTCAAACCAAAGCCCAGCAATGGTGACGGTCTGTGGGCTGTTGCCAAGGAAAGGAGGGATGTCCACGCTACAAGCCCTTTATCAGTAATTCTGTGTTCAGGATATTCAACCTGTGCTCTACCTAACCAGACCTGATCCTCTTCTGTGCAGTGGGAAAACAGCCCAATCCCTCTGCCATGGGGTAATTCAGATTAGGGAGCTCGGTGTCTCTGGAGTTAGTGCTGTTCCTCTGCAACCAGAGTATTTAAGGAGAGGAAGAGGGAGAGTGAGGGAAATGATATGGGCATGCATGACACTATTTTGCAAATTCAACTTCTAGATGTATTGGACGCGTGTTCTGGAGGGGAGGGACTACGTTATTTACCAGAAAAATCTATTTCCACACTGCTGGGCCACAGAGCCAAATAGAATGTACCTGTTCTTAGACTCTAGAAATACATTTGTAGTTAACTAACAGTTTCCTTTACATTTGCTCCAGCATTTGAAATGTCAAACGATGCATGCAAAACTTGACAAAGCGAGCTGAACACAACAGAGAAACCAGAAGAACTGACAAATTATGGGTAGTTTCTCTTATTAGCTTGACACGTACAGTGCACTGAGCGCAGCGCTGCCCAGCTCCCGGTGCCATCAATCCTCTCCTGCTCCAGCAGCCCCTCTCCTTACACAGAACCTGCCACTCATCTCCACCCCAGGGACAGCAATTACCACAAGTGCTAAGCAATCCATGTCTAATCCACTATCAGTCCTTGGCCTTGATCTCCAAAGCAAGGCTGTAATTGCCCATTTCCTCACCACCCGATGGTTACTATACCAGCAGACCGCCTTCAGTGGAAGTCCAGCGGTTGCCATCGGCAGCAGCACACACAAGTTGCAGCAGCATATGGCTCGCACGCTGTTCCATAAACTTGGAATCATTAAGCTGGTTGTCAGAATAAAGCCCACAGGGCTTACAGCTCACAGACTTGTGAGTACAGAACTCAAGACTGCCCCTTGGATAGATGTGATTCCATTGCACTTTTCGCTGTGTCGGACTGGATACAAGATGAAAATTGTAATAATTGAGGATGAGCCAAGAATCTTCAGTAAAGATCCTTTCATCTATATTTCCCATTTTCTCCCTGAAGTCTTCGCTAGTTCTCAGTCTTGAATCTAAATTCTTTAAGACCAATATCACATTTCTTTTCAGTTGTCTTCTAGTTCCAGTGGAAACTCTTTTCATTGCTTTCACTTTAAATATTACTCTTCCTATTACACCAGTTTTAGGGTGATACAAATGATTGTTTTTTTCATACATCTTTAGAACTTGTGTATCATATCTTTCACCTGATAAAAGACTTTGGAACGTGTTCCACATACACAGTCAAGTTCACAGACACGCAGCCCATGTCACATCAGCTCTTTAACATCTCTTCCCTTCACACTTCTTCAAACATGTCTTTTAATCTGAAAGAAACACTATTCCTACAAGTACTTGTACATACTCCTTGCGATTTCATAGCAGCAAGTGATGGCAAAGAGGAAGAGGGAGGAAAGAGTACAGGAAGAAACTCTAAGGAAAGAGTATGAGAAAGAAATGACAATACTATGAAAAGAATCTCACTGCACGATGGAGAAGGCCGAGTAGGAGAAAGAATAAAACTGACAAAGTGTCAAAGTCAAGAAATAAAGAAAAAATAAGGAAAAAAAAAACCAAACCAAACACAGAGTGAGAAAACACTTCCTACCATTATGAGTAGGGTATAGTATGCCTGATAACCCTTCTCTATTTAGTAAACTAAGTCTTCATTCATTTCTATAAACTAGAAGCCAACCTGGAGAGCTGCAAAGTGGACAAAATGAACCAAGACTGAGATTTCCTGCCTCATACTCGGTAGGTTTGAAAAGGAAAATTTTCTATCAGATGAACAAAACCACTGATTTTTCTTTAAGTTTTTTAGGGAGGAGAAAAACAAGTAAATATTGTGAACTTCCACCACCATCATGACATTTTCCTACAAATGATCTCTTGACCCACCATTCACTTGGAAAAGTCAGTATTACAAGAGTTTAAAACTTTGCCTTGACCATCCTTGAGCCAGGCTCTATATCTGGATTAGACAGATCTACTTAGTCTACACAAAGCTTACAAATCCCCAGGACTCCATTAAAGAGATAGTTTACAGGTACATAGCTGTAGTTTATGTGCTTAGTCACACTCCACAATCTCTTGGCAAGAACCTCCTTCTAAGCAACAGCTGAATAATTACTGAGTCACTACAGTCAAATCTATGAACTACCATCACCCACAACTACTGTATTATGCAACTACTGCAATTATGCGCAACTACTGTCAGAAAATGCTGATTTGTTGGAAATGAGTCACAGGAGAAATGTAATGAAAAGTCATCCTTCCAGGGAATCTCCTTCCCCAAGCCATTCTGCTCTCCGGAGGGCTGCTGGACCCTGGAAAGCTGCACCCATGTAAGCAGGGGAAGCATCTGCTGAAATGCGGCCGAGATGCTGGTTTCCCCCTCACCACAGATGGGAGGGCACTTTCCGTTCTGGATAGACACCGTTTCTTCCCCTACCAAGCTTAGTGCTCTTGAACTGCTAGGAAAGATATCGCATCTCAAAATGACAATGTTTTCTTCTTGCAGAATTTATTTTGTTGTTTCTAAAAAGAAATAACCCCCCATACCACCAGAATTAGGATTTTCTTCGTGAAGCTAAATGTACTTTTTAATCCAGGTATACTTTTGAAACTCTCACATAAATTATTTCTGTTACCCTTTCTGCTAGTATTTTTATTGTCCTGAAGTGTCTCACTGTAAATAAGATGAAGTCAGTGCTCATCTTGTTATGAGTGTACGAATAAAAGCAACCTGCATCCCTAACATGTATTATTTTCACTAATGGCTCTGCTTTGCAGACTGATTCTACATAAAGACACAACCACTATCTTAACAAACAACCTGCATATACAAAGCTGTTCATCTTCTATTATACAATCTTCGTAGGACCAGCGACTTCTCTGTTCATTAAGGAACACATTTCTTTCCCCATTTCATGCATTTTAAAACATCTCTCTAATGAGTTTACATACTGAGCACTAATATTTCTTCTGACATTTTTCCATTAGCTGCGTCAAACTGAATCTCTTGTCATTCGTCACGTTGCGCTGAAGCTCTGATAATTAACAAATCCATTGCTGCTGTTGTATAGGAGCATGTGGTTCTGTCTTTGTAGCAATTCTAGCTCAATCTGACTGAGAGCGATGAACACATGTATAAGATGCTAGATAAAGCACTGTACTTGAAATGTATGTGTGCAACCATGCATTTTATATATACTATATATATGAACACACACTATGCACAATTTAGCTTATATTTTATAATGTATTTTTATAGCGCACTAGTCTAGCTCATGAAAAGGCGAGGGAGTCACCAGCTTGTCGGTGATGTGTCACTCACTTGGATTTAGCATGCAGAGCACTTGCCTTTGCAGAATCACAATTGTTTTCCTAGCAGGGACTTCCCTCAGCAGGTTTAAATATTGCACAGCCCAAATTAAACATCCTGACGCAAATCGTTTGCTGTCCGTGGCCTCTTCAACTTTTCCACATCATTTTCAGTTGTATTTTTCTTCGGAGATAATACTGTTAACAGCCCAGTTAGCTTTGTGCTCTTTTTTCCACAGGCACTTGCTACCTTGCTGGCCACTTGTCTGCACTTTGGGAAGTTTTGGCTGCAGGAAGCAATAAATGCTGAATCAAAGCAAGCGCAGGGCTGGGTCACAGGGGTGCGGGTCACCGAGTGACACCTGGCACTTTGCTTTAACCTGAGCAGATGTTGTGCACTTGAGCAGAGAACTGGACAGTGCAGATGAAAGCGCTTTGAGAGGCTACAGAGTACAGATAAGGGACCTTTTAACGTTACCCTATTCACTCCAGGTGGACGTATTCTCGTCATCCTTACCCACCTGCGGCACACAGATGAGCATCTTCTGCAAAGACAATGTCCTCTCTCTACCATGTCATCATCCTGAACTTGACCTTGCAGAAAGAAGCTCTATATTCATTTTTCACATCCTTTTCCCAGTTTTCTCTTCGGTCTATGGTAAAACACGCCACACTATTCTCTGCATAGGAAGTTCGCTTGTTTTGGGAAGGATTAACTATTCATAAACACTAAAATCAGAAGTTCGGTCTACTTCAGTAATTTATGTTACAAATGGCGAAAGGATAATTTTTACGTTTTGATGTTTATTACACAGCTGATCATTTTTATGGCAATTTATAACTTCATTTTCTTCCCCTTAATTGAATTGCTTTCTAACTCAAATTAACCATGTAAGAGAATTAGAGTAACAGTGCCCCGCCGTAAAATCTGTTACTATACAACTCCAAGTAATTTTCTTGCTTTTAACGAGTGGGTTTGTTTGCACACGGTGACTGTGCTCTGAAACAACTGCAAGGAAACACGGCCTGTTCTGTCCTTTTGATGGATGATCATTGCAGCAGCCTGTTATGAATCGAGGACATGCACATTTTTATCTGCATAATGACACATTTATAGCTTATTATTCATACCCAGTTGGGCTAATCTGCTCTCCCATCCAACACCTCCATGATATTACAGAAGCCCACGAGGGTGGTAAAGGCACGTGGCTTGCCCTGGAGGAGCAGTATGGATGCCATACATTGCCCTGTGCTGCTGTGGCTGTTGATGCAAAGCTGGATGTGTCTCCAAAAGCTGAAAGATGTCTCTCAAACAGGCACTGTCCTAAGACCAGATTGTTTTGGGTGCAGCCGTGCTTTCTGCGGAGGAGAAGGAGGAATCCGGGGGATGCTGCCTCTGAATTTGTATAGATAGATTTTCCTTTGCTGTCTCTCCAGCAAAGTGGGAGTTTCTGAGCGGTGGGGACCCCTCTCAGTGTTGGGCTGGGAACACAGGACAATCTGAGCTCCATTTTGGATTTCATCTTCCCTATAGGTATCAGGAAGGCTAATTAAATAATTCGCCATAGTTGGCAGAGACATGAGCCGTGTGCTTATCTGAGATGCATTTGTGCATATTAGAAAAAATAAAAAGGGTGTTCTCCTTTCAGTAAGAATTCTCCCATTTGTGCCTTACCCCCCAGCCAGATGGCAGCTGGATTCTGAAATTGCTTTTCTTAAAAAACCCCTTCACTAGCATGTTCTCCAGGCAAATCTCACTAACCTTCACAAATCAAATGTCTGCCACACGACCTCCATTATGGACCATACTCTTGCCTTCGCTCAGATCAGTTTAAATCACCAGCGACTCTGCTAGCTTCATAATGGTCCTTTTGATTTACACGAGCGCAAACTCAAAATAAGTTTGCCCTTTCAAATGATTTATTTTCCATCTTTTTGCAACTCCAGAGCAAGCCCAAGATTCTCTGATTTCCAGTAGAATGATCCATATGAGAAAAATATCACCCTCTATCCATGAACTCTAATCTAAATTTCTCGTATTTTCCCTCATGTCCTGTTCATGAAAATATTTCCTTATGTTTACATTCTTCCTACAAAAAGAGTTTGTGACATCTTTATTTAAAGGAAATGACATGAGAATTCATTAACATTAAAAGCATTTTGCCTATCACACTGGAGATGTGATGCTGTTCATTTGAAAGTTGGTGTTCCCAAGACATACGTGTATGTGCAACATCAACACTGGGAGGTATTTAATTAACACAATAAATATCACCTCGAATTGTTAGATCTGTCTTTTGTGACCCGATATCCACTTCTCACACTGTAATATTTATTTTGCTGGCAAAATAAACAATCATTCAAAATGTGAATTTGTGAAGAAAAAATCTGAACAAGCAAGCAAGTAAGGTCTTAATTGAAAATAATCTTTCGAGCATCCTGTTATTTGGACTGAAGTCTTTTGATCTCAGGCCTAGTGATGAGTTAGTCACATCACAGAGCTTAAGGCAGTTTTATTGGTATAAAACTGGCATAGGATAAAGGTCAGTCTATTTCATTTTAACAAGCGAAGTGAAGTTACTTACTACTCAATTTACAGGCTGAAAGTGCATTCTGCAGTGTTTATCCATTGGGAGAAACAGAAAAAAAGAGACAACCTAGAGTTCCCGAAAAAATACTCTGCAACCAGGGACTCCTTAGCAATTGCACTAATCAAACATTTAAAGAAACATCAGGGCTTAAGCTACTCAAAGATTATTAGATAATTAGGCTGATTGTCACTTAGGACCTGATGCTGAGAGGTGCTGAGCAAAGTGCCAAGATCCTCGAGTGAACAGTCCATCCAAACTGCATCCTTCAATTGAAATGCACGCCCTGCTCCAGAAGTGGGAAGACGCCAGATCAAGCCACAGAAAGATTTGGAAATCTCAGTCTAGAATATTTTTTATTTGTAAATATTCGGTTTAAATATTTGTTGTTCACTGAGGCTAAGAAATTTCCATTCATCTCTCCATGCTGTTGCCCATTTAATGAAGTAGAGAAGCATTTTATTATTCCCGTCTGACAAATATACAAGCACCAAAACCCAAAGCTGAGCGGTGAAACAAACAGTGAATTATTTCAATCCTCTTGATTCTCTGTTATTTTTGGCAGATATTGCCATAAGTCATTTTAGTTTCGCAGCCACAGATACAAGAGAAATTTCTTTTTAAACTTTAGAAATGTTTAAATTGAATGAACTAAAAGAAGAAATATTTTTTACCTCAACAGGGAGAAAATAAAAGGAGAAGTTTTCAAATATTACAGTGGCTATCAACTCTTTGTTTTCACATCATTTTGCAGTGAGTCTGAATACTACTTTAAGAGGGCAACTTTCCCCCATGCAATGCAAAGTCCCATGAAACTCAGTAAACTAAAATAACCCTTTTCTCCGAACTCCTTCCCTGAAATTCTTGACTAGTCGCCTGCGGCTGAACTGGAATGCATTTAGACGGGTTTGAATTAAGTGCAGCTAGCCCAAAACACAGCTTGGCTTCCTACAGGGGTGTAAAGGATAAAAAAGGAATTGTGGTGGACAGTGCATTGTTATTGTGAATTATGCAGCGAGCTGAAAGGACACTGGAATAGTCATCAAAGTTGCTAAGAGCTGCTCTCTTCCCGATGAGCTAATAGGGTGGCTCTGAGCTCTGAAACCAAGCTTAACAGTGCTGTAAAATACATTTGCTGTATTTGACTTCTTTCTAAAGTTAGAGCAGTGATTCTGCCGACCCTATTGTCAGTAACAGCTCCATTTAACTCAATATTATCTGCATGAAAATGATCACAAAGTTTTACCTGAAGCACCCATGACAAGCTGTAACCTTCACAAAGACCGATGTATTTTCGGATACTCTCAGAAATCAGAAGGCATCGGTCAGAAATCTATGAAACTATTCACTGGGTTTTCAAAGATTGTTATTTAAATAGCACTCAGAAGAAAGGAGCCATTGTCCAGCGCTGTTTCATTAACAGGCTTATGTGAGATGTGATGGCCTCTAAAAACAGTGAGCTCAGAGAAGAGAGACCTTGGAGGTCCCTTCCAGCGCTATGGCATGGGAACACAACACTAGAGTTAAGAGAGGCTGACTGCCGTAAATGAACATCATCTTGTTAACTCGTTCTGTAACTTGAATATGTATCATTTTATGTCCCTATAATTTTTTAAGTTATGATTAATTATTGACTGGATGTTGAAGAGTCGACTCCCATCGGTACAATTAATAACACATGTCCAACTGCAAGATAATAGATCTGTGTTCTTTGTAAGTTAGAATGCATCAGATGCTTTTATTTTCCGTTATCAAGAGCTGATTGATAATCTTAAAAATCGTTTCACTTTACTTTTTTGAGGGAGAAAAGAATTTTATACCTCAAGGCTGTATTCTCTTCATTCACGTGAAAGACTAGAGAGATGCAAAACTTAGAGGAAAGTTCGCTCATCTCTTGGCGCCCCTTTTCCCACAGATAAAGCCTCACCCTGAAAAATGCCAACTTCCACCTCTCTGCAGGAGGCCACACCATCTGGCAAGGCCTTGGTCAAGCTGAGGTTGTGAACAGTAGAGTATTTGTGAGCAGAAACATGAACACGGGCTACGAAATGAAGAACCACATGAGTTACATCTTCCTTGACAGCTGGGGCTGGAAGAATAAGGTCCACTTGAAGCCAAAGGAGTCCAGTTAACTCGGCTGGGAGCAGGAGCTGACTGCAAGAGCACAGGAGTCTTGGCTGTTTCATTGAGATTTAAGTGTTACTCTGACCCATGAGCATGAATAACAAAAGTCTCATTGATTTCAATTAGAGGAAGCTTGGGTCTATTTACTGTAACCGAGGCGATTCTCAGAAAAAATAATTAATTCCTTGTCATGTCTCATGTGTATTGATTTTTGTAATTACAATGAAATTGGAGGGAAGGGTGGGGAGAAGGAAGTGCACATGTTTAATTTGACGCACAGGCTGTCAAGGACAGAGAAATTAAGATGCAATGACCATGTCCATCCTCAATGCACTCGGCTGTGCTTAGATAACAAGAGCCAGACACAGGCTAGAGTGGGGAACCTAAAATCACACGCTGCTCTGATGTACAGAATTCAGGACTGTGGTGTAAAGAGCTGTGTTTTTACAGCAGCCTCCAGGGCATAGAAGAGATGCCCAAGGGGAAGCAGATAAGGACAGGACAAGCTTAACGCGTATCAATGACTAAGAGAGGGAGAACAAAGAATTAGAATGAGGGAGAAAAGATATACAAGTTGTTGCTGATAATAAAGCTGCCAGTAGATAAGGTAAGAAAAAAAAGGAAAGAAAAGAAAAAAATGATGCTGCTAGGAAAAAGCCAGTGGCAGGAGAGCATTTGAACTTTGTTTCCACTGTGCTTTCACTCAAATGGAGAGTTTTTGACCTATAGTCAGTATTGGACTTCTTAATTAGGCGACAGTCTCCTTTTTCAGACATGTCTGTGGGAGTGGTTGGCTTGTTTCCATATGCACACACACAGATTTGATGATAATATTCGATTTCTAGCTTCTAGAGCATTATAGATTTGTTTGCCATAAAGATATCCTCAATACTTACACGTTTTGGGCCCATTAAAGCCAGCACCTATTCTGATCTCAGCAGGACCACAAGAAGCTGACAAACTATTTCCAATCTTTTGCCTAACGGTATCAGCTCAGGAACTCCCCAACTCTTTTGTGAGAAAGCTTTTTGTTACACAATAGCCCTGCAAATGGAAGCTGCAAAACAGTCTCACATGCAAACATTTACAAGAAATTATATCTATAAGGGAGAGGCAGAGTTTAAGGGTGCAAATCAGTTGTGAGTTAAGTACTTCTATCTCAATATATAACATTTTAAATGAAAAGCAAGCCTTCTTCCAGTACAGAGAACTCATTTGCATGTAGCTTGTGCAGTTTCTAAAAGCTGTTGTCTAAAATGTCAGCACTCTAAAGGAAATTTTCCTCTGGTGACCCACACATACTGCAACAAACAAAGCTGCAAACTCATACTTAAAAAAACCCAAATCAAACCAACCAACCAACCAACAAAACCCCCAAACCCAAAAGCCTCACTGGTGTGGCAGCCTGTTGGCAACGCTTTGTGAAACTATATTCTTCCTGGCTACGCCAGAGCTTGGTGCACAAAGTCATAGCACAACGAGCTGTGAATCAGTAATAAATACCTAATGACAGTGATTGATGATGGCAAATCTGTCTCCAAAGAACTATTGGTAAAAACACTAAAAATTCCTTCCCTCTTGATACATTAAATTCTTTGTTTAGGGGTTGAGTTGATACTGCCAGAAAACCATTTTAACACAGCTAGCATAAATTTTAGTGGGCGTTGGAATACTGAAGCATGAGAGACTGGCCTGTTAAAAAGCTGCCCCTAGAAAGGCTGCTGTTTGCATAAAATACATCGGTTCTTCTCAGTGGGGAATTCATTTGATTCATTTTATATCATATGGCCTGTCACTAAGGAAGCAAATATGGATATGAAATATGAACATGAAGCAAAACATAAAAAGAGACTTAATAAAATGAGTAATTCTGTTTTGTCTAAATCCTCCCATGCCAGCAAGAGGCACATACCACCATAAATTCAGCCAAGTCTGCCCATTTCAGTATGTGGGAAAGGGAAAAAAAACCCTAAAATGCAGCCAGGCCTTATGAGGCACATTAGTGCAGAGGGTTTTCTCAGGAGAGGGTGGTTCCTGCCACGCTGGGCACGTGGGCAGCTGCTGGGACAGAGTATTCTTTGAAATACAGAATTCCAGCATTTCAATTCCAGTCTTTTTAGTTCACATGCCTGAGAAGCTCAGATCCTACAACACCAAATCTAAACCATAAGTACAGTCTTTACACCCAGATGCCCACGACATCAAAAATTTCCAGCTTATTTACAAACACGGTTTCAAAAAGATGAGTAGAAAATCAGAAATGCAAACATTTTTGTTTTCCCAAACTATTGTAAACTTCCAGCTATTCACACCGCAGGCTCATTTATTCTCTGGATATTTCACAGAAATGCCATGACAAGACTGATTAGCTGACACCCAATGCTAGAATTGAAGCTGTAATACAAGCACGGAAACATTAGGACTGTGGACACGGACAAGGAATGAAAAGTGAAGCCTGTAACACACATTTGAGCGAGTGCAGAAAAAATGAAAGCAGACATGACACAATGGGCTGTGAAGAATCATTCTCGGATATGAACTCTGCTGAAAACAAGTCTGATTATATTGTTACCCAGGTCTTCCCACAGGAAAATTGTATACAAGTGGAGGACTCTGAACCTCCTCTACTGAAGTCAATGGCAAAACTACCACCAGCTTCACTAGGAGCAAGAGTCAGCCCGCAATCTTTAGGATGGAAAACTGAATTATGTGTAGATGCAGCGCACAAAATCAAAGAGAGGAAAGCCAGCAAGCAATGTTGAATATTAAGCACTAATATTATGAAAACACTCATTGTTTACCACAAAAATATATCCTCATCAATTATCACAAATATCTGCAGCAAGCATGCTAAAGAGATATCTCTTTTCCTTTTCAATGTAAACTGTGTTTTGTTTTTGTACTGCTAAAGCACAAAAGAGTGAAGGGCGCACTCTGCTGGTCAGAAGCACCATTTACACCGAAAGCTTTTTAACAGCACGAGTACTAGAAAATAAACTCCATTATATCTCATCTGGACTTGAAGTGGTGCTCCACTTGGTCTTTTTTCATCCTGAATATTAGATACAATGGCTATGATGCTATGAATGGACTTTCACATGTTTAAACATCCTACCTGCTGTAAGAACACTGTCTTTCCTGGCAGACATTTTTTAGCAGTGTAACATTGTTCAAAAACTCGTTACCTTAGGCTTTTCATCCAGTATTTGCTGACGAATCTCCTTGTGTTTTTCTACAAGTTTCTCCTGTCTTTTACTCTGAGCATCTTCTAGCTGTAACAAAAGAACAGAGAATCTTTGTTCAGAGATTGCAGATCCTCACTTTCCCACCTCTTCCCCAACAAATATTTCATCTATAAAAATTAAAATGTTATCATCAAAACTATATATAATTCTAATATGAACCTACATGCCATTGTCACAAGCATCCCTGAGCACAACTGTTATATGTGGACAATGTATCTTAGATTTCATACATGGGATTTAGAATCAGAAATGTTTAAAGGACCTACTGTAGACTTCTAATGTGATTAAAAGCATATTGCATTTTAAAAAAATCTTATTATTTTGCTTTAGCTTTTATTGCATGAGCAGTGTGAGGTGGACCCTGTTCTCAGAAGAGGAGGATTTGCATCCCAGAGTCCTGAATGAACAGGATGATAAATTTTGGGCCTCATTTAATAAAGCTCTCAGACATGCGTCTGACTCCAAGAGCAATGAAACATACTTAATTTGTTAATTCTTTAGGTTGCTTCTTGAATCAAGGTCTCTGTGAGCAAAAATGGGCCAACTTTTGAACTGAACTATGTCTGCAATGAAATTAAGAGAAAATTCAGTAGTGGCCTATGTTTCATAGTGATTTCATACATCAAAACACTGTGGTGCGTACTTTAGGCTCAGTGTAAACCACCTATAGCTGCAATTAAATGTTCAGTGACTTTCAGAGTTACTTACCCAGTCTTTGCATTCATGAGACAGGGAGCCAATTGAAAAAAAATGGTGCATTTTCCATGAATAAACACAGGACATTCAAAGATGACATCATGACTGTATTAAAATCTCCCCCTCTTACCTACCATTCTCCAGACACTAACAATTAATCAAGATCTGTCTAAAATCCCAGTTTTCCTTTAACTGGAATGTGAAGTCTACATGGCATCTGTTAAAAACGAACACTTGCAGAATCTTTATACTGAAGCTTAGAATCTGCAGTTGAATAAATCAGAAAGCTTACATTCTACCCCCAAACTGAAAAATAACCACATGGCCTGACATACCCGTTTAATGTACTGCACCACCTCCTGGATATATGATCGAATCATTTCGGTCTTCTCTCTGGGGAGAAGCAATCAACAAGTTACTGTAATCAATAAGATCACACCAATCTATTTTAATCACCCACATCGCCTTAAAAGATAATGTTTAAAATATATCCATCTACCTACTGAACTTTTATCCACTTCCTGAATGTGCCTTTTGTAACGAGCTGTGTCTTTATTATTTGAAGGGTTCAGACTTCCCATGATCTCCCGCAACAAACCACAACAAAGCTCCTGCTCTTTCACAACAGGCTTTTCCCAGCGGGTACCGCCACATCTTCAGGGCGACAGCCGTATTGATACGGCCCCAGTGTCAGCCTGGGAGAGCGCACGATCATCGATAGGTGCACACTGCCACATCGTGGCACATCATGTAGTAGAGAAACAGTTTCTGTCAGCAAGCAGATACTGCTGCTCACACCTTGGCACCAATGGCAAAGCTCCCATAAAGAACAGGCCAGACTTGACTTTGGTCCCCAGCTTTGCAATGGAAACCACATAAAGCTGAACTTGGAGGAAATACTTGAAGAGACTCTGGGAGATAGTTGTTAGGTAAAGTCAAAGGCTGAAGATGAGATCCCCCAAAGGGATAAACACACATGAAACAACGATTTGTGGAAAAGTGAGATTCAGGACAGTACTCTAACACCTCATTGCCTAAGTCAAGAACAGTGAATTACTGTTTGGGTGGCACTAAAATCTCACGGTTTTAGGTAGTTACACAAGCCCTGGGTGCATGTAGGAATAAGAAAAATTCATTAAGAACAATTAATGCAGTGTATTATCTCCGTGTCATATTGTTTCCCAGATTTGTGTAAAAGCTGCAAACAACCAACAGCCTAGCCTAGCCCAGATGACTCGAATGGCATTCACCAGAAGGTCTCGCTCCTCTGTCGTACTGCGAGGGCGAGAATGAACCGCGCCACTCGACACAGGAAAGCTGAGTTTCCCATGTAGTCCCCATGCCACCTTTCCCAAGGGCACTGTGAAATGCCTGGCACAGGAGAGCCCTTGGGAAAAAAGAGAACAAAATAAAAGGAAAACAAAAAACAATTTCTACTTGTCTGGTTTTGGCTTTTCTCACTGGTGTCTCATTAACCTCTCAGCAAATCATTTCCTATTGCAATTGATTTTTACCACAATAATATTTTCATCACGACTAACTACTTTTTTCTAATATGACTTCCATGGTCTCTTACCAGCTTTAACCATATTAAGCATTTCTCCCTTTTTTCATAATTAATTATTCTCATTTAGTTATCTTTTTTTTCTAGGACGTTTATTAAAATTCTATAATATCGATTCTTGAATTATCTGCTGCAGTTCATGGTGTGTGCGTGACCTTCTTTCAGCAGTACCAAATACACACATTCTATGCTGAGAAGCTCCAAAATCTGTATAAACGTTTTCAGATGTGGCAAACGCAACACGGTTGCATCTTTTTTACATGGTAAAGCTAAGATTTAGGGGGTTTTTTGTTCCTCCTGTATTTTTAAATATTACTAAAATAAAAACTGGTAACAAGAATATCCTAGCAAAGAGTAAAAGATTAAAATGCTCCATTTTCTTGCCAAAACAACTGAAGGAGGACAAACAAATGTAGATACTATGCCCTTGGGAAGAATATACTCAACTCGCACAACTACAGTTTGTATTGTCTGGTGGTGCATAAATGAAATTAGTATTCCTGTCCCTGTTCAGAGAACTGTAGCCTGAGAGCTGAGCTTTGCCTTCCACCCCAAGTCAGTGCACACTGTGTAACACTGGCACTGGAGGAGAAGCAGCAGCACGGTATCTGAGGGGAATTTGTCACAAAAGTAGAACAAACCTTCTAGTGTGTTGCTGCTATTGCTTCTGGAGAGCAGCTTTAACAGAGTTAAGAAGAAAAGATAACTCACAAATAAAAACCTAAGGTGAAATCAAACCCTGAAGAAAATGAAGCCATTAAGCCTATTTATGCTCAGAGGAACAGCGTCTAGATGAACAGCATGGCGGTGATTCACTCTATCATGCCGCACATCAGTGTGTCTCCGTGTCGCTCATTGGCACGTCCCCGTGTCGCTCATTGACACGTCCCCGTGTCGCTCCTCGGCAGCTCTGCACCTGACCCAGGCTCTCAGCTCTCGCAGAACAGAAGATTAGATTAGCCCCAGGAAATTAAATTAGTATTAGCGGAAGTAAGAAGGACTCCAGTGTTCTGCTGAGGTATTACAGTCTGACTAAAAGCTGCCTCGTATTTAGGGTTAAGACCTTTCTTTGGTTTTCCATTTGTGCAAAATCTTGTGTCTCCTCACAACATATAAAGATATGTATCTAAGGATATACTTACTCTTCCATTTGATTTTTATCCTTGGACTTTGCTTCTGTGATCTTCTCCTGTCTCTTCTTGTCCATTTTTTTCTTCAATTCTTTCTTTTCTCTAAAGTGCAAAAAAATAAAGGCAAGTTCAAAATGTATCTAAACAAACCCCACACAAATTAGCAATCAATTATAAGGGGAATAGCACCTTACTTTTCACATGTTTCTTTCAGTTTCTTTAGCTGGCTGTTCTGACACTCCTCTGCTACATCTGTCAACTTCTGAATAAGCTACAAAAAAATCCCAAGAAACAAAAACATGTATTTTCAGCTAAACATCATACATGCATCTAAGTTTCCTCAAAAGTCTGCAGCAGACAGGAAAGTGTTACACAATTCTCTCATTAATTAGCAACAATCAAAAACCAGTAAACATTCTCATTGGTGTAAACGCATTTGTAACTTGTAGAGTTCAACGAGACTTGTGTACGTCCAACTTACAGAGAAACTACTACTCTGTACACCAAAGCGATATAGTTTCAAAATACTAAATGTAACACCAAAATATCTTTTGCAGATTTTACCTTTGCAAGGAATTAAAATGCCCATGATAAATCCAATGGTCACAAACTGAATTTACACAATATAGATTGCAAACGGAATTCCTGTGTCACTGAATACTCCCGGTTTTCTGGGACTGCTGAAAACATTCCTCTTGCATTGAGCACTGTTACACAGAACGGCTTGGACTTCAGGCTGGTCAAGTGGACATTGAAAATTCATGCATTAAAGCTAATTGTAGATAAGCATAAGCCTATGTTTTGATCACAGAATGATGGACTCAAAAAATCTGAGTCATGGGTTTGAAATCTGCTGTGCAGCAACGGGGCCAACCTCATTCAACTTGAACCTGCTCATAGAAAATACACTTGTGGTGGTGATGCTGAAGGGAAAGGACACAAGGACAGGGTTTGTGTGCAAGTTCAATGAAAGGTGAATTAAAGTGGAAAACGGGACCAATTTGGTTCGATCACCCCCCTCTAGTTCATGTTTGATTGTGTAAAATAATCCTCTGAGGACGATGAAGCAGAGCATGTATAATAATGCCTGGTTGGTCTGATCCAGCTTTTCATTCCTTAGATAGAAGAAGAAAGATACCAACAACAGGCTCTCCTCTAAAAGAAAGACATCACAATCTCTTGGCTGTAAAGCATATTTTAATCAGAATATTAACTCCTCCACAGTTTAGAGGGAAAACTGAACGTTTTGCGCTAAAGTGTGAATTTATCCTGACACTACCTAACTGGACAATGCTGAAAATGCAACTGTGCTTTGAGAAATGCCATTTCCCATTTTGAAATGAGAAACGAGTTAGCTTAGAATAAAAGCTCAATTATGCAGGTCCAAAATGCTTTGTTTTCATAAAAATTAAAATCCCCGTGACGTAGCCAACAATCGTTCCTTGAATGCGGGCTCTCTCCATGCAGCACAGGGAACCGCATCCATGCACCCACACTGGAGCAGCTCCTGTTGGCTAAAGCTGAAGTGATTCACGCACAACTGGTGCTAACAGGGGGGTTTTCGGAGCTGCAGCACCGTGCTGCGATCCACGGGAATGAATCTGTGAAAATCCACACGTATCACTCCTCCAACCTGCTCTTTCTGGATGGCAGAGTAGACAAATCACTTCATCCAACAGTAATGAGGCAAAACATCATATAACAGGAAAAAAATGGTGAGAGCGGATTGTCTGGAGTTGAGAAACAGTTTGCACTCCCGTAACACCCTTTAAAAATGTTATTTTCTGCCTGAGAATATCCATCAGCATCAGCTGCCATCTGCCCAAGCTCCTCTATTTCAGCTCAGAGGGCCCATGATCCCGCTGTAGCTGTGAGTCAAACTCCAGCTGTAAAAACACAAGCTGGTTTGGAGTGATGGACACAAAATATTTCTTCACCATATACAGATTATGTCCTGCATCCTCTTAAAGCATTTGTCTGCAACAGGGACATTGTTTGGCACAACTCTGTGCCCTGGGGAATGTTTGAATCTATTTTCATTCCTTTATTTTCACGGTGTTTCAATTTATTTTCCAGCTAATCCTGCCTCCTTGAGTGCTGCAGGTTTAAAAAAGCAGCAGAACAAAATGGGAACATCATCCAAAAGCTTCAGTTAACTGAGACTTACTTAACTAGAGGTAAGGGCTTTCTGTGTTAGCCGTAGTAATAACCCCATTGCCTTTCTGCCTTTCATCCAAAGCCTTCCGATTGTTACGAGTGTTAGCGACAAAGTGACACAACAAGCGCTCGAAGTTGTAGCAGACCACAGGGAAATCAAGCTGCAAAATGGTCCCCACGTAAGAGGAAGCCCCACTTAATATAATGTCATGCTGCTTTCATTACTCACCCTGAGCTCGCTAAAGAAAAGCAGACAGCATAACAAACGTACCAGCTTAATGTGCTCTCGTTTCTGGTACTTTTCACTGTAATATTGCTCCTGTCGGAGATTTAGCAGCTGCTGTTGTTGCTTCTCCTTCAGCTCAACGAGCTTCTGGGTCATTTCAGAGTCAAGCGCAGCTAATTCCTGTTCGATAGTCGAAGAACCGTGGTCTGGGCTGCCTGTTTCAGATCTGCAAAGACACACACACCCGCCACCAAGGTCTAAGTCACTAGGCATGTGCACTGTGTCCCATATTTATACCTTGTTTTTAAGGCGACTGGTTATATGTGGCCCATTAACAAGCTTCTCAGCACCACATATAGGGCCGGAAGACGATTTAGCTCTAATAAGTCAAATAATTTCATCTTTTAGGAAAAAAATAGTGCTATCATTTTATTAATGGGATGGCTATCACTTCTAAACCTCGTTTTACTAACCCATCATGGTGGTGTGAACTGGACTTTGTATAAATGAGCTATAAATGCAGCTGCCAACATTTCCCATAAACAGATGCCCATGGAACGTGTTATTTACTTCCAGACTTGAACTTCAAAGCTGCACAGTCCTCAGCAGAAATGGTGAGCGCTGAGTATTTTGAAACCTGAGTCATCCTTGCATAAAATTTAACAACATAACTTTACATCTGCATTTATAAAATGTTTAAAATGGTAGGAACATCCCTTTATTTGGTACCATCTCCGCCGTTCAGGAAATGCCACGCATAGCACAGCCAGAGGAAAGTGCTCTGTGGACTGCTGACTTCAGGAGGAAAGTTAATACCCCAGTGGGGGATAAATTTCAGAAGGCAGCACATAGGAGCAAAGGAAAAATATAATGAAGAAGCTTAAAAGCAACACTGAGGAAACATTTTGGACATTTTTCTTTCTTTAGATGGAAGGGTAGATGTAATTGTGAAAGGAGACATGACATGACAACACTAAAGTGCTCAAGGAAAAAATAAGTGGCCAAAGCAGCATCATTCTCAGGCCAGCAATAAACTAAACCTAAAAGAAAAACATTTAAATAAATATAAATATAAATATAAATATAAATATAAATATAAATATAAATATAAATATAAATATAAATATAAATACACTGTGTCCCTGCCCTGCTGCTGCATTTACTGCTGTACTTGGGTGTTAAATGAGTTGCCTGGGAAACCTCAGGAACAGCGCATGAGATGGACAAAGCAGCAAAACCTTGAACACAAAGGGCAGACACTGTGAGGAGAACAAGTTTGCTACTCAGAAATGTGCAGAGATGACAGTGCAGAGAACTTGCTACGCTGGCTGCCTCTCTTCCCTCTCCCAGGTTGAAGGTGGTGCCTGCCGTCAATTAGAGAGAGTTACTGCCACTGAAATAACGTGAAGCTGCTTTGGTCTGTCTGAGGACACAAACCCAAGGTAGCCACTTTTTATTCCTTGTACTTGAATATTCTGCTAACAGGCTAAGTGGTGTCAGTGTGATAGGTGAGGATAATTTAAATACAGAGCCAGAAGAAAGCATTAACGAATATAAAAGTCAGCATTTGCGCCATTAAAGATACGTTTTAAAGCTGGTATTTCTCCTGTATTTTTGGGAAAAAGAAATAAGGCCTAAATGCTGGCTAAAATACTGTATTTTAAAGAACATGATAGAAACTTCAGAACACCACCAGCAAAACACTTGTATATGTGTATAAATAAATACTTCAGACTTCCTATAGGCAATGGCTTTACTAAATCTTGGCCCAATTTTAGACAAGGCCATGAAACATGGATTGTTCCTGACCCGAGACTACACACTTGTGTAGCAATCTGATACAGGGACTCTTGATGAAGTAGTGATTTATACTTTACAGTTACAGGCAAATAGCTTTGATCATAATTTAAAATAATTAAAATTGTCTTTTTCCTTGGGATATACTATTTTGTTAGAACTCTGCTGCTTGAGATAATATGTACTTGCAAGTATGAAAATCCCTAAAAATATATTCCTGCCTTTTTAAAATGCAACCTCAGATTTTTTTAACCTTCGGATTTCTCTGTGTCTGCACATAAAACTTCCCATCTCTGAAATCACTGTGACAGCTCCACATCACAGACTGCAGGGTTTTATTGCCTGATATCATGATGGATTTATAGTCAGATAATAACAAAATAAATCATTTTTAGTCAAAGATAAATTAGTCATTTTATTTATTCAGTTTGTTGTTCTGCTTGAATTTCAATAGAATATGCTAAAGAAAAGAAACATGACACTTTTGTCCACCAATATGTGTCACATGTTGATGTTGAAGAATACAGCGGATAAAATAACACTGTACAGCGGACACACACTCATTAAGGGAGTTTGTTAAACTCAAGTGTGGAACCTGGAAGCCTAAAAACTGGTGACAGTTAAGGCCAGCTGAACATAGATATATTATGAGTGTTAAGCTCTTATTAAGCCCAATGACATTCTGTCATCAGGCGGCATGAATGAATAAGCTCCTTCCTAGGGACAAGTTATGGCCCGAATCCCAGTCACTTACAATAAGATATTCTATCAACAAGGTCAGCAGGCACAACGTGCCTTCAGCCTTTTTCTCTGATCATCTCCTACAAAAAGTATCACGTAATTATTTTTGTATGTTCGTTCAATGTCTTCACATCAAAACCTGCAGCCATATGGATTTTATGTAATGGTTAAAGGACTTTCGAGCTTATCTAATTACTGTAAAAAATAAATTATGTTAAAATGAAAATGCTGCACTAGTGGGAGAAATAAAAATTTAGGAGGGTACCTCCACCTGATTATAATTAAATTTTAACAGTATCAGACACTGATTGTACTTAAGTGTATACATGTTTTGCTAGGAGTTAAGAATTGATCTTTAATAACATATAGTTCTTATGATATGAATGAGACAATAATTATGGAAAGATTAATGAGTCACAACAGCCTTTGCATTTCAAACTAACAACTCTCATTTTTTCTTAGTACCTAACTAAATAATATAAAAATTGTATCAGCACGCACAAAGAGATAGGGCATGCAAGACTTAGAAAGAGACACAGCACAGAAGGGGTTTGCATGCAGAGGCAAAGCCAAGCAGTCATTATGAGATCCCCAAGTGGTCTGGATCAATCATCATTTAAACAGTAGTTAGACATTAATAACTTCCAGGTGTTCCTTTCACCTAATTATACATCTGATGCTTTCTACTCTAGCATAAGTTTTTTCCAGGGGTCTCACTGGAAGACAGTGCTCTCCATTTGAAAATTTAGCTTATCTGTTTTACACATAAATAGCATAAAAGACGACTAAGTTTTGTTCCTATTTTGACGCCTGGGTCTCTCTCACCACCAGCACACCTAAGTTATAGTATTAAGTGTTGACCAGAATTTCCACAGAACTGATACTCCTCCTCTAATATCACTTCCATATTAACAGTCAATTCTAAAAGACAACTTGAGTAAAGATCTCCAACACCAAGAACAGGAAAGCTATGTTCAACATACCTTTTCTTACTGTCTCTTTTTGCTGTTTTTTCTAAGACTGCTCTTCGTCGCAGGTAGTCGTTTTGGATTTCATTATACTTTGCAGTGTGCTCTTTGATAAGGTCAGTGGTTTTCTTGTGGTGCCTCTTCACAAGGTCCTTCATTTCCTTGTAGTGTTTCTTCTGAAGCTTAACAAAAGACTTCTGTTGCTTTAGCTCCTCAATCGTCTGTGCTTCCACTTCTACAACGGTAATAACAAAAGCCACTTCCATTTTCTAATAACATATCATTTCAGAGAACCCAGAAATTGCCATCAGCAGGAATGAAGCCAGGGATGCTTGTTTACTGCTCGTAAGTGAAATGTGCTACCTCAAACTGAGCTGACTTATCTGGAAAGAAGCTCATCAGACTGAAAATGCTGTGGCCAATTTGATGTAAGAGTTAGAAGTGAGATGAAGATTTTAAACACTAAGATGTGTAGCAAAATATGAATACGAGGCAATCAACACGCAGAATTTTGTGTGTCTTATCTGTTTTGCACACCTAAATGCAAGTCTACAGACACGGAGGGGGTTCTAACATAGGAGAATGACTATAAAATAAACCAAGTTATGAGATTTGCAATCTAACTCCAAGCTGGAGGACATGACTCCGGACAGTAGAGCACTATCTGACAGACCAGTTTGCTTCGTGTAATGGTAATTTCAGTTTTGTAGGAGCAACGGGAGTACTGCAAGGCTAATGGAGCTAAAATGGCTTCACTACTATTCACAGTATTAAAAGCAAATGTAGCTTCTGTTCTCATAACAATGCTGGCCTTTTGTCTCCATCAGATGGTAATGTGGAGCTTGTGAAACTATAAAAATGGGATATTTAAAAAAATTTCCCAGTTGGCACCCAATCCCGATCTCATTAAACATGTGCTCAAACATTTAATAACTTCAAAGCTGAGGAAGAAAACATGGTATGTACATTTTCTATGAGTTACTGCAGTTCTAATCACTCCAAGAAATGTCTAAGCCAGATGGCCTATTTCATAAAAAATATGCTTCTCTTGGCAAGAAACTGTATCATTCATGCAGCATAAACTGTATATTTATTACCTGTGAGGACACTCTGAATTAGATCTTCTGTCTTTGCAGGTGCTTTCACCGAACCTAGAGGTAAAAGAAATGACTGATTCTAATTCCTTTAAAGCAATAGCCATTATTGTTCTGCTTCACTGCATATTAAAATATGGCAGGTGACACAGGACATATGCTCACATGGGCATTTATTAATCATTTGAGGAAAACACGTCGCTTGAGCAGAACATGGAAAACACCAATCCTGTGAACCAACATGAAAAGGTAACCTTCCAAAAACCCACCTGAGCCTTCTTGTTTTACTTATGAGGAGGATGATATTGAACTCACTGATATCACTCATGCAAGTCTTTAAAGTGGTATTAGGCTGACAGTTAGTACAACTGCCCTATACTATGATATCAGTGCAAAATTTCTCTATACAAGATGAATCCAGCTCCTTGGAAGTCAGTTATATCAAGCCTATGAAGATCAAGCCTATGAAGACTACAGTCGTAACATTATAATGTGGTTTAACAAGCATTTGTTATAGGAGAATCCCTAACATTCTGTGATTCTGTGATATGTCAATACGAAGTATCTAAGACTGTATTTTGTGTATGGAATAAGATGTAACCACATGCATAAATCAGGCATCTTTGTAAAAACAATTTAAAGAGATTCCTGCACTTGCAACAACATCAAAAAACAACCCAGCTAATTTTCTTACTTGTATTGAACTTCAGTACCACCACATAAGCAACGTTTAAACAGAGGATATTTGTATATTTGAAGAAGACTGGCCCTAACAGCATACTAAAGTGGTGGGACAATTTCTACCTGTTTTATAACAACAAAAAAACCGTGATACAAAGCAGATGAAAAAATATTATCTAGATGGGAGGGGTTTTTTTTGTTTGTTTAATTATTTTTTACCTGGTGCTGGTTGGCTATGGACAACCTGAGTTGCTGGTTTCGGTGTAGGGGAGGCAGTGTAATTTACTCCATTTTCTGCTGGTGTTGGCCTAGGTTCATTGTTTGCTTCAGATGGTGAATCTCCATGGTCAACCTGAAAATACATCATGATTTACATCACTCTTCCCAACTAAAAGACTTAAAATTTATTTGCAGGTCTAGTTCAGCCTCCTTTTTAAAATGTAACGTTCTGTAAATGTTATATATAAGTCATTCTAACAGAAAACAGCAAAAAAGGTAGCCTTAAGAGCCGCAGTAATGCAGGTGGTTAATTTTTGCAGAGTAAATTTCAAGAAGAAATAGAGCATGTATTATTCTGAAAAAGTATTTTTATTTTAAGTGGATATAACTCATCAGGGACAGTTTTCAGTACAATATGTATCAGCTGCACCAGATGTGTAATCTCTATTTTATTGAAAAGCATTGTTCTCTGCCATAAAACCTTTCTAGAAATAACGTAGAATCTGGCATGAAAATGCTACTCAAATCCCTGCTGTGAATGAAATGTGTATACAAAATTACTTTTCAATTTCATAGATACACACAGCGCTACCATTATTCACCGTTCTTACAGAACAGAGGAATATTTCTGATTCTCAAGATCTTACATTCTTCTAAGTACACTCCAAGGATAATATGTAAACAGTACTTCCATCCTGCTGCATAAATACATCTGTGGTATCCAAATATTTAAGCATTTTCCACGATCTTTTCTTTCTCTCCAGTTTCCTTCAGGCTTACAGCATACCTTGTACTATGCACTGAATACCATCATTTCCCTTGTGACCATCAGGTTTTAAGCAAGCACTCAGCAAAAAGAAGGTCATTCAATGTGAGTTTTAGTTCCAAATGGCCAAGCCCCCCTCCCCGCTGTCCCAGCGAGTGGCCAGTTGCCATGGTGTCCAAGGGTAGTTTTGGATTTGTTCCTTCAGCTGCTTTCATTTCACTCTTTGATGGTAATCACATTACATACAGATGCAGGATACCACACTTGGAGTTGTTTTTTTTCCCCTTGATTACTCCGCACTTGCAAAATATCAGCCTGCACTACATCAACAGAGGCAAAATACATTTTGATCTGTGTTTGTGCTGCTCCTGCTGCCGCTTTCCTTCATCTTGGCCCTGATAACACGCTATATATTGTAAAAGGATTTCTGTCTCAACAGCCTATTTCTACTAAAATTATAGGAGATACTGCAGTGAGAAACAGGATGCAACTGCAAAACAATGCCAACGACTTCAATTTATATCAAGCAGGAATGACTGCAATAAAAGAAGGAAAACCACAACCTAGCCAACTTTTATGACAGTAGAAAAACGTGACTGGCAAAATCTGTAGCTGTGACAAACACACACAGACATGGTTACCCCCTCAATTCTCCTTAAAATATACTCCTTACAGGATGCAATTCATCAGTTTAATAAAAGCCATGTGTGCTATATGAGTCATCAACATTTAATACAAATAAAGCTTGAATTCCTAACTTCTGTAAAGTTTGTGCCCCAAAAGTCAGTGCACGGGAAAATGGGTATTAACTTATTTTTTGGGGACTGGGTTTGTATGTGCTGCAAAATGCTGCATCACTTGTGAAACTATTAATACAGCCTGTCAGTTTCGTACATAAAACATGTGTTTTCAGAAACTAAAGCAGAAATGTGAGACAGGATCAGGAAGTGAATAAAGAGCAATTTTCACTACATCAAACAATCTAATCTCATTAAAAAGCACTTGCTCTTCTCATAATTCATCACACAGAATGCTAAAGTAAACATGATTTTTCCTTACTAGAGAGTATTTTAGGCTCTTTTGAAAACATGATGTAATCCAGCTTTATAATTTATAGTTTTAATATTCACAGAAAGTTTTATATTCCACATGTTGCCATGTCTTTTCAAAGACAGTGTATTTAGCAAATAAGTAGAAAGGTACATACCCATATGGGTACATATCTGTAAGGTCTTATTTTTATTTCTCCAGAGAAAAGGAGCTGCAATGTGTTGGGGCTGGGAGATCTCTGCTGTGCTGCACTGTCAGACTAGGTGGGCAGTTCTTAAGTGTTTGCCTCTATCCTCCTGGGCAAAGTATAAGCAAACGTGAGCATGGTCTCCCTATAGCAAGAGTCAGATCAATTTAATTTCTGTTACTACAACTTGGTGTGATCATGATGATTTGCAAAACTATGCCTGAATTTGGCACAGCCAAAATGCACTTCACTTCGGCTGGCATTTCCTACACGCTGCTGTTCCTGGGACTATGGAGGTGAAAACGTATGAACTAGTGATGTCAGTCTACTTTAGGCTGAGTTTAATTCATCCCAAGAAACTCTCTGCAAATTTCTATGGCTTATTCTTCCTGTCTGTAAAGGACACCAGGCAGGGGAAGAGAAGGCAGCATTCCCTACCTGGATGTTGAATCCAGATAAGTACAGTTAAAAGCCAGGCTGGAAAGCAAGAACTGACCAGAAAGCTATAGGCAGGAATTCACGTTACACTCATGATGGGAACATTGCAAATAAATACAGAAAAGATGCTGTCAATTTTTTCAGTTCAACATCCTCTGTTTATGTTATCACACTGATAATTAACAGGCAGGGTAATTTGAAGCCTAAAGGCTAAGTGTTTTGTTCAAAATGATTCACTATTAGGTAGCTCATCTGACTACTGTTTCACAAGAAGCCTGAGGAACTTCTTACAGAGCTGCAGTTTAAATTTCTACACAGCCAAGAAAAAACCTCCCAGTTTTCCTGTGACAGCTGCAAGAACCCAGCTCAGATAGATAAATGTGTGTGAGGGGAGGGAGAGGGGTGTGGGGAGGTGAAATGTGTGCTAGGAGACAGCACAGCTTTGCACACAAACATCTAGAGTGTGTAAATTTGAAACTGTACATAGGAAAATTTAATCCAGGTGCACTTACGTGTACAGTTCTGGCAAACATAGTTGGGTTTATTTAGCTACTTTGCCAGTGAACATACCTGCAATTATTAACTGACGTGGTTCTCGTGGACCAATGTAAGTGAACAAAACAGCTCGGCTGACTGATGAAGAAAATGTTATCATCGTGTAACATGATCAGGCAATTCAAGATTCTCAAGTACAGCCCAGCTGCCAAATATCTTACCCAGAATGGGCATTTATAAACAGAAGTTAACAATGGCATATTTAGATTGTCACTTAAAGTGGCCGTTTTATATCTGTCCCTTGCTACTGCAGCTGACTGGTTATACAGGTTGAGCAAACACACCACTACAATAATTACAGTTTTCTTTTAAAAAAATATTTCTTTGCTACTCCAAAAACAAGCTCCTTTATCCTATGAGCTTTCAAGCTCCTTGACATGTGGGTAGCACTACAATTCATCTTTCCTTCTTCCCATTTGCTTTAGAAGACACTTTGTGACAGAATTTCTCTAACTAACAAATAAGCCTGTGTAGACAAGGAAAATCTGTACTTTTTCAAAAGTAAAAAATGACCTCTAAGGTATTTAAAGGATTCTGTTAAAAAAAAGACTTTGCTATTAAAATAGAATCTCATGTGTAGAGTGTCCTAGATAAATGTCTAAGATGCTATTGAGCATTTCAGAGTGTCCTCATTCAGCCAAACTTGTGACACTGCACGAAGAGTAAATTGTTGGCCACTGAATTGTAATGACTTTCACTCATCTGGTCTGCTTTGGGAATGTATTCTTGGTTACAAAATCTAGTTTAATGAGGCTTTGCACATCTGAGAATTGAAGACAGACACCAGAGCTGAGTGCAGTTTAGGATTATAAACCATTTCTCTATCTTCACTAGAGAACTGTACAGAGTGCCTTTTGATTCACATGATGCGCCCAACATCTGACAGAAGCAATCTTTAAAATACAGGGTTGATCTTTTCAAACACTGCTAGGAGACATCCCAATGACAATGTCGGGAACAGAGAGACTGATCATTTGAATGTGCTTAGAGTTTATTAGAAACAAAAGCTGAACTGTCAGTACTTTCAATTATACTCATAACAAAATGCATTTTTACACACAACACCTCTTTTTCTGCTAAGATAGAACAGGTCTTAACCTTTATTTACCCTATGGTCTTCTCCCTCTTCATCTCTCTTTCTAATACATATGAAGGGCTGGATCACTGACCTCCAGAGGCCACTTCCCATCTAAATTATTGTATGATTATACCAGGTCTCTTTGGGGCACATTTGCTCATGGAGAATGTATAAGAGACACCATAATCTGGATAACCTCTCCAGAAACACAGACAGAAATTCTGGAAAATTTGTAATATTTTCAGGAAAAGGTATTGATGCTGAGATGTCTTTTTTGTAAGGGGAACTTCAGGATCACACTGGAAAACAACAGGCAATGACTTATGAAGATTTAATTTACTATGCGGCAAAGCTGCAAATCAGCACACACATAACATGGTTTTTCATCCCGTTTTTGGTGTCTCTTTACCACTGAACAGTAACTTGCTCTATGCACAACATGCTGCCTTCAGTGAAATGCTTCTCAGCTGTAATGTATCCGTGTCTCACTCTAGGTGAGATGTTTATGGGTGTTCAGGTAATCACAGAATGGTTTGGGTTGGAAGGGATCTTAAATATCATTTAGTTCCGTTCTTCCTGCCATGGGCAGGGACACCTTCCACTAGACCAGGTTGCTCAAAGCTCTGTGCAACCTGTTCTTGAACATTCACAGGGATGGGGCATGCACAGCTGCTCTGGGCAGCCTGTTCAGTGCCTCAGCACCCTTGTGGGGAGGAATTAACACACGTAATTTCCAGGGACTTTCAATAATTCTCCTTCTAAACAAAAGAGGTACTTTTAAATTCTGTAACATAATTTGCAGAGACTCTGAAATGTTCCTTACCTCTTTCTTTACCTCCTCTTCATCTTCCAGCGTCAGTGCAGCCAGCTGCTTAGCTCTCTGCTCCATCAAGTTTACGTATCTGATTGGATTGGATAAGGCCTCAATCACATCTAGAAATAATGGAAATACTTCAGTTTCAAACCCCTTATGCTATGGTCCCAGTACTTCTTGGGGCTTAAGAAAGAGACACTATTTTTTCATACGGATCTGCTACTGATAGGTATCACCTAGGTCCTAGAAACAACAGTGAGGTGGAGTAAACCACCATGCACAAATACTCAAACATGAACCCTCTCTTGGACCTTGTGACTGAGTCACGTGGATATGCATTATCTGCACAGTGTTTTATCAGGATTTTCAAAGCTTAAGGTACCAGCCAAGTAGGATCCTGCTTCACATGAGGCATAGAGGAACGCTAGTGAAAACACTGTATTTAAAAAAAAAAAATCAGAATAGCTCTACAGAATACTGTTTTTCATTGAAGATGCACAGTGCGGTCTTTAAACCCATCCTTGCTTAGAGCCAGTTCCAAAATACAATGTTCTACATTAAGCACAGCACTTCTCTTAGGAAACAGTTACTTATTACTGTGCCACGTAAGCAAAGCTTCATTTGTGTTTCAATGGCAAATGCCTGGAGTATTTCCCCCTTTAGAGTCATACAATATCTGCTGGAAATAAAAGAGCTGGCCCAAATCTTAAACCTTAGGCAGGCTGCCATAAATCAGGCCATCTTATATGAGAGATGAGACAATGATCCATCAAATGCAAAGGACTCTTATCCCAATATGGGATAAGTCATCTACACCACCTTCACTTTGTGTTTCACTTAACTTTCATATTTCCCAGCAGGCAAATGTCACAGACTTACCTGCGTAAGTATCAGGTACATAGTCTTTGACCTCTATGTACACAAAGAGAGCTGGCAGTGTCAAAGGCTGGTTCCTCTCATTCCTCAAACAGATGTAGTGATAGCCTGTAAAATAAGAAACAACCAGTTCAGGGCATAAACTCTTCCACAGGCATTTCCAATGTATTTATATTATCCTTTGTTATTTATAGTGTGGCTCCAACTGAGCAAGCAACCGTAGGGATTTCTGGTAGGGAAAGATTTACCTGAAGTGTTTCAGAGATAAGTATACAGACCAGAGACTGTTAGAAAGGCACATGACACTGCAGTATTTTCTCTTTATTTTTACACTCCATCCACAATATAGTATCTAATTTAAAAAACAGACAATATGGCACTATATCTACAAAGTGTGTGTGTATGAATCCTATCATGTGACCAATCTTAGAAATAATATCTGTAAAGGGAGTTATTTTCAGTCTATTTAGAAAGCTGGCTGTCTTCTGGGAGCGAGGGCAAACACTAAAGCGCAGCTTAGCCAAGTTAATGGCAAGGCACCACAGATGGGGCAGCCCCAAACCCCTTCCCCCAGCCACCTACCATCATCTCCTGCTCTTTCTCTTGCTCACTGACATTTTTCTGACTTTGCAGATAGGCAGCTCAGTGAACTAGACTCCAAAAAAAGCAGCCTTCAGAAGCTATGGAGGGTCTTCCACCAATTTATCTCCCCACAATGCCTCACCATAAGGTCAGATGTATTAATGCCAGTTTGAAGACAGTGATGGAAGTGCACAGGTAGGAGTGGGAGAAAAGGAACTCCAGATGCAGCAACAAACTGTTACAGCATTGAAGTGCAGTGCTGCAAAGCTGCATCCTCTGCCTCACAAACTGGTGCCTCTTTGCACCATGGCTGAAGTTGTTCTGAGGCACAACTACGGAGCAGCACATAGGAGCAGTGTCAAGATACAAGTCACAAGTAGGATGCAATGACCTGGGGACATCCCCATTTGGGTGATGTGAGCAACTCCCCCTCAAAGTAATGGTTAAATCCTTGCTTTGTGAATAATGCTAATTCTGTGGATTTGTGTGACAGTTTGATAAAGTTTTCAATAACTTCTCAGAAAAGACAGAAATTACAAAGGCTTCTCAGTTCTCTTAAGCTCCTCCAGCAAATTTTCAGCACGTACGCAAACTAAAATCAACACGCTGTTCTATGTCACATGCTATAAACTAATGACTACTGGAGTCAAAAGGACAGAAGATAGGCCTGCGGGTAAAAAGCTCTCAAAAGTCCTTGTATGTTTTAACACAGTGGCCTTTGTTCTAAAAAGCACAAGCTTAAAATTAGGTACATGATTCAGTGCTCTGCTGAATGGATCCTGCTGCCTGAAAGGTCAGTGCCATGAAAGAGGATCAGCTGTGGTAACAGTTCCATCAGAAGAGGGAAATCCTTCCCACCCCAATCACCTATCTTCCTCTGGAGCTTGACAGATCCCTCCATGAGGCAATTATATCCATAAAGCCACGAGAACACAGTGGAGAGTTTTCTGCTGGATTGACAAGCTGAGTTGGCTCACAAAAAAAAGGTGTGGAGATTGGCAGAGGTGGCACAATAGAATGGCCAGGGTTGCACGGCCAAGAGCAGGGTAGGAGAAAGAGAGAAGAAGAGGGAGAGGGAGAGGAGAAGGATCTGATCTATACATTACCTGATATCAGGTCTCCAGGAATAATACGGACAACAACTGGGACATGTAAGCTTTGTGCTATTGCTGGGACTGTCTAGATAAGGTACAGAGTAGACATAGATGTTCTTTCTTTTCCACCGTGAGTGAAGCTGGGAGCATGTTTATGGCCCATACGCTTGGCCTAATGTAGTTTCCTCCCCTCCCCTCACTGGAAAAGCTGGAGCTGAAGTCAAACGCTTCTCTTGCTCAAAATGCCAATGTCAGTGCTCTGAAACATCATCTCTAACAAGTCTCTGGCCTGGAAAATAAGGGCTGAGTTGTTGCACAAGACAATTTGCGGTTAAGTGGCCACTAATTATAATAGGAATAATTATATGGTTTGGAAGAGGCCAGTAATGATTTTTCTTTTTTTAAATTTTCAGCAATAAAGATGAAAGCAATTTTGGGTTGATTTAAAGGTTTTGCAGAGATACAACAGCTTGCATATAGGTCAGTCCTTGCATGCACGTAAAAATTACATTAAAGGAGTACGTTTTGCTTTAATTCCCAGCAATCTCCCATTCTCACAAAGATGACATCAAAATTGGCTGTTGCTGCCCTCTTTCCTCTTAGAAGTGTACAATTGCACTTTTTAGCATAAAATTGTGACCATCTACTGGAGACCAGTAAGTGCCAACCATGCCTCTGATGCTTAATTCTATTGGTTTTCCTGGCTCATTACAAGTTTACATTTCTGGGGAAATATGGTATTTTCCTTGTCAAAGTTGAGTGAGATTATTCAAATCCCCAGTTGCTATAAATCTGAAGAGTTCTTGCTGATTTACAGCACTGGGATTCTGGCTTGCTGCTTCTTTTTGCTACAAAACATCCGTCTCAAGGGAGAAAAAAGTTTACCTGGTCGAATTGCTGAGACTGGTAATATCCGGTGACCAATAAATTTCCCTCCTTCTTCATACACTGCTAGCCTCAGACATGCCAGGGAAGGCAAAACAACCTAGAAGGCAATATTGCTGCATTACTAACTTTCTGCAGTGAATGAAACAGCTCCTTTCAGACACAGGCTGTATAACAGATAGAAAAAGAAAGTGCAGTCTAGCAGACAGTAACAGCTACACATCCATAGGAAGGTCTTGCCATGTAAGAGGTCAGGGTGTATACACCCCGTGTGCCAAAATAACTCTCACAGAAACATTTTTCAATCAAGAAACTTGACATGGGACATGTGCATACTATGTTGAACCCAGTAATTTGACGGTACATTTTCACTGTGATACAAGAGACTTTGCCAGCTCAACTCCTATCACACTTGAATGCCACTTTGTTCTCTGCTTATTACTCACAGCCCTAACATGTTTGGTTGGGTTTTTTTCCTTTGTGTTTGTGCCAGTGGGATTACTTACTTCTGAGAAAAGTCACTGATTGGCATATTACTGTTGAAAACTCAACAAGCAACTCAACCTGTTTTGCAGAGTGTGAATGTATGAATTACATGAACCAGGTCAACCCCAGTAGGATTTTTAAGTGCACACTCAATGGCTGGGCTAAAGACATTTAATCAGGCAGGATGTTTACTAGCAGCGGATGCTTTCTTGGCACTACATAAGAAATAAGGCCAAACAGTGAAGAAACGAAAACAAGAAATCAAAAAAATGGTTACTTAAACTACCCTACTAAGTTAGGAATCTTTAATATTACTTTAAAAAAAATGTACAGCATAATTAATCTCATTTTCTTACTTGATGCAAATATACATACAAATACACATATTTTTAACCTGGGCATATATTTGCATTTCTTCAGAACATATGCTAAAATTTATCTAGACAATGAAAGAAAGAAAGAAAGAAACAAAAAAGCAACGATCCAAAACAAAGAGTTTCTCTAATTTATTTTCAAGATTACTAAAAATAGGAATGTATGCTTCTCTGAGCATAGAGACAGTCAGGCATGATCGTTAACTAAATAGAGAAATGAAGTACACTAATTAGAAGTTCATTACAGAAAGAAAATGCTAGTGATGTTTCCAAACTTAAGCACTGGCAGGCCGCCAAAGGAAAGTCATTCAGAAGGCCAAATATTCAGGGAAAAGGGCTGTACTCCCTAGAAAGCAGGGCTGCAAGTACCAGTTGTATAAACATCTCTGTGAACTACATTTGCCTAGAGAAATAGGAAAGAAATTGTTTTACAAACACCTGGACTCAGGATCCATTTAACCACAGGTGCCAATAAGCAAAACCCAGAAATCCTGCTAGAAAACTGGCTGCCAAGTATATCGTGAACCACAATAAAACATCCACATTGCACAATCCCACAACACGCTCAGTATTTTCTGCTCCTCAGAGGCTAGAGAATTGAGTCTGAGTAATATTGTTCAAATTGCACGAGTAACTCAGGAGCCTCCGTCTCATTTCAAGCAGATGGGATTTATGTGGTTTCATGACCTAGGCTGTATTTATACGGCACAATAACAGATTGCTTTGGACATGTTAGCTGGGACAGCCAGATTGTTCTAGCTGTATTCACATCGTCTTGCTCACAGGTTAACAGGATCTGCTTTGCAGTAGGGCCCTTCAGCCAAGGCAAAATGGTAACTCAGCTAAACTGCTCTGGGATCCGTGCTTGCTCATCCATAGCAAGCACCATCAACAGGTCTGCTCTTACTGGCTGTGGCAGTGAAAGAATCAAGGTGACTTTAAACTCCTTTATTTTAGTAGGAGCTGGCACGACTAGATTAGCAAAATTACACCACAAGCGGTTAACAATAAACAGTTCAAAAAAGAACAATTTGGAATCTCTTTCTCTTCTTTCTAACAAATGCAAAATTTTATTAGTCCACTGACCTCTCCTGGTCAGTGATAAAACGAGCACAATGAATGTTTGGGAAGCAAGTGTTACACCAACCTTCTTAAACACTATGGTTTCCTCTTCCCAGATGGGATTAACTGCATTGCCTTGAGAGGTCTTGGTCTTCAAAGCTTTTCTTCTTGTATCCACAGGCAGGCCAAACATGTCCACTTCTACATAGGTACCGACTTTTTTATCAGAAAGAAACTGACCTGAAATTATCTAAAACCAAAATAAAGGAAGATCACTAGAGACCACTTCGGTGGATTAGGAAATGACTGGCTGAAATGCAGATGATTAATTCTCATTAAGGACCAGAGAGTATGCATGTAAAATAAAACCAAAACAAATGCAAATCCACAATAAACTAAAAAACACTGTTTAACATTGCAGACACAGAAAATAAGCAACTTATGAGGCCCGATTTCCTGTGACCCCGTGGTCCTGAATTCCCCTATGAGCAATAATGTGGTTGAGATCATGCTGCTGCCCTTCCCTCAGCAGGAACAGTTGTTTGGATCTCGTTCCTCAAGCTGGCTGCCTATTTCCACAACACAGCATCTTTGAGAACTCTCAACACTCTATCCAGTTGCAACAACAGGTTCAAAAAATGCTGGAAGAAAAGAGGTTTAAGTAGCATAGAAACTACATTTCCTTTTAACTGCAAGGGAGAAAACAAGGTAAAAATTCGCTATCTTAATAACGGCTCCTCACAGAGGGTGAGTTTCACTATGAAAACAAAACCATGATAAAATAGCTGGTCTTTCCCAGTCCTATATTTACTAGGAAACACAACTTTCAGCTTTAAAAAGTTAAAGTCTGCAATTACTGCAGAAAATAAATTGGTACAGGAATATGTAGCAGTGTCACTGTACCTTAACAAATTCAGGCTTGCCTAAAACAAATCCGAGTCCATTCTCAACTGCATCTTGTATAGGCAATGACAGTATAACCAGGGGAGTCTTCACCAAGCAGGCAGAAGCAGCTGACTTGTGACATTCCTGTTAAAAATGCTGTGCATCTCCTAAGAGCTATTGAATGATTTCCACCTCCATTTACTTAAATCACAGAAGAAAGTGCCTCCAAACCCACAGTGGGACCTGAAAACTTGCATGATTGCGGGTCACCACAAAAGGTCATTGCTACACAGTCAATTTTGTTTTATACCATACATGTCATCAGCTTTTTCCTTTATTCATATTCCTCCCAGCACTGCTCTGCTACGCTTGTGTCTGCAGCCTGAGAGGAAATACTTGCTTTCTCTAAAAGAAAACAAGAGGATATTTTGCAGGTGGATTCTATAATATGGAAACTGTTCTAATGGACAAGCCCATTAAAGGAATAACAGAATTTTAGAAAGTTTATGTTTTTATAACTAGAGATATACCCAATATATAAATTCATCATCCTGTCATAGCCAATGCAATCTATCCCTCTAGTCTTCAATTTGCAGGTTCCTAGTGGTCCTTGAACATCATTAGAGGCCCTTAAAAAGGAATGAAGAAAAGCGAGCTGGCAATGAACTGCAGCTGACATTTATGGTTCCACAGTTCTGCTGGAGAACTTACAGGGAACCAGAAAATTTATTTATATTATAGTGTACTGCTGTAGCCATTCCAGTGCAAGCTACCGCTTTATAACAGCGTGCTTTAAATTCAGCTCTTCATTACTAAAAACACGGCCAAACTACTCTTGAATTCACTTCCCAACTACTTCTGTGGAAAAGAATACATACGCATAAAAATAGATTTATTTATTCTACAATATGAAATGTGAGGCAGAAGATATCCTGCAATTTAAAAATGAAATATCACTCCATAAAATGAAATGCATTTTATTCTTTTGACTTAGTACGGTCATTCGCTAGGCCACTGCATAACAAAAATATATCTAAGCTCTAACATTGTCATGAGCGCAGTTTTACCGGTGGCACACATACCTTGACAGATAAGGTGTTAGCTACTATTCCATCCACTATGCTTTCAGTAAATGGATCAAAGTGTTTGTCTGGTCTTCTCATGAATTCTGGCTTTAACCTGTATCCGCTTTTGCCATTGTACTCGTACATTCCCATGTTTATTTGCATAGACAAATCTAGGTGTTAAAAATATTGATAAGAATAACATCCTGGTTAGATAACAGCGTAAAAAAGCAGTAATGTTATTTATTGTAATTTCAAAGTGACTGTGATGTAAACAGCTATTTATGTCACACTGTTGCTTGTTAGAAGAGGTTTCAGATGTGATTACATCCACTGTCTCAGAACAGACATAGCCTTGGAAGACAACACATTGCATTTCAAAAGTGACTTGTACATCTAAGAGCCCAGATGTCTTTGTTTCTTAAACACTCATTTTTAAAGTGGAATTTGCTAAGTACCTTATGCCTTGATATACTGAGATTTTGTAAGACACAGGAAAAAACCCCTGCCAGATCTGAAATGCTGCACAATGGTAACCACTTACAAATGATGACAATATAGAGGGCATTATGTATGTGTATTACACTAGCTGCAGCATGGTAATTATGAATGTTCCTAGATAAAAAACAAAATGGTGTTAAAAAATGTTAATTAACAGCTCTGTAGTAACATTCTATCATTAGACATCTTTTGATGCATAAAGCCTTTCCTACCTATGAATTGGAAAGTGTAGGAGGGAAGTGGTAAGGTACAAATTCCAAAATCTAGAGACCAGCATAACTTACCTACAGTTTGGAAGTTAAGAGCAACCATTTGGCAGCCGGCATTCCAAAAGACTTGTGGCATGTAGTTCGAAGAATCTACACGTGTTCCCTTTGGGTAAATTCGGCTTAGCTGCATTTTGTTGTATCTAAACGGTGAGCAGTTAAGATACAGTACATATGACAAAAATCACTTCGCAGGGAAGTGTGACTGCAATATTTGAATGCAGGTGCTCTTTACAGAATGACAGTGGGGTCCTTATTGAATTTCTGCAACCATAACGCTTCCAGAGGTGCACAGTTTTGTAGGAGACATGATAAATACAGGGTAACTAAAGGTGCTGTTTGTTTCTGTACAGACTACTCAGAAAAAACAGGGAAATAGCACAGGCATATGCATTAAAAAGAACTCAAAACATTCCATTTGTCATTACAGTTACTAATTTTGGAGTTTCCTAAGACTGCATTTATAGAGGCCAAATAGCTATAAGCAACAGATCTTATTCTGGTGGGGGAGAGATGCTCAGTTAAAAAGTGCTTTTCTGGAATAAGCATTGGACAGAAATGATGAGTGTGCACTTCTTATAGCTGAGTCTGCAAATCTCGGAGATGAGAACACGCTGCAGGTTATCTGTGGAAATAGCGTTCCATTAATCTTCTTTAAGGCACTTTTTTATCTTGCCCATTCATTCTTAACTGCAGCCATGACGAGATACATCAAGAAACATCAAAAGGTCTAAACAGAATGCTCCTTAGTTTTTCTTTTAAAGTTATTAAAAAAAAACTAAAGGAAAAAAATAATGTGTGGCAATAAAACAGCTCAGTGCTCTTAGAACTAGAGGTATGATGGGAAAGCAAGGTTGTTCTTGGGACTTTGCAAAAAACCATCAGTCACATTTTGACAATTTGCTCACCATAACTCATACCACCTCATATAGGATGATAAATGTAACAATGAGAATATGAAGTATGAGGTGTTCAATATGTAGTTTATACCTATTCCCTCTGGTCCTAGTCCACAGCACAAGGACTCATGTCAGCTTTTAAATTAGCTCATCGGAACTCATTCCAATTAATTTATCTAGGAAGACAGTCAAATCTACAAATTTCATTGGGGTTCCCTATTTCCCCAGCTCCTGTCTCCAAATGTCAATAAAGCCCTGTAACAGTTCTCAGATATAGAAGGGCTAAGAAAGCAGCTTTCTGAAAGTCAAGGATACTCCACAAATTCCACAGGAGACTTCGTAAGTTGCTCAAGCCCTTTGGTTTCCACAAAGGAAGACATTTCAAAACTTTTGTTGCGTTCTGGAAGTTTAAAGGGGAAATAAAAACAGCGACACATTAGAGCATGAAATCATATGTGATACATGAGCTGATATATACTGGTTTAGTCCTAGCCCCCTAACCCCACCTGCTGTTCACCAGCTCATTTCACCTTGATCTCAAAGAATTTATGTATACAATTGTTTGCTGACAGCAGTGAGCTCGCTCTGAACATACTCAAGGGCTCGGTCTGAACTTGCAGGAGCGCTGCCCAAATTAAGGGCATTGGTACTGCCTGAGGTTGCTGCCGTTCCAGCTGCCGGCAACAGAAATTCAGTGCACACACAGCAATCCCTCATATTTGCTTGCAAAATACCTTGTTGATATAGTTGAAGGTAGAGCTCAAAGCTCACAGGTGAGCCGCGGAGGCAATACAGTAGCTTTTGTGGGGAACGCAGAGGGTGCTGCTGGATCTCCAGATAGTCTTTGCAGGCAGATGCAAGGGCTCTTAGCCAAGCTGAAGCTATAATAACTAATGCCCGTATCAGATTAAACTAAGCAGTGCGCTAGCTGCGCCTACAGCACTTCTCGTTATCTTCAGTATGTCAGAGTAAGGTCACATCTGTCTCAAACAGCCATGGAAACATCGCTATCTAATTGAGCCTGAAGATACCCTCCTGTGTCCCAGCAGGTCTGCAGACCTAACCCTGGACTGATATGGAGCTTCTATGACCTCTTTAATTTGGTCAAACTTTCTGACCTGGCAGTGAGGAAAAGCTCATTCTAAGCTTGTAACTCAGTGGGACTGAATATTAATTTATCATTTGTTACTCATCTTTGCCTGATATGTGCACAGTTCTTCAATGTACCCATGCGACATGCTGTAGCAGAGAGCCTAAGGCAAGACCCTTCTAGCATCAGTATATTTTCCTTTACACTTTTGCACAAAAGATATCTGTAAAATGACAGCTTGCCAATTTATCACAATCAGCTGGGTAGATTGCCTGGCGCTGGGAGGTAATATCCATCACATATCTCAGCACCGCTCTGAAACAGTGCCTGTGCTATAACATGAACTCTCCAGCCTCATCACTTTATTGAAAACAAACAGTAAAGCAGAGAAAAGGCTTGCCCTCATCCCATTTTTGAAGCAAATGTGCTGCAGTAATTGAGGGATGGCCAGGAGGCCAGCCTGGCTGGCTCTCTGAAGTCAAACTGCGAAGCTGCAGGAGAGGGATAAAACTGAAGAAAAGCACTTGTCTTGCAGAGAGAAGCAGGACAGAAACAGGTGGGCGCTTCCCTTACGGGAAGCCAAAAAGGAAGCAGTGGATCCAAAGAAGTGAGGAACTAGATTGGGCCAATATGAGAGGAAAATGTGCTGCCAGTTTGTGAACTACAAACTGTTCTCAGTGTATGCTGAAGAGTCAGAGGATGACGGTGGAGTTCCAAAAGTGATTCTTCCCCCCTAGGAGAGTTGAGACTCAGACTTTATTGTGTTGCCTAATTCTAATTAGCAACGATCATTCAACTGCCATTATTCATAGTTGTTATCTTCTAATGGCAAAAGATTCCCCAGAGGCTGCTCTCCTCCCACTCCCTTCCCAACAAGCAATCTCCTCGCTTTCTCCAGACTCTATTCCAGCCAGCTCACCTCCACATTAAGGCACTGAGATTATTCTTACTTCATCCTTACTAATGGGAAGGCACTACCAACACACATACAGCGGTTTTATTCTATTTAGAATATAGGTGCTGGAATCTGTTGTAGTAATATACTGTATCTCTCAGCCTTAGCTTGAAGCAAAGCATCTGTAGGAAACCAGAACTGGCAGCTGTTAAATGTCTTGGTTACTAAATGTCCAGGGCTTAATCAAACTCCTAATTAAAATAAGAACAATTATTTCCTTGTAGTATTTGGAGAGGATTAAGAAAACTGCTCTTTGAAGAGAACACCATGCAGGAGACACATTTCTCTCTTGTGATACATTACACTGTGCTATCTTATCAGAAGGAAGTCACCATGGAGTGAACAAAAACTCATTGAGAAACTGCCTGAAAGACTTGAAAAATTACAGTTATAGCTACTTGCTGTCAGAGAAAGGGAACATATCTAGTCAGAGCAATCAGGGGACAGTTACGGATCCAGTGCTGCTCAACATTTCTGTTAACAAGTTGGATTCAAGACCAGAAAATGCACTTCTGTAATGTGTAAACGACAGAAACAGTGAGGTGCTTTTATCACTACAGAAGCCAGGATCACAAATAAAAACAAATTCTGAATTAGAAAATTTTAAATTAGAAAACTGCGGTAACACTGAAAAGATGAAACTGTATAAAAACCATTTTGGAACTCTACACTTAGGGAAACAAAGTCAGGTGAACAAAAATAAAATTTGGGTAACAACTAGATAGGCAGCAAATGGAAAAACAATCCTCATTTAATTCCTTCTTCACTCAACTCACCTCCACTGAATTTATTGAAGGTCCAGCAGTGAGTCCAGGCCAGGACTAAGCTCAGAAGTCACAAGTCATGCGATAGGGCCCACTGCTTTAACCAGCCACCAACATTTACCACATAAGGCCACTGCTTTAACATTTACCACATGATGGGGTTCTTTTTGACACAAAGACCAGACGTACTAATCCCTTAACTTTATGAGTTCGCGGAAACAGTATGACTGATCAAAGGTCACATCAAGATTTAGGATAAAATCTGTAGTTCTTTACAAAAGATGGAACTTGGAAAAGCACGTGAACAGAATAAATCTACACAAGACAATTTTATACCAGCTGTATCAGCTTGCCCTGCTAGGATTCACATGGCTCCCTTTCCAGAAGGAATATATCCTTTTCCCTGTGTTCTTGTAATTCCCATTAGAGCTAGAGGAGATTACAAACATCCAAAGGGACACTACTATATGGAACAAGCATACCTCTCTGCATGATTTTGGAAATGCTCATGTGTGCATCTGTATAAATACCCGCATACAAATGAACAGGTAGATAACTTCTTATATGTTTATTATTCACGATGAGTAAATGCAAAATCTTGTATGTGGAAATGGACTCAGGAACCAATTACCTGTCCTCTGGCAAGGCCTCCACAAACGCATAAAAAATTAAAATGCTACACACTTCTTTAACTAAAAAGCTCCAAGAGCACATTGCAACTTGTCAAAACAAAGTGAAAAAGGGCAGGCAAACAGTAGGGGGTTCTGCACCAAGAAAGGAAAAGATGCTGCAGTGTTTATTGAGGATGCCACTGAGTGCATTCCTAGCAAGGCATCTTCTGTAAAAGCCAGCAGGGGATGAAATTACGGCCTTTTCTATACAACACACAGAGGCAGGAACGAGTGAATCTGCATATGGGAAAGGGTGGACTCTGCTTACACTGAATCCTCTATAAAAGTACCAGAGATAAACTATAAAGCACTTGCTCAACCTGAAGGAATATTTACGACCACCTTTCTCAAACTGCTTAAATTACTCTTCAGTCATGGACAACAAAGACGATGTAAGTACATTTTCAAAAATGCTTTTGAAATGGCACCATGTTTACTGTTGATAAAGTTTGATATTTAGACTAATGCAGGTTTCAAAGTAAATATGGATTTATTTGGCTGGATACCAAGGGAACATTTTCTGTCGGCGAGCCTGTATCTAACTGAGAGGAAGCCAAGTAGCATTTCTCCAGAACTTCCTTCCAAACACTTGCGAGGTAATTTCCAGTATAAGACGTTGCTCATGCTTAGCTTACTTACTTTTTGACACTTCAAATGACTCAAACTTCACAGGCTGAATGTAGTTCACCAGGTTAGACATCTCTTCTGTGGCCATCGCCTCGCTTCCAGCAGTACCCTAGGACAGAGAAGGGAAGACGCTGCAGTTTTGATCTGTTGACGGTGGCCATCAGAGGCCATCAATAACCAAAGCCCAGTTTTCTATCAACTGTGATATCTTGCATTGATCCCAGTTTAGTGAAGTCAATGCCTCACACAGGGAAATCCACAAAGTAAAGAAGAAAATTTACTATGAAATGTCAATGTTTAATTAAACTTCTGCTGTATTAATGCTTTTTATGTGACTCCTAGGGATGGGACTGAATTACCCTTACCCATGCATAGTGCTGAGTACATTTATCAGTACTGTCTGATAAATAATCAGTTTTTGATGTCAAGTTTTCTACCAACAATGCTAAATACACCACAAGCAGTTGTCTAAAACAGATTAGCTGTGGTGCTATTAATTCTCATTCTTCAGTAAATGAAAACATAAATACACAAAGCAAAGATGTGCTTCCAAACCAATTAACAACCAACTTCAGGAAGTTGGTGTTGTGTTTCCCAGTGCTTTGCCGTCCTTTCTCCACTAGATGGTAGTCCCAGTCCTCGTAACACAAGCCAACCCACAACTGCTGGAACCGACCCATCACCGCAAAACATATCTACACCCTTACTTCATCCATCGACGACTTTTTACAGTCATCATCATAGTCATCATCATCATCGCTCTCAATCTCTGCTTCTCCTGAAAAGTTTTAAGCAGAAGATAATTACTGGCTGAAGCAATAGTTACAAACACCAGCGGTAAATTCGATACAGATGTGCAAGTAGCACTGCTTAAAGAAGACTACATTATATATGTGCTTTTTGTCACTGCACAAAGCAAATACACTGTCTCCAGAGATTAATCCATCCTCAGCACCGATAACTTATTGCTGTCCAAACAAACAAAAGCTCTTCCTTTGCAGCTGCTGGATGCTCAGTGTTTAGAAATCATGGGCACTGAGGAAAGAGCGTTGTGGTGCACACAGTGTGCACAGCGTGTAGGAACAGTATCACAAACGACTCTGAAGGGATGTTCTCATGCTTGTGGCACAGCCCTGGGGTTTGAGATGTGAGTTCATACTCCCTCTCTGTTGCAGGATCCCTGCATAACCTTCAGTGAAGAAACCGTGCATGAAAATGGATGAGACTCAGCATCAGCTGGACTTCAATCCCAGTGAGGTGAGCCTTGATGCCGGCACAGCTCACACACACCGGCTGAGGGCAGTGCAAACCAAACAACGCAAAGATTATGCAGGAGGCTCATCCTTTCCCTCAAAATGTACTGATGGAGTAAATGGGACCAAATAAACCACATTTTATGCCTTGTTGCCAATTGTGGTGTACTCATCAAATTCCTATAGGCAAGACACATTCTTTATTGTTAATTACGGAATGCCTCCCCTCACCTCCAAAATATTTTGATTTGGTTGCACCAGAAATTAAACCACTAAAGAATATCAATCTTATCTTTCTCTTTTGTAACTTCTCCTGTGGATTTGGCTGTCATAAACTATACACTGCGTAACTTAAGACGACTCTGGAAAAGAAGGTTTAACTTCCACTGCAGTCACCTATCCACACCTGTAAGACTGACAATGCTCCCTGAAGATTTTACTCCACAAACCTTTCAGCTTGCTTTCAGCAGTGGCAATTTTATTTTGGCAGCACAAAAATCTAACCACTGTGCAGCATTCCCGTACTCTCCAGAGAATGGTAATTCAGTCTTGGTTCCTCCTGTCAATTTAGGATCTAATCCAAAGCCCACTGAGTCAATAAAGAAACTCCTCTTTGTTCCAGCAGGATTGAATCATGCCCAGTGGGTCCCTTGTGAACATGGAGAGCACATATGATTTAAATAATGAGTGTGCCTTTCACAACCAAATGATGACTACCCAGGCTGCGCCTCCTTCCAGATGCAGATGTTGAAATGTCAGGCTTTTATTCACGAACATTTCATTGAAGAAAATAACATGATTGCTCAACAGGCTCAAGGGATGGCTCAGGGAACCTCAACACATTGTGAAGAGATGGCCAAGCTCTCCCAGGATTTGCAGTGACAGTCTTTGGATGGGAAGCTCTCAACTGATTTAACCAGACTGACAAAATAACACTTTGCGTAGTCCACAAAAAGGGGGACATGGTCAGACACAGCCAGTGTGCACTGCTGAGATACCAGGTCGATGATGGCTTGTTCTTGCTAGAAGTGTCCAGGGAGGAAAGTATGCAACACATTATTCATTTATTTTAAAATATTTAACAAGAAAACTCCCAAGGAGATTAGATCTCATTTTCAAGTTCTGCATCAGACAGCAAAACCAGGACAAATAATACACAGGATTGCAAACACAGAATTAAAATTAGTATTTTAGAAAGTATGACTACATCTGCACTGCCTTTCACCCAGCAGCACGGTCCTGTGCTCAAACCCAACCTTCTTTTCCCATTACACTGCTGGGACACAAAGTCAGAGCAAACCTTGGCCAGATTGAGGAGATGTCTGTGCTGTGGACACCTTCACGCTCACCCTCCTGCAGCAGCGGTGAGATCAGCCCTGTGCCATCACTCTTACCCATTCCCAGGATGGCACAGACACCGTGAATGATCAACGCACGTGGGCTGGGATATGTAGCTGTGCCGCAGGTCAAGTCTAGTACGTACGTGTGAACTTGTCTAAAGGACAACTACCTGTAATGGTATAATTATTATTCACATTTAGATGGGACTACAAACCCAGGTCAGGACAGGACCACTCCATGCTGTGTGGCATACAAGTACAGTGAAAATGGAGAGCCCTGCTCCAAGGGTTTGCCCTCCATGTATGAGAACAGCTTGCTCATGGACAGAGGAACATCAAGAACTGAAAATATTTCGCTCCCTGCCACAACAGGTAACTTAGAATGCAGATACTGTCAACTGCTTATAGGCAGAAGAGCACAGGAAACTTCTTAGTGGAGTAATGGGGCAGTTTCAAGGATGTTTTCAAGGAGCTGCCCCTGGTGAGAGGGGCAGCGTGAGGAAGGAATAAAAATGCTCATGAGGCAACATGAGAAGTAGACAAAGGAGGCTGAATCCCAGTGGATGGGGTGAGGGGTTCAACACAGTAACACTGAATGGAAGATGATGAGGAGAGGAGAGCTGGCAATGACAAGCCAAATCCCTGTTACCACGGGTTGAGGAAGCAGAGAGCTAAATATTATCCATTCTCACCATGCCTCAGCAGCATGACAGATATTGAGAGCCTAATGAAACTAAAGGTTATACATTGCTTGAAATTCAGAAGAATCTGGTAATCTGCTTTTGCAGACTCCTTTAAAATAACAGCCCGAATAGATGATAAATGTGGTACTTGCTGGCGCAGCTTGTTAGCTCTGTAACATTTAGGCAGCCATCAGCATCCTGGGGAGGGAAATCACCTTTTGCTTTTTCCACAGGCTGTACCATCAGCACTTGCTGATTTTTAAAAAGGAAAAAATGAACTTTATTCGGTTTGCTAAAACAGTGTCCTTCGTAACAGTGCGCCATGGTCTCAGCTGGCATGCAGCACCAACGTACTGATGCATCTGCACACATCAAGCCTACAACTCGTTATCCAGTTTTCTATTTAGTCACCATGAAATCATGGAGGCAATTCCGCTCTCTCTTTCTTCCTGCAACTCTTCCCTTGCAGCACCCACTACTCCGACAAAAATGTCATCATATTAATGAGGAAATAACAATCTACTTGACAATTTAAATACTGTTCAATTAGCAAGTTTGGGCTGTTTCCAGTATAGGCCCAGTGTTGGTACATACCTGCTGAACTGCCACTGTTCTGTTTGCAGTGTAATCTAACTTCTTTGACAATCTTGCTTGTGTCTGTTCATTGTGCTAAAAGAACCAGGTCCCAGATGCTTGTTCACCAAAATGACAATCCACCTCACAAATGTTATCTCAAATTCTTCTGCTTTGCCAGCTTTGCTGTAACTTTAGAAAAGCTTTTGCCACTGGCAGATATTATACCCTACTGAAGCTACTTTTTATATCACTTTCACGAATACCTTGCAAGCCAATCTGTTTTCTTTTTTTAATTATCACTACTATATCACCGTCACCTAGCTTTCACATGGCATGCTTTATAAACACATCAAAAGAGTGGTTTATTTGGGTTTAAATATGACCTCATGCAGTGTGAGACACAGTGACGCTGTCAACTCAAGTACGAATCTCTATGTTTTTTGCACCGCTGTGAAAAAGCTAATTTAAAATCGCAAGAAGGCTAAATCAGCATAACTTTCTCCTGGAGATCAGCAATAATTCTTACAGGAGCTATACAATACGGTTATTTGAATAATACGCCCAACTTACCAAATGTAAAGATTATATTAAGGTTGGAGCATTGAAACAATGCTAAGAAATGTTAAGAATGAGGCTCCCTTTAGTGAGTCTTTAATTGCATTACTCTTATGCTCCAGAAAGTAATTAGTACTGGGTATCGAGGAGCATAATGCTTGCATTGCTCCAGCAATACACGCTGCTGATACGAGATGCACATAAGGAACGAGGCGGTTAAAAGAAGGGTGTCATGGGGACTGTTGATCACTGCCCTATGGAACCACGCTCTTCACAAGGTCTTGCCACAGTGGCCTTATGAAATGGTTAATATTTTTATTTTAGCATTCACAAAGAGAAATCTGGCATCTGATTTCCAGAAATGCTGTGTGCTCATAGCTGTAGCTGAAACCTCTGGAGCTGCGCTCTGAATACTTAGAAATTCAAAGTCTTCTTAAAAAGATCAGATCCTGGATGTTCCTTGTCAATTACTCCTAAACTGCTCTTAAGCCCTCTCAGACTTGGCTGTCCTTAGATAAAATTGGCTTAATATTATTTCACGTCCCACAGGTATTGTTCAGATAAATACACTGCCATTTGTCAAGTGCTCTTATGGAGCCTGGATACCCCCACAGTAACGCACTGCAAGATGAAGATGCCAGATCTGGGATCAAGTATTGAATGACAGAGAGAGAAAAAATATCGACTAACTGCATTTTCCAAAAGAGGCATGTGTCCTCAAGGAGAAACAATGGCTGACAGAAGGATTATAAGTAATGTATTTTGGCAGTCACACATGAACTAAGAGACCGCATCAATTTTGCCATCTCAGTTCTAGCTCTTTCTAATTTGTAAGTGTTCATCTTTGCAATCTCCAGTTAACAGAGGTTGTTATATAGGGAATATAGATATAATACTCACAGTTAATTTGTAAAATCATACACCCTATTATTGGACTGACCCCCTGCCTTGCATCATCATCAACATCTACATTCACAGCCCAGGTCTTTTCCTATAAAAGCTCATAGAGAGGCTCCTGAAACACAAACCTGTTACCCTCTATGCAGATCAGGCACTCCGAAGAAATCATATAGCAAAAGACATATCCTTTGCCACCAAGGTCTCACTATGTGCTGGTAACAAAAATGTAGAGTTAGGAAACCAGGTTTGATTTCAAGTGTTGGAAAGGAGTCAGCTGGCATACACACGCTTATCTTTCTGTTGCTTGGGATTTGTCTACAGCAAATCAAGAAGACAGTATTAAATCATTCCTGACACCAGGATGAATCTTCCTTTGAAATCCAAGCATGGCCTTTTGGAAGGTTCTTAACACAGTGGTTGAAAACTCCTCCATTGCTTCTTATAGGATAAACAATGTTATCCACAAATACAGCAGGGTTTATTTTATTTTTTAATTCAGCTTGAGGCAAATTGCCAGCATGAAAATTTTCAGCTCAGTTAATCAGAGTTTATAAAAAATTACAAACAATGGAAAATGGTTATTTAATGGCAAATAGTAATGAACTTATATACCAGTAGAACTTTCAATTTGCTCTATAAGGTTTCTGCTACTGGGGCATAAATGTCAATGCCCTTAGCAATGCAAAATTTCAGTCTTAATAGGAAGAAGAAATTCTAGTGTAAGGAACAGACACTGGGCTGGGAATTGGGATATGTAGATTTTGTTGTTTGTCCTGCTGCAAATCCACTCCTGTGGTTCAGAGCAAATCCTTCATCTTTTTCCCTGTGCTTCTCTTTGTCTTTTCTAGTCAGGTTTTAAGCTCTTCAGGACAAAGACCATCTCTTACTAACCTCTGCATACCAACACTCACAACGGTCCCTTGCAGATCCCACAGGCATTTGCAGAATATACGCACTAAATTATAGTAACTTTTCTATTTAATTTCTAATTTTAAAAATGCTGCTAATAATGAACAAGCCAAATGTAATACACTGTTTTTCATTGGCTATATTCCCTACAATTTCTGATGGCAACAAGTACTTGTTTGCAGTATTATTTTTGCCTGTTTCTGTCTCTAGAACAGAAGAATGTCTTTACAGCACTTTGCGTAGAGGTCTGTGATGTGTTCCCAACTAATGCAAGACAACAGTAGGTTGAGGAACAGATACCTCATCCAGTTACCCGAAAACTTCAGCCACTGCAGAACCACTGCAGTTCTCCTGTGCAATGGGTTAAGTCCGAAAGGGCACCAAACGGTAGAAACATCTTGGAGACAACATGAACAACATTTACATTTGGAATTGAGCTTGGACACACAGAAAAGGCACCCAAGGGCGGAGGAGCTGGCAGCTCGCTCTGCTTTCAAAGCAGCGCAGATAAATGTTAGTACGCATCACTGAGCTTCAGGTCACTCTGTCAGTGATCCTCAGCCGCCGGCCTTCTCAGACTCCTGAATCAACAACATTTAGCGTTGTTTTCTCCTAAGACCCACGCTGGTGCACCTTTACCGTACTAGAGCAATGTAAAAGGATTGGATTACAGCTGTAATTAAGCACTTGTGTTTTAGGAAGAAATAGATTTGTCGATTCAATTCATACCTGCTCCAGGGGAGGAAGGTTCAAACATACTAGAAGTATCGCTGCATGTGTTGGAAGCTTGCTCCGAGAGCTTCTTTTTTGCACTTCCATCTGCAGACTTATGTGACTTCTTTTTATTCTTCACCAGAATTTTGTACATTAAATCCATGGGGCTTGGAAGAGGAACACCAGGTTCAAGCTGGAGGAAAAAGGAAGAGAAATTCGTTACCACAACAAAAGAAATGAGCTTATGGCAATTTCTTAGGGCCCACATGGTGCAAGATAATTTTGTAACCTCCATACGCCCTGTTAAAACGAAACGTATTTTGCACTAGAGGTAATCTCAACATTAAATGAAACAGGGCTACTGAGGGCACTTAAGAAGAAAAGAAAAACGCCTCATGAAATGTCTACAGTAATAATCGAAATAAGTATTAGTTCAAATATGAAAGAACACATTATAAAATGGCAGCTATGAGAATCAATTGCATTTAGCAGATTACAATTCACTGTATTGGAATAATCTCTGCATCAGAAATGATGTGCTTAGGTCACCAACAGCTCACATTGGTTACAGACTCTGTTTTGAAAGGCTGTATATGAAGAATGACACAGGACTGAAACACACAAATAAAAATTCTCACAGGTATTTGTGATCTGATAAATACCAAACCATATTACCGGGTATTTTTCCAATGGATCCATAAGCAGTGCATCTCCAAATATTAATCTGCAGTACTCTGCCATTTTTGCCTGTTGTTTAGGACTAAAGGAGAGAAAAGAAAGAAATAAATGATTCCTGTTAATGTTACAGAGTGAAAGCAGCAGTAATGGAACATCTAATATCCCTGAACTAGATATAATTTTCTGATACAATTGCTGTGACTTTTTCAGAGAGACCTAGGTATATCATGCAATTATTCTGATTCCTCTGATAGAGCTTATCAAAAGGATCATACATGAAAGGCATTAGTCAATCGAATAATAGTGAAACTGAAATTTTAACATTGAGGTATATTTTTCCATGCACTTAGTAGAAAACTAAAAAATGAAGTTTTCAGTTTTGGAAAATAACTATTACATGAACTCACCTCTTTCAAGCAACTGTTTCATTCAGAGTTTACATATTTTCCTCCTTATATTATTTTATACACACGCCCAGCATCCCTCTCACCCCCACGACCCCACCTGGATTTCTTTCTCTTTTTGTCATACCTAAGCAGAGGCATAAATCCCAACCCAGTAACACAGAGACCCATCTCCTGTGCCGGTGTCTCTGTTAACACCACCCCATGTGTCTATGGGGCACAACCACACAGAAGAAGGAGCAGGTGACATTACCTGGGGCTCAAAACCAGCAAAGCTGCATCAGATTCCTTTTTTAAAACCAAATTCTAAATTTTAGTTAAAATTATACCGTAAATTACTTCAGCGGTTTTCATGACATCCTCTAGAAGTAAATTGAACCTCGGTAAACTCTACTCATAATAAATTTTCCCAAAGCGTAACCAGAGAATTAAATAATTCCTGCACATCAGTGATGGGAGTTTTAGGACTGAAGACAGATTATACTGCTCAGAGATATTACTCAAATAACCTTAGATGCAGCTCAGTGCTACAGTCACTCTCTAATTTTAGACTACTGTGTATTTTTGTTATATGTGCCTATTTAAAACCTGTAACATCTGAGCTTGGGTATCTTTGAAAGCTTCCTTTTTTGATAGAAGCCTCAATCAAAGGACAGGTTTATATTGCTTAATATAACTTCCTCAACTACTGTTAATTACGATCTGCATATCACAGAAAATACATGAACAGTATAAGGGGTTATGTTACCATGGAGCTATTTTTCACGGCAAGATAAAGCTGGGTATATAGGAAAAAATAAAAGGAGGGCTTATTTTTCTCTTGCAAACTAAGAGTACAACCACCGCTGTGTCTACTTTGTCACCAGTGGCCAACTGAGCTCCTGGCACCGGAGCTGTTCTGGGGTCAGCAAGGCCAAAGCAGAGCTGAGATAAACACTGGGTGGCACTGGAATCAGGAAATGTAATTTCCCCGAGCTCAGCATTCTGGATGTCCCTTGAAGCAGATACAGGGTGAACTAGTCATTAGCTCAGGCATTGACAAAACATATTGCAAGGAGAATTTAAATCATTCCACAAAGCTACACAAGTGCTGCATGTGGTTCAAACCAGCACGGCGTTCCATCAATGCTTTGTTTTGCGTGCGGCCAATTCTGCAAAAAAAGCTAAGAGCTACTTTTAGCTGAGGCTGGAAAATGAAGATGAAGACAAGCAAGGCAGTGGAACTAAGAAGACACAAGGGAGAAGGTGATGGGAAGAACGGTTCAGGCTATGACAGCGCCTTAGCTATTTCTAATCACCATCTACCATGGAAAATAAAGACATTTCACTCTAGCAAGCAAACAGACTGCATATCTGCTCTAAGTCTAGGGGTCACTAGAGTGAATTTTATTTCAGTCTTCTGATCAGTGTATATTTAGAATAGACCCACGCTCTTAGGCTCCAGAAAGTTCAAAGGACATTTCCTTGAATCAAAAGAGCACAATTATTGAAATGGTAGTAATTAGATGTGACACCATTATTTTAAAATGGGCACGTCAATTCCAAAAGGAACTCTCAATAGGAATAAAAAAAAAATATGCAAGAGTTTAACCTAATAAACTGCAAACTATTGCCACAACTAGAACAAATTCTTCTGGCCTTCTGTGTTTAATGATATTTACCTCAGAGAGCGTACAATGAGAACTTTCATTTTTGCAAAAGAGAAAAATGGAACGCAATATTATTTTGGTTCAGCCTATAAATTCCAATGTCACAGCATCCCAGAGGCAGAAAGAAGGAAAATTATGTGAAAAACTTATGGTTTTTAATACTAAAAAAAATAATCTTGCAGTAGTGGACAAGGCCTAAGTAGGAAATCCTGACATTACAGAATTACCTGTCTTTGTGAACTGGACTATATGTACAGGGATTCTGAAAAGCTCCAAAGAGGGAATAAAGAATATTTAGGAGCACCAGCATTCAACCAAGTCATATTTTTTGTGTCTCTCTCTAAACTATATACATATATATATAGTTTCAAGAGATAGATCATTAGTAACAATACAGATCATGTGTTACGGTTATAGTATTTTAGAAGTTGGAATATCAGTTGATTTTCATTCTCCCTTCTTTCAAAACTATGAACCAGAGCAGACTGAAATACCAGCTTCTCTACATTAACATTTTTCCCCATTTGTGCTACGGAACAAAAAAAACAGGTATTTCCTGGTCCACATCTCATGTTATTAGAAATTCTCTCAGCATTCAGGTATTGTAATGAAAATTGATTGTCTCAAAAGAGCTGACTTTATCTGCTTTATGATTTTCTCTGTGGAGACACAGGTAGGTAGCACATAGACTAATTATATATATATATATCCCAAAAATATACCAGGGCAAAGGAAGATAAAGTAGGAACATGATACCTGGAGATATGGAAATATAAAGATCTTTAGAAAATGTTTTCATTACCATTGCTTGTATTTTGTTTTACTGTGTTTGCATTATGTCTATTATGAAGGTCAATTACAGATGCTCTTTGGCACTACTGCACAACTACTGTTCCTAACATTATATTATATCATCACTTCTGCATAAAACAAAGGCACAGATGCTTCCTAGAAGAGTCGAAAATAATTTAAAGTGCAGGAAGAAAAAGTGATAAAAATCCTGTTAATATCTGAAATAACAATTCCAGCAAGAAACCAGCAATATGAATAACTGTAATTAAATGTAATCTTGGAAGCAATCTTATATGGATACTGCTCAAGGATCACTTAACCTTTTTGCTATGTCATCAGTGGAGTTCTAATTATAGTGTCTGCTTTCAGATTTGCAGATTGCTTATCTTCTTGCAAGCCCAGTTCCAAACGTCAAGGTCTTCTTGAGGTCTTTTCAACATTTTCAGGGCACTTTTCTATTTCTTGATAGAACCACATCTTTTCTTAGTATCATCTTTTTTTCAGTGTGCATGTTTTGCCTTCAATATAAATAATGGCGTACACAGTATTTTATATATTCTAAAAGTTAGAAGCTTGCCTGTTTTTCTAAACTTTTTATTGTATAAAAACAGGCAAGACTGAATATACAACACTGGAGGAATGGTAAAGGAAGTGAAAATTGTTCATATGCTGTAAAGATATTAGAGAGGAGCCATTCTAGGAGAAACACTGAAAGACAGCACAATGAGATGATTAACACTAGGTGCTAATGAATCATCTGTTCTCTAGGTAGGCCAAAAAACATCAAAAATATTCTCATGGACATGAACCAGAAGGAAGAAAAATTGTATTTTGTGTCCGGTGGAGATGAACACTGTCACATCTATGGTGGTGTTGTACGACTTATTTACCTCTGATAATCTCAGTTTGTTTAAAAGCCACGAATATAGAACACAGGCTAAACACATGTTTCTGTTTAAGCCAATGCCAAAACTTCCAGTGATTTAAGCAGGACTAGCGTTTCACACGTGAATACCAACTCTTGTAGCTTGAAGAAAAATTTGGTCACCCTAAAGTAGGAACTGATGTCAGAGGACTTGTTTGACAGCAATTCTATAAAAACGTTTTACGTGTTTTGTTAATGTTTGGGGCAAAGTCCATCTTTAAGATCTAGAAGAAAAACAACGTTCCAACCAAGCAAAACCACAAAAGGAGCATTCCATGAAATGAAGGTTCCTGTGAGTGGCATGACTAATTGCAGATTTCTCTAGCAACTGGTGAGGAAATGAAGGGATAATTGTAGCAGTTGGTAAAATAACTAGAAATTATTTTCATCCAAAGCAAAATCAGAAGTCATACACATTAATCTGGTGATTTACTGTGGCAGAAAATAATAAATAGCAATAAAGCCTCAGAAAGAAAACACTTGATATTGTCTTTGCAGACTTGCTTTGCTAAAACCCAGTGTCATAGCAGTGCATGGAAAAGGACACCAAATAATACACTTAGAAGGAATTCATTATTCCATGACTGGAGTTTTCTGCAGAGAAAGGTCCAATGGTTTCTGTGTGGCAAATTGCGAAGATCAGTGTAATGCAGCAGCAACCCTGTTCCCTTTTTGACATATTCCTGCAGTATCATACCACCTTTCATTTTTAGTGTTTCATCTTGTAGTTTCAAGCCACTTCATCTTACATCTGACAGGAGTTTATTTTATACATATTTTACTCCTTTACTTTCCTAAAATAGAACAGATCACCCTGGAACAGCTGAAGGTTTAAGTCTTAATGACTTTAAAGGAAGAAAAATGTAACCCTTCTGGTTGAAATAAATTGGATGTTGCTTTTTCGCTGCCTTATAGTAACACAGTGAATGTATATTTTAACAAATATAGAGGAATGAATACAAAATAGAATACATTAAAGAATGATGGTTCAGATCTTTTCTGAAGACCAGAGATTGTATTTGGAAGTGCCATGAGTTAACACCTACAGCAGTACGCAAGCATAAGCAAATCCAAAGTTATATAAATTACACCCAAAAGAAAGGAGTGAATGGAGTGATTAGAGAAATTAAATACAGTATCTGTGTGGTCTTTCAGAGTAAGACAGAACTAACTAAGCAGGATTTAACAGGTAGCTGTTTAAATCATAACCACGTGGCCTTCAAATGTGCACAGAGCAAGCACATATTTGCCCCCCAAAAGACCGTGTCAACTTAGACTGAGATATACAGGTAGTGTAGGTCAGCTCTAAGAGTTTAAACGCTTCTGCCTACATCATTTTTGATCAGTATTTCACATCTGTTCTTAAAAACATTCTTGCACAGCTTCTACCAGTTCCTTCCTTTATGACAAGTATGTCCTTCCAAAAACAATGCAAAGGAGTTCTTTTCCTCTTCAAGAAACAAAAGTGCCAACATCTTTTCAGATTTGTACTAAATCATTCATAGCTGCCCCAAATATTACTTTTTATTTCACATTTAAAAATGATAATAATAAAAAATATCAGTCTAAACTGGCCCCAGAAGGGTTGAAAATGTTTTCACAGCAGAAATGAGAAGGGGAAAAGGCAAGTGAAGTTGAGGCACATGTTATGTGTCATCGTCACCCTGCTTTGAACCATGTGGTCTCCATATTCAAAACCACAGCTAATGTCAAACTTAAGAAAAAAAAAAAAGAAAAATTAGACCTAAAACAATAATAATAATTATAATAATAATGATAATGATGATGACGATAATGACAATAATAAGAAATCACAGAAACAAATTTAGAAGTGCTCTCACTTATTTTTTTTCCTTTTTTAGGCAAACTGGTCTTTTTTGTCAGAAACAGAACAGTCCCTGGCCATTCATACCTCCTATGTTGTAACCCTCCTTAATCAATGGTTCTGGCCTCTGCTTGTAACACATGAGAAAAAGACCAAATTCCGTGCACAGAATATGCTTATAGCACAGAATAGGGTCAGAAGCAGGTGAAATATTGTCTTTTTTTTTTTAATGTAGTCCTGCTACATTCCAGTAGGACACACTGAGACTGTTACGTTAACAGAACTCGCCTCACAATTACTCAAACTCGTTCATACAAGAAGTTCTCATTCAGGAAGGTGTTTAAGAACATGCCCGATTCATTCTGATCATCTCAATTCTTTAGGCTGATACAGGGTTTTTTGGGGGTAAGAGCTGTTGATCACGACATACAATAGAATTGCCACAAACGGATACGTAATACTGTTCTTAGAACTTATAAAAAATATAACACCATACAGGAAAACATGGTAATTACTTACGAATCCACATGATTTTCAAAGGAAAGAAGGATTGGAAAGGGCGATGTCTTAAATGCGCATTCAGCAATAGCTTCTATTACTTCCTAAAAAATCAAAATACACACAGTTACAAATTTATATCTCTAAAGAAACAACATTTTGGTCTTTGAAGACACAAAAGACCCAAAGAGGTCTGAAATCACACCCAAACTACCTGAAATCAGACTTTCCATTCTAAACATCCCAAAAAGCTCTGGATGTGCTTTTGCAGCTACCAGATTTTACAACCTGAACTGTAATCAAATCTCCAAAACATCTGATGAGCCTGAAGCACAGCATTTCTCAAGAAATGACTTATGCCTGTATAAATCAATAGTTTAAATGTAAAACTTGGTCTTTGTGTGGAGTTGCTCCATGCCTGAAGCTACAGCTTTCATGAACTATTTTGCATAATAATAAACACGCTCTGACAAATGCATATCTTCTAAATATCATCAGCTCAAGCACATACCCATAAAATCCTTAGTTACTCTGACTCACAAGTTTTAGTTCCCTCTTTTTTGATGAGAAATCCATTAACTGCTGGCTGTGTAGTAATTATCAGAGGGCTCAGAAACTGAAACTTCTGTAGAAGTTTCCTTTCAGCTCTGGTGGAATACGGCAACTGTAAAGCTACTAGAGGAAACGTTTGATAACACTAATTTTACTGGGGTGCACATATAGTAATGCACTCACTGCTACAAATTATTCAATGTTTCCCTATTGGAATACAAATCCTTTTTTCAAAAGAACTTATAAAACACTGAAGACTTTCCATATGCACTGCTGTCAAATACTGGAGCTTATAAGAAACTCAAACTCTGGAGCTTCTAAGATCACATAACCTGCTCCCTCCCAAATCATAAGGACGACTAAAACTTAGATGATTTATTTACTTTAAACAAGCCTCCTGTGAGGATTCCTTTTGTTCATTTCTGTACTTTTAAAGGCTCGATTGAGAAGCATGACAGTAATATATACACTTCCTAAAACGAAAGCTGAGCTGCTGGTACATTCTTCTGATGCTGGGTTGCAGAATCCAGGGCTGGAAGGAAAGCACAAGCCAGGAAAGAAAATGTCCAGTCTTCATTAAAGCAGAAATAAGCAGAGTTAATGCAGCAGTTGTCCCATGGGAGAACACACAATGGAGCGATTCCTGCTGTACACTTTCTTTCCAGCTCCAATCCATCACTAAAGTGCTGGTACCACCTTCACACTGTTCAGAACCAGTAGGATTCTCAAAAGCTTCCAAGGCAATTTTGCCATTACAAGGGAAGAGCAGTGCTGAGAACTGGGTTACAAATATCGAGTCCTCCCATGTTGATGCTCTCAGCTCAGATCATGAGCATCATCTTGGTTCCCACCCACCTGTACCCTCCCCTTGGTTATGGAACATCATGCAAGGCTTAGGAACACCTGAGACTGGATCTAAAAGGTACTTCCCAAAGCAGTCCTGAGGCCTTTCTTGCCCCTCCACACTGCTCCAGCTGTGGAGTAAATCCATAGAGTTATTTTCAACTGCCTCCTCAACTGCACAAAAGCATCAAATTTAGCATGTGTGCAGAAAATAACCTGAAAGAGTAAAATCAGGATTACACTGATGAAATCTGAGGATAAGAATCTCAAGCATCGGTTCAGGGGAAAAACAGGTATGCTGGTGATTCACTCTTGCACCGCATTTAAATCTAAACACAAATTCTCTGTGGTCAGAGAGGAACAACACGTTAAGTTCCACACTTTACTCTGGCTGCAGAATGACTCACCTGAAACAGGTCTCTGAGGTATATATAAAGAACATACGCAAGGATTCCTGGTTATGACATAAAAAATTGCTCCCTTTACGATCTCACCCTGGCAGCAGCTCACAATGTGCAGCCGAGAAAAACTTTACTGATTCCTGTATGTCATAAGAAAGGTAAAACCCAACCAAAAACCCACAAGAAGCCCAGCAACATAAGGATGGGAAGTATCTATCACTTCTGAAAGCCTATCTGAGCACTGAAAACTGACAGATTGAACACAAACATTGTGTGCCATGGTCACGCCAAAAGCGTGAGCTGATAAATGACTCCGCATTTAAGACCCAGTGATCGCTCTGAATCGATTCGCACACTTCTGACACATTATTTCACTATCATTCTGCTCCTCCTCAGGCAAGCAGCACACTTCCAGTCTTGAAAAGAAACCAGAAGTCAATATCTTTTTATATTTTTTACGTGTGGAGAAAAATTATTTGCCCTGAAGGATGACACATGAAATATTCTTGAGTAGGTTTAAAATACCTTCTAATATCACTCCGGCAAACTCAACGCCTAGGGTTGCACATCTAAATAACCAGGGATAATCCTCATTCCTGCTAATGATCCTTTTAAGAATCAGATTAATTTTGTTGTAAACTCCTGCTCTTGACCAAAGGAGTTAAGAGCTATCTTCCTTAATTAAGGAACTTCCAGCAATCAAACTCTACTCACATAAACATAATTGGCTTCATATAAACATACCTGGGAAGTTAATAACAAACGTGCAAGAAGGTTGTTTTCTACATTTTGCCGTTATTAACTCAGTAAGTGAAGAGTCAGAGAAAACAGGTAAATCTAGAAATGTATTTCCATGGCAAGTTCATTTCAGAGGAACAAGAATTATTTCATCACACTTCAAAAATGATATCCTGATGCAGCATTATAAGCTGTGCTGACTACCCATCTTAACACTACAGGAAAACACTTCCATCCTGCTCCTCTGACACCTTGGGATCAAAAACATCTTTAAGAATAACAAAAAGATAACAATTTAAGGTTATTGCTAAGGGTATAGATTCTACCTTTCATTATAGAAAAAGCAAACGGAAGATGAACATCAGAAATACAGATGATATATTTAAGGTCTGAATGCCACAAATACCCTGTTCATGCTCTCCAAAGATACTAATTTTTCTTTTTTGGCCTCCAGTGCTTCAAAATCTAATCCCAAGTATCACGGATAAGGGTAACATTGTGCACACTGTCATTCATTTTTTAAATTGTGAATATCATGATGAGTGGATGGGACCTGCTCGATTGGGCATGAGTAGCCTATTTTCTGCTCATACGAATTTAAAGGCTTGTAAGTTGTAGAAATTTCTATAACTGCTGCTCTTTCCCACCTCAGTTCAGCACTTTTGTATCCCACTCCCATTCACCTGGCAGAGAAAATGAGTAAATTGACACATTGCTTATTGCTGGGCAACCTCAGTTCTTCTCCCTGCCGCACGCTACAGAGCTGTAAAACAAACCAGTCCCTCCTCCCTATGGTCCTGGCTGCAGACCCATCTGCAGATCCAGCCCACACTGTTGAAAACCAGTTGTAGTGGCAATACCTGGTCCTTCAGCCTTGGCTGTGGTCTACCTGTTTCTCCCCCTTCACGAGACCTGATGCAGAGATGTGCACAGGAGTCTGGACCCAGGCACTGTGCCCGGTCCCCAGATGGCGCCTATTGTTACATCATATATTCACTTTTCCTCCAGTTGCCGTGGAGGAAGGCGAGAACTGTCCCAAATAAAGCCAACTCCCGCAGCGTGCTGGATTGCTGTACCTTGAAGGATATTTCCGTTGTCATCGTGAACCCGTGTGTAATGACCGGCTCTTCCTCAGCTGTTCGCCCTTTCCAGCAGTCCAGCTCCACACAGCGGCAGCCTGACAAGAGCACTTGCCGATACATCTCCACCGATGAGTTACCGGCCAGCTGTCCAGCTGCGACAGCACAACAACAAGAAAGAAAGGAAAGTCATTTTGGGCCCCAGGAATAAATACAAATAATCTAATAGTAATGAGAGTTAACAGCATCTTTTACCCTCGGCTGAAAGGAGCATCACTCAAAGGCATATAAAAAGCGTAAGAACGTAATGGAAATGACTTAGAGTCAATGTCATGGTTTGGGTTCTGCTGCAGTTAAATTGCTGTGAGGAGAAATAACTGAGGCCAATTAAAAAACTTCTGACAGACAACATTTAAGACAAAAATAAACTAAATGAATAAAATAAAACTGCTTAGTTCTAACAGAATTTATTATCCTTTGATGGGCAATGTGAAATTCAGAGGCGACTCAGGACAGCAAGATCACATTTTCTCATGACATGCAATGCAGTTTAAAACAAGATAAAACAAATCTCCTGCACAGTCACTAATGGTACCATTACTAGGTCTCAAATCAATATTTAATACACTAACCACCACACTGAGTTGGTCAGATAAATTTCGTGGTGTGATACTGCCTTATGTAGGGAGAAATTTAATTAAACTACCAGTTTCCAACAATGACATAATATAAATCTAAATATAAACAAGGAAAACTCAGCTTTTGCCAAACTCAGGAAGTATTAAAATCAAACTAAACACCACAAAGAAGTTCAGTTGTATCCAGGGAAGCATAACCAGCCAGGGTTTGTTCAGCTGCTGTAACAGGATTGACTCCAATCATATGAACAAAAATCTCTTGCAGCAGAGAGGTGAAGATACCAGAACAGTTCAGTGTTTGTTTTAGATGTGAAGAAAATGGACACAGTTTCCTGCTTCCTAACAGACTTCCCGAGTGACCTTCCTGGATTTCTTGAAGGGAATCCACTGCCTTTTTAAGGAGGCAGGGAGTTCACATACACTGAAGCTTCTTCACTGATGGAGGACATACAAACACTGCATATAATAAAATGCAGATTAATCCTCATTTTATTGTCTCTGTGGATCTGTGTTTAAGTTTTATGCTGAGAACTACATGTTTCGGGGTTTGCTTCACTAAATAGCATTGCCTACTTTTTCTGTGTTTTTCAATTTCCATTAAAAGCTGCAACAGAAAAACTCTTCTATTTGAAAATTCCTGTTTGCCATTTCCGTCTGACGCATTCTGTGAGCTGGAGCAATCATAAATACTCCACAAAGTATTAACGTTACTCCTGTTGAAATCCATAAGATTTCTCAGCTCCTGCTGGAACTGATAGAAAATATATGTTAATAACAGAAGAATTTGGCCAGTGCGGGAAGGTTCTGAAAATCCAAATGGAGTTGGCAAAGTGACACGTCTCTTTTTTTTGTTTACTGAACTTTTTCCTGTGTTTCACCTTTGATTATGGCAGGTTATCTTTATTCACACAAAAGCCTTTCTGGTGCAGGCCCAATGTCTGGAATAAGCGGCAGCTCTTTTTCTTTGCAGGATACAAACAAGCACGAGCACGGCTCAGGGTACAGCTGCACACATTCCTGTGTATTCCTACCTGAGCATCTGCTTATGAAAGCTTGGCCCTTGTTGTATGGATCAGCTGAACTCTGCTACCTAAAACATACCTTCACTTAGAAAACTGTTTTCATATTGTCTTTCTTTTCCCTCGAAGCATATGGAATTTGGACTAACAAACTATTTTATGGTTAATAAACTCTACTATACTTCCTGAGAGACTGCTGGCTGCTATTATTGATAAGCCTTTTAGAGTACAAGATCCTTAACCTTCAAAAGTGTGTAAGTAAATCATGACATGCCTCACTTGCCGTATGGCACTTTCCACACTACCTTATTCATAAGGCTCAGGCGTTTTGGAAGGATTCCTGCTAAGGATAAGAGGATATTCAACCTCCAAAGCATTCAATCTTCAGAAAAACAGTCAGAGTGCAAAACACTAGCATATGTTTTAAGAGTCTCAATAGCTTATTTTCCTGAAATATGAAATATTAGGAATGTGCTCTCAAATGTTTTATGCATATATTATTTATAAACTTCTGTTGTGTGAGCCTCTATTTGCACCTATTCCAAACTACCCCTTTAATAGACGCGTTCTAAAATGTGCTAACACAGACACTAAAGGGAATACTTCCAGGATGGTATTTTTAATATCCTGAGTACAAAACAATTTTTTAATACTGAAAACTGAAACTGAAAGCATTATGTATTCCCTTCTATTATACATAATCTACGGTAATACCATAATATCTGTATCACATCACCCTATATAGAAGAAGAAACAGACTTTGACAAACACTTGCTTTTCTAAAAAATATAATCAGCCGAATCAATACCTGACAAGACACTAAGCAAAATGAGCTTGTGGTAATTGATACAACCTGGGGATATGATCCACATTTCCCCATACAGACCAGTCCTGCTGCTCATTTCTCAGTACGTGCATCCTTGTTGGGTTCATTCACTTTTTCCAAGTGCAAATTAATCACAGTATATGGACTTAAAATTTAGTTACGATTTTATGATATGTATCCTCCTAAAACTGGGGGATATTTGGATCCAGGTATTTGGAGTCAGCCAACTCTTCACTGCACTAGAAACAGAAGCTGCTTCTGCTGCTTGCCCACCCGGGGCACCACCTTCTCCCAGCCTGAAGAAGTGCCCATGTGCTCCTTCTGCCCTGCACCAACATGGCTTAATAAACCTCCTCTTTTCAGACAAGTCCTGGAAAAACAATCAAAAGCGTGCAAGCTCTGAGTCCCACGCTGCTGGGAGTCTGGCTCTTGACTCCTGCAGCAACAGAAGGTGCTGGCAGCTAAGGTTTTTTTAGATACAGTACATCTATCTGAATTTCATTTCCTTCTGAGCTGTTTTGCCATGTACAGGACAAGCGAGCCCACACTGGGAGATATTCTGCTACTGCCTGTAAGTCAAAATAAGGCTCTCGCCCTATGGCTGTTATTTTTAACACTTGCTGTCGGATCAAAGCAGGACACGCGGTCAGGCTCGCTCCAGCCTGCAGCAGGAATGCACTTGCTGGCAGTTTTGATTCAGGCCCACCTGAGCAGAAGATGCGACACCATGGCACAGGAAACGGCACACGGTGCACAAGGTAACTCTTTGGCCCAGCGGGCAGACCCACCAGTTTCCCAATCCTCAATACAGCTCTATCCTCCTTAAAGAAGGGGATTTAGAAAATAACGTATCTCTTATTTCAATATGCTTGAACTGATTGACCTACAGAGGCAAATAAGAGAAAGCACAGAGGATCCTGAAAACTCACTAAGTAGCAGTGAACGAAATATTGCTTGAATGTAACAAAACACTTTCACGATCTTGACTTCTCTTCTCCTTCTTGAGAATCCAGTATCTCTGATCTGACCAAACAAGATTCTTTTTCCCTTCTGTTTTTTTCACTTCTGCCACCACTGGAGGCACTTCCTCTAGAAACTTTGGTGTCAGCTGCTGATTGCTATTAGAATAATTAATTTTGCCTTCAGGAAACAATCTATATGATTTTTAAATCTCCCTTTTACAATGTTTCCACTCACTTTTAAAAGTAGAAATGCCCTCACGTACAATAGGGATTCAGAAAGAGAACCATCATGGGTGAAAAAGGTAAGGGTGAAAGGTGAAAAAGGTACCTCCTTAGGTCCTAGACAAGCAAAAGATAAACTAAGGTTTAATAGTGTCAGTAGGAAAACTCAGTTGTCACAATTAGAACAGTCAGTAAAACATGACAAAGCAGGAGACCCAAGGAATTTTAACTCAGAGTCTGCTTAATTGAGTAGTCATATTCTCACTAAAGCCGAACTGTCTCAGAGGCAAATGCAAGAGAGAGACAGATAGGAATCACTATCTTATTGAAGCTATTTTTTATATACAGGATTTTTTTAATACAGAATATTTTTTACATATAGGATTTATTTGAGAGCAGGGCATTGAACTGGTATCTCAAAGTTCCACCTAAGACCTTCCATGTAGATGATCCTTCTACTTTGTAAAGCATCAAGAGCTTTCCCTCCACTGATTAATTTTTTAATGGCTACATCAATTCAACAATGTGACTGTGGAAGATGGTTGCACAGTTGCACTGAACTGGCCACAGGGAGCAGACAGTGGTCTGCAGCTTCTTCCCTGTGAGGTGAAGTCATCATGTTCAAATTAACTTCATCTCTGAAAACTCAGCTCTTTTCCTCAGTGTTATGAGATTGAGGATATTCTGAAGAGTAATAATGAAAAATAATGAGAGCTGGAAGGTAAAAAAATACCTCCAGAAACCACTGATGGACAGAAGAACTGGACAGTAGTCACTACTCCTCCTTCTTACCTGTTCTCCCTCATGCTCAGATAAAACATGACCCCAATGTCAGGAAGAACTTGATTGCTGGACAGGATTAGCTGGGTCTGCTGGTGGTAGAACAGCTACGGCTCCTGCTCAGCTTCTCTCTGCTGCAAGAGCTCCCAGAAGGTCTCCCACCCTCTATTTCATCAGGAAGGACATGGTGGGGTTGGAAGAGAGCAGACCCTTGGGTCTTGCCAGCTGATCACCTGAGCCTAGCATAGCCAAAAACTTGGTGGTATGACAAAAATTAATGCTCAGAGCAGGCATCACCCAGCTTTCCTTCCCTTCTATATGGTGTCTTCATCTTGGAAACTGTGAAGATACTGTCCTGGAGGCTTTGAAGGTGTAGAAGGCTTCAAGGAAGTGTTGAATACAGATAAGCAACAACAGTTGGGACTGAGGAATCGCTGAGAACAGAAGAGCTGGAGGGTGGCAGAGGAGAGGCCGTAGCAGCAAAAATGAAGACGAGAACGTGTCCCTCATGAGATATTTTTCTAAAAAGCAACTGAAAGTCCTGGACTGTAAGCACGGAAGTGGTTCCTGAAGACGAGTGGTACAGGCCCACGTTGCCTACATGTGCTGAACTGATAGCTCTGCAACCTACTGCTGCTATTCTTTTTCCTTTTAGCTAATTATGTGTTAAAGGCTTGTGATTTTCATCGTTTGCATTTCACACACAGAACATCGAGTTGCACAGCCAAAGCTTCCAATGCTGATAATGATACGTAACCATTGGTCTTTGACTTTGGGTGCTGCTGAGAGAAGTGCTGCAAAATCAGTCCCCGTTGTGACAACAGCAGTAACCTGAGGTAAGACTAGTGAGAAACTAGGAAAAAAGAAGTAAAACAAGAGTTGCCCATTAAGGGTTCAAAGGACTAAATAAATAATACGATACCAGTGAGAAAAAAGATGACAGTAAAAAAAAAGCTTCCAAGTTCTTTAAACCAGCCTAGGTCCACCGTACATCACTTCTTTCTTCACGGATTTCTACCTCTGTTCTTAAAAATTACATTTCCCTCAGAAAAAGAAAGCAATAACACTTCTAAATAAATAAGCAGGACTTGATGTACTGCCAAGGGTTTCTACTAAAGGCTAGGCAAATCATCGGGATAATTAAAAATAAATTCAGAGTGTGCACATATTTCTTTTTATGTTATAATGTTGGGGTTTTGCGCATGCTTTTTCTGGGTTTAAGCAACTAACAAAGAGAGGGATAATTGGTAGGGCATTGAGCACAGTAATCATAAAGTATTGATAGAGACTGAGCAGTTTTCTTATTGTCCTAATAATTATTACATGACCAGTTGCTATTTCACAGCTCCAGTGAGGGCAGAGATGCTACCAAAGGTTCCCCTCCAAAGTCACGAGCAGTTGAGCAGACCCTTCGAAATCTTCTTGGGAAAAAGAATAGTCTGCCACCATTAAATTCATTAATTTTACTAAGTCCTTGTTGGAAGAAAGCAAACGGTAATGTGATTGCTGTATCTGGTCTAGCCTCAAAGCAAAATCTGAGCCTGTCAGCTTTTGTAATAAACAGATAAAAATCAAATCATTAATCCTATTGTCGGCCAGCTGCCACACATTTACTGAACATAATGAACCTACTAAAAGGGAACGGCATGCGTTTTGTGCCCGTAAATGTGAAAATACACACTCTGAAATGGAACTTGAAAGAGATTCAAACTTATTTTGCACTAACCCCCAAGTTTGCTCTGATTTACTCCTTCCAATTTACTAAGCCAGGAATATTATGTGAAATTGAGACTGAAGATCACATTTCCAAATGTAGCATCTGAAATTATGTAGAATTGCAGGCAGAGAAACCCATAGATGCAACCTGAGGTGATGTGCAGACTTTCACATAGGGGTTAAAGCAAATTCGAAAAGTTTCAAGATAAACTTTCTTTCTCCTACAATAATTAATATGTTAGATCACTTGTGGCACAGTTAAAAAATCTAGAATGGAATGGACTACCCATGAATTCCCAACCTTAATTCTTTGGCTTCTGTTCTTCTAGACCTTCTGAACACGACTCTGTCCTGATCAACCTTGATAAAAACCTGTGGTGTGGTAGTGGCTACAAATTCATGCTGGTAGAGGAGGAAGTCGTGGTTTATCTCTTCAGAACAACTTTGACCTGCACTGCCTGTCCTCCCTGTGGGCCTATGCTTCCCCGATTGTCCAACACCTTTGCTGTTTTCTTCCAGAAAAATCTGTATAAAGCCGCAGCATTTGGCTTAAGCGAGTCCTAATCCTCACTGACAGAACAAAGTCCACACTGGAGGCAAGAGGCCTGCAAAATATCATCATTAAAAATGGTTTTTGCTTTGGACATGTCTGCAGTCTTCCAAAGAGCATAAATTTCTGCATATTAGACCCATAACTTAAAAGCGGCCACACTGATTTTCATTGCTTTCAATTTGGAGAAACAAAATAGCTGTCAAGCTGAATACTTATATGACAATTTTTAGCACAAAACACAGTTTACAGCCAAGACATAAACCTCTGAAAAATGGTGTCTGACGGAAACAATGACAGTTAATTCACTTTATGAAAGCACTAGAAGGTGCTGTAGAAAGTGCTATAACAAACACAAAAACAGATGAAAGTAACTCCCGCATGGTCTGTTTAAACTGGGCATCACCACTGTGTGGTTTTGTTAATCTTTTGGCATTCTGAAGAACTTGGTCAGTTAAAGCAAAGCTGTTAATAACATTAAAAAGCCTACGTTACCCATAAACCACGTTGTTAGCATTACTTTTTTTCTTACCATAATGCTAAGGCACTAGCAAACATGACAAAGCAAATATCAAATCAAATAGAACAGAACTCCTTGTGCACATCTGCTTGTCAAAAATGTTTATTCCTACATAAACCGAACAAAAATAGTAAATTATCAATTACTTTCTCATAAGTTAACATATCTTAAATCTATAAAATCAGTGCCTAAAGTTGGGTTCCTAAACCAACTTAGTTTTTTTCAGAATCTTAAAGCACTGTTGACTTTGCTGTGCAAACAATACAGCTCAGACTCATTAACTCTAATTCAAATTAAGAGGAGCTTCTGGGTGCTCAGCCTTTCTAAAAACATGACAGCACCTAAAAATCTCAGACATCAGAGACCAGATTTCCATTCTTTGCAGATATGAATGAACTGTCAGAATGCTATGTACCATCTTAGGACCTCCCTAATCTCTGAATCAAAGCATATTTCATAGAGCTCAACAAACCATCAGCTTTGATGTTCAGGGGCAAATTTATTAGCTACAGAGATTTTTCCTGTATTCTGCTTTGCATAAATATTTGGGTATCCTTGGTTGTCACAAAAACTACATTGTTCTCTCTCCTTCCCAAATAAGGACCTTAATCTGGAATCCTATCTAAGTTGAGAGAAACTTTCCAAGGACTTCATTGAGCTTCAGACCAGACCTTATCTGAACAACGCAACTGCTGCTCAGCTGTTAATTAAAGACTGTTTGATGTATGCGAGTAGCAGCTTGAACAGCCCAGTGCTACCCTTGCATCCCTAAAGACTAAACTCCATCATAGAATGGTTTGGGTTGGAAGGGGCCTGAAAGATCACAGGCAGGGACACCTTCCACTAGTCCAGGTTACTCAAAGCTCCATCCAACCTGTTCTTGAACATTCACAGGTAAGGGGCATCCACAACTTCCCTGGGCAGCCTGTTCAGTGCCTCAACACCCTCATGGTGAAGAACCATTTGCTGCTGATGCTTTCAGTACATTTTATAGTATCACTGCAAATATGCTAGAAATTTTTGCCAGGTAAGAAATCAGATCTCTCCAACGCTGTACCTGTGAGGTAGGTGTTGTGTGAGGAGTTGATGAAATAGTGTGACAGTGGCTGTGACATATCTTCATTTAAATCCAGTTTCTCGGGTGGAACGACGCCGTTCTCTTCTCCGCTCAGATATCGCATAAATCCATCCACTGATATCTGTCCTGAGAGAAACACAGATCCAGGGAAACCACCAGTTAATTTCAGCTACAGGTTTTGTGACATACAAATGCTATGTTCAACATACACTTACTCAAGGTGTATGTGAAAAAACATAATAATCAGACTGGCCTTCATCTAGGTATTCATATATTTTTTTGTTTCTATTACCTCATTTTCAGCCATATAAGTTGCAGATAATACACATCCCTTTACATGTACCAAAGATAAATAATTTCATGATAAGTGCCTATAGGCAATCAAGGGCACAGGGGAATCAGTTACAGACAAAAGAAGCTGAAGCCCGTCACAAAAAGAGGTTTTCTGGGGCAAAAAGCAAGCATGCTTTCCAGAAGAAACCAAAAAACCAGCAGAGAGCCACACAAAGAACAGGGGACTTTGACCTCCTTTGAATACAATTCTGTGTGTGTATATGAATGCAACAAGCTGCAAAGCAAACTGAATTAACCGCCTTTCAAGTGGGAACTAAGCTTTGCTTTGTAATTTTTGTATTTGTCTTTCAATTCATCTCTCACTGAAGTGCCAGCAGAAATGATCATTTCATATGCTGCTGGCAAATTAGAAAGCTGGATCCTATCCTTAGCTTCAATATCAGCATTGATCTCAGTGGAGCTGTGCTTATTACGTCAGAATGAATTTCTCTGTCAAGCCTTTTGCATGAAGTTGATTTTAGGGTGTCTATTTGTAGATTTAGACTAAAAAAACCCCAAATATATCCAGTGTTCTCTATATGATGATTAACGTTTAACCAAACAAATTTGATTCATTTTTCTTTGCCTGATATTTTTGTTATTTTGTCTAGATTTCATCTATAGATTTACTCGACTACAAAGCTTTAGTTAATTTGGTTACTGCCTACAGTAAAACAGATTTTCTGTATCTCTGAAGAACCTGGAACAAGCTGTGTGTCCGGTGACTCCCAGCAATGAGAATTTCTTACCTCTTGTCCCCAAACCAAAATATTCTGCACAGTATCTCTATTGGAAAAGAAAAACTTAGTCGCCCGACTATGGTATTGAAAAGTGGAAGACTGCAGCTCTAATCCTAACTCTGCTACTCTCTCCTTTTAGGGTCAAGCCCTTTTTATCCCAAAACATATAAACTCACACACATTTTTCTAGTATATGAAAAAGTAATGAGCAACCCTGTGTCATTTTTGTAAAGGTTTTAACCACATGATGCAAATATAGCATGTAAAGCAATTCCTTAAAATCTGTGCTTGGACCCTGGGATTTGGCTCTTGATCGAAGAGGAAAAGATCTAAGTCTTAAGTTCAGATGCCTCATTTTCGTAACAACCCAAGATGGTGGCACTAAATGAACCTATTCATATGGCAAGCAATGTAGTGACAATACAGAGCAATGCAATTATCATTCATTCTTATGACAACAATTGTTAAGATAGTTGAAAGGAAAAACATCAAGTCCATCCACTATTTTAAGACCGTACTCTGAGCGCAATCTTGTCAGATGCCACAGCTGCTTTGTTACAGCGTAATCAATCACCCACAGACAGAGCCCTGTGTACTTTCCTTTTCACAAAAAATAGAGAAAAAAAAAAAAGAAAAAAAATATGGAGAAAATCAGGGTAAAAACCACTGAGGTTTTAATGAAACTAAAGTTTTATGAACAACTTATCTGCTGCATGAATCTACCAGAGAGACATTACGAATGTAAACAACCTTCACCAAGTTCCCTGGGACACAGATATGATTTGTGGTGTACATTCGGGGCACACGAGTGGCAGCGCACAGGAAAAATGGGCAAGATCTGAATGGGATGGTTGCTATAGCTAAGCCGTGTCCCGTGACAGTGATGTGATAGCTCATCCAGAGTCATCTTCAGTATCTCCGTGTTGGTTTGAATGGGTACCTTTCAGCCAGACTAGGAGGCTTAGTTGCTTTGACATCCCTGCTTCAGATTAAAATGAAACATGCTGTTTTTCATACATCTAATTCCTCAATGAACTGTGGCATCATAATCACACTGTGTTCAGAAAGACGGTTTTCCGTTTTGTTGTACAGATAATTCATGTTAATTCACAGAGATGCAAGTATTCAAGCATCTCAGAGTGATCTCTGTGTTTAACGCTCAGAGTATACCTGAAAAACAGGGTCCTTGCGGTTCTTGTTTTTCAGATGGAGACCTGAAGTTAAAGATAAATTAAGTCACTGGATGATACCCCATGGAAAACCTGTGGATTAAGCTGGGAGCTGAACCACAGAATCTCTGAGAGCCTGTTTGGGTGAACGTGGAACACCTTTGGGATAAAAGGAAGCACAACAGCAGAGGCCTCACTCCCTCCATCTCTCTACTTGGTGGATCATTCTGTGCCTTTGCTCCCCTCCACACTGGAGCAGGACAAGGTCTGCAGGGTGGTCCTTCTGTGTATTGCTGCTGGTATTAACATAAATCACAGCAAGTATTATTCACACGCATAATTACGTAGTTTTGGAGTTACACAGTTATCTGAGCGTATGGCTGTAGAATGCTATTTTCCTCATCATAATTAAGCAGTCAGCATTTCAGAAAGTGAAGCAATTTGCAAGTTCAATTACAAATGATATTGCACCAGTGAGAGTTTGATGGTGGAACAGAGATGGCAGATGTCAAAGGGACTTTGTATCCTGGATATTAAAGAGTAGGTTGTTTGTGACCAATGCCAATGATATTCTGAGGCCAACTGCAGTGAGGACGATCCTCAGTGGACACTCATCCAAAACGAAATGGCCCCAATTTATTGGTAAGAGTTGTTCTCTGTTTTCTTAAGCATATTACAAACTTACTGCAGACGTTGCCAAGAAAAAGAATAAAAAATGTGATCAGTTCTTTCTGTTAAAGTTGTCACCTTTTATCTTCAGATATATATTAGGAAGATTTAATGATATGATCAGATATAAAGTTGGGGGGAAAAGAAACACACCAGGCAATGACAGAGGGACAAGACAGATTTACTTCTCCTTTTCTTGCACGTAATTTCCTTAAAATCATCAGAACCCTAAGTCTTTAACTAAACTTTCAGAATGAAAGTGTGCTTTATATACTTAAAATCATGGAGTTAACTGGCCTGTCTTTTTCACTCACGATTGCTGTGTTAAATTTGATCAGATGTCACTTCTTAGGACAGAGGCAGATGCAAAGCTCACTAGTGTTTGTTGAAACCTTCAATAACATTTGGTCCAAGACCTTACTAAATAATCCTAAGTGCAATGCAAAGAAAGACAAGACTCCAGATGACTCTATTTTAGCTACGTTGGCAAAGCCAGATCGAGAAGAGCAAACACAGATGTAACCATAACAGCAGCTATGTCAACAGCTCCAGCACTCAGGGACGATGTTTCCTCTGTGGGGTCTGGAGTTCACCAGCACAAGAAACTTATTTTTATCGCCCTTCAAGTATATCTAATTTACCTGATTAATTAGAATTTCCCTATGGGGTCACTCCATAGTGCTTTATTAAAACACTTGAACAGCACAAACATTAAAAAGCCTGCTTTTTCCTGTGGTGTGTGGTCTATTTAAACACCTGACACTTACCTCCTTCCCACAGTGCCACTAAAACACCTCCTGCTACACAGGGCAATGGCTGCCCAGGGGCCTCCTCCTCTCCCCTCAGGTTTGCAGGGCCATTTTTCACACTTTTCCCCTCATTTTTTGCAGCATTTCACCAGTTTTGAAAGCTGGTTCCCTTGAGGTGCCGCCAGTGTGGCTGAGGTGCTGCAGTGCGGCTGAGGTGCCGCCAGAACCCGCCAAAACCGGCTCAGGGCAGTTCCGGCCGCTCCTCACAGAAGCCCCACAGCCCCCAACAGCCACTTCAACGTGCAAGAGTAAATTAAAGATATTCTAATCAATCATTCTGTTTTCAACTTAATGCAAATCCGCTTCTGCTCTTAGTCCAAGTGCTGTCCCAGCACCTCCCGCCAAGAAGAGGCCCCATAATGTGCCACAGATGGAGGACTCGCAAAGTTTGTTGAAACCACCCAGCCCCTACACAGGGCGGGAAACGCTCGGATGTCGTGTCTGATGATTAACATGGGTATTTTGTTTCTTCTCGGGACTCGCTAGACTGAAGAAATTCGTGATGAATGTCAGCTGCAGGATATTTGATTGTCAAAGTACACGTAAGAGAGTGGCTAAAGTTGTGCAAGCTAAATAATTAACACAGCAACTTAATGTTTTCGTTGTGCAATGGAACAGGTCTGTTAAATAAAAGAGCAAGTACTAAGGAGAAACAGAAAAGCATCCAATGTTTTCTTAATCACAGACATTCCCAATACTTCAGAATTATAAATGTGTAGCTGAACACTTGTCTATAAATTATAAATTACACATAATATAAACTTTTATGTAATTCTAAAAATGTATCTGAATTACAAAACTTACAAGAGCTAGAGGCACTGTAAATCTGAAAAAGCCTTTACATGCCTCTCTCCATGTTTATACATCTACATACCTTCCAAAACCCTTTCTCCAAACGCAAAGGAAGCTTCTAAAAGAAAAAGACCTTGACTCCTCCAGGTGTTTTGAACATTTTACCCGTTTCTAGGTATGAAACACATGGCAAACCCTCACAGGATGGCGTGCTTGCCCATGCAAACTAGTATTTACACTATGAAGTTCCCATGTCGTCATTTCACAAAACAAATCTAGTCCAAACTCAGAGAGACCCATTCGAATCCAGTTCTGGCTCTGTGTTATTTCTCTGCACTGTGGATTTAAGCTTTGCTTTATGTGCGGATGCAAACAGCCCTTTTGCAGCATGTCTGCAATGCCCTTCTCCCCTTGGGATTTGGAAGTGACAGTCAAGTGAAGTCAACCAACTCTGATTTCTTTTTTTCCCTAAAATTTGGTTGGAAGGAGAAACAATTTCCTACTAGGAATGATTTCCTACTAGCTGTGATTAGCTTAATTTCATGAAATGTGTCAAGTGTTTGTGCAGCAGTTTGATCTCTGTCTGCATCCCTGGCTGCATTTGATTGCTACAAAATAGTTACAAGGGAGAGAAGAGAAAAAATATAGAAGTAGCAAGCTCTGAGTATTTCACAGTATTTCCTTATTAGCTACAGCTACATGATCCCATACCTTTTGAGATCTATTACATGGGACCAAAGACATAAATGTTCCTGGATGGCAGTTTAAAGCACATAAAAATATAACTGTAACTTTGCCTGTTAGAAACAGGGCACCTTTGCGGTCAACATTTCTCAGCTCTAGAAGACAACAGAAGCCACTTTTGTCATCCCAAATTCTTTTTATTGGAAGCCGTCTTCAGGCAGGTGGCATTCTGCTGTAAAGGACCACTGAAAATTCACCAGACCTATGGGGTAATGAAGTGAATCCTCTCTTCTATGGTTCTTGGATATGGTCAACATTCATCAATCAAAATGTTTTCTTCTGTAGTTTATGCGATCTGAAATCTCCCAATTCCTGGGAGACGCTCTTCACAAATTTGCCATGAAACAGGAATTTCAGCCAGTCAGTCGAACTGGTTGATAGGACAGACTGTACTTTGTGAATGTATTTCTCAGAGGCTCCCCTATTTCAAGACTTACTGTGCTGAGACAGGCTCTTTATAATCCTCTTGCACTACACCTGGAGAACCTAGCATATTTTTTATAAGAAGCAGGGTGTGTGACAGTCCTTGTGCAGGGCTGGGGCACGACGCGGTTTCCTGTGCAAGCACAGACACAGATAACAGCCTCATGTAAAACTGTTCTCATGTAGTTTCCAGGGCTGGCAAAAGCAGAGGTTGCTTTGGGCGCAACAATCCTTCTCCTGATGCTTAATGAGACACAAGTAACTCAACAAGTTCCTGCTTCCTCAGCCTCTCCAGCATTCTGGATGTGGAAATGCTCGTGGGTCCCTGGGAGCTTGCCAGCTCTTCAGCTTGAGAATGCAAACAAACCCCTGCTCGCTCAACACCTGCAGCACTGTGCCAAGCACAGGATAAGAGACGGGAGGGTTCAAAGTAGGGCTGAGCTTCTAAAAGAAGCTTCAGTGCTCTTGGCAGAGGCCCAGGATAAGGTCCAAACACCAGCAGTGCAATAGTTGGGAGGAAATATAAAAGTACAGCTAGACCTGCAAACTTCTCAACCCAACTGTTAGATCTAAATGTCATTCTCCTTATTTCAGCAGGTAAGTTGCATGTGCAGCTACTTGTCTCCTACTTGATTTTCGCCAGCTCTGCTCAGCCACCTTCCAGTCCTTTCGGCCAAGCCTTGGGATGGAGTAGGACACAAAACAATAGAGGCACAACTGACAGCAGGAAACACCACTTACCTGCCCACTTTTCTTAACACTTCAATCTTGCAACTTTAACATCACCTCGAAATTCATGGATGTTTTGTAAGACAATTAAAATGTGCGTTTGCTTATAAGCAGTCGACAGGTTTGTCTGCATGATCTTAAACACTTCTTTCCATATATTTGCAAACTTAATAGAGCTTTCCATTTGTTTAAGCCCATGTTGTTATCCATTCAGTTATAATGCAACTGGAAGGCACAATTGTGCCAAGAGATATTATTAAAGTAAAAATGAACACAAACAAACAAAAAAGGAAAAGAGACAATTAATTGGCACCTCGTATCTCCCAGCCAGCAACACAGAATTATATTAGTATTTTGTCTGACAGAGAAATCAGGTCTATTCTAATGCAATCTGTAACATTAATCACATTCACTGTAATCCCACACAACCGAGCAGTCCTCTCAACTCGAAGATTAAAATCCTCCAAGTAAAGCAGATATTTTATAATCCTGCAAGAGGTTTGTACAATATGCCCCCCGGGAATTCTATTTCACAAACCAGCACTGTAGTTTACAGCTAATTAGGTATTAACATTTTGATGCACAGTGTAGAGTAGGATGCACATACCCCCGGTGTGTCTCTTGACAGTGGGCACACGTTAGCTACTCTATGCTTTCTAGCTTTGCGAGCCAGCAGAGAAGCTCACAAGGACGAATTTACATAAAATTCACACTGTGTGGGACACGATGTGCTGGAGCCACTCTGATAACACTCGCAGCATTTGCATCCAAGGGATTTTGGAGGCGATGCTGAAACCTGTTTGGCATTCCAGACACGCGTGCTATTACTATATTGCTATGGTGTAACTTCAATTTCTGTCTGTATTCAGCTCTGAACTAGGGCAGGACAGGACCACATCATCCAAGCAACATCCTCTTCATAGCAAAGTCATCACAGGGAGAGAATATGGTACTAGGGCAGCCCAGACTGAAAATGCCACAACCCCATAATTGCGTTACCGGACTTTACCCCAGGAATGTCAGTGCTGCTCTATTTTAGAAAAAAACACTGGGGACAGAAAAGACTTTCAAGCCCCAGGCCAGGATCTGCGGATACTACAAAATATCTATGTACCAACCATCATTACGCACCACAAGCAGAAGTAGTCAGAAGTTCTTCCGTTTTACCAATTTTCGCAATGATCAGCAAGGGAAAAAATTCATACTAGTCAGATAGTTTTAACAAATTAATCAGTAGAGGAAGTGCAATACAGCTGAAGTGCTGTGTCTGAATATTAGTGAAGCATTTAATAGAGTTTCTAAATTCACATTTTTCCTTATTGGAAAAACTAATCTGCAGAAAGCACAGATAGAAATAAACTGAGGTCAGACTAGAAGATGAGGGTTTCTTTGAATTTGAAAGCTGAACTACATGAAAGAAGCCCAGAGGCTGTCACACTGATCAGCAGTAGGTCTGGTTTCATACAGTCTTTAATAATCTGAAAAAGCAGAATCAACGACACAAGGTTTAGAGAACAGACAGTTCTCTGAGACCTGTTAACAAAACAAGACGGTAAAGCTGTAATGAACCAGGTAAACGGGATGGAAGTCAAATGAGAACACACAAATAATAATTCAAGCTAGGCAGTTAATGATTCAAGCAAAGTCCAAATGTAGAGCTGAATTGGGAAGAGGATGCCTAGAAAATCATCATCATGAAAAGCAGATGAGATGCAGAGAACATCGATGCATCCGCCTGGAGCTGCACCAGAAAAGGTGGCTGGAAAAAAAGGTAATTGATTGGCAGGACATTCCAGTCATTGATGAAAGAGGCAAAGATTCACGGCCTCAAATATATCAACATACATGTCCATAACTGAACCTAACCACACAGGCAACCCTACAGATTGAACAGACATAAGTTAACCTTAATTACTGACAACACAAAGGATCTTAATGGGACCACTGACACTGCTCCCAGTCCCATGACTCTGGCTTTTTACTTCTTTATATCAGAAACATGTACAGAAGATTTAGAGAAGCGTTATGAATAATAACGTATGTCACCATACATGACAAAACAAGAAAGATCAAACCTGTAAAGCTGGTGTGGCAATAATATGATGGTCAACAAGTGTTTTAAGTGTAAACGATACAGAATAACAGTTACAGTGGCCAAAGGCAGAAGGAGGTAACGAGATCTGAGGAAGCAATGGAAAATTTGGGGTAAGCGTCTGAATAATCTTGGCAGTGCTACAACTAATTGCACTAGGAAACAGTCTTGAAGAGGATTTATGGGTTGTTTCGTTGCTTAAATCCTTTACAATCAAACCATGAGAATATCCTATTGTGTTCAAATCTCATTCTAGATTTCAAAACCTAAAGGAAGACACAATGGGTCCAATTCTGCCCTCAGTTATACTTGCTCAACTACTTTCTGTAATTAGACAGTTACCTGGCCACAAACCAATATAAGTGTTCTTTGGCAACATGTTCTTGAAAATGAAACAGAAAACTTACTCAATAAGACAAGAACAGAGCGAGAATCATTGCTCTACCCTTGAATGGGTGTATTGTAATAGGACACAAGGAAAGCTGAATACAAACAAACAGAATGGGAACTTGTATGCAATATCAAAAATAAATGCTTATGGGATGACAAGCAGTCAGAGAGGGGAAACATGGGAAGGTAAACATGTTGTGCTTAAGTAGCGTACATAAAGAGCTTCCTCGGTATCAGTTAATCCATGCGGAAATATCACATGCCCAAGGACACCGAGATCCAGAGTATTTTGCAGAGTAAGCAACATCAACCAAGTAAAGCAGAATTCAGTATGTTTGAATCAGAAATGCTTGTCATTCTAATGAAGCTATCAGAACCATTTTAGCATCTGTACAAGTGCACAGAGAAAACTAACATTAGATACTTTATATATTTTTTTGAGAGAGAAAATGATTGCAAATGGAAAGTCACTTTTCTGAACGGGTTGCACAAGAGGTACTGCAGCTCAAAACACTTAGTTCACATTAGGGAGGAAATATTTTCTATAGGCTTCTGGGCAAGCCATGCCAAATAGCAAATCTCCTCTTCTTATGCTAAAGAGTATTTTCAATCAGAATTAAAACTTTGGGAGCATTCCAAGGACACTGCCATCTCTAAAGGGAAAGGAAGATGGAGTGTCACCTCAGAAGAAACAGAAGTTTCCAAACCTCACTTGTGTCTGTTGGCATGAGCCATCCATTTTAACAAGATCTTAAAGTCACTGTGCAATGTTGAGCACGCTATTTATTTAAAGACACAATTTTTTTTCTGCCTTTTTCAAACACCCAAGAAAGAAGAGCTCTAACCCACAGGGGCCATAGCCTATGAAATGTAAGTGTTTTTCTCTAGTAGTGCTAGAAAACAATAGAACACACACACGCAGGGAAGATTTAGACCCTCAACATTTTATCTTCCTCAAAATGTAAATGCTGTTAACAATTATTTTAATGGGTATTGATCATCTAAATCTCTGCAGCAGCTTTAAAAACCTCTGCTGTACCAAAGCACGGCCACAGTTCAGAGATTCTGGTAAGCTGAGGTGTTAAGGACAACGATTGTTGGAACCTGTTATACTGTAAGACAGTGGTTTATTAATTTCAAATTCTGTATGTATATATATATGTATATATATAGAGAGAGAGAGCATATGTCTATCACAGCTAAGAAACACACAAATATCCAACATCTTAAATCAAGCACGCCTGTGTTACAGTTCACATTTAACCAGATACCTGTATGTAGCATCGAGCAATTTCTTACCTCTCTTTTCAGTCAGATATCTCCTTCTTTAAACCAAACCAGTTTCTAAGACATTAGCAGGCATATAGATATATACATAGCCGAATATTTAGTAATTTTTAAGGACTAGGGGAAAAATCCCACTTTGGTGTACATAAGGAAGCAATTCCTCCTAAGTCTCAAGACTAAAGCAGGGTGATCAGCATCATCTCCAAGTTGGACTGTGAGGAAATGCTACATCTAAAGTTAGCTAGAAAACCACATGGGACTGCAGCTTATTCCTTGGCAGGCATTTACTTTTCTGCTTTTTTGTTCCCTTTCCAAATTCGATTTTGCTTAAAAGTGCTGGCCTGGTTTGTGCGGTCTTTACATTACCAAGTCTCAGCTACTGTCTTCCAAATTCTCATCCAAGAGTGGGGCTTTGGCTATTAAACCCCACAACGAATCTTGATAATTTCAGCTGGCATTGCAAGATAAAGCAGAGCAACACAGCGACCGAAAAGACATTCTTGTGGTGTCAAGGAACTCTGTCTTTAAGACCCACTTCCCACCATAGCTACTCTCTACATGCCAACACATCTGCTGCTCTGGACTTCAGCTGAGGTCTGGAGCACCATCCAGGAGAAGGAGATGCTAAGGGCCCTTGCACCTGGGCAGGATTTGTTAATTACATTAGGACAAATTAAGCAAAGGTAAACACAGTGAGCTACACTGAGGACTCCCAGCACATGTCTTCAGCTTGGTCTTTCTCAACACTTTGAGCCCAAACCACAACCATAACAAAAACTACTGTGGACAGAAAGTTTGTGGCTCACAGGGTTTTACTGACACAAGTAGCTAGAGCTGCTCTCGACTTTTCAGTGCATATGTAGTACAAAATTGTTTCTGACAGGATATCCCTTACAGGATATGAGATGACAGATAGTTTAGATCCAATTAAATCTATAAGACCACTACAAAACCACCTTCGTACACGTTCCTAGCTAGCAGTGGAACGAGCGCTTCACGACATGGCAGATTTCTAAGATAAGCAGACAACTAGATAAGCGGAAACATTTAAAATCAGACAGATAAAAATACCATTAATCCCAGCAGTACTACAGTTATTTCTGACAGACTTGAAAGAGGGCCACTACTGGAATATGTCACTGCCTTCCCAAACCTCTGAGAAACACGCTCTGTAAAATGCCTCGGCGTGATCCCGGGGGATTTAATAATGTTAAATGTTGGCTTACTTCCAATCGCTAAGTTGCATTAAAAGACATCTAAAAATACATACTTTTTCTTCCTAAGTGATACTTCTCTACATGAGCTATTAATGCATTTGCCAGAAAGACTGTTCTGCAGTATAATGGGAAGAGATAAGAGTGTGAGCGTGCTACAGGTGGGAAAAAAGCCTAGGAAAAGACTTGGTTGTGGCTAAAATTCTTACTTCCATAAACTCCTCCAGTTGAAGAAGAGACAAATATGCAAGAGAAGTGGAAAAGAAAAGAAGGTATGGCTCTGCAAAGACAGTCTAAACAAACTAAAAAGAAATTACTTCAATCCCTTTAAAGGGACTTGCTTGTCTGCTCTTAAAACTTGGTCCTGCAGCTGCAGGCACTGCATTATACAATCCCTCCCATAAACAAATTGAGCTCTATCTTAGCAACAATTGCTTTTTTTGATCTCTTTACTACCTCTGGCAGGCTGTGCCAGAACCATATTGTTAGGAAACCTCTCTTAATTTGCAGACTAAATTTATTCAAGGCCACTTGATACCTCTGTGTTCTTCTGCCAACATTGTCCTTTAGCTTACCACTTCTTTCTGCCTCCTCAGCGTTTAACTCTAAGGTATTTATAGGCAACAGTCATATTCCAGCTAAAGGAGATTGTTAGAAGAGATGATTCTATGGGAAACTTCCTCATATGGTCCTTGTGTTACAGTAGTGCATGTACCCCAAACTTTGTTACCAGCCCTGTCATGAGAGATACCATCCATGCTGAAAGATACACAGATCATTGCTGGCTCCTCAGGGCAGAGACCGACTCTCTATTTAGTCGAGTCGACCACAGGATGACGCAAAACCAACATGGCACATGAAAGGGGTTGGCCAAATGTCAACGGGCTCGTTTGTGGCGGAGCCAGGAAGACTGTGCTGTTCTGCCACTGGTTCTAGGTGTCACCCGCTGGATCACGCAGCGTCAGTCCCGGTGTCCTCATAGGCCCCTTGCAGCTGCAAAGGACCACATTTGTAGCAGTCGTAGTGAAGAGGCACACACCCCACAATGTTTATTCAAAGTTTATCTACATTTGGTTCCTTCAGCACTCGAGTCCATGCCGCTTTGTTTTCAGAAGAAAGCTTTATCTGATATTCATCTTCAAATAATAAATCCTGCTGCTAAAATTGAATACCTCCTGGTGTTCCATAAAAGAGGCAGTAAAACAACAACAAGCACAAAGAAGCCGTTTTAGAGTAAGTTTTCTAACTATGGGCTCTGATAGTCTGAGGTTGAGTCCAACACAATCCAGGCAGCAGCAGCAAAATGTTCCTCCGCAAGCCTTGAAATGCAGTATTGATGTAAGATTCTACTTATCCCTAAGCAAAAGCTCCATCTGAAGGGAATGATGTGACCTCTCCTGAGGTTCCTGATGAGTTCAGATTGTCACGACTACTTTATGTTCTGCAGATAAAACTTCACAATAGGTCTGCCCGTTTTACATTCAGCACAGTTTCACTGATACCAGTGCAGCTATTTCTGGTGGCAGACATCAGTCCCAAAACGCAGCTCTGCAAAGCTTGTGCCTCTTTCAAAGTATCCGTATTATACACAGAAGATTAGGAAACTTGCCCTCCCTGGAACTCTGAACATATTTTTGATTAATGCCGTCATTAGTTCTAGTACCAACAGCAAAGACCGACTCTGTGCATAAGCACATGGGTCTCAGACCCAAGCCAGGTCCTACACTTTTAAAATGCAACCAAAGAATAAAAAAGGCAAAAACTTTTGCTTTTTACTAAGCCAAATACTAGTGTCTTGGTTCACTGTTGCAAAATCCATTATTACCAGTCCACATCACTGTTTCATTTTGTGTTGTCAAGTTTTTACGGTTAAGTTAGAAAGACGCAGCACTTTACCTGCAAAGGAGGTGCAAAACAACCCATAACTGAGGATTTTCCATTCTAAAAGACTTTTACAGCATTTAATCTTATACTTGACATGTGAATTTCTAAACTACTGTAAGATCCAAAATGAATTATACAGCTTCACTAGTAACTAGAAATCAAGCAACTAATATACAATGCATTATAGAAATGTATTTTGCAAGTTCATTTTGACAAGTATGGTTTCCATTAACTTATTTATGGCGATACATTATTCATACTAACATTTGCTGCATATATATATATATATTTAAAAATAATTTTTAACAAGGCTCTTCTGGCAAGTTATGTAACTTAGCACTTGTTGCTGACAGCATGGGATAGGCTACAACTTTTGTGTGGCATATACAATCTAAAGAGTAATAAATTGTGCCTGGAATCTATTGTTCTATCATCATTTGGGAATGAGAAACAACCGGGAGCTCTTCTCTTGTACAACTGGAATGCTGGAAAGCACTGAAAAATCCCAAAGTCAATGGGTTTTTTGGTAAGTATTCTTTATTTCCAACATTACAGCTAGGAGGATGAAGGATTTCAACCATTTTGTATCACTTCCTACAAACGTTTCAGCGCCAGAAAAGTCCATCATTTCACTGCATGGTTTATACATCAGAATTTATGCTTTAAATATTATGAGCGTGTCTTAGAAGTGTAGCCACGGTTGCACGGTACTTGTTTTTGCCATTAAAGTCTGTTGCCTAGGAAATGACCCCCCGTCTGCCATCAAAAGACTCCAAGGTGTAATTATTCTTAAGCAGTCACTAAAAGGTGAATTTAATGTGGTGGGATGAAAATGTTTAAAACATATTGATGTGTAATGAAGGAAAAACACATTTCTGCTGTAGTGAACAGTGCCTGGTGTTAAGGCTGCCATGAGAAAAGCATCTAGTAAATACTGTATAAAATTAAATATATCTTAATCTAATGTTAATTGCTTAATTTATTACCTAAGAAAAACCCAGCACAACAACTACCAATAAATGTGCACTAGCAAAACAGAATTAATACTGGAATTCAAAGAGCGTCCTAGAACCAGCACCCCTAAAAGCCTTCTAAATACTTGTCTAATTACACCTGACAGACAGGATTTCCAAATAGGTAGAGCTGAGAAAATCTGGAGAAGAAACACCGTGAAATGTTAAGAGCAAAGCTCTTTTCTTCTGTGCAGATCTAAAGGTTTGGCCCTTTAAAATTAAATAGGCAGAGATATTTTTTTAAATGAACATATACTTAAGAGAAAAAAACCCAACATCTTTATGCCATTACTTATCTCAAAGATGCTTTCTAGTAAGTACAACCTGCTGTACAGATCCTTTGGCCAGGAAAATCTCCAGAGCACTTCCAGACTCTCTTTTGAAAGCTTACACTACACTCAAGACAATCTCTCTCAATAAAAACCACTCTAAAAATAATAACTAATAATAACCTAACCCTTGCCTTGCTCCCACCAACGAGGAACTTGGGAAGTAGGTATTTTATTGCTATAGCAGGATTCCAGCTTTTTCACGTCTCCTTTCCCTAACAGGCCTTTGTTTCATGTTCTTCGTTGCTGGTCTGATACATGGTATAGTTCTTCTTGCATGCTTAAAGAGACACAGGACATCCCTAGAACAAAGACTGTTAGTGGTTTTCAAAACACTTACTGGTTTTAGAATGAAAGGTTAAAACTGAGACAATGGGATTTGAGCTCTCAAAGTTCCGGGGTCCTTCTGAACTTAGAAACTTTCAGAAATTCATTGCATTATTAAGTTGGAAAGAACAAGCGCGTTTTTTCAGAATTTGCACCAAGTTTATAAGGTGAATTTCATGTAATTCTAGAAACTAGGACTATTGTCCCTGGGGGTCTGGATGCTGCAAGCAGAGAGACCTGAAACTCAGTATCCACATCCCATCTCCCTTCCATAACTTAAGATCCTGAACAACTTACTTTTATACAAACCTTCGTAGAAATAAAAGCAAATAAGGCAACTCCCAGTCAACCACTTGGCAACTGATTTATTAATACGCATCCCATTATCAACCCGGTAACTTGAAAGGGAATAACATTTTAGCAGTTGTGCCAGCCACCCCATGCAAATGCTTCACAGCCTGAAAATTCCAAACTTTAAGATGCCACTTAACCAGCCCTAATAGTCCCCCGGGATGGTTTTGCTGACAGCCAGAGTCTGCTCAGCAGTACCAGGAACTTCCTTCTGCTTCCACCTGATAAGCAAACATGCTATACATAGTGCATTAATCTCCTTTGCTGTATGACACAACGCATTAATCACAACAGCCTGCTTCAACCACAGTAAAATACTACTCCAGATGCTTAACCTGTGTAGATGTCAAGCCCGTGTATCTGCTGACGCTGCAAAAGCTCAAGCGCATCCCAGCAATACAATAACCCACAATACGTTACCAACAAGCAGGAACACGGGCAGTCTTTTTATTCAAAACTCTGCAACCTAAGGCCCTTATCCAGTAAGCAAACTGGTATTTGATTTTACCTGGTACCTGAAGAGCCATGTCAAAAAAGTTTAAGATATTATGTACAATTCTTGCTTACTGTGTTCAAAATACTGTAATTTAGCTGCAACAGGTACAGAAAAAGGGTTATAATGGCCATCAGAGGAATGGAGAATTATGAGATGTCAAAAGCATTTGGCTAGTGCTGTGAAGGTTGAGAGACAGCACAACCATTCTTTAGAAATTCATTTAATAAGGTAGGAGAGAAGAATAAGTTAAAAGATAATAGTGTTGTACAGTGTGTGTGCACAGATTATGGATACAGTTCGATGAGAAATAATAAGCGGATGCAATCATGAGATGAGTGACGGTCTAGAACTGCCCAAACAGACTAGTGAGAGCAAGGAGTCAGCTTCTCTACAAGGCACATAGTTTCCCATTTTATGAATTTGGATTAAAGTTTTCAAGGAAAAAAACCCTAATTGTACTTAAAAGAACTTTTCAATGCATAACATTTTATTTGCTAAGAAATTTCATTTTAACAACACTGGGAAATAAGCGATCATGAGAATTAAGCTTCAGTATAGAATTAATATGATGTTCAAGGAAATGGAGCATAAAAGATTTTTATATAACTATCCTGTCTTCCCACACCACCCCTAAAGTTAAGCATATGCTTAAGTGATTTACTGCATCGAGGCCAGAACATCCTGCATGTCGCAAACACGAAATCCTACTCCCACAGCATCAATGCTTTTACTCCTTGTGAAGTGCAAGTATTCAGTTTAAGTCTGCATCCTGATGTGTGCTAATGCACACAGAGGAAAAAAAACCAAAACACTACACGTATTTTGTCTAACTTTGTGAAAGATGATTAAAAATGCAGCACTTGTGGCCTTACAGAATACCTGAAAAATAAGGACATTTGCCACTAAGTTTGCCTCAGGCTTTTGTCAAACTAATTTTCTCTGGCAATTTTAATAAGGACTGTGCAGGTTTATCTCATGAGGATGCTGATCATGAATCCCTTTATTTCAGTGGGACACCTGAACAGCAGATAGATTGTTTAATATAGAAATATAAAAATACTACAGAAATAAACATGAAAGTGAATAGACCTTCACCATTTATGTCTGTTTGTCCCTCACCTCTCTGCAACCTGATGTTACAATAATGAAACAAGATAATGAATGGAACCTGCCAAAAAGGCAACTTGTGGAAACACCAGCATACCTGTGTGTAGGCAGGTGCATAAAACATACACACTGAGCAGGTGCGATGTTCAAACTTTAGAACAACCTGAGGAAAGTGATTTAACTGGTGTGAAGATTGGCAATTCATATCACCTAATTCTTGTGAACAAGCCTCTAAAGTCTCTACCACCGGAAAGTACTTCACTCATTACTCAAAAGAAGCAATTCATCACAACTTTTACATTTCTTTATGATATTTTCTTGTGTTCTGGACCCATACCTGTGGTTTACTTCAAAGGAGTAACTTCTCATTGCCAAGAAAGAACAAACACATATACCACATTGTCAGATCTTCTGGCTTGCTTCTTGAACCAAAACTCCGCAAAACTGCCCCAAAAGTCCAATTATTTAATTGCATTGCCCTGGTTCAACAGCACTGAAGTCACCCTCAGGCCATCTGTAACTGTGTTACCCTGTTTATCATGTAAGTCTTCCACATCCTCACCTCTGCCTTGTGTATGTTTTTACACAACTCATCTCTTCCCTACACTGCTCTTCTATTTTTTGGTGTTCTCCATTAATCCTGTGGAGTTGTTCAGCTGGAACGTCTTCCAGCTCAACTTAGAAACAGGAGCATAAAGGAGCATGTGGACAAGGACCCTAAGCCCATCTGTCTTCATGGAGCTGTTGAGTCCCCTTTTCTTTGAGAACTATGCTGGATGAAGGGTCCTGCTACCTTCTTACCAATCGTAGCTGCTGGTTTGGGTGCCCTAAAGTTTCTATTTGATCTTGCTGACATTCTGTTTCCATCTCTACCTCTCCACTGGCTTTGGTCCCTGGCAAATAAGGGCCATAAGCAATGCCACAAGAAATGTAGCAGACAGCAGAAAGTCTGAGTGACAATCCCTTTCACAAAACACCGTATCAAAAGTTTAAATCATTATTTTGAATACGCACTGCTATATTTTGGTGACATTTTACAGACATGCAGCGTTTGTTTGCAATTATTCTGTGAGTGTGGGACTGAACGCACACCTACACTTCATTAAATATACAATGAATTGCATTCCCAACTCGGAGCAGATGTATAGAAAATATCATGTGCCCGTGTCATTCCCGATTAGCCAGTTTCTGTAATTTCAACACAGTAAGCTCGGGATTTGCGCTGGAGCCTGGTTAGCAGCTCAGCTGCCAGACAGGGCGCTATATATGAGGTGGTGTTTGCAGCACAGACGTGGCCTAAAGGTTGTACCAGCTCTGTCAGAGTTTGCAGGACATCAGTGCATGAGTTTGAAGGGGCTGAAAAACCCCCCCAAACCACGCAAGAGGAATTAACTGTATATGACCTGCCTTTCCCTTGTTAAAATCAGTATTTTCTGTGAGAACTGATTCCGTAAGAGCAATATAAATCACAGTCAGGAAGAGAGGCACTTACGGAAGAGCTTGCAGCAGATGCGTGCACCAATGTAAACTGGGGTAACCTGGCGGTGTCCCACAAATCCTGTTCAGAGGGTGTTAGGAAACACCATCACAACACCCTCTTTCTGATGTTTGTTTCATGCTTCCTCCTTATCACCAGTCAGAAAGTGATTTCATTTTGACTTTGGTGTTCTGCTAGCACATCACCTTGTAATAAATCCTTTATTTGGTTTCTATGAAGTGCCAATATTTGGGTAATAAGAATGATCTTTTAGGCACCAGACTTTCCGGTGGCTGATGTGAAACAAGGTAAGCACAGAGCGATATTCTAATATTTGCATGGATGAGAGAAGAGGTCACAATGTGTTTTCATCTGTTAATGCAAGTATTCTCACTGACGTCAAGAGACAGTTTGGGTACGCATGACAAAGCAGCAGGATTTAACCCTCCATCAAAACCTCCGGAAACACTAAATTTGATTGGGCTAGAAAAATAAGAAGCCTCATGAGAAAAATTACAAGTTTTTGCCTTGAGACAACGTCGATCGCGGCATCGAGAGCCACAGGTTTCCTTCAGGAAGACATCAAGGTCAGACGGTTTCCAGGGAGACGGGTGGGAGTCCCTTCAGTTAACCTCTAGGCTTTTGGAAAACGTGTCTTTGTGTTTTCTATGCATCTGAAAGCTCTGGATCAAACCAGTTTTTTCATATTAGATCTGTTTCTCAGGACATTCCCATGCCCCTAAAATGTCTAAGGTATAAACACATTAAAAGCGGTGGTAATCATTAGGATACAGGGATTGGAATAGAATAGGATGAGACATTAATTCAGTGCTATTTTAAGACTTGTGGTGGTAGCAAAAACCTGCAGAGATTTGAGCAGGAGTTCTCTCATTGGCTTTGGCGAAATGCCCAGTTAAGCCCTGACATCACTTGAGATTTTCAAAAGGGAATTTTCTGTGATTATAGCACAAAACATACTCAGCTACTATCACATCTTACTTTGTGTACCAGTAAATACTCGTCACCATAGTAAGTTTTCTGCTCAAGTTTGCACGCCAGAGCACTTTTTCTAAACTATCAGTTACACATACTGAAAACTAAACACTGAAACCGGCCCCATCCTTTCTAAATTGATCTCAACCAAATACATCTAAAAATGCACCACACGATGTCTCACAGGCTTGTATGATCCAAAAGCAGATAGCTGGAAATGCAATTTGATTCTGAACCAAATTTTGCTTTAGCATGTACTGTAGGATAATTGAGTCATGTTTCAAATCAGAAACCGAGTACAGCGAGAATATAAAAACCACTGACCTTTCTTTGCCAGGTTACTGTTGGGTTCGTACTTCTCAATCAGCTGTTGAACTTGTTCCTGTTTTAATGGTGGGTAAAGGATTTCATTTAATCGTGGATCACGTTGCTTAAGATTTATGAATTCCATCATCTGGTCAACAGTAAGGTATGGTTTGCTCTTGGCACCACTAGAGAAAAATGAAAGCAACAGTAAAGCCATTAAAATACATTGAAATCTTGTTCAATGTTCTGTAACTTCCCAGGGAAACCAAAAAAAAAGACTCAGACTGTCGTACAACAAAAACATTGTCCTACTGTATCTCTGGACTAATTTACTTCGTTAGCATGTAACGATAAACATTCTTCATCAAACATCTAGGAGTGAGATGTTTAAAAGCATTCAGCATTATTGGCATCAATGTGAAGAGTTAGAGCAATGCTAAAAGCTTTTCATTCCTCTGAATTCCCGGAACTAAGCAATTTAAAAGAGAAAACGATGTGGAATTCAATCCCAAGCTTGCCACAAACACTTTCTGGCCCAACTATTTGGTTTTACTGAGAGCTGTAAAAAGAGCAGAGTTTGGGTACAATCTGTACCCTGACAGAGACCCAGGAAGCCTCCAAGCCAGGTGACATGCTTGGGGTTGTCAGCAGCACTTGGGACTGGGCCATTTCTACTGTGTGACGGCAACAGAAAATCAGCTCCGGGTTCAACAGGAGCAAATTGGGCCAAGGCTGAGTTCTTCTGAAACCTCAGCCTTAGAGAAAGGAGTACATGAGCACACCCTTATTGCAGGGCTAAGTTCACTAATTGCTTTGGTGCTCTTGGGACGTATTGTGGAAATCACTTCGCTTTCATATCGCCTTGTATTCTGGCTCCATTGATCAGACTTTGCTGAAGCTGGGAAGCAGGATGACCTGCTGCAAGGGGTAGAAGCAACACAAGCTTGTAACTGAAAGTATGAATCAGTTGTAGCTGGCTGCTAATTTAATTTCACGGTGTGAATTCATGATGCCCAACTCCCAAGTTACTGCGCTTTTTGCAACTCCAAATTAAGCTTTTGGGGGTGATTATACATATTCTCACGTCTTTTGTGTGCTGTTATTGCTTACTACTCTTCCTCCTTTACTTTCATGGAAGCCAAAACTATCCTAATCTGTACAGAAAAACAAGACCCGACAGTTCCGCTCCTTTAGAATCAAATGACTTTAAAACTCTGGCCACTAGAAAAGGAAGCAACAACCTGCAAGAAAACGAACCCTTGATCCAAGGTTAAATAACAGCCCTGCTTGACATTGAAATCTGTTCTTGGCAAGTGCTGCATGGTGCTGTAGTCTAAATAACCTCCTTTGCCATCCTCAGCCCAGAAAATCAGTGAAGGGGAAAAAATAATAATAAATAAATAAGCATCTTTTCTTACAACTCAGAAAAGATGTGGTCGATCTCAGGCCGAGGGCAGAGGTTGTTTAAGAACACCCTGTACACGTCTGGTGTGAAGTCGTCTTGAGGAATCGAATCATTCTGCAAAATGAGAAAAACAAAAGGTGAAGGAACAATACAGCATTTTTATACACTCTTTGTAAACAGATCACTCACTACTGCACTTCTTTCCATTTGCTTCCTGCAATGTAGAGGAGCCTGGATTTTGCAGAATAATAAATTCCTCTGAATAACAGAGCAGCTTAAAGAGTACATCTTTAAAATATATATATAAATACATTCGGCATTTTAGTTCCCATAAAGTGAAGTTCTCTCTTTCTCTGAGTACCTGTGAAGAAGAAAGGACGGACATCTGTCCATCTAACTCCCTTTTCTATAAAATAAATAGGCGTATTGATCCCGAAGAAGCCCCAGAGCTCAGTCCCAGTGGTGCTGAGTACATGTGTTTCAGCGAGGGAAAGGGCAGCGTTACAGAGGACGAGCACACCACCCATCTTTCCAAAGCTTTCAAAGAACCAGGGAACAACTTGGGTCACTGAGTCATCATTAGTGCTCTTGTGCTCTGACAGCAGCAGAAATGCCTCCTTTTCCTTCCCAAAGATACATATTCAAGACAGCACAGTTCTGGGCAAAACTCATGCAATGTGGCTTTTCCATACGTCTTCATCCTAAATGCTCAGCGTAGCGCATGTGGCAATCAGATTTCTTTTACAGTAATTGACTCAAAAAGCTCTCCTGTAGAAGAAATAGCTTTTTTTTTCTTTAATTTTCGAAAATGTAGAACAATTTACATTTACTCCTGCTTCTAGATGACACTTTCATCATCGCTATCATATCTGCTGGGTCTTCTCTAAAAAAAATATAATTCCTGCTTTTAACTGAAGGGAATTGCTGGACTGGAGAAGGAAAACAGTACTTTGTATGAAGCTCAAGAACTCTCTTCTTACTTGCACGTGCTGCCTTCAAGCTCCAGAGATTTTGCAGCAGACAGCGAGGGCTGCTGCTTTAGCGGCGCTGGGAAGACATGACGACCCCAAGGATTACGTGCAAAGCTTTTTTCAGCACGGAGCAGTATCGATGTGCGCTCTGGCTTCTGCCTTCACATCAATGCACCGAGAAAGGAAAATGGCACAGAAACTTGTATTTTGCAGAGAGAAAGCCTTACAAAGGAACAAGGAAAACAAAACCAATGTGGAATGCACATACTGAAAATCTGATTTGGAGTTGCCTCTATGCAAGGCAGTATTTTCAAAAGCTATGACATGCAGAGCACCCACATGATGCCAAATTGTAACTTGGACCCAAAGCCACTTGCTTTGAACTGCTGTTGAAATCAGTCATCTCAAAAGCAAGCTGCCAATAGAGGAAATCGTTGCTTTTATTTATTCTGCCTGTTTAACACTGTTGCCAAGGGAACCAGAAGGGTCGATTCAAGCCTTTGTTAGCCGGAAGGAAACTTTTCCATATTTTTCCTGCTTTAGATTAAAATAAATAAATAAATGCCATGGGTGGCACTTTCTCTCTCCTTTCATCTGTGAGACTCGCGGAGGCTCCAGAGGGTTTTGTACTGTGCCCATCGCTCGGCATTGCTGTCTGCAAGCGCAGACTGAACCAGACCCAGCCCACACGTGGACCAAGTTGGGCTTTTGCGCTGTTCTACCTGGTTATCATCTCCAGGCTCCAACGGTCTAAGGTCACCAGACCCGTGTACCTTCCTTTTCTTTGGAACCGTGTAGAGTGAACTGGTTCAAAATGTACCCAGCCAAAACCAACCCTGTGCTCTTTCCTATGGGATCGGCTCGTAACTCGCCAACAGCACAACTGCTGAATCTGGTGCAAGGGTGGATGGAGAAGTTTGAGATCTGAAGTTGGAAGATGGAAATAGCTCCTTTCAGTGATGGCTGCCAGGGACACCTCATTCTGTGCGAAACCGCACCCACTATGCCTTGATAAACTTGAGCTGCGGTGGTTTCAGTTGAGAGTAGGACTGATACCTGCGTTTTCCTAAGGGCAGGATTCATAAAGCTTGTGAATTTTGCTGTTAAAGCTGGCCCCCGACTCTCCTCTGGTCCCTCAGCCTATAATCCCTATTCAGCTGGGTACTGCTCCTCAGCCAGCACTTCTCCCAAGGGCATTTTAAACATTGATTCTGTAATCACCACAGAATTACGGTCTCCCATTGACCTATTTTTCCCTTTATGGGGATCTGAAGGTGCTCAACACTGAACAAAACGTGTGTCTTTTCCAATAGCCTTAAACCTGGGCTTTTATTCTCCCCTTGGTTCCAATTAAGAAAACATACCTCAGTTTCCCGACATGTATCTACAAAGAGGATAACCAACACGGGCACTTCAGGCACAGCACAGAACCTTTCAATAATTACTTCCTACTAGTAACATAATTGGTGGACTACAAAACACATAGAATGGAGACAAAAGCCTTGCTGCAAGCATTTGCCACCCCAGGCACAACCTCCGACAACTATATTTGGATTCCCGAAGCCTGCCTGTTGAAAGGGATTAAAATACGCTGCCCCTTTCCTCAGCCTGGTCTGAGCCATCCACATTTCACTGCAACCACCCACACACCTTATGGGCTCATCTCTTTTTTGAGATCAACGAATCGCAAACTTTCTGTACCACGCAATGGAATCCCTTATTTCCAACTTTGCTGATTATTGACATTCAATTTTATTGTGGATTAAGACTTCCCACTAATTTCAAGTGCTGTTGATTTATGATTTGTTTTGGTAACCTGCCTGCTTTCCTAACATCTGTATCCAGTCTGTTATATATTAGGCAGCACAACAGCTAATTCGGATTATTTGCACAGACAAGACTCAATAGCTGGTTGCTCTATTTTAATGCTGGTGCTTCGTTCTGAACCTCCTTGTTAACCGGAAAGCAGAAACCAGTCTCCACAGCCAAACAGGTGACTGAAATAAAAGCTCTTCAAATTCTATTTCAAGCACCTTTGACTAAAACCAAAACAAATACATCCAACAATAAGAAAAAGCACTCCCCTTTTCCCCAAAGTAGCCAAGATTAAAAAAAATACATAAATCATAGAGGAATCAGATGCCAAACTCAAAACCTCACTGGTATATTTTAAAGCTTAATTTAAACATTTAAACACTTGTCTGCTTTCAGATCTGTCAGATAATGGATGCTGCTGAAAATCAGATCACACAGAGTTTGGTCCTGCAAGACTTTACATATGCCAGGTTCGACCCAGAAATACAGAAATAAATAAATCCATGCTTTGAAAATGTGCTTGATTTGAAATCCATGGGTCGTCCCATTGCAGTCATGCTCAGCTGCTCAACCATATCTAGGCCGGAGCGCTCACCACGTGAAACTCACAGCCAATGAGCCCCGGATCTTCCTAAGCAATGAGAAGCACATTTTTTCTATGACACTTGGAGGGGAGACCCTTAGAGGGATCTTCATGAGGCATGAATACAAACCACCCAAAAAGCCAAAGCCATTGATGTCCATGAGAGACTTTCATGAATTCTCTGAATAATTTGGTGTGGTCTTACTGAGGATTCCCTGATACTCATGTCTTGCACACTGCGGGGAGCCCAGTGTTCTTCCAGGCTTTACGGAACACTGTCCTATAGTACAATGGGGCAGAAAAGCTGGAAGCTGAAGTTAAGAATTGTACTTGTTCAAACAAACAGGAACACAAAGGAAAAAGCTGTAGTTGAAGAACTGATTTTCTTCTACTCCATCACATCTATGAGATTCAGAGTTTCAGGCTTCTTAAGCACTTAGTTTCTAAAATATTTTTCCAAGATGATCAGCAGAGTTTTCTTTGTTGCATAAAGCATATTTATCTTTTGTCCCAACCAAAGAAAGGCTCTACTTTATACTATGATTAATTTTCAAGGTGGTATCCCAGCAACAAGTATCCAGCAACATCTATGTAAAATTGACTGTACTTAAATAAACAGCAGAAAAAGGTTGCAGCTTCTTTCAGACTCCAGTGATGTTTAGACTTTTTTTTTCAGAGATACGTAGTAAGGAGAAGTAATAAATCAACTGATTTGAAAAGCAATGCTTCAGTGATTCTTTGCACATCTTCTGTTGTTTGCTAACAAATAAATGAAAACCTCGCAATCTTACTTCAGCTAAGACTGCTACACTCTTTTATATCTAACTTCACTTTGAATTTCAAGGAATGAAGCTCCCAGACCTCCAAAGAAAGGTCTCATTGCTAAGGAGTAGCTGAGGTCTGGCTCGTGAAGATTTTGCCCCGTTGTTCTTCAGGAGCCGTGGGAACTGGATCTACTAAAAAACCATTAGGGAAGCAAAGGTTGAGCAAAGGTGACAGCACAGAGTTTTCTACACGAGCAACAGGTTAGGACACGGGTGTCAAACTCATTTTCACTGAGGGGCACATCAGTCTTGTGGTTGTCCTCAGAGGGCCAAATGTAATTTTAGGACTGTATAAATGTAACTATCCATTAATCCATATACCAGTTTCATTAAAAACAAAAACAAAAAACATCTTCTGTGAAGACTGGTTTCACATACTGGTTTCATTAAGTTTGATACCCCTGGGTTCGGAGGTGCTGTCTCTGCCACAGATTGGTTCTGCTCCACATCTTGGACATCTGAACGTAGGTACTATCCTGCAAGAAGCTTCCTGGAAGAGAATCTCCACCTTGGAGGAAAGACCGAGGACACCTTCACTCCAGCGTTAACTAGGATCATCTGTTCAAGCAAATGCTTCTTGAAGAAAGCCTTCTTGTGGTACCGTCCTGTAAATGCTCCAACTTGAGCAGGGCTCCCAGATTACCAGCATTTAATGGCTGCATCCCTGCAGCAGTAACAGCTTTGACATCGTAGCATTCCAACATTTACTCCATGCACCTTTTAGATAAGCTGCAGTGAGTTTACCTGTCACTTAACTCAAGCTATAGTTGGTTGTGGTGCGTAGATTTTTGGTGGTGGGTTTTTTTTGAGAAGGAAATAGATTATACCATTAGCTACACATTGTGCTAACACTGCTCTGGAATTGTGCCTTGAAAATTGTGCAACAGTCACCGATGCTTAAAATATTCTCCCAGCGCTTCACGAGGACAGGTCACACAACCCCCTGCCCTTTCCTTTAATCCATTCACACTCCTTCCGGAAGCGAAGCCGGCACAGCATGAGCAGCCTTGAACAAATCGTCCTCAGCTCAATAGAGAGCAAACACCGCTGAATACAAGCAACACTTTGTAAGAGCCAGGAATACATTCAGATGCTTACCCTGGAAGATGGAAGATTACAAGCTTCTAACGCGGTCTCTACTCGTTTTCTGTCAGCAGAAAACAAGCGGTAAATGCTGCAAAACAAAGAGAAACCAGAGGGAATTTGCTTAAAGACATGATTTGATGATTTCTGTGGCTTAAAGACTGAATATTGCTTCCCAGTCTATCACATCTTTAGTTATTTATTTCCATTTGCTGGCTGCTCGGTAAACACACCTGAGTTTAATGGTGCCCACAATGAGTTTAACCCACACAAGCCCCTATTACAGTGGATAGTTAATTGAGAAAGTCACCTCTGCTCTCCAGATCAACTCAGCAACAGGCAATTGGAGTATATTTATCCTCATGGCATGTCTCTGATGTAAAGAAATTATGGTATTGGTTTTTTTCCCCATTTGTTTGTTTTTAGATTTTATTTTCACAAGCAGAACAAGGGCAGAGAAGCTAAATGTCTTGGTCAAGATCACAATGGCAATCTAGACCCAAAGGGTAATTGAACAGAGACATCCCGAGTACCACACTCTTTCCTGCAATATGTGACATCAACAGATGATAAAACTTTTATTCTAGACACGGGGGTCACATGTTCATCTCAAACATAGCAAAAGTCAGAAGAAATTACATGGTAAGGAAGGAGAACAGAACTTACTTCTTCAGAGGAATCCGCCCTTCTGGAGTCACCTGCAGCTTAAGTTTCGTGTAACTGTGGAGACAAAAGCATCCTGTTTTATTTTTACAGTATTTTCGAGTACCCCTCCACTAACATTCCAGCTCAATGCCAGTGCTCTGATCAGCTGGCAAATTCCACTCGCCTTTTTTGCCCAATATGAAAACCTGTTGGGATTTCATTAGTACGTAAATACATTTTCCATCAACGGTAACACACCTGTAGTGTCTAATACTGCCTTGTCTTGCAACACAACACTGCAGATATCATTAATGCACAAATTTATCATTACCCCAAGCTCCTTCTCACGCAGGCTGGAAAGGTGGCTGTTCTCCTCCTCTTCCAGGGGCTGAAACTGTCCCTGGATATCGTACACCCTGCACCCCTAAGCCCCCATCACACACATGGGAAGGTTTCTCCATTTGACCCTAAATGTTGTCACTCGCAGCTGGAAGGAAATCAAATCACTGGCAACCAAAACATCACCGCACCAGAAGAGCGTCAGTATATTCAGCACAACCTGGGCAAGCCCAAGACACTTCCAGTGTGAAGCGATATAAAAATTACATGCTGAAACCATCTACAGACAGGCAATTATCCAGCTTTTGAACTGAATATTTAGAGCATCTCCATATCTCAGGACCTGTGACTTCTCTCACAAGCTCATTACGGCAGCAAGATGAAGATCTATCTTTGTTGTTGTTGAAATCGTTCAACATATGGATTCAGAGTCTCCTGAAACAGGAGCCATCCAGTAGCTTTAATGAGAAGCAGCTGGGCTTATGGCTGCTGTCTGATGCTGCTCCCAGTTTGCGAGGACTACTGGTTACCAGCATCATGCCTACCAGCAGCAGCCTGCCAAGAGCACAGCGTTCTGAGTGCTTCATCTCTTCCACTTGAATATAATTAAAACTATAAGTGAGCATTGCAGTAATATGGTCTGGTGAAAAATGTGGCAACGCTTAAGTATTTCAGTGGAATTTTTTTTATTGTTATTAAAAAAACTTCTTCATTTTACCCACTGGCTTAGCAAAAGAAACGGCACGGTTCTAATAAACTCTTCTTTTCTTCCCAACCAAAAACGCCATTAGCAACCGCTTCAAAAACAAAGTACGTGCTAACGTTCCTAACAAGGATAGGAATATTTTCACAAATCCTTTTCTCCTCATATATGTCTTCTGGAAACTGAAATCTCTTGTGCTACCGTGTCACCATACAAAAATATTGTCTTCTCTGCCCCATCTCACAGTGGTTAGTAAAAAAGGCTTCTTTTAGTTTGCCTTCTATTTTTTGAAACTTTTCAGTACCTTCTGGTCACACTTGGTGCTTTCCTCTACAGCAAAGATAGCTGGAAATAAAATGAACAGAAAATAATTCTAAACTTCAGTTAGAGCAAACTAAAAACATGTGTTTGAAGAACAGTCAATCCCCACCAGCACTTGCCACCTTTTTTTTCTCCCAAATTCTTTGTTACACATGAGATTCTATTTTTTCCCTGCAGCCATTATCCATCCATCTAAGAAAAGCAAGGATGTTATAGCTGTGAAAAAGCTTACTAGGAGATGCTGCCATCGGTAGCAGCCAAAGGGACTCGTTTCAGTAGCCCGGTGCTGACTCCAGGAATAATAAACTCCAGACCCACCAGTGACTCCAGGTTCCTGCAGTAAAGTCACCCTTTGCTCATCACTGCACAGGTCAGGATTCCAACACTAACGTCCTCCAGTGCCCATTTTTGCACTCCAACATAAAAATACACCGTATGGTTACAAGAGAATGAGCACTTTGTAACCAAAATGACAATTTTTGTTAACTACCTCTCCTTCCCAAATTAACCCTATTTTTCTCATCTGACCAAACCACAGGAGAGCTGCGCAAGCTGTTTATTGCACTTCCAACACTGTAAGCGACTGAATGCCACAAAAAAGGAGCTTTTCTAATTTGCTCTAATGCAATTTGTTTTTCTATTTTAACAAAAGAGTTCTGATAGGACTGCAAGCAGCCCTTTGCCTAGTACAGTAATAATAAGAAGAAAATATTTTTCATCTTCAAAATCAAAGATTTCTCATGTTAGCTTGATTTGGCATCTGTGCAGAAGACCCTGGAAACCCAACAGTTCCTAAGTGATGTATCAATTAGTGGAAAAAGAAAAGACACAGGAATGCCACGCTTGCCTGTTACTGAATCTACACAATGTGTTCTATAACTTCATCGTTAATTAACATTCCTTGAACAACCACAGAAAAATGGTTCCAACTAAGTCTGCTCTACTACATCTGAACCTGATGTGAAAACACCCATTAGGCACAGCCACAACCCTCCCCATTATGGACCTGCCAGCAAAGTCTGGTGGCCACCTGGGGATTGGAGTGGGAAGAGGCATGGAAACAGTAATAGCAAATCACTCCTGTGATGTGATCTACAGCCTGTGGAGCTGCTCTTGCTCTAACACCTGGGTCTGCTCAGTGCTTTCTCCACTCTCACCTTGGGGAACAATAAGGAAATGTTCAATGTTTCCATGTATTTGGGCTTTTGTTCACCTAACATATCGTTGTTGTCCCAAGACAGCATTATCAGGCGCAAAGCTGCAGTTCCTGCAACGTCCAACCTTCAAAGTTTCTCCAAGCATTTCTGTTGACTTCAGCAGCACCACATGAACACGATGAGAAGGAAACGCATCCCACCCCTCCTCCTTCCCAGAACAGGCACCTATGAATATGCACATGGCATTCAAGTCAGGCAGTTGGGAACCTCCTGACTAAGCACGGGTGCATCTAATGAAGCTAGGCATGAACAGCCTTAGAAAGTCCAGAAAAAGGGTGGACTAACTTGCTTCTTGGATGGAGCCAAGTTTTAGGAACCTAAGCCTAAATACCTAAACCCTGGTATTTAGCTGGACTCTCTCTGCAAGCAGAAATTAGAAGGTGGTTGAGGGGACACAAAGTTGAATTTAACCAGTCAATGTCTGGGCTGGGGAGGGTATATCTGCTCTTGTAGATCCCCAAAAGGCCAATGAACACCCCAGTTCATCACCATCACCACCTGGGTGGCTTTGCAGTGCTGTTCTCAATGATATCACTTAAGCAAAACTCCCTTGGCATGCGCACATATCCAGCTAAGACTCATTAATCTCTGGTTCAGTTCTCTTGGAGGTGTGTTTTTACACCCCAAAGGTTCTCATTAACAGCTTTTATCCTTTGTCGAAAACAACTCAGAACCTGCATGCTATGCAAAGCAAACTAGATGAATGGATTCACCCCTTCCCTCTGAATCTTGTGAAAACCAGAGAGATTAGACTGAGGAAAAGACTTCTTCCATTTCTCATTTTTTGATCAATAACAGAAAAAAAAGGAAAATGAACCAGAAGCAAATCAGTTCAGAACATTCATTCATTTTAAATGGAGAGCTTCAGACTATGGCTGAAAATACTACTTTGGTACACTAGGGAAAGATGGCATTTAATTCTGTTTTCTTGCTACAACTTAGTAGTTTGCAAGAAGAACCCTAACAAGACTTTTGTTTAAATGACATTCAGATAACAGGCTTTTTAAAATCATGAGAAAGGACAGCCTGTGTTTACAAAAGTGACAACTCATCAAAGCAGAAACAATAGATGACAATGTGACTAACAAGAAAAGAGGAAAATGACGCAGAGAACAGAGCAACACCCACAGCATTAAATCCAATGGCCACTTACGCTTTTTCCAGAAACGCGTCCCTTGACATGTTCTGTGCCAATAAATTTGTTGCCAAACTGAACACTTCATCTGACCATTCCTATAGAGAGAAAATTGGATTGAATGAGGCTTAGTTTAGATGTTTACTTACACAGTGCAAAATATTTGTGAAAATTATGTTGTTAGTAAAACGCGCCTAATTGAAGTCTGAACTTGATTTTTCCAATTACAGCTTCCTTCCTCATTTGTGAGTCTTGACTTTCTTATGCTGCAAAAAACGAAGACGGTTAGAAATATATTTTTAAAGATATCTTATTCTAATGTACTAGAAGAAAAATCACAAAGATAAACGTCAGACTCAAAGCACATTTAAATTTGTGGGAGATGCAAAATAAATGCCCCAGAAAAATACATTTTCTTGTGTTGGGCACTGTTCTGGTTGACACACTAAAGATTAACAATGGAGCCCTTTAGTACTATTCTTCTAAAATGAAGCTGAAATGGGCTCAAAGCCCTTTGAAGACACACCTGATGTGGTGGGACACAGACCACACCAGAAGAAGTTTCTTGCTCCAATGTCCCCTCTTGCAAGGGTTTGCTGTAAGAACCTCCACATCACTCTCCACACAGATCACCGAGTAATTCAGACAACAAATATAACGCCTTGTCTTTTATAGTGGATACCAGATCAAGAACTGAAAGTACTGACTCCATCTAAGATCTTACCAGCCGACATAAGCAACACACTTAAAAAACCCAAAGCAGTAGAAATATATAGGAATATATTCAAATTATTCTGATATACTGGGAAGAGATTCAACTCCAAACAGAAGCACTCCTCTTCCTCTGACCATACATCCTCACACTGTGGTCCTGTCCCTCGCTACATTATTTTCCCCCATCACTACCCTGACATATGGAAGAAATGTCCTGTGGCTACCCATGGACAGTCGCTGCTCTTCCCAGGGCTCTCCCACACTTTTCCCTTTATTTTTCCACCTAATTTTTCTAATTCCTACACATGTTGCTGAAGTTCTTCCCTTAGGACCCCAGCAGGGCTGATCCATCATTATAACCCAACACTCAGACTCTGTCTGCTCACCCTGTCGCTCTCCTCCCCTGCAGGTCTCTCCTGCAGCTTTTTATTGACAACTTCAGTTCCCTTTTCCTTCCTAACCTGGTGCTTATTTACAGTCTCTAATTGTAATCCTTCTAAATCACAACTGTGGGTTTGGACTGGCTTTGCTTATTTTTGTTCCTTTCTTTTTTAAACGGATTAAACAACGCCTTTGCAAACAATGTAAGCTTTTTTTCTTGATGAAGTTTTCTGAGTTTTCTTTGAAATTAAATTGAGTTTCTTTTCATATCAGCCCAGATCCAGAACCACATACGCTCTTCCAGATGCATATTCTTTGGATGTATACTCTACCCTTGCTTCTTCTTCTTCTTGAGGAAAATGCAAACAAATAGGTGATATCATTCTGCCAAAAACTGATAATGATGAAAAGTATCAACATCCAATGAAGCAAACGTTGATCCGTCACTTTAGAGGTTGCCAGCTTGTTTTACCTAAAAAACCTCGAGTTTCTGTGTGACGAGGTGATCAATATGGGAGGTTCAGAAGGTATCACTTATTTTTCTATATTTTTTTTTAATGTGCTAAGATTTGTTCCCTAAAGCTCTCAGATCTTATTCCTGAAAGTGCTTTCACACAGTCACCCCCTATGAAGAAGGGATAAGGCTACTGATGTGCCTGCTGTTAGATGAGCTTTGGACATCCTTGAACCACCAGATCCTTAAGCCTACCCCATGTGCAACCCCATTCCAAAGCCAGTGAGACAACCCACCTCTCAGAACTGCTATTCTGGAGACAAACCCCTGTTGCTGAGATATCCCCAGCTGCCTCTCCTGACCACTTCCATTTTATTCTTTTCTTTACTTGTTTTTCCTCCTTAGGTCTAATTTGAAAAAAACCAGGGGTGTGAGAAAGAACAAGAGAAAGGGTCGGGTTCATTAGCAACACCAAAGCTTTGTTGTGACTCTTGGAACAGAAAGCGCATTAAGTGCGGTATTTTTTTTCCTTCTTGGCAACTCATTTTTCCATGCTCAAAATAGGCTCATCTTGTAAACACGGCTTTGTTGAGGCACTAATAATAGCAGTTAAAACTTCTCCCTGTGACAGTAATGGCTGCAAAGATGAACGGCGACATAAAATATTATTTCAAAATTGAAAATACGTTGGCTGTTAACACTTCTTGATAGCTTTTGTTTTGATCTCATCGATTCCACTGGGTTTCAAACTGAAGTCTTTTGTAGAAAACAGAAGTAGAGCACTTCTGGAGCATCCCACACCCTAGGTCTTCCTTCTCTTTGTCCAAGCACTTGTTGTAAGGGAAACTTCGTTATTATGTGCCTGTCACGAGCATTATTTATATAAACAGTCTTGCCATGTTCCTTTGGTAGCTTATCCTGGCTTTTCAAGTGACCGCATTGCTCTTGCCAAATATCCTAAGGGCTACCTGCAGGCTGAGCCGTCTCTAACGACATGGGTGCCAAGTCAACAAGTCACAAGCAACACTTGCTCATTGCCTCTCCCATTTTAGGTTCTTCATTCCAGCCACCACAGAGCCGCAGCCAAAAAAACAACATCAGAAAATACGCCAAGGATCGCATCATGTTTCCAGTCACTGCTCTGAACCCTCAGCAGGAGGGGAAACAGCCCTGAGCATAGAGCCACAGAAATCAAGATGCTTTGGACTGATTTGGCACCAAGCTGTGAGCCAAGATGCGTCTCGCCACTTCGGCCACCAAACAGCTCTGTGTCCTTGGGTTTGCTGCCTGGCACAGGTAAAGCCCGTCTTCCACCTCCGTGCATGGTGCGCTCCGCAGCCACCTGGACCAGCAGCGCTCGCCGAGAGCACTCTGCGGCGTGGAAACAGAAAACAGCCGACTGCACAAAGGTTACAGCAGCCTCTAAATCACCGCAGTAGCTGTGGACTCCTATGCACATGCAATATAAAAGGAAAATATAAATCTGGGTGTTTTGAAATAGGACTGTATTAGTGCCAACAAACTGTTTGCAGACTGGAAGCCTCTGATCCCATTCGGTAGCAGCAGAACCCAGCCTGACATGCAACTCCGAGCAAGTCACATCCATCATGATAAAAGCTCCCTGAACTCAATCTCCTCTTGGCTACGTCTTGTTACACTAATTCATATTTATCTCATTCCTGTGAACTTTACTAACAAATTATTGAGCTGTTCTGAGCTTTGGCAGGTAGCATATAAGCAGCAGTTCATTTGGAAATCTGTTGCTCAGTGAAGTAATTTCTCTCCTCTATTACACGCATCAGGATACATACTGTAAGACATTTATCTCAACACAAGAGATGAGATTTTTTTCGTAAGAAAAGACAGCACACATTCTTGAAAACAATTCCTTCAAATCAGAACTGACTACATGCGAAGGCAATGTTTCTCGCACATTTGGTTTTGCTGGGAGGTTAACAAAGCAAGCCGCTCAAATTCTACACTCTCAGCATCCTTATGAATTTTATTAAAAAAAATATGTCAAATGGATGTGAATTTATATGGTTTTCTTTACCATTCTATTACACTGAGCTGGTCAAACTCTTACCAGGGAAGCTGGAAAAAGAAAGATGTGTGCTGTGAATAATCTTCTACGACATCGTTTCATGTATAGAGGAATTCATCAGCTCTTAGTGACTGATGTTACCCAAAGCCCATCAAACCGAGGAAAGACAGAATTCCTTGGGCTCTGGATAGGGATCTGTACGGCCAGGACAGAGTAGTGTGGTGAGAATAGAGTTGGTATGAGAGGCACAAAAGAAAGAGAGGGGGAAAAGATGGGAAAGATTGGGTGTTTGCTTTTGAAGTTATTACATTTGGGAAGAGACACAGAAGTTTGCAGGTTGGACTTCATGTTGGAAATGGAGACAAAGAGCATCTGCTTAGAACAGGGTTTGAGAATAAAGCTCTTGCTTTAGCCCTGTGTTTGTGGATGCTCACAAACCCTCTCCTAAGATGGGCACACCCGTCTGAAAATAAGCAAGCACCTTATCAGTGCTCCTACTCTTCATCATCAAGACGTGTCTCACAATCTGCCTTTTAGACCATTAACCAAAAATATTCAGTGCCCTTCCATTCATCACTAATGTACCTTAAATATTAGTTACTTTCTCCTGGATGAATGAACATAAACCAGTACATTGCAACTAAGCCATCATTTCTAGCTCTTTTGGTCACTTAAAGCAAGTTGAATAGCCCAAGGCTCTTATTTTCATAATTTTCCCACAACTTGGCCAGTGGATGTGATGAACAGAAAGCCACCTGCAGAGGAAGAAAACCCCATAATTGAGTAATTTTAAGTGCCTCACTAAGACTGTTACAGCTTACTTTGCCGTTCTCCTCCAAGGGAGGATAAATCGATACCTGTCACACAACTTGACAAATAAAGTATCACAAACGAAGGGTTAACCTGAAAAATATTCATGCACTGAAAAGGGAAAGGTGGAGGAGTTTTTCATTGGCACTTGCTTTCCCTGGAACGTCAGTGAGAGGACGGGTCAACATTTGTGAGTGTCATATTGAAAATGTCTTTTATTTACACGCCTTCTCAGAGGTCTCTGAAGAGACTATTTGTGCCCAATGTGCTTATTTATAACAACTTCTGAGTCACTACACGGGTCCTGGAGATGATAAGGACCAGATTCTGTGGTCTGGCTCATATTGAGTTGGAAAGCACGGTAAAGAAGGAAGTGTTTTTTCAGATGTATTCAACAGTGACCAAACTCCGCTCTCACTAAAACAATCAGGATATTAAGCACGGTCTCAGGGCAAGGACAGCAAATCTGCAACGCTGGGAAAATCCCAGCCCCACGCTACAGTGCCTGAGAGATAAAATATGGATTTGTTTGGTCTACTGCATTTATAAATAACAAGGAAGACTTAGATTCTCGGTTACTCAGATTGTAGGAGTTACTCAGGATTTAGAGCAGCCAAGCTTTTCTAAAATATGGTTTTATCTACAGTATTTTTAAGGTTCCACTACCAAACAGAAAACAGCCCTAAAATAGCAATTTCTGCACTGTTTCAGCAAATAGATTATGCTCTACTGATTGCTGGCTAGACAGGAAAAAGACAGCCATACTCTTCTGATTTAGGTGATTCTCCCTCTCCCTTGGTAAGAGCCAACCATTTTTGCTGGTAAAGCCTTAGCAGACATTTTCATTATCCATCACATGTCCATTTTTTTCCCTTAAGAGCTGTTTCATTTGCTTCCACTTTCGCAGTGTTAAGATTTCTTAACCACACCTGTGGAGTATAATTCTGCGTTTTCAAGTCTGGAGACAGCACTTCCCACTCAGCGGTCCATAGAGCACCGCAAACTCATTCTGTTTGTATTCTTTTATATCAAAGAAACAATGGGAATTGTGTATTTGCCAAATAGACCCAAATCAGCTAATGAAAACGTGTAAACAAAAATACATCCTCCTAGGTTAAATGTTTTATCCTATGACCTTTTTTTAAACTGGTCTGACCATCCTCATTGCCTGTGAGGTGACAAATCAATTCTTCTGTTGTTAAATAACAGCAGTCTACAGATAAATTGTCTTTGTAGCACTATGTTTTAGACTCGAGGACACAAAACATATGAAAGTGGGTTCTGCGCGTGGTTATCCGGAGCCTGTCATCAGTCAAGCTGCATGAATGGAAGTGCAAAGAGGAGCAGCTCTGAATGGCAATTTGGGATAGATAAATCAAAGAGCTCCCACTTCATGGGACACAAATGAGTCAGAGATAAAGTGGAAGGCGGAAAGAAATAAACATGCACTAAATTCAGTCAGAATTCGCTTGTCACACACAAATGTGTTTTCTGTGGTGTGTTGGACACAAATGAAAGTATTGTACACCTGCATGGAAAAAATACTTTGCTGAGGTAATTGATTTCTCAATTCTTATCAAGGGCTATCAGCAGACAAAATGCAACACTTAGAATTAACCTTTAGTCATGAGCAGAAACAGTCACGTAAGTTAAATGAGGTATCTGATTGCAGTTACCCACTACTCTGATATAGGCCAACCACTTCTGAACCTTGGTCTCACAGATGAGCCACAATTCTCACACATTCAGAACAAGCATAAAAGGGTGAGATGTAGACCACATATAATGTGTTTGGAGAGCCACAGTATAGCACTTATAGCTGGTATGCATGTACCATTATGTTCGCAGTGTTCATTTGGGCTTTACAAGCAATGTTCTGAAGATGAGCACACATATCAAGTGGGGGATTATTCATGGAATTAAAATCCAGGAAAAAAAAATGATTGCACAGCTCTATAACAGAACTGAGGTTTATTTCACAGCGATCTCCACTTTTACCTCATTTATCCATATCTCAAAACAATACTTTAAATGCATTAATTTTATATGACACAGAAGACTGTATATTACCTTTGCTATGTCCTCCTGGAATGCCACCAAGTTCAAGTACGATATATTGACCAGGTCTGGACCATAGACAACAGTTATCATTCGATTTTCCAGTCGACCTCCTATGTTCCCAGCATCCAAAAGTTCGCGTAGTTTTGGATCCTGCAGGTAAACACATTACAAAATGGTTAAAAATCTTCTGCAACTACTTATACTAAAAGAGGTGATTTTTTTTTTTGCAAATACTTCAAAACTTGTGTTATTTTGAACAGTCTAAGCATGAAGACATTACATTCTAATCTGGTTAATTATTCATTAAAATATTTAAAGTTATTAACTCAGAATAAAAAGAAAATCGCTACTGTAAATCCTTTAAAGCCTGTGAGCTCTGTATTGGCACAGTACAGAGTCAAAGCTGTTCAGCTGATGGCGGCACATTCCTATTCTCGGTTATTTTGCCTCAGAATTTAAGCATAAACTGTTTTGCTTATCAAATTAACACAATCTGTCCAAAGGCTACTGGTCTCGGCAGAGAGATTCTCTACGATTTCAATGGATTTTAGATAAAGCTCAAAATGAGAACTTCATTTTGCCCAAGGAATTGAGAAGACTGGAGATAACTGTCTTAATATCTATGAAATGAATAATACTTAACAGTAATGCCACCCTCTTTCTTCACGCCTGAAAAGCCATGTATTACTGAAATTGTAAATATATTCAAATTATATTTAGTTTTTAGTCTTTTTTTTTTTTTTTCCAGGTTTATATCCAAAATAGAAACCACTACATAACATTTCTGTGAAGGAATGATATATTCAATGATTTTTATCAGCTATTAATAGCCTGATCTTCAGGTTATTTTGTAACTCTGCTAGTTTCTAGGAGGCTGCAGCATTCCCAAGAAATGTACTTGGTGGTTTTCAAACAGAGAAAACTGCTTGGTCCTTGGCCTCAAGATGATGTTTAGAAAGGCAAAGAGGGAGGACAAGAAGCCCCGCATGACTGGATTCAATCCTTTGAATAAGGCTGGTATAATTTGAAAGCTCAGATTTCCCAAAAGGTAAGATTTTTCAGTCGGCTACAAATACTAAAAAAGAGTATTGCTATAAGATGTCAGATTCTGTGTAGAGATTAAATGATTTCAACACTGATGCAAACATACGCTGCCATTTACGTTTCACTCTCACACGAACCTTTTCCCTCCATTGGCTGCATATGTTCAGTGTTTACGGCACTTCTGAATATTTAATAACTTTGGAAAAATAATCTCAGTCTCCACCAACTGATTCAAATTTAACTTAGTGTAACAGGATAATAAGTTTCAAATGATTAAAAGGGCCATTTTTCATCAATTTGAAAGGAAAACCTATATGGATGAGACCTCAATCTATGATAAAAGGCATCTTCTGATTGATATCAGATCTGCTTGTAGGAAATGGAGCTCTGCATATGTTCACCATACACTTCACAAGGTTTAGGAGAGCATTTTGAAATATGGCATATGAACTGGGAAGAAACTACAAGGTTGTCTATAATAAAATGCTGAGGCTCATTAAATACTGGGTATGATGGCAAGTGTTGCAGGAAAACAGACAGAATAATCCCATTTGAGGGTTCTGTAAAGAAGGAATTAGACTGTGCTCTGAGACAAAGAAGATTTCATGGGTAAAATACTTAATGACAGGCTTTCACATAAGAGAAAAACAGAAGAGGGATATAAAAATAGTAGTTGCATTCCAGGGATAAGGATCTGAAGGAGAAAGATAGAGAAATTGGATAATTCACATCTAGGAGAAAAGCTGCAGAAATGCCCTAAAGATGCCAAGTCAGTGATGGTGTATTACTAGATGGGCTCCTTTCTCTTTTATTTACAGGCTGAATGTTACAAAGCTTTGTTTAATTGCTCTGGAAGATGAGAACTCATCTGCTTTTTACTCTCTACCGTTTCAAACTCGAAATCAGACTGATAAATGCTTTTGCTAAAGGGCCTGTCTGGGAAGAGCATCCTTCTTTCTGAACTCAACCCAAACTGCATTGTCTATATGGTTTTATCCTCTTTCACAGATTTGTCTTTCCTTTCTGCCTTTCCCTGGCTGAACCCCTTGCTCGCAGTTTCACTCTTGGTGATGAACTGCAATCATATCAACAAAAGAAGAACGATGATCACCTTTTTGCTTCATAATTATACTCAACTATAGGATGACTTATGATGGATCATACACTGGTTAGTCTGTGATATGAATTAGCCATGCATCACAGAATTAAAAAAAAGAGACATATTGAAACAAGGTGTCTTTTTCAAAGCAAATTCATGAAAAGAGAAGTTGTCTGGGACTGGCTCAGTAAGGTTTTTACAAGTGCAAAGTGGCCTATCAGGCAATGTATTAATTTGGTCTTCCAAACCATGGGATTTTTCTCCAGGTTTTAAGGTAAGAAATTAGGCAGATCATCCTCTTTGGGTTGCTGGGTTTGGAGGAGTAAAATGTTGAATTCGTCTCTCCTGTTTAAGACTTGTCCAACAAGCCTAAAGAACAGTCCCTTACAGCAATACAGTATCTGGCTGCCACTCAGCACCTATTATTTTATAAAGGGCATTCACTGAGTATCTTGGGCTATCTCAGTGTAACCTGCAACATGCTCCACACATCTAAAAATATATATTTTTATTATAAATTCAGTGAAAGAGAATATTTTTGATACTAACAGGATTCACGCCCTTTTTGATCCCTGACACAGGTGTATTTGCCCTTTAAGGGTGACAGCTGCATTGCCACTTGTCAGTGACAACGTAGCCCTTAGCTGATTGATATAGGTCATTTATTTGGTCCTTAGGTCTAAGTTCTCAAACTTAGACACCAAAGCACTCTGTCAGCTCTTTGTATTCCTCATAAACAGCTCTGCCCCCTTATTACTGCACTTAGCTGGAAACACCACTAAAGAGCTGAGCAAAACATCTTTTATCAAAATCTTGAGGACTATGGAAGCTCTATGAATCAAAGCCCTTTTTAAAATCTCAGCAAATTTCCCTGTGGAGATGATAGGAAAGCACATGGAGAAAAAAACAAGCAGCAAGACCAAATTTAGCTTCTTTTATGTAAATCGGATTATTTCCATTTTGATAATTCCATTTTGAGGAACGAGACAAAGTCTGCTGCTGTTTGGTGCTGCATTTGATAGACTGGCTCACAAGTAGACAGATTGGCTTTTGGTGTAAGCTTTTGCCAGAAGAATTATGCCTACTGAATATCAATTATAGTAATCTTTTAAACACCTGAACTACTGAAGCTCTGTGATGTTAGGAACACATCCATGGGATGCTCAATAAACAGCTATTGACAGCATCCATGTAACTCAAAGCTCCTTTTGTAACAGAATGATTTATTAAGTCTGTTTCAATGTTGTCTGGCAAAGCAGCATCCTTTTGCCTCTTTTACTCAGAAGATCTAGGTGGCAGGTTGATTTTTCCCTTCCAGTAAAGTCCAGCAAGAGCTTCAGCTCAAGGACTTGTCCTAAAACCAAGTGGGAAAGCCAGTGTTTGTGATGGGACAACTCTGTGGTTAAAAGGCTGATAGATTCCCAAAGAGAGACACAAATTGTGAGCAGGCAAATACAGAGGAGGTGACAAGGATGATACTGACCGCACAAACAGCTTTAGAGTCCCTTAAAAATTAAGATGAACCATGTCCAGTTGTGGGAAGAGGACTATCTGCTCATTTGGTAACAATCCGTCCCTATTCGGTGCTGTTGTCTTGAGAAAACTACCCAAAGAATATATACCTTAAATCAATCCAAAACAAAATTAGCCCAAAACACACACACAAATAAAAGCTTATGGAATTCCTACAACATGAATGAACAAATGCTGAATAATCATGTTTTGTTAGTAACCAAGATCCTGTAGACAGGCAGATAAAAAGATTTCAATCAGACTCCCAAAACTTATTCCTGTTCTATTTTACATTATTTTTTTGTGATTTTCAGTGAAAGGAAACTTTAAAAGACTCTTCAGCCAAATTAATGACAATCTCCATGAAGACTAATTTCAGCTGTGGTTGATGATACTAAAATACAGCTCTCAACACTTATTAATAAATTCCAATTAAGGCATGCTCTGCACATTACAATAAATGCTGTAACATCTTTTAATAGCATCCCCATCTCTTTAAACTTTTCTCTGAAAATGTGCAACACATCAGCGGTCTGTGAAAATTTTCTTATCCTTTAATACACTGCCATAAATGTGTGTTTATATATATATATGTAAAAGGCTGCTGTGCGGTTCAGTAAAACTCTGATTTAAACTTATCTAGGAGCAGCAGCTCAGCCGAGGTTCCACCTCAGATGTAACGCGCCGCCTTTTGTTACTTCTCCAAGCTGCAGCACCATCTCAAGAGCAGCCACCTCCCACCCCAGACCTACGTTACATGTAAAACAATCTGTCCAATGCTAAAGATTTTCCATGGGTTTTAATCATTACAATGTGATGGCCAAACTGGGTGGTTATCAAAAAACTCAGACAGAACTTCTAGGCTGACAGAACAGTTGTGCAATTAGAGGGTTTTGGTTTTTGCTGTTTGAAGATTGTAATTCATAAAGCAAAAACATCTAATGGAGTTATTACATACTACACTACATGTATAGAGTACATACAGTGTGTACTATATTATCTAAACAACACTCCTGTGCAAGCAGAATGTCACCCACTCCCTGCCCCAAATATCTAGCAACTGAAATCATTTTCTCATACATTTCATATAGTGAAACGTTGTCTTTAAGATGACGAATACTTGAGTCCTACTGAATCTATAGGTATAAAATTGGGTCCCAAAGCCTCCAAAAAGTAGATTTTAAAAAAACAAACCCAAAGCAAACTTCAAACAAGCCACAAAAAAGGAACCCCCAAACAAACCCCCACCAAACTCTACACACAAACTCATTTTTATCAGCTACTTTCATTATTTGTGTCAAGCTAACCTGCAATTTCCAAATGCTTTCTGTTGGTAGTACTAAAAATATGCCATACTCCTTACTTTAAAACACTATATTTAATGAAGCTAAAGTTTCTTTCAGTAAAGCAGGGCTGGACAGAACTGTACATTTTGTTGTAGATTTCAAAACTACATTCCATAGCTACACGGATACTTCAGAATTCCCAGAACTCTATATCACAATCCAAATTGTTATATTGTATTTGTGTCCTGATAACTTCAAGACTGGAGAGGTCAGAAAAATGGGCAACAGAATTTTGTCTTAGTTCCTTGCTCATCAGAATAAGATTTCAAAGCATTCAAAATGGGATTTATATTTTTATCACTCTTTATGTGTCCTAGGAGAAGGAGGGAAAAGAAGGGTAATTAGATAGTTAGATATACAAAGAGTTTTCCAGGAAAACACTCAAGTTTGTGCTTAAATTAAACAAAGAACCTCGTTAAAACAGGCCCTTCCATTGTGACTCTGTCGAAAGCAAAACTCCCACAGATTTTCCTCAAATAGAGCAAAGTCTTATCTTCAGGAGTGCCTTATCACAGAGTGTTTATCAACAAAAATGTATATATACACACATATAGCATACACATCTAATATATTTGACCCAGCTTTCAAAATATGAGATCTTAACTCTTCAAGCACCAGTTAAGTTGCTGTTGTAGGGGCAGCATAAATAAATACTGTCTCTAAATCAGCCCACTTACCCCCATGGACTTTAGGACACAGGACTTCAGCAGCTCCGCTGACCTTATCCAGCTAAACTCCACAGAGCAAACTGCCCAGCACAGAACACCAAATAAAGGTAGGAATTGCTTCCTAATACTCTGTTGAAGTGATTTTGTACCACCTGTGGTAGCTACAGCACACAGTTCTGGCCTGCAAGACTTCTTGGGTCCATGATGATAGTTAAGAGTTGAGTCTTTGTCTCTCCAGGTTAAGTGTCTCATCTTGTCCAGCCACTGCATCTGTACCAACAGCCACACAACAAGTGAAGGGCCTCTCTAGGCTGGTATTTCCCCACCTGTGTCACAGCAGAATAAATTACCCACCTGTGCTAGTGAGCACACGAGGTGCAGGTGCAAGCGGTTTACTGGAGAAGTCTGACTGCTGGAGGTGAGACGACCCCACCACAAGTGTCCTGTCCCACCCCTAATCCTTCCTTGCAAAGAGACCACCACTCTGCACCATCTCTTGAGCTGCTATGAAGCATTATGGTGCACTGGTGTGGCCCTCAGCAACGAAATGTTCTTGCTAACTGGATTAAAGTCACTGTTAAGAATCTCAACACAGATTTCAGAGCTGGTTCAACCACCCCTTCTGCCACACATCACCTAGCAACAGCACAGGACTAAGAATGTCCCATCAAGTGGATTGATAGACTCATCCTTCAAAGAAATGCATCTTTATTCTCTCTCCTTCCTTTGTTGAGACCAAAGTCAAAACTATCAATAGTTTATCTTTCAGCAATCCCTTTCACTGATTAAAGAGAATGTCCATACATGGGAATCACACCTACAAAACTCAATGACAGGATTTTGTCTGTCTTCCCTAATGACAATCATGTGAAACGAATATACTCCAATTACTACATCAAAGATACTCAAAACAGTGTTCTCTCTTTTCTATTATTACACAGAATTCACAGGAAGTTTGATATTTAAAGATATTCATTTATATCACCAAGCCACTCTTAGCAAGTCCAATACAGATAAACCTGCACTATGGTTTTTAATACAAATATATCTTCATGCATTTCACAAAAGTGTATCAAATCAATATTTGTAAATACTTCTTCTGTGAAATTTGTTCTCATTTCTAGGGTTTCAGAATGGATTCCAAATTTTGCATAGTATCACCATAGCGACCTATGCACAGAAATAGAGCCAACATTTGTTTAAACCCCTGAGTCTCCAGTAAACCATTTTTGTGCACACGGAGTCAGTGTGTACAAACACAAAGGATGTTTCTTAAAAAATATCTGTCAATAATCTCAACTGGTCTTAAATTGACCATCTGCTCAGTTAACACAGAGGAATATTTCTAGACTATAAGACAGTGTTAGGTAAAAGGAGTCAGAAATGCTTTAGGTAGAGAAGAAGGAGCTCAGAGACACCCGCGGCCTTCTAGGCCCGAACTTGCCTGGTCTCTGCAGCAATACCCAATGCCTCAGACTAAAATCCAAGGGGCTTTCTTCCCACAGAAATTACCAGGGATAAAAGGATACCGTAAATCGTACACCAAACAGTCAGTCCCGATTAACTCTCTCTGCGAAACGCTTATTCCAGACCAACAATTGCTTCTCCCGAAACAGCCTAATCCAATTCCATGCTTGAATTGAGAACATCAATACATCCACTTTACCAGGAACAGCAGATGAAAAATAATAAAGCTACCTCTTTTTCTATGAAGTAAAACTTTTGAGGAAGAGAGAATATGTGCCGGCGGATAGTATACTTTTCTTTGGTAGAGAAATAAGAGGTAAGCACACTTACATCTGTACAAATTATATTTAACTTTGGAAAGGACCGTGTCGATACTCATTTCCAAATATAATTCTAACTCTGAGTTCCAAAAATGTGGGATGAATTCAGAGATTCCATGTTGACTTTCTGCAATAAGCAGAGTTTGAAACGTGGACTATTTAGAAACATAATAATATTAATTAGTATTTTGAGAATACTTATGAACATCCCCTGACTTTTTCTTTTTAGGTTCACGGTATCTAAATTTTAAATGGGTTGCAAGACTGTGTTCTAACAAAAAACAAGGGACAGTATAACTATCAAAGTAAAAACAGACCAAATGTGGTATTTTTCAGTCCTTTTGAATGTGGTTGTGACTAACAGGAAAGTGCTCTCTATCTCACAGTGTACATCTTCATTTAAATGACAACTTTAAAAAGGTGAAATACCTAGAAGCTACAACCATGCACAATCTTCCTCTGGATGTTTTTTTACTCACTAACATTTTTACCAATTTGTATTAGCTGCAGACGGTTCATTATTTTAAAACTGACCTTTTAGCACACACATTTCCTTTCACTGCCTTTCCTTGAGATTTTCTTCAATAGAATTTTAAAGGAAGAGATGGAAGAGATAGCACAGAAAAGAACCTTCTCTCATTTTCATGTTCCTTCTGTTAACTCATTTTCTTTGGTCTGTGTGAGACTACTGGAACTATAAAAAGTCTTAGAATGAAATTATTTCTACAGCAGGTCACACAGCACGTAAGGGCAGGAGTAGCTGGAACAGCAGCTTAATTTTCACTTATCTATAAATCTCGTATGCATTGTTCTTTCAATTCTGAATTACTGCGTGGAGTTATTTTAACGAGGTTACTTCAGAGGTTGAGGTACAATCAGCTATTCATTTATACATCATTAGTAAAAATCCAAGATGCCCAGAATGAGATGAATGAGAAGTACTGCATGAATACCCACTATACTTTCTGGAGTGCGCGACAAGGGCTGGAGTACGCTAACTTGCATTTTAATGCATTTTTTTAGCTGGAAATACATACATCCAGACAGGCTGTAATGCTGAATGCACCAGCTACCCACCCTGTGTAAAAATAGCAGATGAAACACAGAAAGCTATAACTGAAAACATCTGACTAACGAGCTGTTTATTATTCCAACATTTCAGTCACACTCATCAGGAGAAAAAAAAAAGGAAAAAAATATATATCCTGCTTGGCAAAGCCAGCATTATTTTGTTCTGTCTCACCTGTTTGTGAGACGTTTGCCTATAATTTTTTTGAATTACAAAGTCATGTGGGATGCTTACTCGTAAAGGCTCCAATTTACCTGATTTTAATTATTGCAAACACTCACTATTCCCATTACCTTCAAGTATTTAATTCTAGGAAACTCATTCGCAGTAGAGCAAAGAAAAATCAATGACTTCAACAGTCACCATTTTTTCCTTCTTGGACCATACCAGATACTCAGCTCCCGCAAATCAGACCTCGGGCTTCCAACAGACTCTTCATGGCACTTCTATTTAACTGCTGGCTGCCAAGGACAAGTTCCTGCGCACTGTCACTTGTCAAGAAAACCTTCACTACATCTTATTACATATCAGCAACAATAATTCCGCAGTAGAAATAGCCACATGGCAAAATCATACAGCAGATGCCACTGCTTTGGATGGTGAAGTTAAGAAAGTAATGTATAATGAAAAAGTTGGTTGGCTTTAGTTTACTCCAGAGAGGATGATCTTCTGTGTGTATATTTTAACTTTTTATATAACAAAAAAAAAAGACTACAAAAAGATTCATGTTCTAAAAGACAACACAACTACTGAAAAAAAACACAGTGCAATCTACAAGGAGTATGAGTAAGAACCAGAAATATGGGGGGTTTTGGCTGAGGAGAGAAAACAATGAATAAATGCAGAAACTGAATTTGGGTGGTTGTATGACAGATTAATTTTACTACCTGTGAAAGAACAGGAAACACGTTCAGTCATTGCTAGGAAAAGAACATGCAGACACCAATGTCTTTGGCAAGCAGCTGCAGAGAGAAGCAATTCTTCAAGGGGTGCCATGGACATTATTTTAAACAGTTGGTTTTGTACTCTATGGTTTTGAGAAATAATTGATGAAGGGGATATAAAAAGGGTGGCTGGATCGATCTGAGATCAGACTCAAAGAAGAACAAAACACATCAACTCAATGAACAGTCCTAAAGGAAATCCTGAGTCCTACATACTTGTGAGCAGCCAAACAATGTGAGAATGCAAGAGGAGGATGATGGAAAATCAGCACAAGAAAGTGATGAAAACGGTCACAAAATAAAATAGAGTATATGGCATGAGGTCCACACGAAGGAAAACCCAGATGTGGACCTTCGGTGCACTGAGCAACTTTTGCATCTGAATTATTCGTGTTATAGAACCAAAATTCACTCATAAATAAGTGTCTTTGCCCATGCATCTGCAGATATGGAGTATGAACACAACCACTTTTAGAGGGAGTATCAGCAGGAACACCCAGCTTCATCCTTCAAGCTTCTCCATTTCTTTTAGTTTTTCTTATAGTCCATGGGAAAACCACCAGGGGCGACAGTTGTTCGCCTTTAAAAAGCAGACAATACTCAGTGAACACATCTTCCGCTAAAAGCTCAACTGCATCCTTCATATCCACCAACAGCTCTTTCATACCGTGGAAATAACTAAACGGCACTTTGGGAAAGTGTGAGGTGCCAAAGGGGATTTGCCACCTGCAAACCTCGCATCATTTTGTGAACTTTGAAACGCCTTGTATAAGCACAAGTGGTGGGTGATGCGCTAACATGAAGAGAGAACTGGAATTCTGCACTAACCTCCTCAGCAGCTCTCCTCACTTCCAAGAGGTTAACCCGCATCTGCACCAGTTGAGAAAGGGTAAAAATTGGCAGGAGTTTAACAGTTATTCATTATTTTTAAACACGCCTTGTACAAACCACGGCAGCTTGCACAGAATTCTATTTCTCTCATTTAGAAGGTGGATCAGCACTTCTCTTCCTAATATCACTTGCTAAGTGCCAGAGAGACTTCTAGTTATCCAAGAATTTAATGAACTACATCCAACAATTTAAGGCTGTTTCATTTAGATAAGAGGCTTTTCAACTTAAAGGATAAAACAGCCTTCAAGGCCGTGGAAAATAAAACACATTTCAGCGTGTATAAACTACCCAAGCAGTTAGTTAATTCTAAAAATCACATTTTAGCTGGGGGAAGTGGAGAAAATAGGCTGGAAAGTCCTGCAAAAACCTAAGGCCATGCTTTGCTCTCCCTCTTTGCTGTTTTCCCCCAGGATCCCCAGTGGAGCATTTGACTGAGCAAAACTTTGTACTCCAGGGTCTGACCAAAATATTTCTGAAAGGTTACGAAGTCCAATGCTTTTTGAAAAGGGAATTAAAAATATTTTGTGCACTGAGGATTATGGCACCGAGGGTACACTTTATCCACTTGGATCCTTTCCAGTGCATCCGTGGAAAAACAAATAGTTACAATGCACGCAATTTGGAAAGGAATATTCTGTAAATATGAGAATATCCTACATGGCACTTCCCCAAAACAGCATCACTTGACACTATGGGTTTTAAAGTATAGTTTGCATAAAGATGTATCTTAAGTGGGCACTAACTTCAAGACATCATTGAATAGTTTCTCTAAAATACATCTCTTGTTGGAGCCAGATTTGCAGCTATTTTAAAACAGTGGCCTGTTGCTTATGCAGTAATATTCTTAATTCATTCAGTCTTATCAGACAAACCAAACTGCATAAAGCATTTACCCACAGAAAACATCAGCGAAAGGCAACGGTGCTTTGGATGTGATGAACCGGTGAGGAGTTAAATCAGACCGCACTTGCTCACGACATGAACGCCAGTCTGTAGATGATTTAACGTGATATTTAAATATACTAAATGTAAGATGTGGCCTTTGCTTTGGAAGAGCTCGGTGTTTCTGAAACACTCTTGTCTCTGCAGCTGAGGTGGGGAACCGCTGCATTTGCGGTGCAGAGGCAATTTCAACAATGATCAAGTGCCAGTGAGGAGCAGGAGACAGGAAGATGGGCTGAAAGTGCAGCAATTATAGGAAGATTGATGAAGCCGGGGTTTAGGCTGAAGCTGAAAGGACTTAAGGGGTTTGGATCAGACCGTCAGGGAGCGAGATACACAGTTAAATCCCTGATACTGCAACTTGCTAAAATTGGTTATCCAGAAACACACACAACTCTTTCTCGGTGCAATAGGCTGTAGGATCAAGCAAAGACAACTTGACCCTGACCTCCAACAGTAATAGTAATACAGGTCTACCACACAGTTCCCATGTTTCATAGCACACATTATTACAATGCATTAATAATTTGCATGCGCTTTTTTTGTTGTTCTTTTTTCCCTCTTTTTCCCCCCACCCTTTAACAGGAAATAAGGAAATAACCACAAAACCTGGACATCTCTTGTGATAACAGAGGTCAAAAATACTCAATTTCAGTGTCTTCATTTCCTTCCTCTGTAAATTGAGTTTTTCTCTCTATTGCTTCTCTTAAAGCCTACTGAATCTCATTTCTCTTATATTCCCATCAACAGTTCTTTCCTCACTGTTAACGCAGCAGAAATCTTGATTTCTTTAAATCATTTTTAGAAAGAGAAATAAATGCATGCTTCATACTTCCACATCTAACTAGGCTCTGAAGTGACGCAGCACATAACCTCATTGCATTAACAGGAACAGACTTAAGACTTTCCCTTTTTTGCATCATTACGTAGCTGAGGATGTTACTTTGACAAGCCAGAAGAACCCAGCCCCATACTGGCTGACAGCGAGAGTGTATCTTGCAAGAGAAAATGGCACAATGCCCTTTATGTTTTTAGACCTCCTGGAATTTAAAAGCATCAAGATACAGCTGGGGAATAATTCTGGCAGTGTGGCAGCGTTTCCCACCAGCCTCATCCAAGGTCCCCTCGTCGTGCGAGGAGTTTGGGAGGGGGTGCTGCAGTGTGGTCACCAAGCATCTGGAGGGGGGTTGTGTCATGTCATACACATATATATATATACATAAACATTTATTTCTTTATTGCCTCCTCCCTCAGTGCAGCTTTTCCTTCCAGTCACTGTTTTCTCCTTTCTGGTGGTGGAGGTGTTACCGTATTATTTTTCTTTCCAGCTTTCAATGTCTAATATCTGCAAAGATGACACAGAGGTGACATCTGTATGAGGCAGAAGTAACGTGCTTTACGTCTGCTAACCATATAAGTACCCTTGGAAGATTTATGAAGGTGACGATTTCAATTCTGTGGAGATGTATGCGACTGCTGAACATGGTGTGTATAGAAAACTATGGAGCAAATGCTCTGCTGGTGTAAAATAAAGGCATCTGTTCGCCCACGTCAGGGCCTCCCATCACTTCAATACTGAATTGCACACGTGGACTGCTCTGCTCTGGCCTTATTAATGCATAGAAATAGACCTTAAGAGTTAACACCGTACACTGCATTTCTATTCTTTGCAATGTATATACAGCATAACCTGTTGTTTTACTCCGTATATGAAGAATCTTGCTGTAGTGTTACTTTTTTTTATAACTCAAAAAAGTCTAGGGAAACTTTTCTGTTATTTTTTGTCACATTTCACTTTTCAAAGGAAGCTTACCATAGAAAACTGAATCCAAATAGTCTGAAAAACTCTTCAAGTCTGTGAGGTCAGATCTTTAGAGCGGTCTTGTTAAGGAGGCTACAGGGAATGACAGGGACTCCCAACCACCAACATGCAAAACTTACCCCACGAACAAAACAAGCCCCCTACAGATAACAATCTTGTCTGTAATGGATTGATATTATAAATGGAGAGATCAATAGTGCCTGGAGTCAGCCTGAGTGCTTAATTTAATCACTCCCCAAAATAGCAGTAATACAAGGCCACGTAGCACATGTTGGCACCTACCTGAGACTACAGAGCGTGAGCAAAGTCACCTCTAGGACACCTTTTTCCCTTATTTTCTGTATCATTTAGATACATCAATATGTTAGGGATTGTTTTATTTGTTTGGTTGGCTTTTTTGAAAAAATAATGTAAATTCGTGTCTTTGGCAATGTGGAATCCTTTGAGAATTTCGTACATTGATTATGTAATAAAATATTTACATATTTATATAATTTACATTAGCACAATGATCTGTTTTAAATCTTTATACACCAAAGTGGCTACTCACTGTGCAAGCACAAGTAACAACTGGGAGTAAATCCTCGGCAAATTTTTAAATGTCTGCTTTGATTTTGATTTTGTTTTTAATCCTGTCTCATAACTAAGGATGAGAACAACATCAGGTTTTGAAAGAGGGCTAAACATGTTGGGAAACTTACTATTTGGTGGTGCCATCTATGGAGGCTCTGTTAGTTCTTTCAGAATCCTACAAATGTAACAGCAAGTTCGTGCTCCAGCGAAAGGAATGGAATAGATGGATAAGAAAAGTATGGACCACCACACATTTATCTGCTTTTTACAACACTCAGTACAACCTCTACTGATATGCAACCCAGTGCACTTGAGACGAAGAAGCTGCTCAGGAAAGATGCCCGTGAATTAGGAATAGAAACATATGAACGGAACAGGTCTCAGCTAATTTCGTGACAAGGAGAAAACAGAAATATCGCACCTTAATCAATAAGGAAAAGACTTTCTTAGACACATTGACACGAGTTTTCTGCTGCTTCTCTTGAGCCTTCCTCCAAGATCCTTTCGAGACCATGAAGAACTCTGAGTGTTTCAAAGGACAACAAATGCCTATCCAAAACCAAGGTCTTATTTTTTGAAAAGCTCAGAGCAACTCAACACGCTTTCTTCCCCCAGGTCAAGTGTCAGCAGTAGTTGAACAAATACCTGACCACACCATGTTTATTAGAAAACTGTCAGATAAATTCTCTTTACACAGTCACACACAACAAAGGGAAAACAGGAAAGCAAATTAGGAAGTTTTCCAGGTAGATTTCTATGAAGATTGCTTTAAAATACTAAGCTAATGCCACTAATTGAAGCACGATGCAAGTGGACTTAAAAGATGCTGAGTATATACAAATACAGCCTAGGGTCAGGCTGAGCACCTGCGGTGTGAGCAGCTCACGCTGGGAACCATCGCCATCTACCTTCTGGTCCATTTTGCTGTGTCTAGACTGAAGGGGTATCAAATATTTACAAGGTAAGGCAGTAAAATTACACAATAAAACATGAATTTAAAGCTTTGCTCAAAAAGCAGCTCAAATATTAGTATACTGGGTGCCTCAAGTATTCATATACTAAAAGACAACCCTGGGGTTCACCTTGGCCTCCAAAGCCCCAAGGAACCAGGTCACCAGCAGGAACCCACCACAGATCCCCCCTTGCCTAAAGGTTCTGTTTGCTTTCAAAGCAATGATGTGCTCTTAAATGTCACCTTACAGCTACAAGGAATGTAGCCATGGAGTGCTCAGCTGTCCTGCAAAACAAGCACAGCTTTAGGACACTAATTCCAGTTGTACATGCAAATGCGGTGCCATCCCAGCCAGTAGGAAGGGTTGTGTTCAGGACTTTGGTGTAGCAACTAATGGACTTTGAGAATAACAGAGTGTTTGGGATGAACTATGCTGGTATTCTTTGGGAAACGGAGCTGTACCACGGGGAACAAAGTGGATTAATGCTTGCTTTTGTGAATAATCCCATTGATTTTAACATGAAAGCCTGAATGAGTAAGTCCCACATTCACATGACAACAAAGGGAAGCTGATGCCCACAGAACACGGGAAGAGTCAGGTAGGTGTGGGCTGCTTTAATGTGATGTTCTTAGAATGTAACAGCCATGGGGTGACAGCTTCCCATCGACACACAAGTAATTAGGTAATACTGAATTAAGCCATGAAGAAGGCAAATGTCTGGCTCTTTCTGCCCTTGCTTTAGTGGTGCTGATTTCTCTCCCAATCTATCATGGAAGCTTAGCTGAAGAGGAGGATGAGTCCAGAACGAGACTACAGCATTTTGAATTGCAGTTTATCCCTATATCTCTGGACCAGCTTCTGCGGATGGAGGGAGCTGAGCTCACCCCCAGTGCAATCACACTGACCGGTTCAGCACAGCACTGGAGTGGATGCTCAACTGAAGCATCTGCGCAGCCCCATTCAAATCAGCGTACTACAGATTCACAAGGAAGATGCCCAGAAATGTCACTTTGGGTTTGTTTGTTTCTTTCTTTCTTTCTTTTTTTTTAAATTTTTAAAATGACTTTAATTCTACTTACATTTACTTTAACAACTCTTTACATTTCCAATGTAGCTTGAACAAGCTTTCATATAAAGAAAACCGGGATTTTTTCTTGTTTTGATGTACCCGTTTCTGACATATTTCTTTTTCAAAGCTGTGACATTTTAACATGGGCTTATGAAATATGAAATGCTACTGGGAGAACTGTATACATTTTGGTAAGAGATCTGATTTAAAAGGAGCTGAAAATAAACCCTTAAAAATCTTGGAAGAATTATACTGCTCAGATACAAAATACTGAGAAAACTGATTATCTTTCAGGCAGGAGAAGAAACAACTAAGTGGCTTTGATATTTTTAAGAAATGTCACTTGCTTTTTCTCTTTCCAAGACTTACTTTAAATATTCAGGTTTGGAAATAGCTAGAAGCTGGTCCATGTTTTAAGATACAAAGGATGAAGTATTTCCTAAGAGAAACAGCAAGGTTTCTTGTTAACCCACACGCTGTCTGGGAAGAAAGAAGCGCAAAAGGGGATGGGGACGATGGCTCACGTGCTTGAGACGCTTTTTCCAATTAAGACATTCTTCAAGTATAATTTTTTAATAGACTTTTAACCTGACTCAGATAAAACTGAGACTCAGACCTGCTCTCACCAGGGGTTTGTTCTTGGAATTAATACCAGCTGTTTCATAGAATGAGAGAAATAGAGTTTAAGAAAGATGAAATCTGGGAGAGGAGCTAATTTCTGCACTAGGATTCAAGAACTTGGCCAGTGTTTCAATACATCATGAGAGGGCACACGACTGTATATGGTACATATAGTTGTGAATTTAAAAGCCAACTTAAAATTCATTTTCTGAGAGAATTCAGTAGTATTCAGTAGTATCTTAGATAACACCATTGTCTATGATACCACCGACATAAAAATTAAACAGTTAAAGCTTTCAGGAGGGCATTCTATTTTTTTACCACATAGTTACCTACTCGATGCTGTATTTTGGTTCTTTTCTCAAATTTAAGAGCCTTCATTTCCCTGGGTCACTGTTTCAGACCATGTGGCTCCCGCTACATTCTGTCCCTGTGAATTTCAGCAGCTGACATCCTTGACTTTCTTCGCTTGAAAGGAAAATTAAATATACACCATTTAATCAGCCTGCATATGCTTCAGTTTTCCTTTACGCTCTTAGGGTATAACCATTTCGCATTTATTTGCAGCTAACAGGCTCGTAATTGTTTTTGATAAAATAATGCAGTGTTTGCTCAGCTCTGCAAATTAGAAATACATAAAAAAGCAAACCAAAGGAGTTACATGGACAGCTATTAAGTGGAATCGAGAGGGGTTCAGCAGCTCAGTGCTTCCAGTCACTATCAGATCAAATGAGTATATTTGCTGAAGTTCTAAAAGGAGAAAACCGATTTCAAAGTACTTGAAACTAAGTTGTTAGGATGTAAGTTACTATTGTTTATCCACACCTTACCGCACCTCAGTCTTTGTGCAATACTATTTTGGTTCCATATTCACAACATTGTCAACCCCAAGCATTCAAAAGCCCTGAGACACCTCCCTTTCAATGACAGAAGCTACTTAAAATCCAGGAGATACATTATTATTGTTGTTATTGAAAGCGCCTGGATGATTACCTTGGGCTCAATATTTAGCTGCTGGATAGTTAAAGTCATAAGAAATTAATTTAACAACACAGAATGAATAACAATTGAGGTTCTCAACTGTTTAATGACCTCAGGAATGGGAAGTTTAAGACACAAGATCAGTCTTGACTTAGGAGGACTGATTTGAAGATCAGAAATACGCACATACCTGTACAATCTTCCTCCTGCTTACTGAAAGTGCAAAACAAACATCAACATCAAACATGAAAAAATCAGGTAATAAATACCTTGAAGAGAACACAGCAATCCTTTTTTTTTGCAGTAATTTTACCGCCATTACTTGCTGTTCAGATTCTGCATGAAGACATTCAGAGACCCACCCCAAAATTCTGTCTATTTGTGGGTGTTTTTGACATCCTACAGAAATCCTACTTTTATAACAGCAATAGAAGTGTGTAATTTAGTCTCTCAAAAGGAATTGCACGGTCTCTCCAGTGTGAGAAACGGCATCAAAACTACGCAGCGGAATTCCTCATTAGACAACCCATAACATATACACAAGAATAGAAAACTTTTCATTCAGTAAACCATATGCCCCTAAAAATATCTGGCCTACCACCAAATTATCCAAGGTGCAGTTCTCATGCATTCTTATACAGCATTCCGATTGTACCTCCATTGTACTCTAATCTCATATTTTTAGCAATGAATGCATCCATACAAAAAGCTGATTAGCTTCTCATCAGCATCTGGCACAGCACAGACTATTCTTTTACAGGTAGGCAAGAGCTGAATTTGAATTCTTTTTGCCAGCAGAAATGCTCCAGTGAACAGTACAGGAATATTTATCCTGGACACAATATTGTTCTCATGTTAACATGCTGCCATATCTTGAGATCAAACTGGAAGAATACATTGAAAGTCCTGAATGGTGAAAGGGTTTTCTGCAGAGCCTGCACGCTGCCTCCCTTCCCTTTGGCAGGATGCCTTTGCATTTGATTGCTATTGCTAAATACATTCCTGAGGCAAACAAACACAAAATATCTGGATTAAACTGAAAATCTCACTTTTGTCAGAAAATAGAAATATGTTATGCCCTGCAAGTCATGGATATAATTTCCTTCTGTTTTTTCCCTCTGCAAAATCTTAGCAACGATGACCCCCAAGACTGTTTTATCAAGCAATTCAGAACTCAAAGTGTTTCTGACACCAAGCCTGTAAAACATCTCATCAATTCTAAAACTGAGATCTTTGCCTCGCTAAATCAGCAGGATGGCACCATTTCTCCCACCATCTAACGGGGCCCAGCGCACTCTTTACGAGGTTTCCATAGTGAGCTGGGCAGTCTAATTCCAATGCAAATGCAGAGCTGGTTGTGGCTCCTCAAACTGCTGCTCCATTTGCTTCTGCTCCCTTTATGGGTTTCTGCAGATGCAGAAGAATAACCCACCGTGTTAAGTCATCCATTTTTCTTTTGTTTTAAAAAAACCTTTTATTTTATTTTTATTTGCATTTTTTTTTTTATAATTCCATGTTGAAAACCCTGTTTGGTGCTTAAATCTGTGCTATTTCTATGTTCCTGCCTCCCCTGGCATCCCACTTGAGCTCTCTGGCAGCTCTGACAGCACGAGTCAAATCGCACCAGTTCATGCAGAGTCCCCCCGGATGGAGCAGAATGACAAAATCAGTATCTGGGTCATTACATCTGGATCGGTTTGACAATGCTTCTCAACCCACAGGCTCTCCTTGTCAAAGTTTTCCTCGCTGATGGGGAAGACTTGATCATAACGTTTGCCTTTGTCAATGCTGCTCCCTTAGCAATGGCTGGACATTTAATGCAAATTTATAAACCACAAAAAGCTTAAAAAAAATTTACATTTCTCCAAACAGAAGTAACTACCGTAAATAAATAATCCACAAAGCTGTAGCTAGGGTTAAAACCAGAAAGATAAAGCAAATTCTCTTAATTAAGGAAATTAAGACAGACTTTGACTGCCATTCCAGGGATGGAAAACATTTCCAACACAGGCAGGAGCACCTTTGAACAATGGAGTCCTTTATTTAAATACCGGGTAGTATTTACAAAATGACTTGCTAAAGTAGTTCAGATTACCTAATTTCCATTTTATTTGTTTATTTTTTTAATTAGTGGATGCTTTATATTTCCTTTGGAAAATTTTGGCTTTTCTTCTCAAGGCATTTCCATCCCATTGAACCTCTGCACTGAAACGGCAAGAAACTACCCCACTGCCTAGGTTGTCTGAATGGTTTTCAATTGTCTCACAACGGAGGTTTTACTGGAGAGTTTTCATGCACTCTAAAAGCAGAAAAAATAGAGCAAGGTCCGAAGCAAGGCTTCCCGTTGAATTCAGGCTGAGAATCAGTAATCCCGAACAGTTCAGCACCATGCTAAGCCTAGTTTAACTCCATCATCCATAGTAACGTCTAATTCAAGCCATCACACTTTTGACATGGCTTCTTTGTTGCTCTTATGATTTAATCTGCCTAGAGCTGTGCAGGTTTGAGTAGGTCGGTCCTGCCCGTATCAGTGTCAGTAATTCAACCAAATGTGATAAAGCAGGGAGCTATATCTAAATAGGCTGGTGTCTATATAGACATATTAATATGAAGCTATCAACATATATTGAGGTTTTTTAAATAGCTGAAAAATGTCCGTGGCATTCAAGGCCATGCAGATTGATGTGACGATCCTGACATCACTTCTGCTTCTGACTGGAGTTTATTTCATTTCTACTTTTTCCAAGTTCACAAATCCACCTCTATTTCAACTTTGTAACTTAATTCATATTTCGCTAATCTCATGCTCATTTCACTTAAATGGCACATGCTGTAAAATGCAATAAAACATATTGGCATCTTAACTGACTGCAGAAATTGCCTCAAGGGGGTTTTTATATCCAAGTCTTTATCCCTGGGTTTAGCAGCAGCATGATGTTCCCATGATATGTGAAGCTCAGGGCTCCACACTTAGTGCTTTACCAGATTTCCAAGCTGTTTTTTTATTCTGCTGGGTTTACTAATTGTGAGCCCAGCTCAGCCCAGGATATACAATCCAAGCTAATTAAAGCTACAAGAGAAAAGGTGTGGCGAGAGAATTTCTCAGTGTCTTGATCCTCAGATATGATGAGCAGCAGTACAGGGGTTGCTCCCTAGGAAATTACAGTCGCTGATTGCACTAAAGTAATTCATTTAAATTCTAAACATGGTCTAATGAGGTGTATTGTAAATAGCAAAGATTCACAGAGAATGACCTCTACTTAAGATGCTTTCCAGCAGATAATAATAAAGCCCCTTGATAAATATGATTTTTCAGCATAAAAATAACAGAGGTAGGAGAAGGCCAGATGCAAAAGACCTCCCCCATTGTGCCATCAACATTTTGCTCTTACATTTCTGCAGCAAATTCCTTCCAACACTCAATGTTAAGCAGCTGGCCAGGGAAAATGGCACATGGCTTAAATGCAAACACAATTTGAATGTACCAGGTAGCAGCCAGTCAACACGTATTTTCACTGCAACTTGCACCCAGTGCTGTCGCACCACTACAACAAGCGTCTGAAGAGATGCCTCTTCTGTCAAGATGTGTTGACAAATGATGGAGGCTTAAACGCACTTCAGGAAACTTTGCAGATTCAGTTTTACAGAAACTAGTGCTGAGCATGAGACAGCTTTCTCTACCTGTCACCAAAAAGACGACCTTTCCCTCTACTATAAAGACCTGGGCCTCCTGGGTAGGTTGGAGAAGGGAAGGTCTACATAGAGTAGGCTCTCTTCAAAAGTAATGGGGTGAGAGCAGAAAGACAGAGGAATAAACTTTCCTAACTTAATAAAATGACGACGGTCTGTTTAAATAGTGACTTGGTTGTTAAAGACTAAAGAGCAAGGACACAATAACTGGAACAGTATGGACAACCATCCTAAAGATCCACTATGGAGCTTCAACTCGTCAAAATTGCACAAAATCAAAAGTTAGGCATTTTGTTTAAATCTGCTCTTGGTCAACAGAGAGAGATGTTCCGGGCACTTCCAGAAGAAGACGGCTGCTACTGGAGCTGTGCCGAGAGAAAACCTGGCTACCCGTCTAGGGTTTAAGTAGGTGAAATGAGAATTAATGCAGAGGAATAACAACCGGACATGACCCATGCAATATCTGACTAATCCCTGGTCTTGGATCACTTTAAAACTCACCTTCTCCCAACAGTTTGGCTGTCACTTAATTGTGGACACGCTCTGGCCAGGTGGTGACCCACACTTGAAGCACTGAGAGCATTTGGAACTACCAAGAAAAAGCTCCTTGTGCCTTCAGTGACTCTACATCTAAACTTAAGAAAGGGAAAAAAAAAAGCAGCTAATAAGCTTCTGGGCAATATCGCACTTACTGATGAGGTCTCTAAGCCTTTAATGCCTTCAGTGTTTTCAGATCTGAGCTGAGATTTTCCTGACATGTCATTGACCGGTGGCCCAAGTCCCTGGGCACTCCTGTGCCATCTACTGTGGGATGTACATGCCCAGAGCCATAAAATCTTAAAGGTCAAGAGATAAGAGTCCTGTGTAAAGGACTGTTTTATTTTAGTGGGACAATATCCAAGGGAGGTTCTTCCCCCAAATCAACAGTATCCATTAAATAATAAAACCGTTTTGCCTCAGAAACAAAGCTCACAGAAGGCAATAAAACTGTCCACTGGTCACAAATCAGACACTTTAAAGCAATACAAACAGCAATAAAAGTGTTAGAATGTTAGTTCTGAAAATGTTAGAGCTAAACCAGTATGATAGTTGTGCCTTAGCATACAGATCAAGGAGGGAATTCTGCCTTCTTTTTTTAAGGAGCAAACGGTTTGATTCTAGAGACTGACAGGATGAGGCAGGCGGTCCAAACAGGACCCTCAAGGTGTAATGGGAGTTGTAACGTGCCCTGAGAATCCAGGAGTAGAGCGGGAGCCAGCCCTCCTGGCTCACCCAGCACCCACCCAGCACCCAGCACCCTCCTCCCCTGCGGCGACAGCTCAGCACAGGGACCCCGCTCTGGGCAGCACAGATCTGCCTGTGCTCCCAGAGCAGTCCCAGGGCCCACGACGTTCAGCGTCGCCATCAGAAGTTGTTTCACGGGATGTAACGGCACACAAAATCAACACGAAACAACCCCAGACCAAACACGCAGCCTGGGCACTGAGATCAGGGCTCTGCAGCAGCAAACTGAAAGCAAGAAGTTTCTCAGCAGCTTTTAATCACGCCGCTTAAAGGAAACCCTCCAAAGCAAGGCAGCATTTGTTCCTATAAATAAAAGCTTTGATTTTTAAAGCACAATTGTCAGCAGGGACCAGACTTTTGCTCGCAATGGGCCTGATCCCGCTGTCAAAACTCTCTGCAGGTTGTTGATGCTCCGGGCATTCACCAGGCTCTCAAAGCCGCTGCTGTGGGACTCGGAATTCGGCGGAGCCAGCAAAGCAGTGAGCACGGCCATCTGGAAGACTCGCTCAATAAGGACATTTTTCACAGAGACTTATTTCCCACACAGAGAATAAGGTTTATTTGTCTTTGCAGTGGTTAATGTTCTGTTCTGCTTCCCTTCCCTCCCAGTGAATAAATCCCAGTTCAGATGCAGTTGCCCCCATGGTTACAAAACAGACTGAACTCCCTTAGGAACGACTGCTGAGTGCAAGGACAAAAAAAAAGCTAAAAAAAAAGGGAAAAAATATATAAAAATACAGCATTACTGCTTCTGCGAACAGAAGAAGCTTCTGGCAAACACTCTATGGATACTGAAATTTAATGGCAATGATATGGCATGTCAGAATTCAAAGAACCCAAAGAAATTAAGGCTCAATTATGGAAGTGCTTGGCATGCAGGACTGCTGAACGGATGTCTGACAGAGAAAATAGTTGCTAGTTAAAGCATTAGTGCTTTTCTCATTGAGAGATGTTGTAACTTCTAGATATTAAAAACGCACTGGCTTTGGAAACTTGCAAATCATTAAGCATCTAGATTCCTTCTAAAACGTATATTATATTTCTATTCGGGGAAATAAAGATATAAAACTCAAACTGATGACTGAGGACACAAACTGCTTTGGATTAGAAGAGGAACAAAACAAGAGATACTGTCAGATTAAACTGAGGCAGTAACAATATTCACACTATTTGATGTCAACAGAAACAACTTTAAGCACAACCAGACGGGCTTTAGCAGCTCCTACAACCCCTGTACTACAAGCTTGTGCCACTGAACAAGCTGCTCCTGGGGACTGTTTGCAAACAGTGGTAATGCCAATCAGAAGTTACAAAATAATTACAAAATCAACACGCTAGCTTAGCAAGTGTCAAGAATTTCCAGATTCAGAAGAAAACCAGGAGAGCCAGCAGCATGAAGAAAATAAGTGTGATGTATCTACTTTCAGAGAAAAAACTTGGAGGAATCCAAGAAGCGAGTCGCACAGCAAAGCTGAAACAAGACTGAATGAAAATCTCTAATGAGGTTGTCCTTGAGCCCTTACAGATAAACACCTCATTAAAGCCAGGAATAAGAAGGAAGAATCCTACAAATATCTGGGTTTTTTAAACCAATTGGAACCAACTACCTAAGCGCTGTATGTCAGAAAGGTGAATTACGTGAACCAACCTCCCTTTCAGACCTCATTGCTGTTGCCTTTTTAATTACAGAGAAAGGTTAATAAAATCTAGCAGAAATACATTTATTACACTTCAAAGATAAGACTTTGCTAAATTTATCTCCAGTTCTGCAGTGAGTGCCTAAGACAGAAACACTAACCTGTAACTTAAGAACCATTTTTTTAGTAATAAAAGGTATTGCACAGAAATTCTCCTCTGGGGACTACAAATTTATAGCGCAATGATTAAAGTCAACAACAGCAACAAAGCTGGCACAACTTTCCAAAATCCTGTTGATTCTTTCAGGCAAAGCCCTTGAAGTAATAAAAGAAAACCAAGTTATCCTCCTGTGGGGCAACAATGGGCTGGATTGCTACAAATAACGTGAACAAACCCCGAACTGCTGCAGTCGAGTCCTGGGATGTCCTTTGCTCTAATTTATTTTGCTTCAGCTCTTCCTGAAGTTGATTGTTTAGGCAGCAGTTGAATTCCAGACTGGACTGGGGACCAAGCAAAAATTGCACATTCCAATCTAAAACTTGGTGGGTTTTTTTAGCTTTGGGCAATTCCTGTCCTTCATTGAGGGATAATTAGATGGAATCAGCAGCAAAAAGGCAAGTCTACCATCCTCTGTGAAGCTTTGTCAGGATTGAGTTTTTCACTGATCACAGTTTCTTAAGACATACATGGTGTGAACTGTGGAGCTGTCATACGCAGGGACAGGAGCTGGACTCAATGATCCTTGTGGGTCCCTTCCAACTAAGGACATTCTATGATATATGGTGTCACAGACATACTGAATAGTCTCCTATCTAAACCAAAACTAGCTCAACACTGTATTTTTTTTCTGGCTTAGGAATGTCAGCAAAGTGGCAATAAGACTCAGCAAGCATAACTTGGTTATATTCTCCGCAGCCTCAGGTTCATCTAATTGCTCCCTGAGATAATGTCAAAAGGCAAAGATACGTAAGGTGGTATCTATGTCATGGAGGACTGAGGCTTTGCTTTGGCTTGCTCTACACTCCTCTGTCCAGGTCCCTGCAACCACAAAGGCTCCTCCAGTTGGAAAAGCAGAGTATTTTGCAAGTGGCTACAGAGGGGACACTCCCAGCACTCAGCAATGCCTCCTCCCACACACAGACACCAAGAGGGGCGATCACTGCGCTGTTCTTCACCTGCGGAGCTGATATTATCACTCATTTTGTACCATGGCCGAGGACAGGCTTGGCTTCCCCAGCAGCTGCAGGGACACTGGCACGTTGCACCAGCTGCAGAAGGTCAAGATTGAGCTCAGTGCTCGGTGACAGCAGATCAGGACTACGACTGGAATGAGAATTTACCAGTGTATAACACTGCTCAGCAGAGGGCTGTGGTTGAAGCACATTGCAAAGAAAGCGCTGTTGGATAAAAAGTGACATCTTTGGGGGCACATACATCAAATGACAGGGCTCAGGAGAAGACACGCTGCAGACTGTTGGCAACTGCAAGGAAAAGAATTTGAACGTAGTTATATTTTGAGTTCTAAATTAGTCCAGGCGTTTCAAGTCTAGTGTAGGGAAACCAAATGGTAGGTTTGGGATCATTTGTCCTTCATCTGCTCGGAGTACCTCCAGTTGTTAACAACGTACCCAAAACACACTGATGTATTTATTCGCTGCCGCACAGAAGCCCCCCTACAGCAGGCAGCTGCACATGACAAGCACAACAGTGCCATTACATCACCAAAAGAATTCAAAGGAAATTCAATAAACTCCAATTTAATAAATTTAATATCCTGAGCACCTACTCCCCAAAGCCTGACAAAGCCATAATATATGCAGCTGATTATAAATGCCTCAAAAAATACACAACAGTAAAACAATGTTTATTCAGTGATGTTTAAATTATGACCCTAATCTTATTCACATTCTCCCTCCTTAAAAGAAGCAAATGCGCTGTTTTTCATGGCCCGGCCCCAGTCCATCAGAACTGCGTCAGTGGCACATCTGTGTGCACTCCACAGCGGTTCGGCTGCTTGTTCATCTCTCGCCCGAGTGCTGACAACAATCGCGCCACTTCCAAGCACATGACACCAGGGAACCCATCAAAGCTGCACGTTTTTATTTCCTCTGCCTAAACTTCGCTGGAATCTATTAAAATGGATTACACTATAATAAAGGAAGGGAATATACTATGTACTTATGTAAACATAGGGAGAAAAATGATGAAGATGAGAAAAACAAAGGAAAAAAAGAAAACATAAATTAAGAAGCTGGTGCAGCGCAGCGATTCTGCTACTGCAATATCACGCTCCAAGCACCCCAAAGCACCCCGCAGGATGAAGGTGTAAGCCACCTCCGGCAGCACTTATGAAATCATTTACTGAAAAGTATGCTCACAACCCCCACAAACACGTATTTATAGCCCATGTGACACCTTCCCCACTTTTACAATCCTACACACCTACGGTGTTCAGGTCAGTATGTTGAACCTCAGATGCTTTTTAGATTCCTGTTTAGCTCACAATCTCAATCATATTTTTCGGCAACCCATTTCATTACCTATCACTTAATGTAAAGTGTGTACTGACCTGCAGATGTCACATCAGATTTTTCTTATTCACAGTGACAGAAAAAGCAGAGCATACACCCACGATAGTCTAATCCACTCTGGTAATCCACCCAGGGTATCTGATACCCTTTCTTACTGAAAGCCCAAGGGAGAGCAGGTAAAACCCAGTCATTGATCTGACAAGTAATTTGTGGCATCACTTGACAAAGATTAATTAATATTGGAAGAGAAATGGGAGCAGGAACGATAAGCAGCAGAGATCCCTGAGGGAACTGACAAACTGGAGAGATGTATTCTGCAACTAACAGGCACATCAACAAACCACTGAACTTCAAAGTCTCTAAAATCCGGACTGTGTTAAGACTCCATCTCTGCCTCCGCAATAGAGCTGCTGACGGAGCCGTTAGGAGGGACACGTGGCTCAGAGCAAACCAGCCTGGGCTCCAGGCACCCATGGCCCTTCACACCCTGGGTGCCTGGACACCTGTGGGCAGGGGAGCTGGGTGGCCAGGAGGCTGTCCCCAAACTGCACGACACAACCGCACTCGCAGCTTCCCAACATCACAGATCGACCAGCAGCTCCCTCCCTGCACACACACCTTGGTTTCTGGGCAGCAAAAAGCTGGACGTGAAGATGATGCATCTCTGGTCTCCTCCAGAGAGCCGTGACGTCCTCGTGATTCATGCACATCAGATTTGGCTACAGAAAGACTTTTGCTTTTTGTGTCCAACCAGGAGTGAGGCTTAAAAGGCAAATACCCAAACTGTCACATCTCTTTCCACTTCTTTCTCAAAACTTCCTCCTACCTCAATTGTAATTACATATATAACTATTTAAAAGCATGTGGCTTTCCACACAAACTGCTGCCACGTCAAGCTGGCAGGTAGACTGGGAAGGGTGCTGCTAATCTACCAGGTGGCATTCAGAAGCAAACATTTTTCTTTCATCACTTAAAATACATCTGCAGGGTCTGTAGACACACTTGGAGCTTCTTATAAAAATGAAAATTACAGCAGAACTACAGAGGATGGTGCTGGACATGTATATATAACATCTGGCAACAGCACCTTCCCCTCTTTTCCTAGGAAAGGGAAGAGACAGCAAGAGGAGGCTGCCAGCCAAGCAGCCGTTTGGAGTAACTATCGCAATAAAGGGGATACTTAATTGCAGAAATGAGTTTTAGTACAACTAGATTAGAATCATCTACTTGGCTTCATCACTGTAAATCAGTGAAGACTTCCGAATGTCAGCTCCAAATCAGACCAATATAAATATTTGATGGAAGTTCGCAAGTATGTATAAACCATACAGCGACACTGAATTATTTTGTAACGTTTAGAATGGGTTCTTACTCCTAATGAACTTTCTGCATACTTAAATTGTTTAGAATTATTTGTTCTGCCTACAATGGTTATGGTATATAATGAGATTATATTAATGAGGTGTAATTCTGATGCATAGCGACTTGTAGTGACACGTAAAGTATCAGTCCAATATTTAGACCTATTAAAGGCATAAATACCAAGTAAGACTGAAGTTTACAGTGAGTAAATTTCTGCTGCTGACTGGAAATCAAACTGGCGAGGAACTGCTTTGGGGTTGGCAGCAACACCTGAACATTTCAATGGGAGGAACATTGAGGCACATTGCAGGAGCAACACTCACCTCGTGCATCCCTGCTTGGGCAGTGTGAGATGTACAGAGCAATGAGGTCATTTTAAACAAGCTGAGGACAGAGTCAGGACCTCATCTACAGCTAGTAGCACTAAAATGTGAACCTAATTTTTGTCAGGTGCTAAACCGAGCTGCTGCCAGGCTTTGGTAGGCATGAGATCCCGAGGCTGAGAGAAGGCAGCAAGACCTGAAAGTCTGGCTTAACCAGATATTCAGGATTAGACATTCAGGGAACGGGAGGAGGTAGCTACTGTCTCCAGCAGAACAAGAACGGGAATTGCTCCAAGGCAGAAAAAACAGCATTTCATCAGCCAGACAGCCACAATAACATTTGACAGAATTTGTACTTTTCTGAAGAAAATTTCAGCTGAAGCCGAAAACAGATGCATAAGTAAATGAAACACAAATGGAACGCGATTCTTTTTCTGTAGTGGATCTGTCTTAATGAGTTTGCTCTTGTCCATCTCTGAACAGCAGTCCCGTCCGCCTCTGCTTTGGCAATGTCTGCCCGCTGGTACAGGCTTCACAGCTCTGTTTCTCACTTGGGATACGGCGCTTCAGTTTAACCCTACACAGCGACCATTTCTAGAACACTAATCAGTGCTATTAAGTGGTTGCCTCAATAAGTAATTCATCTTTTTGGTAAACCATCTTCATTCTGTGTAACATGCATTAGAATATTAGTAAAAGCAGGATATCAGTTAAGAAATATAAAAAAAGCAACCTGGGGAAAGCCAAACAAAAACCCAACCAAAAACCAACCTGAAGAACAAATCCTAGGTTTGTTTCCCCACCTTTTTATGAAATATTTTCATTTACCACTTTTTGCTATTATTATTTTTTTAATTCCGGTGGGTTTGTGCACTGAAATTCAGACGCCAGATCAGGTACAGGCTTCATATACAGATGTTTATTTCTAATTTATAAAATAAATCATTAACATTGGCTAAAGTGACTTTTGGTCACTCTTCGAAAGGTGACATCTGCCCACACGTGCCCACGGAGGCTCCTGCAAGCGCCTGCTCCCTTACCACCTAAATACAGATCTCTTCAATCCCTAAACTGGGCAGTTTCCAGGGTCACATCTCCCCCATACATCCAGCTTGATCTCTTTTACATGGCTGCATTGCATTTTGACACTGGGACTGCTGACATTTTGGAAAACTTTCCGGCTCTGCTCATCTGATTCGGGTGCAGCCCCAGACTCACAGACACCCACGTTGTGGGGGTGGCTGGATTCTCAACTCGACTTCAACCTTCCCTCTTCTCTTAGCATTACATAATGCTTCTATTTCAGTCTGTGCCATCAAATGGTGAAATTAAGAAAAAGCACGCTTCATAACTGAATATAAAGTAATTTCTTGATGCTCTTGTTCCCAGCGTTCCTATCCCAGGGACATTTAACCATTTCCTATCACAGACACGTGTAAATGTCGTGTAGCAAACCTGCCTGTTCTCATTTGTAGGAATTTCTAGTAGTAATCCGTATGCAGGTGGACCTTGTCGCTGCATCCAGACACTGCTGACTCCATCCTGGAACCTACATGAACATGACGATCACCTGCATTGGTCCTGCTAATGCCCCCTTTTTTCTTGCATTGGCTTCAACTGGTGTTTTTGACATCAGTTTCAAGCAGCAAAATAAAACCTACTGACACGTTTCAGTGACAAGGTGGGAGCCAGTTAACAGTTGTAGCTCCCCCACTTTTCTTGTAATGACAGTTTTCAGAACAAGTACCTGATTTTTTCCTGTGCAAGTCTCTTTTTTTTTGCTTTTTTTAAATAAAACTGCAGATATACATGAATATTTTAATGTACCAACTCCAGGGAGTGTAAGGAACGCCATTACTAAGACTTGCCCTATATCGCCATATAATTTTAAAAACTTCTTAACGTTTTATATCTATTCTTTTATCCCCAAATGACAATCTGTGAGATTTCTGATAATAAAATACAATAAAAAAAAGCTTACCACTAAAATTTAAATGCTTAATAAAACAGTAACTGGAAATTATATTAAAAAAGCAGTCCTCTCATATTTTATTCACAGTTTAGCTTTGAGCAGGGAAAACTCGTCAATTATTTTTCCAGATAACCTCTTGTAATGCTGCTGATTTTGAAAGAAAAGGCATCATTTTCCAGAACGGTTGCAATAAGGGAAAAGCAGACAATCCACACCAGCAAAGAGAAAATAAAGTGCTCTCTCCTCTGGCTCTTAACAGAAGCGACTGCTATTTGTTTTAATGAAGAATGGCCCACAGAAATGCTCTTTGGATCTGTTCTTTTGGAAATACATTTGTCAGATAATGTTTTAAAGTATTCTCAAATGTTTTATATTACACAGCCTACCCAATCCATTGTCTAATACATAATGAAAACGTCCAGATTCATCTGCGGAGTAGAAAGCTCTTCTAAAGTTAATGGCATTTGATAAATGACACCTTCTTCCCCAGCCACCCTTAACTTGACATGTGATCGCACATCTGTCTCCCTTCCCAGCAGAATATTCATTTCTGCTTCCTCCAAGCCCTGAAAACTCTCACCTGCCAGTTGATATTAAGCAACAGCCTGACGGCAGAGGAAACAAAATCAAACAAATCTGTGCGATTCGAGAGTAACTGGAAATATTCCTAGAGAGGGACAGATTAGCACAAGAATAACTGCTGGTCATTAAACGCTGTCCAAAACATTTTGCAGTGTCCCTCACATTTTGCCTGTGTCTACGCTAGGAAAATGTGCTCTGCTTGCAGAGCTGGGTCTATTTTTATGCTCAGTGAGGGAAAGGATTCAATGGTTTGCACACTGCTTTAACACACTGTACCCTGGATAATTTTGTCTAATGTTATGTAGCAAAGTCATTACAACAAAATAATACTGGTGCCATGCATTTTCCTGAAAACTAGGCTGGGCTTTTCCTAACATTAAGCAGCAATGGCTGATCCTGAATGCAGTAGAGTCACCCACACCACTGCACTGAAAAGACAGAAAAATATCCAAACCTATGCTCAGGTGCAATAAGTTTGCAGGTAAGAGAGATGACCCACCAAGCCAAGAGCTACAATCTTGGAGATGTGCTCCCAGATCCCATGTCCCTACTGTCAGTACAAACATTTCTATCTACCTGCAGGAATCACCTCCCAGAATCGAGGTGCAAAGAGCTTTGGCTTTTCAGCTGAATTCGTTGTTCTGCCAGAAAAATGGTGCTGAGAATTGTCTATAGAAAACCCAATAAATATTTTATCAAGGAATTCAGACCAGGAACAATGTTACGGATCTCCTGACTCCTCAGCCTAGCATCAGCTTTCCTATGGGGTTTGCCATAAAACTTGGCCGTAAGGAGAACATTGCAGCATTCAGCAGGGTGGTTTACCCTCTCCTGGGATAAGGGCTGAGGGCTATGCAAGACCTCAGCTTCTTCAGATGTTGCCTCGTGGGGATCAGCTCATTCATACACACACTTACCCACCGCAGGGTGCAGCTGGACCACAGCAGCAGCTGCAGCTCCTCAGCCGAGACTGCGGGCAAGAGCGCTGCAGCACAACACTCCTGTGGCTTCAGATCTGAACATCGTTCCCTCACAGCTGCGCTTACTCCTCATTTCATGCTTCACAAAGACTGCCTGGATTTCTCTGTTGCGAGTTACAGCTACAACATGCCTTTATTCAGCTGACCTAGAAATATTCAGCCTATAAATCCAGGCACAGCTGCTGCTTCCTATGGCCCTGCAGTTACATCCTGAAGGTCTCCCAGTCTCCACGGTGGAACTTTCAGCACAGCCCAACAGGGGTAAACTTGACCATTCACTTACTCATAGCATGAGTCCACTTGCAAGTGCTCAGAAAAGTCCCATCACAAACTGGAAGTGGAGAGGACACCAGGTTCCTCGCTGTCACAAAGCAAACAAGCTCTGGACCCTTCCAGGGAGCAACAGCTTGTGCTGCAACCACTTGCTCTGCAGCAGCAGCTGCTGAATGACACCGTTTCCCAGTCCTGGCTCTCCAAGGGCACGGTGCTGGCAGACATCTGTTCTGGCGTGATAAGGAGGCATAAAAGTTAGTTGATATCCCATCAAATGAATCACTTCACTAGCACCATTCAAAACACAGGAAAAAGGCGATGGGTGGAGAATGAAACAAATGAGCGGAAAGAACCTGTCTGAGACTCCCAGCAATGTCTAAGAAGCAACGTGGAAGCTCAGAAATCATCTCATGAGGAAGAACACGACACTGGAGGCAGCCGGGCTGCTCTAGGGCTGGCTCAGAAATGCCTCTGGGCAAGGGAAGGTACAAAGGTCCCTCTTGAGCAGTGAGGGACACACCGGGATTGCTGCAGCCCCCTTGTTTTCCTGGTGGGTGGCACATGGTGCAGGTTGGCAGCAAACTCTTCCCATGAACACAGGGATTTTTGTCACTGCCCTCTTTCTTTGACAAAGCTTTGTTAAAATTTTGTCTAATTGTGTTAAAGCATATGTATTCATTTAAAAACACATCAGTCAAAGAACCATTCAAGGCACTTGGAAATAGATATTCAAGAGGAGATAAGAAACTCAGCCTTCTTAAAAGGCTTGAGAAGACTTTCCTCGTGGAAAGAAATTGAATGTTTTCTGAACTTTTGCTATTAATTAATACCTGACTAAGGATAAAAGCAGTAAATATCAAAATTGATCATTTATATAAAGTGAAGAATACACAGAATGCCAAGGAATTTCCCCCTCCTTCAAAGATTAGACACGTAAAACCCATTGGAAGAAAGGCTACAGTGAAGGCAGGACTCAGTAACCAAGGAAGCTGTAGAACAAGATTAGACTCCCAATCCTTTATGAACACTCTTTTCTGCTCAAAATTAATTAATAATTTGCCCTATTAATAATCCCTTCAAAGGGATTACTTAAGTGCAAAGTTATGCGTACACCTAAAAGTATTTATGGGATGGGAAGTCTTCATGCAAATTGAAAATAAATTAATCAGTTTGGCCAGACGGTGTTTCACACGGGCCCCCGGTGGAGAATACATGACACTGTCCGAATAACACATGAGGTCATTCCATAATCTCCACAAATGTAATTCTTCATCAGGTTATGAATAATATATGAATAATTATCCCTCATGGCTGTTTGAAGTCACTCTACATCTCAGTATGCGCACGTCGGATATCGCTCCATCTGGAAACACGTTCCTTAAAGGAGGTAATTTTTTTTCCTGTAGAAAGTCTAATCCTACAAAGTCCCCAGGAAAAGGTTCTGCCAACTTCAAAGCAGACCGTAGTTCATGCAAAATACGGTTGGAGTTATCCAGCTCTTCCGCACATTAGAAATACTCATTTCATCAAGGTCACGCATGAGATACACTTGAAGGACTTTGCTTGCTTATTTTAAAACCTGACTTCTATAGATTGTTCCATAAGTCTCTGTTTACAGAACACGAAGAACACAGTAAAACTCCCAGGTTGTTACGTATAAAAAATACACGTGAATGTATTAGACTAATTTAAGGATATTTTTGTCTGTTTTTTTCACTTAAAACACAGTTTTCACCAAGTAGCCAGAGTTAATTTGAAGCTCATGCATAGAGGGAGATTCATTATCAACAATGCCAAAGAGAAAAATGAAATACAAAAATAATCAAGTATATTTCTTAATTGCTATTAGCTCTTCTAGGGTGAAAGATATCAGTGTGTCTTCATCACAACCATATATTAATGCTTGACATCCTCAGGCAGCACATTCAGAGTTGCTCAGATGCTTTCAATGCACGCCTATAAAACAAGCAATCCCGTATAATACTTCAGGTTTTAATATTTCTAAAACTAGAAGTTACATCCCCAACGCTGATCGAATGTCAGCGTGAGTTCTGGTCTGGGAGATGGCTCATAAAATCAAGTTGTTAGAAGACTTGTGATGGAGGAAAATCAACCGCAGGTCGATACCGCACTGGGGAAGGGGAAAGCACAGACCAGGCTGGACACGCACACACTCAGCAAATAACATGTACCCTACCCTAAAGAGATGACTATTTCATTATAATTTTTCAATGCCTGAACCTTATCTTTCCAGCACATGGTATCTTCAAAAGCTTATCAAGCAGCAGAATGAAGCAGCCTCACCGACATGCAGTGAGGTTAACACCATTGCTAACAAATAACTGCAAAAATAAGGTTGCAGCAGAGCTGTGTTTGCTACAGTAACAACAGTACTATGGACTAAGGAGGGTGGAGGGTTCCTTGTGAGTTTTCTTGCAGCTTTTCTAGCAGGAAACTTTGAAAAATGAGACATTCTGCCTATACAGAAAGATAAGTGGATGCAATCACCATACTCTTTAATTGCCTTTCCCATGGCTCACTGCAGAAAAAAGTCCACATCTTTATTCTGCAGATAGTAATTTCATAGCACCGTATTTTTAGGGGGAAAAAAAAAAGCTGCATGACTGACATATATTAATTAAACCCCGCTGTGATGTTTATTAGTTTGGGAATAATTATTTAATCAAGAAATAGCTGCCAAGCTTTTGATTCAATGCTGATGAATAGATATGTTCAAAAAGATATCTGAAGCCAGTCGAAGCAGGAAAAAGTCCAGAAAAAGTCATAGGAATTTGAAAGCAGCAGATCAACGTAAGAACATTGACCCTGGATTTACTCGTGTTCTAAGTCCGAGACCTTTAGCTTCTGTCCTGAATAAACCCCATTTTGATCTGCAAATGCTTATTGCAATAGCTGAACCAAACATACAAATTCAAATAAAAAAATACCTGAAGAAAAGAGGATAAACGACTTGGCAGCTCCCTGACAGCTTGTGCAACATGTATTCATTCCTTCCACTGTTTCTACATACATGCATCTAGTAAGGAAAAGAAATACGTCAAGTGTATGCCCACTTGCCTTGCCTTTAAAGAAATAGATAAGCTTTGACTTCTTGACCAGCATTAAAGTGAAACACACTACAGAGATCTCCACTGTACTTTTGGAAGAAAATGCAGTTGTCCTTTCTCAATAAGTAACTGCTATATTAGATGTCTCCTGCCCTGGCTGGATTCACAGTGCAAACTCCAGCAATAATCCAGTGGAGAAACTGCCAGCGAGAAGCTCTAAAACATATTCTATATGAAAAATAACAGATGCAGCTGGTTGATCAGTGACTGAAATAAATATGTCCTGCACACAATTAATTCAAGTTTTAGGTCTGTAATCAACATCGCAACACAGTCTCCTGTATTACTACTATTACAGATACAACTACAGTTGTGCTGGATCTTCTTGCAAAACCAGGTATAGCCCAAACCCCAAAGCCTGCAATCTAATGCTGTTGTTCCTGCAAGAAGTGGCAACTGAAAGCCTACTGCGTAGTCAGATGCAAAATCAGAATTAATACCGCAAAACTGGAATTAAAAACTTATGTAAGGGAAGAACGAGGAAACTCAGAAAAATATAAGAAGAAGGAGGAAGAATGACTCTAAATATGAAGCTTATATTATTGCTCTGCAGTTCAGAGAATGTCCTAGTGGATTAAAAACCAGTTAAAACACACGCACACACACATACATGCTTGTGCGTCATATATATGCACACATACATATAATAAAGCAAATGCATGGCTTATAAAGCAGAAGACAATTGCTTTAGCAGACACGTTTTTAGATGATCTGAGTCAGGGAACTGGATTTGGAAAGGAAAGATCTTCCTTTTTGGACAAGGTTTACTCTGTCTTTCTGAAAGCAGAATGATGAACTGTGGAAGAGGCTGTCAATTCAGCAATTCATTTATGCTTCTCTACAAACAATAAAACCTTCAGAGGATTGATCTTATGCCAGTAACGCCTGTTAAACCAGCACTGATTTTCTCTGGAGCAGCGCAACGTGTCGAGGAAGAAATTGTACCCGAAACCAAGGGCTTCACAAGTCTCTGGATGCTGACAGAGGGGTCGCTGGTGGTTTAACAGCAGGCTTGGCTTTCTGCTGTTGAGGTAAGGCTCTTCTAATTTTGGAAGGAGTGGCAGATTTTGCAAGCCTGAACTTCGAAAAAGGTTTTGTCTGTCAGAGTGAGGAGGTGTAATGAGAACTAAGGTAGGAGGAAGGCAGCACAAGAGCAGAAAAAGTGCTTCAGCTCTCCTGAGCACAAAGATTTTCTCCTTCCCAAGCAAACCTGAACTCAAATTTGCCACATCTGGGGACCCTCTGGAGAATACACCACTGGTGCCCTCATTTCCAACCCACTCTGCTAACTAGCGCTTGAGATTTTAGTTTTGGTTGACTTTGTTGAGGTTCACCTTCTAGCTCTTGCCATGAACACTTTCAGGCTAAGCCAGAGCCTTGCGAGAAGGCAGTCTGTACTTGCTAACAAGGTGCGAATCATTTTAGCGGCATTATTTCTTGAGGTTCCCTTTCCAGCTGAGCAAGCTGAGAGGTATCACACCGGCAGGGCGAGGGACAGAGCACACAGCACATCATACACGGTCCATCTCCTCCTACCTCTTGTATGTGCCTGGATATCACAGGCAACCTTAATTCTGTGCCTTTTCTACACCTTTGAGGAAATAATTTGTGAATATCAATGGTTTTCTTCTAAGATTGTTTCCTCTGTTTGACTTACCTGTGTTTAATTCCCTGGGTTAAAGGACCTAAATGAAGTACCTCATTTACTGATTCCTAGAGTGAATCACGAGCAATGGCAACCTGCAATAAGAGTGCTCCTTTCAGTGCAGGTATTTTACACAGCTAACTAATACATGGGAATTGATTCAGGATCAAAGTGTAATGAACATGAGAAAGTTTCTATTTTTCACATCTCTTCTGCAGTATAGGACAGGCTGGCTGTTTATTGGAATGGCCGATACGTGCTCAGGCTACAAACAGCCTGGTCTCCGCTGAGATTTTACTTCAAGCTCAAAACCCACTTACTAAATACAAGATTTTGAGAAATGTCTAGACTCGTCTTCACCCAGGTGTCAACTGCTTAGAAATACAGATATATGCTTACCCTGTGTAAAAGGAACCCAGTGTAGGTAGGAGTTAGAACATCTGTATAGTTAGAAAGCTCATATGATTGTGCGTAAGATTTTGAGGAGACTAATACAATAAAAGGCTTGCAAAACCTTAGAGGAAAGGCAGAAAATTCAGATTCATGATTAGCAGTATCCTGTTATAAAGAGCAACTTCTCAGTAAGGATTGCACATGCAAAGGCTCAGCTCTAGTCCACTTCACTGCAATGTACTTCTACCAATGCCTGCAGGCGTACGTTTGAACACTACATGCATATAAAGGACTTAAGAGCAAACTGGGTTGGTGTGTTATTGTGGTGGTAGTTTTTATACTGAAGATGGGCACACAATCAGGTTAAGCCTTACAAAGCATTAAAACCGAGCATTATTTTATGTCAATAAATGACGCTTTCTCTTCTTCTCTATGCCTTAACTGTCTTAAATGTAAAATTTCATTCTTCCTAATAATTTACAAGTAGTTAGTAAAGCTGTAAGTTTTGGAAAGAGCTGAGTCTTGGGAAATATGAGAAATTAAATTCTAATGCTGGACAAACGTACTACAGAATTGTCAGGAGTAACCGACTATGATGAATTTTCACCTCTCGAGACCTGCTGCCTGTTACCACCATCCTATCACTTGCTCCTGTCACTATTATTCTCAACTCCAAACCCTTCCCAGTTTAAATAAGGAAGAGCGATGCAAGTTGGAAAGTATCCTGCATTCCTTAGGTGGTAATGTAGGAGGTAACCATTTTGTTGTTGTTTATTTGGTGAAAGAAAAGTAAGAAAAACCCAGCCTCATTCCCTCCCAGAAAATGAAAGACCTTTCCTCATGCCTGCTCCATATGTTTGGAGAGCTATGGTCAGGACCAGGTAAGGATAAAGCAGCACGATTTCCCTGCAGCACAATCCTCTCTAAACATCCACTTGTCCTTGTTAACATCTTAAACTCGAGTGGCCTTTCCTAGAATTAGCCTAAATCCAGTGGTGTATGGTGATCATATTAGTCGCTGATGAACTGGGATGTGTCTGAATGTGTCCTAAGTTCCTGTAATGAAGCAGTCAACCCACTTTCGCACAGGTTATCTCAGGCTTTGCCCTCCCTAGTTAAGTATTTTTATGCGTGAGGAGGAGCTGAGCGAGGGCCAAAATACAAAATCCTAACGTGAGTTAATCTCTGCAGCTACAGCCCTGGGAAACATAGAAAACAGCCAAATATTCTCTTAGTAAAAGGGAACTGAGCTGAATATTTATATTGCTGAGGGAGTTGGCTCTGGCTTTCTAATTGGCATACAGACCCATGAAAAGCTTTATCTCTTTCCAAAAATGTTATTTTAACCTTCGAAAGAATGAGACTCTTACATGAGTAAAGGCTACAGACTTGGATGCCTTGATGTTTCTAGACATGTTCCAGACTTCTAAGAGAAATTACAGGCAAAACCTTTTAATGGGTTTTGCGAAGGCCGGCTTTGTCGGGTGTCCGGTCCCAACAGCTGCAGGCGCTCTGCGGCACACGGACCGAGGCCGAGTGCGTCCCTGTGATGCTGCGGGATGCATAAGCAGCACACGCTTAGGAGCAGGACTAAATCCAGACTTGCCAAGTCTTCACAGCCTCAACACATCTTCCAGTGGTAACACTGTGCAGAGCCCTCAGCTTTACTTCTGTTAAAAACGGAACGAAATGTTGTCTTTCTCAGGAGTGGACAGGGAAGCAATGATCTGTGAAAATTAGTCTCCTGGTAAATCATTCAAATTATAAAAGGTGCAGCATTTTAAATAAATGCTTCCTCCTCTTCCTTAACTCCTCACTCACATTTATTGCATATTTCACACAGATTTTGGCTTGGCTGGTAAATTCTAAAGTGTACTGGCTGGTCAAATAAAATGGCAGAAGAGTTGCCTGTTGAATTAAAATCCTGGTCCTGCTTGTGCCAACCAAATGGTGCTGTTGCCATCAGCGAGGCCCAGATTCCATTTTTGATTCCCAGCATACACCATTTCTGATTATAAGCAGGTGAGATGTAATGGAAGCATGGTCATATCTTACAATAGAAAAGTAATGAGTGAAAATAGCAAGCAAGATATCAGTGAGGTAAATCCTGTAGTAACTACACAGCATATCTAGTAACTTCATCAGAAGGAGTAAAAGTTTCAAAAAATTGAATAATAAAAGAGAAATGGAGAATGAGCATCAGCTTCCAATGACAACGGGAAGCGACTGATCTTAAAAGGCTGATTTAAAGGAGCTTAAAACTATCTATCTCCATAAACATCACGGAAACCATCACAATGCAACCAGAAAATGAAGCCCAGCTTTCTGTGCTGTACCAAAGCCAGAGGAGACAGAAGAAAAGGTGAGTTCAGTTTAAATGTGTGCTCACCTGTAATTACACAGTTGCTACGGTTTGGTCTCTCTGATCTGGACCAGAGTGAGGGAAGAACAGGGTTTTTTATGACATTACCTCCAATAATACACAGGAATTAGTTGCCCGCAGTATTTATAACTCGGGACACTCTGGTATTTCCAGAATACATCACATCGATAGTCTGGCATATCCCCCACTGCATAACTAGCACTGCGTTTTATTCTTAAATGAGAATCCTACCACAACAAACTCCAGAGAGTAAATATATGGTTTTATTTACAAATATTTTAGTAGGATTTTAGCACAACAATTTACTCAGACTGCTCCTGCTCCAGTTATAGCAATTAACTTTTCATCCTGATTTTATTAGCGCCGTTGGGGGAAATGAAACTAACAGTTCAAGATAATTCCACATAGGAAAGCTCAGTCCCTAAGTTTTCTTCTTCCTTGTTAAAATATTCTTTGCTTTCCAGAAAACCAATAAAATGCCCTTGTTTTTAGTATTGTACTGTATATGAACAGATTTCTCTGATCACTCATTGTATCCTGCAAATACCCTCGGTACCGGCATAGACATGCCCCAAATTAACACCTCCCTTAAGTGAGACCCCCAGCTAAACAACTTAAAGGAACTTTCAATTTAACTCCTGCTTCTTCTAAATAAATGGAAAGCTGCATGTCCTTTGCTCTTGGAAACCCAGATTCTGCTATCACCGGTTTTCCTTGAATCCCTGTGGAATTAGTTTGCATCAATAAAGAAGAAAAAGAGATAATGGCTACCTATATATATATATATATGTATATATTTAAAGTTCCTTAAGTGATGCAAAAATAAAAATGACAGAGTTAAAAATAAGATAACACTTAATTAGATCTTTTTTTAATGACCCTTTCTGACAGCAATACCAACCCAGCTACTTCTACTTCTGCACACAATTTCTCCAGTTCCAAGAAGAAAATGTAACTCTCCTATATTTAGCTGGGAGACATTATCTTGATTAAATTTATAGAGAAAAAGAAGGAATTTTCCTTGCACAAAAATACAGAGAACAGTGAAGGGAAAATTAGAACTCGTGGGGGTAAAATCACTTGCAAGCTGTGCAGGGGTTAGTTAAATATAAAAGCACGCTTAGAAACCAGCACCCGGCCAAACAGGTGCCTAGCAACAAAATGCTACACGTGATGGGATTTTAAAGAGGAGAGAAACTCTGCAATTGTGTTGTCGGCAAGCAAAACAAGAATTCCTGTTTGAAACATCATCTTGCTACTGGTCTATCAAATACCAGAAGGCTAAAGGATGCTCCCATGCCATCAATCTGAATTGCTAAATTCTCCATTTTCTACCACATTTTGATAGCCATAGCCAGGGATACATTTTCCTTTTCTTCACGGTTTTTGTTCATAAAAGCAGCAAAAAAATAAGGAATTTACATTACACATTTGTGATGCTCAAGTGGCTGTAACACCTCAAACCCTACAAAGATGGCACTTAATACACGCTGTATTTCAGTGCTGCGTGGAAAAGAATCGTTCAAGTGAAAGCCAAGAATGTCCCCAAGGTTAAACGTGCCCCTGGGACACCTTCACGTCAGTGCCCGCAACTTGGGGAGCGCAGCAGAAGCTTAATTGGCCCTTTCCTTATTTTGCAACTTGATGTCTTGAAAAAAGATGGATGATTGAACTTGCAGTTAATCACTGTAATTATGGACACTTTATAGTTCTGTATATTGAACAGGCATAAAGCTGTTTGCACAGTGACAAAATAATGTATAGCTTCATGTATGTGTAACAGCTGGAATTAAGAGCTTACATCTACACTAAGAGACGTGTAGCCATTAAAACACATACGATGATGGAAATACAAAAAGAAAAAGAACAATGGAAATATTCTGTGGGAAAGGCACTTATTAGTAATAAATGTCAATTCACATACAGTTGTTCCCCTGAAATAAAAAGTGAGAACTTGCCAAATGTAAAAGACTGTGCCATGAAACCCCAGCAAAAACCGAGTAATGTAAGAAATCATTCTGACGTACAAGACAGAGTTAAGCTGTCGGGGTACATAAACTGCCACAATTTGATAAATATAAAACGAAAATAAATGCTTGGAATTGTCTAAAAATACAGCACTCAGTCATACTGAAAATGAAAAATAAAAATGAGAAGGAAAAAGTAAAAGCACCAACCCACCAAGTAAGATATTGGTCCAAAACAACATCTTGCAACTTAAGCTGTCCAACTGTAGTCTATAAATACCACCTGCGAAAGCCCTTCTTTTCCACTTCCCGGTTATAAAAGAATATTTTATCAATTTCTGAGATGATTCGGGGAATATTTTGCCTAGCAAAACTGTTAAAACTGCTGGGTTTTCTCACAGATGGGTTACCCGATGCTGTCGATTCCAGTGTCAGCGGGAGAGATGAACTGAGAGAAGTCACCTCGCAAGCGGAGTGTTCTCAGCTGGAAAACCTGTATTTGAGCAGGAATGGAGGAGCCATCCTCATGTGGGCCACAGAAACAAACCACATGCTCTCAACCCTATTCCCAAAGCCTCATTCTTGTGGCAGAGTGCTCAAAAAAGCCGAACATGCATTAGATATGAGTATATGCAGCAGCCTATGGAGGAAGCACGTCAAGACTGGATTTAAAAGCAGTCCAGGTCTTCTTTAGAGCTGCAAAGTAGTCAGTATGTTTACAGTGAACTACTGTCACAATCTTTTTATCAAGATGAAAACCGGAATAGTTATTTTTGTAAAAGAATGGCTTCTTGGTTATGCCAGATTAATGCTCACAGGGCAGCTTTTTAGTGGACAAAATAATTGATTAAAATGCCTGAAAAATGTACTTTTTCTGCCTAAAAAGGAAAAATTATTTAAAAACCACCCTGCTACAGCAGTTCTAATTCCATTTAACCCCTTTCCAACAGAGCTTTCAAGCCACAGAAACTATTATCCCAATGAATGTTGTGTGTGCATGTGCACTGAGGATGCCCAAGCTCCCCTTTACACACAGACATTCACACGTGGTGCTTGCTCACACCACTGACATTCAGTCTATGGAATATCATCTTTCTCCTGGATAATGTTATTACATATTTTATTGACGTCAATAGCCTTGTTTTTCAAGGACAGTAATATCTTTTGGCTATTTTTACCTACTAGCAAGAATTAGCAAATATTAATTGAGGTCTATGATCCTTTAGCGTAATAGTTACCAGAACACACAGAAAGAAACAACATAACTTCTCTTATAAATAATACCAGGCCAAGAACAAATGTGAATCTAAGCTAGTTTTCCATTTGTTCTTATCATCTTTGTTACTCCACAAGTTAGTAAAAGAAGAAGCCATAATAAAACAATACTACTTCACCCTTTTGCATGGGATCAACCCTATTTGAGCTGGAAGAGCATAAGAAGTGTTTTGGGAAACAAAAACTGAATAACCAAACTCAATAATTGGTATGGTATGGTATGGTATGGTATGGTATGGTATGGTATGGTATGGTATGGTATGGTATGACAAAACTGAATAGTGGTATTTTCTCATCTTTCAAAACACAATGTTTCAAGGTAGCAAACTGAACTTTCTTACTCTCTCTGTATCAAGAGACAGTGTATGCACTGCTGTTATGAAGCTGTTCTTAGGTATTCCATATTAAAAAAAAAAAAAGGTATTTATTTCTTTATTTTGCTGTGGGCCATTCTAAAATATCTCAGCCCCATCCCCAGTGAGTGTTTCACTCTCACTTCCCTCTACATGTTCTACTGATCCCCCTCTTACAAGGGTATCTAGGTACACCACCTCCTAAATCCAGCCCACGCAATCGGATTTCTCTTTTCTTTTTGGATATCTCCCAGTGAGCTTCCTTTCCTCCATGGCTTCTTTTCCTTCTTTCCATTTGTCCAGTCAATGGAGCTCACTGGAGGCTACGGAAACCTGCTGCAGCAAAGGAAGCTACTGGGGAGGCTCCATGAGATACAGCATGTCTGGTGGCTGCAGGAGCTGATGAGGAACGGAGTCACTCATTCATGTCCTACAAAAATCAGTGAAGGCCTTTATACCAGCCTGAGCAGGAACAAAACACAACCCATCTCCTCCTCCTTCCCAAATGTCTTGCTTAAATTAGCAGGTTATTTTCCCCCAGAATTCCATTTAACTGGAATGTCCCACCACCACCTGCCCATGGACGTGCTGTATTTACTGTAACACACAAAACGTAAAAGCAACCGATAACTTTTTAAGGAGCAGGCAAATGAACTGCAAAACCTCATTGCAGACAAAAAGCTCTTTTGTACAGTGATAATTGGAGTTTTTCTTGTCAATACAGTCATTTGTTCAGTTTAATGTTAACCCAATGAGCTTAATGTATTTATAATTGAATCTTTGACTGCTTGGCTATGAATAAAGGATTAGGCCTGATGCAAAAGGTCACATTGACCTTGAGAGCTATCAAGTTACAAGACATTTTAGCAATGGAGTAAGCAATTTAAATATGTCTTGGGAAGTTAAAAGGTCCTAACGACAGATCCAATCAGACAATCAAATGATATTTCATTCTGCTAATAAAAAGTTTATCTTGTCTCTTGCAGCTATGTTAACATGGTGAATTTTATGTATTCTCTGTCAACCTGGCAACTCAGTTTCTCAATTACAGCTATTTCTTCCCAGCAGTTTCCATCATGTAAAGTTTGTAAACCCAAAAAGACAGTTTTTCAATGATGCACAGAAAGAACGCTCGCCTCTTTATTAAATGACATCATTTACAATAATGTTTGTACAAACATCATCATATATTTTACTTTCAAGGCTTTTGTAAATTGAAAGGCAAATAAAAATCCATCTAGAAATCAGAGTTGCTAAGAATTTTTTTGAGGAGGAAATATGTCTCAAACACGTCTCAAAGCTGATTCCAGTCAGAGAAGTGGGCCCTGTAATTACCTATAGATTATTTTGTGATGTATTTCTGCATGTAAAAGGGAAAGAATCCCAGAAGCAACGAGAAAATGTAAAATCTGTGAATACTGCGAGTTACAAAATGCCACAGCTCCACTCCTACGTCAAATCACTATTTCTTCTTTTCCTTCAGACTACTTTCTGGCAGCTGTTGACAAAAATTGACTTTTTAATGCCCTCCCTAAGCTTTGCTGACAAAATTCACAATAGATGTAAGACCTGTGTAACACACATCACTGACAAATGCCAATGCCCTCCGAGTTAAGATCACTGCTTCCATGATCCTGGGTGCTCCTCACAACACCATCAAAATCAATTTATTTATTCATGAGTTTCAAATTAAGACTAACACTTATCCAAATGAAGTCTGAAGATGGATGACGCTCTTTTCCTTATCATTTTCAAGATAAACCAAACCAACAGGTCACAACATGAAGTGCCAATCACAGCAATGCTCTTGTTGTAGGCTTCGTCCAAATTAAATGGACACTTAGAAAGTTTAACCTCAGAAGTCACATGAAATTACAGCCCCACAAATCACAAGCAACTGAAGGACAGTCCAAAGAAAATAGTGAAATGAAACTATTCTGGCTTGTCTAATCAAATGATTCGAAACGTTAACAGGGATGGCATCTGATAAAGACATCTAAGGAAGCTCTGCCAAAATGTCCTGGGGCTCCGTTTGGCAAACAGCTCCTTGGCACCTGCCCCTGGGTGAGTGGAGAAGCTTTGGGTATGTCTACACAGCTCCTGCAGGCTCTTCAACCCTGTCACATCAAGAGCTGGTCCTGGCAAGGGCAGCAATGATGTCTTCTGAAATCAGGGCAGATTTATTGACCTCTCCATTTATTGATGGAAAGAGATCTCTTAAAAGAGACAAACTAGGAAAAAAGTTTTAAAAAAAAAAGAAAATAACACAACAGAACTTCTGTGACAAGTGCCGTTGGTAGGTCTACAGTCTTTCAACTCCTGCCAGGGTTTTTCTCAAAGGCATCCTATTTTTGTTTTTTCCAACAGGAGAAAAGAAGACAGACATGTGGAAGGATTTCACACGCTCCTCCTGTGATAGCAGACGTGGCGAGGTAGGAGGAGGGAAGCGCAGCAAGTGGCGTGTGTTTGTCTGGAGGGCAAGGCAGCAAAGAACAGGTTTCAGAAAAGCTCACTTGTATCTATACTAAAAGCAACAACTTCTACAATGCTGCGAGATATAGGAACGTCATCTCGGCACAAAAGACCGAAAAGCAGCTCGCACACAGTAACACACGGCAGCACGGCTGCCTTACACCAGGCTTGGCTCAAGCATCACTGGTAGCAGTGGCATTTGTAACACAGTGACAGTGGACGTGCATGCCTGGCTGTATTGTGATGGCTCTGATGGCTAAAATTTGGAAAGTAAACACCAATTTGAACTTGTTTTCTACTTCCTTTTCTTAGCCTATGGAGAATATTGACATGCAATTTAGACAACATGACAAGGTTGGCCAAGTTGGTCATTTCTAAGTGAGTACTGAAGACTTGGTATCAAACTCTATTCTCTTTACTTACCTGAGTAATTCCATGGACTTCTATAGAAGTAGAGAGGCAAGCTGAGTACAATTTTGCCATAAAAATCTAAATCCCACTGCCTTCTAGTGTTTATGACCAGGAAATTTGTAATAATTTTCTTCAATACTGGTAGCCTTATTTGGAACCTGAATTATAAAAGCAATTTTCAATAATGTACCGGGTGTGTGAACAAGCCTTTTCCATAATAACACCACTTATTTAAGAAGGATGATACTTCACAGAACACAATCACATTTGAAGAGTTCTTATTATAGAAACTCCTCTGTAACTGGAGCATTAAATAAGTTCTACTGTGTTATTAAAAAGTCTTGAAAATGCTCTTTGAAGTTACTTAAAGTTACATTATGACTCTGTCACTTCTTTTAGAAGAAGGAGACTTGGGAATCAGGGAGAATTGCAGCACGGCAGCTCTGCTGTGCAAACACCAAAAGCCCTTCGTGTCCAACGCTCTCTCCCATGGGCAAAGTATCTCCAAAGGCACATCAAACCTGGCTTATCCCCTTTCAGGACTATTCAAACCTCTTGTGACCGTGCAATAGCAAAACAGGGAGGCCAGAAGAAGCCAGGGAGAGGCTCTTCCCTAAAACTGGCTGGTCTTTGATGTTGACCTTTTCTTCTTAACTACATTTTTCATATTGCTTTTGATATTGCTGAGGAGAGACTGATGCATTTTGGTCATCAATCTCACCACCCACTGAAATGTCACGCTGAGCATCAGAGTTCAGACAACAAGATGAAGAACGCTGACCTAAACCTCTCCATTAAATAGATATCAATCACAGGAACTTGACTTCTGCCCTTCAAAATTTAGAAAATCAATCACAAAAAGTATATTTCATAAAAGAACCTATAAGAAAGTAGCTAAACTGACTAAAAAAAAACCTCTACATTCTGCTCGCTTGCATCATACCAGCTTCTCCAAGAATTACCCAAATTAAGTTGGGAACGCTAATGTAGATTACTCAAGGGTTACCCAAAATTCAGTTGGTGATAAATGTGCAGCAGTGTTACGAATGTATGCTCTTAAACAAAAGAAGTGAGAGGGTTATTTTCCACCGCAGAGCAAGGGGAAGTGGCCAGATTTCAGCATGTTAAGGGAGTTTTTCTAATTGCACATAGAACTTGCAATTTGTGTTCCTACTGACTGTGCAACTCCCCCATATGCTCTACATGGTGAACCGCTCCTCAACTAATTGGCATCATTTAAACGCTCAAGAGCAAATGCCTGGTTGTAAAAGAGATGTGTAATTCTTCCCAATGGGAACTTTTCCATTTCGGTCTCTATGAATCACCTAAACACCGTGAATCTGTTGTTTGAAACCCTTTGGCCCCAATAAGAAATCTCAAGCTTTGCTCAGAAAGTTGAGAGCATAAAAATCGACACCTGTTGTACCTTTGAAATGTAGACAATAGATATTTTATGTTCTCATTTTTCTCATCTCAACAGGGAACAAGGACAGTTTTTCTGCTTCACAAGATAATGCTGATAAGTTTAAATCTCCAGTCTCAGTGGATAAATGAATCAATAACTTTATTTCAAACTTGCCAGCATGCACCAGTAAGTTTTAAAATCAAATTCTTCTTCACATTTGGCTTCCTAACTGTGGCAATGAATCACACAGTCCTTTGCCATGAGCAGACAGTGAATATTCAAGCACAATTTTTGTCCCAGGACAGCCTGGACAAGCCACTAACTACAATATTTTATTCTCTGGGTAAAGCTTCGCCATTTCAGTGTTTGCAGATTTCTTTATGTGTAAGCACACAACTGACAGCTCTGCAAAATTAACTCAGGTCATTTTTCAATCCAATACAATCATTAGTCAACACAAACGGCAACAACACTTACATCCTTCAAAATCTTAAGTTTAGTAGATGAAGGTCAGTAGGATTGACACACTTTGAAATTACAACTGAAAAGCTCTAATAGGTTAAATGTAACTTTACCCAAAATTCTGGCTAGCCAACTCCAAAATAAACTGCATACAAGATGCAAAGGTACCTAATTTTATTATGTTTTTGATGTACACAAGCATTAACTTTATTATCCACATGGGCCAAAACCAATTTACCACATTTGCTGGCTGCTTAGAAGCAGGGAAATTTAAAGTAGAGTTCAGAAGTGAAAACATCGCTATATAATCTGGCAAACTATGTTGTATAATCTGTTACTAAACAAAGAAAAGTTTTGCCAAGATAATTAAAATTATTACTAATGGAAAGCGTCTCCACTGCCTGTTCTTACGTCGTTAAATCAGCAAAATAAACAATTTGCTGAGGGGAATGTATGAAATGCTCAAGGCATTTTGTAAGTGGGAAAGTAGTCAGTGGGGGGACATGGTGCCAAATGAGAAGATACTTCTGTCGCCGCGGTTCGTGGGCAGGGGGGGTTCCAGCTTCCCCAGCACATCGCAGCTCCCCACACAGCCAGTAATTAAGCACAAACCTGCTCTCGCTCACCAGTTGCGGTAATCAGTATAGAAACTAGTCATTAACTAGTCCATAATACACATCATACGGCAAAAATGAAAGCAAGGTGTGCGTGGGTTCAGAGGAAACAAAGCAGACGGTGGTACCTTCTCAGGCACAGGCAACTCTTTCAAAGAGCTAATGCAGCAGCAGCGTATTGTGAATTCAGCTGGAAAATGGGCAATTACTCCTGGTTTTGCATCCTGGAGGTTTCCTGTAGAACTAACCTTCCCAGTCTTAGTGCTGCCAAAATAATTATTTTTCCCTAGCCTCTTAGCATTTTAATGGGTCTGTTGTTGACAGTGTCTTAGATAAATGGCACGTTGGACAAAGAAACAACCAGATGTTAATTTGGGTTACAAAGCTGTGTTCAAGGACAGCTGCTCACCTTCTCTCTCTCTTCCTCATCAATTTTGTTTTGAATTCCGAATCAGAGAAGCAAAGCTGGGCAAGAAGTAGTGCTGTCTCCAGCTTTTTGTCACCATGAACACTCATAGCCAGATGAATCTGCGCATCAACAATCTCAACATCTTCAACCAGAGGCACTACTCTCAGACCACTTATCTCAAAATGTATCTTTATATTTAGTTCTGTGGACTTCACAGGAAACCCCAAACACATAAATCCATCTGTATGGAAAACAGGGTTACACCAATGGGACATTTTTTTTTGTCTTAACAGCAAAAGAAACGGAGAATGAATCATTTTATGACATTATCTCAGAGCATGCTGGTAACCTCTTAATATGACTGAAACTATGGCTCCAGCAAGACTTTTTTCCCTAAGGTATAATTTAATAGCAAATTAAGTTTAAACAGTTTGAGTCATTTTAGCAGACCAAAACTCCATGGTCAGTTCAGTCAATGATGAAATAATCTATCTAATAAACTGGGACTGCAAAGACAAAGTGGTTCAACTTTCTATATGAATATTTGATATATATATATTCTTACATTTTTCCTCCAGTCAAGAAGGAAAAATATTCAAATCTGCATAGCTTCCTACAGAATAACAACTCCGATATTTGACTAACTTTTAACAGAAAACCCTCATCCAGTTTTCTCACATCTGATCTGCCACAAGTAAACCTATAGTGAATTGCTATAAATAAATGGATGGTAGATTTTTTGAGAGTTATTTCCTTAAAATGTTTCCCTAAACCAATACGGTTAATGACAAATCTGCAGCAATTTCTTCTGAACAGACTGTGCTGCCTATTTGTTTTTAAATTCTCTGATGTCCTCTTCTTTCAGAGGGATGTTTTGCAAACCACCTCCTAATGATGGGGATGGTGGGACACAGAGTGTGTTGATTTGATTTGCTGGTGCCACAAAACCTGAAGCAGATCAAACCCATCCTTAGGAACCGTGGTTTGGTCTGGAGCGATGGAATGCTTCACACAAGCCACCAAAAAGCTGAGCGTTTATTCCTGACAACCACATGAATACAGGATGGGAAAAAAACCTGAAGGTAAGTAAAAACTATGGAAAAAAGACCAGAGGTAATTGCATTGCCATGGGAAGGCAGAAAATATGTATGTGTATGTATGGATAAAATAATGCTGGATAGATGAGCTTGCAGGGCAACTGGGAATGTCTGGATGGAGCATTAGGGAAATAAAACCTTATTAATGGCAGCAAAGCATTTGTAAAGTTCCTGGAGAAATGTGGAATCTCCATGAAAAGTTTGGGTTAGGGATACAGGATTGAGGATCTTCAGTGCAAGTTTGTTTTAGGGCTATTCAGAGAAACAAGAAGGGGAAAGAACCAAAGGCAAACTATCCTGTTCTGGCAGGAATCCCAACAAATTTCCCATCACACTGGTTACATCCAAAGCAAATCCAGCTGTATCCAGGTTTTCCACTGGATTTACACCATTACAGGTCAGAAGCTGGTGGTGAGTTAAGGATGGACACTCACCTACGGGGTAGTTATACTAAAAAAAGAGCTGCTCCAACCTCAAGAATATTGTAAAATGTCACTTTCTTGACTGTCAAATCATCTGCTAGAAAACAGTGTGTACCCTATCTGTTTATATCTAATTATCTGCTTTCCTAAAATTAGCTTTCCTATGACACCAAGTTGAGGCTTTTAAAACCCCCTTCTTCTGTCATAACTCCATATATAAATCTGGGCAAATACATAAAACTGTTACTGATTGAAATGTTTTGTCCAAAAGTTATTTATAAGCAAAATGTCTTTTTATTCTTTTTGCAGTTGTTTTTCTCTCATATATGTAGTTTTAATTGAATTTTCTGGATATAATTCTTCATTAAAATCAAATGAGCTAAACAAACTGTGTCTTGTTAAAGGCTGCTGGGCTGGGACTGGGGAGGAGGGATGGAGAGGAGGCAGCTCATGGGTGAATGTGTGGGAAGAAGTGGAGAGACGAGGAGGAGACTCTTCCAAGGTACCTGCTGGGAGCCTCCGTCCTGCTTCTGAATTGCAGAGGAGGTGAAGGATTTCCTGTGTGCACACAAATACCCTCCAAAGATGAGCCTGGATACTTTGGAATGTAACAATGGTAGCAAGATAATAAACTGCACAAGACATTTATATATATATATATATATCCAAAATTCATGCTAATTTACATAACTGAAGAGTTCAGTGCAAGAAAAAATGAGATGTAGCAAATAAAGACTGCAGAGAAGGTGGGAGTTGGAAGTCAGCTCTCAGCTGCACCGAGCCCAAAACCCTCGACTAAACTACAGCCCAACTGTGCCGTGCCTGGAAACAACACAGCTTTGAGTTCGGCTGCCTCTGATAAAACAATGGCTTTTGTGACTCACGACAGAAGCCTTAATGCTAGAATTTCCTGCAGAACTATTGAGTGCGTCTTTTCAAAGTGCTTATTACCAGGGACTTGTAGTCCCAAGATCAACCGTAACCTTGACATCTGCTTATTTTCTTTTAGAAAACTACCTTGCTTAGTTATTATATATTGAAAGCATTATGGTCGCCAGCAGTTAGAAGGGGTGCAAACTACCAAGAAAGTGCCACAAATGGTAACATTGAAGCTGCAGGATGTGATGCTGCCAAAGCAAAAAATAAATGCTATTAGTACAGAGACCTTTAAAAAGTAGAAATTGCTGATTTTCCAAAGAAAAATATAAAGCAAGCCTTGCACAACTTCATTCTACAGATCATTTCCACTGAATACATCCCTTTGCTTTTCGCATTGCTTCAGCTGTCACTTAGTGAAGGCTGGAAAGGGAACACACATCTCTGCCTGTGCCAGGAAGAACTGAGCTGTGTGGTCTGGCCAGGTGAGGGTGAATTAAACCTTCTCCCCTTCTTCCCAGCAACCTCTGATAGCTGGTGCCAACCAGGAGAAGAATTTTGCCGTGCACAGCCCCAGTGAAATACCCTGCAGAGCTGCAGGCTGCCAAAGGTATTTCTAAAGCTTGCGCTAACGATCCCCATGTGGGTTGTTTTTCCAAAATGTTCTTTGTGCCGTATGTGCTGCCGATCCACAGGAACGCAGGCATCGGAACGCAGGCATCGCTGCGTCTCTTCCCTGCAGCTAACGACCTCCTGTTGGAAGGTCGTTAAAAGCGTTCAGGGCAGAAGGAGGCAGCCCACCCACCAGCAGCTACTGCAGATCTGCCAGCACAGCCACTTTCCTCTTTCTCCCCTTAACTAAACTCCCACGAGGGAAGCCGTGGAGAAAATGAGATGAAGGCACCCAAACCACCCACACAGTCCCGCTTGCTGAGCTGTGCCCTCCGGCTCTGCACATCTCAGCAGGACATTTTGGTCTCTTCTCACGTACGTATGGGATGCCCACCACAGAAAGGCTCCAACACCGCCAAAGGACTAGTTTTATAAATACATATGTTTTGACACCTCTCTCTCCTCTTCTTCCCCCGGTCCTACATACAGTTCTCTGGGCTTCTTCTTCACGTAACAATGTGCTAGAATAGGTGCCGAGGTGGTGAAAGGAATGGTGGCTCTTTCATAATGCCACGAGGTTTATGGGGATTAAGGAAAAAGTAATTCAGTCAGTGATTTATGGCTGAATTCTCCAAGGGGAGGAGCAGACTTGTTCGTGGTGTCCAAAAAGACACTAAAATCCCGTCTGTGTGCAGCCGGGCAACCTGCTGGCAAATCAGTGGCTGTGGGAACACGTGCTTCCCTATGGATTTAATAGGACCGTGTACGCTAAGCTGTGGAAACTTGAACATCACCGGACAACGTAAGAGATACTGATACTAAGATGATACTATAAACTGCAATTAAATGTACATGAACTGAGGGTGTTCAATTAAATGTACATGAACTGAGGGTCTTAAATGCCTCACAGAATATACCTTACCAACTGTGGGATGAATTTGTGGCATTCTGTTGGGTTTTTTTTAAAGCCACATTTTACGGCTCATTCTATAGGTGTATGATGAAGGATGTGACACACAGGTTTTCAGATTTAAATTAATTCAGACAATTTTAAACACACGTGTAAAAAAAAACCAAAAACAAACAGTTACTGGAACATCCCTGCCAATTTTATTTACACTGGAGCCAGCCGTAAAAATGTATGAAGGCATAAAAATATTGAGATTAGAATGAAAAAAGCAGCCTTTCTATAGGCATCACTTCCAGGCATGGTATGCTCTGAAAGAATAATGCTGTATTGCAAAGATGGGAAAGGCTCTAGCTCTGAGGTCGGAGAGACTCACCTCAGTGGAAAGGGCAATGATTACAGAAGGCAAAAGGAAAAAATACACATTGAAAGTTCCCTGACTACATCTATGCCAACTCAATATGGATATTTGTCTGCCAAGACAAACTGAAAGGTGAACTCGGTTTTCCTTCCTCACCCCGTTACAAAAGCCCAGCTCTTGGTTTCAGAGGCTGCTCCTCTCGTGGCCACCGGCAGCAACACCCTCCTGGCCCCAAATTCAGCCCCGGTGCTTCATCAGTTGGGTCCTTCTTCACTCCCACAGCCAAACCCAATGTCTTTTGCCTCTTCTCCAACATCCTTTCCAAAATCCTATCAGATGAATTGGCAAAAAAAATTACAAGCTCTTTCCCAGCTGCCCAACACCCCTGGAAGTTTTTCTCTTCCTTCCACTACTCAAAATGCTCTCAGCAAAACCTTCCCCATTGCCCCTGTGTCACTGCAACCTCAAATAAATAGGTTTGGTCCAAAAGCCTCAACTACTGCCCTGGCTCACAACTGCAGTCTTGGCTATTCCTATCATGTCTTTTATTTTATTTTAATTTATTTCCTCTCTTCTTCCTCTGTCCCTGCACCTCTTATTTCCTGCTTTCTCTGTGTACCACTTCGAGAGCACAAAAGAAGTGTTGTTCGCACACTGCGGAATACTGCTGCTGTGAAAAATGTTATGGGTAAGCATTGGAAAGCGTTTTTCTGATTAGCATTTTGGGGGAGTTTCTTGTGTTGCTGTTTTTCTTTCCAAAAGAGATCTTTGAAAATCAGCTTCAACTCTGTTAACTCTCCAAGCAACTAAATAACCAGTGAGCAGTGAATGTATTTGAATGTATTCTGTGTTGAGGTGGGATAATTCATCGGTTTTAAGCACATGACAGGTCGCTCCAGGGTTTTGTGCGCTCCTTGATACATGGAGAACTTACCCTTCAGCACTAGGTTCTCTGAATCACACCTTTCCGGGTACATCGTTTTGAGTACAGTGTATGAGTACCTGGAGTATCTATTGAAATACAGACTTCCTAAAGCTTCCCCCATTGGTAATGCTGAAAACAGATCCTGAAATCCCTGTCTCCATTTATCAAAGTTGGTTTGAGTCGTAAGTATTTCAACAATAAAAACGTCTCCTTCTTTCGGATAGGTCCTGGACTTCTTTTTAGAGGTAGATACACAATGAACTGATGTTACCAAAGAAACAAAAGACCATTACAAGGCATTGTGCCGATGTTGCTGTTAACTGGTTACACACCACCATGGGCTGGATGGGAAATGAGGGAAATGCTTTGGCAAGGATTAGTTTTGTGTCCTGGAAAAGCTGCTGTTCTTGGAGAAGAATTTGTAAGAGGGAAAATTCAGAACAACACTCAGGGTCTGTGTTTTCTTCTGAATTATCAGGCTGGTTGTATGTGGTCAGCAGGTCAGGAACCTAGCCCATGCATTAGCAGCATAGTCTATGAAACGCTGACTTTCCTCTGATATTTGACCCTACATAATGTAGAAAAAGTCTATTTATTTTCCTTCGCCTCATAAGATGCTTGTGTTCTGCTTACATAACCACAACACTAGAAATTCAAACAAAAACACAGGTTGTGCTAACACAATAAACTCAGAGCTTATTCTATTCTACTGTCTAGCAACTGGAAGACATGCAGATCTGAATACCCACAAAGCACTAACAAGAACTTGGCATTTAGCCCCAAAAACACAGGGAAAGCCTCGTCTCTGTTACAAACAGCAGCACGCAAGAGGCTTTTCACCAGCCAGCAGGATGTTCAGCTTCCCAGGCTACAGATCTGCTGCCTTTGCACTGCTCCTCCATCACCAGCAAGACGCAGAGTAGGCAACAATTAACCATTTCCCTTAATTACCTGATTGGAAAGGGATGGCAGAATAAAGAGAATAATCATATGGCAGCGTCGGGATATGGCACTTTAATGAGGGGGATATGAGTCCAGTAAAGCAGCGCTCCCTCCCCACTGCGAGTTCCTAAAACGTACCTGGTGTCAAATCCTGCCCCATGGACGGTGGGTTCATGCGTTATTTTTAGCAGCTTGAAAATAAAATGCACATTTCTCTACTAGCTGTAAACCCTTTTCCTACCACTTTGACGCATCCAAGTTCTATTCTAGGCAAATGTACAGACTGTGCCCACTGTGTTTTTATCATGGGGACTGTGGGGAGTCCAGAGCTCTCAGCAACATTGTTGTAACTTAAACTGAGTCCTGAGAGGTCTCTGGGCCTCCAGACAAATGCCTTATCAGGATGTTTCTGCTACTGTTAAAAACAAAATGACTCTGGAGCTTTAACATGACTTTTCATTAATATTACTTGTACTGTATATATTACAAGCTCGTTCAAGAATCATCAAGCAAAGTAATTTGTTAAGTCTGGGGGGTTTTGGTGTTGTTTTGTTTGGTTGGTTTTTTTGTTCTTTTGTAAAGAGTACAATTTAATATGATGATTGTTCTTTGCATTTCTAGATTTAATTTTTTTTTTAAGTTTGTAAATATAATATGAAAAGCTGCAATGAAAATATTCTACAGTGAAGTGTTTTGAAAGGAAAAAAATAGTCTACCAAACTAATTATGTGACTAATCATAAGAACAAACTTTATATTTTTAATGTACCCACTAATTATGTCATGTTCTTGATTCTTAAGGGCCAAAGCGCCGCTTTCCAAAACATGCTTTTAAAACAAAGATCTTCAGATCAATCAGATGGAATAAACAACTTCATGGGAGAATTCTGCCTCATGCTTCGAAGCCTGACCACACTGGAATAAGAAAACAAAGGAGAAATGAAGAGTTTTAAGATTAAGGTCAGTGAAATCCTACTACTTGCCTCATGTTGACTAGAAATCAAGTGATGGGTCCATGTTGATAAAGCTCTTAAGAGCATGGAGAGCCATGGACTAAGCAGGACCTAACAGGAGCTGATCGTGCCTAAATGGAAACTATTTTTAGTCCTTTGTCCAGTTGCAGTATGGGTCTGCCTGCCAAGCACATTCCAGAAGTGAAAGAGAAATAGGGAAAAATTTCAGCGCATAAAAATGACAAGAAATTTGCAAAACCTTTACACAATTTAGGAAACAATATTTCAAAGTCTAGAGATGGACTATTGAAACCGCAAAGTCACAGCAGTATTTATATTGTTTTAGGTAACTTCTATGTTTCCAAACACTGAGTTAGGATTGAGCAGTTTCCCAAGTGGGATGCTGCCCCTCTGGAAAATGGTCACGGATCCACCGAATGAAGGAATCACCATCAAACTGAAAAGCCGTCCATTCACGTGCTATCAAATCCACATTTTGGTTATCAAGGTAGTGAAGTTTTGGTCCCCTGTCCCTTTGCTTTCTGAGGCATTTAACTAAGAATGAGCAGGATGGTTTATTTATTCCTTGAAAACTCTCCATAGTTTTGGTTCCGTGCTCTGAAAAACAATCAGCAATTTTACGCCACGGGGCCAGGATGGAGCTAAAGCATAATATTGCAGAAAGTAATATTGATGGTGCTGCACACACAGGAATAGCAGCCAATGATACAGCTTAGATAGGAAGAAAATAACATGGTAGAATTGAAACCGCAGGTAGAATTTTAAGTAGGCTGAATTCAATATCTGAAAGCATTTTTATGCCATTTCTATTAACACATCTCTTTAAAACATTCTTTAAGATGCTTCAGTTTCAGGTCTATAGAGTAACATTTAAAACGAATTCAACGTGTGTATGAAACTGCTTTGAAGGACATTACTTCTTTTATTGTCCCTTTTACTGCCATTCTCCTAAAAAGCTTGCAAAATAAACCAAACTGAAACCATCGCACAAGGAAGAAATCTTTATGATGGATGATTTTCAAATATTATGATGCGAGCTTATGAGAACAATTCTGTTAATTTCTTGAGAGAAAAAATAAATATGGCTTGGAAAAAAAAACCAACCAAACCTTATTTTTGCACTTCATCCACATGTAATATCTCCAGCAACACTGCCCACAGCTCCATGCTGACGTGAGACTGATATTTAAAGCTGGATCGCATATGATGATCTATATTTATAATTTTATAGCTCAGTATTTAGCCTGTGACTTAGGGCACACAAATCCATGGCTGTATCTAAAGTGCCTTTGCTGGGGGAGAGGGTCTCAGGGAACACAGGAATTATTTTATTTACATTGTGTGAGAAGTGGATGTAATTATAGCCACGATAGATATGAGGGATGTAAGCTCTGCAGGGAGAGTAAAATGTTTTATTAGAGTGATGGAGGCGGTTAGAAAAGATATAAATGTCTGATACAGCACATTTTGCACTGTGCCATCTATGTATTCCTTTAAAAATGTGCCTAGATGATTACAGCTTTCCAACAAGGGAGAAACTGCCTCATTACGGGTAAAATATTCAAAGTGATGATACTCACAGAATTGTCAAATGTGGGAAATCAAAAAACAGGGGGTGAAGAAAAAAAGAGAAAATTAGAGATTTCAGTGAACAGATTTGCGGTTCAAACTTCCTTGGCAGAGTAAGAGGGATAAAAACTTGTGCTTTTTCAGAGCAATCAGAAACGGCTGTAAGAAAAGCCAGGATCAGACCACGACTAAACCTGTGTGTGTGCAGCAAGGAGGCAAATCCTGTTCAAGAACCTCGTGAAGTCGCTCCACCTGGAAAAGGTGTCATTATACGGACCAGTCTGTAGTCACCGGGGCACTTGTTCCTGCTGCAGCTGCTCACCTGGTAGAATGGCAGCCTGTTGTGGGATGAAAACCTTGCTCTAGCATCATGGGCCAGGTAAAATCACCTTCTTGCCTTTCCCCACAACCCTCAGTATCATGATCAATTCAATTCATAAGAAGCACGTTGTGACAATGGCTCTGAGCAACAGCCTTCTCGCCAAAAGAATAAAAAATTAATAAGATCTAAATCCAGCTCAACCTCTTTGGTTATTTGGCTCTAAAATATAGAACAATCCACATATGTTCATTTTAATAATGCATAAATGCTACTTCCTAGTTCCCAGGAGTTATTTCTTCTTTCAAATGATTTCCTAATTTTATTACAAATTAGTTTAATTTCTTTCTGTACTATAAGGGCAAAGATTCCCTCTTAATTACCTACATATCTGTCCGAAGTATCTCTGTCCTCACAAGATCATTCAAATCTCTCAAATTATTCAGGCTCCAGAACTTAGTTCATTTAATGATTACATGCAAAAGAAGAACCTTTGAACTATTTCAATCAATTAGCTTTTAACTGTTGTTTAGATGCTCTGTAATAACTACAAATATTTTCCTAAATCGTGGCAAAGCTGATCTGGGATGTATAATCTGGAGTTCAGTTCCTCCACAAAGAATATTTAAATATTGTTGGCACATGCATATTTACAGCATTATCTGAGCAATTCTTCAGAAAGTATTTTTAAACTGACAGTACTTATGGAAAGCTCCAGATACTGGAGTTTTGTGGACACTCAAAGTATTCACCAGTTCATATTAAATTCAAAACCACGAAGGCCAGACCTTCAGCCAGAATAATTCAACACAGCTCTATTGGTTACATTTATCTGGCAACCCAAGCCAGAAAACACATGCTGAAGAGCTCAGAATTCTGCTTTCATAGAATCACAGAATCACAGAATGCCAGGGGTTGGAAGGGACCTCGAAAGCTCATTCAGTGCAATCCCCCCATGGAGCAGTAACACCCAGATGAGGTCACACAGGAAGGTGTCCAGGCGGGTTGGAATGTCTGCAGAGAAGGAGACTCCACAATCCCCCTGGGCAGCCTGGGCCAGGCTCTGTCACCCTCACTGAGAAGAAGTTTCTTCTCAAGTTTAAGTGGAACCTCTTGTGTTCCAGTTTAAACTCATCACCCCTTGTCCTACCCTTGGTTGTCACCGAGCATTGAGTCATTTTCTTTTCCACAAGATTCAAAGTTTCCAACACTTCAGTACAAAGGGTTTAAAAAAGCAGAATTCATTTTCACATGACTTACTTGACCATATTGACAACTCATATCAATTACAACTGCATAACCTTGGCCATAAGCCCACAGCTGAAGTTCTTGTTTTGGTTTGGTTTTTTTTTAAGATAATACAAATGACAAACTATCCCGTTTAGATGTATGCAATGTTTTTGGTAAAAAAACTACCTGGAAAATTGATAGCATTTTTAGTAAGGAAGCATAAATATAAGGTGTAACACTTTCTCATATCTTCTGATAGCAGTGGCTCTCCAGCTCCTTCACAGCCTTTCTATTAATTTGAAGAATAAAAGTAAATGACTAGGAGTGGAAGAAGAAACCCCAAAGTACAGACTTATTGAGCTCCACCAATAGTAATAAAAAAGTGAAAGAGTTTAAAATTCAGATCGTAAATTTTGAAGGTGATAAAAGAGACATCAGCAGGTACTTCATCCAACCTTGCTGTTGTTTCCACAAACCCAGATGATGTTCTACAAGAGATAACTCTATTTCTATTGAGATCTTCAAATTAGAAACCTAGCTGCAGGAAATTACTTCCAAACCAAATCCAAAGTATGAAATTTCATAGCATGCTTTTACAAAATCTGCATCCCATATAGAGCTATAAACAACGTGTAAAAACCCAAAATACGTTGCTTCGGAGATGCTTAAAACGGAAAGTTTGCACCTATTCAAAATTTGACGTTTTGGTTCAATGACTATGGTGACAGCTGCTAGTTGGGAGAATCCTGCAGTGCCCATTAGCAGATTTGGCGTCCTACCCCACACAAACCTGAACAGATCCAGGAAAATCTCATTTTCCTGGGTTATTTGCCTGGATGGGACTGACTAGTTCATATTTTGGTACTTATTTTTGCAAGGTCTGCTTCCAAATGGCTCATCAAAGTGCCACCTGATGCCATACAGACACCAGCTTGTCAAAATCCCCAATCAACATGAATACCTTCATAAGTTTCAAAATTAAACTTCTGAGTCCAGAAATTTATTTCCCTCCCATAGGAAATGAGGAGATATTTTCAAACTTTGGGGAGAACTTTAGGTTTTAAGCTTCAGTAATTCAGGATAATTCTTCTCTCCTTTATTGCAAGCAAGCCATTCTCCTCTACATTGCAAAATTGCCCAACCAAGACTCATTTAATTCTTTAAGGGTTGCAGTTTTGATCGTGTATCATAATGGTTATGGAAACAGCTCGAAGGAGTCATTTTGAAGAGATACAAGAGTTTTTAAAAGGGTAATTTATTGATTATTTGAACTATAGAAAATAGGTGAGCAGATCAGGCAATTTTTAATAAAACAGAAGGGGAAGGCAGCATGAAAAACAGAACATAACACTGAACATGAGAAAATAGGAACATAATAAATCATTATGTCCCTATTCTGCATGTTCAAGATGAAGACTACTGCTGTCGTTTAAGACTCTAAGATGTAGATTTATTTACTTACAATGGCTTTGTGCTGAATCATAGAATGTTGGAAGCGATCCAACAAGGATCATCGAGTCCAACTCTTGTCCCTGCATAGGACAATCCCACAATTTACCCCATGTCTGAGGGTATCATCCAAATGCTTCTTGAATATTGTCAGTCTTGGGGCTGTGACTGAACAACAGACCCATGTTCAGTTCAAAAGAACTGAATCAGCAAGTGCAAAGCAGGTGAATGAGATGAAAAATATACCTGTCACCAATCAATCCTCTTGGAAGACCTACAGCAAAGCGGTTTAACAGAATTCAGTGGTACCACATCGATTTGAAACAGGCAGATTAAAAAAGACTCCAAATCAGCTATCTGAAGTTTTCCTATAAAATACATATGGTCTCTAAACTACCATGGTAGGGTCTATCACTTTGCTTTAAAAAATTACTATCGCCTTCCCTATTTTACTATTTTTATATCATGTGCCATTTTGTACCTTAAAAGAGAGTGACAGTAAGTTTTCTGAATTTTTAAAAATATTTATCATTCATTCTGTTGTAACTGAATTCATCCCCCCCAATAAAAGTTTATTAGGGTTATTAAAACAAGGAAACCTTTTATTTCCCCTGGGCTGTAACACTGTGTTCTGGCAAAATGTGAAATGCATCTGCTTGCCACTAATACTATTTTGATATTCAGAGAGCCAGAACTGCAAATTTAGTATTTAAAACATGTAACAAAAGCAGAAGAAACCTATGCAATTACATTACTTGTTCCTGATCACTATGTTGTCTCATCCTCTTCTACAAACTTGTTTTCTTTTCAGTCTTTGAAAAACAAGAGTCCAAGGCCTAAGTTCAATCTTTAATTGTTCTTGGAAAAGAAACTTGTATCAAAAGAAAATAACAAATGGCAATCAGGATGACGTGTCCTATGGCTTCAACACAGCAAATCTCTTAAGCCCTAGCGAGTTCTTGATCCTTTTCGACAAAATGTATTTATTATTGTCAGTGTCTGTTAGGAGTGGCACTTTCCTATTAAGATAAACTTCCTTAGTGGTGGTACTGGCTTTGGAATTCTAATTCTGCCTTGAAGGGCTGTCACCTTGTTGTTGATGGATTTGATTTTTTAATCCCTACAAATGTCACCTTTCTAATGCTGATTGAAGCTTTTCCCCTAAAAATCACAGTTTGAGCAAAGTTGTGTGTTACGGTTCATCTATATAAATAACAGCCTAGTCTGAGTAGGAACAAACTACGTCCAAGAACTACAGTGATCGTCCTGATCGTATATCACAGGGAGGATTAAAACTTGTCGAGCTTTAATAGGGGCACTATTTGCACCTCTCATATTTCAGCCATTTTAAAGCTGCCTTTATGATTATCTTTACAGATTATACTCTCCTTCAAATGTGCAGAAAGCAGTAAAAATAACCCTCAGAGCTAAGACAAAGCAAAACAACCTGAGAGCATTTCAACGACTCTTGTCCTAATACAAACATTATACAGCCCAGAACTGCTATGGATAACACATCAGATTAGCCAACGGCTGATTGCCTGTTTTACCAAAAAGTGTTTTCTTTCACTGATGCTGACTTGCCAAAGAAACTTGAGTTTGTGAACTGCAGAACGGCACAGAAATGTCTGAGAGGAGAGTTATAGTGGATAGAAGCAGTTGTAGAGCATCTGTTTTAGCAAGAACACGCTGTGTTGCAGCTTGATTTGGACAAAATACATTGAAAACGAGCTACCTATGGTCTGTTAAACATGCACTGACTTGATCTAATCTACACATCTGCAAGGAAACTCCGTGGGAAAGAAATCCATCCTATTTGCTAGCTTCAAAACTTCCAGGTATTTTGGTCACTTCCCAAACAAATTCACTACACTACAGTTGATCTTTTTAAACATCATTTAGGACAATCAGAACCTGGTCTCACAGTCCCAAATATATTTATAGGAACTATATTTAATGGTACTACTGCTACTACTAAATAACTTCTTTCAAGCTCAGTGCCATCCTGTATGGGCAGAGACATCCCAGCACCCACGGTTCCTCAGGGATGCCAAAGATGTCTCTCCATCACAAGACACAATTTGTTTAAAAGTACATGGATAAAAAAAAAAAAATAAGAAATAAAGTCCAGCCTCCAGGTAATTTCTCTTTTGTTTTGTTCACCAATTTATTTTGCACTGGAGTGCACAAAATACAGTTTCCAACAGAGAAAGAGAAACATGGTTTCAGGAAAGGAATGAAAAAAAGGAAATCACAGTTGCTGGGATAAATCCCTAAAGAAGACTAATTTTTGTCTCTAAAATAAAAAAGGGAAAATATCTTACAAAAAGCAACCAAAGAGTAATGCAGACAAGGCACTTTAAAAAGAAAAGTAATTATTTTATAACTTAAAGGGCAATTTATTTATGAATTTTGAGATACACGAGCATGCAGTTCCTCAATGACAAGAGCGCTATTATAGTCAATCCAACTACCACCACTCCCTGCTGGAGCATCACCGGTCACACTGGTTTATGGCCTGATTAAGATTGTATCATTTAACCAGCCAAATATAAAGCAAATGTCATTGTTTGCTAACTACAAACTGCAGGCTAGAACCCCTTGGATGGTATAAGTGACAAAAATGGCAACTCCCTGAAATCAAGGGAGATTCATTAACTTAATACTAGATAGGACACGGCTCTTCTTCTTCACAGTTCTGAATTTATTTTTTTAATGTGACTTTTCAGACTAACAATTTTCCTTGGATTGAGCTGCTGCAGTTGCCAGGTCTTGCAAAATTACAGATACAGCCAAATCACGAGGGATGATGCCAAATTCTCCCCAACTTGTTGCAAAGCCTATTTTGCAAATTAGAGGAATCTACTCCAGATACTGATGCTCTCCATCCCTTGCAAAAAGCTTCTCAGAGGAAATAAGATGCTCCTTGAATTACAAAAATGTTTTACACTTTTTATATGGAATTTCAATAAGATTGAGTTAAATTATGAAGTGCTAAAAATAACCCTCATTTTGCTTGTTGGAAAATGTCAGCATCATAGTTAAACAAGCAACATAAAAAGACACTTTCTAGTTTTCACACTTGTTTTGTGACCTACATAACCTCTAACTTCTTTCTTTGGTAATTAAATATATAAATGATAAAGAATTTATAGAATTAGGAATGAATGAGGTCAACTTCCAGCAGAATTCCAGTGGAATTCAGCACATAAAATCCTTAGGTGTTCTGAAAATCTTAGAGCAGTCACCTCCATACTCAAGAACTGAAAATCCACCGGTGTCCTCTGCAGGTCCTATCGAAATAGCAAACTGGAAAAAATCTGCTCTACAGTTCAGAGCAACAGACCAAATCAAACCCAGTCAGAGCAGCTGCTTTCACATCTGCTTCTGCAATCTGAGAATGATGCCTGTAATCAAGACATCCAAGGATTTATGGATCTATTTTTTTTAATTAATTCAGTTATTTGAAGCCTAGCTTTAATAACACATTCTCTTTCGATTTTAGAAACGATGGTAGCTGGGAAAGTTAGGGATCATTGTTAAGGATCCAGAGGAACTTAAATAATTGCCAGTTACTGCAGTGAGAGATGGTATGAAATCATGGGGTAAAAAATAGGAACAAAATACTACAAATCTTCAAGTGTGCCCTTGTGGCCAGGAAGGCCACAAGGTGTATTAGAAGGGGGTGGTCAGTAGGTCAGAGAGGTTCTCCTGCCCCTCTACTCTGCTCTGGTGAGACCACATCTGGAATATTGTGTCCAGTTGTGGCCCCTCAGTTCCAGAAGGACAGGGAACTGCTGGAGAGAGTCCAGCGCAGGGCAACAAAGATGCTGAAGGGAGTGGAGCATCTCCCGTGTGAGGAAAGGCTGAGGGAGCTGGGGCTCTTGATCTTGAAGAAGAAGAGACTGAGGGGTGACCTCATTAATGTTTCCAGATATATAAAGGGTGAATGTCAGGAGGATGGAGCCAGGCTCTTCTCGGTGACAACCAATGACAGGACAGAAGGTAATGGGTTCAAACTGGAACACAAAAGGTTCCACTTAAATTTGAGAATAAACTTCTCAGTGAGGGTGTTGGAGCCTGGCCCAGGCTGCCCAGGGCAGTTGTGGAGTCTCCTTCTCTGTAGACATTCCAACTTGCCTGGACACCTTCCTGTGTAACCTCATCTGGGTGTTCCTGCTCCATGGGAGGATTGCACTGGATGAGCTTTCGAGGTCCCTTCCAATCCCTAGCATTCTGTGATCCAAGTTTTCATATATAAAGTACCAATATCACACACACATAAGAACAATCTACTTATTACCACATAGTTTAAATTTATTCACTGTTAGCTCTGCTTGCGCCACCTGAAAAGTCAGCAAGATTCTGTGGAGTTGCAGAAATAAAATTACCAAGATCAAGTCAATTCACTGTGCCATTAACACAGTATTGTAAAGAGGCCAGGATATGAAAGCATCTCATAGACAGGACTGTATTTTGCAATTCATAGTGCAATGAGGTCTACGTCTGATTCGATGAATCTGTCCTAAGTGGAATGCAAATTCTGGATGTCTTTGTACTCAGACATAAAGGTCAGTCATGTAAGTCAGAATTAACTTCACCAGGCAATTAACAGGGAGAAAGCTCTCTGCTAACATAGAAAGGATTTTCTAGCAAGCAAAGTTGATACCAATAGTAACTATAGTTTAGAAAAACCCCACAGAAACCCTGAAACACTGATACTTAATGTTTTTAGTCAAAATATTCCTTGATTTTTTTCTTCCTCTTTTCTTGATTGATTTTATTTCTGTGGTGACACAGACCTACACCAACAATGCAGGTCTGTAAAGCTACATCAAAATTAGCTGTGCCAGGGCTTAAGATGAAGGATCCTGAATTCCTGTGTTGTGTATTTGGAGATACAAGCCTGAAAAATAGACATTGATTAACTTTTCTTACAAGCTAAACTATGAATCCTGTGAACATTTAAGTGAACTCTTTAACTTCTGCAGAAGTGCTTATCATGTTAAGTATTTCGGCAATGTATGTGACCATTTTCTTTATATCTTTAAAGCCAGTTCAGGTTGCACCAAGAGGCCCACGTGTGCCCTGCTTAACGCTTTGTAAAGACAGAATAATGAGAAGTTCATCAAAAGTCAGTCCTTGAGCACTAATGATACAACAACTTCAAATCGGATCAGATGATATTCATACCAGATGACCCGTAGCCACATACACATCAAATATATCAATGAAACTAATTATTTTTTTTTAATGTTTAATTTGTGAATGTCCCCTGCTAGATGGCAGAGAGCAAGCTGGTCTGCTGGATCATTCCTGAAACACCCAAGTGATACTTACAAATTATAAGTACAGATCTACTATTATCAATCATTAACACCTCAGGTTTTATAGCACAACACAAACAACTGAAACACAGTAAATGCTTGATGCTGTGCTATTTTTGTATTTTGTCTTTTACAGAAAAAGGCAAACGCAATATATTAAATAAATCAAATCCGAAGAACTTCCGAGACAATTAAATTAAGCATTAAAAGCTTCCTTTGAATTCACATCAAATTCATTCAGTGATACTATGATGAGGTAGAATACATGTTGTAACTTCTCTATTTTAGATGTGAACAGAACACTCTCCTCAGAATTTTTGCTTCTCTAAAGACCATAAGCAGAGCCTCATTCTTCTCAAGAATCTGAAGCTAGAATACAACCTGACCCAAAAAATGAACTTCCAACTGAGTTACATCTCCTGGCTGAAAACCTTTTCTTTACCAGAGATCCAAGATGTCTCCTAAATTCAACGAGAAAAAGAAGGCTGAAAATGGACAGTTTAAACAGGGAACTGAATTTCACATGGCCTGGAGACTTTTCAGCTTTATCAGGTAGGAAAGTTGTTTGCAGCAAACATGATAACAATATTCTTCTGCAGCTCCGGTGACTCAGTGGTAAGCCTCTCTATTGCTGTGTGGGAAGTTGGAATTTGAATTCTTCTTCCCCCTGGGTTGCCACTTTTGGATTCTTGTGCCGAAATCAAGCCCCGGGTTCTGCAGGGGAGGAATTGACGCTTGCTGGGGGAGGCTGTGTGTGCCCGGGGCTTGCCTGGAGGGGTTCGTGCTCAATACTACCCTGGCAGAATGGGGAGTATCATAAGGGCCTTTGGGCTAGAAAAAAAGCCAGGGTTCTCTTTTTTCAAATTCGACTTCTTTTTTTTTAAAGACAATGTGTTTACCAATTGCCAACTACAAACGGAGGCATAAGAGTCAGAGCAGCCTACCCTTTGCTAAGTTGATAATGTTTTGTTCTCCAAGAAATGCTTTTATTGAGCATCCTGCTGGGGAAAGGGCATTCGGCACCTCTGGAGATGCCAGAGTTTGAGGATTAGCACCTGGAACACCTTCACTGCCCACACTTGGCTTCCTCCCAAGTCTCACAGCCCCGCTCCTGCATCTCTCAGGAACCTCACTGGGGTGGGGGGTCAGTATTTTATAATTCGTTAAATGTATCATGAACTCAACATCATTGGGTTGTTTGCAAAGACAACAAACAGCATGCTGGAACATATACATAGGACCACAAGCTCCACAAAACAAAGGCTCATCACTCAGCTTTTGTGGGTCTCAGCTGGATTAGCGTTATCCCACAGGTGTGGACCAAAGGTATCGATGTTAGAGACAAAAATAGAGACAAATGACACACAAACTGAATAAACAAGGGTTAAGAAAGGAGCATTTTTTCTCCTCATATGCAGTGAGCAAAGCAAGAAATACTGAACACAAATGACAAAAGAAAAGACTTGTACTGAATGTCAGGAAAAGCTCTGGAGTTATCCCAGGCAGAAAGGCATTCAGAAAGGTGCCTCATGCCATCTCTCTCCTAGAATTTACCCTTTGGGTTTTAAGAAGTTTATTTGGAAGATAAGTCTAAACAAATCAAATTGTGTAGTTGATACTATGATCTCAGGCATTGCAAAATGACAAATATTGCAGTGTTATGTGAGGCTTTGAGGACACATACATCAGACCCTACAGAAAACTGATCCAGAGTCTGGCCTCAGTTTACCCCGCACATGTTGGGAAAGACTAGAATACTAGAAATGATAGTAATCATGACATATTGCTTAACATCAACTCAGCATCATATTAGGTGTCCCCATATCTAGTGAAGAGGTTCATTTTCCCTTTGGCAAGAGAAAGATGAGTGGTGTGAGAGGTAAATAACTGAAGCACTTTGGCTGCACAGCTCACTGTTCAGGCCTTAAGTAGTTCAAAAAAATGCCTACATGGAAGCTTATGTATAAGCAAGCAAACAGTTCTATTCTTCTGGAGAGATCATGTGCACATCAAAGCAAAGCTTGTCCATAAGTGGATACAGATTTGCTCAGCAGCTTGTAGGATTGAGCCATTAAAGCATAATCCACAAATATCAGTCTAGAAAGTAAGGCTAATTCAGTTTTATACATAGCATGCACCATCATTTCTAAAGCAACATTTCTGAAATGTCTTTAATTTGTAGCTTGCACTGCAATTTCTAAGCTATTCCATATATGCCAATTAAAAAGTTAGGAAATTTGTTGGAAGTATCTCCTGCTCATCAGGGAGGTGCAAACAGAGACTTTGCTCTTCTTCCTCATGGTCTCTTCCCAGTCTTCTTCTGACCTTTATCAGGGTATGTTAGGGGCAGATCTAGGAGGGGAGTGAAAAGGGATGATTCTGTGGATGAGCAAGTTGGGGTAGAGACAGCTTGACATTAGCCTGGCCTGTAGATGATACAGCAAAAGTTTTAGATCTGTTTTAAAGGGGGACAGAATTTCCTTTTTATTTTGCAGTCAGAAAAAAACCCTCCAGAAATTACTTCTTTTCATAGTGCTACAAAACTTGTCAGCAGAGGCAAAATGGGCACCGTGGGAGGGGAGGGAGGGTGTTAAAGTACTGCTGCATATATTTTCTTCAAGAGTCTGGGGAAAAAAAAAAGAGTTAGAAAGAAAACAGATAAAAACCAATGGAAGGATTAGTTTAGCATAGATATTTCTATGTGATATCTGTAATTTCATACCCAGCATAGTTATGCTCTGTACTCCACACTGAAAAACTGTGATTGCATGTTCATGTGTTCTCTCCCTGATTAGGCTGAGGTTATAGTACCGAAAGCCAGACCTCCCACTGACTGCAAAGACTTCTGACCAGTAACAGCATCTGGAATAAAACCAGCGCATTGTTAGGCTTGCAGCTGATGAGGGCCTTTCCTTCTGTAACGATTTTAAGAACAAAGAAAAATGAACAGGCTCAAAAAATAGAACAGAATAGAAACTATACTATATATTCTCTAATATGGGAAGCAAAGAAGGTAAACCATTTGGTTCAATTGAGACAAGCCAACATGGAAGCAACTTCATTATCCAATTTGGATCCCAAACCACAGTTTTATTTGCTGATATTCTCATGCTCCTGATTCCTGGGAACAGTAAATTAATCTCTCAGGTCTATATTCAATAAAAAGTCCATCTTGTTTTGGCAAGATTGAGGTTTCATTTTTACTTAGTTTATTTGAATAGGATTTTGGTAGAGCAGAGTATTTAAATGAATAACTTAATATTCCTTCCCCATTGTGCACGATCGCCTTTCTGTCCATCCCAGGGCCACCAGTCCCTGTAGGACACTGGTCTCCAGCCCTGCCCAGCCTGGGGACTGACATCCCCATGAAGGCCCCTGATGCCCCAGGGAGCACCCTGACCCTCACTTTTGGCTTCCCCTCCGTCCTCTGTATCACATTCGAAAAACCATTTTCACTATAACCAAAAAAAAGTGCAACTCAGCGGGTGGGTGGCACCAAACCCGTGCAAAATCCCTGCTGGCCACATGTGAAGAGACCTCCATTGCAGGCAGATGGGAGCTAGACAAGGATTTTCTTGTCAAATTTTGTTCATCTCTAAATTTCTCTCCTTTTTTTTTTTTTTCACAATTTCAACAAGAAGAGAGAGGATGGCAGATGGAGGTTAAAATTAAAAGAGCAGGTTTGTCACAGAAAGCTTGCGGTTTTATATGACACACTACAAACCAATTATTCACATAGGTGAAAACATGGTATGACAATGACCACTTTTATTTCAATAAAGAAGATTATGAGATGGCAGAGCAGCCAGCCTGCCAGCCTGTTTATTCCCTTTCTTTTTTAAATCAGAAGCTGTGTTTCATCTGCACCAGCTGAGATTACAACAAAGCTTTAGTGATGACTTCAGTATCACATCCCAGAAAATAGGCTTTTAGTTATTAAATGGATTATTAACTTTCACAGATTACAACTAGGCAGTTGAGAAGCTGAACAAAACAGTCATTTAGAAGAAATCCTAGGGTTTCTTAATGGCCAACAGGAAAACATAGACTATAAGTGACGACAAAATAACCAGCAGTTAACATGTGCCAAAATCAGCCAGGATGGCTGAAAAACGGAGGCCATCTGCAAGAAGAAATGAGTGGAGCTGGCTGACCAGCTGGACAGAGCTTTATTTACACAAAATACAAAACCAAGTTATGAAAACGGCAAGTCCTGCGTGCCCTGACTGTTGAATCTGCAAGGTGGGAAGGCACATCTTCAAGAGGAAGATGCACCACAGCATGGGACACAGAGGGAATAAAACCCATCAGCTCCCAGGAAACGTTCATCTACCTTTGCGGTTGGTGCCGTATAACGTACACAGAGAGAAGTCAGGTCTCTTCTTGCTCTGCCATGTCTACCATGGCTCACAGTTCAAGCCATGTACGTATCTCAGGAGCACTTTGAATATTTGCAGCTCTTTATAATTAGTTAATAGCAATGAGAGAGATTGAGGAACATGCTGCTGTGACTGAGCAGTGACATGCAGAGAAATGCCTACAAAGAATTTGCTTACAGTTATTCAACACTGTATTCAAACACAGCAAGTTTGGGAAATGCTGTTTCAACAGTGGAAGTGAATCACTTTTAACCAGCTGTTGATGAATCGATATAACATCAACTTTATATTAATGATATTAAAAAATAATGATCACTAGACTGATGGGCCATGAATAGGTGATTAAAGAAGATTGCAAGAGTACGTTTCAGTGATGAACAGTAGATTAATAGAGGAAAAAAGTGAATAAGCACAAAGAAGGACAAAATTGTTTATGAAGATAAATGATGGCTTCCTTTCCAATGGAAAATATGACGTATTTGGTACTTGGCTTTAGACAAGGACAATTGAAAGTGACTTCAAATAAATAACTAGTTTGGGGGAAAAACTACCTAAGGATTTTTCTTAGCCTGTGTAATTATTAAACGTGAAATCAGAAAGACTGAAATGCATGAAACAGTTACAGAGGCACACATACAGATGTATGTAATTTCTCCTATGGTTAGAAAACATCTTGGAGCTTCCAACCCAAATCTTCACAAAGCATTTTAAAATTCACAAAATGTAGCCGCACTTTGTCAGGTAAAATGCCTCCGGCCAGAAAATGACACAAGAAAAACAGCTTGAGGTAAATATTTTCCAAATATGAAACATGCCAGAACTGGGGAAACATCTTAATCTCCAGTGGTGGAAATACACTAAGTGAAACACTTTGATATTAAAACAACTAATGCTTTTAGGCCAGAGCAAGTTTGCTACTAGTATATTAAGACAAACATGCATTTTGAAATGGGACGTGATTAAAAATGCCCAAAATAAAGTCAAAGCATAGGAAAGCTTTTTTGATGGCAAAATCAAATTAGGAGTAATTTTTATTGCATTTGGAGGGAAAACTTTATTAACATCCATGAAAATCTATACTAAACTGATTACCAACGATTGCTATAGCTTAAATGTGCACTTTGCTGACTTCTGAAAAATATATATAAAAAATTAATCCAAAAAGCCTTTGGAGAGCCTGGGCATGATGCCTTAGTGATGGATGGATGGAGTTTTCCACCTGCAGCCCAGTGAGGTGGTTGCTGCTCGATGGCAGTCAAGGTGGAAGAGTAAGTTGTTCATGCTAATGTTCCTTATTGATTAAGCTGCGTCTCACTAAGGAGAGAAATGGCTTCAAGAAAATGCATCTATGAGTGCATGGGAGATCTGCTAAGGTGAGCTGTGCAGTCTACATATTCTTTATCATGGAAGTCTGGCACTGACCCATGTTCTTGATCAAAGTAATATCCTTCTGCTACAGCTGGCAGAGCTTTGCCCACAAAAAGTCCACTAAGCTACAAGATGAATCCTTTAGTGTGGAAATTTTCATGTGACCTCACTGTTATTTGTGCGCAGAGCTAACGTGGAACAATTTCCCAAGACACATAGTTGTATATGGACTTGACATAAAATGCCGCCTTGTCTGCATTCATCACATATAACCAGTTGCATCGCCCTGTTTAAATGTAGGTTATGGATCAATGCAGCCAAACAATATAAGACTGAAAATTTCCATGTCACAATTAATATTTAATCAATTTGCGGTGCCTTGTTCTTCAGCAGCCACTTAAAATGCAGGAAACAGGTACAGTCTTAAACTGCTGAAAGAATAATTACCACTCTGACTGGGTCCTGAACATAATGCCACTCTACTGTATTTTTCTGACAAATATATGTAGACATTTTCACGGATTCAGTGACATTTTCTTCTTTTATTAAATACTCTGTGTGGGCAAGAAAAGAAAAAAGGTTGCCGTATAATTTATGATACCATTTAATATCAAGACTACAATACAAATGAAGGAATTTTAAAAGAAAGTTGCAGTGTTTCTTCCAGTAAGTTCCCCTTTTGTGTTATACATAACTCAGATTTTTGATATTCAGAACGCAAATGAATGGTTTTCCTTTCTGAAAGAAAAGGGGGAACTCAAAGCACTGTCAACTAAAAGACTAAGAAATAAAGATGACGCATTTTTAAATTATGAGATTAAATAATTAAAGACTAAAATTAAAAGACTCCCCTCTACAAGAAGGAAAAGTCTGAGATAGGATATGTAGGAGAGATGGTAGGTAAGAAAACATCTGAACACACGTACGTGCTTTACCATACGCCTAGGAATACAAAAGACAAGCTAACAGTTTACAAATGTAATTAAAAAATGGGTATGTTAATGGCAGCAATCCACACAGCAGCCATGCCTTGGGTACTGCAGAAGTTTCTGATAATCTTCAGAGAATCCATTTTCGATCTCGTCTCATCAACCTGTCCTGGGCAACTTTAAAGCTAAGAATGTGATCATTTATACTATCCACCAGAGGAAAATTGCCTCCGTCACGTGTATTGAGCAACTGCTTTGTATACACACCCAGACATCGACTTACGTGTATTTTCAGTACTCTGCAGAACTACTCATTTCTCTGTGAGGTTTTGCCCACACCAAATCTATTAATTAATAGGTCTAGTTAGCCCATTTATGAGTGCATATACCAGAGAGGAAAGAACAGACGTACTAGTAGATTTGCTGGTATACTAATGCCTAAAGGTTGATCTGTTCAGCATCAGCTAGAGAAAACCATATGTATTCTCTGGGAGACAAAGAAAGGAAAAAACCCACCACACACACACACAAAAATGCAACACACCATTTTCATTTAAGTACTTGCAATTTACCCTGTTCACCGAACAATGTTGCCAAATAACTGACTTTAACAGGATGCCGTGACAAAAGCATTTAACAGAAGAGCAGAAGCGATAGCGAATGCAAGAGATGCCCCGTGCTTTGCAAATGTCTCCTCCAGGGACAATGACATCATGCCCTGCCTGCTCTGTCAGACACTCTCATCCGCTGGACACTTCAGAGAAAATGGATTCTAGATTGTCATTTTGCACTCAGAAGTTGCTGCTCCTTTGCTGGATGGCCGCGTGCTGCCCATTAACGCTCTCCATCTGCTTCAAAGTTCTCAGCTGGCATCCTAATGATGCCTATCAACAAAATACCAAGATGTGACTGTCAGATACAACTTCATACTGACTCCATAATGACCCGATTTCTAATCCACTTGCCTGACCACAAAACTCCTATCAGGGCTGTTGATGCAAGCCAGCATTGCACTTGGGGATGGGATCCAGGCCCTACGGATTATTCTCTTGGTTTTCCTTGCAGTACAAACACAGATCATCAGACAAGACTTCTAAGCTTCAAATAGGCAAAAATGTGATTTCTAGTAATAAGTCTGGAGCTCATTGTGTGAATGATTCGTATTAAATACAGTTTGAAATTAAGAAATCAATGTTGGAAGCTTTTAAAACACAGAAATGGATTCCCACCTGCATCCTAAATTAACTGAATTCATACAAGAAGGCTCTAAGATAAGGTTTGTGCTCTGAGTTCATCAACTACTGCATCCTGTGAGAGTGTGGGTGGTTATCTGTTGGGGTGAAATATGATTATTAAGTAGGTCTGAATTAGTTGGAACAAGCAGTAACAATCAGAGAAAGTAACACAAGAGTCATGCTCGGTTGTCACTGATCGTACTCAGAAGTGACAATAATTTCCTCTCGTTTCATATCCCACCAGTGTGTTCCTAGAATTACTTCTAGAGAGATAAATGCTGAGAAAGCATCAGCTTCTTTATCTCATCCATTTGAGAAGGGCAGCATCGAAAAGTTTGCATTTGCTTCTTTCTATTTCTTGCTGGACAGATGCAATTCACTGCAGTGGGGTAAATTAAAACAAAAAAAGGACAAAAGACCAACCAACAACTACAACATAAAAAACCTCACAGAAAACTAAACCATACAACCCCAAAATTAACTTGTGATGAAACCAATGCACCTTTGCCCACCTGTAGAAACTCTTCTGTCTTCTATTCTTATTTCTTTTTAAAGATGGTTGATGTGACCATGCAAGCAGGTTATTAAAAGAAATCCACAATCACTTCATATTTATATAGATTACAATTTAATACAGAGCTAGGGCATTTCTGGGAACCTCGCTGCATAATCTGTAGGGTATATGACTTCAAGCATTTTAAGATCTAAAAAGCTAACTAAAGGTCAGCCTCAGGAGGCTGTATTACTCTCAACTTTAAAACTCAACTTCTCTCACTCCTTAAAGCTTCTTCAAATAAAGTTTAAGAAAGGAAAGCAGCAGCACTAAACAAATGTTTAATCCTTTGAAGAAGAGAGTAAAAATAGATCTTTTTACTCAACATAAGTAAGCACTGCAGTTTGGTTTAGTTGGTATAGGGGTAGATATGGACAAGTAAACCTCTGCAGAAGGTTTATGAACAAGAAGGAGCCATAGTACGTATGTGTTAGCATGACGGCAGAGCAACTGCAAAGATATTTAGGACTTAAAATCCTCAGACAATCTGAGAGTACATCAGACAGCAGTCACTGGCCAGTGCCTTCCAATCTACAACCAACTTCAGATTCCTCAAAGAATTAAAAACATGGATAAAATGGATTTGTTTGACTCTTCCAAACCAACCCCAGTACATCAAACCCAGTGGTGACCCGCCCTTCACCAGCCCTGGGCTAGTCATGACATGGGACAACCTGAGGTCCAGACCGGTCCCCACCATGATGCACAGGAGGATGACGTTCCAGCTGGAGCACAGGCATGGTCCTTGCCACCACAAGCTCCTAAAGACAGGGATCCAAGTCCTATTGTCATCCATTAATTTCTGCAGTGAGAGATTACAGGTACACTACAAAATTATCCCACCTACCAACATCTTAAAACAGAGAGTATGTTTGAAGCCAACTGAGTATGTTGGTTCCAGGGAGGATTTTGGAAAATGGTTGCGGAAAAATACACTTATCCTGCCAAAACGTGGAAGGGATACTTCCCAACCAGAAAGATTTGGCAGGTATGAAGCACTCAAATATCTCATAGCAAAATGCAGAACACTTTTCTTAAAACATTTTAAGAAGAAATAAAGTATGTATTTCAAATACTCTTTCACGAGCAAGTGTTATCATCCATATTACACAACACTGCTTCTATTTAAAAAACGCCTGGTCTAAAAAAAAACCCAAACAACCACATTCATGGTGTTTTGAAATGAGAAATAAATGACTAGGAACATTTTCTTCATTAAGTAACAAACTGCTTCTCAGCGATGGATATTTTAAGATAGAGCACAAGTGGCCAATCCTCAGCTGGTGTAAATTAGCGCTGTTGCAGAGAGCTCTATTTTTACCAGCTGAAGATTTGCCCCTAAGCACCTGTCAGTGAAGCAGGCCAGGGAACTACAGATGTGTACATGGAAAGGCATTGATTCTAAGTAATGACAAGACACAACATGTTGGACAATTACAGGGAGAGGGTGATATGCAAAGGATGAGGAAAGTCACAGTAAGTAAAGACATGAGGAAAGCTGAAAAGCAACCCTAATAACTCTCTAGATATGGTCATACTGCACTGAAATCTGTGTTATAACCCTGCCTTCTAAACTCTATGCTGCAGACCCCGTATATTAATTGTGCTTAAACATCTGGGCTGAGTCAGGAGCTCGTGTTCCTCCCTATAGCAGCCATTGACAGCTGGTGAATGCACGGCTGAAATCAAAGCAATGGTTGCTCTCAACAGTGGGATACGATAGATTTACAGACAAAGATTTTAAGACAGTAATTTTTGTGCATATCTTGGCTCAACAAATCCATCCAGTGTATCCAAAATTGCCTCCATGATGTCTGGGTAGTGCATCCACTGCTCCGTACACCGTGGTTGAAGGGCTCCTGCCTGCGTGGCACCAGGTGTTGTGCAACCGGGCCGAGGGCTGCAAATCTGCCTGTCCCTGTGAATAACTGGGGTGCTCTCCCATAGAACCAGACTTGCTTACAGGGGGTGGCCATCCTGAGCCATTGTTTCATTTTCTGCTTGTTTTTCCCATAACCTTTGTTGCTGTTACCCAATACAGTCATGTGCAAAACAAGCCACGGAGCCCGCACTTGATATGGTGTTAATAGATTGTAACAGAAGCAGCTTCAAAATCATCACACCTGTAGGAAAGAGTACCTGAGAGATTAGCCAGATACAGTTTAAATACTGAAACACTGCATGTAATGCTGGGGAAGCTAAGTTCAGAAGACAAGCAGTATCTTTTTGCATGCTGAAAGCTTCCCTTTTCCTACACTGACAGCAGAGATGCTGCTGACAATAACCATCCTGGTGCTTAATTTGCAGGAAAACAAGAGACTGGAGCTGTCGCGCGGTATTTGCAGACATGAACCACACCAACCCAGCTGGGCAATGCTGCCTTTTGAAACTATAAACTTTCATTGCTCTGAACGTGTAACTCATTAGATACAAAAACCATTAAAATGAGCAGGCCAACTACTGTGAAAGAACAACTTCTAATTACACGCCATAATCACTAGTTACTGTTTATCCACACCTTGATCCACAGGTGACAAATGATGCGATGCTGAAGATGATGCTGGTAACTGTATGGCAATAGTCACACCCCTGACACATACAGGATGGATATGCCACCACGAAAACATCTTTGTGTTAAGTCTGGCTACCCGTCTAAATGGTCATTTATGCTCCAAAAGCAATGAAAGACAAAAATCTGCGGCAGGATGTGATTTGGACTTAAATTCAGAGCAGATAATTCTGTCACAGAAACATCATGAAAACTAGCAGAAGTAGATTAATAAATTTATACTGTGCTGGATTCACTGCCACCACTTTTAACAACAGGCTTTATCCTTCATGTAACTAAATGTATGCTAATCTCTTCAAGACTTCTAGAAACCCAAATCAGAGAAACTCAGGATTTTCAGCATTTCAGAACTTAACTCCACAATACCCTGCTTTAATGCCCTTTCCTTGTTTTATTTTCACTTTTATTTTCACTCGTGTTTACTCTGGACATCAAAGCGCTGGCAGTACTTCCATTTCATTATAAAAGGCCGAGATAACAAATACAGATTTATTATTCCATGTCCCACCTTTCACACTATGCAAATTCACCCAGCCTGCAGCCTACTTTTGGCAGTCCTCTTTCCCAAGGGCCCTTTAGGAAGAGGCTATCAGCCAGATTAATTATTTTAACAATAGCAGCCTTTTCCTAGTGCCATTTTTTCTGTCACCATTATATGACATAAAGCAGGGGGGAGGCAGAATGAATTTATATGTCTGTAATATATCTAAGGCCAAAGCTTCCCAGAAGTGCTCGATTCACATGTAAGTACAAAGCAGTCGGCATCGTGTGACTAGTTACACGGGCCAAGAGCGAGCATTGCCCGTGTCTGCTTCTGGAACGGGCCGCACGGTCCATCTGGCTGGCAAGGTTGACCCCCATAAGAAGACAGATAGGGATGGTTGTTAAAAACCCAGAACTTCAATAACCTTCTCCTGCCTGTCGTCATTCCTTACGTTACATTAGCTTTCAAATGGAAAATGCGGTAACTCAAATCCTTTGATGTTCAATAACTTAAGCACGGTTCATTTACTGGTCCTGTTCTCTTGACAGGTACTTGACAGGATCAGAATTGTAGCGGCACATGATCTCGGTACAGCAGACAAGGAAGGGACACATACTGACCTTTCCACGCGTCTCGCATGGGAGCCCTGACCGCCCAGGAGTGAGCGATGTGCTGTACAGCACTGTCTGATCTGGGTCATCCCAAGGGGCAGGACAAGGACCAGTCGGTCCACCCAGGAATTGTCCCAGCATTTGTGGAGCTGCTGGGTTGCTGCTCTTGTGTCTCAGGGTGGGAAAGGAACCCTTAGGCATCCCCATTGCCAGCTATAAACAGAAATGTAAACTGAAGTGGGGGGAGGAAATATAGACAGTGTTTATAAAAATGTAAAAATTAGGAATTTTCTTACTCTGAGACAAACACCTCAAGTGAACAGCCTGCACTGGGCAGCATAAGACAAACCCAAGGATTCTCTAACCCCTCATTTTATATTTTTTACAAGATTTTTTTACACAAGATGTGCATGGAAGGAAAAGGAACCCTTCCTCTGCCAGCCCAGGTCTCACGGGTACCAGGACCTGCCCTTCCGTGGGGGTGACCCACAGCCTCGCAGCTCCTTATGCCAAATTTGGTCTTTCTGCAGAGGTTGGTCCCAAATATGCAAAACAATGCAGGTACTGCAGATAAGTTCATGTGAACGGGCTGCACTGTATGTTTTACTTAACAGAAAACATAAAGCAGTTGGCACTCTACAGCCTCCTCTGTAATGTTTACAAAATGATAATAACCCCAAAGAAATGCCAACAGGAACTTAGCACAAGTTAAACAAGTCACCTTCAAAGTGGCACTTTGACACAATGGTGTCAAAACACGTTTCCTTCCCCACTGGAACAATCCTATGATTTCATACTGGCAAACAGAGGGGAGAAAAGGGAAACAAAGGGAAAACAGCAAATTTGCAGGTAGACAAGTGTGGCTGGTGAGCACACAGAACTACCTGGGGTGAAGTTGAGCTGCTTCTGGGAAGAGCTTCTGAAGGCAAGAGGTTTTGACAGAGAAAAGACTACAGGGTTATCCCAGAGGGTTTCAGCGTGAAGGATAACGTCATCTCCATGACTCCAATGGGCACCAGATCATAATCCCTCCCATGAAATGAAAAAAGCTGAGGCCCCTGTGATCTGCCCCTTCTCGATACCAACAGACAAGCAAACGAGACTGAGCAAAATAAGTTATTTTCCCACTACTCCAAGACTGCTGGTGTAAAGTTACATGGGTATCAACGCTTAGATAAAGAAAGCCTGAAATGGCATCAGGCACTGAAGTGAGGAAGAGGTGGTTACGCAGAATCTGCGCTATCCTGTAATATTCTTTCTTACAGGAAGTGCTGTGTGGTTTTCAACATCCTTGCCAAATGCTGGCAATTTTTCTGCTTTTGTCATTACCTATCAGCCACGTCTCTCTAAATTGAGATATGATGGTAGTATTATTTAAGAGTACCACAAGAGATGGCATATAGCAAACGACAATCAGATGTGGCTCCTCCAAGATGAACAAGAAAACAAATTTGAGAGGCAAGACTGACCCTAAATTTGGACTGCCATCTTAAGTAAAATTTGCATGTTTATCAGGTACCAGTTCATTAATTTGGCATATTAAGATGCAAGAGGTTAAGTGTCTTTTGTACACACACTGACACACATCTTCACAGGCAAACGAGAACATCTGATTAGATGAACCTGGCTAAGCTCTAGCAGCCAGGAGAGCTTACTCGTCCAAGGACACAACCTAGATTTCCAACTCAATGCTTTATTTATTTCACGACCATATTTCCTCAAAAAAGGCTGTGCTTATGGAGTTAAAGGCAAAGTCCACCATAAGATGCCTTAGCAGGAGGGAAAAAGCTTCAGATATCTCTGGCTATCTGTACATCAGCAATCAGCGAGGACGCCACGGGCAGATCTGCAGCACAGAGACCCTGATTGTACTGAAAACCTGATGTTCAATTCTTCTGTGTCTTAGGGGTGAGGAGGGGGCTCTGCTTTAGGGCTACAGATGAACACCTGCTCATGGTGGGAGCACATTAGGTATGCACCTGGAGCACAGCTCCTCATTTTGTTTCATCCCCTCTGTGTATGCCAAGCCTGCTCCACAACGTCAAACGGGAGACATTCGCTTCACAGCACACTCCTGAGGCACCAGCGTGCACAACCCTTCTGTCGGCATGAAAGGAGCTAGTGAAGCATACCTGTGTGGCTGCAGAAATAATGCAGTTGGATACAGAATAGGAGCACTCTGGAGAATGACAGAATGAGCAGCGAAGCAAGGCGCTGATAGAAAAAGGAGCAGTATTCAACACCGAGGAGGTGTCTTAGCCAAGAACCAGTGACACCTGACACCTGGAGTCACAACAAGTTCCCTTACCCAGACAGACCAGAAACGTGTGCCAGCTATGAGAATCAGCCTGTCGTGTTAATGTTTAAGGGTGACTATGGAAGAGGGAACCTACATGTGCATACAGGCACAGCTGCACTGGTTTACGTATATGAACAAACAAATAGGTGAATGCACAGGCAGACTATAATAAAATAACCCCCTGAACAAGTGACAGCAATAGTTATGTATTCAGCTATGTTTTAGTCATGCTTTACAAAATGAGCTGAATACAGAGAAAACAGCAAATACAAAACATAATGTGGCATCTCATGCAGGAGCATATTATTTTATGTAACATGCTAAAAACATGACAAAATTCCGTATTTGTGCTTTCTTTACTTTCCAAGACTACTTCCTTCCCTGTGTCTCAAATTAAATCATAACCACATTTTGCCTTGGGCTGCAGGAACAGGAGGGAGAAGAGTCTCCCTTGAGCACCCAAAGTCCTCCAGCCCTTGGCACCCAGCCCTGGCCCTTCCTGACTCCTTGTGTGATGGGCAGCACGGCGCTTCTGGAAAACAGGATAAATTCAACACATCACCACCCAGCTCCTAAAAGGAGCTTTTGACACCTATCTGTAATCTTGACAAACAAACCATCAACGTGCCACAAATCTGGATATTTAGGAGACTTGTATTTTTCTTAACATATGTAAAATATTAGTGAAATGGCACTATGGCATTCCTAGAATTAAGAACTATCTGAAGCGCTGCTTCTCTTGGAGAATGTCTCTCGAATCTCAGTAGACTCAATAATTAGCCAGAGATACAGATGTCACACTTCTAGGAAGATTTTTCAAAATTATGGTGAACTCACAAATATCCCCAAAATTTATGGAGAAAAGAAACTCGATTTACATATCTGGAACACAGCAACACTGAGTCCTCTGTATTACAAAAGTTATTGCAAAACTTCAGGCCAATTACTAAGACAAAACTCCAAGAATAAATTTGTACTGTATGACCACTGAAGGTCAAGGGGGGCAAGAGCCATTTTACCACTTCATCTTTGCAGTTCATTGGAGAAAATCTGAAGCATCTGCAAGTGGGGATGGAGAGGGGGTGGAAGGGGAAGATGAGGGTCAACAGCACCATCAGCTCTTCACGCTCCTAAGAGAAAAGTAACTCTGGAAAGTCAACACGGACACCTCTGGCATCCTCGCAAAGCCTGGCTGAGGGGGAACGCTGCGCACAGCAGGCTCTGACATGGCTGTTCACTGCTAATAATCATCGTGTCCTTAGTACACGATATTGATTTTGCTCTTCTGTTTGTTAAAACTTCTAACTCTTGGATACAGCTGTTTTTATTGAGGATTCCTAAGAGTTCTTGGAGCTGAACTGGCTGATTTCCTAAGAAAGCCCTACATGGATGTGGGCACCTTACTTGTCTCTAGAGGCATCTCAGCTCAGTAATTAGGCTGCCACCTTTCAATTCCTTCTGGTTCCAAACAATGCATCTGCAGCCTTGCTCTGAAGCACACCAGTCATTTAAGCACACACAAAGGGATTTCTTCCTTCCCACAGAAAAATAAGTCAGATTTGTGAATTTCCTTGGAAAAAAATAAGGTATAATTACCAACCATTAGTAGCATATCCTCCCCCCACAACAGGTTGAACACTAACATTCCTTCAAGGGTTTCCTGAGCCTTTTTTGCTTAGTAAAAATATCTGACAAGGGTGGGAAAAAAAACCTCTCCACAACATAAGCAGCATGAAGTCCTTTTGCCACATAATACATTTCTTATTTTGGTAATAATGAAAGGAAAATTGGGCACTTTCTAAAGCAGTTTGTTCCAGATTGCCAGCTCCCACTGTACAAAAATAATGACCCCTTCCCCACCCCATCGAAACAGTAGCACGCAATCCTGGTGGCACAATATCCCATTGTGGTGCTCTGAATGCCGTACTGGCAAAGGAACTGGTGCGAAGGAGGGAGCACAATCGGCTCTTTGCCCTCCCGCTGCTGCCGCTGCCAGTTCGGGGTAACATGACTCACAGCCGCTGCCAATATGTTGATCGGAGGGAAGGAGGAAAGAGGCCGGGCTGAGATAAATGTGTGGACAAATGCCACGCTCTGGCATCGCCTCCTCGGAGCTCCTGGAGGAACCTGGGGAAGGGGAGTCTCTTCTGACGGAGATAAACCGCAGACAGACACTGCTGAGCAGGACAGCCCCGTTCAGCAGCATCGCAGTCTCTGGTCAGAGGCGTACATAGGTTCGGCTGCTTTAAAGAATAACAAATTTCCTTTTTCTTATGATCCTGGAGTATAAAACAGAATCTCGCTTTGCACAGAGAGATGAGTTCATATTTTTAACCTGTATTTTAGCTCTCCCTGCTTTTTTGCCTTCTATCACACCTTCCTGTACTCTGTCTCCTGCATTTATCAGATGAGTAGCTGATGGACACGTTTAGAAGTCTCCCACAATCCACCTTGAGCAACTGTGATGCCACCCCGAAGGTTCATAAATAGGCTGAAGACACCTTGCAAAAACACAGCGCACACTGTACGGGAATGGATGGGCGCAGCAACCCAAAGCAAAATTACATACACCCAATTCCTCTGTTCCATGAACAGCACATCCTAGCACTGAGGATGCAATTAAAATAAAAACAACAATCTCTGTGCTCAGGTAGAGAAAATGAACTGACAAATATCTTTTGTACTTCTAAATGCCACCACCTTCCTACCTGGACTGCAGCCCCATGACTATCACAGCTGCTGTTCCCCTAGCTCCTACTTGCTGTCCTTGCACGGCAAGCCCAAGCTGATATTTCACCATGTTTTTTAGGTTTCCCATGACTCTCCTGATAGCACTTGCTTTTTCCACAAGCCGGCGATGGCGAAGCTCTTAGCCGATCGCTTCCTGCAGGACTTGGTTGATGGTTCTGTTTTGTTTATGGCTTCTTTCAATTTAGCCACATAATTATGTCCATTTGCAGTGCAGAAACGAATTCCAAGAATAAAGTGACTCACATTCATTAAGGCTGTTTGAACAGAATTTGACAACGTTGTACACCATCCAGAAAGGACTCTGTGTCCATGTTTGCGGCAAGGCTGGATGGACTCATGGCAATGATGAGATAAGTGTGTAAACTGAGATGTACCCACCTCCGCCTCCACCATATGACCAGGAGCACACAGGAGGCTGGTGATGAGAAACCACACCTTCCCTGAGGTAACCCCAGAAAACCTTTCATAGGTCGACAACCATATTTGAAAAAGGGGGAGGGAATAGTGGTGGTGGGTTTTGTTTGCTTGTGGGTTTGTTTATAAATTAGAAGGATGTTTTATTTTGCAGGACAATGGAGATCATCTGATACCCACATAAACTGTGTCGCAACATCAAACAGGTTTTGTACCTGACAAAAAGCACATTCTCATTTTTCTGGAATTCTTTTTTAGAAATTATTGGGAGGTTTTTCACTCCAAAAGAGCTATGACAATTTTTTCCTATAGTCTTGAATCAAACGGCACAAATTGGATTATTTAAGTTGGATCCAGGATGATGCAGTACATAGTTACGAAGCTGTCGATACGTCCACCACAACCACACTTCTGGATAGACAAGGTGGTGGTTTTCATGCAACCCAAGGAAGTCAATGACACAAAACATCGGCATGAACTTCATCTGCAGTCACAGAATCCAACAGCACATTCCCCTGAACCAAAGGCTTTTGCCAGTACATCAACTAAAGAGCAATTTTAGGTACTTGGAAGCCCCAGCTTAGCACAGTGTGAAAGTTAGGGGTTTTTTTTAAGAGTCATAAGTATAAAACTTAACATCTCTTTACATTTATTTTGGAATATTTGCCCATTAAAAGCTACATAACTGACAGTGAGGAACCTCATGGAAAATTTAATATTGTTCTCCAAGAATTAGGTCAGATTCTGGTATTTTGACCTCTGTGTGCTACTGCTGAGCAGCATGAGCAAAAGTCAGTATAAGCCAAGGCTTTCATGATAGGGTCGGCACCTCTTTACTGTAAAATATTCCAATCAACCCTGAGGGGATTCAAGCTATTACTGGATATTCCTTCTCTCACACAAACTGTCACCCCTCCCACTGACAGCAGCGCATAAATATTTCTATCAGCAAAAAAACATTCCCCAATTTAAAAAGATGTCCTTCTCACTCACAATCGGCAAGTGGCAGCTCTGAGATGGTATCTTGTCCTCTGGCAAACACAGCAACTGTTTCTGTATTGAAGTGGCAAGTCAAATATGCATCTGGTACTGACTTGAGTTAGAAAAGTGTTTTGGTTTAAAAAAACTGAATCCCACTTTCAAAATCACCCAAGTAACACTAAAGCTATGTCCTGCTCACTGTCAATAGTGACTAAATCCTCAAGACATGACACAATGATAAAATTGTTGAAAAAGCGGAAAGGAACAGAAAGATTTCACAGATTGAATGTGGCTTTTTGCAATTTTTCATAACACATGTAAAAAAGCGACAGCAACTGCACAGTACTATGCACACGTTTCCAAAATAATCAAAAAACCTCAAGGGAATATGCACATTACTTTTGCTACATGAAATGAAACCAGTTCTGCTGACCTGAGCTCTGGACCTGGTTGTATTTCAATTAATAGTACTGCTAGACTGAAGGAGAGATGACAGCTTTCCTTTCCCAAAACTTTTGGGGCCACCAAGTTCATATATCCAGGCTAAATGTGTCTTATAAGGCTACACTACAAAATATATGTTTTCTCTGCTCATTTTTCCATTTGCCAGAAGTCAGGAGATAGGTAGTGAAATGGATTGTAGAACTGCACCACCAATAAGCCACCTCACTTTATTCATTTCTTCCCAAAAGACTAATACTGTTTGGTTTTCCAAAATCTTGATTTATTATTTCCAGCAATCTGGATAGGAATTAATCGGTGGAAAAAGCAAGAGCTGTCCAAACAGAAGCCTGACACAAGAGCTACTGCCTGAAAAGCAAAGCTAGACCAAGAGCTGGAAAAGGTCACAACTCTTTATTTCTGCAGGCAATTAACCAGCAGAGTGACTTATTCATGGATTCGATCAATTCTTCAAGTAGAAAGACTGAATAACTTTCTCAATGTAATTGATAAGTAAATTCGCTATTGAGTTAATGCAGCTTGAAACTACTTTGCAAATACCTTATTTACCCTAGCTATGGATTCGGTAGGAATTTCCACAGCACAAGGACCAGGCTCCTGGGCTGTAACCACACAGCACCGAGGTGCTCGCGGGAGCTGGACACGCTGTTGTGTCACAAAACTGGGAGCGATGGTTTCAATAGCATCCTGGAGAAACAGAGCTCTCCTGAGGCAGGAAAGCAGATGTTACAACCAAATAGTACGAGACTCTTAGAGGGTAAAGCTCAATAATGTATTTTAGAGGGTAGAAACTGTCAATAGCTTTTCTTTTTCCTCTACGCTTATTTTTCAAAACTACTGGGAAACAGTGGTGGCGCTTTTTTATGTCCTCACAAAACCTATAGTGTGTGACAAAGTGATTCTACTAAACCATTAGAAGAACCATAAAGTAACATCCATTCACAAATAGCACTGAGTCACAAAGCATTAGTATTTCTCAAATGTCCCTCCCAGCAACATGCAACATAAAAAATTAAAAAATAATAAAAATGAGACTTTTCAACATGATTGCTCACCAACCTGAATTAAGTCTATAGAATTCAGTGTTGATTCTGATAGTTTGAAGGCAGCTACCAGAAAAAGAAAAGGGACTAGAGAAGAAAAGGAGCAAACAGCTAAATGAGGCACATGTGCTTGTGACAGTAACATCGGCAGCTCCAGCCACTTCATGCAGCCAGACAGCTCTGTGCTATTGCATAAAGACAACTTAGTGCTTGGAAGTGCACCAAATAAAAAAGGATACCATGAATAAAGGCAATTTAAATATACACTTATTTTAAAAATAAAAGAAAGCCTCGATTGCTCTGCTTTCAGAAAACATCTGATTGAAATAGTACCGTAAGCTTCACAAAAATGACGCAAAGACAAACACAGCTCTTCTTTCTCTTGCCATCAGAGAATGAGAGGAAAAATGGTTAGGGAAAAAACAATCATTCATAAGTGCTCAGCTCCAACAGAAAGCGCTGCTGCTTTTCAGTTTTGAAAGAAAGCCAAGCAGTTCACTTAGTATTTTCTAGTAATAGTCAGCTATGCCAGTCTTTTGTTGAGTACAGAATTACTGCACGTATGTCTTGAAAACTGAGCCTGTTGTACAGATATATACATATTTTTTTTTAAAAGCCCACACTCATTTAATAAAGGCAAACATCTCAGAGATAATCATAACCTTGCATGAAGCAGTCAGATGCGGGAACGTGGTCATTTTACAGAGCACTGAATCAAGCGCACGCATATCCAGCTTCTCCCCACTGCCCTCCACCAGCAGCACCTCGACACCGCTGAAATACACACGGAGCAAAACGCAATCAGCTCGGACACTTCACTCACATGCCAACAATTTCATATGGCACAGCAGTTTCACAGATAGAGGTAAAGAATATATACAGCACATCCTCAGGTAGCTTAAAGCCATGGAGGGGTCTGTGATGGGTTAGTTTAACGCCCGATCTTGACACTGGAAAGATTATTTGAACATGATGGTACAAAGACACTCGCCATGACACAGACGGATGATGACTTGAATACAACTGGTCGTATTAAGCATGTGGCAATACATATAAACACACACATGCATCTGTATATTCATGTTTCTTCATATGGAAATAAATATTGTCTGGTATAGGAAAATAATATAAAGATGAGACAGCAACTGAGTTCACTTATTAATACTTTGGAGATGATTATCAAAGTACAAGCAAATATTTCTTGTTCACACAGGCAGATAAAAACCAGTGCAGAGCCCTGACAGCACCTCTCAATTATGCAGCCACTACCAGGTACGTTTTGTATTTCTTAACTTTATCCCTTGGTAGGAGCAACGTTAAAAACAATTTTCTACACCAAAATAACACAAGAAACAACAACCCAAAAGAAACCCAGCATCAGGTAGAGAGCTGTTCTCTATGCTGAACATAGCTGGAATGTTCTGCTTGCTTCTTCACACAGATAGGTTATTTCTTAGGTTTATTAACCGGAGGAAAGAAACATTTTCTTCTGCTGCTATTTTATAATTAATCCTCTATTTTCTAGGACTTCTTGAAGTTCACAGGTACCTCATGCTAACAGAGTTTAGGCCCAGTAACGTCTTAACTACATGACTGTAAGTGTTTTTGACAAGCTCTATTATAATTACATTTAAATGTTTTGTTCTAATGCTTGTGTTTGCCGAAGTCTTTGATGGGAGATTAAATTACCTTCGCCCTAAAATCCTATAATAAATAAAAGAAAACAGAAACGTAGCGTCAATTTGTGTCCAAATCTGCTTACAAAAGAGAATTAGCTCAGGCCTTCACCCAGCCAGGCACTTAATCATGTGCATAATTTTTATTACGTCAGTATTCCCACTGATGTCAATGAACAATTGAAGCTGTGACTATCGAGTTATACACACGCCTGAGTGCGTCCTGGATTGGGACCAAAGAGAATTCACAACTCACTGCGGTGACTCAGGACAGAGTGTCCAGGGAAGGTCCCGGGGGACAGAGCAAGCTCAGCACACAGCCTGATGTTCCCTACACATAATAATAAGTCCTGCAGAGCAAAACACACGACAAACTTGAATTACATTTGTAACATAAAAACCCAGCATTATACTGGCCTGAGTCCATGGAGTACCATCCAAAATTCAGACAATTAATTGCTGATTAGAGTAGTGCCAGTTAATTAAATAAAACCATGACAGATAGAAAAATTGTTTTCTTTATCGCATTTCTGCATAACCAAATGTTACCATATCATGTGTTATATAGTCCAGGGAACACATGAATATCTTTAAGTCCCAAAGTCACTTGTGCCTTTCTGGCATGGTCTGACTGCTTAGAGAAGAGCTCACCTGATGAGAAGCAAATGATGATGTCTGGGACATCTCAAGGTAACAGGTTAATATGTGTAAAGGAATTTCAGGTGAAGTGGCTCCTGTTGACTCCTAAAATCTCCATGTGCTAATCAGAAATGAAACTTTGTAAATAAAAAACCAGCAAGATCGGATCCTCAGTTGGGAGATGAGGAAAGCAGAATGACTCAGGAGACTCTTCATGAATACTTTCATGAAAAGCTTTTATACTGACAAAGTTTGGGTTTTATGTAGCAGAGACCAGACTGAGAGCTTCTGCAAAGGAAAGACATTTTTATCTGTGTTATGGAGTTGAAAGGAGGCTTAGGAAGGCAGAGAAAAGGATTTAATTATCGCTTCGTCAAGCGTATCCTGTCCACGGCAAGTGCTGCCGACTTTGATGACTGTGGTTGCTGCCACTTCTTCTCCCCCCGCAAATGGGAGGGGAAGATACGGTCTGTTTGGATTCTTTTTGCTGGAGAGGATATTGTTTTTCTTCTGCTTGTTTTATAAACTCCAGCTCTGTTACTTCTCTTGGTCATTATTCAGTCAAGTGAAAACCAAAGATTTCTTGCTTTCTGCCCAAGTCAGTGATTGCAATGTCAGAATAATCTGTATTGCCCTTCTCTGAATTCCCTTAAATGTGCAGGATATAGTGTGTGTGTGTGCATGCACACTATATATATATTTATACATTATACATACTATTTGCATATATAATTTGCAATATGGTGCATGCAGCCTCTAGATTTTTCTCAGAACCACTGCTCTCCAATATCCTTTTAAACCAACAAATTTTAACAGTGAGTCATTATTACTAATAAAAATAAAACCCACAAGTTTAACTCCAGACACACGCTTAAACTCATCCTGGTATCACTCATTTTATACCTAAACCTATATCAACATGAGAACTTGGTAGGTCTTCTCCAGTTTTAAATATCTTGTTGTACATTTAGCTTTGGCAGAACAAACATGGAAGTTTCACGTAACTGTTTGCAAGTGCGAATTCTTGCTTTGAAGATAAAGCCTGAAAAATCTTCTGCTTGGTACCTAATTCATCTGTCTTGTACCGTTATTTTTGGCTTGATTCTTGGCTTCAAACCTTCGGGAGACCAGCAGAATGATAACAAATCCTTCCCAAGCTTCATACTTAATAAAATAAACCCAAAGCATCACAATATGCAGCACAGTTCTTGCAGAGCAAATGCCTTTAGGTTTTTCATGCCAGTGGTTCCTTGTTTGTACATAGTAAAACTACATTAAAAAATATATAGATAGTATATTTATGGTGTCCAGCTGAAACCAGTGCTTTTTTTGATACCTAAAGAGGATGAGCATGGGATTTAATTTCTTTTTCCATCCTTCCCTAGGAACCTTTTCCACAAAGGGTAAATTTAAGAAAAGCTTATTATATTAAGAACTGAATCTATATGAAGTCATGATCCTTCACCAAGCAACTGAAACATAGATAGACACGCTTGGTTCAGGAGATCCCTTTTGATTACTTTTCTGTTTGGTCTTAAACTGTCTTCATTTCTTCCAACACTCCATTAATAACAGTTAAGCAACATTAAGTATTTCCTGGTGAGGCTGAGCAGTAAGGAGCACAAGAATCTTTCACAAGAGCCTGATTTTGCACATATTTTCACCTTGCAGTGAAAATTTCTGATGAATTTTTGATTCTGTGGCTGTTTCAGCCCTGTTTCTAAAAACACTGCTTATCTTTGAGGTTCACCTTTAATTACTTTTAAATGATTAATCGTCAGCTAGTCAGAGGTCAAGCATCTCTATTCAAGTCCCGGCTTTGTTTCCAGAACTTGACAAAGGAAAGATCTCCATGCTGTCTGTCCAATGTTATTCCCCAAAGGTCCACGCCACAGCTCTTCTGCTGAGGCTTAATCCTACATCAACTAACGACAAAGAAAAGGCTTACGGAGATCAGAGGGTTTGAAATGAGTCTCTCCTGGTCACCAAAATTCATTTTCTTACTCTTCCATTAGCACCATCAGAGAAACCCGCCCATCAAAGCAGAACCAGCCCAGGAGCAGCACTCACAAAATAGTCCCAACTGTTTCAAAAGCTGTTTGGAGGAATTTTTCTGTGGAACTGACACAACTGTAGATGTTTTTCCCTTGTATGCCCTTAATTAAAAAAAGGCACATTTGGAGCTGTTTTACAAAGACAAGATTCTCGCATTAACCTTGTGAGATCAAATGGAGATACTTAGCTAAATGGGTAAATACGCAAAATGCTGGAAAAACAGTAGTTCTCACTGATATTTTGTTCTGAATTCATAACATTAGTCCTAGAATAATAGATCTGAGATTTAAAATGCCCATAATCTTTACGTTCTGCTCAGTTTGAAAAATGTGAATTCCAGACAAGGAAATCTGATGGCTTTTCAACTATATCACAAGTCTCTAAAATAGCATTTGCTAATCTGAAGCATCTGAATTAAAAAACTGAGACCGTAACCACGGAAGTGTAATTCATATGTACATTTAAGGACACAACATTCCACAGCGCTAAAACAAAATGGTTTATAATTATCTGCTATAGATCAGATAAGATGCCTCATGCATTTGGCTTTTGTGCTAAATAGCGAGAAAAAAAAACCCTCAATAATTCAGGCTGAATAGTTAAATCAGATTTTGGTCAGAAACTTTTTCCCCCACACTCTGTAGACGTTCATGTAGTTCTGAAAAATATGTGTTCTGAATTACAGTTGGGTACAGAATGAAACTACCCACGGGCACACAGAGATTTTCAGAGGATGGCTGGTGTGTAAATTACAGATTACAGAGATGTGTAAAGAGGGTTCATAAACACTTTTACAGCATCATTTATCCTACCGAAATAAATGCCTGCTAAGTCACAAGATACATGACCTTAAATTTGTCAGCTACAGAAGAACAATAAATTATTTCCATGTTTCAACTTCAATTTTGTAACGTGTATACAAGCATTGCCATGGTGCTGCTTGGGACATCTGAAGACTATTAAGTCTTACTATCCTTTTAATGATTTTTTTGGTAATGCCAAAGAGGCTGTGTTAGACTACTGGAAGCCAAAAAGATAAATGATTCATCATCTGCCATGTCTCCAAAATAAGAGTGATAAAAAAATCCAATGTTTTCTTCTCTTATTCGCATCCGAAAGTTGAAAGTTAAACATTCTTTAAAACGCAGAATGAAAAAAGTAGGGCAAAGTAAGTACAATCTGAAGTGTCCAGCTTTTGCCTCAACCTGAGCAGAACCTGACATAACAGAAATTATTTGGATCAGAGCCATTTAAAAGGAATGAAACCTTGATATTAACTAATCGCTTGCACCGCAGCCACTGTCTCTACTATTTGCTGACAACCTACGGACCTTGGCTAAAAATGACAGAAATTAATGGTGCCCGAGTTACTCTCATCTTTTATACTTTCAGTCTGACATACTGAATGTGCCTAACAAGCAAAGGTGAAAGTCCTGTCTAAAAATCAACTTTTGAAGAGCCCTACAAGGAAAGGAAATCCAACCACCATTAAAAACAGAGGGCGAGAATAAGCATGAACAGTTCTCCCTACACTTCACAGAACTTGTTTTGGAAAAGTACAAACTGAAAGGAGAATAGTTGAACATAAACCTAAATGTTTTTCAAGGACATTTCTGTTTTTCAATGCTCATTCAACCTGCATCTCTTTTGCTGGTTCATGAGATGGGTGAAGAGGCCACTTCTTCAAACCAAGCCCTGTGGGTTCCCTTTTGCGTAGTTGATCATGTACAGGACCAGGTTGTGTTGGCGTTGAAGCCAGGAGCAAACTACAGACTACCCAGCGGGTATAAAGATATATCAAATATACACAGCCCTTCTCATTTCTAAACAAAGAGTTCCAGTTTTTGTCTCCAGACTCGTACATATTACTTAAGAAATGACAGGACGCTACAAATAATTTGTTTCCAGTTCTTGAATTGTCTTGCCCTGAAGCTAATTATATTAATAGACTTCCCTGGGTTTAATTAGTATTTTGTCTAACCCCAGCTGATCGTTAAAATTTCATTTAATCTGATCACTAAAGTACATATTTTAAGACCAGTCCAGATGAAGGAATTGCAAGTGTACAATTACTACTGAGTGGGTGAGCCACTAAATTTAACTAAGGCCAGGGCATTTTTCACTCCTAAATTTAATTTCAGTATCTCAACTCCATTAGTGTGGATTGCAGGATCTTCCTCCTCATTTAACTGACAGCCACAATAAATCACAAGACCGTAATTCTCAATTCCTGTCACCAGCAGTCGCAGGTGGTTCTTCCCTACACACAACTCAAGTCTCTTGTCTATCTCTGAGCCTTCCAGGTAGGTAACAGCAAACATCCCGGTGCAGACACAGCTACACACCAGCAATAAGTTATTTTGTCATTAAAGCCATTTTGCCAAAGGAAATAAATTTCTGCCAGTAAAAGAACTGTTTGGCTTCTACAGTTGTAATAGGACTTTTACTACCCAAGTTTTTCTAGCAAAACCTCTAAAAGTGCATCAGTCTTGAAGCAGCTGAACCTCCCACATGGTTTCTGATGAGCTCTGCTTTCAGGTGAGTTATTGGACCGGTAGATCTGGAGGCCCACGGGGAATTTTTGCAAGCCCAGAGCTCTTGGCAAACATAACTCCACGGCTCCTTTACTGTGCCCACAGGGACATATTAACTCCTCTTCAGAGAAGTGTTATATGAAGGTGTGAGCACATACATTTCCCTGTTTATATGAAGTGCAGCTGCCTGCGGAGGCTCCCAGCAGGTGGGAATCAGGGTATGGCGAGAAGCAATACCGTATTTAAAACTAAGTCTTGAAAACATGGCAAACACAGATGAAACCAATGCTTTCAGAGGAAATGACGGCACAAGCACCTACACGCGTTCAGCCAAAACAACAGCAAAAGTAAAGCCTATATTTTCCATATATATTAAAACTGAAATCAAGCAACAAAACCAAGGACATCTGCACCATTTTATAACATAATCCTGTACTTTACACATAAAGCCACAGAAATGGGCTTACTAAACAGAACTGAGAATATTTTTATAATACAACTGGACAAATCCCTGCAGAGTTGTAGACAACTATATATATATAAAGTAAATTCATATGAGAGAATCATCTTCCTTCAATGAGCTAACACATACAAGGCTATAAAGGAGCATAGTGTCAGAGATGCTTTGGGCCGATCCTTCCTACTAGACAAACTTGGCTACAATGACATGAACCAGCCCCAGCTAATCTTGTCGTCAGTTACACCCAGAAAATCACGTTAGCCTGAACTCCGGTGTCTCCGTCAGTGCTGGTATACGTACAATACAATATCCTCACAGGGGTAAATGCACCCACATGCATGCAAAGACATTTTACCTCCCGAAGAGAAGTAATTAAATCCATCATATCTAATTGAAGCCACGTACAACAAGCTGGGGCATGGAGGTCATGCCAGAGTTTTCTTCTCCCTCCAGTGGACCTCTCTAGCAAAAGCCACATTTGGTACTTTTGCTATAAATATTGCTGACACATCTACTCCTTTTACAGTACAAGAACTTGCAGCCTTAACACTAACGTGCCAGCTTCCCAATTCACCTACATGGGGCTTTATCAGCAGCTCCGACAGGACAAACTCCAAACCCCCAGACCTCCACCTCAACATGGAACCAAATAAAAACACTTAGCGACTGCTGTGTACAAAAAAGATGGAAAACTTCAAGTGTTTGCATTTGTTTCTTTACATAAAACAGATTCCACAGAAAAAAAACAAAACCAAACTTTTCATTTAATCGGCAGTTGAAGGTTCTTCATTGCTGATGCTGCTTATGATACCTTCTGTTTAGTTTCTGTTGTTAGACTTGTTCAATAATTATTCTCATGTGGTAGTGTCCATCTGTTTCTATGTTATTATCTGTTACCTCCACTTCAAAAGAAATCACAGTGCTGGATGCAAGTCTGACACTGGCTAACTTATAGAACCCTTATTTCCTCGACTTACATCTTGCATCCTTATAATGCACGAAATACAGCAAACATGTCTGTGATAAAAGGAATTTACTTGCAGCATTTCTGCTGCCTATGTCTAGTAAGAGACTGATTTTGCATGATGCTGAGTGCCTCTGTGAAGGTTCCAGAATGACTTCTACTCCTACTTCTTCATTTAGCTTAGATGAAAACTTCATTGTGATGCTAAGTTAAAGCTTGAATAAATTGCTGCTAGGTACTGAATCTTGTGTAACTCAGATGTTTTCAAGGCCTGGTTTACATGCAGTTGTGCTAGCAGGCTCTAGGTTACACCAAGAACATATAACATTGGAATAATTGTTTGTATTTCCAAGAGTTTTCTTTATTGTACCATATTTTAATAATCTGCTTACAGCCTATCTGGTTTTGTTTATCTGGAAGAAAGCAGCTTGCATGTGTAAGATAATTTGATTCAAAATAATACATTCCCTGTAGATGTCTCCAGTATGCAGAATATGATGTTTTCCACAGAGGGTACACTTCTCTTTCTACACTGAAGCCGTAACACCATTCCTTAGGGGAAAAGGTTATTTGATGTATAAGTAGCTTCAGATTTTATTCTTTCAAATGTTTTGTTGCAGATCTGAATTCCTCTGGCCATTTTTGTTTGCACCATTTTTTCTCAGACAGTCTTAGTCATGCTCTGATTTCTGTTAAGTATTTTTGATAAGCAGAGTTCTCATGGCTAGCATTAGGGTCTCAGAAACAAAACTAAGCTGATTTTTAAGCATTCATGTTATCCAAAATCTGTAGCTCAGCTGCTTATCCGAACTTCCATTACAAACTTTGGCTTCCAAGTAAATCTTAGGAAAGTTCTTTTCATTAAAGCACCAACCACTAAAATGAAAATTCAGCAAGGAAAGAAGTGTATTGAAAGGGATTTTTTTTTAAAAAAAGAAGCTCTTATTCAACCCATTAAATGTTTTAGGAACTACATGTCTAGATACAATTAAAGGCAATTAAGCTCCAAAGCTCTAGAACGGCACCGCAATGACAGCAGATTGTGGTAGAAGAAAAATCAAGGACGAAATCAGAGTTCTGTTGAAACTGGTGATTTTGCTTTTAAAACACACAAACGGTAACTGCACTGAAAGAAATTATGCTGCTTGTGATTCAACAGGGTGTATGTGAGAGGGGAATCAAGCAGCTGCATACTCCATATTCTGTAACTGCTAATCAGAAACAGAGAGCTGGTGTCATTTCCAGAAGAAACTACCGTTTCATCCTCCCCCTCTGTAACCCAAATCTTCATGTGTGGGCCTTCCAACCTCATCCACTTCTCAACAATTTCATCAGGCTTTCAGATTTCAGCAGCAGGCAAGTTCTGTTCTTGCCAGGGAATATAACCTTCCGACAAGCTCCCTACGCAGCCTACTCCACCGCTGTTCTTTCCTGCACAATTAGCATGTGGTTGAGCATCCTTTCGCAAGAGCCCCAGTTTAATTAACAGCATCCTCGGTCAGAAACTACCCTGTGATACAGAAGGGAAATGCCTACATATCTCTCACCATCTAATACCTTGCCTGCAGCTCCACACCCAGGGCAGGGTATATTTACCCTGGTATATTTACCACTGTTTTCTCAAGAGTTTTTGAAACGTCTCTTTCCCCTTTGCTTCCAGGTACCACAGTCTCATCATCTTGTTTTAAATATTGGAGCTCAGCTCAAATAGCTTATTAAGAAGACACTGTGATCTTCCATGAAATTAGAACGTTTTCTTGACCAACCAGGGTGGCGTTCACACAAATGCTCAAGTCAAGCTGCCCAAAGGAAGTTGCTCTACACCTGCACAGAGGCCTGTGCAAAGGAAAGCTGGTTCAAGCCACAGGGTCAGATAAGCTGAAGGTGGAGATGACAATGAATCCAACAGTGCCACGTGCAGCATCTTCACAGGCTGAGATTTCTAAGAGTTTTCTGTTTGGCTGACAACCGAGCTCCAGTCTGTTTCTCTCACTCGAATTCCTTTCCAAAGAAATTCATTTGAGTCCTGCTTCTTTTTAGCCTTTTTTTTAAGCAGAAAAAAGCAGCGTCCCAGTGTCAATACCATTTCCCAGTAAGGAGCTAAGTGGCAAGCAATGCACAATTAGGAAAGACATGCTATCAGGACACTGGGCATTCTTGATAAAGTGACGTATATACTTTGCATAAAGTTCATTTCATCAGCACCACAGCGTGAAGCGCCGCAGCATTTACTTATCTGCCGCTGCTGCAAATCCTCAGAGTCGGAGGATGAAACTAGAACAGCATTAACTCCAGTGTTTCTGTGTCAGACATTGTCTTTGGAAGCTGCCTTTCTGCAGGTACTCTTTCCAAGACATCTTTATTTGATGTTAAACAATTAAGAACAGAAAGCCATGGAGTCATGCAAACCAAGAGCAGTAATTCAGTGGCAGCAGTTGTGTATCTATCTTTAATTGTCAGACAAGTACATCGCAAGAAAGATTATTCAGAGCCGCAGCTATGCCTTCTGCATAGCTTTAGAAACCTTGGCTTTCCTGCTTCATACTTCATGGGTTTTGATAGTTAACAGTAATCTCTCTTTTTGCAAGAAAAAAATATCTGATGATTCAGAGATGCACAATTAGCTTGAATTATTCCAGGTTAGGGAATTAAAATAAAACAGCATTTGTATCAAATGTGACGAGGTTGTCGCGATTTTCCTCCCAGATTTATGGAAACAGATGAGATGTTACATAAATTCTTCTCTTATAATTGAGGTTAAGCTCTACTGCAGGTCATCCATTTAGAACACTTTTCCAACCTAAATGATTTACTTAAAACTACAAGTACTCTCTTGCATAATTTACAGTTGTGTGATAACAGAATAAATTAGAGCTTATTTTTTTCAAATGAGATCCATAAAATTGAAGAAATGTAAACTTGGAAAGGACTTGAAAGGTCATCAACAAAGTGTAATGAAGAAGAAATACTTCAGTAAAATAAATACTAATACTGCTGTAAATACTGTTTCTCTATCTCAGTGTTTCACTCTGGTTTTACAATATCAACACTGTCCCCACTTCACCGCAAAAAAGCAAACAGATATCGAGGGCACTGTCTGATTTAGTTACTACTGGAAAATTGCATTAGGCACAGATCTCAAAATAATCACTATTCTGCTCCTTGGCTTTTAAACAAAACATACACATTTGAAACACTCTCTCATCTATGCCTGCTAGCCTGTGGTTTATTATAAAGCACAGCAAAAAGAGTACATTGATAGTGCTGCAGATAAAGTGAAAGATCAAGGAATGTTAAATCATGTCTTTCATCACTGAAATAACGTCTATAAATAGTCACACAGCTACAGAAGTAAAAGAGGTTCAGCCTTTAAATATACCAAGAAAAAACCATTTGGAATCAGATTGTAGCACTTTGTAGGGAAAGATCAGATTCGCAGGTCACGTCATTTGTTCATAACCATCTTTCTACCTACCTGGTGCTTTAACTGCATAATACGCACTGGAAGAGGCCAATGGGTGGTTAGTGGCCATTCGTGCTGCGGAATTTGGACAACAGGTTGACATGAGAGTTTTCATTAACAGAAACATGGGGGCAGCCTTCTAGGATTAGACAAATTGGATTTCAGCTCTCAAACATGAAGTGCACTGTCAAACATCATTTCTTCTTCCAAGAAACATGTCATAGATGAAGGAACGGAACTGTAAATAGATTATAAACGGTACTTAAACTGATTAGAGGTTAATGCATGATCCTACCCAAAGACATGTCGTGGTGCGGGCTGGGTATCATTGAACTGAGCTCCTGGTTTACATTTCACACGTGGTTTTCAAGAAGCAGGACTAACGAGGAAGAAACTTTCTAAAAGGAAGAGAGAAATGCACTAAAAATGCAACCATGCTGCTGCTTCATTCCTACCAGACGAGGCACGTGATGACCACCCATGTCTTCTGTTCAGAAGAGTCACTTAGAACAGTAAAATAAACAAACCCATTTCCCACATTTCTGCAGGAGTATATTTTAGACAGTGCAGTTCATGCTTTTTAACAGGACTCCTCCATAGAAAAGCAAAGAATAGAAAGATTTTTTAAAATTTGAAAAAACATATTTGTTTAAATAAACAACTATCTCTAGACTGGCAAAAAGTAGATGATTTCCACTGATATCAACTATCAACAAAAAGAGCTGAATAAATGAGCCTGGCTGGGCTGTGTGTGCCCAGCCTAAGTTCTGCCCTCCCATGCCACAGTTTGCTAAAGAATTTAAAGGCAGAGTCAGCTGCTGCCCACATCCCTCATCTCTGCATTGCAAGAAAGCTTTTCAAACACAATAAGCCATCACATTTCTTTCCCAGCTGCGGTCTCAATTATTTGTGCTTTTGTTCTTAGTTTGTATGTTATTTTCTCTTCAACACATAGGACGTGTCCAGTCGGCCCATTTTTTTGCAACGTGATGATGTTTCTTTTTGTTATATCCACTAATCAGGGGCAAGAGCAACTTGGGAAAGAGTGATTCTGGATATTTAGAGCCCACTCAAGTTGGCTTTTCATGCTAAGAACTTGCTATTTGAAGGAAAATTAAAAGGGAGCCATAACAACTCCCTCTGGGTGACGGGAAGTTTACAGAACCCTGCCACACATCTCAAGAATAAATAATCCTGAAATACAGGTGTGGTTGGTTTTTTTTCTCTTTTCCTTTGGTGATTTGCCTGTTGATTGCCTGCTCATTTCCTGGAGACATTTCTGAGCCCTCTGCTTTCTAAAACCAAACAAAATCAATGCCCCTGCCAAACTCGCTGATGGGAGAGCAAAGAACCAAAGGCAGCACAGGAAGCCTGACATGTCTTGCTCATGGTGACCATCCCAGCAAGAAAAGCATTTGTTTCTTTATTTCAGCTGGGAGTGGGCTCACTCGGCCTTCAAGGAAACTGGAAAGCACGTGACATACTGATAAACATCCTATAAATAGATTCCGGCTTTACCCAAGAACTCTGATTTGCAGTAATTGCTATAAATAAGCTCTGCCTTTAAAGCTGGTGACAAACAATACTCTGAAGCCACTTGGTTGTATAAACAACTGTCTCCCTGGCGCAAGTGAGCATGAAATCCACTCCTCTGCTCCCTCTGTCCAAAGGCGATGAGAGCCTTGGCCTTGTGCCTGTTGCTTTTGTTGTGCAGGAAACCACAGAACCTATATTAACACATATACCGCGGCCTCTGCCACATGACGCTGTAATTCTCGAGTGTAAGCCCATATAGAAAGGCACAGAAAAACATGCATTGCTTAGTTTTCTTATTTCAAGTGCCCTTATTTTCAGTAGGTAGAACAACTGCGCCAGGTTCATCTGGACAGACTGGACTATGTATTTATGCAACTCAGTTCTGTACTCCCAGGAGCAAGTGACAATGTGCGTCCAAGGGGAGAAAAAAATATCCATCTGCATCTACACTGTTTTCATACAAATGAAAAAGCATTCTCTTCTCATCTTTTTCCTTACTATTTAGGCAGATGAGAACTGTCTTTTTCTTATTCAACTGCAATTGAAATAATTTTATATAATGTTTGACATTAGTTCCAAGAGTGAAGGAAAATGCAATTTTTTCTTATACTCTAAATAATCCTGCAAATAGTTTTGAATTTTTCATCAGGATAAACTGCATGACTAACAGGCACAGTTACTACTCTGGGGAAAGCTTCTGACAACACTTTCACATTCTCATCACTCATCTTAATTCTGGGCTACTTAATATAGAAATGTCTTTAAGCGACGCTTTGTCTCCCAGTTCTCCAATTCTGGGATCACATCTTTCCTTGATGTGCAAAACAAATACTTGGTCATTATGGGTTTTCTTCCAACGAGACTCGTTAAGCATATGCTAAGTGCTGGGCTGAATCAGGCTCCATAAGCTGACAGGATGGCAATACGTTTCCTTCAAATGGGATGTGAGTGGATGAGCCACCTAAAGCCAGCTCAGACAATCCTCTGTCTATGCTCGTCAGCTCTCATCATGAAGCGAGTTCATGGTGGATGCTGTATGTAAGAGAAATCTTAAATAAGGGTGAGCAAACGTATAGGAGTGCTAGAGAAGTCCTCAGGTCTGTGCTCCCTGATTCTGTGGAGTTTGCTGTCTCAGTGCTGGAACAAGGATACCCAAACAATCTGAATAATTATTCTAAATATTCAAATAGTTTATGGATATGAAATCGCCTAAAGCCAGAACGGAGGCATCCACAGTGGCAGCAGCAGGTGCTTGATCTGGGGCAGGGAAAGGGGCACCTCAACCCCATCGCCTACAACCAGGTCTTTTTGGTCCACACGGACAGCAAGAGGCCTCTGGAGAACAACTTGTGGCTCCTTCATCAAGGTGGCAAAGCCCATGACACAAGCACCACCAGCTCCACCACCTTCTCTTCCCCTGGCAGTGCTACCAGCTCTGGGAGACTCTCTTATAAACGTCTGTTTTCCATATTACCAAGAACAGCATCATTGTAAAGAACATAGAACTGTCAGAAGGTAACTGGGTTTTGCCAGATGGCAGAAAGCTAATGGAGATTGTGTAACATTTCACCCAAAGAAGTTTTCAATTGGAATGAAAACACGGTAGCCCTCTTTCAAATGCATGGGTATTTAAACGCTCTCAATCAAGCCAGCATCTGATACCTAAAAAGACAGTAAAGAGTTTCTTTTCATTACATAATTTGCAAGTGTCACATGCAAAAATTTAAATGAGGAATATCAAGTGATTATGCTTCCAGAGAACAAATCACTTTAAATATAAACCAAAAGGGAAAGCCAAGCATCATCAAAGTATGACCAGATCTGAGCACAGTTTGCAAGTTCTCCTTTTTTATTATGTAAGTAACAGTTAAAGAATCCCACTTCTCCTCCCACCATTTGCAACTCTCCTGCCTCTAGTGGGATGGAAAAAAGCAAAGTGTAAAAAGAATTAGTTTCACCAATTGAAATACTTCCACAAACATATTAATGTCTTAAAAATTAGCTAGATCATCTTCAGTGTTGCCTACAACAATTTACAGCAGCAATAGTTCCTTTGAAACATGCAGAAGTGTCACCACTTTGACAACGGTGGGAAACACGATGTAACGATTAATGTGTCAGTAACGCCGATTTGCAACCAAGGACAAATCTCACCCCTTTAGCAAAATGAGTGATCGCCATCTGCAAGGGCTCGATGCTCCCACAGGACCCAGCAGCAGCAAAGAACTAACTTTAACGTACAAGAAGTTTGCTTTAGGTTATGCCAATTCAGTTTTGTTCTTTCAATATTTTCATGACATTTGAATTGCTACCATTATTTCGGAGATGAACGTGACTGCCTCTTCCCTTTATATGGGGACCTTACCTAGCACAATTGCTCTGCTTCTGCCACTTCATCAGCAAACATCATTTTGAAGCCATTTATACTAAAAATTCACAACTACAGCACAAGGTTTCTCATATAGATTTTTTTTCAGTATTTCATTAATCTGGGAGGAAGGAGGTTAACTCAGAACAGCAACAACAACAGGAAAATCTTTGTGTAATTTCACTTATGGCATTATCAATATTAGAAGCATTTCAAAACAAGAAAAAAGCACTTGGGCTGCATTGCAAGTCAGACCTGCAGTGAGTGCAGCTCTTCTGAACTACCAGAACCTTCCATCACTACATTTCTTATTAAAATCACTGAGCTGCTAATGCTTTTTTCTGTATTTGAATACAGCAAAAAGGTCTCATTTCCTCTGACCTATTTAAAAAAACCCATCCAATTATTTACAATTTGCAATAAATCATAATGTTTAACACTGTCCTGGATACCATTTTCTTGCAAGAAAGAGAAAAATTCAGACCCAAAGCCTCTATATATGGCCAAATATTGCCAGATTCAGCACTTGTTGGAGAGGATCCGACCCCAGCAGCTCAGATTACAATGTCAATATTTGCAAGTTACACTGTCAGTTGTTTTAGGATTCCTCCTAGAAAAATGATGAAAAAATGTGTTATTTTAATTGGTGTCATAGCGATTAACCATCACTGGAAGGGTAGTATCTAGAAATTGGTCTCTCTTGATGGGAATGAACGCAGCGGCAGCGCAAAACAGGGTGGAAAAATATCAGCTACTATCTAGGCCTGTTCCTCAATTGCACATTTGCAAGTGTATTCTAATTCCAAAAAAAACAACAAAGAAACTGGATACTGCAAAATACCGCAGCCAAGAACTCCCAGCCAAGAGTGTTTCTTCTCCAACGTAAGGTAATTGGGTTTTTATCCAAATTCCCCAAGTTAAACAACATAACTCAGAAGCTCACAAACCTAAACCATGTGGAATCCGCTTCTAAAAGAGCAAACCTGCATTTGAAGAGATTGCTGTAATTTACAGTTACACACTCCAGTTTTTTCTGCTTTGTTTGGCAATTGAATCAAGATCGTTCCACTAACTAAAAATAGAGATAGGCTGAACCTTTGTGTAAGATCAGCGTTGGACCTGCCCTTTCGGTGCGCTCTTTCTAGGGCACATCGCAATCCCAGAGCACTGCTACAGTGGCCGTATTGCAGTAAGATCCTTGAAATGTTAGTCTGGTTAATAATTCAATCTACACTTCACAGGTACGAACTCGAGTTCATACTCAAGAGCAGGTAAATTCTGGAAACGTGTAATTCACCTGCTTTCTTATACAGCCCGTACGATGGTTTCTGTATATCAGTAATGACACGCAGGACCATGCATGGGATTTCTCAGCAAATTGATGTTCTCAAGGGAAATGAAGAACTGATTTTTATCATATAAAGACAAAACCTGAAGGATATTGGACGCTCACAGCACTAATAACCATACAAAATGCCACCCACATGCAGGAAACAGCCCCTAATTTTATCTATAGGTAGCACTAGTGTGGATCAGTCACATCAAGGGTGGGCTGCGGCAGTTCTACCCCATTCAACTCTGTAGCGGTAGAAACACTTTTCCTTGAGAAGGATGTATCCACAAGGTGTCTGATAGCCAGAAAAACCTCACTAAATCAGGTAGAGCTGTGTATCAGTTAACATACAGCCCTTTTTACCAGGAACAGACTACGCTTTATTCCAATGAATCACCACAGCTTGAAAAATGCATTAAGCAAACCTTTGGCCCTCAGAAAATGTCCTTTTACACTGACATCTAGATAAGCATTTTGCTCCAATGTGCACATGCTCATGTATCAGTGAGTGTGGTCATGCCATCCATTCTGCAGGAACACCCCTGCGGATGGCTCAGTTACACCCCAGGAGCAGAACACAGTGTCTCAACTCCCCAGCTGATCATTTGGGGTTTTGTTATCACCACATAAAAACTCTCCAGGATTTATTTAAAAATGAAGTATTAATTTGCCTTACTTGGTAGCATAATCCTATTTATAATGAAATAGGGTGTTTGGTTTGTTTTCAGAAATATCCTACTTTATTAAAAAAAAAAAGTCAAATCAGATATTCAGATGCACTTGGCTCTACTTTCTTGAATATCCTCAGCAGAACAGAGTAAAAGAAAAGAGTTTAATTCCTAATTGACTCTCTGTAAAATGGTAACATGGATTTAACATGAATATACTGATATTGTTACATTGAAAATAGCCACATTTTCCTGCTGCTTTATAGTTTACATGGACCCTTTGCTATTTCCATTTGCTCTCTTTAGTTTCCTTTATCCGTAGCTGACTCACTTTCACATTCCTAATCAAACGTTTCCCTGTGGCACTGGTAGAGGTCTCTTTGCAGGACACTGTGGGTATCACTGGTGCGGCTGGCGTGTCCCACCAGCACAGACACAAACAAACAGACCAAAAGCCAGAGTGATGAAACAAGAATTATTTAAGGCAGGAGCTATAATTATTTTCCAATCAAAGTTTGAGCTCGGAGAGTCAAGTTTCTTTCCATCACTTTTTTTCAGACATCTGTACTGGTCGGCATACAAGTGGGGATTAACAAACGTTTGGTGAATGTGGAGCTTTACAGCCAAATGTGCTTAGCTGCGAGACCAGGAAAGCGCTAATGTAATATGGAAGATAACGAACTTCGAAGCTGGAAGCTGTTCTAATGGAGTTTAAGCAAGCTTCAATAACTTCAATATTAAAGAATACTTCTTTTAACGACTCCTCTAAATCTCAAAAACAAAGTGAGAGAGTTACCAGCTCAGTTCCTGCCATTCGCCGGGGGGTTTGCGGGCAGGTTTGACATCCACCACAGCATGCAGGTGGCTCCAACCAACACCAACCGCCCTCTGCTCTTCCTTGGCTACCGGGCACCCTGCGGTTCTGTCACCAGTAAAACGCTTTTTCCCGCAGAGCCGAGTCGGGGGCACTTTCATCTGATTACGAACAAACTGCCACTTCTGTCAGGAATGGTTACTCAGGATCTACACCTAATCCTCTTGCTCTAACGCTTCACAGTGGTCTGTTTTCTAAGCCTAAAAGGTTCTGTGCAGTTCCACGAAGAGATGGATGACAAAAAAAATACATCAAACCTTTGCAACTAATTAAAATCCAGCAGTTTTCTCTGACCGGTTATTTACAAGATATGGATGCCATGGAAAATCATCAAGCTGGATATCAATAAAACAGAGAAATTTAAATCATTTGTTCTGAACAACAACCGCATCAAAATGTTTCTGCTGCAGCATTTTCACTTGAGCCTGTTGATTCGCCATTAGAAACTGAAGGGTACTGCACTGCCATCAGGTTGCTCTCTGGATGCACAGCTCCACACTACTGCTAAAATATATTCTTGAATATTTATGAAATATTTCTAGATAGAGATTACCTCTCAGAAAGAAAGACTAGTATGACTCAGTTTTTTAGTACTTATACGTTTTCCAGTGAAAAACATTGAAATGCTTTCCAGAGTGTTTGTGACGGAGGCTGAATTTAGCATTCCTTATATTTATGGAAAGCAACATTTATTTATTAGTTTTTGTATTAGAACTGCACTTAGGAGCCCTATTCATGAAACAGGCCTTTGCTCTGCTAGGTACTGAACCAACAGTGGAAAAAGGGCTGCACTTTCCCAAGTCTTTATGATCTTAGTGCAAGTCGGAACATAATGTGTGGATACAAACATAGAGGGGGTACAAGATAACAAACCGATAGTATTAGACATTTATAGGCAACAGTAGCAACCTAAAAAATAACTCTACATTGTCCTAACAATTTTTGAATGTTGGGCCAGCCACTGTAAAAACACCATTTATCAGATTCAAGCGAGCTTTAGCACGACTGACAGTGGCTGACAGCTGCGGCTGGACACGCTGTCCCAGCTGCATTCTCATCTCATTAGCGTTACGAGTTGTGAAGGCAGGAATAAGCCATCCAGAGGCAGTACGACTGATCAGCAACAGCAATGCTGCCGAAGGGCTGCTGACCCAGGTACCACTAGCCCAGAGATGCTGCAGGATAACCCCGCTCCCCTCCTGCGAGTCCCATCCAACAGCAGGGAAAGGCAAGAAGAGGAATTTAAACCTTCAGGCTGAAACAGGGCAGAGGTGATCACAACCAACTGCATTATCGCAAGGAAAATTCCCATAGCACTGAACTTTACACCTGCTCGACTCGGTGATGTGTCTGAGCCCTCCAAGGTGCTACTTCAATCCCCCACCACCACAGTTTGAAAGTTCATGGGAGTGGCTTATGTATGGATTTCAAATACTTTTGGAGTATTATGTGAGCCTGAGAGCACACAAAACTGACTCTGTCAATCTCTCTTCAAAATCACAGAAAAAGTCATACTAAAGGGGGAAAAAGAAAAACAAATGTATTTAGCACGCAGGTTTATTCAAAAGCACCTTCAGCAGTAGCATTTGAAACACAGCTTTCAAACCACTGGTGTTCCCAGCAACTCCAATATCACGTATTTAATTGAGCAGTGTCCTGTTCTATCTTTTCAAATTTAAATGGCAAGGATTAAATGCCTTTGTGCTTCTTAAAATACAGAATTTCTCGTTACATATTTGGTACTGCATGAATGTATACTAACAAAAAGGTGTGTTTTATAAATATAATGAAGAAAAACATTAAAACATGTAGCACCTAAAGCCAAGTGAAACCATCAGCAAGCAGAAAAAATAATGAAATATTTTTGGCATTGATTCATAGTGAAAATCTTGGTCAAAACTCTGTGCTTTCTACTATACCCTGTAATAATAATAGTGGATCTGCCGAACTGCTCAGAACTAAGTTTTACAGTTGATGACAAGCTTCTGAAAAGTTCCCTAAGGATTAAAAGGTTGTAAATAAAATCACCTTCACCAATTTGGGCCACTCTGGTGGCGCCTGGGGATGCTGGTCACCTCGGGGTGGCCTCGGCCTCAGGCACAAGCAGCCCAGTGAACCGCAGGCAGCGTCAGGCCAGGAATCTCTGGGGGTTCAGAGTGCAGGTGCAAAGCGCTTGTGTCCATCTCCTCCGATGAAGCCGAAAAAAGAAAGGGCTACTGCGCTGCTATTTAATGTCCCAGGCTTTGATTGTGCTTTCAGGAAGCTTTGCTTTGCTCCCAGAATGGCATGGATAGTCTACCTGATGGTGGCATTTCTTAAGGTGATGGAGAAGTGAAGAGCTGCTCTCTGTGCTCGCTAGATAGCAGCACCAATGGCTTTATGCTTGGAGATGAAACTCTTCCCCAAAGAGGTTAACTTTCAGTAGATTAAAAAAATAAACGACAAAACAAATGAAAAACCACAAAGAGCAACTGAAATGCATCCTAGCCATAGAAAAACTTGCCTTCTTTCCTCAATAAGCAGCAGGACTTTACTGTAGGCAGCGGGGAGACCTTTTCTGAAATGTCTTCACTGGCAGGGAAGACGTGGCAGAGGGAAAGATGCCATGAGAAGCCTGATGACCACAGGGCAGCGAGCAGAGGATGGAACGAGGCTCATCCCCCCCAAACAAATTGGGGGATGTTTGAAGATGTCACTGTTATCCCTAAGCTGAGTGGCAAGAAGGTGAGCCGCATGCATATTCCATTTTTATATCTTTTTGGCAGAAATAGAACACAGCTTAGACATAATTCACATTAGAGTTTCTAATTTAGCACCAAGGTTGTTGAAGGGAAAGCAACGTGCATTTATCAGTAGATAAAAATACCAGCAATAGTAGCATTTGAGACAGGCAGAGTGACAGAAGTCGGTGCTGCAAAGTGGATGCTTGTTGCTCTCCTGGGCAACGCAACATAATTGTCCCAGCACAGACTTTATCACAAAGAAAAGAATAACCACTTGTATTTCCAATATTTCAGAAGTGACAGAGGCCTCTTTTGTTCTTCCAATAAAAGAAAAACAAACAACTTGACCATAAAAATCACAGGCTGACAGCAAAAATGTAAGTTCAGAAAACATCGGGAAGTCAAATGAGCAAATTTGGTTTATTTTGAAAGGCCTTTGTCATGGGACTTGTAAATCAGAAGTTAGAGCCTTATTCAGAGGCAAATCAACCGCGCGTTATCTGCAATTTATTTATTTGCGCATGTGTGCTTTGAGTGGGTCCACAAAAAGTTCTTCAGCTGCGTTTGTAAATTCAGGCAGTAAGTTAAAAAACAAAGAACGAAATTAGAGATTATTAACAACATAACAGGCTGCAGTCTTACTTTCTGCTTCTCTGCATACATTTTACCCAAATCCTACTAATTCTAAGTCTGCACAATGGCATACAGAAGCAGACTCAGAAGACGTCAGTCTGGATAGCTCTGGCAATTCAAATAGATTTGTACATCCTCATTTCCCTGAAAATCCCCAGATTTTCAGTTAAATAATTATATAGACTTCCCTTTGTTAGTTTTCAAGCCCTTCTAGTTCACTAAGTGTTGATTTTTCCCTATGGATGTGTTAGAAAGGAGCAAACCCTTTGCTATGAGGAAGAAGCCCCTAGTTTTTAAATCACAGCCGAGATACTTCTGAAATCATCTCACTTGAGCGTTTCAAGAAAACTCACTGAATACCAAGAAGCTGGTGATGATATTAATAATACTTGAGGTCTTGGCAAATTTCTGACCTTTAAAAAGTTTAATTATTTTTCTCCGCAGAGCTTTCTTGTTAAAGTCAGAAAATTTTGGGCAGGGGAGCTGCGAGTGTTGTTAAAATTGGGGACTACACTCTATAAACATTTTGGCATTAGAGTGATTCCATGATTCACAATTTCATCTCCTACAGGTTCCATAGCATATGTCATTTCAAGAAATTCATTTCCTGCTGCATGATTTATGGTATCTTTGAGGGAAAACAGACTGATCAAACGCATCTAAAGTTTTCAATATGAAAATTTGCCATAGGGTTATTTCCTTATTGCTGCCAACTCATCCTGATATTTCTTCTTGCCACAAAAAGCACTTACACGGTTGCATTAAGAATTTTAGTTTCCATAGAAACTGTTATTGGCTAAAATAAATACAAAATGGTAAAAAGTGTGACTTTCCTTGTCCTCTGAGTATGATTGCAGCGGCCAAATTTTCACCACCTAACCTTGCACCAGTATTTACTGCTGCCTGACATTTTTAGCTCTGTCTCCCTTTTAAGAATATGAACCCTCTTTTGAGCGGCTCCTCCACGCTTCACAGAAGGTATGTGAATATTTAGAGCTATTTCTTCGCCTTATTGCACAAAAAACATCTGCTTCTCTTCACTGCTCATTGCGTTATTTTATTTATTTGCTAAACTCTACAAGGGAAAATATGTCTCTTTGTTGGTTTGCTCATCCCAACAAAGCTTGAGAGTGTGCTAGCAGGTAATGGGAAAATAAAAGGAAATGAATAATTGCTTCATTGCAACTAATGACTTTTCACATTCCTTCAGCGTTTCAAAACAGAACCAAGGTGAGCCCTGAGCATCCTGACACTGCAGGCTCGCGGATGGCAGCGGCAGCTCAGAGCCTTGGTAAGCTGAAAGGAAGGACACATGCACTTCCAAAGGGCCGTGCAGAATTTATGGGCACTCATGTCTTCTGAAGGAAAAAAATGAACTGCATATTAATCTCCTGTTCTCAAAATTTCTCTTGCTCCCTTCCTAAATGGTTCTAATGCTTACTAAGAAGGCAAAGACCTGATAATCATCTTATAATTCCCTCACTTCTGCATAAATTCCATTGTATTTTTAATTCAGGCACTTCTTCCTAACATACACAATTAATAAGTCTTTTCTTTTCCTCTTAGAGGATATTACTTTCATTTTTCTTCTCATTTAGAGATCTGCTGCTGTGCCCTGTGCTGCCTGAGATTTGCCCTTATTCCAAAGAATGAGCCTCTGCACATATATTGCATTGAGATGGAAAACTCTATTATCATTTCTGAAAATAGCAGCTGAAAACAGAAGGACTCAGCCTTGACAGAATGTAAAAAATGAAGGCGATGATGAAGCTCTGCAGTAACACAGTGGTCATTTGAGTATACTACTTACTGATTTGGGGTCAGAGGACAATCTTCATCCCCCAAGCATCAAGTGTTTTGGCACCCACTAAAGATCTCCCTTCCACATCACTAGAAACTCAAGTACTTATAAAAGACGCACAAGCTTTTTTTCAGATGCCTAAACACTCCGACAAACCTAACTTTTAATCTTTATGCCCCACTTCGCTGTCAAACCATTCTGACCCACAGGCTCTACCTAACCCCCTAAATCCACGTATTTCCTTTGGCTGCTCTTAGGCGTGCAAAATAGGATGGAGACTTGTGCGAAACTCCTGAATTTTTCTGGTCTTCCCAACCTTGAGCAGTTTAGTTGGTAGAAACGCTGGACACTGCCGAGGATGAAAACCAGACCTCCCGGATGACAAACGCAGAAAGAAAAAGCCCTGAGCTTATTAACAGTGTACAGTAGCATAAGTGAATTCATGGAATTTACTGTTACCCTCTTTTACACACTCTACTGCCTGGGGAGTAACGTCAAACAAAACACAAGTGTGCCTAATACTACCTTACTCCAGAGCACAGACTATGTCCACCTAGCCAAAGCATTGCAGGTGACAATCCATAGATTGGACTTAATCACTGGAGCAAAATGTTAACACATTTTCAACAAATTTAAGGACACCGTGAAATAGGATAAGCCAAAAAGAGTATAATGCCTTCTAAATAAAAACAAGCATTCGGCTGCTTATCCTTCATTGATGAAAACCTCTCCAGAATGAAAAAGTGCTTTTTATTCTTATGATAATGACCAGAAGATGCAACAATAAACATGTAAGAACAGTCAGGAAATGTATATATCTGGATTTAGGTAAAAATACTGTGAAAAGCAAATGTGAATCAACAAGGCTGAAAGAGAACTGACACTACCTGACACTAACTGTTCCTCTGTCTTTTTCAGAGATGAAGGATTCCGATGGCTGTACAGAAGGTACATGCAGCGTGAGAACAGGCTCTGTTTCTAGCCATCAAAATGTTCAAGTGCTTGGCAGATTACTTAAGCTACCAAAGAAACGTCCCTGCTGGTGGATGTGGCAGCATATAGGGAAGATGTGTTCATTCCAGATGGTCACAAGGAAAAGGGTGGATTTTGGTAACTCTGACTGCTTACGGTCCTCTAAAAATCATTGCTTGCTCATGGCGTTCTGTAGCAGCACACCTAACAGGTTTGGGGAGCTTACTATGGGTGTCATTAATCACACTGAAATGTAGTTTACTCTAAAAATAAAAATGAATTCTAATTTTTAAATTCAATAGAAAAGTCAAGGCTTATTAAAGATGGCACTTATTTCTAGCAAAAAGTAGCACTAGATCAGAAATACACCACATGAGGTTTAAAGATTCCCATTAACTTCTTTTTAATGACAACCCCACAGACGAAATGCACCCTTAGGATTCTGAAAATAGATTAAAAAATCTGCATAAACTGGCAGAAGTCCCTAATGCAGTATAAAAATTGTCCAAGATTATGGGCAGAGGGAAGGGTGGAGGTAATGAAGAAAAAGCACCCTAAATCTCTTGTTTTACAGTGAAAGGCGCATCGATGCCAAACAGCACATTGTCCTTTCCATCTGCCAATGCTACTACAGGAAGCAAGTTCTCAAATCAACGATGATGCCACCAGATCATTAGAGATTAACTTCTGGGAGAGCTAATAAACCTGTGTTAAGTGGAATCACAGCAGTAAGAAGTATTTGCGGCTGAGGAAGCTCATCTCTGTTCCATGTCTGCAGTTTACAGCGCAGGCTGTGGCATCTACAGAGCAAGAGGCTCTGCAGGTCCCAGCCAACCACACCAGAGCCATCCTGCTGGGTACAGCTCAGACCCATCATCCCTATGAGCATCACCCTTTTACCATGCAACCAGCACACTGTGAATGACTTCTGCGTATGCTACATGTGGGATGTTTGCTTTCCCGCACAGGAACTACCCCTAACCATAGGTCAGGATTTATGTTCACCTGAGTGCAAGGCTTGCTCCTACCTGGAAGCACAGGTGTGGAAAAGAGCCTCCGAAAAGCTGGGGATTTTGGCAAGTATCATGCAAATGTGGTACTAGAAACCTCTATGCAATCACAAGCTGCTACCGCTTGACTTGGAGCCAAGCCCTCCTGCTGCTGGATGAGTTTCAGATCTTGTGTGGATGTGACACAAGCAGGGCTGCTGTAACGCTCGCTCACCTGCAGTCAGCACTCCTTTGCTCGGCCCCGCAACGTGGATCAAAGCAAAACCGACACGACTGACCCCAAAATGAGCATTTTGTTTCACATCGTTTGTGAGATCCCATCAACAGCCAACCCAGGTGCTGTTTTCCTTCTGCCCACACGCAAATCAATGACAAAAAAGCAAACTCATTCACATAGGTGGTGCGTTTCACCTACCTAAAAGTCAAGATTTTCTTATACCTTTCATTTAATGCCACTGCTGTCAAATTGTAACATGTTGTAACAAAAACAGCCTTTATGTAACCTAATAAATAAAAGCCACGGAGGCAATAGCTATGCATAAATTTTAGCTAAAAACATTTTGTTAGAAGAACATGAATGTCCTCTGAAAAGCGGGTAGCATTTTAAAATAATGTTCTAGCCATTGTTAATACTTTATTGCTATTCATCATAGAACCATTAATCACGGTGAACTCATTTGGTATTAATGTGGATGTCATAAAGTACTTCTGTTGCATTTCAATTATAACCCAGCCTTTAAAATGCTGCCAGCACTACATGGAAAGCTTTGAAAACCAAATCTGAATAATCTGGTTCAGAGATAACCATGATCGCATTCTGGCACGGAGAAACAACCTTTTCCATTCCTAACGCCCATTCCCAAGGAGGAGAGGAGTCCAAGGAACCACCCCCTTTCCTCCCCCAAGATGAGGGGAAGACAAATATTCCTTTGGGCTGCTCCAATCCCACCGGTTCAACAGTGGCTAAGCAGCATCAGGCCATACGTTCAGGCCCCTAAGGAAATTCCCTTTTTTCCTATCACTCGTGTGATTCCTCGAGGCACTATTTTGCTGGGAGAGCTGAGTGCTTTAGGTTTTCCTGTGGTGTGTAGTGTCTGTCCAAACAAAACCACCAGAGAGAACATATATCTACAACCTACTGTCTTTAGAAACAGCAAAGGAGTATGGAATACATCAGAACAGACCTAAGGGAGCTGATATCCTGACCTCTCTGATGGCAGTTTAAAAAAATCCCTTTTTCTGGCCTCAAAAGGCACTGGAAGAGGAAAACAGGCAGCACAACATGCAGCATGGACCTAACCAACTGTTAGCTCCTTGTTATCAGGGAAGCCAGGAGCTTGTGTAAATTTACCTTGAGAAACCAGGATTTTTGTTCCCTCGCTGGCAGCAGAGCTTCCAGCAGCATTTTACACACAGAATCAAATCACAACAGCTCAGCAATTGTGACGCTTCTCATCAGAAACCATGATAAATGGAGAAAAGACAGAATAGTTCTTAATAGCTAAGGGAACTTTAAAAAAAATTCTTGCATATAATTGCCATTCTATTTTATCTAGGTCATTGATATAACATGTAAGCACACAGCAAAAATTCCTACCTTGGGAGCTCTGGCATGTTTTCCGCATCTGGCATCTTTGACAAGGCTGATATCTAGCAGCTCAGTCTCCTAGAAGGAAAAATTGCAACACAGATAATGAATCCATTAGTCCAAAAGCCTGGCTGTGTTTGCAGTGCCCCGCTTCCCACATCTGTCAGGGGTTTGCATGTTTGCAATGACGCCTGTTCAAACTGAGAACAGCTTCAAGGAGTGCTCTGTTACACTTGAGCCATTCTAATAGCAATACTAAGACTTTGGAAACATGGTTTCCTTAAAAATGTGCACATTTACTATGATATGCAGAATATATAGATGTCATATGAATCAAGCTTATTTCTTGGATCACTAAATACCAGCTGCTGTGGTGCGGGTTTTTTTTTCTTTTTAATACAACTTTAGCTTTTTGATTATATTCACAGTGTGAAAAAGGTGATGTTACAAACAGAAACCCTGCCCCTGCAATCCAAAACCTACTTTGCTATTGCCAGAACATTTTGAAAAGTGCACATTAAAACCCAACAAGTGTTATATCTACAATGATAACAGGTTCCAACAATTTTAGTGACTACCGCTCAATAAAACCCCATATACTTTTGACAAGCATTTCATAATTCCTACACAACTCTCGAGTTGTGGGTTATACAACACATGCCATACTTGGAAGAAAACTGGCACATGATGACAGCTTCTGTTAGGCAAATTCCTCCCTTCCCCATATGCACGTGTGATATAAAGAATCTCCTTTCCCTGATAACCTCTGGGCTCTCCACCCTTCCTGGCAGCCCAGGGAGGATGGGTGCTGAGCTGAGCCCGCCAGTGCCAGCCCAATGGGTGCACCCAGCCCTCCGGGATGAGCGCGGGCTATTCGCCTCTCGCCAAACACACAGCAAATTATAACCTTGAGCCAAGATCATTTTCCCCAATCTCACCCTGCATCAGGGCGTTTCTGGCTGTTGCCATGTTGAGTCTTTCTAGAATGCCTTAATATTTCTGGGCAGGGAGCGTTTGGAAGGAGGAAGGATGCTGGAGATAATTCTCAGCAGCGGCTCCCTCACAAGCACACGCATCCAAGTGGCCTTGCGCGAGTTCTGCCAGGAGCGAGAACATCTGACCTGATGTAGCATCACTCGACAATCCTAAAGTACATCTTCATACGGTCTGCCTCAATTACACTAGCATTTGGATTAATAGTCCATGTTGGCACGGCTTGATTACATACTAGATACAGTTTAAAAGTACTTGAGCAGGAGAGTGACCACACAGCAATTAGAGCTACGCCAGTTCAGTGCATTTCAGCCTTCCAGTAACTACAAATGCTGTGCAGAGAATTTGAAATTTCTGTGCCAGACAAAGCTACTACAATTTTTTTTTCAGTCCAAAGAGAAAAGAAAATAATATTTTCTCATGAACATGTTCTTTTGCCACAGGTTACTTTGTATCCTTATTTCTTTTGCATTTTAAGAGACTCCTTTCTGTACAGTTCTTGCAGATCTTTTGTGTCTATTAAGACATAAGCTCTACCACCAGATTTTCATGTGACTGTATATTCATGACCTTCCCCTCTGTCCCACCTATCAATCCCAATCCTGTTACAGTACCATGCAATTTGCATAAACACTTTTTCCCCTCTTTATCTAGGCTGTCTAGGGGAAAATTGGACTTCAGAGTTCTTAATTTCTTTGTTCATACTTTCCTGAAACAGGACAAGGGGAGCAAAACTTGCAGGGATTCAGAAGAAATATCAGCAGGGTTGTCAAAGGTGGTATTCTGTAACCCTCCTGAGGAAATCACCTCCACTACACCAATACACACGGACACAAGCACTGTTCCGACAGCACTGCAGCCTTTCAAACGGATGGCTGATGGATGGGCAGAAAAGCTTGTCCACAGCTGTCCCTGTTCCAGCTCAGGAGCATCTGATGGTTTGTGAACCCAACGTTCAGGTCCAGTTTGAAGCCAATCTGACTGCCAGAGCTGAACTATGTTGATACTTATCCTGCCAAACACGAGCACAACTGATACCAGGAGTTACAGCAAAGCTCAATACTGAGTGCAGAAAAGCCCTTAATGAAGCAAACTCTGGGTAATCTCACTCTTCAACAAGACACCTGTGTAAGGAACATCTAAAAATTGCAGAAGACAGCGAGCACTGCTCTCCATTTCCTAACATGACTGGTCTCTTCATCTCCCAACATGACTGGTCTCTTGGCCTGGATGGCGCCAGCTCTTCACCAAAGTGAAATGGCTGCGATGGTGAAATAGCAATGCTGATTTTTACCAAGCACAGCTCTGTCTCTGGGTTTCACAATAACATTCCCACATTCACATCATTCCTCTCTCAGTGAAGTTTATGACTCGAGTCCCAGTGATGCTGCAGTAGTGCAAATATGCCTCCGCGTATTTTACTTCTGAAATCTAGTCCATGCCACATTCGCATCTCAAAATGCAGCACAATACTCCTAGTGCTTGTGCAGCTGCTATAAAACAGAATTGTTGCCCCTCCCTTTTCTTTTAAAGAAGCGTTGGGAGAATGGAATGCCTCTGGTACTCTCTCAAGTTGCTCTTGTGAAACATGACAGTGTCAACTACATCACATTTTCACCTGCAATACATCAGCAGTAGAAGGCAAACTTGCTGCTTAACACATTAAATAAATATATATAGATAGATAGATAGATAGATATACAAAAATCAGAGATAAAAGAGCCAAAGAAGCACTATTAAATAGTTCTATGTGCAGGTAAAGTGTAATAGAATCACAGTGTGGCAGCAGGTGCACCTTTAAATAGAACAGGAAAATGGCCCACGGGAGGGCTTATCTTTGAGTTAACGCAGGCGGCCGTTCAGATACCAGCACGAGTGAAATGAATGACACAGGCAGCGCTACACTTGGGTTCATCACACTCAGAGCAAGAACTCAGGTGGGAAACAGGAGATTCACGACATAATTACAAAGGGAAGGAGACCAGACAACACAGCACGAAAGGCAAGAAAATGAAAAGGAAACGTGGTCTTTGGGGTGAGAGGCCAGGGGTTATATTTGCCACAACAAATAACACCAGTGCCCCAAAGCAGTCTCCAGCCCACTGTGAAATGTTCTACAGAAGGTACAGGCACACACACAGCATGTCGTAAAAATAAGATTTTGCCAACTGAAAGGACTGACAAGCACTAAAAATAAAGGCTTTAACAGCAAACACATGAGAGAAATGAAAGCTGCTGAAGAAAAATGGATCTTAAACAATGATGCTGAACCACACACAGAGTGAATTTCAGAAGGTTTTTTGTTGGATTGGTCTGGCATTTTAGCTTTAAAAAATAAAATAAAAAAGATAAACAATCATTTATTCACTTACACAAGTGCAACTAGACCTCCCGTAACACGAACACAAAAAGACACTTCAAATGGAATAACACACATTAGAAAGAGACACAGAAAAGGAAAAGGCAACAACCAGCAGCCCCAAGGACAGTATAAGGAATCACCAAGATACTTGCAGAAAATGTGACAGCCTGAGGATCCAAGACCCAGCAAGGACAGTTTAAGAAGAACAGGGGAAGAGTATTGTGGCGCTACTTTGACAAGACCAGCTGGCATGGCTGTAGGAAAGGTTGACCTGATGTAGAAAGCAGCTTTTATAATCCTATCCCTATAACCCTTTATATTCCTGTTTGACACAATCATTTAATTTGCGGGGTGATTCTCTCCTGGGTGGTAATTACAGAAGCCACAGGAAAACAAAATCCAAAGTCTCAGGCACCATCAGGTATCAGCAAGGAATGGTCCAGGCTCCATAAATACATTTTGTATGTATGTTCAGCTCAGCAGAAGCAATAGCCCAATAGATGCTTTAGCCTATGCTCTAAAGTAGACAAGAGCAGTATATAAATCCACACAAGTGCCTCTGCAGGCAGCATTCAGCAGGGCTGAGATAAATCAGAATTTATAATGTGCCATTTCTTAGAAGTTCTTTGGTTCAAAAATACCAAACCTCCTGGAATTCTCTGACCCCTGGGCACTTGCTTTCATCTTTCAAGCAACTAATTAAAGGGGCAGGGAGCAACTTCCTCCCAAAGGAGAGGAAAGACAATTTCCTATTTCCCTATTGCAAAATGTGGGCAGACTTTTGTAAAGGGAAAATACACTTAAGTACCGGACAGAATAATGCCCCATTTCCTGTGCAGCGAAACAGTCCAAACCCCCCTCTGTTTAATTCACCAGGAGTTTTGCTACTGACGCCTTCCGTGCAGGTCTGGAAAGTGCACTCTGTGCTGCCCGAGGCACGGAAGCCGTAGCAACTGGAAAAAGAAAAAACACACACACACCAAAAATATCCAAACACCAGCACACCTCTGCAAGTCCAACTTTTCCCTCTTCAGAGACCTCCAGTCACTGCTGTCGGGACTTGTTAATCTTGTAATAGAGTAACATCTCTTAATGCAACCGATAGATCCCCCCAGTAATTGGTAATACGGAAATTCTGGAGAAGTGAATTATTAATCCTACTATGTTTGTTTTCAATTAGCAGGCGCATTTATATAGGGCTAGATTGTGCAATCTTGCTTTTATGGGTGAGCACACACTCACTAAAGCAATAGATTGTGCAACCCTCAGTGCCTACTTGAGCACTTATAATTAGGCCCTTCTGAATTTAATATAGTAACACCAATTTATACCAGCTGAGGATCTGGCTCACTCCTATTTTAAACTGCCCAAAATGATGCCAAGTGAATCACAGTGTCTTGGGAACTCGGTCATGACGTAACCCCAGCTACAGAGCAGGATTCCTTCTGGATCCCACTGGAGAGCTCTGCTCAAGGGCCATGGGCAGCACGGTGGGCTGAGAGCGGGATCAATGTCCTCCAAAACTTCACAAAAACTATGTCAAGGAGACACAGCAAAGCGGGTGTGCGTTACAACAGCTGCGTGAGTTAGTGGGTCCAGATATCTCACCACTTTACTCACAACCCTAACAAAATTAATTCCAGTGTGCCCAGAGTACTCCCTGGGGCTGAGCAGCTGTGTATTGCTCTGACCCACGTTGTTCAAGCTCCATTTCCACATCCCGTCTGGTCAGATGTTCCTTTTTCCCCATTATATGAAACCTGGCAACTGTGGAGCACAGTTCTCATAGTCACGTTGCTATAGCCTTTGCCATTTAGGGATACGGTCTAATTAAACTCTGAAAACCCATCTTCCACTTAGCTTTAAATCTGTTCTTTCTAGTTTCAAATGTGAAGAAGAAACTGCGTGCCTGAAAGCTTATCTAACTCTTCCCAATATTACCAGTCGATCTAATGGGAGACACAACATTCAGCCTTGAAAGTTTGTCTGACATAATGTTAGTAAAATAAACTTTGCAAAACTAAGCCAGTTTTGTAAACAAGCACCATTGAGTGCTACTGGACGGTAACATCTGGTGAGAGTTCTCAAAGGGAAATGGCCATTTTGCTGAAATAAACTTCAAACAGAGACTTAAACATCTTCTGTTGGGAATAGTTAATCATAATGAAACGTTTCTTTAATGGAGAAAGACTCTGCCTTATCATTTTCTGAACATGAAAGTATTGAATACTTCCTGAAGCAAAAAGTTTATGCAGTTCTGGGTTCCTTTTGTTTTCAATCTGTATTTTAGAAGTGGTATTTAAAATAAAGCTACGAGTGACTTCCTTACAACATGTTGGAAAGAAAACACTAAGATCAACATTTGAATCTGATTAGGAACAATTACAAGTTATGCTGAAGAAATATCTGTTCCTATAGATTCAGAATAGATACATACGCAAAGTGAGCAATTTAAAACCATTTACAGAATACACGTCATTTAGATTTCATAGATTTTGACAGTGTAGTGATAAATCCACCACACTCAGATTAAGTCCAGAACATTTAGTGTTAATTTAGAAAGGGTGCTTTCACAGCTGGGGGATGTCATATAGAATCCCCCTGTTAAAAAAAAACATACCTATTTTTTTCCCATTATCATTAAAAATAAATAGAATGAAACACAGTGATTTGTCTCCTCATCCCAAAGGAAAACTGTGGAGGACTGGTGAAGTTGATTTAACAGAAACACGCATCGGTGGCTACAAGAAAAAACAGTAAGGCTGACAATGACATTAATGGGAGCTGAGCTAAGGTAGCGCTGTGTTTCCCGTTTAGAGAATTCAGAAGCTGCATCCCACTGGAGAGAGCCAGTCCCTGAAGAAACTGTCTCCATGTATCCTCCTGGCAGCTCACAATTCAATTATCAGGCATCAAAATCACAGGCTGTGTCAATAAGAGAGCAGCACAGCTGCACGTACGCCCTGAAGTCAATGGTAAAACTCTCTCTGACGATAGCAAAGTCTTTTCCTGCATAAAGTTGTTCTTCACAAGTTTTATTACCTTCTCACCTACTCTTTTTACCAAGCCTTTGAAGGTTATTAGATTAATGCTGTAGCGTGCCAACCTGCCCAAAGCAAGCAGACCTCTTCTAGCTTCTTGTAGGTGATGCTCCTCTCACAGAGATGATGAAGAAGCAACCACAAGGCACTCAAATAACGGAATAAATACTCAGGTTAGACTGAGCACATATTTCTAGATTAGCTTCCCCAAGGGTTATTAAATCTTTGTGTTCAAATCTGGTTAAAGCAATTCCTGAATTCTCTGCCTTCTGAACATCTATTACAAAATGCAAAGCCCGAGACAAATCCTCCACCTTGGCACTCGAAATTAAAAACGAAGCGAGAGACACTGAGGGTCAAGAGACAAAAACACTTTGCTGCCTCCACTACTTCATTCAAAAACACTTATTTTCAAGCTCTTCCATTCTGGCCAATAAACGCTGGCAAAATGGAAACTTTTTCAAAAATCAGTTGAACAAAATGATTTGTTACCACTCAAAATGAATTATCTGCAAATTTGAACCTGAGCTAAGCTTTATTGGGTGGTCATTAACTGTTCTTAACTCAAAAATGGTTGAAGGACCTCAGCACCGCTGAGGCAAGAACTAGTATTTATGATTGCACACAACTGCTCTGGGAATAAGCTCCAAATACCTTGCAAGGTTTCTTCGCTTGCAGGTTCTTCTTGAAGTGCCGAGTTACACGACATCCTTAGTAAATGGTCTTTATAGCAATGACTCCTATAGAAGATCAAGCCAAGGACTGAAAAGTTTTTGCCATCTTAATAACACCAAGTCTCTCAGTGTATCCCTGGAGATATAGGAACAGCAACATTTTCTAGTACAGGGAAAATAGTCTGCAGTCCATATGAAGCACTGGGCTCTTAGGAAAAAAAAAATGAGAAGAAATTTTCACGCTAAGTACCCTTTTAATAATGAAAGTAAAACAAGTCTCCTGCATCTAAGCATATAGTTCTTTGCTGCTTCATTAAGGAAAATTTCATTTACTTGGATTTACAGATGGTATGGCTAAGCAGTCTAGAAACTGGTGCATAGATTTCACAGTGTAAGTCTTCATGCAAATAAATAGTCAGGAAGCAGAAGATCATGCAGAGGTAAAGATTTGTTCCCTGCCTTCATCACCGCAAGCTGAGTGAAGGTCACGCTGAAGAGTCAAGAGTATTATGATCAGCAATCATTTGAGATTTTAAAAGTAATGCCCTGAAAAGGCAGAAAATTTCTGTAACAACAGACAAAACTACTCTCCTCCCTCTTCAGCCATGTCCAAAACTACAGGTCTAGTCCAAAATCACCAGTGCATGATCAGGTATAAGTTCCATTTGGTATATAAAAACTACTCCTTTGTTAGTCAGAGTATTGGTATATAATCCACAAAAACAAGCCACAACCCTTAATCTTGCAGCCTAAATACACAAGACGATCAGCGGATGAAAGGAGAAATGGGTATGTGAAGTAAACTCCTAGCAGGACAGAAGAAAACAGTGGCAACACTGAAAAACTATCTCTGTATCTTAGTCCCATACTTATTAGCTGCATCCTACTGTGCTACCCTGCAATGGGAAATCCTGCACCAACAGGAGCTTATCTCTCAAGTTCAGCAGCTCCAAACTTCAGGCTTCTCATCCAGACAACTTGGTTTTCCTACAGCTGCCAGTGGGAGTCGCATGGACAAAAGCACCTTGGATGGACTGGTTGGAATTGGATTGATTCTGCTAAAATTGCTCCCGGGGAGCTGCTCATCCCACACGCACAACTGGGTAACAACAGGAGGATAAGGAGAACTGATGAGATGTGGCCATATTCAAAAGAGAAAGAGCTGGGGAGGACCTGCTTCAAAAGAAAATACAAAGCATATTGTAGGCAGCCTTCATAATGGTACTTGACTGATTTATATTCACATAACTGAGAACCAACCTGGCAATTTTTAGCTTTCGCATCACAAGGAAAAGTACAGTGAATTGAAGTTTTAAGTAGCGGATTAAAAAAAGCAGTATTTCTATTAAGAAACTTCTCTTTTCATATCAAAAGTCATAATCATTTGTCATTATGATGATTAAATGGCTTCCTGGAAAGGGCCATATCATATTTTGGGGGTGATGTTTTTGTGCCACTCATTATTTCTCTCTGACCGGGGATCGCAGAACTACATAGATCAGTATTGTGATTTTTGGATTGGAAGCGAGTAAAGTGTGTTATTTTCAGCAGAGTACCCAAAATAGTGAAGAGCTGAAGCAGAGACTTTGATCTCAGGCGGAAGAGCCGCTGTCCAACTCCTGCCCACTGCCCCACATCCCTCTGCCACCTGAGGCTGCAGCTCCTCCTCTGCCAAACCTGCCCATAAACACACATTTTTCCAAGACTGAACAAGATCAAGTCCTTTGAACTTCTTTAAAAGTCCCTTTCAACTCACGCAGAACATCAACACATTTACGGCTTTGAATTTGTGCTTTTAGAAAAGCCCAGAGCTTTTGGTTGCTTTGTATTAAAACAATAAAAACTTTTCATAGATGTAAATAGAGCAAAACTGGGAGATTAGGGAAGTGGATTTGCTCTCCTTCCTACATAGAGAAAGAGTTGTAAGTTTAGGGCTCGACATAGCAATACATGCCCTACTTACATGCCTGTGACTGCCGTGCAGGGATAAGGTAAAAGGGTAATCAGCTGAAAACTGTAGAGAAGCACAATGTATATTCCTGCCAGCTCCTCCAGCTAAGGCCCTGGCATGTGTTACTTAACTGGAAAATCCACAGTTCAGGCACAATTCCAACTGGAGAATCCAGCTATAACACTGATGCTTAAGCACTAAAGACAATACATGAAAACTCACAAACTGACCTTTGTAACTAAAGGCACTTCATGTTTCTAGAGTCCAAGGTTTGGTTTCTAGGAAGTATTTAAAGCTAAAACTGCACTAAAAGATGTATTGTTAAGGTTTCTCCCCTAGACAAAAAAAATCTCTTGGGATCAGTTATTTTGCCAGCATACTTGTGATTACAGGGTGAAGATTTCTCACTGGGGTTTTGAATAAATCATCCTGGCTTTACATCTAATCCATAGCAGACGTGGAGACTGAAGAAAACCTCTAACATCTACATTTTAGAAAATGGGAAGAAGGGCAAATGACCCCAGCAGCTGTAGGCACATTAGTCTGACAGGCAAAGCTTTAGATGAGATGATGAAAGGAATATAATAATGTGAAGGTAAAACAACAAAAAAATAAGAGACTGCATGAGCTTGCCAGCCAGATCATATCTAACTAACCTGAGATTTTCCTTCTTGGCATAGGAAGCTTTGAAGAGCTTCTCTGCCTGAATTTTGATTAATTATGTGAGCCAGAATTGATACAACATCATGCAAAAATCTGCTCACCAGTACGCAGCTGAATTTAACTTAAAGGAGGTATGGAGAGGGTTTCAAAAGCAACTGCAGAACTGGGAGTATGATTTTATTAGAGGAGACTAAAAGAGCCTGGCTTGCACAGAACAGAAAAAGGAAGGCTAGGAGGGGTATGATTATTGCCTATAAATACATGCATTGTATAATCAGTTGAGAGGAACAGGAGCCATTCAATCTAGAAAGAAATAAGAATTGAGCTATATAGGTTCTAATAAGTATGGGCAAAATTAGGACTGTTTTTCTTTAGATGTTGAAAGCAAAAATCCCTTTTAAAATTGAGTTTGACATGTTTCTGAATATGAAAATAATACATGCACTAAACAACATCCAAAACCATAGAATACACACAGAAAATCTTTTCCAATAATACAGATCTAAGGGAATCATATTTATTTACAGTTAAATCCTTAACTTCCTCCCTTTGCTACTTACCTTGTAAATATAAGTGAGTTTAGGACATAGTTATTTGTTCAGTATTTATTAAGGAATTAATTAGAGGGGAGTAAGAATTTCTCACTAATTTACTTTATACGAGCTGTAATCATTATTATTTTTGCATGCTCCCAGGGTTTATGGATAAGTGCATCTCAAAAATCAAAGCAAAAGAAAGAGAATCCCCAGATCAAAATCGGTGGGTGAATCTCCGAAGGTTTAATTTACATTCATCTACTATTAATATGAATGCATAATATTCTTCATTATTATTTTATAAATCTCTAGCTAGATCTGGGAAATTCTTTTTATTAAGGTATTTGCATGTGCACGCCTCAAATTCTTCTAATCTTGGCAACTGCATTTGAAATTAGAATCTACACTGAAGGAGGAAATACGGGTCATTCTGCAAACACACCAGAGCTGAAGTCAATGACAACTTGTTGGAAGACCCTGAGTTCCTGCCAAGCCACGTTTCCCAAAATATTTTGCCCTATGCCACACTCAAGCCTCAATTATCAGCTACTCTGTCCTGCAGGAGCCAGCTGCTCCAAGCACCAAAGGCACACGCACAAAACATAACCAAGTCATCATTCAGTAAATAACTTGGTGACAGATAGATGTGTGATTAGGTCGTCTTATCTTTAATTAAACTGAAGAATGCATTTTTCTTAATAAGGACTTCAGCCTACACGTCAAAGGTGCTAATATTTGGTTGTGTTCAGCATTACACTCGGTCATGCTGTAACACACTCGTAATTTTGCATTTGGTTCACTACCTCAATCTAACAGTTTGAGGGCTGTTATAAGGGGTTTTCCTTTTGCTGTGACTTGTCTCTACTTATTGACAGCACACACACACAAGACATTTTTCTCTCCTATCAGGGCACTCTTTGCTCTTTCCTGTTTATTTTTTGTTCCAGTATGTGGAGTTAAATGCAAAGCAGCCAACCCAAGGTTAACGCTGTTATCTAATGATGTGTCCTTATTTAGCAGTTAGTTTTACTGCAATCTTCTGCTCTCTCCCCCACAAATGTTCTCACTTCTGTTCTCTAGAGCATAATTATTCTAAGTACCTTTCCCCCAGCAGCAGCATGTTAATACTTCTTGGCTTTTCAAAAGGAGGTTTGTCTTCTTGAAGGTGACCGAAACACAGCTTGAAGAAAGTATCAAAGGGCTCAATCCTCACAACAGGAGATTTGGACCCACGGACTGTGTGGATCTGTGCGACTGATACACCCAAAGTTATAGAGATGTACAGCACAACACTGCAATCTCTGCTTTTTTGAAACACCTCCGTGGACACAAGCAACCTGCAGGACATTTAACACCCAGGAGCACTGAATATTTCATATTATCAGAAAAACTGTCTCACTGCACGCGATCTGTCCACTGCTCTTCATTGGATGTCAGCCCTTCATTTCTTTAAAAAGCATTAACCAATGAGCATGAAATAATCATGCTGGGTGACTGCCTGGGTTGGGTTGGTTGTTTTTATTCTTCAAAGTAGCAGCCAAGGTGATTTTACCAATTTCCTCAAGTGAAGCTACAGTTTCTGAAATAAGGCTTGTCTCTCCAAAGGAGATGAATGTAAGCCAAAACGGTTTGGAAAATATGTTTTATGCCTGCTCAAAAAATCCCAATTACTTCTTGTCTGCGGGAAGATCTAATGCCTTCCTGCTTGAAATACCTCTGGATTTTAACAGCCAAACAAGTCATCTCTTTCTACCAGACCTCTGAAAACACAGCCAAGTTTAAACAAACTACAACACCAGAAAGTCTCCATTTCCACATAAGGAATATAAAAAACCTGTGGGGAATATATGTTCGTATTATTCTCAAAATGTACAAGGAAACTAAAAGTTTATTCTAGTATTCCCTAAGTGGTTGACTTTGCAGCCAAAGTAATCTCTTAACAAGTGTCTCATTTCTTTTTAAATGAAATTGCATGTGTAATAAAATTATTGTTAAGAATCAGGAGTAAGAATTAGTGTGTCTTTCCAGAATAACACGAAAAGTGCTGCTAATGGGTAAAAGCATGCTAGTTAGAAGAAGAAATTTTTTAAAAGCCTGGCACACTTAGAAAATGGATGCTTTTGCAGTAATTGTGTGGATGGAGAAACAGCTATTTTTGTCGATATCTTCAAAGAAACTTTTAAAGCTATGGAAAGTAAACAGAGGGAAATCAGCAAGCACAGTGGTGGGGGTTTTTTTGCAGAAAAAATGGTAATTTGAAAAGCAACAATGAAAGCAGATATATCTAGTTAGGAGAACAAAGAGAATGCCGTTTGGGTGGAGGCTGGGGTTAGTGAAATCACCTATGGGGATTATAATTCATGCACACATCAGATGGGGCATTTTGCTGGTGAGATGTTAACTGGAGCTTGGTCACCCTTGAGGTTCCCTCCCACAACACATGGCCAGGCTGGCGCTAAGTCAGGACAGGAGGGACAATGACACAAGATACTCAAAATGAGCCTGTCTGACAGCTGAGCCCGCTGGAAGATACATGGCAAGGGAGAGAGCAAATCAACAGCAACTTGTTAGAAAGTCATATTTATATTGTTTGTGGTCAACTCTTGCAGCTTTATGATGACAATTGTGATATTTAGGGTTATATTTGGTGATTTTTTAGAATTATTATTTGTAAGTCCAAGCTCCTGTACAGGAATTACAAGATTAAACGTGGAGTGTGATGTGTAGGAGGACATACAAGAATTTGGGCACGTATCTCCTGGATTTTATGTGTATTCAATGAAAACTACTTTATCCAAGTAAACCAGACTCTCGGGTTCTCATGATCTTTCCCCAGGTACTGATGAGCAAACTCTGGTCCATCCAGGCCACATTTCACCATGTTCCCTTAGTTTCTGCAGGGCGTTTTAAGATGAAACCATCAGCGGCAAATGCACAAAGCTTCTCACAAAAGGGTCAAGGGTAGTGAACGTGTTTTACTTAATAACACGCAAACATTAAGTGCACATAAACCTTGATGCAATCGTTGGGTATGTGAAACAGCTGCTTTCCAGTAACCCTGGTTGTGGCCTCACTGGACCAGATCTGGAGGTATTAGTCAATACAGCTAACAGAATCCAAGTCTATGCTGCCACAAAGAGCTTTTCCCATTATGTATGAAGTGCTAAGTAATCTTATTTATTTCCTCAAGGCAATGACTAATGACACAGAATTTTGTGCAACTCTATATTTCACTGCAGAGCTTCTGCAGAGCAATTAGCCAGCACAAAGCCAAACTTTAAAAAGTCATTTTGGCAGTGACTCCTTGATGGCACCAGCTGATACGCCCTAAATCCCAACTTAAAAACTTCCTAACATAAACACGGCTCTTACTGTCTTCTGATATTGTTCCCATGCGTGAAGAGTTTTAAGAACTTTGCTATAAATGTAGCAATTGTCTTAAAAATAAACAAACAAAAACCAGAGGGACTCGTGATCCTCTTTCTTTCACATCTACAAGTATTCCTGTTATGGAACTTGCCTCTTCTGCAACACAGAAAATCCCCAATGCAAATACATGATGATGTAAAACTTTATACTTCTTTTCCGATCTGGATTATATCTCCAGGATGTTTCAAACCTGACCCTAAACAGTATTCTGTGTATCTTGGACAAAGATGTAAAGGAATGCCAGTTTCCTTTCCTAAAGCAAATACAATTTTCCTTTCTCTGAAACACCTGGTTTACCTGCCAGTCCAGACCAGAATTTACCTTTTCCATACAGAAAGTCCTCTTAAATTCTAACGGTGTTTATCTGTTCTTTAAAATAAGTTTTTATTCAGGTTAGCAGAGGCTTAATCTCTCTCAGTGGCCTCAGTCTTTTAAAGGGGATTATTTACCGCGTCAGTTAAAGACGACGAGAATAACACAGCCAGTTAAAAAAAGATGAAGGAACCGGGCTTTTCAATTAAACTTGAAATTACCCTCAAACTACATTTGCAACTATCCTTATGGATAAACAAACCTTAGCCAATTATTGCAGCAGCAAAACAAATTAAGGTACAGTATGAAACCAGATTAAACATGAGATTAATTTCTTGAACAAGTACGTGCCCAAGACAGCAGAACTCTTTAGCAGGTTGTTTTTACACAATCCAGCGAACCCTTGTCATTACAGCCCTAAAGGAGGAATAGAGATCACCAGATGTTGTGAAAGCTCAAATGTTTAAATCCAGAGTGGTTTTAGCCCCAGTAGGAATGGTATTTTATTGCTTTTTCATTCTTTTGAATAATTTTTGTTCTGTGTTTAACAAACTAATTTGTGCTTCAGAAAGATCCCATCAATATTTGAGCAGCTTGTCTGACCTTCACCAAATAAATCAACCCATCCAGACTTTTATTGCCCCGGATATAGTAGCTACATTTGATCATCTCATAAATTATTGCTCACCTCCTATTCTCAGAAGATTTTGAATGATCCATTATGAAGCAAAAGCCTAAATAATGCAATACTATTTTTTCCATTGATGCCATGTAGTTTTCCCTCCTCCAAAATTCAGAGTTAAATAAAACCGCAGGCTGGCCATATCAACTGCATTCATTTCAGATATATTGGAGGCGTTTCTTTGTTTTTCCTAAACTCGGCATATAGGGATAGGAATCCAGATGTCACCTTTTCCCCCAGCAATGAGTGCTGAGGACAGACGCTAAGAGTATTTCTCAACATCCTCTACTGCCAGAGCACTTTTGTTTCTGAAGAGGTTTCTTGCTCAGACTCAATGCCAGGCAGTAGGAAGGAGCAGGAACGACTCGCTTCCTGAATGGATTTAAAAGGGAAACTCTGGAAATAGCTAGAGAATTACCATTTACTTTGGCTACATAAAACCTCCTAGAGTTTCCCTGGAATAATGAAATCCTCCCCAGGACTGTCTTAGCACATTCCTGCATTTGGCAGCTGCTGCAGAAAGGGTTTTGCTTCGGGAGCAGATGCAGCGATTCCTCCCGCGCTGTCCCGTATAAAACATCAACACGTGCCCTGTAGATGAGCGGCACACACACGGCACGTATTGCAGGCTGTACATTTAGAGTGCTTGCACTATGCACTATGCTCCTCAGTTCATTGCTGCTGGGACTCACCACCACTTCCCAAACCTCTGGACAAATTCAGAGGTTGTAAAAGAAACGCAGCCCAGCTCGTCCCTTGCTCTGCTTACAAATCCGGGAAACAATCATGCATTTGGTAATAAAATGTGTCCTATGGGCCTGCAAAATCATCGCTTCTCCTGTTGTGTGCATATGTAGCAAGTCCCTGTTTCTCTTATCTTCTGACGCCAAAATTAGATCGTTTCCAGAATGCTAAAGGTTACACAAATAGGAAAACAAACAAACAAAGAACCTTGTTTCCGATACCTGGTAGGAAACTGGATTTATTTCTAAGAATTATGGTAGTAAATGCCCCTCACCACAGGCCTTCATACCTCTGCATTTACAGCTCCCTGAGCACAAAGAGATGGAAAAAAATCTGATGTGAATTTATTATGTAATTTCTATGGCTTTTATGGAAGACATTTTAACAGTTGTCTACTATGCATACAAGTTAACATATGCCTCATATATTATGAAGGTCACATCCCACCCAATGTAAATCTCAAAGTTCAGCATGCCCCAAATTAAATTCTGTAATGACTTCTAAAGACGACAATACAATCTGTAATGTCAATACCATACTGTAGTCCATGGCTATAATTTGTTAGGTCAATAATTCACCACAGTCTACTAAACTTAGGACTGGCTTCCTCAAGAGCGCTAAAATAAATGTTTAAAGTTTCCCAATAGCATATTTATAGTCATCTATAATTAGCTCTGCAGCATCGCAGAAATACATCACAGAAATGATATATATAAATCAGATCATGATCTCCATTTCACAGTTATTCTCTGAGGACTGGCATAAACAATTGAAAACCTTCTCTGGATCGTGACAGCCTTAATCCACACCCCAAACTGTACAGTCAGTGAGACATCTCAGTGTTGTGTTCTCCTTTGACTACATCAAGAGTTTGAGCAGAAGCCAACAGCTGATTCCCATTTAAGAAATAACAGGATAGGTCCTCATTAGAAAACTATCTGATTTCACCTTTAATTCAGCCCCAGCAAGCAATAAAATAAAATAAAATGTTCTCTGTTAGGCAACCAGGACTTTTATGTCACACAGAAGTGCTGGCTGTGATTTGTGGTGGTTGAATGCTTTCAAAAGCTTGTCTCTACCTTTGGGATAGATATGAGCTCCATGAAAGGGAAAAAATAGATGGGAGAAAAAGCCTAGCTGGTACATGTTGATGTACAGCAGCTCAAATTATACTGCATACTTCTGGATTCCTTTTTTTCATCTGTATGCCAGGAACAATTGGCCTAAGGCGAGACTTTTTATTGCAACTTTTGGCAGATCCAGTCAATATCCATTATTTACAATTATGCTCCGTGTGTGTGTGTGTGTTTCTGCTGCAGTATCTCTAATTCTCAAGTCCAGAGAGGAGTTCACTAGATAATTATTCAAAGTTCATTTACTAAGTGATGCAGATGCAAGATACAGGAGAAAAATAATAGCAGTCAGTATGAAATTACATTCCTAACAACACTTCTGCAGCATCTCTCTCTAAGCAGACAGTACATGGCAAGACAGTATAAGAAAACCTCTATGTGGCCTTGAGACCCTTTTGTCACGTTTCCATCAGTAATTCAAAATCCTTTGTTTCCCTAATCTACAGAGACTGGCAGCAGCCTGGACTCATGCTTGCAAAATTCCACTTGTGCTACCGTGCAGCACAGAACTGACATCATAGATATTGCTTAGGAAAAAAAACACAACAGGAGTCCTGTATACCCATGTTTTAAGCAGAGCTGACTCAAGTAACATCTGAGATCTCAGGAATAGGGCAGGGGGAAGCACATGGGAATTTGCGTCTGCGTTCTTGGAGCGTTTGCTCCAAGCGTCTCACCGGTGTGACAGTGTCAGGACGGTGCTGTCACACACACTGTGCTGTGCCAGCGGCTTTGCCTTTGAAGGCAAAGTTACTCCCGGTTTGGGAACAATCCTGGGGGACAAGCAAGGAGCAGGAGGAAGCAGAAGAGCTCAATAACAATAATTTTTAAAGGTATTACTTGTTAAAAAAATTCAAATGCTTTGGGTGGAGGTGAAAACAATCCTTTAAAACCTAATGTTGTCCTTTTAAATGACAAAAATACGTATACCTACAGCCAAACCCCATTTTTCTTTCCAGACCAAGAAGAGAAAGCCTACAAACCTGCTGCCCAAGAGCATTGTACCAACACCACAGCCAGGAGGCACCTTGGTCACCTGCTAGAATTAAGAGTCCCCAAAGAAAAAGCCTGTGGTCTGCACCAGGGTGACAGGGACAGTACAAGTTGCCATCATAGGACTTGACGTAAGCAGAAAACGGATTATTACACAGCTACGTCCATGCTTCTCCTCTCTTTGGGACAGCCAAAACTTTTTCTGCAGAAAGATGAAAAGGTGGGTGAGGGGGAGCCAAAGCAGTTTCAATATCAAGTTCACAATATAAAATACACTCTGTCTGTACTTGCTTTCAGAGCTCTTTGCAAGTAACCATGCCTTGATGCATCTCCCTTGCTTTCAGTCAGACATGCTCCTTTTTGCAAGCATCTTGTAGCTACTGATAAGAGTAAGCTTCAGGCTGGCATTTGCAAATGCACTGAGTGTGGGAGTTGCTCAGCTCCCCCTGGAATAAATGGTATAAGTACTAGCAGTGCTAATGGAGGAAGGTGGCCAAGAATAATCCCTGTGAGACATGAGCCTGTATGAATTACCTGTCCTGCAAGGACTCTTGGAAGACAGAGGAGCTTTGGCAAAGCTGCACTCTGAACATTTCTTTCTAAGGCAGCATAGCAACAAAATTAGTGTAAATGAATAACAGCAGACCAAAAAGAGCTTCAGTAATATAATTTTGCTGTGCGCTAAATATAGTACAAATATGTGCATTCTGTTCTGAAGTGCACCTCTAACAACAAGCAAAGGATAACTTTTAAACCTTATTTTAGCACTTTTCTTAGGACATCCTTTCTAAAGATGAAAGGTTGCCCAGTTTTTGCAATCCTTGAACAAAACATTGCAGGGTGACACACTGCAACACAAATAACTTTAATGTTGCTACACAATCGAGAGCAGCAGCAGAGTTCAGCACTTCATACAGCGTTCACACAAGGACTAGAGGAATCAAAAATGGATGAAAAAATTGCTCCTCAGCAAGCATGGGAATGGACTAGCGTAGTGCTAGAGATTCCTCAACAAACCCTGTGTGAGTTGTTCTTCTCCTACCTTATCAGGGGATGGAAGGAAACATACTGCTAGTTCATTTACGATTGTCTCAACAGTGCTGAGTATGAGCCGTGGCAGAATCAGGTTGATGTTCCTGCTAAATCAGGCTGCAAGACACCTACTCAGGCAGGCAGGACAGCTCTTGGCTGCTTCGGGAGAGAAGCCACTGCGCACCTACAGAACTGCCAGTTACGCTTCAAAGCTCAGCTGAGAGCACCCACCGGCCCTTGCCCCTGCGTCCACAGGCAACATAACCTCACGATCTCAATCCGACTCCAACGGGAGAAATAAAAGTTCACATAAGCTGCAGAGATAAGTTTGAGCGGGGTCTTCTGGCATGATGAGCCAATAGAGCTCATAATTTCCCTCCATTTCATTTTTGCTGTCTGTAGTTTATAAGTCTCTGATTTTTTTATTATTTTTTTTTTTAAGGAAAAGGTAAAATACTTACTCCTAGCTTGTTGCAGATAGGCTGAATGCTGAGGAAACATTACAGGTCAAAAAGGCTGAATTCCCCCTCTGGCTCTAGAACCCCCAGCAGCCTGGCTAACAGCAGCCCTGCCTGAGCTGCTGCTGGTACTTCCAGAGGCAGGAACCGCTCACCTCTCACTGTAGCTCCTATCTAATTTACTCCCCTCCGTTCCTTTCACCCCTCCAGAAGTCTCCTTTCTTGGCATCCCCTCCTCAGGATCACTGTTTCCTAATCCTGCCAAATGACCACTTGTGTATTTCAAGTTTTTGGAAGCAGAAGGAGCTGGGTTGTCTCTTCCCTGAGCTACCTGCTGCTCACTAGAGTCCTCTGTCCCCACGCACCACTGGGTGGCGGATTCTGTTGCTGCCTGATGACTTCTTGCAGGACCTGATTAAGCCAGAGGCAAGACCTGCCTGGAAGCTGAATCATCCAAGTGCAGGTGGAGACATCACTGATGGGCCGACCTCACTGGTGCGAAGGGAAAGGCATCACTCACACGCATTGGCCAAACAGCAGCATTTTCAACAGTCAAGGACAGTGCTAAGTCCCAGCAGACTCCCTTGGTTTTGAACTTCCAAAGCTTTTCAGCCATACACACCTTGAGCAGAAAGCTAGAAGTTATTACCACAGTTAATTGCCGCTAACAGACACCTTCCCCTCAGCACGCTGCTAATGCAGCGCAAGGCTCTGAGTGCACAGTGGGAGGAAAGAAGGAAGGAAAAAATTAAGACCTGATTTCTATTTCTGTTACTTCAGGTATTTGTTAAAATCTGTTCTAAAATCAGCAACAGAATAAAAGTGTTACTTGTAGGACCTTTCTCTTCTTAACAAACGCAAGAGCTGTTGTAAGTCAGCACCAAACATAGGTGTAATACCAAGTATATATTTACATAATTTAATACTAGACTCTATGGCAACCTGTACATGGGTAGGGTCTAAACACACTGGAAAGGTTAAATGGGAATTTTAGAAACAAATATTTGTTGAAAGTAACAGCTGGTAGAGCACGATAGCTGTGCTGAGGACGTGGGGGAGCATACAACGTTACAGCCGACAATTCAGAGTTCCCGCTTCCATTTACCCATCACCCCCTTTCTGTAGTTTCATCTCCATCTTCTCAGAATCCCATTAGCTGCTCTGCAAGCATCAAGAAGATTCATGTGCCAGGAAAGAAGAAAGGTCCCGTGAGGCTGAGCTACAAGCAGGGCACAGCACACATGCTCTGTGCTGTCCCAGCTGGACTCCACCTTCACCCACACCCTACTCACTGGAGCACTTGGGGACTGTCCCTACTCCAGGAGCAAACTCTCCCAATGCCTGAGTCTGAGCAAGAGACCCTTAAGCAGCTGCAGAGTTTCCATTCGGGTGGTGATGCTCCAAGGTTCAATTTCACTTTCAAGTAGCTCCAGCGGCCAAACAGATTTGCTGGCACCCGTCCATGTCACTCGATACACCGCAATAACATTCTCTGCCAGCAATTTCAGCTGCACGGAGGCCGCGCTGCACTCGTGTGCACAAGGCAGCATTGCACAAATGACCCTTCATGCAAATAAAATTCGCTTCCCTCACGCAAACCCAAACATACTGTTATTACAGGCTCAAGATGTTCACTCTGACCATTATGCAGTGCCTCAGCTTTATTTAGCATGTTATTACACATTAAGGTATAGCAAGCACATCTTTTGACTGACCCGCACATGTAAGGAAGAGGCAGAAAGACAAGGCTTTTGGAAGCCAATGTGCAGTACCTGCCCTCTCCTGTAATTTCTGCATGCTTGCGAGGGGTCTGCAGAAAGTAGAAAATTCATTTTATTTTAGAACAAACACCTGGAAAACAAGTAGGGTAGGAAAAAAGCAGATTTCCATTTTAAGTAAAGGATCTTAGCAAGACGTTATCTTTTCGTGTTGACTGAACATTTTCTTTGAGAAGAGGATTAACCCTCTTTTCTCCTTTCTGCTTCTCTAAAGCAGCTCATTTCCTACCCGTTGCTATTTTGCAGATTTAGTATCTATTTCCTCACTTGCTACCAGCATCTGAACTTGTCTTTAGTAATGTACAACAAATGATAGCGTGTGGCTGTACTTGAATTCTAAAAAAAACAAGGAATCATGTTTGATGAAGCGAGCCAAAATAATTAGAGGGCTGATTTTAAATGGCACGTGTGTTTAAAAAACATATATGAAAAAATACTTTTGGTTTGTTTGAACCAATGGTGCATGTCATGGATCGTCAGCTTCAACTTCTCCTAACCTTTGATAGCTTGTTGTTCAGCCACAAGAGAGAAGAGGAAATGATTTCTTTTTGTGGCAAAGAAGAAAAATAAACAAGCCCCTTCCAGTCCTCCAAACCCACTCCCTCTTGACAAAGACCAGAAAACCCAAACCCAAACAAATCAAAGCCCCAGAGGAAATCAACATTCAAAAAATAAACAAGTATGAAATTCCCTAAAATGTAGCACCTTTGAAGAGGACATTTGGCAACCACTTCAAAATAATAAACAAGGACACTCAACTCCTTCTCGTATCTCCTCGCTTTGCAGAAACAAATTGAGGATTCCTATAACACTCAAGAGATCCATCAGCAAAAGAAACACAAACCACCACAACAGTGGGGCTTTTGTATCTGTGGTGTTGCTTAGTCATGCCGTCTTCAAAGACATTTCATTTCGTTTGTATTATAGCTCAGTATTTAAAGTTGGGAAGTCACATCTTCTACATTTGCCAGAATATCATTTAAATAAGCTGGAAAAAATAATAATATATTGGGTATTCTCCCTCACCTCCAAAAAATACACATCCAGGGCTCCATCTACATGACACTTTGTATTTTGTAGTTGTGTCTAGTGACTCAAGAAAACCTTTAAACAAGCTTCTGTATTATATGATTTTTAAAATGATGCATTTAAGTTTCTCTATTATTTGATCTTCATTTTTAACTACTTAAAAGTTTACTTTTCACCTACAATGGCAAGAAAATTATCTTCTCAAAACAGGCAAAAAACTGACAGTTACATAATTATGGACTGCAGAAATTAGGACTTTAAACAAAACACCAGATATTATGAGGCTTAGGCTATAGTACAACTTCATAGGATGTATGAACTTCTAAAGGAATGGGTGAAACCAAATGTGAAAATAACGGTACCACTGACACCAATGGGAATTGCAGCACTGATTTCACTAGGACCAGGTTCTCCATAGCGCCTGCCCAAATTTCATTTCTTTTGCGTTAGCCGATTATGCTTTGGCACCTTGCCCTCCAGTTGCGAGTCACAATTTGTAAATGAGTTTTCAAGGTTAAAAAAACTGTAAGGAAATGAGACTTCCTACCTCTAAACAAAAACCACAATGAAGTATTACAGTAGCTTTCCCAAAAGTGCACATTGGTCACTCTTGTGATAAGAAAACATGAAAAATACAATCCAAGAGGTGACTCATTTGCCTTTTGCCGCAAGGCAGAGCAGCGCAGCCCCCAGCAGGGAGATGCTCTGCCCCACAACACAACAGCTGCATTAACATCCCACCAGCTGGATGTGCACGTTGGTGCTCCCGGGCAGCCGCCACCAAGATGCCTTCGCTGCATGAAACATGCAGGTGTAACGGGGAAAAAACACACAGCAAAATGCAGGCAGTAAATGATCCTCTTTTAAACACAAAGTACATCTGTCTGCGCTACAGGATAATCATCATCATCATCATAGTATGTCTCGGAAGAAATCTGGAGTCATATCTTGCTGTCTGTTTTGCAAATAGAGTTAATGTGGATAATGTTTTTCATTAAATTGAGGATATGAGCCTGATTCAACTCCAGTGAAATCAATGGGCGTCTTTCCATTCATCTTAATGAGGCTGAATCAACTTTGGTAACACTAGAATGCAAACCCCTTCACTCATTCTGCCTCACAGAAGGTACCTGCTATTTTCAGAAAAGTCTAAGGATGATTTTACCACACTACAAATTAGTCAAATCGGGTCAGGAAGAAAGAATGTACATCTATGAGGGCATTTCCATATGGAAATTCCTTATGTCCGTAGCAAATATCTACAAATTAACCTTACTCTACTTTTTTGTTTTTCAGGGTTGTCTTCATACTAAATGAATCACATTCTTAAACTTGAGCTCAAAAACCTCAGAAGGTATTGACAAAGAGGTAACATGCATATGTGGCATCTGTGCAAAGAACTGAAGTGCAGCAGCGTTTTGCATTCTTATATAAAGCAGTGTTCATATTATGTAAAGAACATAAAATACAGTATTTTTTTTAAAAAAAAGCTAAAGGAACTGCCTCATTTCTTCAAAACAGAAACAACCCGCTTAGTTTCAAGTACTCATTTACAAGAAAAAGGAAAACCAAAGGAAAACAATGCTCTCCTCAACATAGGTTCTGCAAATTACGTATTTTAACAAGTACATAAAGTATTTCCAGGGAAGGCAAAAACAGAGTATGGATTCTGACTCCACCAAAGGACTCCTGTGTTCCATTGGTACCCTTGTTTAAGGGCAGCAAGTAGCAGCATCTCCACAGATAAATTTTTCCAAGTTTCTTTTTATGGCTTTTTTTTATTTTTATACTAAATAGTGGCAAGGTGATGGGCAGGAAGGGAGGGCGGCATCAGAGCAAAAGTAGGTCAGGAAAAGCTGCGAGGATGGATGGGATTGTTATTATTTGTACCACAGCAGTGCCTGGAAAGCCCTGTTCCTTGTCCTTGGCTACGTCCAACACAAACATGCTGCAAGACAGACCCTATTCACAAGAGCACAAATTACAGCAATGCTCATTTAATAGCTGCCATTTGGATATAGATTTGGAATAAAAATATTTTGTATTTAACTGTTGACTTTTAGCTACTTTGACGGCAGCTTTACCACTCCTGGCAGACAAATCTTGTCACCAAGAGCAACTTCCTCATTGTTAACAAAGACATTGATATTATTTTTACTCCTTCTTGTTTCCCTTGTAAACTGTGTGCATTATGCCAACCCCTTCCCAGCCCTTTGGAAGTTCTGCACTTCAAAAGGGCAGAAACTCTTCCTGTGGCACACGTGCAACTTCTGATACAGTTAACAAGGGCAGCGTGTCACAAGTTCATTTGGGGAGGCTGCGCTGGTTCCTTGCCCATTTCCCGTAGCATTTCGCGATGTAACTCATCTTGGTCTAGTGCTTTGTCAACTTTTCACAGTTCTAATTACCTTATTATCTGCTTCACTACTCCAGTCAAGCCTTATTGTTTTCTACATCGCTGTTCACGGTCCTATCACTCATCCTAGGGAATAGTTTTTCACCTTTTCTTCCTGCGTGCGAAAAGCGGTGCAGAGAAACCAAGTGAACCTGCTCAGTGAACTCCCCAGCTCTGGCCGGGCTGCGATGCCTGGAGGCACAAGCTAATTAGGCACACACCAGCCAGATCTCATCTGAGGCCTCATGCTTTGCTCTCTCCAGCTGATTGCCTTTTATCAGCACCTTCAGTCATCCTCAGGTTGCTTTCTTTTGCAGGTCTTCATGTGCCTGTCACTTCAGAAAGAATTATTTTAACAAGAAGTCTGTGGATAGACAGGATGGAAACATCTGAAAAAGTAGGAAACTGCATAAAGAAAGAAGCACAGAGATGGTGACATCAGACTCCCAATTCTGGATTTCCATGGCTAAGAATAAGCTATGCATGCTAGCAGAAGTATGAAAAGGCTCTCTGGAAGGCAGAATGTTAAGGATCCAAAAAAAGACAACTGACTTCTATTTGCAGTTTACCTCATTAAAGAGAATTGCTTCTCTTGCATCTACAGAGTTATATCTAACAAGGCATTCAGATCTCCTCCACTCTGGATTGAAACACAGTAAAGACGAGTCTGAGCATTACGAAAGCAGATTCTGGCCGCTGGTTCCAGCAGCAAGCCTTTCTGCTACTGCCTTCTCCTCACAATTCTGCCAGCTCAGAAAGTTATTCTCTTATTTTTCCCCAATGCTTTTCTCCCACACCTTTTCCCATCCCTCAAGATGCCGCACTGTGGGCAGGAAGACCAGGCTTCAGCTCTCTTCTGCCATAAGCCTTCCCTCCTGTGATACTGATACTCCCGAGGCATTAAGTACATCCCCGGTTGATTTACTCAGCTTTCAGTTTATAAAGCACATGCAAAGAAGGCCTCTTGGCCAGAAAAAATAGAGCTACAACTATTCTATCAAAGGCAATTAAATTCACAAGTCCAAGTTAATCATTTCCTCTCCCTAAAAAAGGGATTGTATCCAGCAGCCTAAAGCCAGCATTTGATTCAGCACACCTTTCAGGAAAGAAGAATAAACCAGTTTGATGGCCATGTACCACGCTGAGTTTGTGTTGCTAGCTGTTAGCACAATCAGCTTTTTATTTCTGTTGATCAGGAAGCACCAAGCCGAGAAGACAACAAACATGGGTCTCCTCATTGTTGGTGGCAGAGAAGCACTTCAAAATATTTCCACGAAGCTACAGACAAAAGCCTGGTACATAAATACACAAGGCTCAGAGGATCGAGTATATCAAGAATACTGGTTTCCAAAGCATTACTGAGTATCTTTACTGTGCCGAGATGCCCACGAACCTATAATTTGATCAGACCAATCTTCAAGCACACAAATTTGACAAGATCCTGACCAGCTACTTTCAAAACAGCTCAGGTCCCACTTGATTTTCAAAACGTCCACCTCTCAGCAAAGTGAAGTCTTCTGAAAATGCTGATTTTGGTGCTGAGGTGACACACTAACAGGTGCAGTTTGTAAATCGCACCTTCTTTTTCCTCATCAGATACAAACAGGAGCCTGGTGTTGCTGTAGATGGGGAAAGCTCTTGGTCTGATGCTGGTTCATGTCCAGACACTGCTAGCGGGCCAGCCAGGGAATCTGCCATGGGGGCGACATTGCAATGCTGGGGAAAGTAACGCTGAATATTCAGCCCTATTTTTGGTACCAAAATCCTTCCAGGTTTTCTGTAAGGCAGCTGACAGGTTGGAAGGTACAGGGAGCTAGAGGGAAGGGTTTTATTTTCCTCCTTTTTCCTCTCCTGTGTTTGCTTCCAGCAAGCACCTCTAGCCTCCTGCTCCCATGAGTTGTTGCTTCTACATTTTTATTACACCTATTCTTTCCTTATTCTGTTCACCTTTTATTCTGTTTTCTTTGGCATTATTTTAGTCATTCAAACAGATGATTTCCTTCCTTTAATCAAAAAGTAGCCTTCCTCTCTTGTCCACACAGTCCCCAAACATCCAGCTCTGAAAAGCAGCAAGGTTTGAGGGCATAGGATTTGTTCTTGCTTTCTTTGGTTTGAGTTTTTTCTTCAATCACCACTTTCCTGCTCTAGAAACAGAATGTTGCTGTGGGGGACTTGTGTGATCAGATCACTTTTGATAAGAGTACGTTACTAGTTTTTGATCTTTGCATTAAATGAGCAGCATTCGTCTTCTAGGATGGGAACCAAACAACAGCCCAACAAAGCCCTTAAAATAAGTTACAAAGGAAGATAGCCATTAACAGAGAAAGGCAGCACGATGGGAGGGAATAAAGCGAGCCGGCTATGCCCCAAAGGATGGCTGCTGCCACCGAAAGAATTCAGACTTGGCAGAAATCACAAGATTTTGATCCCACCCACGGCCAGCCCTTCCAAAGCATTCAACATTCACAACTGGGACCATGATTTCAAAAAGGCTTCAGTTAGTTCTCATTTAGACCAAAAAAAAAAATGAAGTAGCCAAATTTTTCAAAGAACTCAACATCTGGCAGCGAGCTACTCTCACATCTATTTAGAAGAATCTGACGTTAATATATATTTCTCTCATTACTCCGCATCTCTCCTGAGTTTGCCAATTCAACCTCATCTTTCAGGTATGCTCAACATCCACTTGGTTGAACTTTTCTGTTCGCCCTTTCACAGCTGTTTCTCTTCTAGTCTCACATCCTCAGTCATTATTGTCCAAATTACTAGCATTGCTCTCTCCTTTGCGAGTTCGCATGTGTTTTGACTCCGGAAGCAAGCAAAGATGAGCTGCACACACACATATACTCCTTTATATCTTTTTTAATGGAACACAATTGCTGGTGCCCAGGTGGCAAAATCCTTCTGTTATCTCACTGACCTTTTTGGTTATTTTTGTGGCTTGGACAAGTAACACAGTAGGGTTCATTAAGATTTGTGTCGTCTTTCCCACAACCTCATCTATCCCATAATGTGCCCCCTCAGTGGTCATCTCATAATCAATGAATGCAATAGGTCTAACCCAGCCTACTCCTGCTATATTCAAATGCTGGAGGAGTTAACAGGGAAAGGAGTATTTTGATGGGAGACATAAAGAACTGCATTAAACTGGAGCAAACTGTGAATGACTTTCTGCTAGAAGAGACCTGGCTCACAGCAGAAGGAATGAAGAAACCACTGCATCGGGAAATAAAATAAGAGAGAATGGAAAAATACGGGAACACCTGTAGACAGCGCTGAGTTCTGCAAGTGTCCGTTCTACACTCCCGGAGAGCTGGAGACATGACGGGCTCTGGAGCAAACCAAGAGAAAAAGGCAAAGGATGCTCACCTTGGGGAGATGACTGCAGACCAGACAGACACTTGAACGCTTAGGAGGAGGCTGCTTGCCTTGTGAGCCCTGGCAGCCAGGCCTAGCTAGGACTAGACTAAGATTCAGGAGATTACCATTCATTTTCTGTCTTCGCTAAATCCATGGCAGGTCCACCACCAGACCACTAATTTGCACAATGTTTCAGACTTATTTCCCAGAGTAAGGACTAAGTTCTATGCTTGTCTAGAATTTTCTATCTAAAACCAAAATAAAAATAAAACTGCATTTCTTAAATATATCAAGAGAAGCTGCATAGCTCAGTACTTTACAAGAACAACACTTTAAGTTACAGAGCTTTCATTTTTGTGCCAGAATGGAAATTCACCCAGTTCAGGAACATACCTTGATGCTGTGAATATGTGCCAGTAATATCTCTGCCATTCCTATACAAGTGTTTAGTTCTGCAATATTAAATAAGGCTCTTATTAAAGATGTATTACAACCTGTCCCTTTGCATCTAGTGGCTGTGTACTGCAAAGCTAGAGAAGCACAGCAAAAATAAAGTAGCTGCTATAATGCCTGCCTTGCTTGCTGTGAGTTCCAAAATATCTTCTGACACCAAACTTGCCGTGTAACAAAATACAGAGCTATTTCTATTTAAAACTCCTAATGATCCATTAAATCAGTGTGTGGAGAGAGGAGAGAAGGGGGTAGAGAAGGTGTTGTGTTTTGTTTTTTCTTATAAACACCAATATGAGTTATAGTGTAATTAAAAAAACCTTACATCAAACTTCAAATGACATTTTTGTGGATTTAATAAAAGTTATTCTTCTACGGTGGAAGGATTTGATGCCTAAAAATCATTCTGGAGTAAAAGATGAAAATTTTCTCTGATCTTCCCAAGTCGTTACACTATTGAAGACCAAAGAGAAAACAAAACTAGTCGCAGAGGCCAAATAAAGTTAAACTACATGAAAGGGCTGGACAGAACTACAGCCACCAACTAATAAACAGCAGGAACTGGCAGCAAGACAGGAGGGATGGTGCTTCCTTGCACTGCATTTGTTTCACACCTGATCTGAACTCATGTGAAGATAGATAAAAATGAAAAGATTTGCCTTTCAACCTGAAGCAATGGTGACATTTCCCCCCAGAATTGCAAAGATTCTTCCTGTTCTGCAATGGAACAAATGCGAAACGACTGCTCTCAAATCTGGCATGGTTGCTAGGAAAACAACTGTGAAAACCTAGAAGTCTGCAAACAAAACGTTAGAGCAATCGGGGCCATGAAAACACTCAGAAAATAGAGGCCTGTTTCTTAGAAGACTGAGATGAAGAAAGGCAGCTGGGCAAAGATGTTTTAGATGCACATGGAGACTTATATGTATTTCATGTGACATCGGAGGGACGGATGCGTTGCCTCCAGGGCTGCCACGAAGTTCCGCGCAATCCAGAGGTTTCAGTTTCTATAGAATTTCTATCAGACATTGAATAGTAGGTTTCTGTTAGAAAATAGACACCTCTTGTTCTCAATCTTTAGAGAGAGCTAATCAAGCTTCTCTCCCAGATTTAATTTAGTACTGCATACTCAACGAAATATGTCACAATTGTATTTTTTTATAAATCAATAGGGATTATAGGGCACATAATTAGATTAAAAAAATGGAGAACGTAACTTGCACAGCAGAATCCTGGTACAATAAACCTCCCCATTAAGGGGCAAATTGTGCCATGGGAAAAAGGAGGTGCACTTCTGGCCAGCTTGTATTTGTAGAAGGGGACAAAGTCAGACAACTGCTGCTATTTGCATTCAGGACACGGGGGCAGCAGGAGAATACACGGACCACAAGTATTCTGTCCATACCAGCACTGCACACTATCGCCTTTCTACATTTTTCTAAGACTCTTAAATCAATCGTGACATAAAGACTCAATTGTTCCAACAGCATCTCCATCACTCTGTTTTACAGCTATGCTGTATCAACTATCACTAAACACCACCAACACAAAAAAAAGACCACCCTGAATATATATATACATTCCTAGAATATATATAAATTCCTACTTAAGTATCTTTGGAAGGGCATACATGAGTGGCAAACCTAATGAGAGCAGTCAGGAGCTCATGCCAATTCCCTAAGCATTTGTCCAGCTTTCATTCACAGCATTCACCCTGTGATGAAAGATGAAAAATTCCAAATGAGATTTGAGACTCAGAGAAAGCTAAACTAAATGGAAAGAAAGGACAAAGATAGCACTTACTACTTTTAAGAGTCACATCTATCCCTTTCCATTTTATTTTGGTTGTCCCTGTGTTTAAACATGGCATTCTACACTTATTTAACACCTGTTTAAACACTGTTTAATCACTTGATACTCACTGAATGCATTCTTGTTAAGCAGGATTTATGGCACTGACCTGATTAGGCAACAACCATTGGCATTGATAATCATTAGGCTAAGATGGTTCCCTGGGAGATGTCCCAGTAAAAGTGGCAGTCTCAATTAAGCACATTGCAATTAAGTGGACTATATCTATAGGATGATCTCACAAGGAGAACAAGGCATTTCAAATACCTTTAAAATCTATATCTATTTAATGCAAAATTAGTACTTTCAATTGGAGAAGAGAATACTACGTACAGGTTTCTCTAACAACTAATTTTTTTGCTAACTGCAAACTCCTGTTTCAATGCTAAAGATTTTCCCCCTAAATCCTGGGGCGGCACATCTCGTGTCACTGCTTCACCTCACCTGAGGGGCACAGGTCACACTAGAAGCTTTGCCAACCAAAGCTGGCCCAAGAAAAGCCCTTTTACAGGGGGCTGAACACCAGGGAAGACAATTGCAGGGTGTGCAAGGGCTGCTACCTGTTGATCTCTGCTTTGGTTGTCAGGGGAATTGAAAGAAAACAGATAAATGAGGCTGGGAAATGGAAAAAGACAAGCAAAAGTCTTATGAAAACAAAATGTCAGATTATATCTGCCCATTCAATGAATATCACGTATTTGTGATATCATGTATTCTGCTAATGCAGAAACACATAATTAAAAAGTAGCATAATGTATGCACATAGGAAGCCTATAGGTAGATTGTCACAGTACCTTCAACTTCTGGCATTTCTAAGCTTTTAACTTACTGAATGAAGCATCTTTTTATGTCATTTCAAATATTTAAGGCAGTTACCCTTCTTTAAAGGAAAGATTGAGGGTACACTCACAAGACACAAACATCCATGGTTCTTCTCTCCATTTAAGAAGTTTTAACCCCCTCCTGTCCCACCATCAGAGCAGCTGTTCTCATCAGAGCACCCGAGCCAACACTTGCAGTATTGTGCCATCCAATGAATCGCTGAAATCAAAACTTAGGACTCTCAGTCATTGAGGAGGCAAAAAAGGGGAGTTTAATCATCTAAATCGTTAAGATTCTTGAAAATATTACCCTTAACTTGGAGCTTAATCCTTAAACTGTAGGAAAGAGCAAGGCAAAGCTTGTGGTAAGACAAAACCACTTTTGCATTTTTTAGAGTTACTGCAGCAAGTCCTCAGTCCCTGGCATCAGGCTTCTGGGTAGCCCAGGTTCTTGATTCGTACCTCATTTCTGGCAAACTTCATTTAACCAGTTGACCTGATAACTCTTTCCCAGCTGAGAACAATTAACACAGTAAAAAAGCGCAAGGCACCCACTCCAGTGCTGCTTCCACATCCAGAGCAGCGCCATGGAAACAGAGATGCCGGTGCGGTGCGGCTGGAAGGGCGATCGGCAGCCACCAGATGAGCAGTGAATCAAGGGCTGAGGAAAAGAGCTGTCAGCAGGATTACTTTAATAGATTGCATTGCACAGGGCAGCTCACATTAATACTGCAGCGTGGTATTTAAAAATCAAGACAGAAATGTGTTGCTTCATCATTAGCTACTACGTTATCACTTGTCTGGCCAGATAAATAAAAGGGTAGCGGCTTGACCTGCAGTCTGGGGAAATAAAGGATTCAGCTTTAGCGTTACCTCTTCATTTCAATAGCTATTTCTGTTTACTTTCTATAGCTCGTCATTTTACATTTTTCCATGCAATACAACATGAAACAGCTGTATATTGTTTTCTAACTCTTCTGCTTCCCAGAGAAATAAAACAGAGCAGCCCCGGTGTATTGTCCTACTGCACTTTCTAATTTTAACAGCAACAGACAAAACGCTTGTTTCAAAGCACAAGCTGGTAGGAAGCTTAGTACCCTCTGAAGAGGATCTGCAAATGATTCTGCTTCCCCAACAAACTGATCAAAGTTTATTGCAGGACTTGTATTCTAGAAAAGATTACAAATTCCCTCTGAGCTCAATGGGCTGTGGCAGTAGCTGCATCAATCAAGCTTGTTTGGTCTTATTGATCTATTTATTTGGTAACGTTTGATAATCTCGTAACTAGTCGACTGCTAATAAACGCACATGCTAAAATCAGAGAAATTAGCCATATAGCACCTCTCAACTATCTCACGACTAGTTTACAAGCACAATTGCAAGGTGGTGGGAATTTCTATAGGATTTGGCTTTTTCTTTGTTTTTAGAAAACTCTGGCTTCTAATTAAATGCTGCATATATATATATATGAAGTTCTACTGCAGACACTGCCTTCAAGTTCAAGGGCATTTGTAACATTTTGGACTGCCAAAATAAGAGCCAAACAAAACGTGGGATACTTTTTCTTTAAAAGCAAAACAAAACCCCTTCATAAACTGTCTTCTCAAAGCACCCACGTGTGGGTTAGAAGGTGAAAGATTTGAAATACAGAAAATTCAGGCATTTTCCTAACCTGGCCCCTTATGAGTATTTTTTTCACTTTCTGTGAATGAGGGGGGGTGTGTGTGTCCTCTTGCTCTTGCTTTTTAAATCATAACCCTTCAAGTAGCACAATAAGAAAAACAAACAAGGAGCTTTTCACCAAAAAGCAAAAGAATAGGGTGATGCTGCCACTTCGGCTACATTGCTCATGCCTTCTCCTAGAATTCTCTAATAACGTGTTTATTTAAACACTGCAACAGGAGACCTTTAACTATTGATATTTATACAGTATACAGAATTCCAATGAAATTACCCATGGCAAAATTTCAATAATTACTCAACAAATCTGGCTTTTTGAAGCAGTGGTTTCCTGTTTTGTTCTCTCTATAGGAATGATTCAAATCTCTCCTGAAGCCAAGAGAAAGTGATTTCAGAGTTTATCAGCCCAAGGTTCCCATATTCTGTAATTCACGGATCTAAGTGACAGAAGAAGCACTTATTTTCCTAAGAGCAATAAATCATTTATATTCCGAAAGCATAATTTCTTTTGAATCTCTTTAATGATAAGAAAGCATGTTCTGTAGCAAATGTCCCAGTTTAACTAAACTTTTGGAAGGTATTTTACCCATTACTAAAAGTATGTTGCTAAGAATAACACACTCTTTATGATTTTACATTTTCTATTTGCATTTGCAAGATAAGTCAAATAGTCAAGCACTTCTTGCAAGGAAATATGGTGAACACATCAGTCTCACCTGGAATGCCAAGGAGGCTGGGAAGAGCTATCAAGCAGTTGTGATCAGGACCGGGAAAGATCTTTTATCTGGTTTTATGCAGATTTTTCTTCTAAGGTTTTGAAAACAGTTCTGCATGTTGAAGACTTGGGGATTTCTAGAAAAAGTTTAAAGTTGTTCTACCAATAAAAATGCTAACGTTTTATTTATAGGAACTTTGCTCACTTCCTACAGCAGAGCAGATAAACTTTAAATTGTGTCATTTAATAACGGGCAATTAAGTAGGATAAACAAATTAAACATAACACAAGCAGCTTGACAGAGCTGAACACACACTGTTCTAATAGAAGCAGCAGGTTCTCCTAAAACAATCTAAGCCTTTCATAACCCCAAAATTTTGACAAACACTTGTCCTTCCTTTGTGAATATTTTTCCTCCCTGGTCATTCAGCAAGTCCAGATTAGTAATTTTATTGATTTTTTTTTTTCCAAATGCCTAAGTCCTGCAGTGAAGGGAAATAGTATCAGTTGTTTTGGATGGGTGTGAATATGTTAACTTCTAGGCGTATTAAGCAATAAGTGTGAATTTCCTCAGCTTCATTCTATACAACTGATGTTTGCTATACCTATATCCTTAATTCTGTGCCTGCAGTCTACAGTCTATCCGTAATTCTATGCCTGCAAAAATTACAGCTGTTGTTTTGAAAAACTTATATCCAGATGCTGCTCTTTAGGTTTTGGAGAAAAATTCAAGTGGTTACCTTTGCAAAATCTTCTTTTCTCTCCCTCTCTTTGGCTTTGATAGACTTTTATTTCCACATTGTTTCTTCTGTTATAAAGGCACATCAAATCAAACTTTCAAACACAATCATACAGATGAGGTGATATTTATGAGAACTTGGGTGATTAGCTTTCTCAAGTCATTCGAAAAAGTAAACCACCTTTCCCCTCTACACCCCAACTCCTGCTTTATTTGTTACATCCACATCTGCATGTTCCCCAGAATATCTGTGCTCCTGGGACTGGCCAAGATACTTTCTGCATTTCTTATGGCTGTAAATGAATGAAATTCTCAAGTTCAGGATGTAGAAACACAAGAGACCTGAAAGTACCAGTTTCTGAAGTCAAGTATTGTCCCAACAATCACGAACACAGAGTGAGGAACAGGTTACTGCCCATGGGAGCAGATCTTGCAAAAGGGTTTTGCTTTCATTGCAAAATGCCTTTCTTCTGCTTTCTAGCTTTGAAAGTACCAAAGAACAGATACACTCCACTTCGCCTACAGCTTTCAGAACCAGTAATTCTGTTTCGCAAGTCCTTATTTTATCTTTTCAAGAGACAATAAATCTCAAGGTATAAATTGGGAGCAGATGGAGTGGGATGTTAGACTGTCAGCTTCCATTAACAACATCGGGGCCTTGCCACACACCGCAGCCAAGCTAGAGTCTTTCATCTTGCCCCTTCACAACTGCTGGAGGAGCTACTTGTCTGCGTTAGGGCCTATTGACAGAACACGAGTTGAAACCAGATGTGACTACACTGACGGTCAGCTAATTATCATTTTGCCCATAAATCACTAGATCGCGGTGCTATCTGACTCATTTTTAAAGTTGTCAGGAGGTTGTAAGGGGGCTGCGGAACAGAACGACAGTGAAAAGCAACCTGGGAAAGCAGAGATGGAACTCCAGCCTCCTGACCCTTCTTACCTTCAAAAACTACAAGCTGCACTGCCAAAATGGGGCATTTGAGGACTGGGGACCAAGCAAACTGTGATGCTACTTTGTATTGTCCCATGTAGTAGTGAAAAAGAAAAGCCAGTTTTGATGAGCGTCTCTTCCAGCATTTTTCAGTCCCAAGGAAGGTGATTACAGCACCTGCAAGCTGGGGAAATGCAGCAGGAGAAGGGGGAGACTCCCTGGGAGAGGGGAGATCCCTCCAGCTTCTGTGAAAGAGCAGTTCTGAGAAAACCCAGTACAAACCTCTCCCTGGGAAAACCTCACAGAGCATACAAACTGAAGTGTGATGTTTTCATGAATAGCAAACAAAGCAAGCCTGGGGGCCCCTGTGTTACTACCACATTTGCTTTTCCCAGACTTTAAGGAGTAGGATGACTGTACAAGGGAGCCAAGCACAAGAGTTGCCTGCTGGTGTCACCTCTGCTCTTGATATTCCTCCACAGTTTTTAGAGGTGATCAGTTTGCCTGAGCCTAGTTAGTAACAACCAGTAACCCCGTGCCACACACATGTGAAACCTGGGGTCACAAACACTCCACTGCTGCCAGCTGAACACCATGATGATGATGGAGAAACTGCCACCCCAACAAAGAGACCCAGACTCGCGCATCCTTTGAGACTGTAGATTCATACCTTGATTGTCCAAAACACTTAAATAATTGATGCATGAGAAGATTCTCAGAGACAGATTCACAGTCTTTCTGCTCTTTTTTGTTAAAACACAAATTGTTGGGCAATGGAGAGACTGTTGTATTGACTCGGTACCATTATACATCAACTGAACTCCTATACATAGCCAAACATACCACCAGACTGATGCATCACTTCAACAGATGTGAAACCTAGATATTTTGGAAAGTAAAACTCTGGAAATATAAAATGTCCATTTGGCACCACAAGCTTTCTCTAAGCCTCTTTCCCTCTCAGCTATTTCCTGTTTAATCACCAATACATACGTTATGCAATTTTTGCAAACTGAAGAGCAACACGCTGTTTTTATTAATAGAAGGAACGTAGCCATGTTGACAACAAAAACTGAATAGAGAAGGAAAAAAAATGTGCAGCAAATCCAGTAACTGCCGTAGCCTGAAGTAAACTGCAAGATCCATTAGTCCACGAAAAGGATCTCATTTTGGAAATACGTAATGAAATATCATCTCTCAAGGTTGCGTACACTCTACAAAATTAATAAGAAATGCTTTGGCAGAAATTCAGGTAGCACATAAAGGCAGAATTTAAAGGAGGTATTTAAAGAAAAAGGAAGGAGAAAAATAGAGATGTTACGTTTCAATTCCTAAACCATTAAGATCCCGCTAGTACGATTCTTAAACCATTAAGTACACCTTAATGGTATATTTAAGATGCCTTTCTCACGGTGTGAGAGGTCTGGAGAAAGACCTGAGTTCAGCCGGTAGATGACAGTAAGAACAACCTGGCAGGATGCACGTTATCCAGTCTCTGTTCCTTGACAATGGGTACAGAGGGCCCTTCAGCATCTTCGGTCCTGCTTTCATCACTGTGGCACACTGATTGCTTGTGACAGGTGACAAAGGACACGAGAGGACAAGAAATGCTAGGGGCAGACAGCTTTTCCTCAATCTTGCTGAGCACAGTGTAAAGTATTTTTGAAGTGTTACGCCAGCACTTTGACAGAGTCCAAAGAAGGAGATAAGTGTGCAAAGTCAAGGTCAGATGGATTACCTTGGCTGACGAATGTCCCACTTAATTGAGGTTGCTTGCATGCCACGAGAAACTGAAGTATTTTCAGTGGTAGCTCTTTGTCCTTGAATCAACCAGCTTGGTCTTTGGCCTCCAGTTGCGCTATGGTGTTTATTAGTCGCACATAACTTCCCTCCTGGGGTGGGCTCACTTACAGCACTCGATTTAATGCACCTGCTACCAGTGACTATGAAGTGCTATCCCAGATGAAAAGGAAGCAGGAAAATTTCATGGTGAATTCAGGATGGATTATTTCTTAAGTCAGACAGGCAGGAACACAGGTTGATTCTGGTTAATGCTTATTTTTTCTACCCTTACCACTAGTCTGAGCCTAAATGAGTCTTATTTCATCTCAGACTCAGAACTGGAAGGGAAATTAAACACTTGGCAGAGTCCTCTTTAGTTTCATCAGAAGGATTTAAGAAACGCACACTGTAAATAGAAATATAATCCTCTGGACTAGCACCGATGAAAGATTTGGAAGTAAAACTTTGGAATTCATCTCTCCAGTAAACAGAAGAATATTCTGGAGAATCAGGACTCTTGGTGTGTTTGCAGAGTTAGGAAAGCTTTAAGAGCAAGGAAAGATTCTGCGATAATTAGGAATAGTTAATTTAAGCTCAACTTCAAGGAGCATTTTGAGGAAATCGGAAAACTCAGGAGATGAACGGTAAGCCATTGAGCTTTTCGCTTGCAGGCAGGCACTGCTAACCCAGCCCTGGTAGCTGACAGCGAACCCTGTTGTTACCTAGTAGCAGATTGTGTGCAACAGTTACTCACCAGCCTCCCCTGGAGCCCCCACACTCCTGTTACAACAGCTGCTGGCAGGACGATCGCAGGGAGAAGCGCTTGCCCTTCCACGTTTGTTGGTTCAAGACAGGTTGGACCGCTCCTACACACATTGTGACGTCTGACGCAGGGACAATCGTCACTAGCAAAGCTCATCTGACTCCAGGCACCTCACTCTGAAGGCAGGAAAGCTCCACGGGGATGAAAGTACAATGCAATGGAGCTTTGAAACCGCAGCATCGACACACACAGCGGGCTAAAATGTCACTGTTAACCAGCAATGAGATTGTTTACCACAATAAAAGCTGGTTTGGCCATTTGCATCATCATTGCAAGCTCCGACTATGCTCACACCTTGCTGAGAAAGTTTAACACTAATGTGAATTTTGCACGCTGCAAAGGCCACAACTGCAGGCTTGGCACCACGCTGCTCTCTGTACAGGATGCCAAAATATCCGATTTGGCTGCTCTGCGTATTCCCAGGTATGTTGCTTTGCGATCTGCCACTATTAGCAAAGGAACTTTCCCCGGTAGCATCTGAAACCTTCCACTCTCTTCCTATCATAGCTGTCAACAACCCATTACAGCCCCACATCAGCCTTGCATTAGTGATGTTACATTCTCAAAACTTTCTGCAGGCTTTTTCAAACATTTTGCAGATCAAAAGCATCTGCTCCAAATCACTTCTTAGCTGGTGATGGTATCATCCTTGAAATTAATTTGTCTATCTTTATCCAATTCTAAAGAATCACTTTCTGTGTTTTATCAGTAAACCAGCAATTACAGTCATATTACTTGGAGGCTTTACGATTAACCACACTGTTTTTCAGTCACATGGCTCCCTGGTTCTTCTGAGCATAAGACTAAGTGCAATGTTGCCGTTGCATTAAAATGAGGAAGGCCCAGTGTTTGACAATATTTGAATCAATGACGTGCATGCCAGTCCCTGCCACAGGGCCCTACAAGCCACCGCTCAGAGCACAGCAGAGCTTGCAGATTGTTTTGCTGCTGCTTTAACTGTCGATGTCTCAGCAACAACTGAAGAACATCTGCAATCACTACAGAATTAAAAGGAAAAACAAAAGTATTTTCAACTCTATCACCAAAAGCAGCAAAACCAATGTAGAACCTGTCAGAAAACTCCATTTGCTAAATTCAAAAGACACACCCAACTGTACAAGTAGTGTTAAGCAAACCAACCAAAGAGAAGGAGAAATCTGTCAGCAGCCCAGATCAAGTGGCCACCAGCTGATTAAATGGAAAACGCAAAAACACAAATAAAAAGCCACAAAGTAGAAACAAGCTAGAAGATACTTTCTGGCATATTCAAATGATGAGATTTAGTTTGGCATATGGTACTCCCACATCTTATGAAAAGCTGAAAAGTTGTTTTTTTACTGGCAGTCAAATAAGTATAAACTTTTTAACAGAGTCTGCTCTCCAAGAAAGTCAGTGGCTCCATTGCTTTGTGGACATATTTTTGTTACAAGTTACGACTATGGGGTCTCCATGCGACCCAGATTACATCAATTTAAGTGCTCTTTCCAAGAGGTATCAACAGAGACAAGACATTAAGGAAGAGAGAAAGGAAATATTATTAATCTCCAGACTGGAGATCAAGACCTGAAGCAAAGCAAGGTTAAGTGAACCCTTCTTGTTTACCCAGGAAGTCTGTATCTAGCCTGGAAAACAAGTCCAAGTCTCCTAATTTCTAGTCTAGCCTTTTAGCCGCAGAACAGACATCCTTCCAACTAATAATGGCTTACAGGAATTCTAGTTCGACACTTGCACACAGGGAAATCAGTAAAACTTTCATAGCAGGAGACAGAGTGCAGATGTACACAGAGGAGCAGATTAAAATGCTCTTTTAAATCTTCATTTTAAGCGGTTTTTTTCTGGCCCTTTCCTGGCTCACCCTCTCTTGCCACCACACCAGCAAATAAATTACCATCTATCCACATAATGCACATGCAGCTTGTTTCACTTGCTGCACTGTTGTAACTCTACTGACTTTATCTTTGTTCAGGGAGACAAAGTAAGTGATGCAGAACCCACTAAATGAAAGGCTTAAAGGAAAGACAATTAGACAGATGATCGCAGTAATGTGAATTAGTTTGAAGAGCTCAGAGGGAGCTGCTGAAGTGCAGCAACCTTCTCAGGAGCTGAGCAGCCATCACAGCTCTGCAGAAGCTGCAAGTTACTCCTTCATGGTTACAAAAGTTACTGCATTACATATTGTCTGTATCCCCATCACGAAAGCATCACCTCCTACAGCTCTAGCACGGGTTTGAGCTTTATAGGGAAACTGCAGCACCAGGTTGAAATTAAATCAATACTAATTAGTTCTAAACTAAGACGTTGGTATCAGTTGACAGGTGAAGCTACTTCATCCCAAGAGGACAGAAAAATGAATAAACACATATTCCTTTGGTCTGAGTCCCCCTGTCAGAGAGATGACTCACTGATGTCAATGCATTACAGCTCAACTTCGACATAAGAGTTGCATGTAGCTTATTTGCAGAAAACATATAGAATGTTAACTCTTTGTTGATCTGACATCATGGTTTGCAGCAAGCCCTTCTAAGCCCATCAGGAGTCGGTCTGGGTACAAGGTGCTCGGGCTGCGAAGGCGACGGCTGACAACGCTGGAATCTACAGCTTGCCTGATGTGTGTCTCTAATTACTGCTGATACGACACATTTACAGTCCTGTGCAACATATTGAGAACATTACCCTACAGGGTGATGCTTATTTATATACGCAGAACACGCTGTCAAGTTAAAAGTAATTTTGTGTTTGTGTGAAAATACCTCCACTTGGATTATAAAAGCACATTCTACGCTCTGACTGGGGAATGGATCTGTTTGGGCAACTGCTGGGGAGCTGCTGCATACCTGGAAGCGGTCAGCGAGTCCTGCAAGTCAGCCTGAGTCCAAAAGAGTTTCCGAACTCTGCTCCTCTCCTGTCAGCAACGTTTGTTTCTCCAGTTGGATGGAAAACCTTGCCCAAGTCAAAGTCATTTCTGGACACAGTCCAACAGCAGTGAACATCCTTTGCAAACTTTCAGGCTTGTAAAGTTCAAGTCAGAGCCCATGGTATGCAAGTGCCATTTTAAAATGAATATTTTTAAACACTTCTAAACACTATAAAACTCCTTAAGAATTCTAAACCTACAAAACAAAACTAATTTTTACACATCAAGAAACAGACTTTAAATGTTCCTTTGAAGGATTTGTTCACCAGTACTTTTATAGATTAGTTACCACATATTTATTTTTTAAAAAAATTAAGGCAAAATACATATAATGGTTACGCAGCCAATAATTTCAGGACAGGGACTGCTTTCACTTCACTGCGCACTAGGGACACAGGAGATAAATATGGGCTTTTATGCGACCTCAGAGTACACATTTACGAACTGAGTATTTTAAAATATGCGGCATTCAGAATTACAAGAGGTTTCAGTGAAGGCAGAGGACGCCAGCTCTGTCAAAAGCTTGACATGGAATCCTAATGGGCTTTGATGCATTTTAGCATCAGATTGGTCAAAGAGCAAGCAAAGGTAAAGGCTCATCTAGCCTAACTACCACCCAACCATTTTCTTCTCGGCCAAGTATTTCTGAAGACTTGCCCAGCACAAAGTCTAGACTAGGTATGGAAGACTTAAACGGAGGTTCAGAACAGATGAGGCTTTGTCATCGCACAGTAGGATAGAACTGGGATGGGAGGCAGACTGACCCTACATGCAGAGTAAACTAAGTGAAGAAACCCAAGTGAAGAAACCCATGTTACCAAGGGCTGCATCCAGGTGTGAACTGCTGGGTATCAATGTTGCCAAGTAATTTAAATGCAGCTCTTCTAACATATATATAAATAGCAGACTGGTAAGCACAAAAGTTAATATACTACCCGTATTAACTTTGGAGACATAAGGAGTTAAACAGCTGAAATGCAGTAAGATCAGAACAATCATTAGACGAAAACAAACAAAATTATCTTTGTCAGAGACTGTCTCTTACATTCTGGTCATGAAGTGCTTAATTTCTGCATCCTTCAAATGAACTAGAATAACTTCACCTAATCTGCATAATTTAGATGCAAGAGTTCACATTCAGGATAAACCAAAATCACAACAAAGCACAAAAAAAAAAAGTGTTCTTCAATGGAGTGGATGAAAATCTGTACAGGTTTATGCAGAAATGCATTTATTTATTAAAAATCTTACAACTTATTAGCAATAAAGCATATGAATGGCATCCATTTGAATGGAATGCAGAGAGCGAAAGGACCAGAGCAAGCCTCAAGATCAGGAGCCCTGGGTTGAGCTGTGCCATCCATGATGAGCAGTGCCACAGCCCCCCAAAACTCACACAGCAGTTCTCCTGATCTGAGATCCACAAAGCAGGGGGGATAGTGCCAAGTAAGACCTTGATGCTATCACATTTGGCTTTGTCTACCATGGGATGTCTCACAGTCGTGTCTGTGTAGACTGGACTCCCTCCAAGGTGCCAGAAGTGCTCTGAAACAACTACATGATGGTCTGGCAGCACTGCTGAGCGTGCAATGTCAAAGTTGGGGTGCAACCACTGATGACACAGTGGGGCCGTGGCTGCAGTGAGCCTCTAGTTCTGCATTCACACCATAAACAGGACAAAGCAAATGCTCGCAGCTTATAGCAATCTACAGGGCTTGCACAGCTCCACTCCTTTGGTGGAGATGCTCCCAGTTTAGGGCACACATCAGCACAAGCTGAAAGCAGGGAGAGAATATAAGCAAAGTGTGTTCTGCAGCACTACTGCAAAGTCTAATCTTTCTCAGGGGTTGTTGCTATAAAAGACCCTCAAAATACTTGATCTCATTTACTTAAAAAGACTGTCAGAAAGACTTGTCAGCAGCTTCTTGGAAAGGCGGCAGAGGGAGGGGAAGCAGACTGTTAACATTAGAATATCACCTACCATCTGGATGTGTTTAACATAGGATCAGATATAAGATTTGGACGTAAATTTGCAGTCCTTGGTCTCATGCCCAGATAAAACTTGAACTTGAGAACTCGAAGGCATGTTCTTGTCTGTGGAATGGAGCATGTTAATGAAAGCTCCAAGCACTCTGGCAATTTCACCACATATACCGCCGTGCACCTCCTGGCAGCAGGAGAGAGTCGGAGGGGGCTGAGAAATAGCCCCTGCCTTATGTCGTTCAGAGATACCCTATGCCATTCAGAGATACCCTACTATTTTTTTAATACCTAGATTTATAGACAGCACATAAAAGAACTACTATAGTGAGCTATAACTGCTTTTAATAGCTCTCAGAATGCATCAAGGTGAAACGCAACTTTAATACCAAGAGCAGGCACCTATCTTATCAGTAACGTGAATTCACAAAATCCAGCCTTTCCCCAGCTCTCCCCATCTTTCCGCAGCCCTGGGTGAGATCACCTCCCCTACAAAAGACCTTTTCAATGCAATTAAAACTAGAGCATAAAACTTTTCATGCATTTTTAAATAAAATATTTTTGCATTTTAAATATTTATTGTCAACACCACCACCCAACAACAACCCACCAGTACCCAGCTGAAAAACATTATCTGTGTTTTGCACTTGCCGTAGAGATTTCCCATATTTATTTTCTTAAATAAATAAACATGAAGTCAGAGCAATGACAAAACAGATTTTTCTGAATGGAAGCCATTATTTGGTAGTTAACTGCTTTCTTTCCCCCTTGTTCCTCTTAAAGGCAGGGAAAGACAAGAGGATAGATCACAAAACACTGAAGATTAAGAACCCAAACACATCCTAAACCAACCCTCAACTTTGGCTGTAGCTTTCAACCGTCCTCGTTTCCTACACAGTCAAATGGTGCTGCAGATGCATCTCCACCACCCACATCATGAGTGTGTCACTTCCCAAGCCATTTACTGCCTGCAGTGCTGGCAGCTTCACACCTACACGGTGTCTCGTCCCTGCCGCTGAAGGTGCTTTTGTGCCATGGGTAAGTAGCATGCAGTCACTACCTTGTAAAAAATGAACAAAACCACCTGAAGTTAAAACAGGCAAGGTCAGCTGATGGAAGGTAATAAAGCACTTAGCTTGCCCTCTTATGGGAAAAATTATGTACGACCTCACTGCTGAAGGAAAGGTGATGTTGCACTGATAATGACTTAAGGATGTAGGAGAGAAAATGGCTGTTAGTGAACCCAGTCAGGGGGTAAAGATGGGATGTGAGGAAGGGCCTGGTTACCCAAAAGCCTGTCCTTTGCCAAAGCACACACCTTTTTGCCAAATCAGGACACGGCCATCTGTTCAGCAGGCCATTCCTGATCCACCGTCACATAACGAGAAGCTTCAACACGAGAAGCCCTTTCCATGGACTAAGGGAAGAGTTGATAAGCAAGGGAGAATTTTTCACACAAGAAATTTTGATGGAAAACAACACATTGTCAGACTTCTATTAAAAAATATTTTCTTGCTGAAAAAGGAAACATTTTCACTTTGGTGGCCCAAAAAAGGAAAGAGTTGCATATTTTCCAGTGTAACCATACATATTTCTTGCAGAAACAAAAGTGTTTTATAAAAGCTGATGAACTAAGCAGCTTCTGCTAAAAAAATTTACCATCTCAACATTCGGAGCGCGTGTGCTCTACCAGCTCTACTTAAGAAAGAGTAACCTCACAGTAAAGCTCTTAAAGTACACAGATGATCACATTCAAAGACATTGTATTTCATAAGAACATCGGGAGACACTGCAACTAAAATATCCAAGTACCACTGGAGTCTTGCATATGTTATATGCTAAAACAGCAGTATTAACTCCATTACACTGTGTTTGTGTGTGTATATTTGTGTGTCTGTGTATGCACCCATATGTATACATACGCACATGCATACGTGCGTATATATACACACATGTATGTCTGTATAGTTCAGGGTTGGATCTGAAACACAGAGCTGAGCTGGCTTAGCAAGGCTGTGTTCACCTAAGCTAGACACACAATGTTTCTCTCCCTCTCTTTTTTATTCTTATATTTTTTTAAAAGACATAGAAGAAATTATGAAAGACTTGACAATAAAGAGCCGTCAGCCCTCAATACAGTAACACAGGCCATAAGGTCTGTAACGTATCATCTGAATAATCATGCAAACAAGTGAGGCGTACAGCAAATTGATGTTATATAGCAGGAGCTCTTTCTTACTAAAGTTGGCATGTGCCAGTAAAACATAACATATTTGTGTAGCATAAGGTTTATTTTGAAGCATTTTAAGATTCTGAGAGGAAAAGTATTCTCTGTGTAGAGTCTATTACTATGACAATGTAAAGCTAAATTAGAAGCTGCCCAAAATATACTTAAATAAAGATATTCCTCAGCTGATCCACAGCATTGATTTCATCTTGTCAGTCAGCACAGGGGTCTGTGTGTGTATGTACCTGCTAGAGCAGCATAAGAGGATAAAATGGGACTCATGTTAAGAACAGCTGTGCAAGACTTCCTTTCACTATGAAAAAATACTGCCTTTCAGATCTAATACTGACATTGATGGTGTGTTTCCACTACGCTTTCAAACTGAAAAGCACCACGTGGTCAAAATTATTTAAAATACAAACACCCAAAGTTTTGTTCTATCAAGGTACACGTGAAGTATTGTGAAGAAGCCCATCCCATTCAAGTTCATGAGAATTTTGGTACAGACTTACACACAGCCTGAGTTTTTTCTATACTGCATCCCCACTATCCAGTTTCCTTATCACTCAGGTTCCCCCTCAAACCGCAGCATTAACCTTGCAATCAAGGTAGCTAAAAGTATTTGTGGGAGAGGACTTATATTTATTGCACATTCAGGTACTTCTCAGCGCTGACAAGGACTCCGGCTGCATGAGACTTACAAGCTACAAAGCAACATTTGATCATCTCTTATCTCCCTGAAAGCTCCTTCAAAATAAACAGATTGAAATAGTTTACCAAGCAACTGCCAGGCTACTGTTCCCGCTAAAGAACATCGTGTGAAATTAGCTTGTTCTTTTTAAATTGTAATTTAGCCATGAGCAAAAACGGTTAGATGTGTTTGAGCTATTAGGTACGATGTGCAGTGATGTGCAGTCATCTCACTACCCAGACCTGTGTAATCAAATTGGCTTTTATTCGTTCTGAGCTATACCCAGGGAAACACATATGAACACGACAACATGCATCCCTACCCAGGAAAAGGCTAAGTGCATAATATAACTATTCTAATGCTATGCTCTGACATTGGGAAGTGTTTCTGAATCAGGACATTACACTCACAACACGAGAGTCAAATCGAACCAAAGCAAACCAAATCATCAACCCTTATTCAGATAAAGATCTTGTCTTGGTTAAAATTTCTGTCTATTTTCATTAAAAGCAGCAAAACTTTTAGCTGCTTTGTACCATGGTGTAGACTTTAATTTGCACAGCAGAGAGCACTGCTTAAAAGGAAGAATTTTTTTTTAAAAGCACCTGACATTTTAAGGATTTATCGAAGTCACAAAGAAGCATCAATTCCCAGACAAAAAAAAGTGACTTTAGGAGTGCATGGGATTCTACATCATCAGTTGCTTTATCAGGCAAACTGGTGCCACAAAGCCTTTGTAAAGTGTAATTCTTCCCCATCCTTCATAATTGGTCTTACTACTCCCCTGATTTATCAGCTTGGTGTTAAAGAATAACTATAATTTTCTATTATAACATTGTGTGCTAAAAAAAAAAAAAATGTAACAGTTCCTTTTTGCTAATGAATGATTACACTGCACTCATTAATTGCATTCCCTCTGTTTTATGTTTCATAAAAACTTTAGCCAAGATTTCAAAGGCACAAAAGGACATTTAAGCAGCCCGGACTCCCTAGAAAACAGCCACATCTGCTTTCAAAATTTCTTCCTCAAAGAAATGGTCATAATGAGGTTAGAGATTCGTGGTTTAGAAGGACTTAAAAATTCATGTCTAACTAGACAGCTAGGACTCTAATCCTAAAGATGCTCAGTCCCTCCAATCTCCTAGATTTAAATACACTGAAATCAGTAACATTCCCCTCACATGAGTAAAGTTTTCCCATAAATGAACAGGTCCAGTATATATAAAAAATTACTATACAAAGCTAAACAACGGAAACCAGCTAATTCTTTCCTGGTTTAGCCATAAATAAAAGACGGAGTTACTGTCTAGATTTCAAAAGTGCAGATAGTGAAATTAAGAAAACTGGAAGAAATGTATCAAATATCAATCAAAACTCCAAAGACATCAGAGTTGGAAAATTAAGATGTGTTAAGGTACAAATTCCTTATGAATAATTATTTTCTGTAATGACCCAAGCGATACCTTTTTTGGGGTGGGGAGAGAAAAGCAGTGCAATCTGTAAGCTATCTGAAAAATGCTGAGTGAGATGGCAACAGACAAATTTAGCACAATACAAAACTGCATATCAATATCAACGAGCTGTATATTAGCGATCGTAAAATGGGTTTTGTTCATTTTATGGTATGTTAATACCAGGAGGTAAAATAAGGGATCAATAATCTATATGCGCTTCTTATCCTACAAGTATATATGATCTCATGTGAGCACTGACACTTTTCTTTCTTATATAATTAGGACGTAGGATGCCTATTACTAGGACACCTACATAAATATTAAATTAGGACATTTATTCTTCTCGGTTATTACAGTTAAGTCACTGGAAAAAATCCTTTTACTTCTACAAAACTAGCATTAATAAAACTCTCTATAAAGTGAAGCTGCTGCATAAATGTATTGTGCTCATAAAAGTGCTATTTAACTTCGAAGGTTAAGTCCAAATAAACATTTTTCAAAGTTTGTGAAATATTATAATCCTTATTTTGAGATGCCCGTGCAAGGAGAAGTCAACGCCACGGCTGTAAAAATGCAGGATCTGGATTGCCCAGTGGCTGTATGCTCAGTAGGCTCATTGTCACACTGCCAATATTTCCAATCAGTGCAGTTACCATAACAAATAATCCATGTGTAAGCCATGGAAATTATTTAGCCCCTCAAAACAATATATTTTATTATTTTAAAAGAAAGACACAGCTTACAGCTACTTCTGTTAGACAAGCTGGATTAAAAGAGACAGCACGGCCATGGATAGATGTTTGGTTTGATGAGAAAACACCATAGTGGGGGGTAGAGAGCTGGCGACCAACATTTCTTTCAAGTCACCAGGTCAGGGATTGGTTTCCTCCCTAGTCCAGCCCCTGGGAAAGTCCAGGCTTTCAGGAGACCCATAACAGCACCAAGGTGCTCAGTACTCCAGCTCTTCCCTATCAACTGGCAGACACTGCAGGCACTACCTTCATTCTAAAGGATGTTTTGTCACATGGCCAAGACTTCATGTTAAATCTTTTCTGTTCATTTTGTAATGAACAAACGGATAGCGTTTTGTGGCTTACTAGATCTCGTCTCAAGTCTTTACTTGCAAAGAAAATTCTCTCAGCGAAAGGATGCATTTTTGTTTAACTAACTGCGCAGCACACAGAGGAAGTCCAAGGCATGTCGGTGAAGCCCGATTTTAGAAACAAGAGCACGGGATCGCTCTGCTGAACTAAATGCAGTAGATGAGTGCAGCAGAAAATTCAGAACTAAACCAAAGACTTTTGTAAGGTGAGGAATGATAACGTTACCTAATAAAAATATCAGAATCCCTTCCTCAGCATAACGTTACAAACTTCTGCTGGAGAATTCAATATGCTGTATGCAGGTCCAGTGCTGAAAGAGAAGTTACAAGCCAAAAAGCACTGAAACTCCATGACAAATTATGTTCTTCCAGCAGAAGTAACAGCCTCCCACCCCACTAACCGATGCTGCTTCTCTCTCTGGTTTGAATGCAAAGAAACAAAGCAGACCCAAAGCATTTAAGATACCTCAAACCCAGCTTTTTTGTCTGAATCACCCACACAAACAAGGAGCGATTCTGAGGAAACCCACGGAATTGCTCCACCTCCACTCTGCAGCAAGGGAGAGCAGACTATGGCACTTTCCCCTCCCACATAAGTACTGATAAAAAGAAAATAAAATGTGTGAAGGCTCAAACTGAAGCATCGTGTTGTTCGCCTCTGACAAGAGCCCCGTTTTACATTACACTGACTGAGTGGTCGCATTCATACCTGCTCTCAGTACAGCTCATGCCACCTGCATGCTCCACGCCTGCAGAGGTTGCTCTGTCTCAGACTCCCCCTCAAGGTGTAGAAGAGCAAGGTTTATATTAACGGCCTCCAATTCAGGTCTGCACAGTAACTTTCGGGCTACAGTGAGGAAACACCGCCCAGGGATGGCACTGAAGCAGCACAGGCTGGCCTGACCCAAGGGGCTCGTTCCCAGAAGCTCCCAGCAGCTGCTCCCGGTGCACAATCTGGTCAACATCTCAGCAAGTGCAGTATCCTACAAAACTCACAAAAAACAACTTTTCCTTTTCAAACCACACTATTTCCAGTCGAGCACTAAGGAACTATTTAGAGATCTAACCAGCTGGGACCAGTCTAGATGTGATTAAACTCCTGTCGGTGCAAAACTAAAGGTCATCAAGTTGGACTGCAGAGCGACAGCGAGGGGAGAGTGCGCTGCCAGCACGACGCTCTCGGGGGGAACCCACTAACTCCACATTTCACGCCGCAGGAAACCTCCTGCCTGTGTCAATTCTGGGGACAGACTGCAAAGCACAGCTACCTTTAAAAGTTTCTTGTGAAGAAGAGAAGACGGTTGGGTAAACGTCTCAGCTGGAGTGAAGTACTGGATTATTCGTCGCTCAGCATGGTTGTGCAATTGTAAAGGCAAGACCAGCTTTGGGATTTTATCTGTTATTATAATAAGGCTTCACTCATGACACAGCTTAATTGCATTCAGCTTTGTGTACATACTAGGATGAAGACTATATTTAATAAACTTTGCCACAATGCCTCATCAGGAAATATGCTTATTATATACAAACTTATCGTAACTATTTATGGGTTAGCTTTATCAAACTCAGCAAAACAAAATGAGCTATACCAAGAAAAACTTTACGCTGGTATACCAATGTTTATGTCAGGGCTTTCATCGGTGTAAGGTGATAAAAAACTGAGTTAAAGATTCTTGTGTTCTCCTGCCTCTTACCGCCATGAGACAAAAGTAGCGAGTGCTGACTGGGGCAGGGTAAGGAGCAGTCCCTACAAATTGCATCACAAATTACAGAAGGAAAATGAACATGTTACTTTTAATCCACTCTTAGAGGAAAAGGCCACATATAAAGGGACTTGTCCAAGGTGAAGCCAAAACTCTGTAGCTGAAATGAAAACACAACTATCTGTTCAACTTGCTCAGGTATCAATCCATGAGACCTAAACTCTCTATACTGTCAAACTGAGGTTTACAGTATAGAGTTTAGAGGTATACAATTTTAGCTTTATACCTTTTATTTTAGGAAGGTTCCTCTTTTATCAAGAAGAACGCATGACAGTCATCCACAATGGAACAACAGTCGGAAGAAGAGAAGGTATACAATCATCTCAGCAAACGATGAATCACTGGCAAAACATTCTTCCCCTTTACTATTTTATTGGGAACCGCCACCTTCCTAGGAGTCAAAATCCCAGTACCATGCGGCTTTACACTAATGGTCATGTGTTTCACACTGGCACCGAGTCTTGCCAATGGCATCCTTAACAGCCTGGGGAAACAAAACAACATCTATTTCAACCACAACAAGCACAAACACACAGAAAACAGAATCTGGAGAGATGGGAGGTTGGTATTAGCTTGGAAGAGTCCTGTTGTCAGATTGTCCACATCATGGAACAACTGATCAACTCCAAGAAATGCAATGAAATGTCAATTCTCCACCATCAGCTCTGGAACAATTTTTTAACAAGTAAACAGAAAAAAATAGGACCTGATTTTCCTAGTGGGTGAGTGTGCAATGAACAGATGGGGCGATGCGGGGAGGAGGATCCCCATCATGACAAGAAATAAATGACTCTCTGTGGAGATGACAAGACCGTCAGCAAGAGTAGCTGCCAGACAGGGCTACACTGGATCTGGTCTGGCCAACAGAACACGCTAGAGTGCTGGGTAACCATCCTATTGAAAGAGGAAAGACTTTTCCAACCCAAACCAGGTGCAAGAGTGGATTAAGTCAGGAATAGATTCTAACCCTGTCCCACTTGTCCGGTAAATCTCCCAGACAGCTCTGTACTTTCAAAGGCAATTTTATGTGGCACGGTGTTTGATCCTTTTTAGGATTTCAAGGCCACCATGTCACCTATGGATGGGGCTGTGATTGCTGATGGTTGCAATTAGCACATACTAAAAGACTGTAAATTCTTCTTTAGGAGATCAACTGCTATGGGGGAAATGCTGTGGCACAGTAGCCACAGATCGATCTTCAGGACACAATCTCACTATTGCAAACAAATCCCTATCTCACAAATTAACCAATAAAGTAAGGCATAAGCCTTCCCTGCCATGGCATTTTTCAGACTGCCTAGATGGTAAACTAGGGCCCAAGTTTACTGATTCTTATGCCAGTGTTTCCCTTGTACACTTAGGAAGTTAACAGAAGCACAGTGAGCTCTTGAAACAGAAGGAGCTTGTGCCCCAGTTCTGTTGATGCCTTGCAAACACCAGCATCCACACAGTCCCAATCAAAGGTTGCTGAAATCAAAGCCAACCTTCCTTTAAACATCAGAAATTTGGGAATTCAGCCTTCTCCCCTTCCTTTGCTGATCATTTGCAACACTACCTTGCCTTAAAGTAGAGCACTATAAAACATGATGGTGCAAAACCTAAAAAATAGACTGATTAAAGCTGCTGTCAGAAGCAGTGAGGATCAAGACACACAGAGTATGGCGTGCATCTCCTCGGATTTCTGCTTGCCAAACGGAATGCCAGATCGGCTAGAGCAGGATGCCTTGGAGGCTTCATTCATATACTTCTAACATTTCTATCTGCCAAGATATTTTCAAGCTATTTCTTTCTGAAGTGTCCTGAAAGGAACATATCAAAACATAAGGATTTTTCTTGAGGTTTGAGGCCTGCTTCAAAAATACCACTGAGTTCAGTGCAAGTCTTTGTTAAGCTCTAGCTTCAGTCTTTCAGAAAAACACTAAAAGAAAGAAAATGTAATGCACACGACTTCTCGAACAAACCTGTCCCTGTCCTCCGCTACACATTCCTGGGACACCACTACGGTGTCACTTACAATGTCTCCTCACAATGGATCCCATAATTACTTACCAATAGAAGACATTTATGAATGCGCTTATTAAGCAGTGTATCTTTTGCTTTCATCTCTTTCTTGTTCTCTGGATCTCAAGATCTCAGCTGATCTTTTACTAAATACACGGTACAGTCAATTGGTAAAAGGACTCTCCCTGTCCATCCTTCATGGCTGCTGCATTGGTACCCCAAAAGGCACCCGTTCTCAGGGGTTATCCCCGGCAATCGACCAAACAATATCGCGTAACTGATATCTGCACTGCTCAGAGCTTCCTCCCTCCACAGTGGATTAGCCAAATGATAAACTCAATGGCCACAACCGTCCCCTGGACCCTACATGGAGCCTCTCATAGCTCAGGACATGTTTATTAACTTTTGTGTACTCCTCTCTCTCCCATCAAAACATAGAAAATACTCCAAAAGCTGGGTCACAGCCTCCCCCAAATCACACTGCGACAGAGTGCTATCAGGATGGTGCTGTGTTAGAGCAACAAGGTGGTTCCAGTGACCTGGAAACACACATCTGCCTTTGCCTTCCTCAGATACTGCCAAAGAAAGAATAAGCACTTATATAAAGCCTGATTTTTCATTTTAAAACCTACAAATCAATTATAGAAGTGGGTTACAGCTACTTCACTGCAACCAATCCCTAATGTTTACATTCAAACCAATAATCCATGCCAACAGGTACCCTGTCTCACCTGTAACACAAACGTAAGCCTGCTTTAAATACTTTCAACATATTCTTATTTCAAAAGGCTGCAATAGTCAATATGCATAATGATGAAGCAAATTATTATAACATACTACTTGCAAAACATTTCCTTAGAGCTTCATTAACTCAGTATTAAACCAAATTAGGATACGGCAAGCATATCTACAGGGTAGAAATTAATGACATATTTGCATTTTAGTCACACTATAACATTCTAGGGTTGGGCCTGATTGCCACCTTTATCTGCAATAAAATTGTCACGGAAGTAAATGAAAGGTCTCAGAGAAGGTCTACAGCTCTTGGGGCACGACTTTGCAGGGATGCTCATGGAAGTCAGCTGGCATTATTCTAACACATGACCTAAAGAAGATTACTTAAACTCTATGTGGATGCTTTCCTTCAGAATTAAAGTGACTTTAATATGATTTTGTTACTTAAGTTTGGAAGTGAAGTAAACTAAATCAAATTAGGCCACTTTAATGGTGAAAAAAAGCATCCATGCAGAGTTTTGATGCAGTGCAACAAGCTGCTTTAAAAATTAACTCATATTAGTTTTCCCATGTGCCCATTCATTCACAAACCCTTTAGGAAGGTTATAGTTTTAAAACTATTAATTTGATTAAATGAAATTTCACTTTATCAAATTACACAGTTCCAATTGCAAGTGTGAAGAAATCACTAAATATTAGAGTGAGCTCCCTGGAAAAGTCATCCAGCTTCAGAGGAAACAATATTTTTGCTGTGATACTTCAGCGAGTTATACTAAAGGACTACAAGAACACTCACTTCTTTTTAGAATTTGATGAGTGAAATCCAGCGTAGTATTTCAGGGGGTGGATAGAGGGGGTTGAAGAACCTTTTGGTTTTGCTTTAAGGCAGAGTAACTTCATTAGCAGACAGCACGTTCCATACATATTAACACAAAGCACCTTTCCAGGTACAAGTTGACCTCCGGCATCTTATATGACCAATTCAGGAAAGTCAAATATTAATGGTTAAATCATTATCAAACAGCTCAGAGGAAAAGACAAGGCAGTTAAGTAAGGCTGAAAGGATGATTTGACATGTACTATCTCAAGAGTACTGGGCTAGTGGATAACTGCCATTAACAGAGAAAGAATGAGGGAAGATGAATCCAGAATGAGTGCTAAGGTAATCTCTAACAGTCCAAAAGTACCACTTGTGGGGTTTTTTTCCTAGACCATTTTAAACCTCAGTCAAATACTTTCCCTTCTGTCACATTTGCACAGAAAGTCTGCAGACACCAGGGAGAGGTCTCTCAGTAGAGCTATAAAAGAAACCTCTCTTCACAGAACAGATTTTAAACATGCAGGGCGTATATGCGCATTTTTATAGTACCTTATTACAACACACGCATCTGTTGGTCTCCAACCACACCAGAACATATCACAGATCATAGAGACATTCGGGCTTCTTATCAAAGATGAGGCAGTAATAGAAAAGTACTCTCAGCAAGCCCTTGTACTCCCCAACAGGTCAGACACACCTTGTATCAGGACACCCAGCTCCTAGCAGAGCACGACCAGACTCACTGTCACTGTGATAAGATCTTGTAGTTACATGCTCATGCATCATGAAGAAATGGGGCACAACAGCACATCATTAGGTACACCACACAAGTCTGCATTTTCCTCCAATTCTTCCATTATAGCCACATTCAAAACTAAGCTACCGGATGGATCTGTGAGCTATTTTAAGCGCTTTGCCAACTGCCCTCTGGAGCCTGATAGAAGTTAGAAGTGCTTATAACAAGTAAACTAAAGCTAGCGGGCTTAAAAATATTATAACACCCAAAATAACAGTAAAAGCAAAATTGGTGGTTGGAAAGCTTCTTTTCTGTAGACCTTCCTGGCTCACTGAATTAAGAACAGGAGGCAGTTCCAGCTTCACAGCAGTTTTTCAGGCTCAATGTTTAGGATGTGGTGGGCGTGTACTTAATTACAACATGTTTGAAGTAGGTATCAAGATCAAAAGGAAATAAATGTTACATTAAAAAGGACAGAGTTGATCTAAAGCTGCAATTAAAAACATGAACTCAAGGGAAAGAGAGTTGTTTGAGTTGGTAGGGGAAACATTATACACGGAATTAAGATCAGTATTATAGTTTTAGAAGCAAGCAAGCTAGATAAGCAGCAGCACATAATAATTGAGTATTTACACAGCTGTAAAACATCTACCAGGAGAATTGCGAACACGTGTGTTTGGAATCGTGGCAGGGGAAATCTTCTCCACCTGATCCTGTACAACAATTTGCTTTATTGCCTGGCTGCTCTTGGTTCCTACAAGAACACCAGGAAGGGTTCATTGATTTAAGCCACGTGTATCTGAGTAAACTAACAATCCAGACTGCCAGTTTATTCAAGGTGGCAGGGTGGGGGAGAACAACAATAATACTATTAAAGCTTAATAGAATAAAACATTTAATTAAAACCTAAAACTGAGGAATCTTTTGCTTAGAAGGCTGGGAATGGATTTCTTCTCACCTGGGTGTGTCCTAACCTGGTACCAGTAAGAACAACTCCAGTCCCTTGCCTGCTACAACACTGCATGGACAGACAGATGCTTGTCAGGTCTGCCAGGGAACTGGTTTCACAAAACAACTCCTCCAAGAAAAGAAAGTGCTCAATGTACTTCTACTAACAGGCTAACCAGTTCTTTCATTAATTAATTGGTCCTGGCTTATCAGCAGACAGATTTATATTTGTCTTACCTTCAGAGGTTTACATAAGAATATTCTATTAATTTAGAATGTTTATTAGACACAAAAAGCATTTTAAACTTTCTCAGGTTTAGACTCGCAATAACCTTACAAATTAGTTAATCATCACTGTTGTGTTTAGTACTGTGCTTTAATACAAAGTATTCTGTAGAAACTGGTGATAACATTATAACACAGATGAAACTGAAACAGGTATTGCAGGAGATTGAGAAGGACCCGCTCACACCTACTGTAACCTCTGCCTTCTACTCACAGCACCAACTTACACTGGAAATCTGTGTTACTAGTGATTAGTACAACATTCAGCCCCAGGGATCAGAACAGGCATCTCACACTCATTTCTCCCCTACCAGCCTTGCAAATGCCATCTGTGAAAAATGCAGCCATGGACTTCAGCATCTTCAGTTTTAGCCACTTATAAGAAAGCGATAAAAGGTTTTAGTAAATGCTGAATACACTTTGTTGCGAAAGAACTCCAGAAGGAGGTAAACACTCTTGCCTTTCCTGAGAAGACTGGGATGCTTCAGAAGAGCTGGTGCAAACTTGCTAATACAGTCAGAACCAAAATTATAGGGAGTTTTTCCAATCAACAAATTTGATATCCTGCTCCACTTTGCTACTTGCTCCCAGTATCTGCCATAACTAGGACACATTCTCTGTTCCACCTATCTCCCTGCAGTCACACCAGCAGAAGGAAGCCCTGCTGCCCTGCACATTTGATAGGCAGCTCCAAGATGCTTCAAGGGCACCTCTGAAATTCCTTTTCCTCCAGCCACGCTCTCTTCACAGTCCCAAACCCGAGAGCAGGAAACACATGTTTAGGGCAGAGAGCAAATGCTGAGATATATCCCTGCAATCTCAAGGAAGCAGGTGGTTCCTCGCAGATCGTTGCCAGTTCCCGCATCTCGGAGCGCTCCATGGCCTGGGTGTGGTGGCAGAGCTATAATCAGTCCTTAAATATCCTTTTCTTCTCCAAGCTGTTCAGCCCAGGCACAGCAAAGCCTCTGTTCTGTTATGTCTGGTACCACTATGGTAGCAAGACATTCAAGACACACAAGTTTCCTGTTTTCATTGTTTAGTACACTTTGGCAGCGATATGCTCAAAAACAACGGATTCAAGGTCATTAATCAAATCAACAGAGAGCTGGCTAACAATCTGTTTTAACTCAGTTGGCAACTGATAGCTGTCTGCATCTCTGAATTTGTGTAGCCCTGGTTCATTTTAATCAGCTGCACAGCCATTAAACTGTCCTTCTTGTTCTCCAAACGAAGGAGAAAAATTCTGGGAATTAAACTTCAGATGTGAATGTTGTACTGGCTCATTCAGGGAGCCCTTACTGAAAATACTCGCTGTGTGTCACTCAGAAGTGGCTGTTTCCTTCAGCGCTGCTGCCAGAAAGCTGTTGAAAAATGAAAGCCAAAGGGGAACAAACGCAAGCAAGTGCACATCCAGATATGGTAAAATCTTGAGACCTTGAATACAGTCCAAAAATTATCCCTGTGCCAACACAAAAACACATCTCGAGTTTAGGCCAGAAAACTAAGATGACAGTTCTGTCCAGTAATTGTATGATTTAGAAACAGCATGCACCTTGTCAGTCTCACGATAAACACACCCACCTTAAACGAAACAAATACAATAATAAACTGTTACAAACTCCTATTGGTAACAAAGACTAAAATTAAAAAAAAAATAATAATAGAATAAAAAAACCACACCACTAAGTTATTACACCTTACCAAGCATGTACTACTGCAGGACTGTGACCAAATAGCTCTTCTGTTTCCAAATATGAGACGTGCAAGCTCTAAATAGAGAAGTTCTAGATGTACATTGGTATCAGAGATGCCACCCACTTGCTCCACTGTCCACACTCACTACAGCCCATTTCAGATGCTTTATTTTCTTCTCATTTGCAGGCATTAAGAGACTGAAGGTAAAAGACGCAGCCTGTCAAATGCCTTCAGGTACATTAACACTTGTATTTTATTCACTTTATATCATTCCTCACCCTGGATTTCTTGCATTCAAATAGTGCCTCTGAGCCAGTGTCAGCTTATATATCACTCTGTAGGATGAAAACTCCCTAAATCTTCTGTTAAGATATTAGTTGTTTCTCAGAGAATATTATATGCATTCTTGGACATTTTACTTATATTATTTAAGCAATAAAGTGCAAGCTGGAAGAAGCTTTTCAAATGGTCAGCATCTACACACCCAAAGCTTCAATTCAGCCACTGAGGTCTTTTCCCGAAGTAAAATTATTTCATGTACATATTAATCAGTCTTACTGTATCCTGACCATACAACAGAAGTGTTCTGCTTTGGAAGGTTGCTTTTGTGTGTAAAAATCGTAGAGCTCTACACGAATAATAGAAGTGTTACCATGACCAGCAAGTATATGACGGAATTCCACGCCATAAAATTCACAGGGTCAACCTACGTATTCATGACCTGTTTTGCAGTCTTTCCAAGTGCTTGAAGTTAACACAGGAACAGATGCAAAATAAATGCAGAATTTTTGAAAACAAGCATCAACCAGCTGGTCACAGCGCAAGCACATTTTAAAGCCACAATAGTAAAGCCCCTCAGAGTATGAGTATAGACCACGTTTTCATTGGAGATTAAATTGGATTTTTTGGGAGTTTCAGATTAAAAGAAAACGATGCAATTTATTCCAATGGCCATATAGATATGTGACACAAGTCCTCCTCAAAAACTAACTAACAACTCTGTTCTAATGTTGCAGCATCACAAAAATCAGTCACCACGTATAGAAAAGGAAACTGTAAATATTTTATAAGAATGTCAGCTTAAAAAAGGTTTAAAAACACTTATAAATTTGCATATAATTGAGCCACAATCACATCATACGTCCTACCATCCTTATGCACTGCCATCAACAAAAGGCATTTCTTAATGAGGCACTTAAGGTCTTCCAGAATATACCATTAATTTCTGCTAAACATCTCTGCTAAACATTTTCTACTTAACACTTCTACTAAATTTTAGGAGTGAGGAGGATAAAGATGTCTTATAGAGGACCAAGTTTGGCTTGTCTTCATTGCCTTTCCATAAGCACTACAAGAAGTATTTTAATTCATATTTTTATTTATAATTTTTATACCTTGATGTTAATGGAAATCTTGAATTCAAGTGATATCACTGAAGGTTCTCGGAAATGAGAGCTGAACTTGCTAGTCTTTGAACCAAAATCCCAGCTGTAGCAGAAGTTCAGCCTATCACCAGGGAGAACAGCTGTACAATGGAGGTCCTACACATCCAATGCAGCATGAAGGTCGGATGTTAAGTACCCTTTGCTCATTAACAGCCATTTGAAGAAATTATCCATCCAATAATGTGAAAATGTACACACTTGATTCTCTGTAATGGCTGAGGTTGAGTTCTTAAAAAGGAGAGCATGCCAAATTCAATGAGCAGAGAATGTGGAATGACTGATGAGGGTTTGGCTTCAGGTGCTTTTAGCAGATAAACCCGTAACACAGGAGGCCTGCAGGTACTTACAAGTTTTAGTAGCTACTGCACAGTGGGTGGCAAAGCCCATAGCTTTTATTTATCTCCAAGCTTAAGGGGCACATGGCTTCTGAAGATTAACGCTCATTTTTGCTCAGAAAAGTGAGCAGACAGTTCTATGGACAGCAGCAGTACCCCATCAGCAAACGAAGAATCTACTTCTACGCATTTATGAAATATCTGTGAAAAGTCACATTGTTTTCCAGAAGCCTGGTGTGCAAGACTTCACCAGACCTGGCAGCAGTAAACCAAACGGACTTCTAAGGGCAATGAACAAGGAAATGAAACCCATGGGTTCTAAGTCATGTATTTAAGCCACTGCCAGTATTCCCAGTAGAGACAGAAGCTTTTCTAGCTCTACGAACAACATACTTAAAATCCTGACAGTGGAGTTGGAACTGGACAGCCTAATAAATCTGCTGGCTTTATAGTTTACTAAATAAGTTCTGCTTCTGAGGAAGTGAAGCATCTCCAAAAATAGTAACATTTCATTTTAAAATGTTAAACTGCAGTCTTATTTCCATATAGCCACAGGATCTATACTTTGTTTTGTTGCTTAAGTGCATGCTTTTGTGTGGTCATAGCAGATATGAAAAACAGTAACACAAAAGGGTTAATATATAAACATTTTCAGCATTAAAAGGAGAAACCTCAATACAGGAATCATATGAGTTTGAATGTTTAAGTTTTTGCTAATGTTTCATTAACACTATGGTGGGATGGTGCTTTTTTCTAAATTGTTACCCTCTCACCTCCAAATCTTTACAGCTCTTTTAACAGATCTCACTACAAATCCCCAGATGGAAGAGAACAGACAGTGTTCCTCTAGAAACAAATCTTTTTTTGTTACTAGCGCCATAGCAAACACTGCTTTGACACAGACTGAGCATACATTATTTAACATGGCCCATGGTGGAAGGAGACATTGAACTCTAAATGAATTTGATCCCTTCACACCCTCTTTCCTTTATCTTCCTCCACAGTGAAGCTAATACCCAGAGCCACGTGTAAAATACACTTGGCAACTGAATTGCTGAAGGTGCCAAGTTTCAGAATTATTTTTTCCCGTCTCGGCAACAGTAGCAGGAACACCGTCACATGGGTTTTGTCCATTTCTGGCTATCCCATTGAAAGCACTGGATTGAGTCCACGAGTGCTGGAGGTGCTTCTAGCAGAAAAAAAAAAGATAAGCAGAAGATCTACTCAGGTGGTTTTCATGTAATCAGAATTAAATATTTCCTTGCTTATTAACCTTGCTATAGGTTGAATTTAAATTTTTATTCAGATGTATGAAAGACAACCGTCATGTTTTAATCAACCTCAACAGTCACAGGGCTGGGTAGAAATGCTCTACTTCTGTAGCTGTGAAGGCACTCATCAAGACATGGACCTCATTTGCATTGCATGGAGAATACTTTTGAAGGTTCATCCCAGTCCCTTTTCTACCACCCTTTTCTCAATTTAACTTCATCAGAGAATACAGCAGCATAGATGATGCATAGAACAGACCCTCAGGATCACGGAGTCCAACCTACTAACAGCAGTCTGTTTGCAGTAAGTTTTTTACGCCTTGGCCTCACCAGGCACCAGTGGTGCATACTGCACCCCCTATTCCCTTTAGAATAATCACTGCTTTTTTTCCCCCCTCCACGTTTAGTTTGGTTTTGTTTGCAAGGCCTGCTTCAAGCCATCCTCCTTGCTGCTGTCATTGCCACCTAATTCACCTGTGCAACCTACCAGGAGGGTGGTGAGTTGCCACAGCCAGGACTCGAACCTGGAATCCCTGGTTTAGAAGGCTACTACTTATCCATTAGGCCACCTGTTCTAGCCCTCTGCTGTAAATCATTGAATTACGAATTAAAAGTGACTCTAACTTTAATTGGGAGAAACTTCACCACAACCCAAGACATTTGGATAGTTCTCACACGTGCTTTGCACCACGTGAAAGAGCCACCAGCTTTGATAATGAGTTGACGGCACTCAAGCTGCAGAGCCTCCTGACAGTGCCCACACAAACGGAGATCTGACTAGCAGTTACATTTCTAAATGTGCTCCAGGACTTTCAAAGCTATAGGCTCAATCTACTTGAGAGCACAAAAAATCCTGTGTTTTGTTAATCCGTGAGGCAGCATGGATCTAGAATTCTAGAATTAGGCACTGTGTTAACTCACTCTTCAAAGTAGCTAAGAAAAAAATAAAAGAAACATCATAAGAATGTGTTGCAGGCATTATTTTTCTTCCCTATTGAAGTGCTGTAAGTACAGAGGAATTTTTCCCCCAGTATTTACTTATCACGCCTTTTTCCTTTATTTAGGTTCTGTTTATTTTCATTTAAATGTAACAGATGAAATATTTACTTTCACAGTGTAAACAATATATCAGATACATCAAATGCTGGACTAAGTGGGCCAAAAAAAATTGGAGATAGCTCGCATTCTCTTTATTGCTACAATTATGATCTCCAAACGATAGCACAATCTCTCATTGTGAAATGCAGGGGAGAGTTTTCCCAGCTAGCTGGAGGGATAAAAGCAAACCTGAGTTTTCTCATTACAGCACCCAGACAATTTGATTTAATTCTGATTAGAGCATTCATTCTCAGGGGCTCCATTACAATATCACATACGTCTTTATAATCTGTCTTCTACCTGGATGGCACTGAGGCTATTCATTCCAATAAATGCAGCTTTAATTGTGTCTATTGGATATAAAAAGCAGTCTTCACAGAAATAAACAATTACTCAAGTCAACTTCTCACAGACCAACTCTGTTCTTACATTTCTTGCTATTGAAGCAACACAATACCCAAGACTTACTCTTACAATGCCCCTGACATTGATCCAAAAACCAGAATGCCTTTAATCGAACAGGACGCTTTAATAATCATGTCATTGACAAATTCATTTTAGTGTGACAGATATTTTCCACAGCAAGTATATAATGTGCAAGCTACCGAATTTAAAGAACGTAAAGCACATTTCCAAAATGTGATTTTACACTGTCCTCACAGCTACAGTGCCTGTGTGAAATAGAAAGGGAAAATGTCTCTTCTGCCAAATGAGAACAATATTGCATGTACTTAATGCAATTAAAAGAGGTATCTAATATTGTCCTCATAATAGGCAATTAATGTCTCAATGACAATTCTAGATTAATGGCCAATACACTACTTATCTCTTGGGTGATGTGAAATGCAACTTATGAAAAAGGTAAGTGAGTAACACACATCAGACAGGAGAAAGTGAAAAGACTCGGAAACTTAGTTCTGTTATCACACTGATTTCCATATGCTACAGAGACAACATGGATATCTGAGAAAGACTTGCGCACTGAGAGTCTGTTTGTGACTACACCAGAGCAGTTCAATATTTCTAATTAAGCAGAGTTCAGAGGTGCCACGAACTAACAGAAATGCCTTTGTCAGTAGCTTATTCAATCACATTTTAAAAATATTCTTGAAATTAATCTCTGATGATAACTTACTGCCAGTTATTGGCACACTCTAACCTTATAGACAACAACAGCAGACTCCACGCTGATATTACATTAAATGGAAACTTTGGGTTGAACCGTTCAGCTTTTGTTAATTGTACAGTATTCATTAGTCGGCTGAGCCAGCTGACTGTTGCTTGTCAATTTAGCCACTGGCAAACAGAGAGAAAGGTGGATAGTACAGTTGTAGTCCAGGCTACCAGCATAAATCATTCTTCAAGCCTTTTAGAAGTTCTCCCTAGGACCTTTATGCACGCTATTTTAGCAAGAGAATGCGTGTCTGCTGTGAATGGGCAATAGCGATAAGTAATTTAGACGATAACGTCATGAAATGATCCTTTAAGTTGTAAGTATCAAGAAGTAGAACAGGATGAACAAATTTCAGTGCATAAAACCATTCACATCACATATGTCATGTAACTGATGAGAAAGCCAAATACTAATGTTAAGGTCTGTGCATGTAAACTTATTTTTCCAGTGATGTCAAACCTTGCGAGTGCAATAGACATTCTAGAAATAACATTTTATTTTAGTTCAAGGACAGAGCTGATTGCGTGCGGCTAAGACGACCGTCACTTCTCAGAATGATGCAAACACAGAATGAAAATCAACACACACCATTTGGAAGGGTATTTGCAGAAGCAGTCCTGGTTTTGTGCAACTCAGTAGTCTCCTTCCCTCTGAACCTAGTATTTTGGAAGCTATCAGACAATTAACATAATTTGGTAAGGACATACCATACTATTGAAGCAACTAGCCTGAACACCAGATGCCAAGAAGCATGGAATTTAGGTGCACTCAAGAAACTCAGTGGGTTTCCCTTTTCTGAACCAGATACCCCTGTGGAAATCAGGTCCAGAAGAGCCAGACCTGAACCCTGCACAGGTACAGAGCTCCCTGCAGAACCATCAGGAACATTACCCAGTGAGTCACAGAAACAAAGAGCAAATGAGAGCAAATACCAGGAACTTGTCACTTTTCACCAGTCCCAGGAAGCGTTGGACACAAATACTATAGTATTAGCTTCAAAGGGAGTAACTCCTGTGCTTAGGTCAGGCTCTAATCTAGTTCTTGCTGTCCTACTGGACTAGATCTCAGTCCACATCCAAAATGGCATTTAAGACATTTCTAAGGTGACAAACTCATGATACCAAGGACTGATTAAGAACAATACAGCCACTTTGAACACCTTAGGGGAACGGGCAAAACAAACCGAAGAAAACCCATATACAACAGCAACCACCGCACACACACAAACACACAACCAAACTCTCACAAATTATGAAAACACTTTTACTTCATCCCCCTGGACATAAGGACTGAACAGCAAATTTGCAAAACTGTCTAATCCTTCCTTTGGGAATAAGACTCATCTAGAATTATGGTATCATGGCAGTGGATTCACTAATCCCATATATTTGAAGACTTCATGTTACTAAAGTTATAACTGCATATGAAGGCAAAGGATTTCATGCTGCACTCAGAAAACAACCCATGTTCTTTTTGAGCTGCTTTTGCTAAAACAGAAAAAAACTAAATTATGGCTGAGAAGAGTAAAGCAGCCTGGGGAACAGAGAGAAGGGAAGAAAGCAAAAGAGAAAATTCTCTTTCTAAAGATAAAATAACTACACTTTAAAAGGTCAAGATTGCTCTGTGTTCTACATGAAAGAATATTTGCTAGATACATGAACTGAAACTCCAATGTAGACTGGCCTAGAGGGTATCTGTGAGAGTCAGGAGACAGAAACTTGTCAGTTAAGATGTAGTACTCATCTCCTACATGGCCAGCAGACATTCACCAAATATTCCTCTTCCTAATTCTTTCCTTCCTTCCTCTTCTATTTTGTCACCTAGACTGTATACAGGGAAAAAAAACTGAAAGCGCTTCCTGTTGAAGAAATAATAATGATTTTAGTCCAGAACATTAATGATAGAAAAGTTATTTTATTCTGCCAAAAGCACGTAACTTCTAATTGAGAGTGAAGTGGAAGCACCCCAATTTGTTATTACAAAGGATAAATTATAATGCCATTTCCCTGTGCATTTTGATGACACTGCTCCAAGTGACAACAGCTTGCAGAACTCACTGTTCTTATGGCCAGAGAAACATGTCCTCCTATCCCCACTGCTCCTCCAAAATGGGGTTTTCTTTTTTGACCTGGCCATCACATGCTCATGGTCTTTGCAGTTTCTCAAAGAAAACTAATATCCTACCTGTCTTTCCTCTCTAAAAGTGCTTTCTTATAATCATGAACATACACATCATGACATCCCCCAACACAGGAGGGAGCAGCAGAAGACATCATGCCCACTTTGGCCATCCCAATGAGGGTTTGTGAAAAGTAACACACAGAGAGGAGTGTATCTGTATTTTCCATGTAGAATGAGACCGACTATCACCAGGACACTTCCAGAATCTGGAAATACTCAAGCAAGATGCTGCTGATACAACATACGAAAGCAGACAGGTGACTGAGCAAAGCCTGCTCAGGATTTCTATTAGCTTATTCTTTCCTCAAAAACAAAAGTCTTATAAAAAGAGAATGGTAATCTTGCAAGCAACTTCTAGAAAGCCTTGAGGATTTGACTTCATCATTCTAAATCATTATTTTCTCTTATATAAAAGAGACATCTTAATAAAGGTAGAAAAATTGTATTGCAAGTATTAATATTTACTTGAAAGCACACATGAGGATAAACAAGATTCTGGTTGCTGGCAAAGGAAATTGCTTATTTAAACTTTCATGGAGCTTCAGGTCATTTATTTCCTTAAAATTCCTTCTAGCCTCAATACAACTACAATACCTTTAAGTTGAACTGGCATTTCAAAACACTTGGCCTTAGCAATGGCATTTAAAATAACATGGGGATAATTACTGACATTTACTGTGCTGTAGGGAGGGCATGAAGAAAAGGAGCAAGCCAGCATCTGAGCTACGCTGATGCCCAATAGTTCAACAATATTATTAGTGTCAGTACAAGGCCACATTAAATCTGGTATTCCACACCCATTCCAAGTTTGTAGACACTTAAGGAGCACTTATCTTCCAGTAAATATGAACTCAAACACTGTTCAAGTACTTGAGGATGCATATTATAAACTTGATTCTGGCACTGTTCAGGATTACAGATACAAGTGATACAGCAAACTGCTCAAGGGAGTAAGAGTTTTGTGGGCCTTCGGATTTCTAGTCTGAACTATTAAATGACAGAAAATACTTGTAACTAGGCTGTCAACATAATAACAACAATCAAATGATTTAAGTTAACAACTATTTCTATCATTTTGACTTCAAAGGTTACCTGGAAATCTCCAAGTATTAATATATATTAATAAAACGTGCCATCAATTGCTGTGGCTATTTTAAAAAGAGCTGCTGAAATTATTTACAAATATAGGAAATCCACCTAAACCACACAACAGAAGAGAGTATTTTCTGCTGCTCAAAAAGATGGTTCCTGCAGATGTCAGGATTCTTGTCACTGCATTACCCACCTTAATTAATTGAGAAAACAACACCAGCAGTGGGTGCCTTTTCTAGTAATTGTTTTCTTAATGCTTTTTTTTTCTCCAATTCCCTATGCAGCCTGTTGAACCCTCTGAAAATATTCTAGAAAGAACTCCCTATTCACGGTACCCCAGAAGTTCCTGTTCAAGTGTTTATCCCACATACTGCACAGACATGAGCATCTCTGAGATAGGGAACACATCCTTTTTTCCTTCCCCTACTCAGCAAACAGTAAATCTGCTACTTGTGGGTATTTGGTGCATGGAGCCTGAAAACTGATGCAGGTCTTCCAGGTCTCAAAAAGCCACAGAAGGCAGAACTTTTTATTCTCCCCATCACTTGAATCAGATCTCCTGTTCCAGGATTTTTACCTTAATTTGGCAGTGACATCTTCAGCAAACCCTTCCAAGGACTGTTTATTTACAATAGCATTTTAACTCTGAACACAGACACATATATTTCAGACATGTTATCTGGAAGATAATCACTTGATTTTCAAGGTCTCGTAGTTCATTCTTAAAATCAGCGAAGACAAAACTTTCCTAAAGCTTATCAAAAGCCTCATAGAAGACAACTCCTTTTCTTGCTCAGGATAGTAAAGACTAGAAGCAAAAAGCACTGTGCTTTGGACAAAATGAGCTGCTTTGCCAGCAATTTTACACATGTAAAACATACAAGGGTGGGACTACAAGAAAGTTCTTGGGAAAGGCTCTATAAATAAGAAAGTGGCAGGAGGATGGTGGGAAGAAGTAGGATGTAACAGCACACTGACTTTTATGGTAATTTGTTACAGGGTTCTCATCAAAAGCAGTATTTTCTAAGACTAACTGCCTTTCTGCAAATCCCTTTTACCAAGATTAAAAGCAAACAAGCAAAAGCAACTGTGCCCACCACCACCACACGCAAACACAATCCCTACAAAATCAAAAGAACACCTTCTCCGTTCTTGCAGGGATTTGGCCCTCCTCACAACACAAAGAGCCAAGGAGCTACATTTTTTCTGCTCATTGGTCACAGATCCAGGCTTTGGGGCATATAGAACCCTTCCCTTCTGATCCTGCAGTATTTGGGATTGAGAACTTTGAAGGCAAACTGCACTCGCACAGAGCTCTTCACTGTATCCTGGTGAAGAGACACCCAGGCTGGAGGATCTCCCTGTAAGGATGCTCAGAAGGGTGGCTGGGTGGGGGGCACCACCTCACTCCATTTCAGAGCCATCCTCCAGCAGATTGCCACCAGCACAATGTGCTCAATACACCTCTGGACACCTGTAGATGTCTGCTGGGGTCAGCTGGAGCCAGAGGTTGGCTGGAGAGCCACGTGCAGAAGGCACACAGGAAAAACTTGGGCTGGTTTGGCCAAACTGAGGAACTGCTAAACACAGAAAATAGAAAACATATTCTTTAAATTAGCGTGTTATGTTAATGTTTGGTTACTGGCTTAAGGACAATACACAAGTTGGAAAATCAAATGTTTGGGGCAGTAGCGAATACACATAAATGTGCTGTTTTCCTGGCAGCTATTGTTTATATTGCAAGAAGTACTTGCAAATTACACATTTTGTAATTAATATCTGATTAATGGGGAAATAAATCTCTATGTTTAGCCTGACTTAAGCTTGCCTTGTTTGTTTACACGTCTACTTCTCTTTTTAGCAGGTGCAACAAAACCTTCAATAAAACACTAACTGTACAGACATTTCCTTTGGAACTTTCCACCAACCCTGGCCAGGCCAAGTCTTGCTTTATTTATTGCACAACTTTTCTAGGAGGTAAATACATATCATCCAGGAAATAAGGGCTGAGTTTCTTTTCTCTCGACTTCATCAACATGGATAAAAGTGTTGGGGAAGACTTAATCTCTAAAAAAATGTGTTTTCTGATGTTCCAACACAAAACCCTGCCCAAAGGAAGTGCATGAGCCCACTATACAGATGTATTCGACCATCACAACTTTCTAGTGCTTGTTCTTCCTGAGCTCTAAAAATGCTTGACAGCATGTTTACGTACCCAAAACTATCCTTTCCCATGGAATTTCACCAATTTTATATGCCCTGGGAAATGAAGAGCTGGAACACATTCAATACAAGCAAATACACACAGTAAAACAAGCTGAGGGCTCAAATGGCTGAAATTTCTAGAGATGATATATAACAGAAGGCAACAGTAATTTGTTTACTAATCTTCTCTATGTAAAATACAATAGCATGGTTTATAATCAGAAATATATGTTGGATCTAATGAAAAAGCTGACATTTGGGAAAAAGCAAAAATGTTGCATGGACTGAAAAAATGTTTTCATTCTTGAAAGGATGTCATTTAGCTAACAATTCTATGGAAATGCTGGCTGAGTTCCAAGGTTTTGCACCAACACCATAACCTACTACACCTTCCCACTAATTATTTACTGAATTTCTTTCAGGTAGGGATTTATGAAAAAAAAAACCCTCATCATAAACTTCCACTGGTTTCTAAATGGCTAATGAGAAGTAGCCTAAATAGCCAACAAAAAAGTATTTAGCTGGCAACTATCAAAGGAGTTTTTTACATTTGGCTTGAGGCTTTAAATATTAAATGTACACTAGAGACTGCTAAAAAAATTGATTATTTGCATTGCAGTAGCTCAGGATTCCCAGTTGTAGGTCAGGATCCTGTTCTCCCAAGTAAGCAATTATTTTCCGCTGGGACTGGAAGAGAGCAGGAGAACAGCACTACATTATTTGTCATGCAGCCTTGAACATCACAGCTTGACAAAGGGGACTCTCGGTCCATCCGCCAAGGCTATAACCTGCCCTTTCTGAAGGAACTATTTCTTCACAGCAAAAGGGACCTTGGGTTAATATTTCATCTGAAGGACAGAACCCCTGTTAGGCAGAGGCTCAGTCTTATTTCTGTTGAGTAAAGGTTAGCTATGAATTTTCAAGGGCTTCATTAAAAATCCTGGAATTTTACACTACATGACACTGTATCAGAGCATTAGCGTTGAGTGGACCTTATAAAACAAGAGTCCTCTAGGATTTCTATTAAAAATATTCTGAAGTGTGTATACTAAACTCTTCAATGTTATATTATTAGCTTTTCATGGCTTCATCTGAGCTGTATATTTTCACAAACGAAGCAAACAGTATAAGCCAGCATTTCCCAAATCTCAGGTTGCAGCCAACACAAAGTAATTGGATATCTCCATTGACTCACACCGAATTTAAAGGCGAGATCTTCAAAATGTTTTCCACCTACTGAAGCACCTGCTAACATCAAGCTAATACTCAATTCAAAAAAGTAAAGGGTTTGAATTCTGTTGCTCTAGATCTTATAGATGCGTCTCTAAAAGCTATCTTTCAAAAGGACACAGTAATATCTGCCACAACAGCTGTATTCTGTAAAAACCTTGAATAATTTAAGTACCACCCATTCAACCCTTTAACTTTGCTTGCTGCAAACAATACTTACGCAACAGTAGTTTGTGTGTTTTCTAGTTTCCCCAGCTCCATTTTCTATCAGAGTGCAAAGAATTACATGACGAAGTCATCTGTACTGCAGAGGAAGTTATAATAGCAATAATAACAAAGAAGGCACCAAATTAAATCATTCTCTGGATTACAATTATTTTTGTTTTGCTTTTACACCTTCAGAGAAAACCATTAAGTACAAAACCTTTCAACAACTCTGAAGGGTTACACACAGTTGGCCACAAAACCACTCTAAAAGTCAACGTGCCTGGAAGTTTCGTTAGCACCTAATATTCTCCCTGCTGATAATTATTTCCAGTTACTTTAAAAGGCCAAGTTAATGATTACACTCATCGTAACAGGTGTGGATTATATACAGCTGGCAGAAATCCTTTCCTCTGCTAAATTATGCCTCATTGCTATTCACCTGCAGGAACAGGAAGCCGAATGCCCTCAGGAGACGATTCAGACACAGAGCTAATGATTATCCCCATAGGTGTGATATAGCCAGAAAATATACCCCATGAAACAAGACACACCCTTGTCAAGACATCAGCATTGCACATAGTTTCAGACCAGCATTGCCCAAGCACACACTTTATCTCTACTTATTTTCCACTAATAATGCATTTATACCCACCATTCAAGGGCTTGAAGCAACTGTGCTCACCCCAGACTATTTAATGTTTTCTGCTCCTGCAGCAGTCGTACAGTTGCATAGTTAGAGACACTGGAGACTGACTTTGCGCTGAGATCTCAGATAGGAAAACCTGATTTCACAGTCCCAGGAGCCTGTAATGTTCTGCACAGCCAGGAGACATTAAGACAAAGCCCTCACTCTGCAAAAATTACTCTCTGGTATAAGCACTGTCTCCCAGAAGATGCCACCAGGAAACAACTATGTTTAGCTCCTGGCTGAGAATTTCAGGATTCTGTTAGAGGCTGCCTAGTGACCCATCTCACCTTTCTACCAAAGGACAAATGACAGATGAAGCCAATCTTCAGTCAGCTACAGAAAACTCAAAAAAGCCTAGCAAAAATATAGTCATGGTTGAAATAATCTATTAATTTTTAGTATGTTCCATATTGCCACACCAAACCTTCCCTCTCCTACATCTGCTGTAGGATTACAAAGAAGGAAAGAAGCTTAGTCCACTGCTTAGAGAGTTTTGCAAGGCAGGATCAAATTATTCAAGCCAGCAATTGATCAGTCAGCTCCAGGATTAGCAGCTACAGGTGATGAGGAGATCTGCATCAATATCTTCAGCATTTTAATTGACTTTTAAATTGCCAAAGAATGAAACGCTGCTGCCAGAAGGACAGATCCCAGAAAGGAACCTGTCTCATGGCAGCCAGCTGGAAGAGCCAGGAGTCAAGCCAACAGCTACAGTATCAGTCAACAAGAAGCAGCCTGGCTCACACACAGGGTAAGCAGGCTGCAGAGAGATTGCCAAGAGAAGTGGGTTTAAAATATAAAAAAGGGGCAAAAAAGCAAACCTTTCTTCACTGTCTTTCATCCCCAAATTCAGGAGGTACAGTGAACCTGGCCCGGCATAGCCATAATGCTTCACAGAAATCAGCACCTCTCCGATGCTAAGAAAATCCTTAGATAACTTGCCTATAGCCTTTATCTAAAACAAAATCAATGGATTTCAGAGTGTCACACCTATGTTAGACACCCCTGGTGGATGTGATACTTGAGCATCTAGGCAGAGTCACAGAACTAGGGCTGCCCCAACTTTCCATTTGAGGCCCCTGGTTTGTTCAGGGTAGTGCCAGGGTAATTTTGCACCACACACAGTCCTACCTGCATGTTCCATCCTTGCTCCCACATGCAACCTTCTTTGGAGCCAACATCACCCAGCTTATTCTCTCTCTGCCAAGTCTAATGCCCCAGGTGAGTTTGGAGGGAGTTGTTTGGGTCTCAGTGTCACCTCCATCTTCAAAAAAGGTCTGTTGGATAGGAACATTCAGTGCCTTCCCCTAAGCCATGGGAATGAATTTGCACAGGTGAACTGTAACTGAAGGGTTTTGCACTTCATCAGCAATCCCTCACAGTGTGCAATACATGAATGAGGGCTCAGAACCTGGACAGCCCATGTACACATTACAAAAAGCAACCATGATAACGCTCCTACTATACTGGGACACCAAATTCACCAGAAGCCCCTGACGGTGACTCTACCCATTTTACATAGCAGGCTGGACAATGTTCAAGGGCCTGAGGACACAAACATCTGTCCCAGTCTATGTTGGTGATGGGGATACTCGTGAATTATCGCTTAGATTGCCTTCTATTAAAAGTGTCCCTTGCGCAGAAGAAATCTCTGGGCACAGATCTAAGGCAACACAAAGAAAGCTCATCCCTCAAAACCAATGTATCTTCAAAGGCCAAGCCCTATAACTGGCTTTCTATCTTGCCAATGAACCCACTTAAAAAATAACGCATGACTTTGAATTTCCAGTGGCAGAGAAATGTATACTTCTTGCTTAAACAAATAAACACCAACATGTTTTCCTACTTCAGTAAAGGATCTTTCCAATGCCTAGTTAGGTGACTTCAAAACCATACATCTGCATCTTACTCTGAAGTTTAAAAGCCACACAGTTTAGTTCTACTACTTAGAAAATAGTCTAATTGAAAAAGATTCTGGAGTTCAAATGAAATGCTCTAAGCTATCTCCCTGTGGTTTGCAAAGGGAGGTTTTCATGGGTTTGGTTTTGGGTTTGTTTTTTCTACACTTTAATGCAATATTCATTAGTTATTTGCCTCTTGATCTAAGGTTTCAATTTCGAAAGCTGTTCAGCATTAATGTAACATTTTGAAGTGGATGCAAACTAGGAGTCTGCTTATAGCTCTGAGATGGCTGGGAAACATCCAGTACTCCTCCATCCCCAGCTCCCCTTCTCACTCCTGCACATTGACTAAGTCCAGTACTAAGACTAAGTCAAACACTGCATCATGTGTCACTCCACAACTTCAATGTTTCCTACTTACTGAAGCATCTCTCGTACATCATTACTAAGTCATTTGCTCTCTATGTAAGAGGAAAAAAGAAGCATGCAGAAGCCATTGCAGAAGAGGACAGGTCAAAATAACACTTTATGTAACAGGAAAAGGCTTTTCTACATCCTGCAAGCATATCACGTATGTCATTCACTTTATGATCAACATGCATCAGTTTGACAGAACACACAGTTAAAAAAATGTTTCCAGATCATACAGGATTTTGCAATATATTGTATTTTTTTGTATCTTGTTGATTTATGCAATGGTTTTTTAATTAGTAACTGTCTGACTGGAACTGAGTCTCTGGAGCAAACGTTGCCATTCATATCATAATGATGTTAGCCAAAGACATTCTCAAGCCTCTTCTGGGACATCATTCATTTCACAGGTATATTAACCTCTTGTGAGTTGAGAAGGGGAAAATGAAAGAGCACATGCACACAGGTCTCTGTTTGTGGCACATTTAAAACTCCAGAATATCCTTTTACATCATCTCTGGGGTTAAAACAAACAAACAAACACCACACACACACACAAAAAACCAAACCAAACAAAACAAAAACAAACAAACAAACAAAACGAAACCACAACACACCACACAAACCGGCACATCTAGACACAAGAGACACAATTTATCTCCAAAGTAAACAGAACACAATTTTATTAATACACATTAGAATATGGCCTGTATCTTCAAGCAAATCCAGGTTACAGCACTGCATCTTTACCTCAACTAATAAGTGCTAGGAAAAGTACAGGTGTCAATAGAAATAACATCATAATATTTGTCTTAGCAAAATCCAAACAAATTTGGATTTAAACCAGAATTGTTCATTCTGCCTTACATGACAGTAAGCAGATACTAATGTCTATTCCTACTCCCCATGACTATAGCTAAAGTCAAACATGACACTTGAGATTTCCAAAAGCATTCCAATTCAGTGCAAGGAGACTTCTTTACGCTGGAAGTAATAAATGTGATTCTGCAAGTTATCCTATTTAATTTCATGTACACCTGGAGAATCAAGTAGGAAAAAATAATTTTTAAAAAGTATCAAAATGAGTATTGCAAAATATCTGCTTTGCAAATAGTCCTGAGACATGACCCACTCTCAAGGAAGAGCTCCCCCACAACCCTAATGACAGGGCAGGCAGGAACCTGAGCTATAAGGAGTCCCATCCCTGATGCACATACAGCCTGTTGAAGTACGTACCATAGTAACCCCTGGGGCTCCCTGACTGAAAGTGAAGAAACTACCAACTCCATACCACAACCATCCTGGCACCTACCAGCCCCGCTCAGAGAGCCCATATCCATTTCTCGGTCATGTGCAGCCTGGCCCTTACAATCCCAACCCCGAGCTGGCAGGTCAGGCAGTTTTTCTTCCATAATAAACATCAAAGTCACAGCTGCAGCAAGTTGTATCCCTGGGCAGCACTCAGTTCTCAGTGTCAGCAGGATGCATTCACAGGCCGACTGGCAAGATTCCCTCTGAGAGCTCTTTCCAACATTGTGCAGCTGATGGCAGGGGGCAATGACAGATGACAGCAAGCGATCATCTGTCACTGCCTGTGAGAGCTATACCCACACACTACATTAGCACTGCTGCAATACTTGCAAGCTAGCAGAAAGGGAAAATAGAAAAAAGCTGAAGTGAACAGTATCAACTGACTGGTAATAATGCCCTTGACCCCTAAGTGGAGTTCTCTTGATGCTCACAGGTAATTCTATTCAGTCCAATCTCCATTCTGCTGAAACACACATGTTAAATTGAGTTTTGTCATTTCCCAGATGTTACTGAGCTTCAAAGCCTGGTAACTTCTCCTTGCACACAGCCCTTTTATGTAGAAACACACTCCTGGTGTATTCAAACTAACTCCACACATGTGAAAAGTGTTTATGAGGAGCTCACTGCCCAGCCACAGAAGGGAAAACTCTCCACCTTTGCAGGTAAAAAACACAGATGTGAGAGGAAGAGGCTATTACTCAGCAAGCCACATAGCGATCCTTTCCTCAAACATGCTTGCATCTACACAGTGGATAAATAGCCTTTTGGGTTCGACTGACAAGTCTTCAATTTGAAACGACACTATTTGGTTCAGCATATGACTCTACAGCTCATAACATGCTTGTTCCCATGTTCTCAGGCTAATTCTGTAAATCTTCAACAGAACAATTAATTATATCAATATACAAACATTCAGACCACTCAAAAATCTATATTCCAAACATAAAGCCAAGCCAATGAAAAAACATATCTAATGATGCTAGGATATTATACTAATGAAGCAAATTTTACAGTTTCTGAAACAGCCCCTTAAGATTATGTGTGAAGTGCTTTGAATTCCCTTGGATCTTAGTTTTTCAGTCATACCCATATAACTGGCATCTTTTTAGTCTCTGAGGAATTTACTGCCAACTTATAATGCCCTCATGATTGAGAGATTATCCTCATGTTGGTGTCATCATCACGTAGATTAAATTCAAATGTACTAAATTAATAGACAGCTGAAATAGCTCAGTTTCACCAATCTCAGATACAGATGTTAAAGCTCCATGGTTCAAATCCCTTGTGTTTCAAATGGGGCGGAGATTAAGGCAGAAGTCTCTCTAGACTCTTATTTTACATAACAGGAAAACTGAAGTTTGCTCTTCTCACTCTACAAGGTTTGCAGAATAATTTCTGATAATTTCTGATAATAGAATACCATAGCAACAAATGAGAAGCTCCAAATGATACGCGTGACTCTGAAAGGAAGTGCATAGTTCCTGTATATAAAAACTTTGATCTACTGCAGGATGGTCAACAGCATCTGTTGCTCTAATATCCCCCATTATTATAGCCATTTAGCTAAACAGATCATAAAAAGATTGTTCCATTAGCCATCTTCCTGGCATAAATCCAGGGAAGTTGCTGAGTGGCCATGAGCGAGTACCAGCATAAATCCAAAGGATTTGGATGGATGGCTGCGGCTAAATCCCTGAATTCTTCAGTGGTAGCAGCCTCATGTTGTTATTTCCAGACTCACATTTTTAGCTACAATATTACACATGCATTTGCGTACTCTGAAGAAGATGGCACCAAGCGACATGCCATATATGATTATGTTTGTAATCGTCAGTCCAACCATATGCAAGTCTCCTTCACATGTTAAACCTGCTCTGAAGGCAATCTGTGAAGAGCTGTTTTAACAACACATGGATGTATCAGAGCTGCGCAGCCCATGTGCGCTGTACAGCCCATCCAGAAACCAAAATGAAAATGCAAAAAACATCCTTCTGCATAGGCAGAATTTCTGCAGAAGAAAACAGGACACGTTCAGGAGACTGAGATATTAATTGAGACAGAGCTGTGTATGCAGATTGTATTGATTTTGTGAGAAGCAAAAAAGGAGGAGCAATGACAGGAAAAAGGAGACACAATTTTAGCCTGAACCCTGGTAGGTCCTGCGTGAAATGCCAGGGGAAGAAAAAAAAAATAAATGAAATGTCTTACGTTACTTCTCAACCAAGAGAAAATGCACTTTTAAGGAATTTAGAGATCTTGGTTCTACAATCTTCTTTGCAACAAGACTTGTGAATAGGCTAAGATACCTTTCACCCCTCGCTGTAACTACAAAAGGGTAAATAATTCTCCCCTTACACAAGAGCTATGAAGGCAGAATGATTTTTGTCAGTGAAATGTAGGAACGCGAGGGAGATGAGTGCAAAAAGAGGGACCTAAATTTGGATACGCAATACACTGATATGCAGAAGATACTTGTTTGGCTTATCAGTGACAAGATACATCTGCAGTTGGTACACTGAAAATGTACTTCTAGCAGCAGAAAAGCAGAGCAAAACCTGATTTTTCCACATTTTAGAATATACTGTATGCAAGTCTAATAAGAGAAGCTTTTCACCTCATCCATTTAGTATTCATGACACCATTATACCCAAAGAATACTACTGCAGCATCTCTGATGGGCTATTCACTGGCAAAAACATCTATAGGTTTCTGTCTTCCGGTATGTCTGCAAAAAGGTACAATGCAAAGACAGATTTATCTGAGATAACTTTAGACTATGACACTTACTGATAACATTTGACACGAATAAGCCAGTCTACTCTGCATACAAGTAGTTTATGACTAACTCAAAACCACAAGCTGCAGAGAGGATGTACCTTCCACCTGCTGAAAGCACACTGACTACTGATTCCTTTGAATACAATTTTTACAGGGCACCGATAGACACAAATTATTTACTACACAATTGCTAAAGCATTTTAATATGTTGTCATGTACCAGTTACTTATTAGCCACCTCACTAAATTATGGACCATTGTATTCTTATAAGTAATCACATTGCTTTTATGGCAATTCTAGTAAAAAGCCACTGTGGATCCGCATTTAGGGACAACTCAGCTTCAGGGAAAAGCCCCAAGCTAGAGAACTGAAAAGCAAACTTCCAGCTATCTTCAAATCCCAAAACTATCACAGCAACCACATATTTTCCAGGGCCAGGCGAAGAATAAATGATATTTCATGATCTAATCTAGTCTTCTGCTGTGGTACATGACTGCTAGGAAGGGGATGACAACTGCAGGACTCAGACTGTCCTTGGAACAGCACGGCTTCTGTTCAACGTGCACCATGCCAGCTTCCCTTCAAGCGTGCTTGGGAATTTCTGATTACAGCACGGGCTGGTGACAGAGCGAAGATCTCGTTCTGGAAGACTGGCTGGCAGAAGGGCACAGCAGATCACTGTGAGATGCGCCACCGCAACATGGACTTCAGTGACAAGGGGAAAAACAGCTCAGAAGTCCTAAGTCTTACCTTCATTTGGAAAGGTGTTCTTCACGAACAACATAGTCCTATGCTTATTTTACTATTTAGCAAGCAAATCTGGATTAAAAGTCTTGAAGTTGAAAGCACCTAAGATAAATTATGCAAGTTTATCTAATGGCACTCCCTGCATATTTTTTGGCCATATTGCTAACTTTCAGGCATTAGTGTTCCACTTCATAGTACTTTTAATTAAATAAGGCCTTATGTCTAGCTGTCCTGAATAAGCCCAGAGCAGCTAGAATGAAAGATAAAAAAACTTCCTTCAGAATTTCACTACTGTCCTAACAGGGGCTTCAATGAGCATCACGCAGTACCAGACAGCTGTTCCCTTGCTAATCAATATTTTTATTATTACTCTTGTTAAACAGCACTAACTGATGTCTATCAATCAGAGGTAATCAGCTCCCTGGGTGGTCAACCACCTGTCCAAATTATCCATAGTCATCTTAAGTGAGACACATTTACAGGTAAATATGCTACAATTCACACGGTTTATTCAAATATACTGCGATCAGCAAGACAGTGTTAGCCTAGGTCAGCTGGGAGCTCACTCTCAATAAACAGTATTTAAAATAGCTGGCAGCACAATTGTGTGGCACCAGCTAAAAACCCTCCAGTTTCTCCAATTTTGAGGCAAACTGACATCTGGACAGTGTCTGTGCGGGTTGCAGCCACAGCAGCAGCAAAAGCTCAGTAAAGCTCTGCAGACACATCGTGACCAGCCTTGAAATCAGGGGTGGGTTCTGGTAATCCCCAACCTCCAGACAGGACAAGAGCTCTTTGGGATGCAGTAGAGAGGTAGAATTTTACTTCTGATTGTAGCTGTAGGACTGAAATAGCAATGTTATATATAGTCCCCCAGACAAAATTGTTATTGGGCTAATTGGACAGCCAAGTGTTTAACATGCTCTGGAGATTCGGGATTTAAATATGTTCTTCAACCACTACCAGTTCTCTTGTACATCTTGTTCTTCTCACAACACGCAGAGTGCATCTTGGATAAAGGCATGTCACAGCCTTAAAAAAAGTTCGCACTAGAACTTCAGATACTGGAAATTACTTTTCCTGGGATATGAATGAAGACAGAAATCTAAATCCTCTACATCACAGCCCCCACTCCTTTCCCCCTAGCACGAGTACGTGAGGAGCGACTCAACATCAGTAGAGCTATAATGTCATAAACGAGGTATCAGAGATCAGAACATACGCCTATTAGGTTTTTTTTAATAAGTGAAGGATAGACAATGACGTCAAGAAGTCATAATACACTGGAAAACCTGCCTATGTGGAAAGATTAATTAGAAGAAGTAATGAAGATGAATACTCATTTCCTGTCTAATGAAGAGCCCTAACTCTGAAAAGGTGATATAGGAGGTTTGCCTACTGACAGCACATGCATGTGCACGCATACATAAAACACAACCTTTTCAGACAGTCTCCCCTCTTCTTGGGGTTTGATGGCCTCTAGAGCTAGTTCAGAATTTTAGTAGCAAAAGGGCTGCCTGTAGAGGAGATAGAGCAGCACAAAACATTAGGAAAACAGAAAGCCAAGCTGCAGACAAGAGAATTTACACACCAAGAGCAGAGGCAGTCTGCAGGTTTTACAGACCTTCTAATCTAGCATAATATTTGGAGAAGACTGGCGATGTAAACAGCATCTGTATCGTTAGAAACACTCAGAAATTATAAGCCACACAGACAAATAAAGTAAACATAAAAATGCTATGTTTTGTAGCATTAGGTTGTTTGTGTCTTCCCAGCACTGGAATATATAATAAAAGTTGTCGGTTAAACAAAGAAGGTGAGACTGAAAGACAATTCTCTAGGAACGGATCCTACAGAGTGTCTTCTGTCTCTACACACTAATCCCAAATCAAAAGGAAGGCAGCGGTGTACGCTGGAATACACTGTTCTCACTGTACACACAGGCCAAGGGCTTTATCATTTCTGCTCTGTGATGCCAGCTGCAAGTGCACAGAGACGCTGGAAAGTACCAGGACAGTAGGAAGAAGCAAAAAGCAGGAGAGTGAAAGAGCGTCTCATCCACATTTTTAATGATAAAAAGCTTTAAAGCAAGTAAGGGAGGTATTAGTGCAAAACTGACATTTACTGCCAGTCATTTGTATTTCAAGAACTTTTTCAAACTCCTTAGAAAAGGAACCAAAACTTCCAAACATATTTATCACGTAACACCAATTACTAGTGGAATGCACATCAGAGAGAAGTATCTAAACCGGCTATTAGTTAAGGCCAAGCATATACCAAAACATTAAATGACATCATGACTTGATTAGATGTCAACAATAAGAAAATTCTTACTTAAGTCACATAGTATTTGAAAGCTTGACAGACACTCACTAAAGCAGCCACTTTAGTGTATGCTGATTGACTTGGCCACAAGTTTTCTTCACTGAAATATTTAAGGTGAAAATCGTAAAAATGAAACAGTTTCCAGCAGGCAGATTGAAAAGGTGTCTTGCACAAAAATTCAAGTTTCCAATTTTTTGGTAACATTTAACGATTTACAGTTATCTACAGCCAAAGCTTACCAAGGTTCAGCCCATTTAAACAAAAGACAACCTGCAATTTCATCTTCATAGGAAAGGCACAAAGCACTTTCAGTTAGAGAGCAAGGATAATATTCTTGCATACCAAAATAGTTCGGATTATTCCCAATACCTGAGAAATCTACAGTACGTATACTGGGCTGACTCCAGAGTCATTTCCCCTTTTTGAAATTGTCTTCCTCATTTCAGAAACTGGACCTATGTTGTGGATGAAACCCAAAACTCATTTTCTATTCCCGCCTCTCTCGCAGCAATAAGGGAGATGTTTAGCAGTGGGAAACGCTTATTAGCGATCTTCTGTGTTTGATGTAGCACCATTTCCCTAATGGGCCTTGAACAATTTCCATGTTTTGAAAGCAGAAAGATTTCCTTTTAAAAATGAAATCGGCAGTCTGATGGGAAGTTGACCTCCATGAAATATTTCCTCACATTTTCACTATCCGTGGCAATCCCTCACCCCTTTTCCCATCTTCTTTCACTCTGTTCACATGCCGATTTTTAAGTGGTTGTGAAAAAACATGAGGTGCAACTTCCAGGTGACCGCAAACCTTTGCTAGGCTGACTCCCCTGCTACGTTAACTGTTGAACTAGAACTTTTCCTCACTTCAAAATACAACAATCTCTGTAGTAAAAGCCAGCAAGGAGGTAGTGTTCCTCACATTACGGAAACAATAAGATATGTAACAGACGCTAGCTTGTCACATTAATTAATTTTTCTTTCTTAAAACCCATGTTGAGAATCATTCAAGTAATAACATGAAATCAGCCAGCACTCTGTAATACAGATGAAGCAAATAGTCCAGAACCTTCAGCAACAAAAGAATTGCATACTGAAAAATACAATTAAAATCAGAAAGCTGTCCTGCCATCTGTTTAAAACAAAAAGTTTTACATTTCCTTGTTGTTATCAGAAAATAGCAAAATGCTACGTATGATTTTTTTTTGGAGAATTATCGTTACTGATGACAGCAAAATATATTTAAACATGCAAAATACACAGTAAGCATGTCAAACTGCAGGATACCACATTATTACTAAATTGTAAGATCAGAACTTCAATGAACTTGCTTATCAGACCTCCACTGCAGTTATGATCATACTAGGATGAGCAGCAAAGGTGAATCTAGCACATAAAAATCAAGAGAAATGGCATAAGGTCAGAAGAACATGTAGGCGTTTTCATTCTAGGCTACTCTTTACTCTGCTGACAAAGTCATTCAAACACAGAAGTCTGATCAGCCATTTTTAATATGGTTCTTTTCATGCCCTAAAGCAATCGTGCAGGACCTGGGTACCTAGCAGGACACATTGGAGCCAACCCAAACATAACTAAATGGTCAAACCACATGCAGTAATGAAGAAACAAGGAAGGCACGTGCGTGTCAGTTGTTAGATGGCCACAGTGCTGCAAAGTAGGATTCTGGGAGCCCTTTCCCTCTTCAGTTTGCCTTCTTTCCAAGTTCTGTTCCTGCTCTTAGAAGTAAATGCCAAGAGGATGGCTCCGCTAAGCCTCAGCGCCACTGATCTCATACCACAAGAGCGGCATCCTTACAGTCTTTCACGTGTGGCGTAACCTAAGTAGCATGGATCTGAAACTACACACCTAGGATGACATATTAGGAGCATATGGCTTCTGCAAGCATGAAATTTGCTACTAACTTATCAGAAAGCTACACGGGACAGCAAGTGAACAGTCCACACTGATCACCACTTCCTGGTCAGAATAACTTGCTTGGCAGCCTTTTCGACCCATCATCTGTTTGACTGCAACATTATCCAGCCTCACTGATGAGGCTGCAAACCCTGGAGGATTGCTGGTCATGGAGAACTACGCAACAGGGTCAGCGACACTGATGGATGGCAAAGAGATGGACTGCACAAAGAACAAACGAAAGGACTATCCAGATACACTGCTAGACACCAGACATACATATTGTTTTTCTGTCTCTGTAATGGAGAAGAAACAGAAAAAGGAATGAGAAAATGCAAGAAACAGCTCAACCAGCCAACAGGTTAGAGAAACCTGCAGAGCTTCAACCATCACGCCTCTACGCTAAATAAAAATTTAACACAAGGGGAGTGTTTATTTGTGTCTGGTTTTCGTCCACATTGATTCCTGTAAATTTTATACAATTTTACTGATACGGCAACAACAACCAAAGGTGCCAGATTTCTCATGTAAAAGCCATGCCATTACTCAGGCAATAATGTACTGCTTTGCACAGTGTCTGGCAAACAGGACAGTCAAATGGCTAGAAAGAAGGCTGCGACTTGTGCCTTGTCTCCATACCCGTTGGTAATCAGCTCCCAGAAGAACTTGTCTGACCAATGATGCTGGCAGGCAGGCTTATCTCAGTTCATCACTTGGGTTAGCAAGGCCTGTCCTTCCATATTCAGAAAATAACAGGCCCTGGTTATAGCAAAAGCAACTGTTTAAAAAATAATAGGTGGTTGGAAAACAAAAAAAAAAGAGAAAAGAGAAAGCAATCACATAGAGGGTGTATTATCCTGATATTTCTTCACATAGTTCCACTGTCTTCACAGGATCACTTTACACGAAGAGAAGGAAATAATTAAGAGAATTTCCTATATAACCTCTTTTTTCAATATATCTGTAATTTCAAAATAAACATGAACCCAAACATCTCTGCAAAAGCAGAAAGTGGCATTTCCTTCCTGGTCTCTGCATTATCAGCACCCCAATAGAAATATATTTACTTCCTTTAAATAGACACTGCTAGGATGGCATTTAGAAACAAGCTTCACCTAGTTGCCATGAATTATTAACCAGAAAAAACCCCTCTTGTTGCCCTTTACAGAAGCTTGATTTGCAAGTTTAAAAATCAAACTGACACTTACGTCTCTTGTACAAATACCCAACCTTTTAAAAAATGCTTTGAGCATTATAAATACATTTTTTTGTGAATATGAGAACAATTCTATAAATAGCTATTCTTCACAGAATTGCTTCAAGACATTGTTTTTACACACAACAGCAGGAAACTGAAGGAGGTCTTAGTGCCAAACATATTAAAAAGTGAAATAAACTCTCCAATCAACTCTCAGTTTCCATTTACTATTACAAAGTTGGCTGTTATTTTTCAGCTTGGTCAAGTAGTTTATGTAAGGGAAGGAAGGAAGAAATCAGAAGACTGCACTGTGTTCTGGCATAGCTAGTGAGTTGGTGCAAATCATAGCCTTCAACTTCTGAAGGTATTCACTTTGCTTCTCAGGGCAGTAATTTAACAACTCTCGACTGTCAACAGATGAACCCGTTATTAAAAACCATTACCTTGTACAAGCATAAGCAAAGAAAAATGAGATTTTTATTATAACCCCATGATACATTTTCCAAATACACTGACTCAGAATTGCGCCTCATCTCCTCTAAAAAGCAAACATAGGAAGATAAACATGATCTAATGTAACAGCAAATTGCCTGTACAGTCTGCACTTTTAACAGTTGCTCCCTCCTCAAGCAATTTTTGCACTGGTAGCTAAACATAAAATCAATGGGAACGCCTGGAAAACAGCTACACAACTGGTATACCAGGTTTCCATAGCCAGAATACTACAAGTATGCGTTCAGTGATTTTGGCATACACTCCAACACAAGGCCAAAGCTCAAGAACTACCAAGTTTTAACACCATTTTCAACAGGGAAGTGGTACAAGCACTTACTTTGTAAGTACTTGAAAATTCATCTGTAAAAAAAAAAATTTAAAAAAAATGGAGGAACTCATTCAGTTCCCAGTTAATCCAGTATTTTTCTATGACAATCGCAACAATAATTCGGTATTATATGTCTAATATGGTATATGAAACCAACTGCATCCAATTCTCAGGGTACCGATACTCTTTCAACCCAATGCAGCTCCACTGACTCCAACAGCTGGAAACACAATAGTGCTGATTTTAAGGGGTGACATGGATGTGAAACTGGAATAACGCAGCGATGAATCAGGCCATGAGCTTTCCCAACAGCTCCCCAGCCATAACAGTGATCTAAACATGCCGGAATGTTTTTAAAAGAAAGTGAGTGTCCAGTGAGGATTAGTAAGAACTGAGTGACGTGGTCCAGCAGGCATGGCCAGGGAGCACGCAACAGTTGAGGAGGAAGAACTCAAAGGGAGCTCTGGCCTCCGGGAATTCTGGGTCTGCTGTGCACCACAGCCAAAATCCTCAGTGTACAAAAGGCAAGACAGAGAAACCTCAAGCCAACTATGAACAGCAACAGCACCCCCAATGGATCCTTGCCTGTAAACCAGGACAATTACACACCTTGCTGGCCATCAGATCATTAACACAGCTGGAAGTTACTAGGTCTTCCATTCACCTCTCCACATTTTGTGCACCAAGGATGAGCTACAGGCCTGGTGTGTTTGCTCACCAAGAGAGCAGAGGAAGGTATGCCGATGGAATGCTTGTCTGCTGTGCCAGGACTGGCACGCAGGGCCTCCTGACTCCTGCCCGTCACACCACAGAAACAGAAAGAATCATTCTGGAGCAGAAACCTTTTCTCTTACCTTATTTTGATCTGTCCAGTAAAAGAAAAATCCCTGTGGATCTGTTCTGAGAATAATTGGAGTCACAACGGTGGAGTCCTGAAAGAAAAAAGGACAAACAAAAAAAAATACACATCAGCACACAGAACACATGATTGTGCACTAGCTCCTTTGCCACCCATACTAATGAATTGCAACATCTAGAAACTACCCTGAAGGTATCACTAGCAAGATGTCACTAGAAGAATTTAGTATCACCTGCCTAATCTCCATTTTTCTGACATAACGTATTTCCATTACTGAGAAGACAGCACTAAATAACTCTAGACTTGCCAACACATGGAGTTACTCCAGAAAAGCTGGAAGTAGATGAAGTTTAACAGACACAACATGCTAATTGTCAAACTAGAATCCACATGGTAAAGTGCTACAGTTATCAGAAGTCCACTGCCCACTTGGATCCAAATTAACCTTCAGATACAGACAAAAGCTAAATGCCTATAAGCTTTACTTTAACATACAAAGACCGAATTTGCCTAGAAAATGTGGAATAATATCCACTACATTAACACTTTTGTCAATTACTTTCAATTATTATTTTTCTATTTTTTGCTACAATTCAGCCATGAAGGTTTTAGTAATGGAAGTATATACATTCCAACCCAACTCCAGCTTAAAATCTGTCTCCTCTGGTAATGTCCACAGCTCAGGTCATATAAAACTAAGTGTATTTGTAAGTACCGTAAGTAAGGCATCCTGGTTTCCATCATACTCTTGTATTCTGACTGACAGCAGGTCCCTGACTCAGGAGACGGGTGGGTGTTCATTACATCTCCCACCTGTTGGGATTCCCTGGTGCTTAATAATAATTGACATCAGTGCAGCTTGATCCTAATAAGATTCCTCCTCTTTTTCATGACATCTGTAAAAATGCTGTTGTCTTAAGACCTCTACCTGTTTGCCAAACTCAACTGAAAAGTTAAGGAGGGAGCATAGCAAGGAAGGGAAAGACAGGCAGACAGAAAAAATGCTTAAGCCTTATCTCCACAGGAAACCAGGCTAAGCACATAATTCCTCCTCAAAAAGGATGTATATTTCTGTTAAAGTGTTACAGTTTTATTACAGCTTTAGCATTCATCTATTTCCAGAACAGCAGTATGTGAGGTCAATCTACATTCTTTTAAGGAAAAAAGTGAGCTCTAATAGGTGCAGATTTAAATCAAACATATTTAACTGGGTTTTTCCTAAGTGTAAATGAAGTTGATAGAAGTGACATTATCATAAATAAATAAGAACTAACTTAAGCAAGTGCCATTTCCAATGCAAAAAGATAACGCTTGTCTGTATTAAGCCACCAGAGCAGTCCTCTTTGTGACTGAGTACCAAACTCCGGGCAACAGGCATTTGTGGAACAGAGAAGGTGAATTATTTCCAGTTTACAGCTGGAAAACGCGAGACCAAAGAAGCTAAGTGACAGGCACAGCACCAGTCAGAAGCCTGCGGGTGAACAGCGAGAAGAGTAAAATGGAGTCAAGTACGAAGCACGTTTTTATCTCAGCACAAAAGAAACACAAACAGAAGAACAAGTTCTACACTGAGAAGAAATACAAGATCAAACTCTAAATTGAGTGTAAAGTCCTCTTTATAACTGGAAGATCCGGGCTGTGGATTAACTGTACCACAGGTACACTGACACTCAAGCAGGTGCCACATGGGCTTTCGGAGGCTGGGAACCAGCGCTGCTGTATCAGTGCCAGGCGGTGCTATGGGAATGTCCCAGCTGGGATCGAAACCACTCCAGAAAGTGCCGCTGACCCTTCTTTTCCCCATTACAAGAAAACAGCGTTGTATGCACCTTCCCTAAGAGAACAGACATGCAGAATTTGTACCATCTACTTTCTTTTCTGTCTCTCCGTAGTGCCTAGTTATCTTGTACACCTGAGAGTCAGGTTCTGTTTGAGAGCAAAGGGTAAATTTATTAAAAAAATAAAAACATCCAGGTCTTGAAGAGATGTTAACTAGTAGTCTATACCCACAAGCTTCTACAAAAGTATTCTCAAACCTCTGCCTTTCAAAAGGAAAAAAAAATGCTCTGCAGATACGATTCTTCTTCTTTAGCTTATTTCATTATGTCTCATGCAGCCTGTATATAAATATGTAAAATGAGGAAAGAAAACGACTAAGTGTCCTTCCGCCTTCAGAGGAGATACACACAATTTCGGGGGTGGGAAGAGAAGAAAGTGATGGAAAACAGACAGGCATGAAGTGACTATGTCTAGGATTAATCAATTTGCTGGTTAATCATTTCAAATCAGTTGCTTCAACCGAAAAGCTGTTTGGATTTGTCTGTGCTGATGACATACAGCTGTCAAAGTAACACTTTCGTAGAAGTGGGCTGTAAAATGTTGACTATAATCAGACTCCAAAATGTGGAGGATAGAGGGAAAGAGTCTTCAATACCTGCTAGGTGACACAAAGAAAACTTCATCATTACAGGGATAATTATCAGTCTTAATTTAAGGTCTTCTGTGCTCCAGGAAGTTGTTTAAATCATAAAAAGGCAGTTGTGCATTATGCCTTTTTTGTTAAAAAAGTACACTACTCTAACATTAAGTATAGCACAATTAACATGCTGATGAACACAAGAACCCCACACTGTCACACTGTATACAAATATCAGATCTGAGAAAAACTCTGTACGTGCGACTGTGCACAGGTCTTAGAAAACCTTCCATGTAGTTAACAGATCAATAAAAGCCACGTGCACAATGTTTTACATATTCTCTAAGCTAACTATGATTCTTATCAATTCCCTGCCACCAAAAACCAAACTCTTTAGTTCTGGGTGTAGAGGAATGGAAATAAACTTCTCTAATCAGCTCTGCAAGTTCTGCTCCCCACTCCACATTAACACTGAGTTCTTTGTCATGTGGAACAGTTATTTGCTTTTACACTGCTCTGCAATCAGGGCTGGCAAAGGCAGGCAACAATTGAAAAGACACATGGAAAGCCCTTTATACAGTATACATTCAAGAAGAAGAGTGGCTCAAGGCTCCGAAATAGAAACCTGTTTCAAATTACAATTGTCTGGTACATTTATTTACAAAAAACTATTGTACTATATGGGAACAAGTGTGGTTTATTACCCAACCTGCAGTCATTCAGGACAATATCCTGAAGCCCACTAACTCAATTTCCTCACCCAAAGAGCTGACCTATCTCATTACTCCCCTGAACAGATTTACCAACCACACACAATTCTGAAGAAGATGGTAACAGAGAGGACATCACAGATACAGGAAAAAATCAAAGGATAAACAAATAGGGAGCTGACATTCATTTATTCCCCAACCTACTCAGATCCAGAATGAGACCAAATAAAATCAGGCAGATGTGACCAGAAAGGGGTGAGGAAGAAGAAAAAGGTAGTGTCCCAGTCAATGATGCAAATGGTTATGGGTTATTAGGTTTTTTAGATGTCACCAACAGGTGCTCATGCCAAGCAGTGACTTGGTTTCTGACACTGCTATTGCAAATTCCTTGACTAGAAATGCATGGAGTGGCCATAACCTGGCAGTCCCAGTGTGCTGCATATCATAGCAGTCTAAACTTCAATGAATAATTTTTAAAAGGACTTTTAATTTCACCTTTAAAAGCCCCCTCACCCTTTTAATTGTTGACTTCGGGCCAATCGTCCACTTTCCTCCAATTTCACGGCCTCACCCGAATAATGTGGTTATTCTATACCTACTCCATTAAATTGCCTCCTAATTGGCTGTACAAGCTAAGACCTCGCATTATCAATATTCTTTATTTTCTACTTTTAAACAAAAAGGTTTCTAATTTATGCCCACAAAGTGCCACAGAGAACTCTGGGATCCTTACCAACCAGGCACAGCAGAAGACAGGGACAGAAGATCAAGGGACAAACCCATATTTAAGTGCATACCAAGTAAACCATATCAAGATCTGATTTTAAATGTGGGTCCCCTCGACTACATCTAACATTAGTGAACAAGAAGTGCCACCTCTGTTTTAACGTTGCTGACCAATAAAGACTATCACACAAAGCCAAACAGCGAAGGGGGTGGCAAACTCAGTTTAGTTCCCTTCTGACTGTCCATCCAGGCTTCCTAAATTTCACAGCATTCCCAGGACCAGGCTGTGCATCCAGCCACAAGAGATGGAGCCTTTTACCCTCCTCCTCAATGGTCACTGGTAAAATCCGAAGAGACACGAAGCAAGAAAGAACAGCTACGTAAGGGTGCACCGCTCTGCTACCTACGTCCTGGGCTTTGGACCTTGCTCCCAGAACTCTCTGTACTTTATTCAGTACGTATTAAGGCAAGGGCGTAACACTATTGCTGCTGTATTTTGTGCCAAGCACAGTTCAGTGTTAAAACGATCAGTGTACATAACAGGCTGGGACTAGTGTGCCTGCGATGCAAGTATCGGGTGAGTCCTGCCATAGATGGAAAGTTCCTAATGGATCTTTAAAGTACCTACAGAGGAATGAAGAATCAACATGTACGTTGTCAACTAGCAGGGCCATGAGTCAGATAAGTATGTGTTTTAATAAATCATACATAGATAATGATGATGTTTCTAAGAAACAGTTGCAGTCAAAACTCACATCAACGGATTTTTAAAAGAACAGCAGACCAGCATTTATCTTCAGCTCTTAGAGCAGACAGGTCTCACGGCACCGCCTTATTAAGCCAGACCACTGTTTCCTGATCATGCCTTGGATTTTGAGAGACACTGAACATCCCCAAATATAACCTGAAAGTATTTACACACATCATTATTTCATTTCCTCCAACCTTCTGGAAAATTCCTGCCAAACTGTTTCCAAACACAAAACTAAGAAATGTAGATCATTTCTGGCAGAGGCAAAATACTCTGCAACTTTCTTTCACTTTGGCGAAAGGGCTTGAGCTGTGGTTAAGCACAGGTGTAGGGCAGTGGGCAAGGTGTGGGGAGAGTCCCCACAGAGAGTTTTCTCATCACCCCACAAGCCAAGGGCAGCGGAGAAGCAGCAAAGACGGCATAGCAAAACCATAGTTCACACATGGTCAGCAGATGCATTAGCTGTTAAATTCCGTAATACACTGGGTATACTCAGACTGGAACCAAGCAGGATTACCCAAACAATTAGTACTATAAATTTCTTTAGACTGACAGCTGAACTGTGAGAGTATCGGTTGTCTGGTTTTGCAATGAACCACTGAAATAATTTGGAAGGGTAAACATGCGTTGACCAGACTGGTAAACTGAAATCCCACTTGTTCAACAGGAACATGCAGGAAGATACTCTTTGCTATTAGAGTGGTTAAAGCCTGGAGAAACATTGGCGATGGCACCACACGACAGAAGTCATCATTCTGCTAATTAAAGACTAACTTCCTACAAGTTTCAAAGCACCACCTTGAGTGGGATTTGTTTCTCAGAAGCAGATTACCCAGCCTTGCTTCTCAGCACCTCCATACTCTTGGGCTAATTATAGCTTTAATGCATGTCTTGATTTGACTGCATGAGTCCTGATTTGTTGTAGATGTTGCAAAGTATTTCTTCTTTCTTGACTGCATAACAGGAGAAATAATGGGAGAAATTTATAGCTAAAGTAGCCAAATGCCAAGCAGGGAGATTTTATCTCCGCCAGAGTGTTCTTATGTGATGCTGAGCAAATCATTTAAACCAGTCTGTTTATGGTGTAAATGCTGTATTCTGATTTTGAAGGAATAGTGGATTTCCACATTTCATTTTCTAATTTTGAGAGATGCTCAGCCCAAATTCATCTGAAGTCACTGAGGAGTCATTCTGAACATCTGACTGAATAGTGCTATGCAGTCTGAAAATTAGGTCCAACGTATCTAATCACACATTGAAAATTACTAAGTTTTTAATGTTTTTCTCTTTTTTCAACCTACAACAGTACAATTGGGAACACATTTTGTTATCTTGTGAAAATAAATTTAAAAGTGTTTATGAAGCATTTACTTTATAAGAGATAAAAGAATCCATAATAATTCAAGTTAACTCTTGATTTCACCTAAGCCTTTGTTAAAAGAAAAAGGCCTTGCGCACTCTCAAACATTAAAGTGAAGAAAGCATACAGTGCACAACTTCAATTCACTATTAGCTTTTCTTTGTCATGGAATTCCTCATTTACTTCAGAGTTGTTTTCTGATTTTCGGTTCCCCTAGTCCCTACCAACACTCCAAAGGCCTCAGACGCTACAATAACAGACGTTATTCAGATCTTAAGCACATGAAGTCCTCACCAGATCTCCTACAGCAGGCATCTCACCCTTCTGCAGGGGATCCAAATCATTCCCCCCCAAAGCTCAAGTCAGCAAGAGCTTTCCAAAGGAGTTAACTACATTCAGGCTCTGGTCTTTATTAAATGTTAACCACTGAGAAATTTTAAACTCAATCTGATTACTCTCCTATGTTGCAAAAGACCAAAACCACAACTTCTACTCATGTAAATAAAATATTTTTATTTAGCACAGAAATGATATTTGTTTGCTACATAAAGATTAGCAACAAAATCTCTAGAATGTTAGACTTCTTTCCTCCAGACTGAAAACAATCAGAAAAAAATAAACTCTCCTCAGTTTATTATTTTAGTTTCATAGGCACAGAACAATGGTGGTTCATTTTTCATGGCCTCAGTACGTACTGTAGTGATAGACTTGTGCAGAGTTTAAAAAATAATAAAAGGGCAGGAAAAAAATTCAAGTTACTTGAGCGTCAGCATCTTCAAATCACTTCTGAAAATTTCCAGGTTTTTTCTGTTTGATCTCAGCTTATCCATAATAATGATACTATGAAGTTATATTTACTTGAAAGGTTAAAGGGGATGTATCTCATATTCTTAATAATTTTCTTTAAAAGTTTCTAAACAAATAAAGAAGCCTGAAAACTTTACATAGCACTCACCATCTGAGCTCAAAAATGTTTATTATAAAGATGAAGAACTGCTCTAAGGCAAAGGTATTAAAATAAAACTTAAAAGACCTGGGTTCATTTTTGCAGCTCACTGGAATGAAAACCTGGTGAAGTGCTGTAGCCACTAAACAAGTGCTACCTATCAGCAGGTTTGCTTCAGTAACTAAATATTTAGAAAAAATATATGGCTATAAAGTTGGAATATTGTCCCTCAATTCAGATGCAGTTACATTACCTCACTAATACAGCTAACTTGCAAGTAAATAGTGTAAGCCACAGAGAGACCAGTCAAATTCCTTATGTAAAGTACATATTATCACTAAGGAAGATAAGAAAGCCTTTAAGCAAGAACTGAAAACAAATCTATTTTTGGATACACACCGTCATATTAACTTGCTACAGCATGCCAACTCCTGCTCTTCAAAAACATCAGTTCAGCTGTGCTCTTGGTTGAGCTATTTGTTAACTCAGTTCTGTCCACCTTGTTCCCACTACAGGACAGAGAAAAATAAAGCACAAACCACAGGCAAGGCAGGTTTCAGCCTCTTCAGACATAAGATCAGTCCTGAGAGAAGCTGCTCTTTATACCCAGGTTCCATTACCCTTCTCAGCTAGCAACACATTCTACCACATTTAAGTTTAAACCCCTACAAAAAAAAAAGCCTCACTTAATTGCATCCTTTTTTATTTATTTATCAAACTGTTTTAAAACTCTCATCAAGAAGAGCTGTTCTAAGCTGGGTTTCAGTACAGCAGAGTGGATCAAGTCAGTTCTTCCTTAAGCATGTTCTCTCTCTCAGATATTGCTTCTCTCCAGGAATGAGAGAGCACATCTGTTCAAAGATCAGACCGGCACTTAAGGGATTCAGAGTTTCTTCCTGGAAGCAGGGGAAAAGTGGCTATAAAGGCCCAGCTGAAGGCAACATGAAGAAACATGATTTGAAAAAGCAAGTGTTCAGCCAACTGGCATCTTAAACCAGAAACACACACATTCATACATCCACACAAAAAAAACAGCACCACACACCACTACACCCAAGCACCCAGTCACTTTTATCTTTCACCTATTCAAACTTCAGCTATTTCTGTCCAGTGCTTTGCAAATCCAATGTACACATCAAGAACAAGAGTTAATAATAAAATTTGTCTTCCTATCTGTAATACTGTTCTAGAACAAAACAGAAACAGTGTGAGCAAATGCAAAGTAACATGACAACAGCCATCTCTTTCACTTTAATGCTTTATATCCCAATCCAAAAATGGAATTTGTACATAGGCTCTGTTAGGCATTGGATGGTGTAAGTGGTATTGCATCCAATCCTGATGCACAAGTGTTACTTGTCTTGCAAAGCCAGAGCTTTTCAATTGATCCTAATGCTTTTACAATTTAGAAACTGAAGATGGTCCGCAGAGGAAATGGAGTTTCAAGCCTCGTGAGCTGTCTGCATTCCACCTGCCTGTATATGATCTTGAGCGGTTGATGTAACCTTTTCATCCCCTCTGTGTAATGCTCAGGTAATTCTCTTTCAAACTGGATCATCATCACACTGCTGTTTCTCAGAGAGGAGGTCTATCTAACATCACTACCACACCGCTTATTAGCAGCCTCAGAGCTACTAATTAGGCACGGAGCTACTAGAAGCTCAGGATGGGCGAATTAGTTTGAAAGGCTGTATCACTACAGCTTTTGTCAGATGCTGCAGCATCCTTCTAAAAGCCGGCAAATACATTCTTTAACAACTGTTACTCTGTACACCATGAAATTCCTTACACGTCTCTCATGCTCTGGTTTAAATCCTTCCAGCATTCCCATTAAAAAAAACCAAAAAACAAAAACAACAACACATAAGTAGTGTTTTTCGTTTTATTTTTCAGTGGTTTATAACTCAGCTGGAACAATTTTGCTTTGGGCTGAAACTTGGTACAAGTCATAGGAATTCACCAAAACACTCTTCTGCCGTATGAAATGCGAAGCAAAGTCAATAAAGCCATCTTTAAACTGCAAAACAAAACAGCAGGGAAGTGCCTTGGACAGGAATAAATGCTGCCCTGGTGCACAGGCAATGCAGAAGAACTGAGCTCCCGTTCTCACCCAGAAACAGTAAATAGAAAATGGTGCGTAACACGCATCAGTATGTGAGCCTCGCTCTTCTGAACAGCCCTGTTAGCACAGCAGAGCCAAAGTACTCATTATGGTCAATTCTATTGTACTGTTACATTTTGTAGTTTACTATTTCTCATTACAGCCTATTGTTTCACTAGAGAGTTTGTCATGCTTATTTACATGAGAGACCACAGAGGTTCGGATTAATAATCATCATTTTTAAAAACCCTTCAAGCAGATTAGTTTGATAGAAAACAAAGACTCTGAAGTGGTTATTGGTTTACTTAGTGCCAAATACTTTTCAAAGTCATCAAACATGCATTCATCTGAAGACTTTCTTACAACCATAGCACCAAGAGAGACTCACATCTCTTGAAATCTTTGATTCTGTGGGGCTTCCACTGCTGAAAAGAAACACTACAGGCAAATTACAGGGGCTGGGGATTGGGAAATGCATATATATGCACACAATTCATGGTCAACAATGAGTTAATGCTAGCCTTCTTCATCACAGCGTGGCTAAATAAGCATCAACTTTCACAAGGTTGCTGATGAAAGCACTTGCTAAGCTCAACAGGACCCTTTCTCAGTCTCAGATTCCAGGCAATACCTGTGGATTGCTGAGTAACACCTTTAACCTGAAATGCACATATTTTGCCAGAATTTAGCTATATTTTATTACTGCAGCCTCTAGGTTTGCAATTGAAAATCTTTTTCCAATTCTTCTATAGCAGACAGGTTAGCCACTGAACATCCACTGTGCACAGAGAACACCTCTCTTCTCCATCAAATTCTATGTGTACAATACAGTACTTGGGAAACAGCACTTAAACTGATCATTTTAACTGGTGCTTAATCTCTTGGCCTTTCGTTCTGAAGACTTAGATGACTGTTAACTTGATTTCTATATATACCTGTGGAAATTTCTTGGTAGCTTACCAAAAATAAAACAATAACTGCAATGGCAAGGCTGAGGTTATGCTGCCTTTTCCTGTACTAAGGAAAAGATCAGCTGAAGGAAAACATTTTCTCAGGCAAATCATTCAAGCTTAGTTCCCATCTATCTTCTGAACATGAATAACCTGTGTCAAGCCAATATTTACTACTGCAGACAAGGTCAGGTTGCTGAGCTGTTTAACGTAAATAAAAATTCATACTAGAAGCTGTCCTCAACAATTCTGGCATTCGAACTGCCTGCCTTCTTTACCAACCACTCCTCTACCACAGCTCAAGTCTCTGTGTGCTCATCTTCTCCTGACACCATTCACAGACAGACTTTTGGGGGCACCCACTCCCCCATGCACAACTGAGACACAAATGTCCTATGTCTTATTGTAGCAGCAAGGCTAACAGAGGACTCATCCTTCTGTTTTCCTTCTCCGCAGCACAGCAGGCTTACTTTCCTGCTTTGAGAAAAGGAAAGCTAAACAGAGAAAGGCTACCTTTCTCTGCAATAGTCCTAGGCATGCCCTGCAAGTAAAGAAATAAATCCCAGCTGCCAAGCAGCTGTGCTGCCAAAGGTGAAGTGAAAACCACACTCTCTCCTACACGAGGCAATACAAGTGTAAAGGGTTGGGAAGCAGCAAGTGGTAAGGGGAAAGCAGATGTGATTTTGAAGTAAGTTGCATGCCCTAACGAAAAAGAGTGCCTTCGCTGAGGCAAGAAGGGTGAGTAGGGGTACGCAAACGGCAAGCCCTGGGAACATGTCTGGGGCTTGACAATCCCACTAGAGAGAGAGAACAGGAAGGGCAGGAGCCAGAGGAAGGATAAAAGCCGGGAGGAGGAAACCGGAGATGGAACAAGAGATAAAGAACACGTTGAAACAACTACGTTACGGCAACAGAGGTGGCAACATGCATACTAAAACAAGGGAGGCAAGGGAGGAAGACGCTCGCGAAAGGAGCCAGCCCAACACAGCTCGGCCCGGCCAAGAGAAGGGAGCCGGGAGAACCTTCGGAGAAAGTTTGCCCGGCGGACGGCCGGCCGTTTACCGACGCCTTTCGGCTCGGCCCGGACCCCACGCGGCGGCCGCCCAGCCCGGGCGGGGACACCTATTGCCGGCCACCGTCCCTGACCCGCTGCCAACTCCTCCGCCGCCTCAAGTCCCGCCGCGGGACAGCCCCGCCGCCTGGCACCTGCCCTCTGCCCCGGGCAGGCGGGCTCACTGCCCCGGGGCCGGCCCGCCGTGGCTCCCCGCCGCCGCGCAGGGAAGGGCCGGGCCGGCCGCGGTTCCGGGCGGCCACAACATGTGTGCCGGAGCTCTCCTGCCCGATCGATGCGCCCTACGCGTTGCATAACCCCGCCGTGCCCCCTGCGTGTGGGGCACGGCGAGGGGAAGCGCGGAGAAGAGGAGGGAAGCTACTCACATCGTCCCACTTGACGAATTTGATGCCTTTCTTCAGGGTCTCGGAGACGCAGACGGGCTTGAGCTGAAGAGCGTGCACCCCTGGCTGTGCCCCGGCCATTTGCACAGCATTGACGCGCTCTCCCCCGGAGCGGAGAAGCCGCGGGAGGCGGCTGCCTCAGCAGGAACGCCGGGGCGCCGGAAACGGCCCCAGGAGAGAGGCCGGGAGCTGCGCTCGGCGCGCCGGGAGCGGGCTGGGAAGCGGCTGCCCAGGCAGCGAGAGGCTTCACTGGCGCCGAAGGAGAGACCTGGCGCGGCAGCGGCCGGGGCGAGCCATGCAGCGGCACATCCTCTATATACAGCCGGCTCGCCACGCACGCACACGCCCGCCCGCTCTCTCTCACACACACGCACGCAGGGGCACGGAGCGAGCGGCGCTGCCCGCTCCGCTCCCTTCCCGCCCGCCCCTCCTTCCTCCCCGCCAGGCTCGGCCCCCGAGGTTCCCCCGGCCGAGGTCAGCGGCGCTGCGGCGCCACCTGCCGGCGGCACCCGCCGCGGAGGCCGGGCGAAGGGCCTCGGGCTCCGGTGGGCGGGGAGGCTCCCGCCCGGGCCTTGTCCCGGGCCACCAGCGCCCGGCATTTATTATCATCGAATTGCCGGCCCGGTCAGCCCTCTTGGTGTCCCCCGAAGAGAAAAGGACAACGGGGAAACGCGTGTAAACGCACTGAGGGAGGCTCTGCCTGAGAAGGGAGCAAAAGTGTTTATGGTGCTTGTCCTACGGAGAGATGCGGCCAAGGAGCAGCTTCGGGAGGGGTGAGCACACGGTATGCCGAGGGCAATTTTAGGAAACAGCTATCGCAAAAGCAAAGCAGAAGGGCAACGCTCAGCCTACAAAGTGATGAACGGGATGCCAAAAGAGGAAAGAATTAAAGAGAGGGGCACATACAAGTCCCATCACATCAGGATGCTTTGAATACACAGAAATTGCTTTACCAAAGCTTTTTGCTCTCATAAGGTAAAGGGGCATCCTCAGAACAAAGGCACATGATCTCAATTCAGTTTTAGGCATACTAAACACAAAAGGCATAAGACAGTGAAATGCCCTCCGACCCAGCAAAGTCCCAAATCCAGGGTCTCTAAAGAATAGAATTAAATGTGCCCCACAAATGACCTTCTCTTTGTTAGAGCTCCTGTGCAGTTGTAACAGATAAAGCATCAGATGACACAACACATGAGATCTATAATTTCTTTGTAGAGGTTTCCACTTGACCCTTATGATTTAGGGGCATGAAGTCAAACTTCTACTATAGACACAGCAAACAATATAGAAAGAACATCTTCAGAGAAAAATTGTTTCAGTTTCAGAGGAATGATATTTCAAATTCACTAAGTAAAAAAATATATAGTCGGAAGGCAGAGATGTTCCTTTCTAAATTAAAAGGCTACAAAAATGGCATATTGGACAACTCTTACTGTTCTACAGAGTTGTTAAAGCTCTTCCTCTGGGCCTCTTCCAAATTCTTTCCCTTTAATAAGAAACTTTTCATTGCCTTTAGTGGGACATGAATCTGTTCCTTTACGGTGGTCCATGCAGGCACCCTACACATTCCAAGCCAAATTAATCCATTTGATCTATTTTTTATTCTTATCAACCATGCACATGCAGGTATCACATCAGTGAGGATGCAAGTCTGCTTACTTACTGTTGTGCTTTAGTTTCTATTCATTTCCCATGGCTTAGAGAAAATATCAAATTCTGGGTTTGACTTCACTGAAATAAGTACAGGATTACTCTACAATGGGGTAAGGGAGATTTTCCATACCGTTTTTCAAAAGTGCCTTTTCATCCCAGTATATAGTGTACAAAAGAATAAAAATAAAATATTAAAATGCCCCAGAAAATAAGAGCAAAGAGCACTTGATGCTACCATACTTCTCTATGATCCCTTAAGCACTTGTATTCACAGCAGTCTGTCAACTGTTTGGAAGATGTAAAACTACCATGGATGACAGCACCTCTGTGGCTATTTTCTCAATAAGTCCATAACACATTTCCACTTGGCCTGGCCTTCTTCACAGTCTCTGTTAGAGAAATAAAAGTACAATTCATGATGATACCTTATGGGTCCTGATGATGCCATGGACACCTGGCAATCCATTAGTCTGAAATGGAAGAGGTGATCAGACTCTGATATCAGTATCTGGTATTTCAGATATGAAGTATTGTTTGGAGCAATTTTGTAGCTTTTCAGACTTCAGTATTTTAATCTGATGGTATTTGGCTGAAGAGAAACACGCCTTTTATATGGCATCTATCTAATGGATTTTTCATCAAAAGGAGGAAGAAGCACAAAAGGAAATGGCATTATGACTGTGCCTTTAAACAACAGTTCTGGAAAGTGCTTATGATTCAGCCTTTGAAATCCTGGGCTTGGTGAAATCAGTGGGAATTTTAATTTCAAGCCAGACAGCTAGCTTATGTGTTATCACTATTGCTTAATTAGCATCTGCTCCAGCTAAGAATACATTTCTTGGTATGCAGTACATATTGAAAATGCTTAAATTCAGTGCATGTCTAAATTCAAATATTCTTTTCCATAGAGCATGGGATCAGTGACCTGGAAACCAGCTACACTCAGCTGGATCGCTGTACCTAGAAAGTGTGAATATCTTATCAGATGATTGGACCGAGTCTGGCAAAAGAAGAACCTGATGCCTTTTTCCAAATGTGCAGTAGGCATCACTACTCTGCATATCTTCAATTTCTTCTCGTCTCCACTCCTTTTAGCTCCAAAAATTAAAGGAAATATGTACTGTTAGAAATAAACTGAGAGGACTTATTCAGGTAGTTATTCAAAATTGTACATATCAGATGTGATACATGCTGATCTTATATTGCAGCAGGAACTGTTTTCTGGATGTTTTCTTTTTCATAGGTTCAAAAAATCTAAGCCCAGACAGTGAAATGATTGCCTTGTGTAAATGATACACATTAGCTGGATGCAATATACCTGAAAAGCATTAATTTTTTATATAACACACGTAAGTATGTTATTTCATTTCTGGGGGAATACACTGAAAACACAGTATCTTTTAGATTCACATATGGAAGTGTATGTAGACAAATAGGAGAAAGGAACAATAACTGATGTAAATAACAGATGGCATTGATCCAGGTCAGGTCAAGTAGAGATATAGCAAAAGCTATACTGGAAGACTACATCATGAGGGGATATGAGAAACGCGTTAAAAATAAAATTTGCTCTTAGAGAAACATATTAAACTCCAGTCACTTGGTATCCTGAGTTTATTGGTGAAAGTCTGCATTGTGAAAAGAAGCAGTGTCCTCAGCCTTGAAATGCTTCAGTGCAATGGCACATCTAACATGCTAAGAGTTAAACATAAGCAGCAGTGTTTGCAGAATTTGGGATTAAAGATACTTCTGGTGAAGATTAGTTTATATGATCCTAATTGCACTTTAAATTGAGCCAAATTATACCTCAATTATCAGTGGGAGGAGAATCATTAAGTTGTACAGAACAACTCCCCAGAAAAGAAATAAAGGAAATTTGACCCCATCTCTGATAACAGCATGGTCATTCTAAGAAAAGCAGACAGTAGAACTCCAATCTTACCAATGAGAGACGAGTGCCACAAGGTGTAGTGAAACTGCCTTGTGTGACTGTCATGTTAAGAAATGAAACCTACTAAAGGCAGTAGTCCCAAGAGAGATCATCATTTTTTTTGTCACTCATTTACTAAAATAATTCATCTGTTAACTTAATACTTCCATAACCTCACAGCCAGAGGCCATTGGAATATGTTTCTATTTCATCTGATCCATTCACTAGATACTGTATGTAAACAGCATCAGCAGTCAGAAATATCTTTTATCTTTATGAGTGAGACTGAGAACTTATGTGGCACAGCCACTCTCTGTCAGGTGACTCTTCAAGAGTGAATATAAAATTCTGGCACACAAAACACCACCATAGCAACAAAGACAGCCTGGCAACAGCAGCTGCTGCAAGAAAAGGGATTGGAAGGGGAGGGGAATCTTGTACAAAAGTCCATTTCCTGTCAAAATAATTTTAATTTTTTTCTTTCATAGAAGCATCACAAATGTCTGTAAAATACTGTGAGAATAAAGCTAATGCACAATATTTGAAGTTACAACACAGATAGTGCCTTTGTGTTTATGAAATTACCTAGTCACTGCTTCACTCACTAGGCCCACATTTTACTCTGGATAGATTGACCTGATATGCAGCTGGCACCTATGGATCTCCAGGCCATAGGAAGCGCTCCACGGTTCTCTGTGCAATGCCTTATATGAGGAAGAATTAACCACCAATGGACTGAAGAACCTGCTGAACAGAATTCCTGAACCACTGGAACTCGAGATCTCCACCATGACTCTTTTCAGGTCACAGTAGAATTAACTCATTACTGTGGCAATTTGCAGAGCTCTGTGCATGTGCTTTTCACTAGAGCCATCTGTCCCTGACCCAGTGATGTTCCAGGAGCCCTGGCCTCAGCACATCCTGTGGTCCTTTCCTGCTGCCCCTCCATCCCATGGGACCACCCTCACAGCCCCAAGCATTCTGGCCCTCAGAAAGCCACTGGCCCTTGTTTACAAAAAAATAAAATGAAAAATAATAAAAAACCCCACCCAAACTATTACCAGAAGACCAAATTAATGCAATACTTGCACAGTTGGACCCACAAGTCAAAAAGTCAGTAGGTACATTCCCTAGAAAGTGTTAATTCATCCTTTATGTAATACAACCTGTTCTTGCTTCCCTGTTAAGTTTATAGCTTAATACATTTTTGCAGATTGTTAAAACTAGTCCATAAAACATACAACATGTTTAAGAATGCTGAACTTAACTGTGAAAGATTTAATAGCCTACCAGTTTCATTAAATCACAGCTGATGTAAACTGTCAAAGTTCCACTGACTTTAAAGCTGTACATTTATTTATACCAGTGTAGTGGCTGCACCTTTGTTTTTTTTTTTTCCAGCTCTTAACTATCATCCCAGCTGTATATGTAGATTGGAATCACCTAGAAAGCAGACTGTCTCACCTGCTTTTATTTACATCCAAGTTTAGCTGTGAGTTGAACTAAAAAACAAATATTAAATAGGTTGGCAAATCAGAAATTGCCTTGGAGAAATCCCCAACCCTTTTGGAGACTAAAAAGTTATGTGCTCTGGACTCTGTAGCTGCCAAATTAACAGGACCTCTGTGCTTCATGCAAAGAAGATACTACCTGGTTTCTGTTTTTTTTTCTTGCAGTGCCTTACTATTACAGAGACCATCTCTCATGGTATCTTTTGGAAGCATAATGAGAGAGTCAACATGACTTTCTCTGGATTCTCTTCCATAATTCCCAGATTATTCCCTCCATAATGATGTGTATTGCTATAACAGCGATATTCTGCTTCTAGGAAAAAAATAGCCCTCAGCCGTTATTTCCCATTACCACAGCAGAGTCATGCCTCATGGAAGGTGATGAATTTAAACCTAGTTTACAAGTTTGGTAGTGTTTGAAAAATATATTAAATCTAGAGGCAGGATGGTTTGTCTTTGGATAGGATGAGAAATTATGACTCTGAAAAAGTGAATTTGATTCTCAGATCTGCCCCACTCTTCTTTGCTTAGACTCAAATGAGTGACTTAATCTGATTTTCAGGTCCCTCTAGATGATTCTGTTGCCCATTCCTCAAGGCAAGCAGCCCAGCATATACATACCCTGGATTTCTAGAGACCACCATAGCACAAGGGCTTGGTTTAAGTAGTTTAAAAATTAAGGGTCTGTACAGCAGCAAGTGTATTTCATTTCCATTAAATATTTCTAAAAATGGGTTTGATTCTTTCCAATGACAACAAATTAAAGAGAAATTGTGTTGAATTTGTTGCATTGGCAATTCAACGTGTTTCCAGTTTAAGATTTCCCAAGTGCTGTTGTGTCTTTTGATACTCCTCATGAATTCAGTCAAAAAGTTTTTGATGGTTTACCTTACCTTGAAGTAAAGCAGCTTATTCAAAATTTTTTGTCTTGTTATAACCCACTAACATTTTTCTCTTTTCTCAAGGAGCATAATACACTATTCTGAATCATCACAGACTTCTCATTCCCATTCTGGCTATTTTACAGAACTTGCAATTGTAAAGGGTGAAATTTCACAACTGACAAAACATTAGTCACAAAGCAACAGAACACCATTTACGTAGTTGAAAACAGTTGCTCTGAACTGTATTCCTAAGGGTTGGAGCAATTTGTTGCAATGTAAATCTGGACCCACAATAATTCTTAAAATGAATTATAACTCAATGGCAAAAAAAAACCCCCACAAAACAGCAAGTCCTACTTACATTTCAGAAAAGCAGATTTAAATTTAATTCAGTTCTTAGCATTGTTAATCTAAAAAAAACAGTACTAGTCACCATAAAGCTCAAGCTGAGCTAAATAAGCTGAAAGTTACTATGGCCTATCCAAACTCTTATGCTGCCTCACCACTAATAATTTTAGTGAAGATTTTTCAAGATTTAGTGCATTCTCTTGTTTAAAACAAAACAGTGTCATTCACCAGGAACTAGTAGAAGCTGCTGCAGTAATCTAGGCTTTAAGTGAAAGCTCCAAAACAAGAAATACAGGTTCAGTGAATGGTTCGGCTGATGTCTTGTACTGTGACTCTGTGGCAAGGAAAAAGCACTAACAGGTAAAGCACTTGGCTGTCTGGGAGGCAATCTGCTCTAACTGGATGCCTGCTGAGCAATCAGAAACAACATTTACCAACCTCCCAACCAGAAGACATTGTTAGAAGCATGAAGACATTGTCAGAGAAAGGCAAGAGGTTAAACAGAGGAGGAAAAATGCCTCTTTAAAGAAGACCACAGGTTAAGTCTTGATATTTATGAGCAAAACATAGCTAGCAGGAGGAAGAGAGGAAGAAACAGCCCATGTCTCTCTATTCCATAGTGGTACAAGATCACCAAATAGCACTGGTTGCCTTACCCCCGTTTTATTTTCACATTTTGTATTGGGCATTAAGCTCCACAGTAGCCAAAGTCCCCTTGCTCAAGGAAAAACATTGATGAAGAGGACTAACAGCTCAAACTGAAGGGCCCAATCACATTTCAGTTGAAGTCATTCCGTGAGCTTTGATGTGAGTTCAAACAGGCCCTTTGAAACCAAGTAACATGAATGATCTCGCAATTATCCTTTTATGAGATTATGCAACAGTTTGGATGAAAGAGATGATTAATTTGGGATTCAACATTCATTTTCCCAGTAGTCTTGTAAATATATAAAGGTCATGACATATTTCAAATAAGGAAGAAAAATTATTGTGAAGAAAACTCAGGTTTCAGAGCAGCCAGGAGATACACAACTGTGAACAAAACAAAGCTAAAAATGAACATCGCAGACTATATTAAAGAGTACGTCCTGACTTCTCTAAGCACAGTGAGATTTGCAGTAGTCGATAGGCAATATCTGGCACATGCGCTGATTTGAATTAATATTCCCACCAGTGTTGCCAATACTTCATTAATCATATGCAAAGAGACTGTGTGCCTACAAAATTAATCTGAATGTAAATATAAAGAAACTATATTTATTTACTCAGAAGAATGAAGAACAAAAGACATTATTTGTTTTTACAGTGCCAAGAATGTTACCTTACTCATAATCTGGTAATACACCAAGCACTCAACCATGAGTATAGCCTCATTTTGCACATATACATTGTTAGCTGTTTGAACAAGGGCTATTTATTACTATCTAAATCAGCAACACAAAGAAAGGAAATGTGCTCAGTGTGCATTATCACTCCCCTAAGAGACCACAATCTTACACAAAGTCTTAGACAAGCTGAGAACCGAGTCCAGATTTCCAAGAAACCTAATCAGACACTGTTTCTCTGTTCTCTTTACATGCCTCCCAGCACTGATAAAAAGCCACAGATGTTTTAGATATGATGCAAGAAGTAGCAGAGCAGTATAGGGTGGGGAAAAGGATCTTGTGATCAACATTATATAAGCATCAATCGAGGGTTATTTTTTAATATTATTTGGTACCAAGTTTGTCAATAAAATTCTAACCATTTATACTCTCTCAAAACTAACAATAAGAGCTATTCTTGAGGACGTATTTGAATTAAAGCATATAGCTGTCTTGCAGACTAGTTTAGGGAGAGGGTATAAGAGAAAGTGGAGGAGAAACACAGAAATGTGACTTCATCTTGGTATTTCAAACAAAGTCACCAAAAATTCAATCATGTGAGCCCATCACTACAAAGTCAGAGCAGTGTCAGTCCTACTTCAATAGAGTTTCAAATCCAAGCGCCTGATCATAGACTGTACTCCAGTTTAGGTTGCCAAACAATTTGTTTCAACCCTCTGTTCTCATGCACATGCCTTCTAAACAAAAGAGCATTTTGGGATACTGTTTCCTAGGTACTTTCTGAGGTATCAGAAAGGGAATTGATAAGGCTTCTTCCATTTTTGTGGCAAAAAAAAAGTGATATAGGTATGTTGTCTATGCATGCACACAATTCTACTTAAACTGTAAAAACATTATACTTGGAAGATGGTATACGGGTATGCCCTTATGGAGAACTGCAATTTTTTTTTCTTCATTTTCTGAATGAAATTATTTGAAACATTGTAAGTTTTCAGCAGAAGAAATACCTTCCTCTCTGCAACACTTAATCCTCAAGCCCAATTGAAACTCCTTTTGCCAACCTCTTGAAACTCAGAGCCAGCCTGCCAGACTGCAGCACAGACCAACAGGTAAATGACAGCTGGGAGCAGTTTGAGGCTGTTAGTTTAAGGAACCAGTAGCCACCACCTCTCAAGTGGAACCAAATCCATCAGTTCATTTCCCTCCTGTCTTTAGGAGGCAGCAACTAGCCCTTGCCACAACTACCTCTTATCTGTGGCCTGCACGTATCACCTTTCAGGACCTAGTGAAAAAAGGAGAATTTATATGTTGCCAAGACTATTCACTTAACTCAAATATTAGCTGGATGATCAGAAGGTGTCTGGATGAAGCACAAGGCAAATCTGTGAGGAACAGAAGATGCATCATCTTCAGGATTCTGGATGCTGCTGCTGAAATGGAAGTTTGGCCCCAAAACACATATGAGGTTTTGTGAGAGGAGAAATGAATTGGCCTTGCCCTTTTGGTACTTCAGGCTGTGAGCTGGAGAACAAGACTACTCTCAAAGTCCCCAGGAGATAGTGTTTTAATCATATCAATGCACAACTGTTATGTTTTCAAAGTTTATGCTGTATTCCCAAATAAAGGTTTTCTTGTTTCACAAGTTAAATTTGGTGAGAGGATGCCTGTTAAGATAACTGGGGAATGCATTTGGAGATACTTGACATTTTGGCAAAAGGGGATGATTCATACTTGGGTGGCACATACTACAAATAAAAGTTCTTTGAATTCGGCCCATACTACTTCCAACAGTTTAGCTTCAAGAGCCTTTTCTGCAAAACTCTTTCTTAAACATCTCTAAAAGCTTAAAAAACACAAATAAGAGTTAGATTTTTACTTGAATATATGAAGTTACATACTCTAATAAAGTGTCTTAACCTCTGTGGAAGACTCTTTTCTAAGACATCCAGCCAGCCACAGCCCACCTCTAATGGCAGCAGTGCTACAGTCTGAGAAAAGGCTCTTAAGAAGGTAATGCCTTACGGTGCTATAAAAATGAGTTAAAAGCCATTTTGCTGTTAGGTATTTTATATCTACAGCTACTCCAAAAGAAACCTGTCATGTCTCTTATAAATTTGAGAGAGGGAAACATGCACAACTCATCTTTATAGGTAGAAAATGAAAAAGGAAAGGTTGTTTTATGTGTAATATATAATACCACTGACAGTTTTCAGTATATGAAAATACTATTAAATATTTAAAGAGATATTATATGTGTTCCTTAATATCAAATGATGCAAGATCAGCTGTGCAAGAAAAATAATGACATTATCAAAGTGAACTGTATCTACCGAAGATATTGTGTAGCTCTAATAGAGTTGCTGCACTTATGCCTTTGGAGATATTTTCATTCTAACTTCCTGATCCTGGCTCTTCATTTTTCAGCAATAATCACCCTTTGGCATGACATTTCTCTGCCTTTCTTCAAGTTAGACTTTCAGAAATAGGTGTGCTACACGCACAGACACTGTTTTGGTCTCTCATGGATTTGTTATATTGCACTATTTAATCTGTGAAGACTCTCTAGGGCTAACTAGGTTTGACACAGTGGGAAGCATGGGTGCTTTGTTTGTGCCATGGCATATAAATGAGTTTCCCCTAACACACCAGGAAATTGCTACATTGCATTCGTGATCATTTCCCATGGCATTACTATTCATTCTTTATTAGCTGTGCTTGCTTTACCTGTATCACATATTTCAGTCAATTCATTTCACATAAGCAACTTTGGGTACAGATATTAGTGAGGTGTCTCCAAGTTTTATATATATATGTGTACATTCACATTTCCTCTCGATTTGTTAGCTAAAAGCCAACCATTCTGACACAATTAGAGCCCACACAGAACAAAGAGGCCACCAAGCAGTGCATGTGGAGTGCTGCCAGAACCGCAAAAGGATGTTGTATACTATCTCCATACCTCCATCTGCCCATCCCCACATCAGTAAGCAAGATAAAACTTCATGTTTTTCTGTGGCAACCAGTAGAACCCACCACAGTACATAGAAACCAGTTTAGATACTCACCGATAAAGGGGAGGTTGCATTTTGAACCCATTACCCTCTTACAAGCTAAGCTTAAACTGTTCCAAAGGTCCTCTAAACCATCCTGGCTGTACCAGAGCAGCTCAGGCGCTCTCCTAAAATACATCCAGCTGTCACAGCTGCAACAAAACCTAAAGATCTGCATCTGAAGATGTGCCTGATTTTGCAACACAGTCAATCGTACTCTGAGGCATGGGAGTAGTTGCCCAATGAAGACAATTCACAGACTTACTAGTAAACTGTTAAGGAGCCCAGTGATCAAGGAACATAATAATCTTCAAATCCTCATGTGATAACACACCCTAGTATTTGTCTAAATTCAGGAATCCGCTTGTTACAAATGTAATTGCCATGGTTTGTGACCCATTAGTCAGCTATTTTATATAAAACACCATAATAACTTTGTGATTTACACTATTACTCTTTCTAACAACAGCACTTTGGCAGTGATTTGCTTGTTTTAAGTGTTCAGTAGATAACAGTTTTCTTGCAGTCAGTAATTGCCACATCTCAAATAATTCTAGCCTTTTAGTATCAATTTTAAGAGAACTTTAAGGAGTTACATATGAATATTCAAGAAGTATTGTTTTACAAATATAACAACTGGTGGAGCACAATATATCAGATTAAAAGAGAAAGATTCTTACTCATTACAGTATACTTCTAAAATATAGCAATAATAATTCATCTCATATTTCAGAAATAAGGCTCCTAGCACTGGTGCTTGCATTTAGATCAAACTTATTCTCAGATGACCAAAGACTGTAGTGTAATTCTAGCATATGTTATTTTTAGGTTACGCTTAAAACACGTTTACTCCAGGTTTAGCCTTGATATTTCATAAATCACTTAGTCTTTCAGCTGGAAGATTCCTTCATGACAACAAAATCAGAAGCTAATGCATATTTTCAGTGGATAACTTGCCAGTCAACAGGCATCTACAGGAGAAAAATCTTCCACATGGCGGAACTGTGAAGCATCAAAAAAAAAGATGGAAGAGATGTTACTATTAACAGGACAAGTTTCCCAACCGTTTCATCAGGCTGTACCCCAAGTTCTATGGTTTCACATGACAAACTCCTAACAAATATATTATTAAAGTGCAAAAGTGGTATTTGTAGAGCCAGAACCTGTGCAAAATGACCAACTTCAAAATGGTAGCTTCTGCAAATCACAGGATAAGATGTCAAGAGAAAAATCCCAAAAGGATACTGGAAGAACTTGAGGATTAAAATGTATAGTAAAAGCATGTATGGCCTGTAAAGCAATACAGCCTCCAAAAATTCAGAAAGGAAAGCAAGAGGTAAGGGAATGAGTATTTACCACAAATCTTCTCCCGGTAATATTTTAGATCTTTCTCCATTGAAATTAATCTACTAATTAGAAGTAAACCAAGATCTTCAAGTGATATGAAGTAGTACAAAGCAGAGCAACACTAATTCATAATCCCCAGAGATCCAGCAAAAATCAAGCTCATTTTAGTCAATAAAAGCTAATATTCTTACAAAAATACTAGTCCCAATGATTACACAAAACCAACTTCTGAGACAAAATATGACACTTCAAAAGAGGCAGAACCTGATACTTCACATTTATGGCAATAATTTGGAAAAATGATTAAACAATTACGAATTAAACACATGAATCATATAAACAGAAACCAGCCTCAAGGATAGGAGCAAGTAGCTATAATTCAACTTAAATTTGCTTTAAAGATCTGAGTTCTAGAGTAAATTTACCTGACTTTCACATTCCAGTGGCTGTGTTTTCCTTTGTAATACAACAGAAAACCCCAATGTGGTACTCACACACATATACCCTCAAAGCAGGTTGGGATCCCCTGCCTGCTGCACTCTGTACTGACAGTGCCCTACCTTGACACAGGCTGCTCCTGGTGTCCACCATACAGGATGCTCAGCCAGACCCAGGTGGGCAGGTCTTGATGCCACAGGAAAACTTTTGGCTGTGCCAAATCCACTTCCAGCAGCTGTGGCTTCTGCTTAAAGGTCTCTTCCCCATGATATGAAGTTTTTATGGTGTGTTTTTTAAAAAAACCACACCATACTACTTTTCAAGGTGATGCCTTCTTCAGAAGACATTCTGATGCCTTTCAGAAGTCTCTTGGTAATTCTGACTGATAGCTGTCTTCCACTTTCATATGAGCAGTTTTGGACAAATGTGCTCACAGCACTTTTGTGAAATCCAGCCACACAGCCCATTTGTGCTGCTGCTCCTACCTTGGCAGCTGATGTTATCCAGGCCATTTGCCATGGGTAGGCTGAGCCAGCACACTGTGTTCTTTTAAATTTTGTGAATACAGACATTTACAAACACACCTGAAACAGCTGAGGTGACATACTACAGGCAAGAATGGCAGAAATTAGCTAGTTTAATTTTTTTATTAAAAGCTACAGATTTTGCTCAGTGACCTTTCTGTGTATCTCAGTCTGTTTTAACTGCCAAGTATCACTATATCTAATATCATAACTACAAAGTTATGATGCCTGCTGCATTCACATGGTGTTTTTATATCCAAGGATCTATTATTGATTCTGCCAACAGAATTGGAGCTTCTTTTCTATAGAATATCTAGTGACTATTTTGAGGTTTGACATGCCTTTTGTTCCACTGGTACAAAAAGTTGACAGTCCAGGAAACTGTCTTCCTTTGCAGCCATTCTTCAGTTTTTTCCCCTCCTCCTACATTTATCTCCTGAAAGTAATATACACCTTGTTCTCAGAACATTTGCTCCTCACACAGAAGTGCATGAAAAACTATGGGAATGCTAAGTGGCATCTGAGATCATCTTTGAATAAGATTGAGCCTGAAAGCTCTTCAGAATTTCAGACTTACTCTTATAGGAAAAGAATATGAAACATGTCAGCCCCAGCTACTGTGACCACTCATTTATGCTAATGGACTTCAATGGGAACTTCTCTCATCAACAATTTTTAATGCCTCTTCAGAGTGTTTCAGATTCTTAATAGGCCTAATAGTGTGGGGAACCAAAAGACATCTAGATGAATTATGCTTTCACAGTAACATTATACTGTCATTCTCTCATTGTTATAACTTTAAAACAGTACTTAGGGTTAGAGTGATCTCAAATGCATATTGGATCCTAAGCCATACTGAGATCCTTTTAGCTTTCATCATAAGTTCTTTTATTCTGAAGGCACAACATATTCTAAAATCTAATCTGTAAGGAAACAGGAATTGGACTTCACTGTGAATATGAACAGCCATAGTAATGTTGATTAGAATCAAAAGCATTAGGACATTCATCCTTTGGAACAGCCAATGTCCTCCTGGAATGGAAACAGTCTCAGTATAACATTGAAATAGATCCCCATGCACTTGGCTTCTGTTTTCTCATGCTTTAAGAGGGGAAAACTACCCCTTGAAGATTCTTAAAATGCACAAGGCAGCACATAGGTAAAGACAAAGTCAGCAAATCTTCAACTTGACTCCTGCAAGGCCATGTTGGAGTCTGGCCAGGACTTTCAACTTACTCTGGGTCTCTGAGCAAGGGCCAAGCAACAGCTCTACAGAGGTGACTATTCCAGCTTGCCTGGGACCATACCAGGCCAGAGCAAACAAATCAACAAGCTAAACAAAGCACAATTTATCCATTTGGGCTAATATTTCTGCCTTTATGGATTTTAATTGCAGAAGTTGGGGATGAGATTTTTTCTGGATACATTTACTTAAGAGTGACATACAGACTTTAAGAGAGACTTCCTAAAAATCTCATTTCTCACATAATTTCATAGACAAAAAACAGAGAATGTTCAAAGGAGCGGGCACAATTTATATCATAACACTTACTGATGTTTACAAATAAGTAGAAACCATGAGAGAAACAGAAAATGACAGCATATATAATCTCTTCAAAAGCAATAAGGTCAGAAGAATCCATGCAAATTAAGATCACTTAGCCAGAGATTTTTTGAATTAAAAATTAAACCAAACGAAAGCCCTGGGGGAAAACAAAGTTTCTGCTTTCTGCAGGTAGAAAGATACTGGTGGGAAAAAAAAAAAATCAGGCAGTTATGGAGAGCTCAGCAAAAGAAGTAGATATAATAGTATACAAAGGACAGGCAAGTGATTACCTCTATTTCTGCAAGCTTGGGCATGCAAAGAATAGATGGATCAGATGGAGGTGTCTATGCGCAAATTCTGAAATGTACAAAAGCCAAGAAAGGAACCTGTGACAGTCTGGGGTACACAGCAGCAGAACCTCACCAGGCTGGCATTTGACAGCTAATTCATTTAACCATGGAGAGAATCACTACATGCTGATACACAAATGCTAGGTATCCATAGATGCCAATGGGGAGAAGGCTTGAATTAAGGACCTTCAATAAAGAGCCTCCTTTTAATACCCAGAGTTGCAAGCCATGAAAGAAAGAACAACAAAACAGTATGTTTATCTGTTATATAGGTGCTACCATATTGAAATCTCTCATAAGGAGGGTGGAAAACAGCATTAAATGGTGTTCCAGCCTGATTAACAGAAGCCACAAAGTAACTCAGGTTGTATATGTAATGCAGAGAACAAAACTAAATGCCACTTTGTGTTCATTGTTTCTTAGTGATTGGCTCTAGCACTACACAGCATCTTGGGAAACACTGGATTTAGGTAGGGGTTAGATCACATATGGGCCATCTGGTCTAATTACATTCATTCAATTCTGCCTTACACTGAAAATACACCTTGCAACATTGAAATAGCAAATGAGAATACCACTTGCAGGTACAATCAGCCTGTGGAATCACACAGAAAGAAGAAAAAGTCAGATTTTTGTCCCCATACCAATTCAGAGCCTACAGCATGGCAATTCTGAGAAACACGTTGGTTTTAAGTGAAAAGCTTTAGAGGGTTTTCAAACAGAACACCATCCACTCCCCAAAAAAAGGCAGGTCTGCTGACAGCAAGCACAAAGAACAGATCTACATAGGATCCTTGTCTAAAGCTGTTCTTTTCTCACATCTCTACTATAGGGCTATAAGCTTGTTAATTTAAAAGCATAACTGTTTTTTCCCCCAAGAGAAGAGAAACTGGCTTTAGAAGAAGTGCATTCCTACAGTCGTAGGTAATTAGTGAACAGAAAACAGTCAGAAGATTTTTGGCAAGCCCAGGCAATAATGACTCACAACAACAATTTTTTTAGCCAAGAAACTTTTCCTGTACCTCTTCAGTCCCCCCTTCCTGTTACATTCAGTGTGGCTTTTGGCTTTTTACTTGGACACCTGCAACTTCTTGTCTCATGTGTTTGGGGAGTACTAAAGTCCACCAAGTGGGGTAAATGTATAAAGAACAAATAAAATCCCACTCACCTGGCAGCTGTGGGTCCTTGCCAAGCCATAGCAGGATGTTGTCAGTGTAAGATTTGATGACAGGATGCCTCTGTTTGATATTTATTTGCTCACCTCTGTCATCAAACTAATATCCAGAGAGTCAAGCCCTCAAATAACCCAGAACACTGTTGCCTCTTTGTTGGAGAGAAAGACAGGCCTATTGAATTGATCACAATAATAAGCAATTTGAGGTTTAATTCTGGCTTTAGTATTAACATAGATTACTACTTTTAACTATTTCACATCTGCAATAATAATTGTGGTCTGTAGATGTGCAAGAGTTCATTAGTTATAATTCCCCTTGAAAAATGCAAAGTGCTACATAAGTGCTAAATACCGTAACATTTTCCAATAATAAATTGGCATAATTCCTAGACCTGATTATAGCTTGTCCAAGACCTATGCATAATGCATATGTACACAAAAAGGTATATCATCCATTACATATGACCTTGAGCATCCTAGAGAAAGGATATTAGCCTAAGTAATCCACTAAGTATTTTGCTCCCTATAAAATGATCCAGAATTAATAGATTAAAAATCATGTATCTTTAATCTCTCCTATATTTGTTTGCAGTTAGTATGGTAACAAAAGTTGCTTCTTTAATACAATATGAATTATGAAAGGTTCACATGCAACACTAATTGGCATTCATCCAGTTTGGTCAAAATGCAAAAATAATTAAATAATGCTGTTCTGATTATAAAAGTTGCACTTAGAAGCTATATAGCAACACAGCTTGAGAGCCTTATAAGAGCTAATGGCTTACAACATCCTTATAAGAGGGTATCATCCCCATGTTTACAAAGAGCAAAAGAAAAAGAAGTTAATGAAATCAGTTGCCCAAGATGAAATAAGGGCCAGACTAAGCTAGAAAACTTGGTCAATCTCCTAACTTGTTGGTTAGCAGGCACACCCCCAGCTCCATCTTATCAAAGAATTTCCTTTCTGATATAGCTATTGTTTTATCTTATTTGTCAAGAATCAAAATCTCCAGAATGGTCACATGGAGATACATAACTCTGAAGGAAGTAGCTGTTGGTTAAAAAAAATAATAATAAAGCAGACAATGTAGTGGAAGAGAGGTAAAGGACCAAACACACCAGACTGAATTTGCAACAGAAGCAAATGTTTGTGGGAAGTCCCTAACAGTAGCCTCCCTGGATTACCACAACCAATCAAAAAGCAATCCTGGAAGAAAAGCAGCATAGTCTTGGAAACCCTGATTTTATTTGACTTTCATAATAATAAAAGAAAATCTGGTGCCTCAATCATGCACAGTAATTTTTGTGTTTATAATCGCAGACAATAAGGATTCCAGCTTCTGAGAGGGACTCAGTTTCTAAAATAAGACCCTAAATTTTTGTGGAACCACACAGCAGGTATATTACCTCAGCCAACTTAAATTTCTCTTCTTGGGCAGCTAGCACTGCTATAGTAAATTTTGGGGGAGATTTTCCTGCCTCAGCTTCAGCTCTGGGCTTGCTTTAATGAAGGATAATTCTTTAGGACTCTCACCCACACTAGTTCAACGAAGAACACAAGGTGACAAAAGGCTCTTCTTGTCTTTGCCACTGCAACTCAACACCTCATTAATTTCAGGGAGCAAGTCATTGAGCCCCTGAAAAGGAAGAACAGAGCATAGGAATCCTCCAAACCTTACACTCCATGCCTCCAAGCACACTGAGCTTGTAAACATAAGAGAACAGCAAAAAGCTGCTCACACATTTGCTGTCCTGTTAGCAGAAATGGGCCAGAAACAAAATTGCATGCCTCCTACATTTTTCTGCTCATAAGTCCACACCTCTGAGTTTGTTACTGTAATTAACAGCTGCTACATGCTTCGACTGAGGGTGTAAGAGCAGGAATTAATTGATTTAGGCCTATCTCAGGGCCTTTCTAAGTTATAGGTGAATTGGCCCAACTTGCAAGCTGTCTTCACTTCATCTGCATCACACCCTGACCTGGATGCTGCTGTTTGCCATGAAGGCAACTGATCCTTCATGACTCTTTGGTCCTTGGCCTCTCTGAGGATTCCCCAAAGTGCCAGGTAATGTCAACTACACAGCACTTCTGAGATACATCACTTGCCAGCTAAGAGAATGGACTTGGTTCTCACTATTTTCAGGAAAGACTATCAAATAATACTTCAATTTGCTTACAGCTTGCATCTTGATTCAAACCAGAGCTAGGGGAACGCACTGGAGAGTTCTGCTTACCCTGTTAACAGCTCTGAGTCACTCAGATGGCTCTGAACCCTGCATCAGAACTGTTTATAAAACCCAGATTTATTAATACACATCTGGTGAGAAGTTGGCAGACAACTTTGCCCAGTGGCAAAAAAATCCCCACAACACAAAACCTATTTAATTCTTGGAACACTTGCAGGCTCCAGACAGACAACCAAATGAATACTTAGCTGCTTTTCCTGAATAAGCATTTGTTGGTGGTTTCCAAAGAGTTAAGGGCTAGATCTAACTGCCAATAAAGTTGAATAAAATATTATCAAAGGCATTAATGGGAATTGTTTCAGGCTCCAAATCAGTTAAGCCAGTTTTTAATTAAAAATAATTAATAAAAAAACATCTAAAACAACAGGGCTGCTGTCTTAAAACTTACTAAGGAAAGGCTGATTCTTAATTTTTTTTCTTTACAGACTCTCTGGATGCAATGGGAGGTTGGACGGCATTTTTACAGTAGAATAAAACACTTATCTTAGTGAGATCAACCTTGCTATGATAACTGATTTCAATTAAGTTATGCCAGGTTTGTAGCAGGTCAGAATATTTGAATATTTTATAGTACTCTGAGCTGATCTCAATGTAATAGTGTGAGAGGCTCTTCCTTACATACAGACTTTCATATTAGTACATTTTCAAATCCAGCATGTTGAGACTTGAAAGGTCTTAGGGCTGGGACTGTCTCTGTTCTGTTTGTGCAGTGCCTAGCACAGCACAGCTCCAATACACAAATAGGGCTGATAGGTATTCCCATAATATAAACTCTAAGTGATTTACTTACATTTTACTTGCCTTCATGTCACAAAACAGATGCTTCTTCTGTCATGTGCAAAGAGTTGTATGCAATACACTTCTGACTAAGCAAGTCTGAAAGGCAAAGACCTACCTAACAAATCATGCGGCATATTTATAAATTAGTGTACTTTCAGATGTACTGCCTGAGAACATGCTTGTCAAACAATTGTGTGGTCCACAAACCCACAATAGTCTTAGTATGGTGGGAAGTGTGGATAAAATGCAACCAGACTCCGATACCCTTGCTGGCACCAAGTGTCTTAATCCACCACAGTCCCTGTGAAATTAGGTGTTCAGAAAACCCAAGAACTGTACAACCAGCCAGTTGTCAAGTGTGCTAATCCTGATACAACTGCATAAATTATCTTAATCCACTCACTCTGGCCATACCTACTGGTATCAGTTAGGAGTCACTGCCATTCTTAGCTCCACTCTGACTTCCCTAATTATTGCAATACCTGAAGGAAATGGGATTGTCATCTTGGAAGCTGCCACCATTGACTGGGACCCTCTCAGAGTCCTCAGCAATTATTAAAAAATGGAGAGAGTCCTCAAAGCATGCGCCAGGAACTACAGGGATAGATTAATTTCAGAATTTTTATCAGCTGCTGCATGTGTTACATCTTAGAAATTCTTTTGATTCTAAATGGGTGATGTTCAAATAAAATTTACATAACCATTAATTCAAATACTGCACATTAATAGTCTATATTCTTATCTAACTTTTCATTGAATAATCTTATGCTAGGGTGGCTACATAGACATTTTTCAAAGAATATACTTCAAGTTGTTCCAGAACAAGCTTTCTCACCCTCCCAAAAACACATATGGAAGACAAGCAGCTTCTCTGAAAAGCAAGCTTTTTCTCTTTTCAAAGAACTTGAGGTCTTAAATAATATGAACATTAATTGCATGCAAATGTGTGATGCAACCCCAAGATTCAGCTCAGCCCCCCTGTAGACAGCTGTATCTGATTTAATCCCCTTCTAGGTAGTGAAGAAATTAGTTTGAAGCCTGCTGCTAATACTTCAGTTGGTATTTTAGAACTTGAAGTCAGCAAGTGAATACATCTTTGAGGCTTGATATATCAGGCAGGGAGCTTGAATTACTGAAGTGACTGACTTGGTCCATGAAAGCAGCCCTAAGCCTTCCCACCAAGCTTTTAAACTTGTGGAAGAGAAAATCAAAATAGGATTAAATACTGCACAGAAGTAATTGGTAATATACTGACAGCACAAAACTTTGAGTCAACCCACCTCCCCATAATTCACATTAGACAACTCCAGCTTTATTAACTGGATTAGTAAAGTTATGTCCTGAGAGTGAAGACTTAGAGGAGCCAAGCTAAAAAATACAGGTGTGCTAGAAAATCTAGGCAAAGTCTCAGTGGTGTTGGCTTAGCTGACAGGACTGCACATTAGCTATTGCACTGCTGTTCGCCAATACATTTTCAGCTCTAAGCTTCTAAGAGGAAATTCTGAGGGGAAAGGGCAGCAAAGAGGATAAGGAGAATTAATTTAAAATGCACATTTTATCTTTTTATTCAGAAAACTAACGTTCAAATAATAACATCTATGCTTAAAAGATAAAGTTAAAGCAGCAGAGAAGAGCCAAAAATCCATCAGTACAATGAGTACTTCCAATTTTAGTAGTAATAAGCAGAGCCCCTTCATACAGAGTCTGGCTAAAGAGTCATTTTAAGGACTCACTGTCCTTAGTGGAAAATTAATAGAGCAAGTGTCAAAAGCCTTTCATGATTTTAAAAATTAGAACAGTCTGTCTCCACTGGGTATCCATCCTGCATAGAGAGCTTTCACCTACTGAAATCTAGACTATGAAGTTTATTCAGGCCCTAGAACTCAGCACAACTGCCCTGAAATCATGATGTCTGCATATCTCAATCACACATGGCATTTGACAAGTATACTGGCTACCTAGAGCAACACAATTCCTCTCCTCAAGTCATTTGTGTCATTCACAGCAGCGGAAAACTTAGAATACAGTCACAACACAGGATCACAGCACACTTCAAAAGCCTCCCTTTCTGGAGAGAAGAACAGGGCATAAGCAGTGATCAAAACTGCAGCAGAAAACAGCAGAAGGAGGAGAGTGAACAAAGCATGAACCTTTGCCAGCTTTGAACTTAAAAGCAAAACCACAAACCTAAAGTTCCACATTATGTCAAGCATTCAAAGTTTAGCTGATTTTTGGGGAAAAAACAAAAAAAAAAAAAAAATCACAGGTGTATTTGAAGGTAGAACTAGGTTTATAATATACATGGCTCAGATGATCACTTGATGCTTGCTTCTAACACATCATTTGACTTCTGCAAGAAGCTGAAAATATTGTCAACCAATCCCCTGACCTGCAATGGCAGTTTTTACTTGCTTTTCAGTTCAGCAAACAAATCTATTTTTGCACTATAGCTACCATCAGCTCCTACTTGTCTGCAAATGGTTTACCCAAGTTACAAACTAACAGTGCCACCTATTGCACCTGGGTTCCGATGCAGACATGAGATTTGTCACTGGGTAGGACAAGCTCACATTGAGCATAATCCTCTAGTATGGGTGCAGTGCTGTGCAAACCAAGCACTTTGCTTCCAAAGCTGCCATGGACATTGAAGCAAAGTGCCAGTCATGGCCCAGATTTGGACCTAGCAGGGTTTGTTTACTCCAGTTTTAACCAATTCCACTGGTTTTGCACAGGTTCTGGAAGAAGCCACTCAGTCCCTTTATGCTGCTCTTTCCACCATGTCCTCTAGTGACAGGCTCACTTAGTTGTAGCATCCTCCTCTCACATCAGGCAGAGAAACACATCACGCACTCTTGCCAAGTTTGACACAAACCTTGCTTTTCCAACAACCTGTTAGTCAAGTGAATTTAAAGGTATGAGAGAGAAAGGAATATTGAGCCTTTTTAGCATCTTCTGCCTGAGGGCAAGCTCAGCTGGTTTTGTCCATTATTGCAATGACAGA